>NC_080845.1:28963528-30205091 GCF_030435755.1 Ochotona princeps
ACATGAGTGATCCTGAAGGACCAGTGGATGGAAGATTTCATTCTGTGTCTCCCTCTCAAGTGCTCTTTCTGTAACTGCCTTTCAAATAAATGAATGAAATATCAAAAGATAAAATGTTATTTGAGTTTAAGAGAAAGGGACCTCATCTGTTGGGTCACTGGCAAAATTTCCACAGTTTTTGGGACTGGGCCGTACTGAAGCTAGAATCCAGGAGCCGAATCCAAGAGTTGCATCTGGTGACAGGGACTTAAATCTTTGAGCTATTATCTGCTGCCTCCTGGGTCCTACATTAGCAGGAAACTGTAATTAGGAACTGGATCTGGGACTCAAATAAAATCATTCTGAGATACAGAACATCTTTTTAACCAACATCTTTTTTTTAAAGATGTTTTTAAAGAGATTATTTATTTAAAGATTTATTTATTTTTTATTGCAAAGTCAGATATACAGAGAGGAGGAGAGACAGAGAATAAGATCTTCCGTCTGATGATTCACTCCCCAAATGACCGCAACAATAAGAGCTGCTCCAATCTGAAGCCAGGAGCTAGGAACTTCCTCCAGGTCTCCCATGAGGGTGCAGGGTCCCAAGGTGTTGGGCCGCCTTCCACTGCTTTCCCAGGCCACAAGCAGGGAGCTGGATGGGAAGTAGAGCAGCCGGGTCCCAATTTGAGGCCCATATGGGATGCCAGGATCACAAGTGATGGCTTAACCAGCAGCACGGGCCCTTCCTTCAGATATTTCCATTTGTTTTTAGATTATATTAAAAATTACTTTCTCAGTATAACTTGTTTTCTTTGTATTGTATATTTTATCGTATGCATTTAAAAGCATTGTCTGAGAAGATGTCTGAAAGTAGCATTAAACTTTAAGAGGGGTCTTTGGTATAGCAACATTGAATAGAATATGTATTCTAGATAATGTGATAGGTGGATGTATTCCGAATTATCAAAGAGAGCTGTTTCTTTTTCTTTTTCTTCGATTTTCTTTTTAATTTTATGATACAGTTCCATGGGCTCTGGGATTTCTCTCTCTTCCCATGTTCCCTCAATTGATTTCCCCCATATTATTACAATAGTATAGTACTTTATAAGCAATCATAAGCCCATCATTCTGCTACTTAAGTATAGCCTGACGTTGCAGGTACAGACAATGGCAGATGATCCAGCATCCTATTGTGAAGATATATTAGTTTCATTGGAGTCCATCTTTGATTTGGAAGTAGAGACGTGTACTGCATTGTTTCTTCATCTGGATATGATTGTTTCTGTAACACTCACGAGTTGCAGCAAACACAGTATTGAAAGGGCTATTGATCTTATAATTTTCATGAAGGTTGCCTTATATGAGAGAGAACATATGGTATTTATCCTTTTTGGATTCACTTATTTCATTGAGCATAATGGTCTCTAGTTGTGCCATTTGATTGCAATGGTAGAATTTTATTCTTCTTAAAGACTAAGTAATATTCCATGAAATAGATATACCATAGTTTCTTTCCACTCCTTTTTGGACAGACATCTGGGTTGAACTGTTTCTTATTGTATTGAAAATTGTTGCAGCAGAGGTGTTCTATGCTCAAATAAACCAATTTGACACCTTTTCCTATCAGATTGCTTAGTTGTGTATTCACAAAACAGTGGATTATATAACACTGTAACAGTGAGGTGGGCTAGGAGAATCCTCATTGTTTTCTGTTGTCGGTTCTACACATGTTCCCTCTAGAATGTTGAGTGGTATTTAGAATATCTGGGGGCCCAGCATGGTGGCCTAGCAGCTAAAGTCCTCGCCTTGAACACACCAGGATCCCATATGGGCGCTGGTTCTAATCCCGGCAGCTCCACTTCCCATCCAGCTCCCTGCTTGTGGCCTGGGAAAGCAGTCGAGGACGGCCCAAAGCCTTGGGACCCTGCACCCGCGTGGGAGACCTGGAAGAGGTTTCTGGATCCTGGCTTCGGATCAGCGCAGCACCAGCCGTTGTGGCTCACTTGGGGAGTGAATTATCGGACGGAAGATCTTCCTGTCTGTCTCTCCTCCTCTCTGTATATCTGACTTTGTAATGAAAATAAATAAATCTTAAAAAAAAAATAGAATATCTGGGACACTGGATATCCTTCTAGAACTAATCAAGAGTCTGGAACTTCTCTTTATCATTACTATCACACCTTGGTCCCACCCAGCATTAGCATGTACCCAGTTACTGCAGTCATCCTCTAACTGCTCCCTCTGCCTTTGGCCTGTTCCTCTGCTTTCTATGTTCTACTCAGTAGCCAGCATGATTATTTAGAGATTATGCCAACTGTGATGATTAATTTTATGTGTCAATTTGACTGAGCTAAGAGTTGGCCAGATAGCTGGTAAAACATTATTTCTGGGTGTGTCTGTAAGGGTGTTTCTAGAAGAGATTAGCGTTTGAATTAGTAGACTATAAGAAAAAGATCCACCTTCACCAATCCACAGAGAGCCTAAACAAGCCAAAAGGTAGAGTGAGAGTGAATTCACTCCCTCTTGTGGAGCTGGATAGTGCCTCTGGTTCTTGGGGTTCTGGGCTTGGCCTCATGAGCTCTCTTGAGTCTCAGGCCTCTGGGCTTGGGCTAGAACTACACTACTGACTTTTCAGCTTGTAGAAGATCATGGGTCTACTCAATCTTTAGAATCATGTGAACCAACCCCTTGTAATTAATCAATCATTCTCTCTCTCTTTTTCTCTTCATCCATCCATCCATCCATCCATCCATCCATTCTATTTGGTTCTGTTGCTTTGAAGAACAGTGACTAACAGGGAAACACTTCAGCTTAAAACCCAAAAGGCTTTTCAGCATTCCAAGAATTTGGTATAAACTTCTTAACCTGGCCTACAAAGCCTGGTGTGATCCAGCTCCTTTCTGTGTCTCCAGTTACTTCTAGAACAAGTCTCAACCTGATCCACAAAGTGCCTCTGGTGATCTCCAGTTCAGTCTTACTGGCCCCTTTTCCAGCCCTTGAATGCTACATTTCCCCACCCATTTTTTTCCTAGAACCCATTTCTTCCAGATCCTCTCACAGGTAGCCTCTGATAGTCCGGCTGCTGACCTCAAGAGAGGAGCCTTTGGGCCCGGCAGCGTGGCCTAGCAGCTAAAGTCCTCGCCTTGAACGCCCCAAGATCCCATATGGGCGCCGGTTCTAGTCCCGGCAGCTCCACTTCCCATCCAGCTCCCTGCTTGTGGCCTGGGAAAGCAGTCGAGGACGGCCCAAAGCTTTGGGATCCTGCACCCGTGTGGGAGACCTGGAAGAGGTTCCAGGTTCCCGGCTTCGGATCAGCGCGCACCAGCCCGTTGCGGCTCACTTGGGGAGTGAATCATCGGATGGAAGATCTTCCTCTCTGTCTCTCCTCCTCTCTGTATATCCGGCTTTCCAATAATAATAAATCTTAAAAAAAAAAAAAATAGAGAGGAGCCTTTGAGCAACGCATTCCTTGAACCCAGCATGGAAGTAGAAAGGTTACTTGGGATCTTTGTGTGTCCAGACTTCCTAGGAAGACCCATTTTCCTGCAGGAACAGATTTGTGGGTGAGGATGGTGAGTATGAATGTGCATGTGTTGGTTTGAGGTATCTGTTGAGTATATGGAGGCTGAAGCCCAAGGAAAGGTTTGTACTGGTTCTGGAGCTGTGGGAATCATCAGCATTCACCCAGAATTAGGAGCTTTGGTGGAAGATGATGTCATTCAGTAGAGTAAGGGGTGTGGCCACAATGGAGTCATGATCCTGCAAGACAACCTGGAGCTCTGAGTTCCTCTGACTCATGTCTGTATGACTAAAACTAAACCATTGATTAATATTCTTAGTGGGAACCAACCATCATTGACACATCTCAAAGTGAGTGGGTGAATGTATGAATGAATGAACACATTAATGTCAGACAGCGACAACTTCAAGGTTTTCAATCTCAGCCATACTCCTAGTGCCATTTATTGATATTGTTTTGAAATTATTATTCTTTTTTAAAAAATTGTTCACTTGAAAGACAGAATGAGAGAGAGAAAAGCCAGGAGCCTGGAACTCCATTTAGAGCTCTCATGTAGCTGCAGAGGCCCAAGCACTTGGGTGTCTGCTACTACTTTCCTAGGCTGTTAGCAGGGAGCTGGAATGGAAGTGGAGCAGCTGGGGCTTGAACCAGCACCCATATGGTATGCTGGTGTATCAGGTGGTGGCTTAATCTGTTATGCCACAAATCACCCCTTTTATCAATCTTTTTACTCAACTTTCCACTTTCTTCAACAGCTATTCATGCCACATTTAAAGTCTCCCACACTCATATCTGTATGTCCTGTTTCATAAGGGACTTAGATTGACTGTAACTTTCCCTGTCTTCCCGTGTTCCTCACCTCAAACTTATCTGTCCTGAGACTAGGCTGATCAGCTTATACTGATCTGTTCATTCTGCTTTGCCTGCAACTTTCCCAAGGTTGGTACAGGCATTTCAACATCCTGAGAAGTCCATGCATTCTGGGAAAGGAAGGGTGACTGGACCTGTGTTGCATGGTTTCTCAGAGGACACTTTCATGAGATTAAATAATCTGATGCATACTTAGCTGTGGCCATTTCTGTAGCATATCCTTGTCTGCTTCCTGCTTCCCTCCCTTTGTTCTTCACTCACACTGCTATATAAAATAGCAACTTGCCAACTCTCTGCCTCAAGCTCTGCTTTGGGGAAACCTTCGGCTGAGTCTGAACAGAAGCTGGATTCCTATTGTGTGACACTCCTGGGTATCATGGTGGTGGGGAGAGGACTGTAATCTGCTGCAACGAGAGAAGTTCACGTTTCACATTTGCTTTACTTGCTCATATGCAAGACCTCACCTTCCGGTCCTGTGGGCTGTGTCCTGATTGCTTTTGTGGTACCACACCTAACTCCATAGTGCTGCTCCATGTGTGTTCCTCATACATGCTGTGAATTTCAGAGTTTGTGTGTTCTTAGAATATGTTTCCCACTTTCTTGGGAGCAATTCCTCTTCTTCTCTTGCAGCTCATCTCAAGCACCACACCACAGCAAGGGCCTGCTGGAGCTCCTGGCCAAACTGGGGAGTGCTCCCTCCTTCCTGCTTCATGTTTCTTTCTGCCACTTGATTTCTGTATTGCTTTATATTTCACCCATTTATTCAGCAGAATGTGAGCTCCTTCCAGTCAGGGATTTTTATCCTGTTCAACCCTGTATCCTGGTACTTATTGCTTGATTTCATGTTTGATTTCATGTTTACTGACTGAAAAAATACTTGTAGCAATTCTGTGGGGTAAGTTATGGTAGCATTGTTTCCATTTAAAAGATGGTAACATTGAAGTTTGTGAAAGGAAAGAACACAGAGCCAGGGCAGGGTCCTTTTTTACTGTCCCAGGTATTTCCCTGGACACAAGAATGTGGCTTTGGGCCCGGTGCGGTAGCTCAAGTGGCTAAACTCCTTGCTTTGCATATGCTGGGATCCCATATGGGTGCCGGTTCTAATCCTGGCCGACCTGCTTCCCATCCAGCTCCATGCTTGTGGCCTGGGAAACCAGTCAAGGACGGCCCAAAGCTTCGGGCCCTGTACCCCTGGGGGAGACCTGGAAGAAGCTCCAGGCTCCTGGCTTCAGATCAGAATAGCTCTGGCTGTTGCGGCCACTTGGGAAGTGAATCAGTGGGTGGAAGATTCTTCTATGTCGCTCCTCCCCTATATATATCTGACTTTGCAATGAAAATAAATAAATCTTAAAAAAATACTTTGCAAGCATGTTAAATAGACGGCAGCCAGGGACTTAGGAGCATTTGCAGACCAAGACTTGAGGGACTATTCTAGCACAATCCTCATCAGGCTTCTGTTCTGCTTGGAAGGCCCCCTTGCCTGATGCCTCCTGCTTCATACTGTGCAAGACTGCTCTGTTTTTCTGTCTGCTGCAGTTTCCACGCTTCTCTTTGAGTTCACTTCAAAGGTGCCTTCACTTTCCTCTAAGCCCAGCGGTATGTTTAACACAATTCAAGCTTTCATCCAGCATGTCTCAGTCAGTGCTTCACAGTAGAGAACTCTTGAATTACTTAGACGTTCACTTTTCTGGTGGCTACCTTCTCCCATGTGGTTCACCATCGGCTTTGCAGCACTCCCACACCATCTTGGGCAGCTGTGTAGAGTAATCTAAAAGGCTGTTCATCTTGATCCTGAAGTTGTCACTGAAGTCACTAAAGAAAGGATTGATCCAGGGCTGAAAGATTTACAGCTGGGGCTTTCCAAGTATGTGCAGTGTCCCATGAAAAGGTGTTGGGCAGGTACTGTGGGTGGAGGGGAACTTCCTGCCCAGTTTGGGGCCTCTTCCCAGTCTCTGCTCCAGTTCTGTAGCTCTGCTGCCTATAAAGCCAAGTCCATGCTCCCTGCCTGACCTTAAGGCCTTTGGCCACCAGGCCCTGGTAAGCATTCCAGCCTCACCTCCCCACTTCAGCCAGTCATGCCCTTGCCAATGCTCTGTTCAGCACATTGTTCACATAGTGGGTGTGCAATACCTTGTTTGGAATGTTGAGGCATGTTGTTCATAGTGGGCATGCAATACTTGGTGTGGAATGATAAGAGGTTGTGGTGGGGAGATGGGGGGTGTCTGGCTGCCACATGGAAGCACACCATCTTCTGGTCACTGAGCGTCATCTGAGACAACTCAAACTTAACGCGACATCCAAGGCAACTCGAACGTGACGCAGAGTGACTGCTGATGCTGCTTCAGTCTTATCCAGAACCAGGGCCTAGAGCTCAGAGGCAAGGAAAAAATCTCAGCTATGCTTGGAATGGAAGAGTGTAGAACATTTCAGATCCTAGAAGAGAAACAAGTCACACCCTGAGAAGCCCTCAGCTACTGGCACCCATTGCTCAGGTCATATGGGCTCCTCCACCTCATCTCCCCCGCCAACCCTCTCCATTCTGCTGCCCCCCTCCTCCCAGTATCTCTGAATGGGAAGTAAATGACTGGGGAGGGGGTTAGCCAATGGTGGAGTGATTTTCCAAGAGTAGTAGTCTTGACTATACTGAGTTTTTGCCTAAGATACCAACTTCAGCCTCTATGTCCAAAATCAGGTATGTCTCCACTTTAGTACCACCTGTTGTGGAGTTTGTTGTGTAAATGACTGTGTCCTCAAACATTAAGGATTAGTATTGCAACAATGATGGAAGATCAAAGTTAACACGCTTGCTTGTTAAACAGAGCGGTGCGGGAATTTTTTTTTTTTTTAATCACCAGACTAAGGACAAGGTGAGTTATGGACCAACTGTCTCCAGAACTTACTGGCTAATTCTGTGGTGCCCAATTTCACCTAGAGCAGACACCCTAATCTCCATCACCCCCACCCCACCTCACCGCCCTGAAAAAGCAATAATTTGCTTGGGTCCTCAGCCATAAGGAAGCAGGACAGCCACTTTATCTTGGGACACCTTGCTTTCTGAGCCTTCCAAATGCCTGGCCACAAAGACACCGTGAAAAGGAAAAGCATTTCAAGTGTGTTCTGAGAGCCACATCCATTCTCTTGCTGTAATGGGCAGGGAGAGCCTGCACTCAAAGACCCAGCCAGGAAGAAAGATTTGGTCTCTTGGGCAGGATGCATTTTCTGTGGTGCCGCCTCCTTGAGTCGCAGCTCTGGTATGAAGTAAGACTTGTTTTGGGCAGTTAAAAGCAGCAATCCTCATTGTGTCGAGTGGTGACAGTGTAATCCTGCTTAACCATTTTGTTCCCTCTCCAAACTCCCCTCCATTATGTATCCTTAAAATGTGACCACGGATGTCTCTTTAGGCTTCTAGTCCTGTAAGTGCAAGGGGGATTTGGTGAAGGGGGAAGGGAACAATCTTCATTGTACTCAGATCACTGAGAGACACTTCACTAAAAACTACTCCCCATCATCTTTCTCATCCTTTCTCCCTGTCCTAAAATTTTTCTTCTTTTTAATGGAAATTTAAGTCATAGACACAATTTAGTGATCTTAATACATTATACCTCCACATTCCCATCACCCTTATTTAGTGATATCAATATATAGTCAATCTTAATTCATTATACCCCATCCATTCCTACTGTCTCACTAAAGGATTTTTTTTTTACAAATATTTATTTATTTATTTATTTATATTAGAAAGTCAGATTTACAGAGACAAGGAGAGAGAAACATCTTTCATCCGCCAGTTCACTTCCCAAGTGGTTACAATAGCCAGAGCTTAACTGATCTGAAGCCAGGAGCCAGGAGCTTCATCTGGGTCTCCCACATGGGTGCAGGGTCCCAAAGACTTTGGGACATCCTCAGCTGCTTTTCCAGGCCACAGACATGGAGCAGGAAGGAAAGTGGAGCAGCCAGGTCATGAAATGGTGCCCACATAGGATCCCAGGTGTGCAAGGCGAGAACTTTAGTACTAGATTGCCCTGCTGGGCCCTTACTAATGGATTATGTTGAAGGAAATCTCAGGTGGTTGGTAATACACATATCTTTTATCTCTAAATAAAATCCTTGTGTTGAGAAGTTTATCCATAATATCTTAAAATTTGTAAGTTTCTTAATATCAATAAATATCTAGACAGTGTTCTAATATATATATTCTGTCTCAAATCCAGAGATCGTCTATGCACTAAATTTGGTTGATACATTTCTTGTCTGTTTAAATCTCTATAATATCCTTTTTCCTATACATTTGTTTTAAAGAAGGAGAGCACGGAGAGACAGAGCAACAGACAGAGTTCCTGGGCAGAACAGCAGCTGAGACTCAATATAGCATTTCAGGTCTCCCCTGTAGTGGAGAGTGTGGGGACCCAGTTGCTGGAGCTATCCTGGTTGCTTTCCATGATCTACATCAGCAGGAAGCTGGAATCAGGAACTGGAGCCAGGTGTTGAACCAAGGTACTCCTCTATGGAATGTAGGTATCTCAAGCAGTCAGCCAAATGCCTCTCCCAGTATTCTAATCTCAATACTTCTCCTTCCTTTTTTAGCTGTAATTTTTCTGTAAAGAAGAGTTCGATCTTACCAACTATTTGGTGATTGTGGAGTACAATTCAGTAGGAAAGGAAGGGCCAGTGCTTAACTCTGTTCCTTTACTTGCCTGGTTTTGGAGTAGTGAGTTTATTCTCAAGCATTTTCCAAAAGTGATATGCTGGTTCCATGTTAATTATCTCCTTATTAATTATCTTCATCTTAATTATCTCCTGATCTCATTAGTGGCTTAAAACAACCACTTTGTTATGTCTTGTAATTTTGTTACAGAATTCTGGATTCTTTTGTTCCAAGTGGCACTACCTTGGGTCACTTGGGTAGATCCAAGTTGTGGATGAGCTGGTCTAGAGGATTCAAGACAGCCCCATCCATCCGTGTGACGTTTTTGTGGGAATGGCTGGGAGGCTGAGCTTTGCAGGCACTGTCAACCAGGAAGCATGTGGTTTTTCCTACATAGTAGAGTTTTTACATGGTAGCTCAGCGTTCTTATCCAGGAGGCTCAGGAGATGCACCAAGTGTTCTTCTGATCTACTTAATCCCAGAAATCATACAGTAACACTTCTGGTATATTTTGTTGGTTGCAGGTGAGTCCTGGGACTGCTCCACCTTGCAGGAGAAGGTAGCATATGTACACATGAACATAGAGGTGTAGTTCCTTGGGACCCTCTTACACTTACAGAGGCCCTTTTAGTGTGCTTAGTTCTGGCATACTTAGTTCCTTCTCTTTACAAAAGGTCTGGCCATCCTCTTAATTTTGGCTAAGAGCTGGCTGCAGAAGACACAGCCACGTGCCAGATTTCCTTCAAGGCTGGTGGAATGTGGGCAGTCCCACTGTGAGTGGGGTTGACAGTAAATTACTATGCTGCTACAGAGTTGGAGTGCCCATTGCCACTGCTTGCCAACCAGTTCCCAAATGGCCTTTCATGGGCTCTGGCTTAAGCTGAACATCTTCATTGGGAATCCCAGGGAGAACTTGGTCCTGGCATTCCTAAACATTTGTGTAAGAATCTATTCTGAGAGCTTGGCCCTCCGCTGATCAGAAAGACTCCATCTAACAAGGTTCACAGAGGCTTTGTGGATGAGTCTAAGAGTGTTACAGCCATGAGTCCACGATTATTGCTGTAAATGCTATTACATATCTCATTCTGTGACTGTAATATGCTTTAAATTCCCTATTGTTGTAGATGTTTGGGCTTTTTGCTTATTTATAAGTGATGATATACATGTTTGTACACAAAGACTTTGAATCTATTGAATTCTCCCATTAATGTCAATTTTAATAGGAAAATTGATTTCAGATCTTGATACGTATTATCAAACTTCTTTCCAAAGAAATGAGCAATTTGTTTTCAAACAGCAACGTATGTGCACACCACTGTTTCTGTACAGCACATTTTCACTTTTGAAAGTCTTTGCTAATATTGTAGAGCTGTAACTGAGCTTAGGGTTGCTTTGGTTTTCTTTTTTCCCTGCAGCCTGTTCTACATTGTCATTTATTTCCTCTTATAACAGTAATGCAAAAGGTTAATTTGTGTCTATTTGGTGTTGGTTGTAGCACCTCTCTCTGGAAGATGCAGTAGTCCCAGGACTCACCTGCAACCAACAGAATATGCCAGAAGTGATACTGCATGACCTCTGGGGCTAGGTGGGTCAGAAGAAGCCTTGGTATTTCTACTTGAACCTGCTGGAACATTCTTTAGGAGTTCAGAGCTACCATGTATAATTTGTATCAAAGCTTTTTTCCCAACCATTTTTATATAAGAACATTTAACTTCCAAATATTTTCAGAGACAAACATCAGAAACATGCTTCTTAAATCCCGAGCTCATAAGAAACATACAAATAAGAATAATAGCTAATTATATCTGGACTAAGTCAGAGAAAAGATTGAGGAAAGAGAAAATGCTTACAACTAATCTCTTATGGTGTAAATCCACTTAGAAGGTACAAAAGCATTTCATTCATTACACCATTTGATGCTATGCTCAGTCCTGGAGGTAGACTGGGCAGGAATTAGGATAACTATTTCACAGATGCAAACATTGAGGCTCAGAGACAAGTACGTAATGAGTCACTGTGTTAGTGGCAGATTTGAGTAGAATCCAGGTATTTTGTCTCCAGAATAATTTGTTCTTGCATTTATTTAATGACTCTTTGGACAGTGTGCCAGGAGTAGGGAAGGCAAGTCATAAACCAGGGCTTGCTCTCTTAGAACCGATAGTTTGGTAGGGGAGAAGCACAATTGTCATGTAAATTAGGAGAAATAGGAGATGGAAACTATAAAGACAACAGACACTCAGCCTAGCTAGGAGAATCAGGAATCAAGGCAGGCTTCCTGGAGGAGGTCAAGATTCAAGCGAACCTTGGAAAATGAGCAGCAACCTGGCCCTTGAGGGATGAGGCAAGACTGCTCCAGAACAAGCGAAGTAACCGATTCTTCCAGAGGTGGCAGGTATGGGAGGTAGACATGATGGACTTTGGTTGCATGTGGCAGGTAAAAGATGACACCCAGGCTTATGGCTTCAGCCACCAGGTGAACGGAGAGCAACTAGGAAAGAGGAGCAGAGGAGGAAAGCAGTTATCAGGGTGTGTGTGTTGGTGTTGAAGTTCTGAAACTTCTCAGGTACGTAAGAATCTTTCCGTTTCCTACAGAATTTTAATAGCCCAGAGAGGGAGGCAGTGAATAGAAATTTCAGCATCAGGGGAGAGGTGCTGTGTGGCAGACATGTGTATGAGGAGGGAAGGACTCAGTGTGTGGGAAAGGAACAAGAACCACCCAAGGAGGTCCCCCCGGAAGAAGTGACAGAGAGGCAGAGCAACGAGAGGGGCCTGGAAAGCTGCACTTGCTTTTGGTGGGGTGTAGAATCTGTGTGGATTCTCTCGGGGCTGGAGAGGCCAGCCACAGCTGAGAGGCATGGGCTTTGTCATGGTCTGCATAGCAAGAAATCCTTCAGTCTCTGCAATGCAGTTGCATCCACTTAATTTATACAGGGTCAGGGAGGAGCCACAAATACCTGGCACCTAGTAGACACTCAAAAAATACTGGATCAACAAATAATTGAGAAAAAAAAATCATGGTCTTCTGTATTGGTGAAGATTTCTCAATATCATCTTTTTTTAAAAATTAATTTATTTGAAAGTTGAGTTACGCAGAGAGAAAGAGAGGGAGAGAGATCTTGCAATGCTGGTTCACTCCGCATATTAACTACAATGGCCTGACCTGGGCCAGACTGAATCCAGGAGCCAGGATCTTCTTTTGGATCTGTGACATGAGTGCAAGGGCCCAAGGACTGGAGCCATTCTCTGCTGCTTTCCCAGGCCGTAAGCAGGGAGCTGGATCAGAAGTGGAGCAGCAAGGACTCAAACTGGCACCCATATGGGATACTGGTGTTTCAGGCAGTGGCTTTACCTGCTGTGACACAATGCCAACCGCCTTTTCTTCTTTTTATTTTTAAGTCTTATTTATGGGACCAGCACTATAGTGTAATAGGCTAAGATATTGTATCTCAGATCTACAAACCTGACAGGTTTAGTAAATATTTCAAATGCCATAAATATTGGGGAGATAAATAATGCTTAACCATCAGCCAAAATTTATTAGGTGTTAGATATGGGAGATCCTTTTGACTTCTGGTCCATTCTTCCATTGTACACATGAGAGGAGGGGACTCGTGCATGTTCACACAGCACACCCAAAGAGTCAGAAAGAGCATGACCACATTTAAGTCTTAGTCTAGCACCTCTTGGTCATTTCTTGCTGTAATTCTTTTCGTCTAAGAGATCCTCTTGCCTCTGATCACAGGGGTGGACATATGGCCCAAGCTAGGCCAATCACTGTGCTGTACTTGGTTCTTTGGCCTTCATCATCATTGGTTCAAGGAGTGATGTGATCCAAGCTTCACCAGTCAAGTATGTTTCTGGGACTTATGGTGGTGCATCTGAGAAAAATAAAAAGATCTTTTCCTCTACATGTGAAGCTGTGATGGTTCAAGCCAAGTGAGAATGCCTGGTTCTATGTTACGTAGAAAGAAATAGAACAGAGACAGGGAAGAGATCGTCCACAGAGGGATTGGATTTCTTATCTTAGTCAACAATAATATTCAGCTTTTTATTTCTTATTTTTAAAGCTATAATATCTTTCCAATAACCTCTATCTCTCTCCATTCCTACTCTTCCCTACTTTTCTTTCTGTCCTCTCTCCCACTCTTCCCATCTTTTCTTCTTTCCTTGTTTCCTTCCTCCTTAAGCAATTGGAATCGAGACCCTGTCACTGAAAGCCAAGGTGTCTGGGCCAAGGCTTCCTGACAGCATCACTGTTGTCTTTTGAGAGCACATCTTTGGGTGGTGGCAGGGGCTGACTACTGTGTGCCTTTGCAGCCATGGTTCCTACCTACCCCACCTAGATGCCAGCAGCACCACACCCTGACTGTGACAATCCCAGTGTCTCCTAGTGGTGAGGCTAAACCACACCAGCTGAAAACCACTGGTCTAGTCTACTACGTATGTTGACTCTTAGTAAGAAATAAAGAAAGAAACTGAAATTCAGCAAGATGGGATTTTTTTCCCCCAGAAGACAAAGGCAGACCTGCTAAATCAAGCAGAAAGGGACCCAGGAAGTGATACCACAAAGAGATGTTGGTGCATGCAGATGTTAGTTTTGTCATATCTGTTGGAACAATAGCAGACTTTATGAATGACTAGTGACATAGGCGGTAACTGTCTGCCTAAGAAGTCTCATGTGTCTCAAAGGGTGGTAAGACGAGGCAGTGCCATTTGATACATTTCTGTTGTCTTAGATCATTCCAGTGAATGACCTGGAGGTCTGGCTTCTGTGAACTTGAACTGGGTGTCCCCAGCAGATTCACCACATGTCCTCCAAAGTGGACATCCAGGGAGTCCACTCTTGCTGCCATGAAAATCATGACGCAGTGCACTGCCCAGTGATCTCTAATGTGAGAACAGTACAACACCATGAAAAATCAGCTTCATTTTGGTGTATCTTCAAGAGGTATTCTTCAGAAGAATCACTGTGGGGGGAAAAAGTGCTAGCACAGGAACCAAGAGGTCTGGATGAGATCTGAACTCCGCCGCTCATACTGTGTGATGCTGCACTAGTGTGCCTCAGTTTCAATTTCTGTGTAATGCAGAATGGAATGAGACAAATTCATAACATAATTAAATTGCTAGTGCCTTATTTTTTACAAATTGAGATATAATTTACAAGTTAAAATAATAAAATATTCTTACCTTCTACTTTTTGATTTTTTTGTGTGTTTTGGTTGGAGATAATAATCTCTGTTCTCATTTACTTGGTTTTAATGATTTTGCTTGTCATTATTGGAATCCTAAATGCTCTCTCCAGGTATTTTCTTACTGTTTATCAGCTTTTATTTCTATCCTGTTTTGCTGCAGGTTGGGCCTCTTGTCCTTTGTGATTGTGCCTTTTCATCTCCCTGGGGTACCTTTTCCTGACATTCCAGCGATTCTCTGTATCTTTCTCCTGTGTTGCATGCCTACTGTGGGCTCACATCTTACCTATTTTGGTGCTCTCCCCTTTTTGTGGGGAGCACAGGCTTCAGTAACTGGCCCAGGCAAAGGTCACAGGGATAAAGGCTGGGAGTAGGAGACAAGTGAGACAACTGTTTCAGGTATAAAACTTAAGGGGTACCCCAAATCCCATTCATCAAGGGAAATATTTTAATGTCATAAAATTAATGCAAACTTTCTGTGATAACAAAGCATTCACATTTTAAGTAAATAAAAGATTGTTTTACTGATTTTTTTCCTTTTGCCTTTGCCTCCAGTATGGTCCAGCACTATCTTGGTAGAAAGTAGATCTTTTCAAATGTTGCTTGTATGAAAATATCTGTAGTTCTCTTTTTGGTGATATCTAGGAATGGAATTAGGTCAGAAATAAGTTTTCTCCAAAGAAACACAGGAAGTCAGAAGACAGTGGAACACTGCCTGCAAGAGTCTGATGATAACTTATTTCTTACCACATAAGACCATGATTTGCCATCATTTCATAAGAGAATGACATTTTAACAACTGAAAAGTCATTAGGGAAGATATAACCTCGAAATAAAGGCCCATCAGCCTTCTCAGTAATGACAGCCTGATCATCTCACCCCAAGTGTTCTGCTTTGGACTGATGCCCAGACTCCACTGGTGGAAGCATTGCCCTCCATTTCTTTTCATAAGACCATGATCAGCCATGAATTTACCCAGCCATGCCTGACAGACATGAGTGGCGGATGTTGGGTTTTGGTAACAGTTTAGGGAATGGAATCCAAGGTAGGGAGGGTGACCTGCCTGTGGTTACACTGCACAGCAGCCACTGCAAGGCCTATTTGTTTATTTGTGCTAATGTATTTGAAAGGCAAAGTGACAGAGATAGAGAGGCAGAGTGAGATTTTCCATCCACTCATTCATTTCCCATGAGGTCTTCCAGCGCCTTGCTCATTCCCCCAAATGCCAACACTAGCTGAGACTAGGTTAGCCATTGCCAGAAGACTAGAATTCAAGCCAAATCTCCCATGTGGGTGTCCGAGACCCAAGAACTAGAGCTGTTACTTGCTGCCTCCCAGTGTTTGCACTAGCAAGAAGTTGTGATGAGGAGCGAAGCAGGGACTGGAACCAGGCACTCCAATGTGGAATGCGTGTGTCCCAAACAGCGTCTTAACTGCTGTGCCACACACCACTGCCCCCTGCCCCATGTCCCTGATTCGAGCTTTTTAACACAGAACCAGAATTCTCCTAGCTACACTTGGACTGGAAACATTCCTTTGAGTCTGTTTTGGTCAGGCACAAAATGCACTCTGAAGAAATGGAGCTCCTGGTTGTGAATAATTTTTAGCACACCAAATTAAATCACTTGTGTGCAAAGTAGGGCTCAGCAACTGACAAGCTGGAGCGGGGCTGGCAGCCACCTGAAGCCTCCATGTGAAAGGTGAGAATGTTTTCACGCCCTATAATCCCAGCAATTGGATCTCTGTATGTTAATATCCCAAACCAGTGTTACACATAATGCTCCAGGGACTTAAATCTGACTTGAAGATAAGTGAGGAGGGGCAGGCAGGCTCTCTCTCCATGCATGCTGCTGCTCCTCCCTGGCTGATGGAGAACAGGTACCTCTTAATCCCCACAGGGCAAATATCATCATGCTCCTGGAGGGAACAAGGAAGCAAGAAGTAAGAGATGGATCCAGGCCTGAAGCCAAATGATTCTCGCTGTAATGTAGAAAAGGAGCTGCATTCAGAAAGGACCAGAACAATCTTTGCATAGGGAGGACTGTGGCCAGGACCTCTTTGACTATGACCAAACGTGTCAGTGATTCCTGAGTCTGCCAGAAAGAGGATACCTGTGTCACCAGTGGTTTGTTCCTGAAACAAGGCTGGAAATTTGTTCCCCTACACTGTCAAGGGCAGCCAGGAAGAGGGGTGTCCTGCTTGTTCGTACAGTCCTGAACATCCTGCAGCAAATGCATGGGGCAAGCGAGCAGCCTAGCCAGGGCAGGAAACAGGGGAGTGACGCATCCCCCTCCTTCCCTGATTCTGGAGTCTATTGTTTCATTTTTTAAAAAGATTTATTTATTTTTATTGGAAAGGCAGATTTACAGAGAGGAGATACAGAAAGAGAGATCTTCCATCTATCGGTTCACTTACCAAGTAGCTAAAATGACCAAAGCCAAGCCAATCTGAAGCCAGGATCCAGGATTTGTTTTAGATTTTGCATCTGGGTGCAGGAATCCAAGGATTTGGGCCATCCTCCACTGCTTTCCCAGGTCACAAGCAGGGAGCTGGATGGGAAGTGAAGCAACTAGGACTTGAACTGGTGCCCAGCAAGATGAGGATTTAGCCACAGAGACATTGCCCTGGAACCTATTGTTTAATTTGAATCAGGTGATGGAGAACATAGAAATCGAATTGGAGGAATCTGATTCCCTGTGTGAAAGAAGAAGGTTGAAGGAAGCTGAGAGCTTTACCAGAGCAAGGTTAACTCAGCAGGTTAGTGCTGGAGTTGCTGGTAACAATAGCAGCTGCTGAATGTTTGCATTGGGTGCTAAGCATGGAGCCGAAGTTTGCAGCCATTAGTTCACTTGAGTATTCCCATCAACTCTGAGGGGTACTATTATTCTTCTTGTTATAAAGATCAGCTAAGAGGCTTAGAACAGTGAAGTCATTTGCCAAAGCCATGAGCTAGGAAAAGGCAGCACCAGGACTTGACCCAGCCCTATCTGTTGCCCAAGCCAGGGAAGGAAGGGAGGAGGGATAAGTTGGAACATACTTTGGAAATTAGAATACTACAGTCTCCCTCTTCATCCATGCTTTCACTTGCAGTGGTTTCAGTGAACTCATAGTTATCTGTACAAGCATGAAACTGAAGAGCTAGGAACATACAATCCGTCAGTCCTAACCAAGTGGTGTTCTGAACAGTGTGATGAAATTGCACACTGCCCTGCTGTGGGTTTGCATCATCCCTCTGACTGGTGTATCCACGCTATATAAACTACCTGCCCATTACTTACTTCAAAACTACTGTGTTATTGGATCCACGGTCACAGCACAACAGTGCTTGTGTTCAAGAAACTCTTACTTGTTCCCTGTTGCCACTGAGAACTGGACAGAAAAGCACCCACAGTACGCAACCTCCTTCCACCAAAGCCCCAGAGTAGTGATGCTGGCAGTTCATAAATGTCAGAGAGAAATTGTAAGTGAAAAAGTGAAAGTTCTCAACTCATTAAAAACAGGAAGAAAATTATTTGCTGAGTTGCTAAGCTCTTCTGTAAGATATTTTGAGAGAAGGGAAGAGAGAATAAATTCACAAAGCTTTTATTAGAGTATATGTACATGCACAAGACACACATATAATTTGTATTTATTTGAAAGGGAGAAATAGAGATCTTCAACATGCTAGTTCACTCTCCAAATGCCTGCAGTAGCTAACTAAGGCTGAGCCATGCTAAAGCCAGAAGGTTGAAATTCAATCTTGGTCTCTCACTTGAGTGGTAAGGACCCAAGTACTTGAGCCATCACCTGCTGCCTCCCAGGATGCTCATTAGCAGGAAACCGGACCGTAGGGGTAGACTCCATTATGAATGTGGGCATCCCAAGTAGTGTCTTAATTACTATGCCAAATACTACCCTGGGATATTGTTAGCATTGTTCTACTTTATGATTAGTTATTCTGAATCTCTTAGAATGGTTAATTTGTAAATTAAGCTCTGTCATAGTTATGTGTGTACAGGAGAAACACAGCATTATGGGATTTGGTTTCAGGTATCCATGGGGGATCTTGGGGCATATTCCCCACAAATAAAGAGGTAAACTACTTCATTTCTCTCTGCACCAGTGTCATTGGGTGCTAACTCAAGGAAGAATTCAGGAGGCATGGTGATGTGTCCAGAGGCGTTGGGTCCCACCTGACTCACCTTGTGTCTTCTCAGTCTCTAGACGTTAGTGCGTCCTTCCAGGGACTGAGTGATGAAAGCTCATTGTATGATCAGGAAGAACACACATTGTGGGTGCTTCTGTCCAGCATTCAGTGACAACAGGGACAAAGGCCACCGGAGGAGATTCCTACCCTGACTCAGGATCTGGCCTCCCAGCTGGACCAGTACAAAACCCAAGCCTTTGTTTGACTTGGCTTCTGGTGCCTTGTTTAGTCTGCGGAGCAAGGAGCTTATCCTGCTGCCTTTGTCACAGGCCATTAGTACTTACTAATAATCCCCAGGAGCTTATAGCTGGGTGCTTTCTCTAGGAATTTAGGGAGGGCCACAGCAGAAGCCTGGCCCACCACGCATACACAGCTCCACAGCACCCACCAGAGCAGCCTCTGGGGAGAGCTCAGGGAAGCAGTGCGCTCCCGGTCTGTGCCTAGGGCTGTGTGACCTTGAAGACTCTTCTTCTCTTGGACCTCTTTGCACCTCAGTTCCTCCTCTCAAGGTCTGACCTATCCCTCCCCCCAGTCTTCCCCTAAACCCAGGCAATTTGTAGTGTTGGCCAGGCTTTCACCTAGCCCTCTCCTGCCCAAGTCCCCAGCCAGTCCCTCTCCTTCAACCTCCTGCCTGTAAATTGGGGTTAATAGTACCCATAATTCACCCTGCCGCTACTGGGATTAACTAATTAGTGGTTATTAAGGTTTAGAGGAACACAGTGCCCTGTTCCCATGTAAACACTGTTGCTCTGCCTCCCTGCTCCTTGTCTGCACAGCCTCTGAGTGTTAAAAAACCCTGCGTCCTGCCTTCCATCATCCCCGTTACACAGGCGGTCCAGAGGACTGAAGGAATACCCAAGGTCCACACACCCATCTTGCAGTAGAAAGGGGACCAGGACTCGGGGACCCTAGGCTGTGTCCCTGTGACCTCCATCAAGGCTAGGGAGGTGGTCCTTGTGCTAGGATGGAAGTCGCCTAAAAGACCCCCTCCCCCAACTCAGGGCTGGCTCTCAGGGGGTCCAGAACAAAATTTGGCTTTTTCCAGAACGGGATGCCAATCCTGGCATCTTGGCTTCCTGGGGCACTTGCTAAACCTTTGGGCACTACTTCTTGTGTTCGTTCACCTGCAAAGGGTGACAATGAGAGCTTCCTCAAAAGCTCCTCTGGGGGATGCCCCTGTGGAGGGTACCTGGGAATAGTAGACATCGTGATGTTCTGTTGGTGTTTTTGTCACTGCCCGGATGGGGCTTGTGTGGGCTACTTCCTGTACAGGTAGGGACTTCTGCAAACAGGGCTTCCCTTTCAGCTTAGCAAACGTGGAGGTGCACGTGGAAGCTCGTAATTGCAGAGCGCCGACCCACAGCCAAGCCTTCTGCAGGAGGGTGGCTGCCTCCTCACTGTTGCTCTCAGCCTTCTGCAGCTGAGTCTTTGTTTCCAGTCCATTGCTGTCTCTTCTGTCGGATGCCACCAGTAAAGCACATCTACTCCAGGCTGCAGGTATTTGTTGGGGGGTCTCATAAGGGATATAGGAAGACATTGGGGCTACCAAGCCAGCATGGACGGGCAGGACCAAATGGTCTCTCTAAGAATACGGACAATAATACTGATTTGCACTGTCCTTGGGCACTCATTAAGTCATATGTGTATGTGCTAAGCCCTCCTGGTTTCCAGACAGCAACGGCCAGGCTCTGGCCGTTGTTGCCCTCTCTGATTCACACCTGATGAGCTGAAGAGGTACAGGAGACTCCAGCCTGGCTGGTCCTAGGTCATCCTGCTGGTGAGGGGCTGGGTTAACCTAGATCAGCTCTACCCTTTTAAGAACATTTGGGGGCTGATTCAGATTTATGGGAAAACACAGATTCAAGCATTTTTGGAAACATGTTCCAGGGTTTTCTGAGAAGGTGGCCATGTGTGAAGCACAATTGGGGGTGGCCGCAGTGTTGCTTTGTAGGTAATTGTGATTGGTAGCACCAGGTGTCATGCTGTTTTGGGAAAGGAGACTGGGTGTTGTCTTAAACTCTAGGTAACTTAGGGATAGTGGAGTTTTAAAAATAGCAACCACAAGCTACTGATTTGCATTTTGGCTCCAGCCAGTTTAAACCCCGGAACGTGATTACAGTGGCCTAGTTCAAGGAGTCAGCTGTGGAAAGTCTTGCTTAACAATGGCCTCCCAATTCTAATTGAAATGCCCTGGATAATACTACTCCTTTTTGACAGATGCAATTCAAACCATAAGCCTTGTAATGTGGCTCTGAACTCCTCTGCCCTGTTTGGGGTCTGAAGGACCTTGGACTAACTCTCCTGATCACATCCAAATTTCAGACTCCTGCTACAGCTCCTCATGTGTTGGACAGTCTATTTGCCTTTGAAATAGGAACGATTATGACTGCCTTGCGAAGTTATTTAAAATGAAATGGAACCAGCACACTCATAAAGGTGCCTAGCATGTGGCACCTATCATATATGACATGGGCCTCCTGTGGGGACTGTGGGTTCATGAGCCCCTGGGAGAGGAAAGCCAGAAGTCCCGTGCTAACGGGACAGAGCTTCCTACCCAAGATGACGTAATGAGGCTATAGTTAGGACTCAAACTTAAGGGCCTGGTCATTGTCTGAGTGGGGTTGCCTGGGGTAGAGGGATGGTTAGGGCCTGTGAGGTCCCAGCGGGGAGGAAATCCAGGTAAGAGACTGATTTCCCATATCCCAAGATCGGAGAGTTGCCTTGAAAGATGTTCAGTGTCCCAACCCTGGAAGTGTTAGAGTCGAGGCTTAAGTCTGTGATGACATCAGGATTGCAGAGGTCTCAGGGTAAGGACATTCCAAGAAGGATAATTGTGTCATTGTGCCCCAAAAGAACCATTCTCTTTCCTTTTTTATTTTATTTATTTTTTATTTTTTTAGAGATTTATTTATTTGGAAGGCAGAGGGAGAGATGGAGAGGGGGAGAAAGAAAACCATTTTGTATCTGCTGGCTCACTTTCAAGATGACCACAACAGCTGGAACTGGGCCTATTTGAAGCCAGGAATTCCGCCCAGATCTCCCACATGGGTGATGGGTACCCAAGAACTTAAACTATTTTCTGCTGCTTTCTCAGACCGTAAGTAAGGAGCTGGATGATAAGTGGAGCAGCCAGGACACAAACTGGTACCCATATGGGATTCTGGTACCTCAGGGTAAGGCTTTAACCTGTTGCTCTACAGCGCCAGTCCCATAGGTAAACGTTTTCTACCAGAGTTATCTCAAGATTGCTTCAGGGAACAGTAGAGGGGTTCAGTATTTTAGGGTAGTCTTTAAGCAGAGGCTGGAAAAATCACTTAACAGAAATATTGTTGAAGGGGTTTGTGGTACTGTTTACAGGTTAGATTAGGTGATATGTTGGTGAGAGGTGGCAAAGGACTGAGAAAAAAAGAAGGGTGCTGGGGTTTGAGGTCTGACCAGGTTCTGTCATTTGCCACCCAGGTGACACTAGGCAACAATCTTGACCTCTCTCAGCTCTGGTTTCCCTCCACTTCATACATTCCAGGACTGGGGAAGTGGGCAGAAATGCACTGGCCTCAAAGGACTGTATGGACACTGACACTGCTCTGTAGGGGGAAAGACAGAGAGGGGGAAGAGCAAGATGCATGGAAAGAGACAAGAGAAGAAGGGGTGTTTGGCCTGTGCTGGGTGCGGCTGGTCCATACCTTTTAGAACTGCAGCAGTGTTAGTGTAAATAGCATTGTGCACTAGAACTTTCTACAACGATGGAAATATGCATTTGTACTGTTCGATCGGTAGCCATCAGGCACTTGTGACTATTGCACCCTTATTATGTGGCTAATATAACAGAGAAAATAATTTTAAATTTCATAAAATTAATTGAAATTTAAACAGTTCCATATGGCTAGCAGCCACAGTATTGGATAACTCAGCTCCAGAAAAAGCATTGGGCTGCCTTTCCTGTCCCAGTTTCCTAAGCAGGTGCTGTGGCCTTGGAAGGTGCTGAGTACTTCAGAAGTCACCAAGATAAGGGAGACAGAATTCCAGCCTCTGAGAGCTTATGGCTTATTCTGTGAGGTAAATAGCCAAGCAACCCAAAGAGAGGCACACAACCCCATGGCTGTGTGGGAAGTTGAAGGAGGAAGCTGTCTGCCCCACTGGGGTGCCAGAGGCTGCATTGTGAACCATGAAATGGGCAGCCTGGGCAGAAAAAAACCTTTCTATTGATGGAACAGCATAGACAAAGGATGGGAGGCAAGGAAGAATACATAAGGTTTGGATAATGAAGTGAGGATGGACAAATCCAGCACCAGAAGTCAACCAACTCCAGTTCCCTGCTCCAATCAGCTAAGAAACAGCCTGGTGAGCTGAAGGATAGAAACCAACAGGGACCGTCCTGGGCAGGGGCACTTCTGTCCAGTCTGCATACCACCATTCAGAGCAAGTAAAGGTGATGGCTTTGGGACCTTCTCCCTCTGTCCCTTCTCAGGGAAAGCTTGTCTCCTTCTCTTGCCCCGCCCCCCCCCCCCCCATTGGAGCCTCGATGTCCTCCGGGAAAGCATGCAAGACTTCTCCCTCTGATATCACCTCCATCACCCATCCCCTGCCCACCCCTTTTGTCTGCAGCCTTCCTAATGAATCCTTAAGACCACATTTCAGTTTCACTGTCCAGGACTGGGTAGTCTCCTGGGTGTTACAAATCCCAGGTTGATAGTGAGCCTGACTTCCTATCTGATGTCCTTGCCTCCACCACACCTTACCCTCATCCGGCATCCACCTCAGTCGGGAAACCTCCTGAGCATGACCAGAAGAGTAGCTGATGATGGTTGAGCTTGGTTCCGGGCAAGGCCTGTTAATATCTTCACTGATCCCCATCCTCTTTTTTTTTTAAGATTTATTCATTTTTATTACAGCCAGATATACACAGAGGAGGAGAGACAGAGAGGAAGATCTTTCGTCCGATGATTCACTCCCCAAGTGAGCCGCAACGGGCCAGTGCGCGCCGATCCGAAGCCGGGAACCTGGAACCTCCTCCAGGTCTCCCACGCGGGTGCAGGGTCCCAATGCATTGGGCCGTCCTCAACTGCTTTCCCAGGCCACAAGCAGGGAGCTGGACGGGAAGTGGAGCTGCCGGGATTAGAACCGGCGCCCATATGGGATCCCGGGGCTTTGAAGGCGAGGACTTTAGCTGCTAGGCCACGCTGCCGGGCCCGATCCCCATCCTCTTGTAGAGGACCCTGGGGGACTCTGTTGTGACCCGAGCTTCAGGAAAACTCCAGCCAGGGTGGTCATTGGAAGCAATACTGTACATATCACTGGTTGTCTGCCAGTCCCATCCTCCTGACAGAGCAATTGTTATCTCTCTCTCTCTCTCTTTCACACACACACACACACACACACACACACGCGCACACACACACCAGCCATAACCATCTGCCTCTGGGGGACTGTGACCCTACTGGTGACTTCAGAAGACAGCCTGATGGATCTAGAGAAAATTTAATTTCAGCTGTTATCCTTGTCCCAGCTCATTGTTGAGGAAAGGCTTGAGATTCATAGTCAAGGACACACAGGAGATAGATTTTGGGGTCTCAGGGGGAAAGAGTTCTGTTCTTACCCTTGAGGACAAGACAAGGGATGTCACTCGTCTTGCTCACTTGGATGTGATGTCTGAAACTATTGGGACCATTGTGTCTCTGGGCAGTGTGGGGAGTTTCAAAGAACTGTTGATTTTGAATTTCATATTCTCACAACTTTGTGTAGTCCCCTTGCACAGCTGGAACCAAGACTTAGGGCTAACATTTGCTGTTGTTCTCTCTGACTACAGTAGGGCCTGAGAGACCCAGGGAGCCTTGTGGGTGGGTTGCAGGATGTTGAGGAGGGCCCAGAAGTGGGAGGAGAGCATTTTTAAGTGTTCCTACCAGATCAGGCCTGGCACTGACAACAGCTACAGCATGGAGCACATGATTGGAGCAAAACGAACAGAAACCCCACATAGAGTGAGACAGTCGAGGTCTTTGGTCACCCATTCCTCAGGCCCAAAGTGCCTCTGATATATTCCTATTTAGGCTTCAATGTCAGGATCAATTTGAGACTTAATGAAAATGAACCTGGAATCTAAGATAGACTCCTTACTCCAAACTTTGGTCTTTCCAAAGCCACTTCCTATGTATGAGACCATGCTTCTCTTGTGGAATCTGAACAGGCCCCCTAGATGACTGTGGACTGGGGTGTCTGTCTGTCCTCTTCAAGCTGCAAGGATGCCTGTCAATTCCTTCTGTGTGCTGGGAGGCTGAGAAACTTAATATGCCAGTGAGAAATGGAGCTATAGACTTGGTGAACATTATATCTTGATCTACCATCTGTCTGCAAAACTCCCATGTACGCAACTATCTGGCAAAGCCTAGAAGGGTTGGTCATCCCTTCAAAAAGGCTGCTGAAGTTGCTTGGCTATCAAGGATGTGAGAAGCCATTTTCTTTGACATTGCTGTTGAGTTCTGTTCCACCTGCTCCACCAAGAGTTCCCTGAGTTCAGGGGGAGGGGACTGTTCCTTAACTCCTCCATCTTTAACTTGGCATTCAGGTATCTTTCTCGAGAGCTATTCTGTAGCAGAAAAGTCAGCTCTGTTCATTAAACCAGGGATACACAAACTTCTCTCTACCTCTTTGTTACTCTGTTCCTACTGTGTGAAATGCCCTTTTCTCCTTTTTTTGTCCCAGCCTATCCCTGCATGGCCTCTGAGCCTTGAGCAAGTGGCCAGAGTATGGTTGAAAGTCATCAAAGACGTAAGTTCAAATCCCAACTCCGCTGCTAGCAGCTGTGACTTTGAACAAGTCACTTCGTCTCCATGGAATTCATTTTCCTTGAATGAAAAGGGGAGATAATAATTCCTTCCTCACACATTGAGAACAGTTGACCTAATGGAGGCAAAGATCTGACACACAGTAACTACTTACCAGCAGGGACATTCCTACCTCTTCCCTCCCAGGACAGTGTTTTGTTCCAAGTACTGCTTGGCCTTAGCCCACATGGCTCCCTTCAAATGCAACCCTAGAGGATCGTGGGCCAAGGATTAATTGGGCCAGCTCTGTCCTGGATCATCTTCCTTGCCTATTCTTTCCATACTCCTGTCACCTTCTAGCATAATTGTGTTCTTCCATATTTTATCTTCTGTTCCTCCCAACTAGAAGACCATCTGTAAGTGGATGGGGAATTGTATCTGCTTGATTTTCTGAGGTATCTCCTTGTGCTCAGGACATAGCACGCACTTAATGAATATCTATCGAACAAATGAATGAATGATTCTGACTACCCTTGAAGCTAGAGTCTAGGGAGCTGTCCTAGGTGCTGCCCTGTCTCCAACCCTGTCCAGGTTCCTGTCCCATTCCCTCCTCCCTGTCTTTACGGTAGCCCTGTGCTGATTTCAGTTTGTCTGGTCCCTGTGAGCTTCTCTGGTCTCTGTTCCTAATCACTTCATGGCTGCTGATTCAGCTGTTAAGCGAGCAGATGAAAATCCATGAAGGTGTAAAGTGAGACATAGGAGGGCAACCAAGACAAATTTGAGGACACCCAGGATCAAGGCCAAGCTCATTGACATGTGTCAGACTCCTGCCTCTGCACTGTGTCCTGCCTATTCTGATTTTTCTGTTCCTCAGTTGAGCATCCTGTTTTGTTCTGTTCGTTTAACACCTTTGATTCTTGACTCCACATCCCTTCCTTGCTCCCTGCACTCTTGTCTAAGGACTCTCTATCAGCATTCAGTTTTTCTCATGTATCATTTCCTCTGAAGGTCCTTGCTTAATTTCCAGATAAGGTTCACAAGGCCATGACCCTGCACTCTGGAGAGAGTTATTGTGGTTGGAAGCATTCTTTATTCTAGTCCTCACCATTGAACTGTGAGCCTACAGGGGAGGCTCCAGGTCTGGTTTGCTCCTCCTGTGTGGAGTCTTGCAGTGCTTGACAGAGACAAAGGGTTCAGCAAGTCCTTTCTGAGGATGGGAGGAGAAAGCAAAGCTGTGGGAGGCTGTTCAGAAGGAATGCACACTCAGTTCTGTCACTGATAAGCTGTGAGACCATGGCTAAGTCACCTTCTCTCTCAGAGCCTCCACTTTTCTGAAATGTAGAGAAGAAGGCAGCAGCACGGTTGCATAATGATACTGACTACATACTTGGTCCTTGGAAAGGTGCTCAACAAATGGCATCTGTGTTAATACTGGCATCATAAAACCCTAGTGGTTATCTTTCCCTCTTCAACTTCTGCTTGCAAATAGTTCTTTGAGCAAGGAAGAGTGGGTGTGGAAACTGAGGGCAGAGAGCTGAAACAACTTTACAAAGACCACTTAGTGTTTTTTTTAAAGATTTATGTTTATTACAAAGTCAGATATACAGAGAGGAGAGACAGAGAGGAAGATCTTCTGTCTGATGATTCACTCCCCAAGTGAGCCGCAACGGGCCGGTGTGCGCCGATCCGAAGGCAGGAGCCAGGAGCCTCTTCCAGGTCTCCCACGCGGGTGCAGGGTCCCAACCCATTGGGCCGTCCTCGACTGCTTTCTCAGGCCACAAGCAGGGAGCTGGATGGGAAGTGGAGCTGCCGGGATTAGAACCTACGCGCATATGGGATCTCGGGGCGTTCAAGGCGAGGACTTTAGCTGCTAGGCCACGCCGCCGGGCCCAAAGACCACTTAGTGTTACACCGGAGCTAAGGCTGGACAGGCAGCTTGAATTTGGAATTCCTTTTCTGTGGCCTTGCCATGATCTGCTTGGTATTTGGCCACTTGGGCCCAACTCTTACTAGATGGTAACAAGCAAATATGATGACCAGTCCATTACAGATTCTTCAGATTCCCATGGCTCAGTTTGACAGACAGCTGTCTTGGCTCATCCAATTCCCTCTCAGCTGTCCAGTTCAGAGCAGGATGCTCTGAGCACTTCCTGCCAGGTCCTTAGGGGAGAGCCATAGGCAGGCTCCAGAGAGTCAGGATACACTATGAGGAAGGAGCCATGGGTGTCCTTTGAGCATATAGTTGACTCCATCAGGAGACAAGCCAAGTGTGCGTTGGAGGCCTGGCCATGTCTCTTTCCCTCTCTGGCTTGGATAGCACTCACCTGTGATACCTGCACCAGGAGAAGTGCTGCGCAGGGCAGCAGAATCCAGGAGTCTTGAGCTCCCCAAGCTTGGCTATGCCCAGCAGCTCTGAGGCTTGAATGTCATCATGGCTCCTGTTGGGAAGCAAGTGGGAAGCCAGGTCTGGACTCCTGGAAGCCATTCCAGCCTCAGGTCCTTTGGACAAGCAGAATAGGGAGCCTGGAAGCTTCTCATAATGACTGCAGGAATCTGATTTCTCATGGGATATTTCCCTCATTTTGTGAGTTCTGAGTACTCCGCAACTCATCTGTTTCCTTTTGAGTTTAAGGCACATGGTAGAAACGGGAGGAGCCCAGTGAAAGAGTTGGCAAACTCAAGCTTTTATCCTACTTTGGTTCCTGTTATGATGTGTCCTGGGCCAGGTGAGAGTGCTCCTGAATAGAGGACCTGCTGAGATTGAGAACAGTATTGCTGGAAACTGAGCACAAAAATATACCTTCCCTTCCCATCTGAGGTAATCAGGCAGCCATTAGACTGTCAAGACCACCAACTACCAAACCCGAACACTTCTGTGCCCTTTCACAAGCCACTGAACCTCAGAGACACTCAGTTTTCCCAATCATGAAAGGGTGATGGTATGCTTTCCTAACCATCTCCCAGGCTACTGGGGTCTCAGCATGTTCCTAAATGTCAAAACACTTGCTAGGAATGTGCATTAAGAGCATGATGAAAAGATAATGATCCAAGCTTTCTCCATCTACTTTTCTTTTTTTGAAAAAAAGATTTATTTATTTTTATTGCAAAGTCAGATATACAGAAAGGAGGAGAGACAGAGAGGAAGATCTTCCGTCTGATGATTCACTCCCCAAGTGACCACAACGGCCGGTGCTGTGCCGATCCGGAGCCAGGAGCCAGGAACTTCTTCCTCCAGGTCTCCCACATGGGTGCAGGGTCTCAAGGCTTTGGGCCGTCCTCAACTGCTTTCCCAGGCCACAAGCAGGGAGCTGGATGGGAAGTGGAGCTGCCGGGACTAGAACTGGCGCCCATATGGGATCCCGGGGCGTTCAGGTGAGGACTTTAGCCACTAGGCCACGCTGCTGGGCCCTCCATCTACTTTTGTTAATTTAATTTTTTTATTTATTGAGAGAGAGCAAAGTCAAGAAAGTTAAGATTGAAAGTGCTTCCATTCAGTGCTTCACTCCCTAAATGCCCCCAAAGGACTGGCACTGTGCTAGGGCCAAAACTGGGAGTTGGTGACCCAGTCACACTTGAATGGCATCATCTGCTGCCTCCCAGGGTCCACATTGGCTGGAAGCTATGATCGCTCGAATTCAGGAACTCTGGTGTGGGACATAGGTGGGATACGGTGGCTTTCCTGTTAAATGCTGCCTGTCCCAGCCATCTATAGCTTTAGCCACTAATGTTATAGTCAGCTAATATTTATTAAATATCTATCATGTTCACAGCATCGCATTGAACACTGAGACTTCTATATGTGTGTCCAAAGAGTTATAACTAGAGTTCTGGGTCTTTTACTTTCAACAAACTCCGAATGTATAATGATTCTTTGGTGTCAGTGCTATAACATGGAAGCCCCAAGATGTAGGAAGCTTCCAGAGGGCCGAGAGAAATCAAGGAATGTTTGAAAGTGCTAGGAAGATGTGCCACAAGGCAGAGGGGCAGAATCAGCCATCTCCCAGAGTCTTCTGCATATCAGGCATTGTGCACTGTGATCTCCTACAAACCTCAAGATAACTCCCAAGAAACAGGCAAAAGTAGCCCCTTCTACAGATGGGAAATTCAAGACGCTGTGACAAGAAGCAGGGGAAATGAGTTCAAACTCTAAGGTCTGGTACCTGCCTGTAACGCTTTGGTTAATTCATTGACTTACTCTCTCTTCAACTCAACAAGTATTTATCACCCTCCCATGCAGGTGGAAGGATTTGATGTGTTTACCGAGCCCGTTGTTTGTTTCCTCCTTACTGTACTTCTCAGGCCAGCTTGGTTTTTCCCTTCTCACAAGGAGACTCAACAGAGGGGATCAAGCTGGGTGCAGGCTGGGTGAGACTGGTTGGCATCAAGAGGTAAGCGGGTGGAGGCTGCTTGCCACAGCCTGGCAGAAGAAAGGGGTGGTCGAGGGCAGACATGTACCCTGCCCTCTGCAATATCACTTTACGTTCCCCCAGGTCCTGCTCAGTTAATTGCCGGGGAGTGTGGGGGATGGGGGCTGGTATTTATAAGGTTGAGTGATGCTCCTGTTTAGGGGTAGAAAGATTTTTGTGGTGAGGAAAACTCCGTGGGTGTTGGCATAGCACACAGTCCTTGCCCATGTGGGCAAATGAGTAGGGTGTGTGATCGGAAATGCTCTAGACTTGGAGTGAGGAGAACTGGATTTTATCCCCATCCAAAATCATATTGACTGTGTCACTGTGTCTCTGACTTCACTCATGCTGTCTCTAGGGGCCATCATGTGCAGTGTTACATGGCTCCATGTAGGAAGCTCTGGGCTGTTTTGCAGGGAGAAGGGGCTCCTTCAATGTTGCCAAATTGTTCAGCTTTTAAGGAGTTTAAAATTGATTGCTACTGGTAAACAAATATAGGTTAAGGTCTTACTGATAAATGAGTAAACTGTGGGACATCTGTCCAATGACATTATTCAACAATAAAAAGAGATGCTTATTGGACCATGAAAAGATGGCCTTAAAGGAATAAAGTAGAGAAGCTGATCTGAAGAGGCTCCGTGCTATGTGAGTCCATGTGCTGGTTTTCTGGAAAAGGAAGACTGCATAGACATTGGAAAAGATCAGGGGTCACCAGTGCTTGGGGGAAGGGTAGGGAGGATGCTGAACAAATGAGCCTTGGGGTTTTAGGGCAGTGAAACCATTCCTTGTGCTACTGTCAGAATGAATACAGGACAAGACCATTTGTCCCAAACCATAGATGAGTATAGCATGAAGAGGGAGCTCTAACACAAGTCATGAGCTTTATTTAATAATAGTGTGTCCATGTTGGTTCATCTGTTTTAACAAATGTATCATACTAATACAAGATTTTACTGGTAAGGAAAATTGACTAGTGGGGCTGGAGAGAAAGGGTCCATGGGAACTCTTGATACTTCCTGATAACTTTTTCTGTAAACCTAAGCTACTGTAAGATACAGTCCACTAATTAAAAGAAATGTACTGAAAATGCTCTGTGAACTAAATGGAGTGCCTACCAGCTGGATCCAGCTCTTAGTGTGTAACCCCCAAACCTAAAATCCAACTTTTTATTTTACAGACAGGGAGACTGAGGACCAGAAAGGGGGGGAGGGGCACTGCAATTTGAAATGAAACTAGAGCTTTCCACCCTTGGGTGCTTGTGGAGCTTCTCAACCGAAGCCCAGAGCTGCTGCCAGGACAGGCTGCTTGTGCTAAGAGCTAGGGCCAGTGGAGAGTGCTGGCTCCAGCCAGACTGGTGGGGCTGAAACGCCCAGTGGGCAGTGAGAGCCTCTGAGTGCCTAGGCTTTCTGAGCATCTAGTTTGTTTATCCAGAGACCAGGCTCCTTCCTGGTTCGGCTGAATTGGACTCAGCAAGTGGCATGCAGAAAGGAGTGGACTCCCAGGTCCTGAGTGTGTGCCTGAGGGCAGGACAAGACTGGGAGGAGAGGCCTGGCTGTGGACGGGACCCATGCCTGGAGTGCAGGGACTGTGATGGGATAATGCGGGGCAGTGAAAGGATGCCAGTTTTTGTTTGTTTTTGTTTTTGTCTTCTGAGTCCCTTTATATTTCCTCTAATTCTTCCTCTCCATCATAGCTACAAAGAAGGCAGGATAGAGCTTACTCATCCCTTTTTACAGATGCCAAGGAATGGCAAAGCTGGGATTTGAATTCAGCACTTCTTTTAAATATTAAAAATTTTGCTTGGTGCTAGATAAGAAGGACTTTATAAAGCCTGAACTTGAGTTGGTAAATGTGTTTCTAGGAGAAGTGCAGATGAGCCCCCATGACACTACTTAACCATTCAGGAGAGTGAAAGGAACCAGATAAAGGATACCAGGTTTCTCCCTGTCAGAGGAGTCCCAAACAAGCAATGGGAAAGAGTTGGAGGAATCAGCATGAATTCATGTTTATTTTAGTATATATACAGGTAGAGGCAGAAATAAATAGATAGGTTTTTGTGTGTGGGTTGGCACACATTTCAGGGTACTTCAGAAGGTTCATGGGAATGGAATTTTAAAGATATATATATGCATATATATATATTTTAAAGATATATATATATATCCATCCTAGTGCAAAAATATTTTGAGTCTACATGTTGTTTTTTCATAACATGCATTTCTCATGAACTCTCCAAAGGCCCCTCATATACATGGATACTTATTTGATCCTTTGGGCTATAATGTCACACTACATTTGTATATTGGTTGCTCAGCTTTAGCTGTTGGGAGACATTGCTTGAGTTCCCAGATCCTGAGGTTGGCAGTTGAGCCCAGCCCCCACCAGTGCAGCATTTGGGGAAAGACTCAAGAGATTAGGGCACTGCTCTTTTTCAATCCCTTTCTCTAATTAATTAAGTGATTGAAATTTTTGAAAAAACACCACAGTAATATCTGCAAGATCTGCTGATTAGGGTAAAATTGGCAGGCACACCATGGAAGAGAAAGAGTCTATTTGGACAGTCTCAAAGGATCTTTCCCACATGTTTACGAATTCCCACTGTGGCTATGCACACACCCTGTGATCTTCCTCCTTCCAAGAGGGGGACTTTGTGTCCTCACTGGATGAATCCAGCACATTGTGTAGGCTCAACTCACAGATCCTCTTCTTCTGAGCAGTATCTGGAGTGGGAAAAACAGTGCTTCCTGGTGGAGAAACCTGGCAAGCACCACGTGCACCCAGGGATGAAGAGGAACAGCACTGGCAGCAATATGACTCACATCCTGCTGCTGGGAGGCAGTAAGGATAGAGCTCAGCCTTTGTGTTCGTTTTCCCCAGAATCCATCAGTTCTGTTAAGTTCTGAGAAAGTGTCACTCAAACCCAAGGTCAGGACATTCTGCAAATTACCAGTGATGCACTTCAGAAATATCAAGGTCCTTGTCAAAACAAACAACCAAACGTAAGGTTGGATTTTGGAACACAAAGGGAAGAGCAGAAAAATTGTTGAGATCTCAGTCAGCTCATGGTTTAGCTAATAGTGTTATGCTAGTGTCTATTTCTTAGTTCTGATCCCGTCTCTATGGTCATTTAAGATGCTGGCATAAAGGGAAGCTCCATGAAGGCTGTACTGGAACTTCCTGTTCTATATTTTGTAACTCTTCTACAAACTGGAAAGTTTTTCAAAGTTAAAACTTTAAAAAATAAATGATATGAATGGCACAAATTATGCTTATAGCTACCACCAAGAACATCTCAAAGCCAAGGAGAATTGTCCTTGCTTTATGGTTCTGGGAGAGGTGGGGAATGTCTGGCCTGTGAAATAATTTGTCTTGATCCTACCAGGGCAACTGCTGGTGGAACGCGAAATTCAGTAAATCTGCAACAGGTTTTTAACTTGGTAATTTTCTGTGACCTGTGAGTGATGTTATAAATATCCAAATTGTCCTAGGCAGAAAAAATGGGTCCTTATTCTTGCCCCAACACATCCGCTGTTCTTTAGTTCTCAGATTTAGTTCACTTGACATGAACATCTGACGACTGGAAGGATGAAGTCAGTTATTTCCTGCAATTCCCATTACACAGATGAGGACACTGAAGCAGAGCACATAGGACCCTCACCTTCTTGTCTCAGCGGAAGGGCAACTCAGGACCAGAGAGAGGGAAGTGCTGGTCCCTGGACTCACAGCAGGTTAGGGGCTCAGGCTGGGACTAGAACTCCTGGGTCCCCATCCTTAGAACACTCTTGGCTGCCGTGTCAGAGCAGCTACAGACAAAGCTTGCATCTGGACCATTCAGGAAGGCAAAGCAGGATAATTCTTCTGCTGCCCCTACCCCCTTCAATTTTGAGTTAAGCAATAAAGCTGAAAAGATCCTTCAACAACTAAATCCCTCCTCATTATAGAATCCATGGGCGCAGGGTTCTTAGGAAACCTGAAAGGCAAGCTCCTTCAGAGGGCTGTTGGTACATGCCTGTCCGAGTGCCCTCTCCCCTGCTCGGTCTCTCAAGAAGCCGAAATGTCTGCCGAAGGAGCAGTAGCATGGTAGATGCTGTGGCTGCCACAACTCTAGGCTGCCAGGAAGGTACACCGGCCAATGCCATGGGCTACAACTCTCTGTGCCAAAGTTGGGTTCATTCTGGGTGTTGGAAAATACTCGTCGTTATTGGGGGGGGGAAGCATTTGTGCGGTCAGGTCCATGTGAGGGATCTGTTCCAGGTTGTTTTCAGGTCAGAGGAAAAATCTAGAGAAGATGAGACTTCTTCTTTCTGAACCACAGGTGAAAGTTTTCCATTTTCTACTGTGAGAAAACTGGATTAGTTTTGCATCTGAAATTGGGGCAGAAAACTCTGGGCAAAACCTGACTGCACCTATAGCTGAAATAACTGTAGAGAAGATCTGGAAAAGGCAGTAAAACACCTCACTGGGGTGTCTTATTTGAAAGATAAAGAATGGTTTTTCCTTTGCATAGGCAAAATAGGAAGGTTTTTTGTTCAAGAAACCTGTATCTCAGAGGAAAGGAATGTAATCATTCCAGTAATTAACAATTCCCCCAGGAAATAGAGTTTGCATCATATGTGATCTTCTCATTTTGATCCCCTTGGTTCCTGGAAAACGCAGTATTTCTTCTCCAGGGCCCTGAGCATGGTAGAAGGTATTGACAAGGAGATTTCTGCATACCGATGATGTCACAGTTCAAAATTTCAACTCTTGGCCGGTGAGCTCTAAAATTAGGAAATACACTGTGGTGCAGGGAAGGAAACTGCATGTTACTGCAATATAAACATAAATGTGAATCCTGGCCCTACTTAGTGTGACAATTATTTCCCCCCCCATGCATAAACAGGAAGTTCAAAAGTAATCACAGATCATTAAGGCTACTATAGCTCAACATAGTATAACATTCTTAATCGTTGATTTGACAGAGGTATACAACAAAATTTGCGAAACTATATTCACTCTGCAATACTGATAGACATTTCTTTTAAAAATGATTTATTTATTCTTATTGAAAAGTCAGATATACAGAAAGGAGGAGAGACAGAAAGATCTTCTGTCTGCTTATTCACTCCCCAAGTGGCCACAATGGCCATAGCTGGGCTGATCCGAAGCTAGGAGCTTCATCTGGGTCTCCCATGTGGATGCAGGGTCCCAAGACTTTGAGCTGTCCTTGACTGCTTTCCCAGGCCACAATCAAGGAGCTGGATGGGAAGCGGGGTCACCAGGATTAGAACCAGCGCCTATATAGGACTCTAGCACATACAAAGTGAGGACTTTAGCCACTAGGCTACTTCACTGGGCTCTCTGCTTTCTTTTTATACTTGTTGCATGGAGCCCTGGAAAGCTTTGTTTTAATGGCAGTTTCTGAAACACTCAACTTACCCAGCACTTTCAACTCTGATTAGCCTAGTCACAGCGCAGTTCTCTCTGGCTTTGCTTTGTAGAAACAACCACCACTTTATTGGCTGATGAATTGCGACTTGCTTAATGATGATATCTTTTACCAGAACATAAGACTGGGCCAGTAGGGTCAATGCATCTCTACAGCAGGGTGTGTGTTTGTGTTTAAGTGTAAGCACAATGTAAGTATTTCTGTGATTCTTTGGTAGCAAATGGTTCTCCTTTGAGGTTACACTCATTTGTAGCCTAAAGTTAATCTCAGCTATACTAAAAGTTAGATCAAGTAATTGGGTTTTGTTGTTAAATTTGGGTGATTTTATTCATTCATTCATTCATTCATTCATTCTAAATGTCAGGGGCTTGAAAGCTAGGCATGACTCAGACACTGGCATTGTTTTCGAGGGACCTTTTCCCTGCTGAAGAGACACACAGATCAGCAGCTACAGTGAAGGCCAGCAGAGCCTTGAGACGGAGGCAGGAGACTTCGATTCTAGATCCAGCCGGGCTTTGAACTTGCATGTGGCCTGAGACAACTCCTTTCCTCCTCTGAGCCTTTGTGTTGGAAGGGGTCCATGTGATGGAATCTGTAGGAACATCTGGCCTGTGGCCCCTGGATCTTAACCATTCTTTGCAATGAGATATGCTAGACTTCCAGCAGTTTCCATCTCCCGAAGCCTGTGCGGCCTCTACAGGAAGGTGTGTGAATTCCACCTGCTTGAAAGGTTTTCAAGCTGCCAGCCACACAGCCTGCTGGGAATAAAGACTTGCTTCTGCCTCTACTTAGCCATGCAACCTGGGGAGAACCACTCCTTCGGCTCCCCCATCCAGTGCTGTCAGGTTGTTAGAACAGCAAGCACTGAGATTCAGTGCAACATTAGTCTTCTGCAGGAGAAGAAGATTCAGCAACCAAATGGAGTGGTGGGAAGGGAGACATGGTGGTCTCAAACAAGTGTGGGAGGTGCCTAGTTAAATTTAAACCAGAATCCACAATGTGTTCATCATGTGAATTGTTTGGTGACTTTTTCCCAAGGATGATGTGGTCAATAGAAAGACAAGATGGCAGAGTAGAGGGACATGCAGGCTGGATTTTGGATTTTGGTGCTATGCTCTCTTCCTCTGTAGCCATGGGAAAGGTCAGAAGCCTCTCTGAGATGTAGTTTCCTTATTCACAGGGCAGAGGAAAAGTGGAAGCTACCTTGTAGTGCCCTTGTGGGGATGAAAGCATTGAAAGGAAGGCACCCTGGTACCTGCCAGGCTTTCCTGAATGTGGCTCTTGGGTTCTGTGTGGAGTGCTGGTCTATTGTGCTGAGCACTTTATTGCCTCTCACCCCGATGTACCAGTCTTGTGAGTATCTGAGCCCTCCTTCACCTGCATCCAGGTGCCCTGATCATGGAGTCTTAGATGTTTGGGCACCAAGATCAGGGTTCTTTTTTTATGATATAGTTTCATAGGCTCTGGGATTTCCCTTATCTCCTTCCCTAATCTCCCCCCCCCGACTGATTTCCCCTAAATTATAACAGTATAGTTTTTCATAAAGTCATAAGTCCATCATTCTGCTATTTAAGTGTATGCTGACATTGTAGGTATGGACAGTGGCAGAGATGAAAGCTGTTATGTTTTTGCGCTCCATCTGGATCCCTCACATGGATGACAGGAACCAAAGTACTTGAACTGTCACCTGCTATCTCCAAGTGTGCACATTAGCAGGAAGCTGAATGGGAATGGGAGCCAAGACTCAAACCCAGGAATTCAAATATGGGATATAGGGAACCCAAATGGAGTCTCAACTGCTGTACTAAATGCCCACCCCACTGAATACAGCATTCTGAAAACTCAGAGGAACCCAGGGAACATTAGTGGGGAAGTGTGGCTCAGCAGAGACATCTGTAAAATTGAAAGGATGAGGCCAGAGAGATGGGCTTGGGAGAATTATATGGGAGGGTGACACTGGTGTCAGGATGATGAATTTGGGCTTTGCTCTGATGGTGACAATTTCTAGCTTCAGTGAGGCCTGAGATATTGCCTATTGCTTCATACTGTGTCATGGTTCCTGTGGCCCAGGCACCAGGATCAATCTAGAAGAGTAGCATCAGGAGCATCAAGAGCAGGAGACAGGAGATGTAAGTAAGAGACTGACTGTCCCACACAGCAGGTGCCTGTGACACCTCACTCCATCTCTCTGGTCTTAGTTTCCATGTCTATGAAGTAGGAGGAGTCATGGCTCCTGAGCTGCCTAACCCACAGAGCCACGGTGAAGGGCTTCAGGGAGATACAGTTTCAATAAGTGTACCAGTTATCAGGACATTAAATCGAGTTCCTGCTGTGAGCCAGGCCTGAGGAAGATTAAGATGATCAATATGCGGTGCCCTCCCTTGAGGACTCGAAACCTGCTGGTTATGAGGCACCAAACCAAATGCTCACATACAGGTAGGTCCACGAAAGCGTCCTTATGTGAAATGGAATGGAGAGCAGGGCAGGTGTGCGATGTGTGTGTGTATGAAGAGAGAGAGAAGGCTGATGGGGGAAGGAGGTATCCAGAAAGTCCCACCTGGGAGGAGATGACTTGGCTGAGTTCTGGGAGCATACTCGGGAGTTGATGGACAAAGAAGAGGCAGGTTTCCAGGCAGAGGAAACAGCATGGGAAAAGTCACAGTGAAGTTCAGTGCCATGGTCTGTGTGGGAAAATGAGCATCAAGTGGTGTTATCAGTTCATCAAATCTTGCAGTACTAAAGAAAACCCAGTGGGTGCTGATGCATGAGGAACAATGCTGACATCTACGCTGAGAACACAATCAAGCTGGAGACGAGAAGCTCTCCCCAGAGAATCTCAGGAGAGCTCTTCTGTTTCTCCTAAACTTCCACCATATTCTCCTTGGTGGCTCTGATAGATTATATTGGCAGTAGTGTTAGGCAGATGGCAAGCCCTGAGTGCCAGGGTGAGGGCTTTGCTCTGTAGTCTGCACACTAATGGGAGAATTAGCCATAAGAGCCAGGGATTTAGAAAGGAATCTTTGGCATTCTCTGCATGTGCTGGGCTGGCTAGGCAAGGAGATTCCCAAAAGAAAAACAGAGACCTTTGACCTCCCTCCTGCACTTAGGTGAAAAGCGGAATTAGAACAGGGACCACTGAGTGATGGGGCTATTGTGCTTGCCCTTCAAGCTTCAGTATGCAATCTGACATAGTGCATGGAGCTTAAGGCATGGCGCTCTAGAGGCCCATGGGAAGCCCCAGCCACCACTCAGCCTAACAGGTGCAAACAACTCTGTTCCAGGAGTTAGTCCTGTTAATAGGAAGCAGAAGGAATGTGGCTATAGCTCCCTGGCTGAGGACCCACTCCAGCCTGTTTCCCTGGGTGCTCCCTTGGAGCCAGCATGAAGCCTCTGCAATATAGAGACTCAAGGACTGTGAGAAAGGGCACTAGGACCAGGGCCTGGCTCTTCTCCTTGTCTACCAGGAGTCCATTCAGCCTTTTGGGTCTCATTTTTCTCATTTCCATAAAGAGAAAATCCCTGCCAAAGTCAGATGTGAGTGTTAAGGCAATAAAAATATTGCTTCTTGGCCTATTGGTGGTGATCAAGTGTAGATAAGATGATATATGGAAGCATTTAGCAGTGTATCTTTTTTATTTGAAAGGCAGATTCTATAGAGACAGAAGGAAAGATAAAGATATCTGCCATCCACTGGTTCACTCCCCGAGTGACCACACCTAACACAGCTGAGCTGAGCTGAAGCTGGAAGCTATGAGCTTCTTCTGGGTCACCCAGGTGGATGCAGAGGTCCAAGGGTTTGAGCAATCTCCTGCTGCTTTCCTAGGTGCATTAGCAGGGAGCTGCATTGGAAGTGGAGCAGCTGGTACTGAACCAGCACCCATATGGGATGCCAGTGCTGAGGTGGTGAGTTTAGCAATTATATTGCAAAGCTGGCCTATCTTAATTTAAAAAGACAGTATGGAAGTGAGCATCTGCCTAGTGTTTTGTTTTTTTTTTTTTTTTTTTAAATTGTACAGACATTTACAGAGAGGAGAGACAGAGAAAAGGACTTTCCATCCACTGGTTCACTTCCCAAACAGCTGTAATGGCCAGAGCTTCACAACCATCTAGTTTACTAAAAGAGAAGCTAGGGAGACAGGGTGGGGGAAAGCAAGTGCTTCTTGGAAACGTGGGTGGCTGGAAGGGAGAGAAGAAAAAAGGATGCATTAGACAGAGAGGCCCCCAAAGCTATGGGGTGGGATGAGAGGAAGGGACAGAGCAGCAGGTGGCCAGCCCCTCCTACCTCGGATTTCTAAACCCCTCAGCAGCTCATCCACAAGGGTGGGGGAAATGGAAGGCCAATTCTGGCTCCAGAGACTTTGTTCCTGGCAGAGGCAACGGAAGTGCGTCAGCACCGAGAGGCGGACAGCGCCCTGCCACACTCAGGAGGGCAGGGACGGGTCCACATTCAGGGACTTCATGGCATTTTGTCACCTCCAGTCTAGTGTCCCCATATCCGGCTCCTGTTTCTTAGGTGACAGTCTCCAGCCAGCCTGGGACTAACCTGAAGGTCAGAAGTTGGGTGGGGCGTGGGATGCAGTCTTTCCTGGACAGAGCCTGACACAGAGCAGAGCATCTGTCATCTGCCAGCCCTTAGCAGATTCTCCTTAACAAATAGAAGATGAGCACCCTTCCCCTACGGCCCAGTGTGATGGGAGAGAAAAAAACACATGGAATCCTTGTAGAACTGCACGGGGCATCCATAAGGAACAGAGCAGAGGCAGAGCACCTGGGAGAGCCGCCCTGGAGCCTCAGGCTCATCCCTGCTTCCCATTCACCAATTATGTGACTGGAATGGTCTTCTCACTCTGTGAGCCTCCCTCTCGGCATCTAGAAGTGCAGGTCTCCCTGTCTGTTCTGTCTAGCTTTCAGAGCTGTCTGCACATGCAGGCAGGGGCTGTAGGAAGGGCTCTTGTGAACGTTAGCCCTCTGCGTCCGTATGGTAGCTTCTTGCAACCTGAGTGGTCAAAACACAAGCAGTCTCCACAGGAAGACACAGCAGAGCTAAATATGCACCAGTCCTGGGATGCAGCAATTTAACTGATGAGTACAGACTGAAGGGAAACATCACCCATTAGAAGGCATAAGAGAACATTAAGGTTACGCTGATCATAATACCTCTCAACAGGAATTGATCCATTGTCCATAAGCAAATTATGATAGGGTCACACAATAGACTACCTCTTAACAACAACAAAGAGCAAACCACTGCTACACCAGATAAAATGGATGAGTCTCAAAAACATTGTACATTTAACAAAAGAAGTCAGATATAAAGTAATAAATACGCATGTACCAGGAGCAAAGTAAAGGACTTTTCAAGACTTCTCTGCACACATATAATTCTTCAGTTTAAAAAAAATGAGACAAAGGGGACCCTTAAAAGAATAAAACAGGAATTTTCCTCTCTTGGATCCCCCTCCTGACTACTACGGTAGGAAGTTTCTGACCTAAGTAAGTCTTGCTTTGCTCACTGTCCTGTCCATATGAAAGTTCTGTGTGAGATAAGATCTCCTTTGTTGGTATTTCCCCTTAAACTGCTACTGCACCTGGGAAAGCAATGGCAGATAGCCCAAGTCCTTGGGGCCCTGCAACCATGTGGGAGACCTGAAGCTCCTAGCTCCTGGTGTCAGCATTGGGGCCATATGGGGAATGAACCAATGGATGGAAGATATTTATTTCTCCCTCGTTCTTTGTAACTCTGCCATTCAAATACATAGAAAAATAAATCTTAAAAAAATAATGAGGGCCTGGTGCAGTAACCTAGAGGCTAAAGCCCTCACCTTGCATGTGCCGGGATCCCATGTGGGCACCGCTTGTAATCCTGGTGGCCCCTCTTACCATCCAGTACCCTTCTTGTGGCCTGGGAAAGCAGTCAAGGATGGCCCAAACCCTTGGAACCCTGTACCCACATGGGAGATCTGAAGAGGCTCCTGGCACCTGGCTTCAGTTTGGCTCAGCTCCAGCTGTTGCAGCCGCTTGGGGATTGAATCAATGGATGAAAGATCTCCCTCTCTGTCTCTCCTTCTCTCTGTATATCTGACTTTCTAAAAAATAAAAAAAAAATAAATCTTTAAAAAATGAAACATTATTTTAAATTGTATGTATTTATTATATATTTGCTTACACATAAGGACATTTATAGCATACTACAAATCAGTAGGCTGTAACATCAACATTCAGATCCTTGACAGAAGGTTTTGTTGACTTAATTGTTTGACTCAAGCAGTAAGTGCTACTGAATGGCATGACCTGATATACCACAAATATGCTCAGGCACATGAATTCCTAATGTGTGATTGGCAGATTGAGTTGAGGGGATTATGGCCATTTGAGTAACTTGGGACATAACTTCCCAGAACAGGGGTTCAGGCAAGTGTGGACGAAGGTATGGTCATGTAGGTCTGGGATTGAGGAAGATGAGGTCATCAGAATACTTTTGACCACAAGGGATGGAGATTCTAATCAAAAAGGCATCATGGATTGATTCCTCTGAGCCAACTATGAGATATGTAAGAGATGGTGGTGTATAAGTTTAGTACCTTCATTGTTGCTGTACATTCTGGGCTCATATTTCCAACTTGTCAATGATGGGGAAGAGGGGATTTTTTTTTTAAAGATTTATTTCTTTTTATTGCAAAGTCAGATATACAGAGAGGAGGAGAGACAGAGAGGAAGATCCTCCATCCGATGTTTCACTCCCCAAGTGAGCCGCAACGGGCCGGTGCGCACCAATTCGATGCCAGGAACCAGGAACCTCTTCCGGGTCTCCCACGCGGGTGCAGAGTCCCAAAGGTTTGGGCCGTCCTTGACTGCTTGGGGAGTAAACCAGTGGACAGAAGATCTTTTTGTCTTTCCTTTGTGTATCTATATGCCCTTCCAATAAAAATAAATGAATCTTTAAAGAAAAAAACAAAATGCAGGGCCCAGCATGGTGGCCTAGCGACTAAAGTCCTCGCCTTGAGCGCGCTGGGATTCCATATGGGTGCCGGTTCTAGTCCTGGTGGCTCTACTTCCTATCCGACTTCCTGCTTGTGGCCTGGGAAAACAGTCGAGGATGGCCCAAGGCCTTGGGACCTTGTACCCATGTGGGAGACCTAGAAGAAGTTCCTGGATCCTGGCTTCGGAACGGCACAGCACTGGCCATTACAGTCACTTAGGGAGTGAATCATCAGACAGAAGATCTTCCTCTCTGTCTCTCCTCCTCTCTGTATATCTGACTTTGCAATAAAAAGAAATAAACCTTTTAAAAGAACAAAAACAAAATGCAGCTTATGTACACAGCAGAATATTATTCAACCATAAAATGAATGATATTCTATCACTTGAGCAAAAGAGATGGGTTTGGAATATGTCGTGTTAAATGAAGTAAACTTTTTCATGTTTTCTCTCATATATGGAACCTGAAAAAATGAATCTGGATATATAATTCTTATCACCAGATGATAGGTAGGGTAGAAAGGAGGGGAGAGAGGAGGTTGGTTAGCAAGTGCCAAAATATGCTGAGGAATGAGTTCTTGTGTCTTACAGTGAAATGGGATAAATATAGTTCACAGTAATTGATTGCATATTCATCAACAAGTGGAAGAGAGGAGCTTGAAGGCTCCAAGCATAAAGTCATGAGGAACAGAAAATCGCTGGCCACCCTGTTTGATCAGTACACATTTATTGAAATCTAACACTGTATTCCATAAATATCTACAGTTAAGTCTTTTTTTTTAAGATTTTATTATTATTGGAAAGCCGGATATACAGAGAGGAGGAGAGACAGACAGGAAGATCTTCCACCCGATGTTTCACTCCCCAAGTAAGCCGCAACGGGCCGGTGCGCACCAATCTGATGCTGGGAACCAGGAACCTCTTCCAGGTCTCCCACGTGGGTGCAGGGTCCCAAAGCATTGGGCCATCCTCGACTGCTTTCCCAGGCTACAAGCAGGGAACTGGATGGAAAGTGGAGCTGCCGGGATTAGAACCGGCGCCCATATGGGATCCCGGGGCGTTCAAGGCAAGGACTTTAGCCGCTAGGCCACGCCGCCAGGCCCTACAGTTAAGTCTTAATTAAAGTATTTAAATGTTTGAGACAGAAATGTCATCTAACTTGATTTGATCATCCCATACTGAACATGTGCTTAGAATGCCCACATTACACCCCATAAAATAGTATAATTAAAATAAAAGTAAAATTTAAAGGGATTTTCATTTGTCCTGGGGTCTATGGGGGAAACCATGGAACATTTTTTAAGCAGTAAAGAGACATGGTTAGACTTGTATCTTTAAATATATCAAAGCCATCATTAATGAGGTATTAAGCATGTTCCAGGCACTTGAAATACACATGGCACAAAGATTCCTCTGGTGGCAGCACGGGGAGTGGTTGGAGGTGGAGAGGAGGTGGACGAACAGGTGGCAGGCCTGTGGAGAAGGTGGACTGGCAGCTGGAGAGGCAGGCAGGCCCGTGAGAAGGCTCTGGAGGGACTCGGGGAGAATGAATGGAAGCCTACATGGAGTGACACAGGGGCCACCGGGACAGAGAGGAGAGGACGGCTGGGAGAGGCATTCAGGAGGCAGGACTGCACCATGACAGCATCAGAGCACTGAGGAGGACGAGTCTGAGGGGCCTTCTGTAGGTCCGACTGAAGTCTGGCCCGACTGAGGGCTCGGGAGTCACGGTGAATTCTGAGGGTCCTACAGATCCAGCCCCAAGATTTGAAGGTAGCTTCTGGTCTTGCTCGCCCATCTGCTTCTCATTCCACTGGTGTCCAGAACTGATGTCAGCTTGTGCGGGGACACATCTTTTTAATGATTAGGAGATAATGTTTATTGTATTATGAATCACTAGCCCATAAACCCAGTCTCACAGATGTTGCTTCTCCAGAGGCTGATTTTAATTTGCAAAGCAAGCTGATATACCAAGGCGTAACTCAGTGAATGTCAGGCTGTCTGAGTCTGTGGGTGCAGAGCACCAGTGGATGACTTCCAGGCAGGTGGTGAGGGATATGAAGCTAGGGTTCAGTGCAGGCTCAAGACAGCCACCCCGGTTGGCTGCGGGTACCCGCACTGCTGCCAAGAGACCCAGAGGAGCAGATTGTCCTGTGTTTTGTTGTTTTTAGGTTTACTTGTTTATTTGAAAGGCAGAGCAAGAACAAGACCAAGAGAGGAAGATACTGTCCCATCCAGTAGATCACTACCCAATGCCCACAACAGCCAGGACTGGGCCAGGCTAAAGCCAGGGACCCGGAGCTCCATCCAGGTCTCCCATGTCGCTGGCAGGGGTCCAAGCACCTCAGCCCTCTTCTGTTGTCTTTGCAAATGCAGTATCAGGAAGCTGGACTGGAAGCAGAGCAGCCAGGACTCATACAGGATGACAGTGTCGTCACCAGTGACACACTGCACCATGACGCTGGTCCTCTAGCTCCGAGTTTTATACCTGGGGCTGTGTGGGTCTCTGGGAGAAAGCAGGGCCATCCTTTTCAGGAGGGACCTGGAACTGAGCCCAGCTGTTCTGTCAGCCCCTCCCTGTCTCAGGCTGTTGCACTCCTAGCACATGCTTCAGTTACCCTTGAGACCTACAAGGGAGAACGAAGGGGAACTGGCTCAAGTCCAGGGCCACCTGGGGTGGCCTGTCTTTGGGAGGCACACAGACAAGGCTGAAATTGGCACCCGGTGCAGTTCAGTTCCGGGCGCTCTACAGTACCGTAAGCACACATGTGGATGGAGGCTAAAGGGTGCCCACCTCTTTCAGACCTGAGTGTGACAAGTCAGATGCTGAGTGCGGGTATCTGGTCGGTTCTAGCTCCTGAACTGTGGGAGCCACAAGGACATGCGTGTCTCACAGTGGCCTTCAGGGGCAGGTGGGGCTTGTTGGGGTTGAGGATTAAACCGTGTGGCTGTAAGGAGGCAGGGAAGAGGCGCATACCTGCTCTCCAGAGGCCTTCAGAAGCCTCCAGTGCCCGCAGGTGAACTTGTCCTCACCCGCCTGCCTTTTGTGCAGCTCTCCGCTTTGTCTCCAAGAGAGATTCCTGCACGCAGCCCAAACTGTGTGTGTGGGTGACGGCCTTCTTGTCCTGGGGGCGCTGGATGGCATCGTCCCTGACTTCCGGACGCTGGGAGCTCCCCACAAAGGGCAGCGCTGGACAGCGCACAGGCTCAGCCTCGCGCAGGGCGCAGAGGGGCACGCTGTCCCAGTGAGTTACCAGGACGCGGCCCACCCTGACGGGCTGGGCCTCACTTTGTGCAAGTCCTCCCCCTCCCCCGCCCTGCCCCGCCCCGCGCGTAATCCCGCAGGCCTGCCCAGCAGAGGCGGGCGGGCAGGAGCGCGCTTGGCTGCCGGTCTGGCTGAATGGCTTCAATGGGCGCAGGGCCGGGCTCCTAATCCCCCAGCGGCTGAATGTCCCGCGCGAAGGGCGGAGCAGGAGGGAGGGGTGGCCGGCAGCCGCACGTCCCCGGTGCTGGTGGCACGCAGGTGCGCCCCGCCTCGCGCAGTTCCGCCCGCCTTCCCCGGGCGAGACAGGAGCCCAACCGTGAGCTCCACACTGTGCTCAGCACTGCCCTGGTCCGAGCCGAGTGTGCTAAAGTTGCTGTAGCGAGTTAGTGCAGAAAAAGGGGGCGTTAAGCCCTCAGCAGACTAACACTGGAAGCATCCTTAGGGATTCAGTTCCTGCCTCTTGATTTACAGATGGGGAAATTTATAGGCCTAAGACCCCCAAAGCAGCTTTTGGCTCGCCGCAGCCATCTGGGATGTGAGCCCTCAGATGGGAGATCTTTCTGTCTGTAACTTTGCCTTTCAAATAAATAAGTAGGGGCCCACGCAGTGACATAACAAATTAATCCTCAGCCTGCGGCACTGACATCTCATATGGTAGCCTGTTTGAATCCAGACTACTCCACCCCTGATCCAGCTTACTGATAATGGCCTGGGGAAAGCAACGGAGAATGGCCCAAGTCCTTGGGCCCCTGCACCCACATGGGAGTACTGGTAGAAACTCCTGGCTCCTGGCTTCAGGCTTGGCTCAGCTCCAGCTATTGCAGCCATTTGGGGAATGAACCAGTGAATAGAATATTTCTCTTTCTCTCTCTCCTTCTCTGTAACTCTGAAGTTCAAATAAAAAAATCTTTTAAGAAAACATACATGGGGAAACTGAATCTCCCATGGACCGGGGTGTGTCTGAAAATCACACAGCATGAGCAGCAGAGATAACAGTGAGCCAGAGAGGCCTGACTTCAGTCATGTGATGCGTAACTGCCTCTGGCAGGTGTCCCAGGAGCAGTCCCTACCACGGTTCTGTGGCCGAACACACAGAGCCATGCTGTCCCAGGCAGGAAGCCGTGCTCCCCCACCCCTTGGAGTCCTGCCCCATCACCGGGGCTGCCGGTGTTGCACGGCCGCCCCACTCATCCACCAGGCCCTTTCAGATGCCTATTCTTGCCTTGCAGTGGGAAGGCTGCTCAAGACTGTGTTGGAAGCCTCCCCAGCAGCAATGGGGAAGATGATAAGGAGGTTGCTGTTTGGGAGTGTCACCCACAGGAGGGATGTCTTTCTAGATCTAAAGTCTCCTGGTGTTTACTGGCTTGCCTGCTGCTTCCAGAGCTCCCCTTCCCTGGCCCCCCAGTGCTCTGTGCTACGGCTCCCGAGGAAACGGTTATGGGGGTACGAGAACTTCAGCCTTGCCATTGTGAAAACACAGGTATACAGGACCCAGATGCTGGCATAAGTCCCAGCTGGCAAATGGGTGCCATGCTGAAGTCTGCACTGTTGGAAATGCCCTGGCTGCTTGGATGTGTTCCTCTTTCTTCCTTCCAAACCATCTGATCATCCAGAGACAGAAACACTGAACTGTGCTTAAGGCAAAAACTCCCTCCTGAGGCACTGGTGACCTTGAACTAGGCTCTGTTCCCCTTACCCTAATTCTGCACTCCCTCCTGCACCCTCCCCCAGTCCAGACCCAATAGGAGGACAGGATAAAGAGCCCAGTCTCACAGTCTCTCTGTGTTGTTCCAGCATTCCATGTGCTGTCAGGGACATAGGTCTTCTGGGCAACTCAGTTCAGGAACCAAGTACCAGAGAGCTGAGCTTGTGCATGGCACAGGGACAGGCCAGCAGCCTGTGTGGGAATGCAGGGCATGTGCCAGCTCACTCCTGGCAGCTGTCAGTGCCATGGGAAGCTGGCTCCCAGGGCTCAGGGATACAGCCAGGCCCTACCTGGTGCTGGTTCTTGGTGGCATGACCCATGACACCCTTACAGGTGTCCACCTCCTTTAATGGGTGGTGGAGAAACTTGTAAGACTGGTGAGGGTGGGGCCAGGAGAGGAGCAAGCAAGGGGTTGAGATGGCATTGAAGTCTTCTCCACCTGCCTTCACAAAGGATTGATGCTGGTGTTCTGGAGTGAGTGAGTGAGTTCTCGCAGAGTGGATTGTCAGAAAAAGACCAAGACTTGGAGCTGGGTGTTGTGGCACAGTGGAGAAGATGTGGCTTGGAGTCCTTGCATCCCATTATCACAGTACCTGGGTTCAAATTCCCACCGTGCTTCTGGCCTCCTGCTAATGCCTACCTGGGAGGTGGCAGGTAAAGAATCAAGTACTTGGGTCCCTGCCCTCCACGTACAACAGAACTGGATGGAGTTCTAGTCTCCTGGCTTCAGCTGAGGAACAGACCAGTGAATGGAAGATCTCTCTGTATCTCTCTGGAACTTTGTCTTTTTCTCTGTCACTGTGTCTTACAATTAAATAAAAGTAAGACCAAGATTGTTTTTGAAATGTGACTACAAGAGAATTCAAAGACAAAAGAAACAAGACCGGCCCCTCCTCATCCCTGACTTTCTGTCTTTCCCTGTGAACGCCCCCTATAGGACAAGCTCCTAACACAGCCTGTGCCCCCAGCAGCTCTCACCAGAGGCTGGACAGGCTGCCTGATCTGGTGCATTCTGCCTCTCAATCCGTGGACTAAACAGCCCCCTTCTGTGTGAGGACCCTGAGTGTTTGTTATAGCGGCAGATAACAGACCAACACAGCAGGGGAGGTACTGAAGTACCTGCCATGAGGGTGAGCAAGCCGAAAGCTGGGACAGCTGGCTGGGAACCAAACTTCCACAAGATGCCAGGTGCAGGCAGCCCAATGGGTCACTGTGCTCTTTGAGCTTTGGAAGAACTTTGCTGGAACTTTGTCATCTGTGAGAAGGGGGTGGAAAAAGTTGCCCTGCATATCACCGCAGTATCCATAACAAACACTGGGGATATACCAAGCCTTCTCTCATCCATTCATTCCTCCCCATTTGCTGACTCCCAGACCACATCCTGATTCTCCACTTCGGCTAGGACTAGGAGTGCTAAGATTGTCTCAACTGCTACACATCCCACTGAAGTGGCAAGGACCCACTTCCAGCAGAATAGGAAGAAATTTCAGAAATCAAGAGCTTTAGGTTCCACAGCAAGTATGCCACAGTGCCTGCACTTCCTCTGCAGAGAGCGCTGCGTAAGCTCTGCAAACAGCAGCTGAGGATGGCGGATTTGGCCAGCATTAAGCTGTATTAAGTCAAGCTGTCTTGACAAAGACTGCATTTGAGCTTAAACATGGTACCAAAGCCACGCTAAGAGGGGTAACACTTGTAAGAAGTGGCTTCCTGCCATTGCCAGCGCCTAGAGCAGAGACGTGTCCTCCTCACTCACCCACGTGCTGGGAAATCGTATAGCACCTCCTTCCAGGAACATATCTCTTGATCCAGAGACAGGCACCCGGCTTGGGATGAGCCAATCAGAGAACTCCATCCTCCTGGCTACTGTGATTGGCCACCAGCCAAGCAATTTAGAATTCTTCCCTTGGGAACGTTTTAGCTTATGGGGAAAAGAGTTCCTGATGGATTATGGTGATGTGATCTGAGGACTGTTGGGAAACTTTGTCCTCATTCATGGCAAACCTTTATGCCAGAACAGGAAGTCAGCAGAGGAGAGAAGCTGAGAAGACAGCGAGTCCTACTGGTCTCTGAGCGCCTGATCTTAGACTCTCCTAAGCCATTTTGGTTACTTAAAACAGGGAACGACCTGCTTTTCTCAATGAGAAATGTGGATTTCCCATCGCTCCCAGCTAAGAGTGTCCTCAGTGAACCCAGCCTCTTGCGTTGATTGGACTCACCACAGACAGTGGTGCATCTCTCTGCATGATCCTGTACAGTAACCTGAGCCACAGACCCATTTCACAGACAAGGAAACAGAGGCCCAGAGGGCAGAGGGATGTGCCTATAGCCAGCCAGCTATTAGTAAAAGTCCATGCATGGATCTAAGCCAGGTCTGCCTAACCCTCAGACCCTTCGCCCTAGCCATCTATCATTCATACTCTATCTGGAAACTGTTCTACTTCTCATGCTCTGGGAAGAGGCACGTTCTGAACACACAGCTTCTGTGACCTGGCCTTTTGCATTCTGGCTTTCAATGCTGTCCTTGAACTACAGATAATGTTACTCCCATTAAAAAAAAAAAATATTCAATAGCAATCTCTTAGGAGGGCCCTTAGAGGCTTAGCAGGCTAGTGCTCAAGTTTGCGTGCTTTATCTCAACTCTTATCTGCTCCAAGCTGAGCAGATACTGGTCCTTGCCTGAGGGACCACCACAAGTGTTGTTGTTTTCAAGGCCCAGAGATACCAGGCAACTTATCTTGGGTCACCCAGCTTGTCAGGGGACAGAGCAGAAATTGGAGCCCAGTTCTTCCTTGCGTCTAATCATTTTTCCGATCTTTATTTTTGGTCCCTGCAGCTCCTGGGTTCCAAACCCTCTGGCAAGGGACGACTTTGATGTTTGGTGGTGGTGATGCTGGCTTTTTTAACCAGGAAGAGCTTGAGCTTCCCATTTTCAAGCCTCCTGTGGGAACTGTGGGCAGGAGGCTGGCTTAGAGTTTGTGTTCATTCCTGTAACAATAGGGGGTACCCCCAAAGCCAGTGCAAGATGAAGAGTAGAGTGGTCACAAGAGAGCTTAGGGCTGGCCTCGGTGCTGAGTCTTTGAATGACCTTAAATGTGTATATCACCACCACCTGTTCTGCTTCAAAGAAAAAATTCACAAGCACCGCTCTTATTGAATGGCCACAGTGTGCAGACATGTCCAGTGAAGTTGGTGCTGTCATCAGCCCACAGGACAGTGACAAACATATAAAGCACAGACAGTGCAATTAGATAACATACTGAAGGCCATGCAACATGACTGGCCAGTGGCAGAGCTGAGATTTGAAACCAAGCCTTCTGTTCCCAGAGTTCATTCTGCTAACCAACAGGCCACATCGTCTTCCTTTCAAGCTGTGCCATGGAGTGTCTCTAATCATCAAACCATTGCAGCATGCTTTGGAGGTTGTAGTCACTTACTTTGTGTTGAGATGATAGGGTATTACATATGTATTACAGTCAGTTCATCTACTAGCCATTTAGCAGAAACCCACTTTGCTTCCATTCTTATTTAAAGAACAGGAGGGGAAAAAATTCCATTCTCTGCTTCCCTGTGGGAGTACATTGGATGGCTGCTACTACTACATCAGCATGGTGTTCTGGTGTTCCAGGGTGTTGCTTTATAGCTTGCAAAGCAAATCTTCTGCGTCTCTGAATTCTAAGGATTCCCTGGCCAAGCTGAGACAATTGTGTCCCAGTTTGCTGATGGGGGACTGAGGCCAGAAAAGGGGAGACACTCATGTGTACCTGTGCATTTCCTTGTCTGTGATAAGGGCTCCTGCAGGTCTGGAGCTCAGCTGAGTGAGGAACTTGTCAGTTCTGGGGCTTGAAGGGGTGTGTTCCGGCCCACTGCCCCTGTATGGAGTCAGGCAGACTTAGCTAAGAACACAGTAGCCAGAAGCCTGCCTTTGGAGCAGCTGAAACCAAGGAGCAGCAGAAAAATGTAGGCGTAGCTCGTCCCCTCCACCCATGACCCTTCTGCTCCCCACTCCCACAGGGTGGAACTGCTTGAAACAGGCCTGGCCCAGCCAACGAGCCTGCACATGTAGCCTTCAGGGAAGCAGCACAGGGCAGCTGTGGGACACATGTGGAAACATGTGCTCTCACACACTTGCACATATGTACATGCCCCTGTGCACAAGGCTTCCCGGGGAGTGAGCTCAGGACAGGTGTGGCACTCTGGGTCCTGGTCTGGCCCAGCCTGTGACTGTTGAGTGACTTCTGATTCTTCCCTTGTCTTAGCTTTGACTCCTCCTCTGTAAAAGAGGGTCTCGTCTCCTCACCTGAGGACAGAAACACATATGTAAATATTTCTGGTGTTAAAGAGAAAGCTAAGCAAATGGCCCTGTGTAGAACTTCTTAAAAATGAGAAAATGAGGATGCTAAAAAAGATTTATATATATAAATATATATTATAAACAAATATAAATAAACATCGGATATTTATTTATAAATATATATTATATATAAGTTATATATAAATAATATATATATAAAAGAGAAAATATCTTCCTTCCACTGGTTTATTTCTCAAATGGCTGCAACAGCCAGGGCTGAGTGAGATTGCAGCTGGGAGTCCAGAGCTCCATCCTGGTGGCAGGTCCACAAGCACTTAAGCCACTTCTGGTGCTCTTGCAGGCACATGAGCAGGAAGCTGGATAAGAAGTGGAACAGCCAGACGAGATCGGGCATGTTCTTATTGTATGACATCTGCACCTGTCCTTCGAGATGTTTGCTTGGTTCCCACTCATCCCCACCAGCAAAAGGATGTTCTCATTTCAGAAGAGACCTGCTGATAGAGATGTTGTAAACTGTACTGCCATGTCATGTGCTTTCCTCTTAATTTCTACCAAACACCAGGCTTGTTTCTGTCCATTGAGAGCACAGATCCCCAAGGCAGCAATTCCAAATGACTTGAGTCTTCCCCAGCACAGGGACTCCTGGAACTCACAGGTTTTCAGCCCAGACTTTGGCTGTAAGCAATTATGTTTGCACACTCCAGGGTGTCTTTCCTGCCAGTCTCCCTGATGCACATTGCTTCTGGTGTTGGGTGGTGCGCTAACTTCTGGAGTCTCTGTTTGCTCCTCCTCTGAGAAACTGGACACAATAACAGCCTTGAAGAAAACACACTCAGTGAATGTTAGAGCCCTGTGCCCAGGTTCATGTTCACATGCAGCCACCTGAAGCCCTACAAATTCAATTATTGTTTTAAAAGATTTATTTTATTTGAAAGATAGAGTGATAGAGAGAGAGAGATGGCCACAGCGACTACAAAAATGGTCACAGTTGCTGGCAATGGGCCAAGCACAAGCCAAAAGTTGGAGTTCCATCTGGGCCTCCCATGTGGGTGGCTGGGGTTCAAGCACTTACAATATCTAATGCTACAAGCTGGATTTTTTTTTAAAGAAAGATTTATTTACTTATTTGTTTGAAGGGCAGAATTACAGAGAGACAAAGAGAGACATAGACAGATTGCTGCCCATTCACTCCCCAAATGACTGCCATTGCCTGGGCCAGGCTGAAGCAAGGTGCTTCATCAGGGTCTCCCATGAGAATGCAGGGTGCCAAGTCTTTGAACCACTTTCAGTTGCCTTTTGAAGCACATTGGTAGAGAGCTGGATTGGAAGTGGAGCAGCCAGGGCTTGAACCTGTGCCCTTGTGAGATGCTACCCACTGTACCACAGAGCTAGCTCTGTAACACTGAGGGTTCTATGGTAACTCTTGGCTGTGGGCTGCGTGTCCAAGGACAAGGGATTAGTGATCCTAAGCGGAGTGAATGTATTTACTTTTATAAAAGTCATAGGATTGAACAAATGTGGATACCAGGGCCTTTACCTGTGTGCTGGGGTTGGCACCTCACGACCCCTTTGGTTATGACATTGACCCTTACAGCACCATTACGGGGCGGGCTTCACCATGGAATGAACCAGGCTGCTCAGAGGTTTTGTGGGTGGCCAAGACCCCACAGCCAGACTGAGGTGGGGCCAGCCCCTGTGTGGGGCTTGGGACCATTGCTCCCCAGCGTGGTGTGAGGTCTGCGTGACTTGAACCTGGTGTGCCTGGCTCCTTCACGTGTCTGTTCATGTTCAAAATGCAGAATGTGGGGAAATTGCCTCTCAGTACAATAAAGGAGAAGCAAGCGATGAGCTCACAGGGCTTTTTGTTTGGGATGGCACCTGTTTATCTAACCGACTCTCCCATCGCTGTCAGTGACTCTGCAGTCAGGAGACGGGCCACCCTTCATCGCAGACATGGGCGTCTCTTCAGAGTTCTTAAGGTCATGAACCAATCCATCATGGTTCCTTGTGTAGGATCCATTCAAGACAACAGGGCTGACCACGGGGAGGACATGCTTCCTGAGGACACTCTCCGAGGCTCTGGTAGATCTGAGGGATCCGCAGCATTTCATAGCTTGCAAAGAATCCCTGTGGGTGACCCTCCCTAGATAAGATGGTAACCCATTGAGACAAGCTGGCATACCACATGGTGCACAGGCAAGAGCATCAGACAGACAGCCCTTGGAATCCTGATTCTGCCACCCATATGACCAGGGGCAGGTCACTCAGCAGCCACACATCCTGTGTGTGACACTGGTTATTCCTTTGGTCCTTAAAGGAATGAGTCCTTTCTTGATGTGGTCATTGCTCTACCCGCATCCACTTGGGTCCCTTCACCATTCAGGGGACTCCCTACAGTCAGCATCTGCATTTCACTGTCAGAGCATGGAGCTCAGTGTGGCAGGCATTGCCTGGCCTGCACACAGGAAAACTGGAGGTACCTGGGCAACCCCTCTCCAGTGACTGGCAGGTGCACTGTCTTGTCCCTGGCTAGGATGGGCATTATCAGAATGGATATCATTAGGAAAACTTGGCACACCTGCAATACAATAAGTTAGCTGCTTACTCTATCAGGGTGCTCGTCTCGTAGGTGGTGCCTGTGGTTTCCGTTTCTCAAGACAGTTTCCTTGTTTTCAGGACAGACACTGAAGTATTTAGGTATTAAAGGGCATGACCCATGCAGTTGGCTCCCAAATGAAGGAGAAAAATTATTTAGAGAGAAGCAAGACAGAAATGAAAATAGTAATAGTTGGTGAATATGCTTATAGTGTATTTATGAATCCTTTGTCCTAATCTTGCCACTTTCCTGTAAACCTGAAATTATCTCCAAATAAGAAGTTAAATCTTGGGTTTATGGTATCAGTGCCATGGCTCAACAGGCTAGTCCTCTAACTTCAAGTTTGGACATCTCCTATGGGCAATGATTTGTATCCTGGCTACTCCAATTCTGATCCAGCTATTTGGGGGGTGAAGCAGTGACTGGAAGATCTATCTCTCCTCTCCTGTAAATCTACCCTTCAAATAAAAATAAATAAATCTTTAAAACAAAATAAAACAGACTGAATTTGGGAGCAGATGTTGAGTCAACCAGTTGGGTATGTCCACATCAGAGTACTCAAGTCACACCCCGCTCTGGTTCCTGCTCCCAACTTCTTACTGATGCAGGTCCTGAGAAACCATGAAGATAACTCAGTTGGGTTCCTGCGACCTATGTGGGAGACCTAGATTGAGTTCTGGGCTCTTGGCATCAGCCCTGCCAGGCTGTGGTAGGGAACTCTCTCAGTTTTAAATCATGAAATGCTTTGAAAGTTAAAATGTGTGTCTTAACTTCACATATGCAAAGGAATGTACATGTAACACTGAAGTCCAGTTGGTGAAAGTTCATCTGGGATAGGCTTGGGTAATGTGCTTTTTGGAGATGACATAAGGCTGTTTCCACAGCAGTCATGGCTCTCTAAATGAAGGTGCTTCCACTTTTGCCACTACCCTCTCAGGAATTGCCTGTGCAGCCTGGGCCTGCAGGCTCAACAGGCTTGGTGTACGGCCTTGCCGAGGCCACGTGGATGCTGTTGGAGTGTGGAACTTTGAAGACACATCGCCCCATTCCCTGAGAGAGGGCCTGAGTGAGCAGGTGTGCTACCCAACTTATCACACTCACAATCCTGTCAATCATCTGGGAAAACTGATAACCCAGAGTCTGCAAGTGGAGAGGAGGTGGGGGAAAGTATCACAAGGAGGGAGACACCACTGGCAGGTGGACCCAGCATCCCTTCCTGGCCCAGTGAAGGGACAGGACTGCCATTGGCCCCAGTGCCCTTGGGTCACATGTCACTTACAGGCCGTTGTGAGTCAGAAGCCATGGCAACCCTGGAATGGGCCAGCCCTGCCTCAGTGCTTCCCATGCAGGATCCACTTGGATGTGCTTTGGTGCCTCTGAGTGGATCTGCTCATCTCCCCTCCCAGTTCCAAGGCAGCAGGAATCTTTTCCCTAACAAGTCTCTTTTACCATATCATTCCACTCTAATGTTTCCTCCCCGTAAGGATGTCACTGTCTGTGGTGATGTCACTCATCTATAATATCATTCCCTCTGGTGATGTCATACCTCTCAGATGCTGGCCTCCTCTCTGGTGATGTCACTTCCTCTGTTGATAACAGGTCCTTTGTGGCTTCCTCCCTCCTGGAAGATGTCACTCTTCATTTAAATACCTTGAAAAACCCACAGCATGCAGAAAGAAGACAGCACTGTGATCTCCAGCATGCACAGCCCCCTGGGGCGCCGCTGGGTCCCAGTACCCCTTTCTCGCTCCTTCCTTGCTCCTTCCTCCACCTGCTCCCCAGCGTTAATGCATCTTCTGTTTCCTCAGACCGCAAGGTTCAACTCCTTCCTCATTCTGCACCCATCAGAGTTCTTCTTGACTAAACTTTCGTCTTTTCCGTGGAACTTTCTCAAGGCTCTCCCTGCCCTCAGGATTATTTTCCAGCTCAATTTGATGTGCCCTATATGCCGAACACACACTTCTGCTTTGCACATACCTCTTGTAACTGTTGTGAACTAAGCAAGGAGTCGTGTCTTCCTTCCTCCCAGTCCCCCAAGCAGAGTGCTTTTCCAAAAACTTCCATCACTTACATCGATTTTTAAAGATGTATTTATTTTATTTTCAAGTCAGAGAAAGAGAGAAAGATCTTCCATGGGTTGGTTCACTGCTCAAATGGCTGTAATGACTGTAGCTGGGTTGTTCTAAAGCTGGGAGCCAGGAGCTTCTTCCGGGTCTCCCCCATGGGTGCAAGGGCCCAAGGAATTGGACCACCTTCACTCCTTTCCCTGGCACATTACCAGGGAGTTGGATCAGAAGTGGAGCAGCCAGGACTTGAACTGGTGCCCATATGGGATGTTGACATTGCAGGGAGAGGATTAGTAGGATATAACACTGTACCAGTTCCCCCATTTCCCCAACTTAAATCTATTTAAGCTTCAACCTCAATAGAAACCTGTAAGCAGCTTGGGCTGCCACCTTACTCAAGCCAGGCTGTCTCTGTGAACTCTGTGCAGACAGACAGGCTGTGAACTGGTCTGGGTAGGGTGGCTGGTGGCGTGGTGGGATGCCTTTTGGCTGGGGGACAGGGAAACTGGCCCTAGAACCTGCAGAGTACATTTGAGCACTCTCAAAGCCTGGCTGTGTTTATAACTCCATTTGCTTTAAGGGAAACCTGCCCAATTCCCTTACCTTGTCTGCATCTGACAAGTTTAAAGATTTTCCTTTTTTGTGTGTGTACCTATAGATGCGACAGAAGGGAAATTGAGTATTGGGTGTCCTCAAGCTGTTTCACAGGAAGGTGGGCAAACTCCCTTCTTGCTAATTCAAATACCCCATTACCCACCCACCCTGCCCTCATCCATGATGCAAACAGCCTTATTCCTTAGGAGACTATGTGAGACACTATTTGGGCTTGTGGTGAGAGCACCATGGTGAGAGAAACTGGCCAATTGTTTTCTAGTTTCACACATACTGGAAATAATAAAGGACGGGTCAGGGAGGCAAACATTCGAAAATGAGGTGCAGGTTTTGAGAGTGTTTACTCAATCCAGGTAAAACTCATTTGCCACTAAAAGGTTCCCCTCCCTACCCCCATCCCCGTGTCATCCTGCAGAAGGTCAAGTGGCCTCACGCTCAGGTCTCATTCCCTGCATTCCTGCTGTGGGCGCACGGTGGGTGGGCCAAGTCTGGGGGATTAGGACAGGGCCATGGTTGCAGGATCATTCAGGTTCCCTTCATGCTCCCTTCCATGACCATGAAGCAGAGGCTGGGGGGCTTGCTCCAACATGCACAAAGCTTCAGAAATAAGCAAGCAGCCAGCAGGTTCAAGTCCAACCACGTTGAAGACAGGTGACGTCCAATGACATTTATGTCACATGTCAAGGTTTAGCACACACATCCCAAACAGTTGGCTGAGGGCAGCAAGGGCTTCACCTGCAGGCAGAGTGCCGGACCCAGCCATAGACTAACCTGCTGTGTGAGCAGCAGCAGGTGCCTCAGCTGTCCTGGATCCCAGCTTCATCAAATACAAAATTAAGGGATGGGTAGGGTAACTTCCAGCTCGACCCCTGATTCTTCCTTTGTCATCCAATTGGCCACTCTGAGCGAAGCAGGGGAAGACCAGTAGTCTCATTTCACAGATAGGGAATACCAAGGTTCCTGGGGATGATGCTGGGAGAGAAGCCAAGCGTAAGTCACCTTGTAAATCAGTGAGTTTGCATTGCCTCACTCCTGTTCCTTTCTGTCACATTGAAGCCCCAGTCATTTCTGTGCTTGAGACAGGGCCTGGCAAACAAAGGGGCAGCGTGGGCAGGGGCCTAAGCCCTTATCTTTGCAACCCAGGCATAAATGCCCCCCAAGAGCCCTCATTGCGTGGTGTAGGGGTCACACAGGTTGGTGTGTGGATGTTTTGTAACCTTGGTCTCCATCAACACTTCAAGCCTTGATCCTCACAGACGGACATTGGAAATGACCCTGGAATAACAAAAATGCAGCCATCTCTCTCAGGCATGGAAGCAAAGGACATGCTGATTGATAGCAGGTGGCGAAGTGCTGGCCTGCGAGGTGACCCAACGGGCTGCATAAGCAGCAATGACAAGGGACAAAAGATGGGAGCCCCGTGTGCAGCCGCAGAGCCATAACCCCTACTTCTCTGCCTAGAACTCCGTTTCCTCCTCCACAACACCTTTTCATATGCTCAGGTTCCCCCCTTGTGCCTGCCCTGGCCCGCTGCACCCTCTGCACTGTATGCCAGGTGTGGCTCTGTATCACATGGCTCTTCCCAGCCTCCTCCTTTCCTTGTGTAGAGACAAGCAGCCAGTTCCATGCAGGCAGAAAACTTGCATCTTGGATGCTGTTGGAGCTGGGAGTGAGGTGGTCCTAAGATAAACATTTAATATTGTTACATTGCTGTAGAAAAAGAGACTGCTAGGGGCCAGGATTGAGGTTAAGCTGCTGCTTACGATGGTGCTGGTTCAAGTTCTGGCTGCTCTGCTTCCAGTCCGGCTCCCTGCTCATGTGCCTGAGAAGCAGTGGATGATGGGCCGAGTATTTGGCTCCCTGCCTGCCCCCCCATGAGGGGACCCAGATGGAGTTCTTGGTTCTTGGCTTCAGCCTGGTCAACTGAACCAGGGCCATTGTGGCCATCTGGAGAATGAACCACACTAGATGGATGGCCTCTTTAATTTTCAATTTTCTTTTTCTTTTTCTTTTTTTTTTTTAAACAAAGAAAGGAACCTCATGAGAAGGACCCTCAGGGGTCATGTGTCCAAAATCCCTCATTTTTGTAGAGGAGGAGACTGAGACCTAGCCTGGACAATGATGTGTCTTCTTCCAGGGCAATGTGAGGGATTAGACGAGGGATAGGTTCATGTTAGACCCTGTTGGCCTCTGGCCTGGGATCTGCTCAGTGGTGGTGCTGTCAGACAGCCAAGGTGTGTGTCAGGGAGAGAGTTGTCTTCACAAAGTCAAACATAGTTTGGGTTCTTTCTCATTGTTTTCTGCTTGACTCTAGCACACATGAGTCCTGCTGCTTAAAATATTCTTTCCGCTTCACTTGCTTCCTTTTCTGCCTTTTCTCTAAGATTCAAGCAGGAGCTGCCCCCTCCCTCCCTCCCTCCCTCCACCCAGCCTAATAGTGCTGCCACTGTCCTTGGGGGGAGGGGTCCTGCTTTCTTGGGGGAAACCAAGGCAGGCAAATGCAAACTGCTCTGCCCTGGGCAGGTGAGGCCTGGGAGAGGCAAGCCCATTCTCACCATTGGCGTGTCATTGTCGCCCAGCTGACATGGTGTGCAGAGGCCACGGAGCAGCCAGACCAGAACACTGTGGCCATTATGGGAGCCAGGGTCTCTTCACAGATCTGTGTGATTTTCACTGCAAATGCGTGACACCTGTCAGTTGCAAGACTCAAACAGGCACTCCAATGTGGGATGCCAGACTTAACCAGCTGCACCACAGTGCTGGCCTGGAACACATTTTGTAGTTTAACCTTTTTTAAAAGTTGAGAGACACAGAGAGATCTTCAGCTTATTAGTTTACTTTCCATATGCCTGCAGCAGCCAGGGTTGGGCCAGGCTGAAGCTAGGAGCCCGGAACTCAATCTGGGTCTCCCATGTGGATAGCAGAGATCCAAATACTTGGAACTCTTGGGGGGCCCGGCGGCGTGGCCTAGCGGCTAAAGTCCTTGCCTTGAACGCCCCGGGATTCCATATGGGCGCCGGTTCTAATCCCGGCAGCTCCACTTCCCATCCAGCTCCCTGCTTGTAGCCTGGGAAAGCAGTCGAGGACAGCCCAAAGCTTTGGGACCCTGCACCCGTGTGGGAGACCCAGAAGAGGTTCCTGGTTCCCGGCATCGGATCGGCGCGCACCGGCCCGTTGCGGCTCACTTGGGGAGTGAAACAGCGGATGGAAGATCTTCCTCTCTGTCTCTCTTCCTCTCTGTATATCCGGCTTTCCAATAATAATAAATCTTAAAAAAAACCCAAAAAAACAAACAAAAAAAACAAGCAGTCGAGGAACTCTTGGGTACCTTGCCTGTATTAATGATGACATTCTGGTTGTGATACTATGCTATAGTATGCTAGAGTGTTACCTTTGAGGGAAACTGAGAAAAGAACACAAGAGATAACTTCATATTAATGTTTCTCTGTATGTGTGTCTCTCCTCTGTGTGTGTGTGTGTGTGTGTGTGTGTGTGTGTGTGTCTAGGCCAGGCTGAAGTCAGGAGCCTGGATCTCTATTCAAGTCTCCCATGTGACTGGCAGGGGCTCAAGTACCTAGCCCATCCTCTGATGCATTTCTAGGTACATCCAGAGGGAGCTGGATGGGAAGTGGAGCAGCTGGAACGGGAACCAGCACCCTGATATGGAGTGCAGCAGTGGCCTGTGTCACAGTACGAGTCCTGAGAGCCTCAGCTAAGTTGTTGGGTATTTTGTTTGTTTATATAAACATCAAATATACAAATCAATAATACACTTGCTAAACCATTGATAAAACAAGAGGCAAAATAACACAGTGTATATTGTATATGCATGGGGAAAACACTTGAAAATGTAACAGTAATTGTTTTTGGGAGAACAGACAACAGACTTTGTGCTTTTTTGTATTTTCTGTCAACTTAAATGGGCTCATTAATTACTCTCACAAGAAGATTTTAGGCAGATAGATTTTAATACCCCAAGGGATTAATCCATTTTCATATTTTCCTGAAAATCTTGCCTACAGTTTCGAATACAAATTAGTGATGGTAACAATGCTGAACATGTTGAACATGAGCTATGAATATTAACAAAGACATCACATCTGAGTTACTCAAAAAGTATGATATAATAAAAGTATTTCACACCAAATTTCTTACAAATGAAGATGTCTGGATGGTGAAAAAGGTATTCAGTATAAATGTCAAGGAATTTGAGCAGTCTATTGGGATTTGTTGTAGCAGAATTTCACCTGCACCTGTTTGGATTAAAAAATACTGTCAAGGTTATTCAATCATGAGCTAAATTCAAGTGCTAATGTTGTCCCTGGTAACATTTCCCCATGTTTTAAGAATAGGATAGTCCTTCATAAGCAGTCATAAGTTCATCATTCTGACATTGCAGGTTCAGACAGTGGCAGACAGTCCAGCATCCTATGTCAAGATATATTCAACAGCAATGTTTTGTTTTGAGGCTGTGAGATACAGAGCTTGCCTATCTTTCTTGCAACAAAAGGGATGGTTTATGAACTCGAAGTCTGCCTACAGATCCCAGCACATGATTTCATGAGTCATGTAAGGCAGTTCCCAGGCCCAGCTTCCACTGCTGGGTGGGGTCTCATTCCACGGCATCCCCTGGCAGAAGCTGGGCTGTGACAGACCCAGGAGACCAGAAGGATTTTGGAGTTTCAGCACATGTTGCAGGCTTTGGCCCTCTGGTGTAAAAGGGCTCAGGTATGACATGCAACTCCCCCTGCATCGCACGCATGGACACACACCCTTTACTGGCATGCGAAGCGTGCTTGGAAAGGGCAGGAAAACCCCAACTGCAAGAGCCCACATTCCTTTCCAGGGCTGTTTGTGTACACGTCTCGGGCCCCTGACTTCCCCCTCTCTGGTGAATGTGGGTGTTCGAAACTTTGCTTTAGGAGTTCAGGATTTGGGTGTCCTCGGGCAAGTTCAGGCTGTTGGGTTTCAGCTCTGTATCTTCATCCGCACAGCAGAACTGATGAGCTTTCTGGGGCCTGCTTCATCTGCAGGATCTCTTCCCAGGACAAGGCCTCCTCCGCTGGTCCCTGCAACCGATGACAGTCCACACAGATGTTGAGCGCTCACGATACATAAAGAATTCCTAAGAATTTAAAAATAAGTGGACTGTTAACAAAAATGGCAAAAGCCAAGAATATCATTCATCAGAGAAGCAACACAGAAGGCCTGATTGTATGTTTGTGCTCAGTTTGAAGTTGCTGTGGCTATCAGGCTTGCTGCTATGCAGGGTGTTGACAAGAAAGCTTGTGTTTCACTATGTCATACTCTGGCATGGGGTCCCCCTGCTTTATTAGAGTACTAAGATCTTAGCAAAAGACCTCCCCAAACTATTCCAATCTGATAAAGTATGATGTAACCAGACAGGCAGATGCTGGGTGACCTGGACCCCTGGTGTGTTGGCTTAGGGTGTAAGGTAGTGGGAATTTTCATATACAACTATGCACTGCAAGGGAGACTGTTAATTGGCACAACCATTTTGTTACACTAGCACCTTATTTTACCTTTTTTTTTTTAAGTTTTTTTTTATTTGCGTGCAGATTCACAGAGAGTAAAGGACACACACACACACGATAGACCCAGAGCGAGAGAGAGCTTTCATCTGCTGCTTCATTCCCCAGATGGCTTGCAGCAGCCAGGGATGGGCCAGGAAGAAGCCAGGAGCCTAGAACTCCATCTGGGTTTCCCACATGAGTGCAGGGGCCTTCTGCTGCTTTTCCAGGCGCATTAGTTTCAAACTGCATCCAAAGTGAAGCAGGCAGGACTTGAACAGGTACTCCTAAGAGATGCTGGTATTGTATGCAGTGGCTTAACTTGCTGGATCCACCACAGTATTTTTAAAATGTAGCTTAATCTAAATGCCAACTGTGTAGCACATACTACCATTTCCCCCCTTAAGGACCATTCGATGTGTGTGCTTGTAAATGTATGACATATCTTTAGGGAAGATCTAAGTAGCTGATCAAAATGATTGCTTCTGAAGCCAAGGTTGTGGCGAGGCGGGTTAAGTGACTGCCCATAGAACCAGCACCCCAAATGGGACTGGTTTGTGTGGGCCCCTGCACCCATGTGGAAGAGCTGGAAGAAGCTCCTGGTTCCTGTTTTGGGCTTGACCCAGCCCCAGCCATGCAGCCATTTGGGGAGTTCACTCTGGGTAGTGAACTAGTGGTTGGAAGATTTATATCTGCCCTTCAAGTAAATAAAATAAAATAATAAATAAAATAATCACATACTGCAAATGGAAACAATTTCACATATTGTTTTGCACACTTATGTACATATTGCACAAATGGAAAGTTGGATGGGAGAAAGGTTTACTTCTTTGTGCAGGTTTGTAACTTTTGAAATTTTGATTAAAATTACTATTAAAATTAAAATTACTAATTTACTACATACACAAATCAGACTGCAAAAGCATATGATCTCATATTTGTGAAAAAGCACTACTGGGCCCGGCGGCGTGGTCTAGCGGCTAAAGTCCTCGCCTTGAAAGCCCCGGGATCCCATATGGGCGCCGGTTCTAATCCCGGCAGCTCCACTTCCCATCCAGCTCCCTGCTTGTGGCCTGGGAAAGCAGTCGAGGACGGCCCAATGCATTGGGACACTGCACCCACGTTGGAGACCCGGAAGAGGTTCCAGGTTCCCGGCTTCGGATCGGCGCGCATCGACCCGTTGCGGCTCACTTGGGGAGTGAAACATCGGATGGAAGATCTTCCTCTCTGTCTCTCCTCCTCTGTGTATATCTGGCTGTAATAAAATGAAAAAAAAAAAAAAAAAAAAAAAAAAAAAAAAAAAAAAAAAAAAGAAAAAGCACTACTAACATCAATGTAAAAATGATCACCCTGTTTACCTCTGTGTAAGGGGCTTACAAATGGTCTTTAGTTTTGAAAACATTGCTGTATTTTCTCTGTCTTCTAGTATAAGCACATACTTGAGAATGAGAAAAACCATTGTAGCTTTTTTGGCTGATTTGCTTTTTAATCGGTGTTATGCACGTGTCATTTGCATGCAGTAAAATGCACTCATTTCAGATATGTTTCATAAATGTCTGCACCCTTGTGTCAGGTGTGCACATCTGCGCCCCCATTCAGGCCTCAGCTGCTTCCATCTCCTGTAGTATGCTTTCCTTCTGCTAAGGAGGCCATCAGTGACCCAATTTCTGGCCTCAGCTGCGTGTTGCCCGAGCTGCCTGGATGTGGAGATCACACAGTTTGTTCTCGGTAGGTCTGGTCTCTGTTGCCTGGCACGATGCGTCTGAGAGTTATTATGTATGATTTGGTGCCTATCAGTAACTCACTGTGATTTAAACAAAGCAAAACAAAACAAAAACAAAGAGTGATGTTTTAAGTGCTGCTGCCTTCTGATCCACAGAGAGACACGGTATCCCAGGAAGTTGGTCTTGTATGGCCTCTCCAAGAAAGCCTGCACCAGGCGGCAGTGGTCTCCCTGCCTTCCTGTCCTAGGACAGGAGCCTAGAGTCGCAGCCCTCCCCCAGCCCAGCCTGCCCCATCCTCCTCCTGTGCACACAGCAGCAGCCAGCGTCTCAGGTGAGAGCCACCCTGCCCATTGCCATTGTTCTGCCAGTGACAGCCCTGGGGGCAAATGGAAAGCTGTCAACCTGAGGGCTGTCAACTGCAGACAGGAATTTCTTTGTCAGGCTGGGTGGTCTCCCCAGCTTGGGCGGCAACCTGCACAAAAGATTTGAAATGTACCGTGTGCACTTGCAGGAAGCAGCCCTAACCGCACCACTCTGTGAGGGCAGGATTAGCCAGAGCCTGGCTTCCCAACAAGGGCATCCAGAGGTCGCTGGGTTCCTCGCCCCCACCTTCCATCGCAGCCTCCCCACTCCCAGCAGGCTTCATGGCGTTGTTTTGTCCCAGACCCTTAGTCACAGATGGCAGGGAGGACACTTACATATCTCTTAGGGGGTCACACACAGGCTGTGATCGTCCCAGGTTACACAGCACAGCACCTGGGCAGGGGTGGGAGCCACCATCTGTGGATCTCCTGCTCCTCCAGGCTGCTCTGGCTCAGCAGTGACCTCCTCCCCCAGTAGGGTGGGGAGTGTGACTGCTACCTTTCCAGTCAAAAAGCGGTGTGTTTGTATGTGTGAGCATGAGTTTGTGTATCCATATGGGTGTGCCCGGGTATGTCTGGCTATGTATGTGCCTTTGTGTCTCTGTGCGTGTCCATATCTTAGTACCTGTGTGTGCCTGCGTATATCTGTGTATGTGTGTCTGTGAATATATCCATGTATGTATGTGTGTCTATGTACGAGTATGTTTTCCTGAGATTCTTTATACATGTGTGTTTATGTATGTCTATATGTGTGTGTCTACGTGTGTGTGTTTACATATCTATTTGTGTGTCTGTGTGTTGGAACCTAATACCTGATGAGTTGCCTGCTTACCTGTGTTTCTAGGACTGGACACTTGAGAATCAGTGTCACTTGTAGTTTGGCGTCCTCTGCTGTCTGGCAGTAACAACAGCACTCATGACACTTCCTGCATTCCCGTTGTGCAGGACAAGTCACTGTGCCCCAAGTTGGAGTGCAAAGACTGGCCTGCAGAGTGGGCGGTTTAATCCTCAGGAAGGAAACTGAGGCCAGGAGACATATAATAATCTGCCCAAATTAATCAAACCTGGGTTGGAACCCAGCTCAGTGGGAGTCCAGTTCCCTTCCCCTGCTCTGTGTCAGTACACTTACCACAATCCCTCAGTCCTTTTTTTATTATTATTGTTATTACTTTGAGAGCCACAGAAACAAAGAGACAGCAACTACATTTCATTAACCCCCTAAATGCCTCCAGAAGCTGGGCCTGGCTGAAGATGGGGGGCAGGAACCCAATCCAGATCTCCTACTTGGGTGGCAGGGACCCACTCACCTGGGCCATCATCAGCTGCTGCTTTGTGGGGTGTGCACTGGCAGGAAGCTGGAGCCAGGGGCAAAGCTAGAACTTGCCCCAGGTGCTCATACAGGACGTGGGCATCCTGGCCAGCAGCTTCAGCTTAGCCAGTGGGCCAGGTGCCCGCCTGCACAAAAATGACTTCTAAATGTTTCCAAATATGCCACGGGATGGGTGCTGACACCCTTATTTAACACCCATGAGTCTCTCTTGTGGGTGGCAGTAACTCAAGTACTAGAGCCACCATCCACTGCCTCCCTGCTTGTAAGCGGGAAGCTGGATCAGAAATGGCAGAGCTGGGACTCCAACACAGGCTGCAGGCATCCCGAGCAGCCACCCGACCATTGTGTCAACTGTACACTTTAAATGGGTGCATTCTACAGTATGTAACTTATATCACAACAAAGGGAGAGACACAGTCTTTGTTATTGAAAGATTTATTTGTTCTTATTGGAAAGGCAGATTTTGAAAGAAAAGAAATAGAAAGATCTATCCATCTGCTGGTTCACTCCCCAAGTGGCCACAATGGCTGACGTTATGCCGAGCTGAAGCCAGGAGCTTCTTCTGGGTCTCCTATGTGGGTAAGGGGTCCCAAGGGTTTGGACCATCCTTGACTGCTTTCCCAGGCCATGAGCAGGGAGCTAGATGGGAAGTAGTGCAGCTGGGACATGAACTGGTGCGCATATCGAATGTTGGCCATGGAGCTGGAGGATCATCCAGTTGAGCCATTGTGCTGGCCCCTGAGATGCCGTCTTTGATGCGTGTTCTGTGTAATCTCTGAGTTGTGTTGTCACTGGTTGTGGTGGCTGTACGGTCAATCAACAGGGCTGGGGGATAGATGTCCATCCTCGGCTGCTCCTCCTCTGGCGGTTAGACAAAGAGGTTCTGCCCCTCCCCCCCAGGAGCGTGTGCTGTATGAGCCAGGTGAGGAGAGGCAGCTGCACAGTGACAGTAGAACATGGAAGGTTATGGGTGGAGGTGCTGAGAAGAAGGGAACAGGAGCAGGGGTTGGGTCTCAGGATGGGGCAAAGGTTACTTGTGCTGGGCAAGGGTTCCAGGAGAGGGCAACGGTCCCTGCCGAGAAGGCTGTGATGGCAGTCATGGATGTAACCAGTAGGGGTTTGGCTTAGAATCTCAGCTCCTTGAGAAGAAGAGCCTAACTAATTTGTGTCTAGATTCCTGGTCCTCAGCACAGGAGCTTGCTTGAATCAGGTGCATAGTAAAGTTGCTGAATGAATGTGAAAGTCAAGGTGTGAACAAAAGCACTAAAAGGGGAGAGAACAGTGTGAGTGAAGCTCAAAAGCAGAAAGGGTCTAGAAAATCTGTGGAGCCTGCAGCAGTAGCCTAGTGGTTAAAGTCCTTGCCTTGCACGCTCCAGGATCCCATGTGGACACTGGTTTGTATCCCGGCTGCTCCATTTTGCTTCCCGTTCCCCACTTGTGGCCTAGGAAATCAGTGGAGGATGGCCCAAGGCCTTTGGATTCTGTTCCTGCATGGGAGATCCACAAGAAGCTCCTGGCTCCTGGCATCAGATTGGCTCAGCTCCGGCCATTGTGGCCACTGGGGAGTGAATCAGTGGACATAAGATCTTTCTTGTCTCCTCTACTCTCTGTAAATCTGACTTTACATTAAAAATAAATCTTAAAAAAGAAAAGAAAATGCAAATCTGCCCACTGTGGCATGAGCATGAAGTTGATGGTGAGGATTCATGGGAAGAAGGGCTCCCCAGCAAGTGCAGCCGAGTGACGGGGGCTTACACTGACCTTGTCTCGCAGGCAGGACGTGGTGTTAGAAAGATGGAGTGGTAAACACACAGGGAAGACACATTAGGACAGCCCGGAGGCTTGGGTTTGGGTTAGAGGCTGTTCAGGGAGGATTTGGGGGCGGGGGCAAAGAAGGGCTTGAGACCAGACACCTCAAGGCACAACACAGGCATACCAGTAACCTGCCAAAGCCAAGTGCATCCCTGTGTCCCTGTGTCATTTGTTCCACAGAGAAGCAATGATGCGAGGAAACCCTTGCCAATAAAATACAAGCGGTTTGTGGTTTGAAGCTACAACCACACTTACCATAAAGATAATTGGAAAAGAAAACCCCAACAGAGGGGAAGTAGGGCACAGGAAACCACAGAACCCCATTATGTGGATTAAAGTTCATCCGCCTGGTAGGTGAACTCTGCCTGGGTCGTGTTCCGCCTTCCCTGGCCCCACCCACGTCAGCAGACAGGTGTTCCAGGACAAGGCTCCCAGCAGAGATGCCCCTCTCTGCTTCAAGCCACTTGTTAGGCACATGGGGCATGAGCAAGGCTTTGGCTCTGACCCCAGCTGTGCAAGCCACATGCCCGTAGAGGAAGGGGAAGGCTTGTTCCTAATCGAGGGACTTAGAATTTGGTGGTTGAGAATATGGATGCTGGGGCGTGAGCCCAGGTATGCTGCTTGTCAGTTGTCTGACCCTAAACAGGTGACGTTGTGGCTCTGTGTTTCAGGTGTCTCATCTGTAGACTGAGTCATGATGATTAATTAAAAGTACCTAGACACCACCTTGCCAAAGCAGGACAGTAACAGAATTGGCTCTACCGAAGTCGAGTGCTGAGCAACAGTGAAGCAGGTGTAGGGTTCAGCTTTGAGCCTTGAGGTTTTAGTGAAGAGACATGCAATGAGGGTTAGTTACTATTATCCATTCAATATAACTTAACTCTGCTTAAGTGTACTAGCAGTTACTCTATTCCAGGTACTATACTGGGCTGTTGAGATCCTGGGGTTCCCTGTCATGTGTTTTGCTTTATTCCCTTTTTATCTACTGGTGCAGGGAAGGCTGAAATCTAACATTTGTTCAGGAGGGTTTGGGAGCTGACCCTGTGGTGCAGAGTGCTAAGCTGTGGCCTACAGCATTGGCATCTTATAAAGGTGCCAGTTCAAGTCCAGCTGCTCCACTTCTGATCCACCTCCCTGCTAGTATGCCTGGAAAAGCAGCAGATGACCCAAATACTTGGATCCCTGTACCCACATGGGAGACCCAAATAAAGCTTGTAGCCCCTGGTTTGTGCCTGGCCCAGTCATGGCTGCTGCAGTCATTTGGGGAGTGAACCAGTAGATCTCTCTCTCTCTCTCTCTCTCTCTCTCTCTCTCTCTCTCTCTCTCATACTCTCTCTCTCTCTCTGGCTCTCTAATTCTACTTTTTAATAAAATGAAATAAATCATTGAAACAGGAGGGTTTGCGTTGTTAATCACAGTCAAAAAGAGGCTGCATTTTCTGTACTGCTAAAGCATCACAGACAGCCTAAGTCAACAGGGTCAGGCTAATTTCTCTGTTTCTCTGTTCCAGAAAGGTTCCTCCCACTGTCACCCCATCCCGTCTTGGCATGCTCTTTTCTACAGATGTTTCTCTACTGTGAATGCACACTGGTGATGTTCAAAGTGGTCACCTGAAGGGGCGGACAGCCCCAGGGGATAGGGGAAAGAGGATAAAAAGCATCAGAAAGCTACCTACCTGGACTGTTAGAGACCTAGGACAAGCTTGGGTCCCACCCTCAGACGTGGTGAAGCCCAGTCATGCCCTTGGTGAGGAGGTCCTGCCAGGTTCCTCAGGCCCCTTCCTGGCTTCCACTCTGAGTCCCACATGTCCCGTAGACTGGGACTGTTGGTGCTTCCTGGGCTCTAGGACATCCCCCTCTCCTGGGGCACAGGGTGCCTAGGCAATGAGAGAGGCAGGGCCAACAGGAAGATGAAGTGTTGTAGGTTTCCTGCCAGAAAGGGAGTGGGAGCTAACATGGGCACTGGCCTCCTTTGCTTGCGTGCCCCCACCACAATGACTCAGGAACTTTGCCCTGGACCAGCGCTGCAGCACTTGCCCTGTTGTGGGAACTACAGATCGAGACTTGCGCAATTCCTCTCTCTGCAGGCACAGTCTCGACTTGGCTAACAATTCCAGCCCGATGATATGAAATTTGGCAACAAAGCTCTGTGTGCTAGAGAGGAAGCAGTTAGGAGGCTAGAGACAAGATTAACTCCAGCTTGCTGCAGCTCCACACCCGGCCAGGCTCTTAACTTCCGTTAGTTACTCAATCATGGTCAGAATTTGAAATCTTTTTTTCAGTCGTGGCAAAATAAATGTAAGATGGACTGTTTGTGACATGCAGCCCCTCCATGATGTTGTGCAAACATCACCATTGCCTAGTTCCAGAATGTTCTCAGCAGTTCAGAAGGAAATGCCACAGCTGCTAAGTAGTCCCTACCCCCTCCTCTGTCTCCCTCGGCCTCTGACAAGTGCCAACCTGCCGTTGCAGTGGATTTGCTGATTCCAAAAACCTCCTTTAGCAGAATCCAAGGACATGTGGCCTCTGTGTCTGGCTTCTGTCACCCAGCATGACGTTTTCGAGGTTCATCCATGGTGCAGCATGCATCCATTCTTCCTTCTTTTGTATGGCTGAATAATATTCTTCTGTATGGATGCAGTATGTGTTGTTCATCCACGCATCAGGTGCTGGACACTTGGGTCATTTTTGGCTGTTGTTGATAGTGCTGCTGTACACGTTCATGTGCAAGGTTCAGCTCTTTCATGTATACGTATACATCTAGTGGTTGCTGTGCTTTCGTGGAAACAAACCACTTCTCCCAGAGGCTGCACCATTTTGCATACCTGTCCACAGTGTATGAGATTTCTTTCTGCATCCTTGCCAACTCTGACTGTCTTCCGTCCAAGTTCTTGGACCCTGTGTGCTTCTAAAAAGCATTTAAAATGGTCAAAGAATTAAATAGACCAAGAAGGTATACCAATGACTGATCAACACTTGAAATGAATCCTGGCCTTAACATTAATCGTAAGGAAATGCAAATGACAGCCACAATGAAATCTCTGCTTACATCCACTAACAACATCTATTATACAATAGCTACACACAAACACACATGCTGATAAGGCCAGAGAAGCTGAAGCTCTGTGCATTGCTGGTGTGAATCTCAATGATGATATCAGTATGGAAGAGATTCCAAATGAATTAGAAATGTTTTCCAATTAGTAAAGAATGTTGGTATTGATAAGACTGTGTTTAAGCTATCATCAGTAGCAATGACAGGATGACAGTTTAGTTTGTAATACTTTTTTTCCCCTTGAGCCTGTGCGCTTTTGATTTGTGTTTCTCTAAGGACTAATGGTAAGTATCCTCCCCTGTGCTTGCTGGCCACCTGTAGCATCGCATCTGGGAAAAGGTCTGTTTAGGTCCTTCATTTGCTTTTTACATAGAGTTGCCTGTTGGTTGGTTCTAGTTGTAACATTTTTAGAAAGGTCATTTCGCCTGGATCCAAATCTGACAGCAGCTCTTGAGCACTGAAGGAATATCCGAATGGAAAAGGTAACTCCCTTACAGCCTTAGTTCCTCAGGTGCACCTGCTTGAGGTCATACTGTAAGAATCAGGTCCGGGCCCGGCGGCGTGGCCTAGCGGCTAAAGTCCTCGCCTTGAAAGCCTCGGGATCCCATATGGGCGCCGGTTCTAATCCCGGCAGCTCCACTTCCCATCCAACTCCCTGCTTGTGGCCTGGGAAAGCAGTTGAGGACGGCCCAATGCATTGGGACACTGCACCCACGTGGGAGACCCGGAAGAGGTTCCAGGTTCCCGGCATCGGATCGGCGCGCTTCGGCCCGTTGCGGCTCACTTGGGGAGTCAATCATCGGACGGAAGATCTTCCTCTCTGTCTCTCCTCCTCTCTGTATATCTGGCTGTAATAAAATGAATAAATCTTTAAAAAAAAAAAAAAAGAATCAGGTCCTCTCACTTCAACCGAAGGCTCCGCCTCCCATGCTGAGTCCAGAACAAAGCCAGGCCAATCACCTCCTATTGGACACCGGCTGGGACCTCCGCGACTGTGGCTGCTACTGCTGGCACATCTCCGTGATTACGTCCACGGACACACAGATGGTGTCAGCGCCTGGACTTACCGCGGCCCGATTCCAGAGCCTCTGTTATGAACCACAGAGCAAAACCAGGACGAACTGATGCTGAAAAATGAGGCACGCCCAGGCCCCGCCCCTCTAGGCCCCGCCCCCCTAGGCCCCGCCCCGGCACCTCCAGGCTCCGCCCCCTCGGCTGGCCCGCAGGCGCATCACTCCCCGAGGCTTCCGGGTTGCCAAGGCGGAGCGGTGGAGCGCACTGCGCCTGCGTCCTCGGAGAAGCCTGGCCATGGCGGCGGTGGAAGGAGTCTCTCCGGAGCCGGCGGCTTCCGAGCAAGCGGCCGAGCTGCCCGCGTCTGTGCGGGCGAGCATTGAGCGGAAGCGGCAGCGGGCGCTGATGCTACGCCAGGCCCGGCTGGCGGCCCGGCCCTACCCGGCGGCGGCGGGAGCGGCGACCGGAGGTCTGAGCCCTTGTCCCCCCGTCCCCGGCCATCCCCGACGCGGCTCGCGCGTCCGGGGTCCCCTTGAGGACCAGGGCAGCAGTTCTGCGGTGCCGTCCCGGGTCTCCTGCCCGCACCTCGGCCCCTCCACACTTTCCCTGTCTGTCCCCAGCCTGCAGCGCTGCTCCAGTGCCCCAGGGTTCCCGTTTAAGCCGTAATCCTGTCTCCTGGTTCTTATCACCTCCGGACGACCGAGTGCGGGTCTCCCAGTTGCAGAAGCGGGGCGCAATCAGACATTAGCTACCGCCTTCCTGCTAGTGGGAGCACCTGCGTCGCCTCACGGTTGTTTCATGATGGCATTTGATGGGTGCAGCCATTCTGGAGAATGAAAAGGGCAGCAAAGTAAAAGGCAGCCGTGGAGTTTATATTTAATTTAATGATGGGGTTTGCTCAGGTGAAGTGCATGAGCTAATGAAGGACTCCAACTCCGTAGTCACCTGGCCTCCCGTGGCCCACCAGCTGGACATTCTCTGCGTGGGGAAAAATCACTTTCGTGGAAGCTGGATTTCATGCCCCCACCCCCGCCCTTTGGCTGCTCTTCAGTCATTGGAAAAACCTCACAGTCAGGATCCCAACCAGGTGCCCTTTGCTCCTTGCTAACTGCGGTGTTTTCTGCTTTTGTGATTTCTTCTGCCTTGCTTGTGTGGCTGGGGGTCTGTGTGAACTCCAGGCCTGACAGCGTATATGACATCTGACAGGTGGTGACATCTGTGACAGGTCACTCAGGCAGAACATTCCTCAGGAAGAAGACCCCTGATGTGCTTTTTAGAGAAGACTTGCTCACTACCCCACAGCCCACCAGTTTGTACTGAGTGTTGCTTGCTTCAAACCCACCAATAGAAGCCTGTCAACTTGCTCTTTTTAAAAGTTAACAGATAAGTTGACCAATCATGACTGTGTAATTGTGTGGAACTGGCCTGAAGTGTATAAAAATCCTGTGCTGTCCAGCCTCGTGGCCCTCTCCCAGTCCCGCTGGGCTGGTGGCTGGCAGCTCATGCTAGTCTGAATAAACTTGACTTATGCGTCTGCATTGACTTCAGACTCCTGATGACTTCTGGGGATCTCAAAATCTAGGTGCATCATGTTCTTGCCTGTCTGCATGGCTACTGATGGTGGGTACACAAATGGTGGTGCTGACTTCTAAAGGCTGTTCCCTCTTCTCTATCCCCACACCTTTCTGGCATGCCTCTGTGGCCTGGCAGCTTTTGTCTGCGGATAAATGGCTGACTGTTGTAGCGGACACGTCGTCCGTGGTCTTTGCTGGGTAGAAACCTCTTGCAGTGTCGCCTGGCTCTGCAGGCCGCAGTTGGCTCTGCCTGGCACTCTGTGCCCTGTGGCACTTCTGTGCCTTGTACCTGCTCTGCTCACCGAGTCCTTCCTCACCACTATCTTGTTCCTTTTGCCTCAAGCGCCACTATGGATCCCCAGAACTTTCTCGAATGGGTAAAAAGTGGAACACTTCTGCCCTCTGGTTTTCTCTCTGGAAACTTCTCCGCCTTTCCTCACCACTGCCTGCCCTTTCACTCACCTTACAGAAGAATGGAAGATAGTGGTGACCGTGGGCATCTTGTCTTTTGATATGTACACGTGAAAGACAGTTTGTGTTTATGCATAGAGATCCGATTGGCTCCCCCGGTTCATTCATTGACTTTTTCATTTTGTAGGCGTGGCTAACGTAAAGGCGGCCCTCAAAGTGATTGACACAGGAGGAGGCTTCATCTTGGAAGAGGAAGAAGAGGAACATAAAGTTGAAAAAATTGTCCATCAACCAGGTGATGTGTTTTCTTGAAAATAAATCTCTAGATTGGTTGTTTTGGGTCACATGCATTGGTCTTTACAAGTTGCTGTTAGATAATGCCGTGCTTATGTATTTGATCAGTGACCGGATTAGCTGGAAGAGTAATCAAGTTTGTCAGATTGACAGTACTCAGACACCCACGCATGTGGAAATGCTCGTTTATCCTGTGGTGTGCGTGCTGAGGTGACTGCTCTCTGCTGTTTCCTAAGAGGCAGGGATGGCCAACATGTTGAGCAAAATCACAAATACTCAGAATGATCTTGGCAGGCTGAAAGGAGGGACCAGAACCCAAGAGACAGAATCTGGGACATTGTTTTATTTATATTTGAAGAAAAGAAGAAAGCAGCTTACAAACTGTAAGAGACCGGGCATAAAGAATATTCTGTTACCTAAAGTTAATGTTTTGGTAAATCACTTATGCATGAACATAGCCTCAGAGTAAGGGTAGTTTTTTTTTCTTTTTTCTAAAGATAAATATATTTTTAATATAAAGTCAGATTTACAGAAATAGAGACAGATCTTCCATCTGCTGGTTCATTCCATAAGTGGCCACAGCAGCTGGAACTGAGCCAATCCAAAGCCAGGAGCCAGGAGTTTCTTCCGGGTCTTCCACATTGTTTAGGGTCCCAAGGCTTTAGGCCGTCCTCGACTGCTTTCCCAGGCCACAAGCAGGGAGCTGGATGGGAAGTGGAGCTGCCGGGATTAGAACCAGCGCCCATATGGGATACCGGTCCTTGCAAGGTGAAGATTTAGCCACTGAGCTCTTGAGGCCATTTGGTGAACCAGAGATGGAAGATCTTTCTGTCTTTGTAAAATCTGCCTTTCCAATAAAAATAAATAAATCTTTATAAATATTTATTTACTTTTATTGCAAACTCGGATAGCCAGAGAGGAGGAGAGACAGAGAGGAAGATGTTTCATCCGATTATTCACTCCCAAAGTGAGCACAACGGCTGGTGCTGCATCAATCTGAAGCCAGGAGCCTGGAACTTCCTACAGGTCTCCCATGTGGGTACAGGGTCCCAAGGCGTTGGGCCATCCTCCACTGCTTTCCCAGGCCACAAGCAGGGAGCTGGATGGGAAGTGGAGCTGCCAGGATTAGAACCGACGTCCATATGAGATCCTGGTGCGTTCAAGGCGAGGACTTTAGGCTAGTGTGCTGGGCCCTAAATCTTTTTTAAAACTCGATTTGATTGTGAGCTTGGCAGCTGATGTGTACTAGATTAGCCTATCACACCTGCTGCAGTCTGTCCCTTCCACAGACAGGTGCCTTCACTGAAGCTTGGAGTGGCCCTTTTCTGTATGTGAACTATTGTTTTCAGAAGCTGAGACTTAAAAGGATTAAAGGATTGTTTTGGGGTGAATAGTGTCCAAGACAGGGTGGCCAGAATGGAAGTTTTTTCAAACTGTCATGCAGGGGCACTTCAAAAAGTTAATGGAAAATGGAATTAAAGAAATTTTGGTGCAATTTTTTTTTTTCAAACTCGGGCCTTTGAGAGTAGTCATCAAACAGTTCATGGAAAAATGCTTATTGTGGAAAAACTGTGCATGAACTTGTGAAGTTTTTTTTTGATGTGTGTGTCAGAGTTTGTAATTCTACTTTTCATAGATCTGCCCTGTAGGAGTTTATAATACAGTAGTTGGAACAGATAAAGAGGAGGCAGTTTGCCCTGTTGGACTCTGGTTGGGTCAGGTGTTGGGTGAAGTGGTAAGACACTGTTGGGGCACCTGCATCCTGGAGAGGTGTGCCTGGTGGAGTTTTCACTGCAAAGCCTCTGATCCAGCCTCCTGCTCATGTACTGGGGCCTCTGCCAGCGCTGCAGGAGATTCCAGTTGAGTTCCCAGCTCCTGGCCTTGGCCTGACCTCGCCCCAGCTATTTCAGGTATGTGGAGAGTGAATCAATGGATGGGATTGGTCAGTCCATCACTGTGCTTTCAAATGATTTTTTTCCTTGTTTGGAAATTCGGTAGTGTCTTTGATGCCTTGCTCATTAAAACATTTAAAGTTCATTTTATCTGAAAGGGAGAAAGATAGCTAGAGAGAGAGTGAGTGAGTGAATGAGCTTCTGTCAGCTGATTCTCTCCCCAAATGGTTGCAACACTCAGTGCAGGACTAAGCCAAAGCCAGGGACCTGGAACTCCATCCAGGTCTCCCATGTGGGTGGCTGGGACCCAAGGACTATGAGCCATCATTTGCTGCCTGCCAAGGGTGAGCTGTAGCAGGAGGCTGAATTGGAAGTAGATGAACCTAGATTTGTACCAAGTGCTCTTGGTTGCCCAAGGGGCATTTCAACTACTCTACCAGACGTCCGCTCCTGCTGGCATCGCAATTGACTGTGTCATATGTTGGTGCCCTATCTCCCATCTGTAAGCAGATTCTTCTCCCTTGCATTTGTACCGTATTTACCAGATGTGGTTTATATCCTCATTAGCCCATGAATCCAGGAATAGCATCCCACCCTGCAAATAGTACTTTGCAGGTGGCAGAGAAAGTTAAGGGCCTTGAGATGGAAATTATCCTGGGTTAGCCGTGTGGGTCCTGTATAATCCCAGACCCTGCAGGGAGGGTCCTGTGGGTGTGGAAAGAGGGAGCCATGTACTGTGAGAAGTTCCTGCGTCTGGCCTTGAAGTCAGAGGAAAGGATCACAGATCAGGGGATGTGGGGGGGCTCTGCAAGCTGGAAATGGGGGAGGGAGGCAGCCCCGCCCACGTGGACCCCTGACAGCCTAGGAGAGGAGTTTGAAACCATTCCCTTTGGCCATGTCTCACAGCAGCAGTGTAACGCGTGGGTACCATGCACACAGGTGGAGTTCACAAATGACCGACTTGACTGATTCTCCCTAGATGACCTTCCCCCCCGCCCCCGCTATGAACATGAAATTAGTAATTAAGGTTTTAGGTCTTGCCTTAAACGTTTGTGTCAGGAATAAGATAAATGATGCCAAACTAATAGAGAATATATTGTCTTAGCCACAGGAACAGGCTCCTAATAGAACTGCTCTTTTTGTGCCTAGGCCCCGTGATGGAGTTTGACTATGTGTTATGTGAAGAATGTGGGAAGGAGTTCATGGATTCCTACCTCATGAGCCACTTTGATTTGGCCACGTGTGACAACTGCAGGTACGCTTTTCCTGTCAGTTGTTGAAGTTGCCTGTAAGTTTGGGGTAAAACAGTGCTTTTTGATACTTTCTCAATGATTCAGGCTTTTATCCTTGGAATTTCCTGACATGGCTGTGGCATCCGATCTGTTCAGCAGTTTAGCAGCCTGTGCACACTGCCCGAGGCTGGGAAGGTCACCTTTGCTCGGGCAGGGGTGTGGCCTCTCTGGTGGCCTTTCCTGTTTCACTCTGTTCAGGGCAGGATCTCTGCCCTTCTCTTTAACCTGCTCCGAGAAGCCCCTCGCCTCAGATTTATCCCAGCATGTGCTGCTGAGATCAGAGGAGTGGGGGCTTGGAGGGCAGGAGAGGCCTCCAAAACCCTGCCTTCCATTCACCTCTGGTGCTCAGTAGATGAGGAAATCGCCTCTGACCATTATTTTTTGCCTAGCCTTCATTTCCTTTTCCTGCTGCCAAAAGCTTCCTGCTCACCACATGTGGTTTGCCTGTTTGTTGGGAAGCCTCCAGATGCTGTTGTCTTGCACACGCAAGGTTCTGCCTTGCAGTCTTCCTTGGCCCTTCACTGTTCCCTGCCCCCATTTTTGTGCCTACAGCCAGAGGTGTGTGTTTCAGGGGGACAGAAAATGAAAGGGAAGTAGAGAGATCTTCCATTCACTGGTTCACTCCCAGATGCCAAGGCTGGGCCAGGCACCCAGAACTCCATCCTAGTCTCCCTGTGGGTAGGAGTACTAGTGCTTGGACAATCTTTTGTATTTTCCTGGGCACATTAGCGGGAAGCTGGATTGGAAGTGGAGCAGCTGGGACTTGAATCAGCGCTTCAGTATCTTCAGTATGGGATGCTTTTTCTTAACAGGTGCCTTCTCCATCCCCACTTCTGAGAGCTCTGTGAGTGCTGGGCCACTCTCATTTCCTTCTTCACCAAGTCCTGGGTCCACTCCACCTGCCTAGAGGAGCCCTCCTTGCAGAGTCCCTGCTGCAGCCCTTAGAGCCATCATCGCCTTGTGGCTTAGCAGGAGCCCTGATAGAACAGTGGGAACTGTTGTCCCTGACCTCATGCTCATGTATGTGGCTGGAATGTTCTGGCACTGCAATTAAAACATTCAGTTAAAAGCCCATTTTGGGCCCGGCAGCGTGGCCTAGCGGCTAAAGTCCTCACCTTGAAAGCCCCGGGATCCCATATGGGCGCCGGTTCTAATCTCGGCAGCTCCACTTCCCATCCAGCTCCCTGCTTGTGGCCTGGGAAAGCAGTTGAGGACGGCCCAAAAGCCTTGGGTTCCTGCACCTGCGTGGGAGACCTGGAAGAGGTTCCTGGCTTCGGATTGGCACAGTACCAGCCGTTGCGGCTCACTTGGGGAGTGAATAATCGGATGGAAGATCTTCCTCTCTGTCTCTCCTCCTCTATGTATATCCGCCTTTCCAATAAAAATAAATAACTCTTTAAAAAAAAAAAAGCCCATTTCGCACTGACATGGTGATTTAGGCCCTTGGGGTTGCTGTCTCTCCTAAAGACCACTGGGGTGGGCATTTGGCACAGGGCTGAATGCCCTGTCTGGAACACCCATATCCCATCGGAGCACCTGGTTCAGGTCCTGGCTCCTCCATTTCTGAGTCACTGCTTGCTAATGTGCACCCTGGGAGGTGGTGGTTCTTGCTTTAGGTGCTTGAGTCCCTGCCACCCACATGGATTGATTCCCAGGCTCCTAGCTTCTCTTGGCTCAGCCCTGGCTGTTGGGAGCATTTGCGGAGTGAAGCATCTCTCTGTCTTTTAAATAAGGCAGAAAAACCACTGTAGCTTTGAGGAACTGAGGCACCACATGTCATTTTACTTCCACAAATAAAACATGGTGACAGGTTAGAGAAAGTTGTTTAGTGGGCGGAAAACACACTGGTGTTTAATTAGGAATGAAGCCCTCTATTGTCTCTATTAAGCTCTGAAGATTAGTGATAGTGAAGTATGGTCCATGTGTCCTCCCCGTCTTATACTTCTGTGTAATTCATCTGTCTCCATTTCTGCCAATTTTCAACCCTGGGATTTTGTGATAGAAGCTAAGTTCTCCCCTCCCTGACATATACTTATTTTTCAGCGTTTCCTGTTACAGTGAGGACCAGTGTCATTCATTTGCTGTCTTTACTATCCCATGTCTAATTCCATGCTCAAGCCAGTGTTGAATCCACCTACTTCCTGTCTCGCTGCCATCATCTCATCAGGACCACTGGAGGAGTGTTCAGACTCTGCTTGTGCACCGCTGCTCCCCTCTGCCTGCAGCATTTTGCTCCCATCTTTGTGAAAGTGGCTCCTAATCCCATTTAGAATGAAAGGGTCTCCTCCACAGCTTCAAGGGTCACAGCGCCTCTCCATAGTGTCTTGGAAGTGCTCTAGTTACATCAGCCCTGTTGCTGTGAGCTCCGGGTGCCAGGCAGGCTCCCGCCCCAGGACCCTTGCACCTGTTTGCTTTCTGCTACAAGTGTTTTCTGTAGCTGCTCAGACTGCTCAAATGTTCCATCCATGGACTCCTCTGGTCACCCAGCCTGGGTGGAAAATGTTTCATTACCAATCTTCACATTTCTCGTAGCACTTTCACCTGCCATTGCCATGTTTTGGCCTGCCTTCTCTGGACTGGAAGGAAAGCATTGCTAAAGCGAGGCATGCCCGGCTCTCTGCTGCGTGCCTTGTGCTTGGCAGGTCGGTGGGTAACAGGAGAACCACATGACTGTACCTTCCTGTTGGCCTTTTTTAGTTTAGAGCTAGCTGGCAATCCAGTGCTGTGGGCGCTTGGACCTTGCATGTGTGTGTCTTGTCTTGTTTCTTGCCCTGGTGGGCTTTGATTTAGATTTTCTTTCCACTGAATGTTTTTTCTCATTTACATTTCCTCTACCCTTATAAATCCTTCCAAATGCCTTATGGAATAAGAGGCCCTTGAAGAAGTGTTGTTAATGATGAATCTGTCATGTAACTTCTCGGGAGTAGATGCAGGTGTTTTTCTGTTAGATTTTTTGACTGTGAGTTGCAGGAAACCATGTCTGTTCCCTGTGATCTGCATGTGCCCCATAGGTGCAGGGCTGCTTGAATACCGTTTATTTACAATAACTAATGTCTATGATGGACTTTGTTTTCAGAGATGCTGAGGAGAAGCACAAGCTTATAACCAAAACAGAAGCCAAACAAGAGTACCTTCTCAAAGACTGTGATTTAGAAAAAAGAGAACCAGCTCTTAAGTTTATCGTGAAGAAGAATCCTCGTCATTCACAGTGGGGTGACATGAAACTCTACTTAAAATTACAGGTCCCCAAGAAGTTTTGTTCATTAATTTTAACGCTGGTTCAGGTGATGGTTGTAAATTAGTTTTTTGCGGAGAGATAGTAAGATTTTCTTGCTTTGCACGTGAGCCAGTCATAGTCTTGTATAATGATAACAAACATTTCTGTGTTTTGCTTTTTGGTATGGCATTGTGGGATAGATGTCACTAGACTATGAGTAGAACATTTTAGAAACTTGAGTTTGGCAGTCCCAGTTTCCCTTAACCTCCTGCCCCCAAAGAACTACTTAAAAGGTCCTAGGCATTTCACAAATGCCCGTTTTTACTATCCTTAGAAAATTCCTGCCCAGAATGTTAGTGTCTAGAGGCGATTTCAAAAAGTGTATGCATATTGGAAATCATGGAACGATCATTCTGGTGCAGAAACGCCTCACATCACGCCCCTCGCGCATCTCCCACATACTTCGGGAAGGCCCCTCATTGCTTGGCCATTTTGCTCCTCTTCTCTGGCTGCAGGTGTCCACAAGGTTCCCTGCTGAGCCGTGGGGTGCCCTGGCCAGGTGTTAGCAGCACAGGTAGCCCATGGACTTGACTTAGCAAGGTACAAACACTTTAGTAGTCTTTTTGTCCCATTGTACCTTGTAGTCATCAGAAGGTATTTCTGTGGAACAGTTTGGATCAGAACACACTAGCAGATCTTAGATTTTTAAATAAAATTAAACAAAAGCATACTGTAAAACACCTGTACTGAATTTCATTAACTAAAACACTTATGATTTAGAATTCCTAAACTTGTGTGCATTCAGAGGCCAGTCCTGGGAGCCAGTTCCTGACTTGAGTTGTGAAAGTACTATGCATTAAGTGCAATGGTGATGTGGCATTTTTGGATGTTCCATTGTGGACAATGTGAAGTGTATCACTTAATATTAAGAAGGAAGTTTAGCTACACTGATGGGTGTTTTGGTTCCATTTATATATTGTGAGGGTCACCATGGTTACGTGAATTATCCTGTTAAAATGTACAAGTATTATAAAGAGAGTAATCCAAAGGTTTTTAACTAAGATGGAGACTTTCTAGGTCATTCAGGTATCCTGGTGTTAGAAACATGTTCTGTTGATGAAAATTTAGTTTTAGGTGGCTAGAAGCAATTACTGACCCAGAAGTATTGGTATTTCCTGAGGTTGTATGTTTTTGGCTATGGCCTTGTGTTTGTCTAATGTGCTCATCTCTTAACAGACAATGCGTCTGCCAAATTCATCAAGATCACCACCCACTCCTATTGATCCTGCTAGAGGACACTTCTGTTTATACGTTCACTCCGTGTGCATGTACTGCAGGTGTCAGTGATTTCTTAGTATTATTTAAAACTTCAAGTAAATTAAACCTGTATTTAACCTAGCGTACTCTTTAGTACCCAGGCCTTGCTGTTAGCATGTTCTGCGAATCTACGTTCAGCATGTTTAATGTGGCTCCCACATTGCAGATTGTGCAGAGGGCGCTGGAAGTCTGGGGCAGCCAGGAAGCACTAGAAGCTGCTAAGGAAGTTCGACAGGAAAACCGAGAAAAAATGAGACAGAAGAAGTTTGATAAAAAAGTAAAAGGTGAGTGGCGACATTTTGGGTCATGGAAGATTTTTTTTTTTTTTTAATGATTTATTGTTTATTGGAAAGCCAGATATACAGAGAGGAGGAGAGACAGAGAGGAAGATCTTCCATCTGATGATTCACTCCCCAAGTGAGCCGCAATGGCCAGTGCTGTGCCTGTCCGAAGCTGGGAACCTGGAACCTCTTCCAGGTCTCCCATGTGGGTGCAGGGTCCCAAAGCCTTGGGCCGTCCTCGACTGCTTTCCCAGGCCACAAGCAGGGAGCTGGATGGGAAGTGGAGCTGCCGGGATTAGAACCGGCGCCCATATGGGATCCTGGCGTGTTCAAGGCGAGGACTTTAGCCTCTAGGCCACGCCACCGGGCCCCGAGTCATGGAAGATTTTTACAACTGTATTAAAAACCATTCAGATTGTTGCCATAAGACTGGAACTGGCAACTTCTGTGTCGAGTCCAGTCACAGCTTTAAAATATATTTACCAGGCAATTTATTAATTTTTCATTTTATATGAAGGGTAGTAAGATTTTCTGTGCACTGATTCACTCCCCAATTGCCTACAAGACCTAAGGCTGGGCTAGTCCTAGCCCAAGACAGGTGCTTGGAACTCAGTCTGTCTCCCCGGAGACCTTGGTGGCAGGGACCCAAGGACCTGAGCTGTCCCCACACTGTTGCCGCCCAGAGCACTCATTAGCAGGATGCTGTAACCAGAATAGTAGTAGAGCCCAGGGACTGTGATCTGGGATGTGGACCCTAAGGGAGATCTTAACTGTTGTGTGCGACTCGTGCCCTACCTCTACTGCATGTGTGACTAGGAGACCCAGAAAGTGGAAGTGACTTGTTGCACGAAGTTACTGGCAGAGCTGGAACGAGGCTTTCTTGACTGAAGTCATTTGCAGTCACCCCTCCACCTGTGCACCTCTCCCATTTGCCTGTTCATCTGTCTTTTTCATTTACCCACATTCACCCATTCATCCGTACATCCAGTGTTGTAAAGTGTCGGCCGTGTACCAGGCAGTACTTGCATAAATGCTGGAATCAGTATGTCAGAACAGAAACTGAAGTCCTACTAGAGCAGTAGCCATGTGGTCATGGCTATGGTGGTGCTGCTGGAACACAAACGGCCTCTTCTGGATCCCAGAAGCCCTGAGCCCTTCACCCAGGAAGTGGAGGTTTTTCAGTGAAGTACTGGGGGGAAAAATCTTTATTTGCAATTTTTTGATATACTCCATGGTGGCATTTGGCCACATTTATTCTTCACTTATTTATAGCACAATTATGAAACATTCAGAAGTTACCTGTATACAGTGATTCCTGAACTTCTGCGTAACAGTTGATGTTCACACTCAACATCATTTATCAAATTTCCATCTAGTATATGACCTGTATTGAATGGTCACAACTTAGCTTTAGTTGTTGGATCCAGGGTCCACTGAGTTTTGTAAATACTTATGCATTAACTGGTACCTGGATAACTAGGACTTGACATTGCAAAACCCCCTATGGGTGTCCCAACTGGCACCCTGCTAGTCTGGATCTAGTCCGTCAGCCCTCTTTTCTCAGAGGTCTGTAGTGTCTATATTTAGGTTTGTCAGCAGCTTGTCGCCTCATGATTTGGGTTTAAAATTTTTGGTGCCCTAGGTGATATCGTCTGCGTTAACCATATTGGGAAATACATGGCACCGTTCTTTAGTTTTATTTTTTTAAATTGAAGCCTAATTGTACATGTTTCTATGGAGTGTGATATAATAATCCATGCATACGTTTTCAATGAATCAGGGTAATTAGCATTTCCATCTCCTCATTTATTCTAGTGCTAAACCTTGGCTACCCTGGGCTGTAGAACACTGAGAATCTGTCAACCTCATCTCTGCTATCCCCGAAGGGAGTGTGCTCAGTGGGCCTGTGTGAAGTGCTATCTGTCCAGTCTCCCCATTAGTGAAGTGCCCTTTCCCCTCTAAAGAAAGTAACAAGTGTGACACAGAGTCTTACCTGACCCAGTGACTGCTAGATATATAAATGATGAGTTTTTCCATTTCTGCCATCCTGTGTGTAATTATTACTTGGCTTTCTTTGAAAGAGCTCTTACTCCACTTCAGTAAAAAAAAATTGTTAGTTTACCTCACGGAGTTTTAGGTAATTACAATTCATTATTTCTTCTGATGCTAATTGTCCCCGATTTGGCTGGTGCAATCCCCTTCAAGCTAGTTCCCATTTTAAAGTTTTTAACTTGGAACTAATTTTAAACTTTAAAATACTGCAAAGAACCAGCTCTATACCCCTTATGTAGATTGACCTGCCAGCACTTTGCTAGACTGTGATGAAGGTTAGAAGGGAGTGATGAATGCGACTCACTTTCACATGGTTCAGAGAAAAGTTAATGTTTAAGCATCACAACAGTGACAATGTATCCTGTCTTCTAGTGCCTCAGAGTTTGTGTGGCCTACTTCCCATCACTGCTGCAGCCTCTTCTGGGGGCGCCCTCCATCCTGATGCAGATGCCTGCTTGGTCCATTTACTGGCTTTAGCATCAGATTATTGCAAAATAGAAAGAAAGGCAACACAACCCATCATTTTTTAGACCAAGCACCTCAGTAAGAAAAGTCAAAATTCCAAATATTCTAAATCTCTGAAACACTCTGGACCCTTTTCAGGAATGTCTATTTTGTTCTTATCATTGTAGCTTGACAGATTAACTAAAGGATAAGAATAAGACAGCCAGTGTAAACCTTAGCTTTAATTATGCCAAGGAAAGATAACTTCTGTGTTTTTCCATTTTTCTTCTCTATATAATTCAGGCAGAAGTTAGCATGACTGAGCGGCAGTCAGATCCCGGGGCTTTTAGTGGTGGGGAGATCAGGGGAACTGACCAGCATACTTTCCATCAGAAGCATGTTGAAAAGCAGGAATTGAGAACTCAAGACAGGGAAGCCTTTCCTGCCACTATCTGCAACCAGGAGCGTTTCCAGGCAACTTGGATCCTCCCGTTATAAAACACCCTAAGATCAAAGGGCAGTCTGGGTAGATCCAGAAGAGTCAGGGTTCTTCAGGATATCTGAGAGGAGACTGAGAAGACATTCAGGTGTGAGTGTACATCATTTTCCCTCAGGTTTGTTGAACTATCTAGGATATACCCTGAAGCATGGACATCATCTCCAAGTGCTTCTCATGCTAGCAGCATGGTAAAGGCAGCCCAGCTTGGTGGCTACGAGTGTGGACCCAAGCTGGAGTGCACTTCTGCTTCTACCACCTGTTAGACCTAAGAGGAAGGCTTTAGCTACTTTGTGCTCTTCTTGTACATAAAACTGGGATGACGGTGGTACTTGCCTAAAAGGGCTGTGATGGCTAAATGCATTGAAAAGTGCCTGGAACACTGCCTGATACCCACAGCCATATGCTTGCTTTTATTTTCGTGATATAATAAAGGCTGAAATTGATGAAGAATTAACACTTACAGCTTGCTGAGGAGCAGTCTGCTAAGATGGAAACCAACAGGTGGTAGTGCAGTTTTGGCTCTCTAGTGTTCTTCAAAGCAAACCTTGCTGTGCCTCTTAAACAGGTCCTGACTTGTAAACTGAGACCTTGAACGGTACTCCTCTTCTTAGCAAGCCCCATGGATCCCACTCTTCTGCAGTGGCAACTTGTTTTCCAAAGCCAAATGGACTTGCCTGTGCTGTTCCTCCTCCCACTTCTGGATCGGGGTTATCACTGCTTGGCTGTCTCACCCACAGACCCATATCTGATTCTGGCAGTTCACACTGCTTCAACAATGACCTGAATGATTTCCTAGGTCAAAAGCCTGTATCATCAACTTTGATTTGTTACAGTACCATACCATTGACACTTGTGTCCCCCCTCTAGAACTGCGGCGAGCTGTAAGAAGCAGTGTGTGGAAAAGGGAAACAACTGCCCATCAACACGAGTATGGACCTGAAGAACACATAGAAGATGACATGTACCGGAAGAGCTGTACTCTGTGTGGCCATGAACTGAATTATGAAAAAATGTGATTTTTAGGTCAGTGACTTTTGTTAAACAATTTTATTTTTAAATAAGGGAAATTTGGTTCTGTAGAGTTACCAGCACATAATGCCTTTATGAATGAAACAGTATAAATGATGCCTTGACAATAGTTACATCTGTGTGGCCTGAGGGCAAGTTTCAGCTGGGGTCTGGCTGGCCTGTTTGTGAGCTGAACATTAGTGCTAGGATTAATTTTTCCAGAAGCAAAGATGGAAGCTGAGTGGTAGAATAGGTTCAAAAGTTCATTTCTTCAGAGAAAAATTAAAGAATGTCAGACCAAGGCAAACTGTCTGACGCAGTAAAAGCCAAAGCTGGCTGAACTGTGCTCTCAGCAAAACAAACAGGGATGGTGGTATTCCACTCGCACCCAGAGTCTAGGTCAGGTTATAAGCACTAGTTCTAATAAACGGAGGCAATGGGGGGAGCTATTGGTAGGAAAAAGTCCTGACAGCTTGGAATAAACACTGAGTTGTCAGGTCATGTCTTTAAACCATTAGGGCTAGCACTACTAGCCCTGACACTAGTACCTAGAGAGCCCCTCTCGAATGCCAGAGAACAATGGGAAAAGACTATTTTCAAAACTGACTAATGATGGATCAGAGGAAGCGATTAAGCCCATTAAGTACTACTGACATAGTTTACGGAGTACTGACCACTTACCAGGCAAGTACTATGCTTGTGCCTTCAACTGCAGTTCTGGGGGAAGGGAGACCCCCACAATTGCACACCACCCCAGGCATTTGGATCAATGTTAGCTAATGCATTTTTACCCCTGTCAGAGCATTGATTATAAACTCGCTTTTGACTATAACAAGCTGTAGGTTTTTTAAAAACAAATTCTGAGTTAAGATCAACTATGTGCTGTCAAATTGTGTTGGACATGACTTTTTAACCTGACCAAAAAAAAAAAAAAAAAAAAAAAAAAAAAAAATCAAGTTTACTCATTTGTATTTTACTCTAGAGCAGCTGTTAAGACATGATGTTTGTAGAAAGAAGTTGAATGGAAATAATTAAGCACTCGAGTCTATAATTAAATTGTTCACTTACTCCACATAAATACAGAAGTGTTTAATATAATTTCATGTTTAATATAATTTTAAGTGTTGATCTCAAAGTATGTACAATGCTAAGTATTAGAATGTTTGATTTGGAATATGTAGCAAGATTTTCCAAAAAGCATGACTACATTTGGGACTAAGTGGCTCACAGCCAGAGGGCTCTAGCCACAGTTCCACTTGGGCAAGTTTCTACTACAGCATCCTATTTTTATCTGAAAAATGGGCATAACTGTCTCAGTTTGCTCTATGCAGACTGACAAGTCTTTCCACCTCTTCCATTTTTAGGTATAATTCTAGAATAGTGAATACACTCACATGACAAGCCTGGTAACTGACATCAGTACGATGTTTTTACTGCATGGTATGATGTGACCTGCTGTCATTTTGTCTGTGGTGAGCTTTGTTTAAAGGGAAAGCAGCTGCTGCATGGCTTGCTCACAGACCTGTTTCTAACTAGCCCTGCTTTGCCTTATAAGCAGGTCCAACAGCTACTATCTTCATCAGAGGTATTCACTGACTGAGGCCGATCACTAATTCCACCTTGTGTTTAAACAAGGATAAGGAAGAAACAACATAAATAAGAGAATATTTTGGTCAAGAACCAGGGTTTTAGCTCTTTCTCTGCTTGTTACTTGCCAGGCAGCTTTAACCTTCAGGAATCCCTACCTGCTCCAAGATAATCTCAGACTATCAAAATATGGGAAAATCCTAAATCAGCATAGATTTGTGATAGGAAAAGAATACCAGTAATATTACCAGGTTCTCCAAAAATACAACCCACACCTAACTTCAAACACAGTTTTAGCCAGTCTGGCCTCACAGTTCCACTCCAGCAGGTAACTCACCATATGACCTCGGGACTTCCTCTGAGAGGCTCCAAGAAGTGCCAAGATGCTCCAAATGCCAAGCCTGGATCGACCCCTCCCACCAGGAGACTAACAGTTCATGTTGTACAACTTAAGATTTCTAGATGACTTATTTTCAAGTAAAACTGGAAATAGCTGCTATATTAAAAAGCATTTATACTGCAAGTAGTATCTTAAGATAGGAAGAGAATATTCTAAGGGAGGGCTAAGTTCATTTTCATGAGACACCACCAATTTCAGAACAGACTGAGATAAGTCATGAAGTACCAAAGTTTAAAAAACATACTTCTACTTTTATTTCAGCCATGTTAGGTTATCCATGAGCTGTGAAAAGCTACACTACCTGGTAATAAACCCATCAGTTCTCTAGGCTGCGTTGTAAGCTTGACCTCTAGTATTCCACATACCTCACATCTGGTGCCTTAAGGAGAAAATACCAAATTGATTACAGAAAAGTTATGTCACCTATATAATACATAATGGTCATCATCACACGGTCATCAGGAAATATTTGCTGTTTAGGGGCAATTCAAGTTAATGTCATTCCTCATTCTCTCTCTTCCCCTTTGTTTCCCTTAAGGGGGAAAGGATACTACAAGAAAGCAAGCATTCAAACAAGTAAAAATAAAACAAATTATTTTAAAATACTTAAAAAAATCCTGATGGGAAAAAATGGACCATTAGGCCTGCAGGGCACAGAACTGCTGGAACACGGCAAGGATATGAGGGTCTAGCTCAGCGGTGAAGAGCAGGTTCTCCAGGGTCACCATGTACTGCTGGATGATCTGGTGATGCTGCAGACACAGAGAGGGCTGTTAGGGCGGAAGTGGCAGAGCACCCTCCAGCAGCCCACACCCACTGCAGTGAGGAGGCTTAATGGTGATCATGCCAATAGGAATAGTGGGCTCCAGAGAAGCTTAATGTCAAGAAAATACAGGAGGAAGTTAGGTACATGGATGTTCAAAGCTGGTTCAGTTCTGAATCGGCATCTAGATAAACACAGTTCATAATTCAAGTAGCGGCAGTAACACCTGCTTGCTGTGCTGCTGCTACTGCAGACTAGGGTCAAGGTCAACAGGGTTCTGACGTATACATTAACAGCAACAAAAAGCCAGGCAGACAGGAATGCACAAAGGAAGAGAAAAAATACCAGAAAATGGACTGTTCTTTTTTTAGGTACTCCTCTACAGACCCAAATACACTTGGAGATTGCAGTGCCAGCTTATTTTTACTGGATAACAATGGGATGGGTGTTTGGCATGGTCCTTATGTTGCTGTCTGGGAGCCCAAGTTACAGAGCTGAGGTCCATGGCCCAGCTCTGCTTCCAATTCCAGCTTCCTGGGAAGCAAGCTAGCAATGGCTCAAGTACTACAGCCCACACAGGAGACCCAGACTGAGTCCCAGGCATCAGATGGGTCTTGCCCAGAATAGACAGTAAACAAAAATGAGGGTTCTGCCACCTACACTGCTTATGTACAGAGGTCACCTCATTTCTTGGCACTGGCTTTCTCCTACATTCAGATCTGACACAGGAAATGGCAACCACAAGCCTAGGTTTAAAACAGTTCTATGTCACTTCAACACTCTGATGAGCAATGGTAGCAGCAGACTAACATGATCTAAAAGGTCTACAGCCCCTCAGTCAAACCCTGACCAGTTTAACAAGGATATTCCTAGCAGGAAGCATTGTGGCCGAGAATAGAGGCGTTAATGATCTACCTAATCAAAGTTCCACACAAACCTGAAGGAAGATCTGCTGGAGCCTTTCTATGCAGTTCTTATACCATGGTGTCAGTACACTGGTCCCGTCAGTCTCACACCTCACCAGGTGTTCAGTCAAGATCATGATAAAGCGCTAGAAAGGGTGAACAGGGTCAAAGAAGTGTTAGAGAGACCATCGTCCACCAGACACAAACTCACAACAAGATGACCTCAAAGGATTACTTGTTCCCCCCATCTTTAAATCATGAGACACCATCCATCTCGAAAGGCGGTAAGAATGTGAGCAGACACATTTGTTGAAAGTACATAAAGACCTTCAATATCTAAATTGCTTTTGCGATTGACAGTATTTCACGGCATCTATTCTAAGGAAATAATCAGAAATGTTACCGGCAACCTAGGCACAAAAATATTTGTCAGGGAAGAAAAAAGAAGCATGTAATAATCAACAGGGAATAATCATTAAACATGAGGCTAGTGTCCAACAGAAGCAACCCCGAGTTGCTTTTAAAGCACAGAGAAACACCTCATGCCACAGTACAAACTGATAGCACAGCACTCGGGAAACATGTTGGCGTTCAAGTGATGAATACTTACAGTCTTTATAAATTTCTGTATTTTAAAACTTATGTAAATTATATACTTTGTGATTAAAGATATTTTAAAAGAAACGTAACATTTGCTTTTATGCCAAGGTACCTGAAATATGACGAGGAAGAGGTTCTTCTGCTCACTCTGAGCAGACTCTACCTTCTCTTGCAGTCTCTCTATTTGCTCCTCCAGCGCCCCATCTTTCCTATCACTACCTCTGTCATCATCATCACTTCGCTGTAGAAGACAAAGGAACAAAGGAAAACAGCATTTAGGATTCCAGTATATTAATTTCAGGAGCAAGGGGGAGGACTATAGTGGATCTGATCAAATGTTTCTTACAGACGTGTGTTCTGGAGTCTCAATACACACATGTACACCTCAGGGACTTGCTGTGGTTCAGAGAAGTTCTATGGGTACTTTCTGGGGCGAGGGAAATGCAGAGGCTCTTCTCTTGGTAATAATGTGGAGGTGCTGGCTATAACATGATCATCATTTGATCATCTACACAGCAAAGGTAGGCGGCTTGCTTACCTTCCAGCCACTAATGGACCAGACGGAAAAGCTGGGCTGGCCCTTATACAGAGCATGCGCCAGAGCTGCTAGTCCTTATCCTATGTAGAAATGGCTATGACTGACATGTAGTAATCAGAATCTGCTGGCAGTGATGGCATCAATCCCTGGCCAGTGGAACTTTCTGCCACCGCGGACATATTGTAAACCTGTGCTGTTATTGGAACTATGAGCTGCATGCAGCTACTGAACCCTGGATAACGCGGATTATATCCTAAATTTAATTTTATTGTTTTATTTAAGCACCCTTGAACAAATGAACTTCCCTGAGCCTCAATTTATACATCTATAACATGACACTATAAACCTTGCAGTAGTTTAGGTCCGAGTGTAGATTTATACCCGCATGAGTATTCCCAAGTCCATTTACAGACTGGTACTCACACCAGCTATAGGTTCATATCACTCTGGTAAATACACATAATGTGAGAAAATCTGGTCAAGTGAAGTCAAAGAATGCAGCCAGCATACCACGTCTCGCCAACATGGCTAAATACTAAAGTTCTTACTACTTTTAGTAGTAATTGGTCAACATGGGACTAACTGCTTCATCATTCAATGATCGGCATCTCGTCTTCCCCTGCTCAGAGACTTTTCAGAAATACAACCACATTCATCCCTTCTCTTCCTCTTTTAGGAAATACTAACAGGAAAATGATTCTGAAATGGTAGATTATGGAGAAGTAAAATCTGTAGCTTCCTTAACAGGTTCACCCTACAACAGACTACCTGCTTCTTTCTCCAACTTTCTGTAAACAGCTTTACATAACCAAGCTTCAAAAAAGCAGCTTTAGGGCCCGGCGCAGTAGCCTAGCAGATAAAGTCACTGCCTTGAACATGCTGGGATCCCATATGGGCGCCGGTTCTAACCACGTGCCCCACTTCCCATCCAGCTCCCTGCTTGTGTCCTGGGAAAGCAGTCGAGGACAGCCCGGAGCCTTGGGACCCTGCACCCACATGGGAAATCCAGAAAGAATCTCCTGGCTTTGGATCAGAATTGGCTCTGGCCGTTGTGCTCACTTGGGGAGTGAATCATTGGACGGAAGATCTTCCTCTCTGTCTCTCCTCCTCTTTGTATATATCTGACTTTGCAATAAACAAACAAATAAATCAAACAAAACAAAAAAACAGCTTTATCATCATCAAGCTACTGCTGGATCTTGAATATTCTCCAACACTTGTAGTATACCTTTCTGAAACACTCATGAATTAACCAAGTCTTACGCGTTTATGTTGCCTTGCGAGTTTCTCTTTAGCTTCTTCTAGCTCCTTCTGGATCTTTAGAACGTGTTTATTCATTTTTCGAATTGTGGAATGCAAGATTTCCCAAACAAACAATCTTAAAGCAAAACAAGGCATTTGATTAATACATTAAGTTGTAGATAATAAAACTTTAATAACCTATTCATTTTTAAAAACTATTTTTATTTTATTTCAAAAGACACAGAGAAACTGACAGTCTTTAATTTCCTGGTTCATTCTCCAAATACCTGCCAGCAGTTGAGGCTGAACCAGGATACAGCCATGAGCTGCATCACAAGGACCCAAGGACCTGAGCCACCACCACCTGCTGCTTCCCAAGCGCTCCTCAGCAGGAGATTAATTGGAACCAGAGCAGGGATTAAAACCCAGGCACTCTGCCGTGTGGCGCAGGCATCCCAAGTGGTGACTCAACCACTGAGTCAAAAGCCTACTTCATAAGCTAATCATTCTGGGTTGTTGGTACAATCAGTCTTATTTCTCCAGCAACATTTGTTCTATCATCTATCTCAGTTTCAACCGATTCTAAAGTTTGAGAAATTTCACAAATAAGGACAAAACTTAGTGAGAAATTCTGTGTCTTTGTGGGGAATAGCTGTGCAATGAATGTTCTGTATTAAATCTAGGATCTCATGACCAAGAAGAGAAAGCCCCTCTGCCCCCACAAACATCAGGGTCGAGGCTTTGCCTGTGCACGCCCTGTTGTGCAATCTACCACAATTCTGAGCTCCTGGGATGCATCCTAGGTCTCGTTCCTAATGAGGCAGGAGCCTTCCCAAGTCCATCTGGCCTTGCAGAGACTCCAACACATGGCCAGCTCTGCCAGGTTTTCTCTTCCAATAATTCAGATTCTTCCACAAACCACAACACTTCTACCTGACTGGTTTAGTCTGCATTCAGTTTACAAGCATGATCTGAACAGTCACTGCAACCTAACTGGCTATGGATATTTCCATTAGCCAGGAATCTGCTACATTCAGTCCTACCAAACCGGACCACTAGTGTACTGATCCCACCTAGCTTGGAATAGAATTTGTAGTTCATGTATTAGACACAACATCGTTCCCATTACCTGATAAAATCACGAGACAGTTCTGAAGAGAAGATCCAATTTGCTACTGCAGCACAGTCAACAATCTGTGTACGAATCATCTTATCTACCAGTACAGCAATCATCTATAATACAATTAGAGCAAATCACACTTGCATGTATGCCAAAATAATACTGCTATAAAAGTTAAAGGGGCTATAAAATTAATTTTAGTGGCTATGGAACTAATCAGTTTGGCTTTAGGTCCTGAAATTTATTCTGTCCTCTGCTTAGCCTTAGTACTGTAAGAAATACTATCATATCAATAAAGACTGAATTGAAAAGAGGAACCCTAAATGGCAACACCTGAATTAAAAAAACACATGTAGATAATACTATACAATGTACATGCTTGTAACATCAACCAACACAAAAAGTTAAAATAACTTTATCATAAAGTCTATCTGTTTGTATTGTAAAAAGGCATTGAAATGTTTCCAAAGTATTAAAAATTACTAAAGCTCGAGACATTGGAGATTGCTAAAACTATTGACAGGTTGTTTTGATGATCATTTCCTACCAAATGGGTACAATCCCTGAGTAAAAACATTCATGTGCAACGTGCTGAAGCATGAAGCTCAAAAACAAATCCTACTTGCTCTGTAAGACATGAATTACTAATCCTACATCCCTAAAATGTTACAGACTGATCAGTCACTCTAAGGCATGCTCAAATTTCATGTTTTATAAACTAAAACAAAGGTAACAAATCGCCTAGTTTTTATACTGATAAAATCAGGGAGCCAACAGTTTTCAAAATTAAGTTTTACCTGTGGATGGTTCCTCCAAACCTCAAACATAACTCTCAGCACATGCAACTTTCCTTCATCACTTTCTGCTAGTGTTTTGAATACTTCATGAAACCTTTTATGAGAGAGGAAAAAACAACATATATACTTATTCATGAAGCATTTTAATGTTTTCAGTTATTTATAAGACAACCAAGTATTAACAAGAAATTCACAGCTTAGCACAAGTCCAGGATCCAAGGGTAAGTAAAAGTTAAGAAAAATGTCTTCAGGGCCTGGCACGGTAGCCTAGTGGCTAAATCCTTGCCTTGTATGTGCCAGGATCCCATGTGGATGCTGGTTCGTATTCCAGCTGCTCTACTTCACTTCCAGCTCCCTGCTTGTGGCCTGGGAAAAACAGCAGAGGATCGCCCAAAGCCTTGGGATCCTGCACAATGTGAGAGACCGGGAAAAAGCTCCTGGCTTCAGGCCTGGCTCCTGAGCTGCGGCCACTGCAACCATTTAGGGAGTGAACCAGTGTATGGAAGATTTTCCTGTTTCTGTAAATCTGACTTTCCAATAAAAATAAATAAATCTGAAAGAAAGAAGAAAAGAAGTTGTCTGTAACTGTGAAGTGCTTGCTTTTACTCTAAGCTGGAACCCTGCAGAAAACCCAGACAAAGCCTTGGAATCAGAGATGGGATGAGATGCCACCTTGGTGTGGCTGCCCCAACAGAGCAGGGCTCTCATCCCTGCTTACCCTCCTTTGATAGGATGCTTGGACAGATATATGATTGTCCCAAGGAACCAACTTTTCATCATTTCTCTAAATGTCTGTATGAAAAAGTATACTCTGTGTATGTATACTGTACATACACAAACCAAAGCCCACTGCATCAAATCATACATTGTGAACTTCAGATTAAAACAATTTTAAGTAAATATCACTGTATCCCTGATGAACATTAACAAGCAAAGTTCCAAATGTTCAAGAAAGGCCATGTGCTGCTGTCGCACTTACTTGGCAAGAGCACTGAAGGAGTGGCTGAATGATTTGGCTGCCAAGTGGAGCAGAGTCTGTACAAACACTTCTATTTTTAACGGATTAAAACTGAATCCTTCATCTGAAAGATATGTCATAGTAAGATGCAAAAAATATGAGTACAGGAATTCCTTAGTACCTTGCCCGGAATTAACAGATGATATGCTTACAGCAAAATACTATGTCAGACGTTCATATATGTTTTTCAAATATTAAAAATAAAACCATCACTGATTTCAAATACTGAAAATATAGAATGAGCACAATCTTATTTCTTAGTTTTATGGGACTATTTTCCCTAGTTAATCCTATATAATCCATTTTTAAATTAGTATTTAAATTTCTTTATGCATATTTTCCTTACAGGATGGCAGCATCATACATCAACACAAAAATTTATAAACACCCCAAGCTTATTTCTTAAGATATCTTTAAGATATCTGACAATATCTAAAGTTCATACCACCACTTTGCTTATGTCCTCTGATTACATTCTCTTTAATATCCTAATGCAAATTTCTTTGAAAAATCCAGCAATAAATACCCAAAGAACCATTAAATGTTTATTAATTTTATTCTTGTCATTTTTCTATGATTCTTAGGTAAGGATTTAACAAAACACCCTACCACCAGTGGTTACCCAATTGTTACAATAGACTTGTCATCTTTGTATTTTTGTGCCAGTACTTCACTGTTTTAAACTCTGTAATTTTCATAGTCTATTTCAATATCTAACAAGAAAAGCCAATACACAGCTCCAGCTATGTATGTATACTTTAATCCCTTACCATCATCATCATCCTGGTTGGGGTTTGGTACATCTTTTAGAATGCTAAATATTTCATCATTGGTTGCTTTACTTTTAAAGGCAACAGCCAAACAGAGGGCCACAGAATGTCCAGGCAGAGAATCTAAATACAGAACGAGAGGAAGAGTGAATTATGTTTAAGGGCTATTCTTACAAATGGTTAAATAATAAAAAAGCTTTTGAAAATTCATTTTAAAATAAAACTCTGAAAATCAGCACTTAATCAATACACAGCTCAAGGGATGTTGAAGCTCCTTAGGGATGAGGGCAAGAGGAAAAAGGATATAGTTAATAACCAATTTTACAGAGCCCTTACTTATTCTGAACTTATTTCAAGCTCACAGTTCAGAAACGAGGTATTTATCTTTTATTTTGGCATTGCCCTTTTTATTCTTGATAAACCTGAGTTTGAACCAAGTAAAATTGTTTCTGCTGAGTCAAGTATCTCAATCTACATAAGCCAGATGATCATGTGATGTGACTCCTTGTGCTTTTAGTTCCTATCCAGCTAGTCCTTATTCTATACAATCTGTGCTAGGATATCCTATAAGCCATCAACAGCAAATCTGCTTTCAATATTAGGTAGACAAAGAGGCAATCTTGACAAAGACTGAATTACCAGACACCTGGCATGAATAAAGTCAGGTACAAAAGAATATAGGAAGACACTACTGCTGACACCTGCTGTAACCTTCTCCCCAAAAATGGGAGGGGAAAACAAACAAACAGAAAAATAGGAACCATGTCACTTGCCATGCAGCCTACATACTAAGTGGGATAAAGATATTCACAACACCATAAACGTGGCTTGTTAGAGAATAAACCAATGTATACTTGGACTAGATCCCAGGAAAATAGAAGCTGGAGTTAAAAAGGGGCCTCAAGCCAGCAGTAATGGCACAAATGAATAGGAAAGAACAAAGGGATAAAATAAATCTACGGGTGAAAAAATACATAAATAAAAAAGGTAGCAGCCAGACCAGGCTTTGAGAACTACACAGTAAACAAGAGGAACTCTCAGGATCGGACTGCTGGGCTAGGTTACTCCTGAACAGAAAATGTCCAAGTTCTATGATGGCAGAGGCTGTACTTGGAGATTCCCTGCCCACTATCAGGTAGAACAGTGACTTCTAAGTGTTGCCTGAGTCTTTTCAGCCCATGAAGCACAGTGACAATCAGTATACTGACGCAGTGCACCAAATTGTCTTCTGCGTTTCACCAATCAGAAGCAATCTCATCCTGGCTGGATTTCTAATCTTGGAAACAATTTCCTTATGGTGAAATTTGTGTAAATATTCTATACCTATTAGAGTTGACAACACAGGAAATGTACCTAGCATCACAATTTGTAGGGAAAACAAGTGTGATCAGGAGAACGAGGGAAATGGTGTGAGAAGGTGAAGTCTCTCTACATCATGTGAAATGGAAAGCTTGTGGAAGGGCTCTGTTCAGGGCAATCTGAAAACACAAACATGCAAACACTGCTCACCTAACTCCACCAGTGATGACCAACGTATAGCTGCCATCACTGAGCATACAGACACCAGGCAAAGTACAGAATGGTATCATCAAATTATCATCTCTATCATTACAAGGCAATCCTCAGAGACACCACAACCAAAAATAGAAACAATACTGAAGAATTTACTTCCAGAAGCAGGCAGCCAGATGTGTATACTCACATTGCCAACATCACAAACTTAATTTATTAAATGATAATCAATCCAAGTAATCTCCATCATCACGACACATACCCATTTTCAGTTTACTAAGTTCTGTGAATTCATCTTGCCTCCTACATTAGTTAAAACGATGTCATAGACATAACATTGTAAACAATATCAAAAGAGCAAAACTCATAAGCCAGTGATAATCAGATTACAAGAAAATCTTCAAAACAATGACAGGACAAATAAAATACCAGCTAGTGACAGGCTGCCTTAAACATACAAACTTCAAGCCCTAAGAAAAGTAAGTCTAAATTCTTCACTTTAGCTGATTTCAGAGTATGTTCGTGGAGGTAGGGTTAGAGAAGTATGTTTTATTACTTACTGCTGCTTTCATCTCCATACTTGTAAACGCAGGTTGGATTTGCAGGACATAGAGCTGAGAAGGTAGGAGGAACAATATCTAATATACGCTGATGGTAAGACAACCTGTAATACAAGTAACAGCCTCAGAATGTATCTTTCCATTGTAGCATTCATGGTAAACCCAATTTACTTGGAAAGGAATCTCCAATACTCAGAATTCAGACAACAACCAACAACCAAGAAATGTGAAGGTGGGGGGAAGTCCTTCAAGTTTTGCTTAAATTGGCACAACCAAAATTCAGGCCTACTTTAAAATGCATTGGTTTGGACTGAGATTCGTGGGATGGTGGGTCTCCCGCCTGGTGGACAAGGATATGGTACAATCGTTGGGTGGAGTGGCAGAGACAATCTGAATGCCTGGAACACAGGCTACATTATGCTTAATAAAAACATACCGATGGTAACATGAGCCAGCCTTCTTACTGCCTAACAAAGCTTTTGCAAATCATAGCAGGCCTCAAGGAAAGCTGAAAAAGCAGGAGCTACTTGGCTGGACTTGAGAGGATACATACACAGATACGCAGTTATGTATGGGGACAGCATCATGGCACAGCACGTTAAACCACCTCCTATAACGCTGCTATGCCATGCTGCAGCCCCGGTTCACAGCATTCAACTCCCTGCTAATGCTCCTGGGAGAGTACTTAGACCCCTGGGATCTATGCAGGAGAGCTGGATGGAGTTTCAGACTCCTGGCTTTGGCATGGCTGTTGTGTAATCATTTGGGGACTAAACTGGCAGATCTTCCTCTCATCTAACTTTGCCTTTCAAATAAACAAATGTGTTCAGTGAGAGGGTCTAAAGCCAATTACCTCTGAACAACAAAGAACACATCAAGAGCCCATAAATTCATTCTTAAATACCTGATTGGTTTGACAAAACTGACCCCAAAACTCAAACACTGATGGGATCATGGGAAGGTCTTTAAGTCACCACAGGAGTGGCTCTAAGAGCCTCAGGACTGGGCCTGCCCATTTTCTCGGCTGCTTTTGCACACCCATCACCATCCTCATCAGATGGTCAACTAATGAGTTTTTTTTTTAATGATTTATTTTTTATTACAAAGTCAGATATACAGAGAGGAGGAGAGAAAGATTTTCCGTCCGATGATTCACTCCCAAAGTGACCACAACGGCCGGTGCTGCGGCCATCCAAAGCCAGGAACCAGGAACCTCTTCCAGGTCTCCCACGCGGGGTCCCAAGGCTTTGGGCCATTCTTGACTGCCTTCCCAGGCCACAAGCAAGGAGCTGGATGGGAAGTGGAGCTGCTGGGATTAGAACCAGCGCCCATATGGGATCCCGGTGCACTCAAGGCGAGGACTTTAACCACTAGGCCATGCTGCCGGGCCCAACTAATGAGCTTTTTAAATTTAAACCTCTGAAACTGTGAGCAAAATAAATTTAACACCCTCCCCCCCACCCCCTTGCAGTTTCAGATACCAGCATTCCATATCACAATGAGGGTTCAAGTGCTGGCCACTCTTACTTTGGATCCAGCTTCCTACTAATGTGCCTTGGAAGGCAGTATATTATTGTCCAAATACGTAGTTGCCTGCCACCCACACGGGAAACCAAGACAGGGTTCTGGGATCCTGGTTTCATCCTGGCCCAACCCTGGCTATTGCAGGTGTTTGTGGTATGAATAGGCAGATGGAAGATCTATTTCTCTGCCACTGTGCTATTCAAAGAAATGAATAGAAAGATAGATATTAAAAAAAGTAAAACATCTCTAACAAACTTGATTTTCTCAGCTGCTGATTAATATCATATTCTGTTTTCTGGCAAATAGCTTGTGACACAGACTGGCCAACAGGCTAATCTTCTACCTGCTGGTGCTCGCATCCCGTATGGGTTTAGTCTCAGCTACTCCACCTCTGATCCAATTCATTGTTTATGGCCTAGGAAAGCAGCAGAGAATGACTCAAGTCCTTGGGCTCCTGCACGCACATGGGAGACCTGGAAGAAGCTCCCGGCTTAAGACTGGCTCAACCCTCTGACCATGGTAGCCATTTGGGGCACCAACTAGTGAATGAAGAATCTCTCTATATATCTCCTTTTCTCTATAAAATTGCCTCTTAAAAAAAAAAAGCCTGTATTAGGAGGAAATGCTCAATGATTGTTGGGGACATCAGTAAAATTCAAGTTTTATATAACTCACTGAATGAAACAAACTTGCTAGTCTCTATTGATACAACTGTATAATACAGTTGTTCCAAGGGTAATTTCCTGACTTGGAGAGTTGCATGCTGGCTATGTTGGACTATGATTTTGATCTGAGAAAAACAAGTAGCAGATTGTGAAGGATGTGAATTGGCCATTATGTTTGTAGCTTGTTCTCAAAAGGTTAAATACAAGATCAACAAACTGACTGTACAGAGAAACAGGGGTGGAAAGGAGCATCAGAGCAAATGGGACAAAATGTGAACAGGACATAAATTTACTTGCACCATTTTGGCAATATTTCTATATACTTGAAATCACTGCATAGTATGAGTATTTGGTACCGAAAGCACAAAGAACTTACCTCATACATTTTTCTAGAACTTCTCTTACAAACTTTGGTTTGGGACTTTCAAGATCTTGCGTAAGACAATCTGACCTAATGAAGAAAAGCAGTTTTGTAAATTTTATATTTGCATTTATACATAACTTGATCTTAGTTGCAAATAGTTTCCTTCTATGCCATTTACACATGGTAGATAAACTACCAAGTAAATATTTCAGACTGCCGATTTTATGTTACACAGTTTGAAATAAGGACAGTTTTGTTACTTTAGACAAAAGAATGAAAGACATCACCCTTACCAATCTTCCCAGCTCCAACGGAACTGAAAGTTACTTAGATGGTGAGAAAACCAATTAATAAACCTACGTAGAGAAGGGAAGACAAAGAAGTGGTCACAATTTAAAACTAATCTGTATCATTTTTCAAACAGATAAAGACTTTAATTTTACAGTTAATAAAAAGAAATCCCCCACCTGCAACTGTATTTTCTGCTACTTTTCTCTACAAATTCTCTAATTCATTTTTAACAGTCCCTGTCTCACCCCTCTAACAGTGCTATCTTCTATTCTTTCTAGGTAACTGAATGACACGATCGAAACACCTGTTATATGTAGGGACATTTCTATGACGAAACTGAGCCCCCCCTCCTCCCCCCAAAGGAGATACTAAAGAAATTGCAGACAAAACACTATACAAATAGAGCCATAGTAAGCATCTTACCACTTACCACTTCAGGCTCTTTTAATTATACATACAAAATGTCATGGACTATCCATTTCCCTTAAATATAAACCTGATCCTGCCACTATAATATTGTATAATGGTATGAACTTTGGAGGAGCCCTGTAAGTATTTGCTCAGTGAATGGCACAACAGGAATGCTCAACAACTGTGATTTTGTTAAATAGACCAAAGAAAAAAATAGGACATCTTACAGCACATCTCTCATATGTCTAGAATTCCAACCACTGAAATTATCTGAGATAACATCAGTGACATAGGACAGCCCTGATAATTTTCAGATATGGAATTTAGGGAGATGGATATGGGAGAAACGTTCAACATGTGTCCTTATTTGGAAAACTGACAGAGGGCCTGGCGGCGTGGCCTAGTGGCTAAAAAGCACCTTGAACGCCCCGGGATCCCATATGGGTGCCGGTTCTAATCCCAGTGGCTCCACTTCCCATCCAGCACCCTGCTTGTGGCCTGGGAAAGCAGTTGAGGACGGCCCAATGCTTTGGGACTCTGCACCTGTGTGGGAACCTCCTCCAGTTCCTGGCTCCTGGCTCCGGATCGGCACAGTATCGGCTGTTGCGGCTCACTTTGGGAGTGAATCATCGGACGGAAGATCTTCCTCTCTGTCTCTCCTCCTCTCTGTATATCTGACTTTGTAATAAAATAAATAAATCTTTATTAAAAAAAAAAAAAAAAAAGAAAAAGAAAACTGACATAAAGAATACCACCCAATGAGGGTGACCACACAGACTTCACCCAGAAAAATAGTATGTAGTTACCATAGATCCTTTTTTGTAAGTTAATAGTTATGAAGCTAAAGGTCTGGAAGGATTTCTTGACAAAGCTAAGTATTTTAGGAGATAATATCTATTCATGTCTGTGAGAGGACTTGAAGTCACAGATGCATTAATAAACACCATTAAATTCTCCTACACAGGGATTAGTGTAAAATCCATTTTGAAAGCTTTGAAAACTGAAGACGAAACACTTAAACAATGAATTAACTAAATATGGGCACTTGGCATTGAAAGCTAAATTAGAAAATACAATGTCTTAATACAATAGGTAGGTGCATACAATGGACATGTCATTACTGAAATTTGAGGAGGGTAAAAACTATTCTCATCAAATTTGTTCATAAAGCACAGTGAGGGGAAGCTATTAAATTAAGTGTACAAATAAAGCATTATTATACCTGTCTACACATGTAGTATTCATAGTGTCCAAACGCATATATAACATTTCAGTTGCTTGTGCCAACTGTGGATATGATAAGGAAAACTTCAACTTCTCTGAAGTAACTGTTGACAGGAAAATAAAATGATTCCTGCCTTTTTAGAAAAAGTTCATTTTGATTTGAAAGGTGTAGCAGCAGCTGGGAGGGGAGGGAGAAGGAGAAGAGCAGGGGAGGGCTAAGGGAGAGGCAGGAGAAGCACACGTTCATGAACTGTTTCTCCCTCTAAATGTCTACAACACCAGGGCTTGGCCAGGAGCCCAAAATTCAATCCAGATCCCCACATGGTGACGATACTGACATACACCTGCTGCTTCCTGAGATGCACATTATTAGGAAGCTGGGACCAGATCTCAGTGAGAGGCAGCCAAAGTGGCACTGAAATTCCTGCACTGAACATATGCTCCCCTATTGGAAAGTATCAATGTACAATGAAATGGAAACATACTTATGCTTGAAATAAATACTTAAGATGAAGATTGTCAAAGTGCACAGAACTAGTTTGATGCTGTTAAGAAATAAATACAATGAAACAGTCCAAGATAAAATACTATTTCAACCAAAATATGGTTATATTACCAGGTGAAAACAGACTTTTCAAGACAAAAATCTATAAAATATAATCACTGCAAAGTGACAAAAGGTTCACTTTACCAAAAAGATGACTAATGGAACCATAATAAAAAATAAGGAAATCAGTAATTGTAGTGGGAGATTAATCTACTTCTCCCAGAACCTCAGAGAAGCACAAAAAAAACCCAAAGCAAACAAACAAAAAAACAAGAAACAGAGATAGTAAACATTTTAAATACTATTAAGAGACCTGAACCTTTAAATGACAGAACATTCTTTTTGTGTTTGTAGTGAAGTTACATTTACAAAGCAAGGGAATGATTATCATATCAGCAGGGTTAGTGCACATGTACAAAGAGCCCTCAGGGAGGACAAAGGGAGTTTGATGGCATGGCAACAGCCCCTGTTGTGACATGTGGGATGGATCAAAGCTAACTGTATCATGTCCCTCTACTTACACACTCCCTTTTTTAGCATACAACTACACATATGCAACAAAGGCATACTCTCATGCACACACACATTACATTACAAAGTTTAAATTCACAAGCAGAAATACTTCATAATCTCTTAAACAACAATAAAGGATACAACTTGAGGCAGAGAGCCAGGCTGAAGTTTACACAGTTCAATGAGAAGTGTTGTGTACATTACATCAATATGAGGGGGTGCTGGAAGCTGGAACAGCTCTGCAAAGATCACCTACAATACAAGCCAGTGTCATTAACTCAAAACAAAGGCTCTCTCTGTATAGCCACTACCGAAAAGTCTTACTCCTAAATTTTAACTTGACAGCATTTGTAATGAAAAAAGAATGACCTTTTAAACCTTCAAATTTTGCCCTCTTAAAGACCTGTAGTTGACTACAGAAAATGAATATACCTCTGCATAACTAAAGAAAAAAATTTAACACTTGCTTGATCTACACTCCTTCCAGTGGACCATGTAATTAATTCTTATATGGAAACAGCTAGGCTTACTGAAATAGAGTTTAGGGAGGGACTCAACAGATCAGAGCTTCATTCCTGTAATCCTTCGTTAATATCTGAGGATATGAACAGGTAATAATTAAGTCATCCCACCCCACTACTTGGAATAGATGCTAGATCTTTGCAGCACTCCAAGACATCTTTGCCATGCCTCCTGTTCAGAGACTTCTGGTCAATCCAGGCTCCCCACATAAGTAGTAGTCCACCTACTCAGAATTCTTTTTTGTTTGTTTTAAAGATTTTTATTTATTTTTATGGAAAGGCAGATCAGATATATGGAGAGGACAGACAGAAAGACTTTCCATCTTCTGGTTCACTCCCCAAGTGGCCACAACAGCCGCAGCTGAGCCAATCTGAAGCCAGGACCAAGGAGCTTCTTCCAGGTCTCCCACATGGGTGCATGGTCCCAAGACAACTTTCAGGCATCCTCTACCATTCTGTGAGGCCACAAGCAGGAAGCTGGATCAGAGTAGGGCAGCTGGGACATGAACCGGTACCCATATGGGATCCTGGCGCTTACAAGGTGAGGATTTAGCTATTGAGCCACCACACCAAGCCCACACCCAGAATTCTAAAGCCCTAGCCTATCTCCTCCTCTCCTGTCCCACCTTTCACACTCCTAAACTTCATTCTGCTAAATTTCTACACTGTGCAGACTTGAAATGATGTACTCTGTACTTCAACTGACATGTCAAGGAGCCAAGTTAATAGCAAGAGTAAGCTCAAGCTTAATTAAGTTAGGACAGATAATAATTTTCACAGACTACTGTTTATTAATAAGTATAAAACTGTGGGCCTAGTGGCTTAAGTCCTCGCCTTGAACACACCAGGATCCCATATGGGTGCTGCTTCGAATTCTGGCAGCCCTTCTTCCCATCTAGCTCTCTGCTTGTGGCCTGGGAAAGCAGTGAAGGACAGCCCAATGCTTTGGGATCCTGCACCCTTGTGGGAGACCCAGAAGAGGCTCTTGGCTCCTGATTGGCTCAGCTCCAGCCATTGCAGCCGCTTGGGGAGTGAACCAGTGGACAAAAGATCTTCCTCTCTATCCTCTCTGTATGTCTGCTTTTCCAATAAATAAATAAATAAATCTAAAAAAAAGTACAAAAGTGTAATATAAAGGTGAACTTTGATATACCTGGGCTCTCTCAAGAATTCCTAAACCTAACAGGGTAAAGCAGTAACTACTGATCTATGTGTCAAGCGGAAAATTCTGTGACACTGATCTCTGCAAGCTGTACAACTGTACTACTATGACCCTGTGTATGGTTAAAATGGATGAAAGCACTTCTGATCTTCATACTTTCAAAACATTCAGTTATTGAGATTCTATATTCATTCCTACCCTATTTTACAGAAAATTATACACCAGGCAGGTTTGATGCTATTAAATAAGAGGCCAACTGAGCAGACATGTTACCTGCCTTAAGTAATACAATTTGTCTCTTACATATTTAAGCCTTTTATACATGTCAAGAGGAAAAATCATAAAAGTTTGACGTTAACTTGATAATTACCCATGAATGCACAATCCTTGATAATTATCCATGAACGAAGATATAGTCTATAAATACTTTATAGGCAACTCAAATTCCATTTGTCTACTGGTCTCAACAACCTCTTATCTTTTACTAACACTGCTGACGGAGCACCAACACTGACAGCAACTTCCTTATTCCTGTGTTAATTTTCAGTGCCCGACAAGCGGCAAAAAACAAAACAAAACAAAACAAAACAACAAAAAAGCCAAGCATAAATTAGATTTGAAAGTCAAAAGAAAGGTTCTGAAATTCAGAACAAGCTCCATGTGAAATGCATACCTCAACTATGTGGTAATTCAAGGGGATCTTGTTCTTCCCTGGATAGCTCACTAGCTGTGCAGCACTATAAAAAGTAAAATTTCAGTTAATAAGTAAATAGGCACACTTCTCAAGATCTAACAATATTTTACTAAAAATATACTGCCCCAAAGCGTGGGTACCTAAATACTGGAAAATAGGAAAAACACTTGGCGTCATTTGTTTCAAACCAAAAATAGCTTGTCCTCCAATAATATAGCAAATATCCACAGAATCTGCCCCACCCAGCACCTTCTGTACACTGTTGCATAGCACCTCAAGAGTAACACTGAGGGAACGGAGCCTCCAGAACCAAGTGTTTCCCAGAGACCAGTTTTAGTTAGCAATGCAGGGAGTTAGAAGGACAAAAAATTTTCTTACATTTCCAACATGCATTTTGCTCTTATCGAATCAAGAAGTGCTGCTCTTTTTCTATCGGAAAGCACCATGGAAAACAGCTTACCAAGTCTTCCTTTCCTTCCAATGGGACTTGATGATACAGTGAAGATTCTCTTCTATTACAAATCTTTCCACCGAATGACTCCCTGGCATAACAGGACCCTGGGAAGGAAAAACAAATATAGACACAACTAGAGAAGGGTATAATTCTTCTTCTATTTATACTCTGAGGCAAAAGATGGCTGGCACACTGCAGAAGCAACTACTGACCAATATAATTAAGAACAAGCTTTGAGGCCCAGTCTAGTTTCCTTTGGGCAACATACAACAAAGGCCTTAGCAGTCCCAAATGTAAACTCAATTCTGTTACATTTAGATCATCACTTAAAAAAATTTCTTTATTTTTATCTGAAAGGAAGATCTACAGAGACAGAGAAAGAGAGAAAGATCTTTCATCTGCTGCCTACCTCCCCAAATGCCCACAATGGTCAGAGCTGAGCCAAACTGAAGCCAAGAGCCTGGGGCATCTTTCTGGGTAGAGAGGCCCAAAGATCTGAGTCATCCTCTATTGCTGCCCCAGTTCACAAGCAGGGAACTGGATGGGAAGTGGATCAGGTGGGAAACAAACTGGCACTATATGGGATGCCAGCACTACAGGCAGATTACTTTTAAAACACCATGCCAACCACAATAACCACATAATTGACTAGAAGTATTTTATTTCATATGGAATATAGCAAAGCAAGTAGTTAGGTACTATTTTTGTATATGCAATTGATTATATAGTAATTTTTTACTGAGATCACACAAGAAATTTCAATCACAAGCACCTTCAAAAATGACAAAGGGTAGCAAAGAAACTCAGACTTGACAGAATTTTCAAGTTAATGGAAATTAAAACTTAAAAAATTCACAGAAAACCTGAGTCATGAAAAAACTGCAGGGGGCTGGCACAGTGGCTCAACACGCTAATCCTCCACCTGTGGTGCTGGCATTCCTATATGGATGCTAGTTCATGTCCCACCTGCTCTACTTCTGATGCAGCTCCATGCTAAAGTCCTGGGAAAACAGCAGAGGATGGTCCAAAGCCTGGCAAACCTGCACCCTCATGGAACACCTGGAAGGAGCTCCTGACTTCAGAACAGCTCAACTTTGGCTGTTGTGGCCATTTGGGGAGAGAACCAGTGGATGGAAGAGATATCTTTCTCTGTCTCTCCTCTCAGTAAATATGGAAAAAAAATCAGGTATTTTAAAAAATTTTCAAACAAAAATAAACCTGTCTTAATTCCATCTACTCATGAAAGTTTTAAAGTAGCCTTGCAGGTGGTAGTTCTCAACTAGAGACAAGCATGCCCCAAAAGAGACTGGCAACAAAAACTTATCTGCTCCCATATGTCAACTGTGCTGAGGTTGAATACAACTTTGCTCCCTACTGCCAGGGACACCCAGGTAAGCGACTCTTGAGAACACACAGGCTTATACCTGTGCTTGTTTCTTGGCAGTCATTTTAAGACAGTCATACAAGTGCAGATACAAAACAAAGTACAACTGATATATACGTATACATTTTTTGAAGATTTATTTATTTTTATTGGAAAGGCAGATGTACAGAGAGGAAGATCTTCCGTCCCATGATTCACTCCCCAAGTGGCCGCAATGGCTGGTGCTGCGCTGATCTGAAGCCAGGAGCCAGGAACTTCTTTCTGAGTCTCCCATACTGGTGCAGGGTCCCAATGCTCTGGGCTATCCTCGACTGCTTTCCCAGGCCACAAGCAGGGAGCTGGATGGGAAGCGGAGCTGCCGGGATTAGAACCAGTACCCATATGGGATCCCAGCGCATTCAAGGCGAGGACCTCAACAGCTACGCTACTGTGCCGGGTGCAACATATCTGTATTTTTAAATCAAAGAATTAATACCAAAGTTTAAAGAAAATCTACTGTCTCTACACTTGATTTCACAATTTAATATGTATATTTAAAACAGTAAAGTCAGTTAATAATAATCTTTGGGCTTTTTTTCTGAAATGAAAAATACTCTTAGTATTAGATGCCAATATTTGGGTGTTTGGCACTAGGCTTAAGATGAAACTTGTGGGCCCACATTCCATTGAAGGTATACCTCTGCTCCAGACTCCAGGTTCCTACAAAAACACATCCTGGGAAGACACAGGTAATGGCTTAAGTAGATGGGTTTTGTCACCCAGCTGGGAGCCCCAGCCTTCACCACCCAGGCCAGCTGTTCTGGGCATGTGGGAAGTAAACCAATCAAGACAATCTTGGGTTGAATGTTGTGTCAGTGTCCACTTGGGGTGTCCAAATCCTTTATCAGAGCACCTAGAATCAAGTCCCACCTGTGCTATAAATCTAGCTTCAAATATTTGGGTTCTTGACACCCACATGGGAGAACCAAATGCAATCTGTTGCAGGCATTTGGGGAGTGAATCACAAGATGAGATGGCATCTTTCTTCCTGTAACTATCTCAAATAAGTAAAATTTTAAAAAAGAGATAGATAGGGTCCAGCGGCGTGGCCTAGAGGCTAAAGTCCTCGCCTTGAAAGCCCTGGGATCCCACATGGGAGCCAGTTGTAATCCCGGCAGCTCCGCTTCCCATCCAGCTCCCTGCTTGTGGCCTGAGAAAGCAGCTGAGGACGGCCCAATGCATTGGGACCCTGCACCCGCGTGGGAGACCCAGAAGAGGTTCCAGGTTCCCGGCTTCGGATCGGCGCGCACCTGCCCGTTGCGGCTCACTTGGGGAGTGAATCATCGGACGGAAGATCTTCCTCTCTGTCTCTCCTCCTCTGTGTATATCTGGCTGTAATAAAACGAATAAATCTTTAAAAAAAAAAAAAGATAGATAATATATTGAAAAGTAGATATTTCTCTTCTCCTGGCAAGCAACCTTAACTAATAAGAAACATAGCTAAAATTATCAAGCATTAATGTGTCAGGCATTGTTTTACATACTTCATGCATTAGCTATTATTATTAAGATGTAGTATTTATTTATTTGAAAGGCAGAGTAACAGGCAGAGAAAGGGAGATCCCATCTGCTGGTTTACTCTCTACATGGCTACAATGGCTGAAGTCAGAAATTGTCTACATTTCCCATACTGGTTGCTATTTTCCAGTGCTTTTCATAGGCACTTTAGCAGGAAGCTGGATTGGAAGCAGAGTAATCGGGCCTTGAACAGTAGCTCTGGAATAGCAGTGCCGCAGAAAGTAACTTAACTTGCTGTGCCACAAGGCCAGTCCCATGAGTTTATAATTTAATCCTCTTACCAATATTATGAATGCATATCACTACCATTTCTTTAAATGAAAATAAGGTGGTGCTGGTGCTGTGGCATAGTGAGTAATGCTACTGTCTCTGGTGCTGGCACCCCAAACGTATACCAGTTCGAGTCCCAGCTGGTCCACCTCCACCCCGGCTTCCTACCAATGTGTCTAGAAACACAGTAGAAGATGGCATAGGTCCTTGGGACCCTGCACCCATGTGACAGACCCAGAAGAAGCTCCTGGCTCCTGACGCTACCAGCTCTAGCTGTTGTGACCATTTGGGAAGTGAAGTGGCTGAAGACCTCTTTCTATAACTGCACCTTTCAAATAAAGCATAGAGAAGTAAATAATCACCCAAGAGCACAGAACTATCATCTGACTAACCAGGATTAAAACTCACAGGAGCTGGTGCGGTGGCCTAGTGGCTAAAGTCCTCGCCTTGAACGCACCAGGAACCCATATGGACACTGGCTGTAATCCCGGAAGCTGCAATTCCCATCCAGCTCCCTGCTTGTGGCCTAGGAAAGCAGTCGAGGACAGCCCGATGCTTTGGGATCCAGCACCCATGTGGGAGACCTATAGGAAGTTCCTGGCTCCTGGCTCCAGATCGGCGCAGTACTGGCCACTGCAGTTACTTGGGGAGTGAATCACTGGAGGGAAGATATTTCTGTCTCTTCTCTCTATATATATCTGACTTTGCAATAAAAATAAATCTTTAAAAACAAACCAAACATAGAGTCCAGCATCTTATTGTCCCGTCAAGTTCAACGGCTTCTTAGGTATACCCTCTCTGGTCTGATGACAGAGCCAGCAGAGTATCATCCCAGTCAATTGAAAGCTCCAACATACCATCAGCAAAAATTTACATCATTATGGAATTAATTGACATAGTAATGAGTAACCAATATGTTAAAAGTAAATGCGGGTTCCCAGCCACCTTCTGTGACCACCTCACCTATACTTCAATTTTAGTTTATACACAACATATAACATTCAAAACATAACATGTTATACATAACATCATATCATCTTAAATTAAGGCAAACATGTGGTATTTAACCTTTTGGGATTGGCTCATTTCCCTTAGCATTATGGTTTCCAGTTTGGCCCATTTGGCCACAAAGAACTGCATTTTGTTTTTTTTAATAGCTGAGTAGTATTCCATGGAGTAGATGAACCATAGCTTTCTTATCCAACTTGAGCTGTGGTTATGCAACAAGGTGGAGGAATCCACCATGGTGGGAGGGTTTGGGGAGGGGTGGGGAGAACCCAAGTATCTATGTAATTGTGTCACATAATACAATGTAATTACTGAAGTTAAACAATAAATAATTTAAAAAAAAAAAAAAAAAAGAAAGAAAGAAAAAAAAAAAAAAAAACAAAAAACAACAAACCAAAAAAACCCCCTCAATCTAACTTGGTCCTTAAATCTACACTATTCACCTGTACTTGTAGATACTAAACATGATTTTCTGCATAAAGAGATTATATCATTCACTGAATCAAAACATGGACCTTCTGATATCAAAAACAAGCCAAAATGCTATCTCAGGCATAAATCAAGCCAGACTAAATCACCCACTCAACATACTTGGGCTCTTTCTAGGAACTGGGAGACACATACCTCGGGGTCATCCGTATAATCAAACATCCTGAAGATGACCCTTGGCATGGGGTACGTGGAGTCCTCCGTGTGTGGAGGTGGTGTGAAAGGAGGCAGGTTGTGCTGCAGTGCTTCACACAGGATGCTGTCAAAGGCAAGATAGGGTCTTAGGATGTGCCGTTCCTGCCAGCGATCCTTTTTCAATTTCTGAATCTGGGCCCACAGGCAATCTAAATACTAAAGAAAGATTATTTTTAAATAATTGGTATAAATAATGCTTCAACCAAACCAAAAATCATGACCTTCTAAAATACAGATACAAAAGTTAAGCTAAGTTGCTATTACACAATTATAAAACAGTGCTCTTTTCACTTTTAAATTGAAAGACTCGTTTTATAAAGTCCACCTGGAACTATTCATCTTTTCAAAAAAGTGGGCATATGAAGTAAAAATATACAAACCCCAGAAGTAAGAACCTATTCAAGAGCTGACTGTGTGTCCCAACTGTCTGAAGCCTTAATTTACCTCTTCTTGTGGATGTGGTTTATCAGCAGTCCATACTTGTAACATGGGCACATGAGTCTTCTGGCGTCTTCTAAACATAAACAAAATATCTACATTCAGGCTTTCATAAAATACAAAAGGATATGCAATGACATTTTTACACATTAGATCAGTACAGATCAACACTTTGGATACTACTTCATCCATAGATATATCTGTACTTGTACATAAAGACATATACAGAAAAATATTCATGGAAATATTGAAGTCACTAAAACAAATCAAAATTGGGTGTAGACTAAAGGAACCACAGTATGCCCAACATGAAATACCATACAGTTGTTAAAAAGAATGAGTTATATACTTTAATGCTACAATCTAAGTTATAATAAAATAAAGTTCTCGAACAATGTTATACTGGACTTCTATTTGTATAAAAACAGTCTATATATGAAGTATCACTAACAGAAACTGATGTAGCAACAAAAATCACTAAAGCAGAAGACATATACTACCACAATCATGCTGCTGGGCAGCCAGGCAGAAAGTCAGTATTAATGCCCACTGGTCTTTCTTTCTTTTTTAAACTTATTTTTCATTGGAAAGGCAGATTTATAGAGAGAAGAAGAGACAAAGAAAGATCTTCTTCTGCTGGTTCACTCCCTAAGTGGCCACAACAACTGAGCTGAGCTGATCCAAAGTCAAGAGCTAGGAGCTGGGGCCCAGAACAGTAGCCTAACTGCTAAGGTCCTCGCCTTGCACGGGCTGGGATCCTAATCCTGGCAATCCTGCTTTCCATCCAGTCCCTGCTTGTTGCCTGGAAAAGCAATGCAGGATGGCCCAAAGCCTTGGGACCCTACACCTATTTGGGAGACCTTGAGAAGACTCCTGATCAGCTTTGCTCTGGCTGTTGCAGCCACTTGGGGAGTGATTCAGCAGATAACTGCTTTCCCAGGCCACATAGAGGGAGCTGGATGGGAAGCGGGGCTGCTGGGATTAGAACCGATGCTTATTTGGGATCCCTATGCGTTCAAGGTGAGGACTTTAACCACTACGCTACAGCACCAGGCCCACCATAGTAATTCTTATGCACAAAAACATTTCAGGAACTATTTCAGTAAGTTGTTCTGTGCCTTTACAAACATGAGCAAAACCAGTTAATAAGGAGCTCTGTTGCCAATTCTCATACACTGGCCAAGGAAGCAGATGTACTCAATTACTCTGAGGTCTCACTGAGTTACCTCAACAGAAAGAATGAGGTTGCCTAGAGGACACTTTCAGGGATGCTACATTTATTTTTGAGCAACGAAATTCAAATGATTATCATTAACACAAAACATAACACATTCGTCTGTAGGATATCCTTCATCCAAGTAAGTACTCTATGAGTTATGCTCTTACTTAAGATAGCTTTCAGTGTTGGCAAAGATGCGGTCCATCTCTGCATCCTTCTTTTCGTACAACTCCTTTCCAACCCAAGGCAAAGATGACAGAAACGCATACACATACCAATCCCGCCGCACCTAAAGGAATGTTGAACAGCTGAGTTAAAAACATGTACAAGTGAATTAACTGCATTTTCTGGAGTGAAATCCTCTGGCAGCTACTTAACAGGGCTCCAGAATGCCATCTGGTGAGTCCAAGGCATTTCTGCATGTGCACTTCTGACTTAACACAATCATGAAAATTCATATACGGACGTCAGAAGAACCGACCAGGAAGTCAGCTGACCTAATTTTTTTGTTAAGGATTTATATGGTGATAATCTTTTGGTTATTGTCAATGTGCCAACACAAAAATATTCCTGGTGCAATATGGACAAGACTCAGCATAAGGGGTTCTCTCACCTGAGGCACATCATCTTCCTGAGTTACGCTTACAAAATTTTCAAACATAGCAACCATTGATGGGGCAGCGATCACATGACAATTCACAAGATCAGACAAAAAACGCACCTGTTGGGGCAAACAATTTCTGCTATTACATCTGAATATTCTTTGTAAATTTCAAAACAATCTTGCAATAGTCTAAACCAGGAGTCTGAAGAGGGCTGCGTCTTGCCCACTCTGCTTTTTATATGCCCTGTGGGTTTAAGAATGTTTCCAGGTTTTACATGCTTGTTAAAAAGCAAAACAAAACAAACGAAAAAAACAAGAGTATTTTCTAACACCAATCACCTGAAATTCAAATTTCAGCATCTGTGAGTAAACTATCCCTGAACAGCCATGCTCCTTCAGTTACATGCTATCTCTAGTAGCTTTTGTGCTACAATGGCAGTTGAGAAGTTGTGATAGAGGCTACACAAAGAGGAGGAAACCCAGGAGTTTACAAGTTTTCACGCTATATTACACTAAGAACTATAGTACACTAAGTAAATATTCTGGCTACTTCACCCCACAAAATCCTTTCCTATTTGGCTCCAATTTTCCAGAACTATGAAAATGAAAATTATGTAATATATATCACTGGGTGTCCTTTGTGTCTCACATAGAGGGATGATTCCTACACTAAGAAGTAACAATGCTCTAAAAATTAGTGACAAAGCAAATGGGCTAAAGCGTCATAAAGCAGGTAATAGGCTGGGTTGTAACAGAAAGATAGTCTGCTCAAGTAGTGAGCAAGTAGGGCAAGGGGCTCAAACCGAGGTGTGTTCAGAGATCTGCACTTGATCTTGCTATAGCTGCAGAGCACAGAAGGGAAGGACAGGACAGAGCAAAAGATCAGGGCAGGCACCTTAGTCCCACCGCCTGATGATGGCCCACTTCTCCCTGATGGCATACTTTCCTGATCACACACCTCCAACACACGTGTTTAGGACATACAGTGGATCACTTTCAACTTGGAAGGTCTAATTTCATTTAAAATAAAGAGTTCTAAAATCTGCTTTCTGGGACCTAGGTGTCTAAGCTCGTCCCATGGGCACAATGGAAAAGAGCTGAGGTTTGTAACGGTAAAATCAACATGGGCTGAGCCCTGTTACAGAAAGATCACTCAGGTGCCACTGTGGAAAAAATGAAAGAATTTGATTTTTCAGACGAATTAAAGGGCTCTTCATGAGGCTTACAAAGGGGGTGGTGTTAAGCATGCTAGAAGCCTTTGAAGAGGAGAAGAAACAAATGTGAGAAAATTAGGAGGCAGAACTGCAGCTTGGAGACATGGCATGAGGGATGAGGGGAAGATAAATGGTAATGCTCAGGTTTCTAGGTGGGTTATCAGGTCCAGTGGCTACTGTGTGGAGCTGAGGGGATCAGAGATGTGACAAACACGTTAATTTAGGGATTTCTAGGTAAGCTATGCAAAGGCTTTGCAGGGAGCATTTGAAATACAGGTGTGGTGCTCAAGAGAAAGATTGGAGTTGAAAGCAATAGTTAGATTTGGAGGGGGAAAAAACGGGTGGCTTATGAAGCTATAGAGTTAATGAGAGTATTTTAGGAAAAGTGTTTAAAGGAAGATGACCCAGTAAAATGAAATGAGGAACAGAGGAAGGTGACAGACACCACAGAAGCCAAGGCTGAAGTCAAGAAGCTCATGTTATAGGGAGGCCAACCAGGATTCTGAGGGGAAGCAAGCCCCTGGATTTGGTATTGAGCTCTGTGGTGCCTTTAAGGAGAACGGTTTTAAAACAGCACTCACTGTTTCTCTGAGAGAGAGAGAGAGAGAAACACGTAAGTTGGTCAGAAGTTATTTTTTCTTTCCATCCCAACTTCTCAATAAAACTCAACAATACAGACAGTGGGTGTTTGCTCTCACAGCTAGTACACTGGTGCTCCACATTAGCATGACTGGCCCTGATGCAGCAAGTAATGATTCTGGTGACTGGCTTCTGCCCCCACATGACCAACCCTGTCAGACTTCCTGGGTCCCAGCTTTGGCCCTCAACCCCAGGCACTGTGGGGATTTGTGGAGTAAACCAGCCAAGGGCAGCTCTGTCTCTCAAACGTAAAAAATACAGAAATAAAAGCTTACCAAATACACAGCTTCATTATAATTGTTTGCTTTCAGCGATTCTTTCAGTTGACGGATCATGGCTTCTACAAATTCTCCACCGAAGTTGTAATTCCTGGCATTCAGCAGGCCAACCAAGGTTGTATAAATGGTCAACTTCTCCGGCAGCAGACGTGCACTGATTTGAGAACCAGTACAGGAAGACCCCAAAACAACTGTATTATGTTAGGTTACAGAATTTCACATAAATGTTTTATCATTTCATTAATTTTGTATCAGATCAACTTTTTTGTTGTTGTTTTTAAAACTATTCCACAAAAAGCCTATGAGTCCTGGAGAAGAGCTGCAAATGTGAACTCTGAATTTTTCATTTTAATTCCTGTTAGTTCAACAATTTGGAAAGCAAAAAAGTTTAGTCATCAAGTTATCCCACCACTAAATTAAGACCAGTTATCCTTCAAGTACATTCAGCAGAACTCAGGAGCAGTTCCACTGACATGATTTTCATGGTAATGCACTTATGAGATGCTGGGTGCAACAGCACTGAGTTTTAAAACTAAATGAACTGATTAAGGGACCAATTCCACTTTGAGAAATACTACTCTAGTCTCTTGTAAATGATACAGAATAAAATCAATTGCAGCTAAGTTCCCATCAGTTAGGTTGTTGGATTCTTAAAATGGTACTTAAGTGGAGTTACAAACTGTCTATACCTCAAATGCTTACTTCATTCTTGACTTCGTTAAAAAATACATTTGGAAAGTAAAAAAGATTACAACAATAAGCCTATAGAAGCAAACGTTGTGTCATAATTCAGTCAGTCTTTAGAAATAAGTTCCAAAAGCACAGCAATGAACTCTTGAGATAATTCAGTAGATTTATAAACCAAGATACAGGTTTTCCTAAGGTATCTAGCACAGCATTAGGGACAATTTAGGTTTTCAAAATACACTTGTGATAAAGATCATGCTCCCCAAAGCATCCAATTAAAAATCAGTGCTAAGCAATATTGGTCTATCCTTAAACACAGCCTCCAACATATAAATGCTATTTGCTGTTACCAAGTTAATTTTAAAAGAGAAGCAGTCTTTTGGATAATTACAGCTAAGTAATTTCGCTTGTTTGTTAGCCTAAGGTATGCTTTCTGAAAATTAATTGAATTTCTCTTAAAATTCTAAAGCAAATTAACTACAATTTCAACAGTGAAGGGTTAATGGGACCAGCACAATGGATCAACTAGATGATCCTCTGCCTGTAAGCACTGGTATCCCATGGGGGTGGTTTGTGTCTGGGTGCTCTACTTCCAATCCAGCTCCCTGCCAGTGGCCTGAGAGAGCAGAGGATGGCTCCCACGCCTTGGGACCCTGTACCCAATGGAAGACCAGGAAGAGATTCCTGGTTCCTTTCTTTGGATCAGCTTAGTTCCAGCTGTTTGGGTAGTGAACCAGCAGATGGAAGATCTTTCTGTCTCTTTTTGTCTGTAAATCTGCTTTTCAAAAAAGCAAACAAAACGAAACTTACCCCTCCCCCAAAAAAACAAACAGTGAGAGGTTAAAAATGAAGTCCACTAACTGCATATACATTTTTAAGACTTGAAAATTAACTGCATTAAAAAAATAACTAGGAGCTATAGGGTGGCACAGTGGGTTTAAACTGCTACCTCCAATGCAATGACTGCCAGTTGCTCCACTGATCCAGTTCCCTGTTAATGCATCTGGGAAGGCAGCAGAAGTAACCGGGCTCCTGCACCCACATGTGAAGACAGGACACAATCCTGGGCTCCATTCAGTCTGGTCTACACTCGGCCATTGCAGCCAAGTATATGAACCAGTGAATTAAAGATTTTTCTCTGTGTCCAAACAATTGAGAGGAATAAATGTCTTGTCTGAAAGTCTAGATCGCTATTTCCATTTCTGAGAGACTACTTCAGTAACTGATTTTTCCCAGTTCAACATCCTCACCAATCAAACGTGGTTATCTGTTCTAGCAACCTAACTCAGAGGTAACGTCTATTTCCATTTCTAAAAGCATTTTCAGGCTTCCAAGAGGAGCTATGACTTTCATTATCAGCTCTCATTCTTTGGTGCTACCAACTAAAAAGTAAGTTGGACTATTTTATATATTTACAGATTTTATACATTTATACAGATATTTAAAAAATATCCCCAGATGAGAAAATGTCTATATTCTCATTTAAAAAGTCAACCCCTGCCAAGGTTCTAAGAAAATAAAAGATACTCAATTTTAGTCCTATTTATCCTAAAGAAAAGGAGTCCAAAGGGCTAATCATTTCATCTGCACAGATTTTCCAAGAGAAGGAAAGCTGTGACATAATGCAGCATAAACACATTTTTTAACATTTCGCAAAGCAGTTAAGAGTAGATAACACATTATCACCTGTATTCATAAATCTTTTGCATACATACACTGTACAAAGAAGCCTTAAGATCTTGCTCTTGTAGTTAGGAAGATCAGCTTCTAAAACACCAGCCAAACCTTCCAGATTGCTCTCCAAAGAGCAGGCACTCTGCAGAAGACATCACAATAAATAACTGTCAACTATTCTGTAACTGCTGAATTAAACTTAAGTTTTCTAGATGATCATAAACAAGTCCTCATACGTATAAGGCACCACATCAGATTTAGCATTAATTAATTCAATTATTGTTCCACAGAAATCCATGAAAATATTTTTTTAAAAGTCAATTTACTATGGCTCTGCCACCCTCAAGCTTCTCTGCTAAAAGCTTTGTCATATAAGCAAGGTGGCAGGAGTGGCAGGCATTTAGGTCACAGGGGTTCTGTTCTCATGAATGAATTAGTGTGGGTCTTGTGACGTGGGTTGGGTCTCACAGGAATGAACTAGTTTTCACAGGAGCAGGTTGGCATAAAAGAGCAAGTCAGCCCCTCCCTGGGGTCTTGCTTCTCCAGCATGTTGTGATACAGCCATGGGGGACCTAGACACATGCCAGGATCATGCTGCCCGGACAAGCCAGGCACCAGCACAGTGAGCCCAACACATCTCTTTTCTATAAGCTACTCAGCCTCAGGCATTTATAGCAACACGAAATGGACAAAGACACAGTGTACGACAGTGAAGCAACAGAAACAGGAGGACACCATGGGCTCTATTCCATCTCTCATAACGTACCACCTGACTGAGCAAATTACCTAATTATCCAGGTTTTGTGAATTTATAACTGAGAGGACCATTGCCTAGGCCTTTTCAAGGCTTACATTCTATGAAAATTACCAACTACTCAATACTCCATTATCTGAATTCCTAGGATTACAACTTATATCAGTTTTGGGATACAGACGCATAGTAATGCACATTTGGTCCCAAATTTAGAAAATCAAGTTTTTAGCTGCAGAAACTAATCAGACAACTACAACCTTAAACCATCACAGTCTGTGTCCTCTGTGGTGCATACCTTTTCTCCTACTTTGCATATTAAAGATTCCAAATGATCTTCAGTCTCGTTTGCATCAGAGGCCTTTCTCCTTTTGTGAGGTTGTCCACCTAAAAATCCACATAAAAATTAAATCAGCTGATAAATTTGCTATCATATAAATTCTATTTCAATTTTGTAGGTTATAATCTTTTCTACAGGGATGTTTTTACTTAGAGTAGAAGCTCTTAACTGGTCCTCCAATTCTCAGAGTAAGCCATATCAACCAACAGTCTCCTGCATACAATAATTCTGCCACAACATGCTAAGCTCTAGCATTTGGTTCTATGACCATGGGCATCAGGTACAGCTTATCCCAAACAGAATCTACTCCCAATACAGTACAAAGTTCTAAGCACGGTTTCAAACAGAGATAGATACCATTCACTCAATATCTGTATGATTCGTTTTAACTTGCTGAGTAATCATTGATCTTAACTCATTCAGAAATCTTGAAGGACAGGGGTTAGCTTAGCCATTAAGACACAGATTCAGGCAGGACCCTGTGACTAGGAATAGACACCAGGCTGTGATTCCTGAGCCCAAGTTCTTATTCATGCAGACTCTGGGAGGCAGTACCAATAGGTCCAATGTCACATCACGTGGGAGGACCCAGACTGGGTTCCAAGCTTCCCACGTCTACCTGCCCCAGTCTCAGCAAATCCAAGCACCTGGGGGGCGGGGGCGGGGGACCAGCAGATGGGAGTTTGCTTTCTATCTTGTCTCCCTGTTTTTCAAATTGTTTTTTAAAAAGATATTCTTTTTAAGATCTACCATTCTGCAATCACTGCCAATCATCTGTCCCTTTGATTACTAAAGAATTCAAATAGAATAAAAATATGCAACAAATCAATCTCGAGCTCTAGCCTGTACCTGCCACTATCACTGCTGATGAGCTCTTATTTTAACACACCTGTCTTAAACAATTTTATGCAATAATAGCTTCACGATTTTAAACACTATTAAGTATGGAACATGATGCTGTTGCTACATAATGTAGGCTAATTTGCTAATACAATTCAACTTCCAGCTTCCACCAGTTAAATGATTAGGACTGAAAGCTTGATGGCCGAGGCAGCAGTCTATAAATGTGCTGAGATGTGCATCAATAATGAAACCTACATAGGGTAAAGGACGGTGTAGTAGTAGCAAGTCACAAATAACTTCAATTTTCTTGGATCTGAACAGCCAACTATCTGTATTACTCTCAACTACTTTTACAGTTTATAATTATTTACTTTTTCTGGAACACTTGGCTTTAAACTACAGTGACTCTCATGAACATAGCACCAAGCTATTCTAAGATGGCAGAGTTGAGAGCCTCTTCAGTGACTGGAATGATTTTCAGATATCACACAAAATAAAGCTGAACAGAATCAATCTTCCTAACTAGAGGAAATTGGAGAGGTATTACATGAAGTTATTGGCCCAACTCCTTAATTACCATTGTAAATCTGACCTTGGAAGGTCAATATGCAGTGTACCAGATGAGCTATGTCCCTGGAGATATCTGCCTTACAAAGCAGTGGACACGTGTGGCAGAAGGACAGTAATCTTAATTCTAAGTCACAGATGCTGTTACAGTTCTACCACTTGAAGCTCCAACTTGCATAACAAAGGTCTTCTAATTTTCAGAACTCATTCATTCACTGGAAATAACCACTGCATATTTGAAGCAATGTTTATATAAGCCATCAGCCAAAACATGTGAAAAAGCCTTCCTCTGGAGCAGTGTCTCTCAGCTAGCAGCAGATTTTGCTCCCATTGGACAGGTGGCAGCAATCTCTGGAGATGCTTCTAGTTACGACAACTGAAGGAGCACAACTGGCCTCCAGCATGCAGGAGCCAGGCATGCAGCTGAAGCTGCCATATGGCACAGGACACCTCCCAACAAACCACCACAGTGCTGGTGCTAACAGGATACAGGTGAAGTTTACTAGCTGGATGAGAGCAAAGTGCTTCTTCAACCTCACACTGTTCCCTGCTCTCCAGCCCATCTACTCTGCTAGTTCCTTATCCCACCTCCCCAGCCTTTCTAACTTGAATATCCAGGAGGCTTGTTCCATTTTGTAACCAGACTCCAGTCTTCAAAGGTGCCCTTCCAGGCCCCCATGAAAGTCTGAGAAGACAGCACTGCAGGGAGGAGGTGGGATTCTTCAAGAAAGACAGAAAACATGCACAGCCACATTTCTCAACTGTGAGTCTTTCTTATATTTGGCTAAAACGAAAGCTGGATTTGTGTAGAGCACAAGAGGTGGCAAAAAATAAGAGAAGCCATCCCCTGAGAACACTGATGCACAGGGAAGTACAGACACATCCTCAACAGTGAGAAGAGGTAAGGAGAACATTTTAGGAATAACATTTTGATATTAATAGCATGTTTTCACATACCCTGAGGAGAATGGATCTATAGTAGCTCTCCAAACAGAATACTTATATTACTATGTAGAAGTTTCACAATGTAAACTATATTTGTAAATTACCACTTGAGTCTGACAAGCTTGGCTAATACAGAAAAAAGCAGATGGCTGTTAAAATTCATTGGAAAGGATTTTACTAGATCAAATAATCTTTCTCCTGGGCCTGGCATGGTAGCCTAGCAGCTAAACTCTCACCTTGCATGTGCCAGGATCCCATAAGGGTGCCAGATCTAATTCTGGCTTCTCCACTTCCCTTCCAGTTTCCTGCTTGTGGCATGGGAAAGTGGTCAAGGACTGCCCAAAGCCTTGGGACCCTGCACCTGCGTGGGAGACCTGGCAGAAGCTCCTGGCTCCTGACTTTGGATTGGCTCTGCTCTGGCCATTGCAGCCACTTGGGGAGTGAATCAGCAGATGGAGAATCTTTCTCTTTGTCTCTCCTTCTCTCTGTAAACCTGACTTTGCAATAGAATAAATAAATCTCAAAAGGTAAATAAAATTTTCTCCTATAATACAATCCCACTTTCATTTGGATATACTGTACTACCACTTACATCCCTATTAGAATTAGATGTACTAAAGAAACTCTACTCACAAAGTAGAAAACCAAAACCAGCTCTAAAAAGCAACACAAACAGGAGACAATACTGAGTTCTGCAGGTATACAAGAGGTAGCGCATTCATTGCTTCTGAAGCAAACTATGCTCTGCCCCCAACAACAAATCTCTATTTTTTTCCATCGCTTAGTAAAAATCAGTCAAATAGATGAAGATCTAGTTCTAGGTAGTTTAACCAGGGTTAATAATGAGCGCTTGAGAGGACTACAATGTTAAGATCTGGGCCAGGGACATTTCATTCAGTTTTCAGCTCCTCTTCAAGTTCTCCATCTCTAAAACTCATCAAACTTGTTCCCCTAAATGTAGCATTTGGCTATAATTTTTTTAAAATCCCCCCAAATGCTGAACATCTATTATATGTGTATTCTACGCTCACTGTAAGTTGGTCAAGTTTTCAAAAAGGAATTCAAGAGTTAAGCTGAATTGCTGGCAACTACATGAATTACTTTGTTCAGGACTTCTCTTTCCATCTACACAAATTTACACAAACCTTGCTGTTACAATCTTTGTTGTTCAGGATTTTATTTGAAAGGTGGTAGTGGGAGAGGGCATGGATCTTCCATCCATTGGTTCATTCCCCAAATGGGTGACAATATTTAGGTCTGGGCAAGGGTGAAAGCAATCCTGGTCCTCACCAGTATAAGTCAAAGCATGAGAGCACTTGTGCCGCCGGGCTGCTCAACCGGCTAATCATCTGCCCGCAGCACCAACATCCCCTATGGGCACTGGCTCATGTCCTGCCTGATGCCCTTCTGAACCAGCTCCCTGCTCACATCCTGAGAAGGCAGAAGAGGATGGTTCAAGTCCTTGGGTCCCTGCATCCATGTGGCAGACCCAAAAGCTCCTGGCTCCAGATTGGCTAAGTTCCAGCCACTGTGGCCATTTTTGGGGAGTCAACTAAGCAGATGGAAAACCTCTGTGTCAATCTGTCTTTCAAATACAAAGAAAAGTTAAAGAAGAAGAAAAAGTGAGAAGCCAGGACTGGAATGCCCCAATCTGGGATGCCTGTGTTGTAAATGGCAGCTGCGCCCTCAGCACAACAATCTCTTAAAGCCCATTGCTCTAAATCTCTGCTGAGTACAGACAACTGTGCACGAGATGCTGCACTACTCCTGTCCGTGTTCTGATAAACCTCCTACCACTTCCCTCCTACTCCATCTGATCTGGCAACACGAGCCTCTGCTGTTTTGTGACCATGACAAGAACGCCATGGTGGGTCTTGGCATGCAGCTGTGGGTCAATGCTTTTCCTCACACGGTTACAGTTACGTGGCTTGCTCTACTGCCTCCTGCCACTGTCAGAGGCCTTTCCTGCCCAAACTACAGAAACAGTAACTTCCACCAAGGCAGCCTCACCCCCTTCAACTTCCTTCACTTTTCTCCACAGCACTTGCTACTATGTGATACATTGTACTTTACTTGTCTTCCCACAGAAGGGAAGCTTTCCCTTTTATATTACCCACTGCTATGTTGCAATTAGGAGGTTGCAATGAGTAAAGGTTGGCAGCAGTGAATAAGTGTTGCCCCTTCATATCCACCAGGTTCCAAGCCCTGTACCCATACCCAAACCCACTCATGCTCAAGTTCCTTAAAATGTCATAGTATTCTCACAAAATTTACCCACTTTTCAATCACCTCCAACTACCTCTACTACATTTACAACGTAAATGCTACTAATGTATTGCACTCATGTAAACACTGCAACACTGTTTAGAGAACTACAAGAAAAACAGTCCAGTTACATTCTGTACTGACCGGAGTACTCCCAAATACTTCCCACCCTTGGCTGAACTCCCGAATGGTGGACTCAAGGATATGGAGCGCCAACTGTATTCAGTCAAGCACAGAAAGGCAGGACAGTTGTTGGCTCACAAGAGTGCCAATCCAGGAAGGCTTGCTGCTCAGCTGTGTCTACTTAGTCCGGATAAAGTTCCTAAACAAGAACTAGGAGGACTTGAGTGTGAAAAAGCTAACTCCAAAGAAGCAAAGCAAGCTTCCCAATAATTGAGGTATCTTTCTCCATGTTTACACTCCAGTTCAGCAGACTGCCCTCTCCCTCCTTCCTCTCCTCCTCCCTTAGGGATGCCCTAGGTGGGAGGACTCAGAAAGCACAGAAGAGCAAAGGAAAAGGGGAGAAAAGATTCAAATTCTCTAAAGTTCAGCAATGATTTTATGCATTGGTTTGGACTAGCCTAATGAGACGCCCTGAACGTGTAGTTTCTGTGTCCTGTGCAGACTACACGGAGGCTCCTGTCAGAGTCGAGTTCTATCTATGGGACACAAAGTGCTGGACTGTTCTCACTTGTTTAAGGACTATGCTAACCCCTTAGTCTCCAGATCCTTGGAAGTCAGACTAGAATACCCTCCCATGTCATGCCCTGGTAGAAATCTGGCGTTTGCCTGCTACAATGAAACACAGGTAACAGGGGTGCGGGGATTTTGTCAGCATCCAAGGAAACACAAACTTTCCTGAAGAAATTATTCAGCCAAACTTTCCTGTCCCCCGCCCCTCATCTTCTTAGCATCTGCCAGCATCTCTCATCTCTCCAGCATTAACCAAGAATAAAATCAGCAAATATCCCCCTGCGAAATTTTGGCCACGTGTACGATTTCAGTTTAACACAAAACCCACAAGCAGTAAGCATCAGTGCTTTCCCAGTACGAAGGAATCTTCTGGAAGGTGATACCATCTGGACAAGATCACAAAAGATCGAGTCTGCTCTGAACCTAAACCCTGAGTTCCAAAGTCCGGAAAGCCCGGCCACTAGGATATATACGTGAAATTAGCAATACCGGGATTCCTTAACCTTCGTGTGTGTGTTGCTGGCGCAGGGTCAAGTGTGCATGTCACACAAGCACGCCCATTTCATTTTTGTGATGCCAACAGTGCGGTCTCCCGTCGGAAAGGACACGGGCACCCCGACCTTCAGATGGGTTCCCAGCACTGTCGACTACACGAGGGACATGGGCCAACTGGCCAACCCTAACACCACGTGTCTCTCGCGTGTGGGTGAGCACCAACTCCTTTCCTGCTCTTTCGTCAGATCCCAGGGCCGGTGCGGGGGTGCAGAACCCGAACTCTACGTCGCGGCTTTGTTCCCTCCGTCCCCATTAAGAGCTCTTTACAGGGAGGCAGGTTGGAGAGCTGAAACCAAACCCCGGGACCACCGGACCCCAAGAGGCGCCGGCGCACAAGTGGGCCGACCCTGGAGCGGGGGAGGACTCACACCCCTGAGAGTCCCCTGGAGACCGGACGACTACCTCACAACAACTGGGAGCGCGCTTTGCGGGCGGCCACCCCACGCGCCTCCCGCCTCCGCCCCCCGAACGAACGTTCCCCGGGAGCCCGAGCCCCCACACCTCAGGAGGCCGGCGCCACTCACCGTCGTTCTCGTCGCTGTGCCGCCGCCGCGACATGCCGCCGGCCACTCACGGCGTTCCGGGCCGACACGCCAGGCAGGAAAACTCCGCACGAACCGTCACGGGCCCGGCGTCCAGTGCGAGGACAGCGGCGAGGCGCGCAGAGCGGCCGGCGCGCAGGCGCACTCGCTGCACACGGCTCCCGGAAGCGCCTCGAGAGGCCCGGCCGGGTGGATCCGGCGGAATCCGGCCCGGGGGAAGGCGGCGTCTAGAAGCTCTCGGGGTGCACGCGCTCTCTCTTGGGGTTTTCTCCGCCTTCCGCTCGGGGTCGTTCCGAAGCCCCCAGCTTCAGCGAGCCAGACCCGCGGAGGATACTCTCTGAGTCGCCGCCTCAACCCGCTCGGCAGCGCGGCTCCTTGGGGGTCTTCCCAGCGGCCCTTGCGCTCGCCTGGACTTCCGGAGCGCAAGGTGACGTCCTGGGCCCACGTACCACGCGGCGGGGCTCGCAGGACCAGGGGCGGTAACCGGAGCCAGGCGGAGACACCGGGGACGAAACAACAGCTCGGGAAAGAAGCAGGACTGCCGGGTACGCGTTCCCGTCGTTCCGGGGGCCCGGCTTCTGGCGGCCCCGGACGGGCGTGGGGAAAGTGGGGCGGAGCAGCCGGCCGGGGCGTGGCGGGAGGCGGCGCCGTCGCACCTGCGGTCCCCGGGGAGGGAAGGGCGGGTCCGGACGCAGCGGGAGGCTGCTGGCGGTGTGTGCTCCGGGGTGGTTGGTTTAGGAAGGAACGTCTCCTCCTAGGTAGTTATTGGGTGCCTCTTGATGTGCCCAGCGTACGAACGGCCTTTTTTGCTGACTGCCGAGTCTTAGCTCGCGGCCTCGTGGACATGTCACTCTCCAGGCTTAGCCTACTCCTCCCTCAGTCCTTAAAATTGGCACCGTCCATCCGTTGCTAAATAACATTTATGAAGGAGTTGCTGGCAGGTCCTCGCTTTTTTTTTTTTTGTCCCCCTGCAACACAGGTTAGCCGTGAACTTTGCCAGCTCTGCTTTGGAAAGGAATCCAGGAGCAGACCTGGTGATAATCCTTTGTTTAAAACTCCAGTGACTTTCCATTGCAAACTTGATAACGCGACGCCTGTGGTTGTGCCTGTATCTTTGTGCTCCAGCAACCCTTCTTCCTGTTCCTCCAGGAAATCCAGCCCTTTCCAGTTTGGAGAGCTATGCTCACGGCTTTCTTTACCTAAATCTGTATTTCTGGCTTCTCCTGGCTTAGGCTTTAGCGCCAGCATGAAATGCTTAGTCAGCTCTTCCCCGGCAATCTGCATGCTGTTTTGTTCAGAAAAGTATTGGTGAACAATAATGTTCTAAATGTTAACCAATATAGAACTTTCTGTGTACCAGGCAAAGTTGTTTTCTTTCTTCCTCTTTCAAGTTCTTTTCATTTTTATTGAAAAGGCAGATTTATAGACAGGAGAGACAGAGAAAGATCTGAATGTTGGTTCACTCCCCAAGTGGCTGCAATGGCTGGAGATAAGCCAATCTGAAGCCAAGAGCCAGGGACCTCCTCCAGGTCTCCCACATGGGTGGAAGGTCCCAAGGCTTTGGGCCGTCCTCGACTGCTTTCCCAGGCCACAGGCAGGGAGCCTTAAGTGAAATGGAGCAATCGGGACACAAGCCGGCACCCATATGGGATCCTGGATAGCTACTGAGCCATGGCACCAGGCCCAGCAAAGAGAGCTTTTGCCTGCTGATATCTGCCCTAAGTAGTCACTGTGGCTAGTGCTGGCCAGCCTGAAGCCAGGGACTCCATCAGTGTCTCCCAGGTGGGTGGCAGGGACCCAAGCACTTGGCCTATCCCTCCACTTTTCTCCAGGCACGTTCGCAGGGAGCTGGATGGGAAGCAGTTCCACTGTCACTTGAACCTTGGCTCTGGCCTGCAGCAGCTGCCCAAGGGCCAGGATGTTAGCCCTTAGGCATTCATTGAAAATGTAAGCATGAACAGTAAAAAGCTGCTTTCTTGGAACTGGTACTCCAGTGTCCATGCAGGAGTGGACACAACTAGTGCAGCTGCTGGTAGGGAGCTCAGGGTGAGGAGTGGAGCAGGAGAGGTGGAGGAAGGGGCTGTGTGACTATGTTGGACACCAGCTGATAGACTGAGCAGAACCAGTCTTTGGTGTGAGCGTATTTTTAGAGAGCATCTAGCTGCCCCAGAAGGCAGGCAGCTCTTTGCAGTGTTTCAGGTTGTTGATGCCGTGCAGTTTACCTGCTTGTGTTGCAGAAGCAAATCTGATAGGATTCTCTGAGGGTCTTGGGTGGTAATAGGAAAGTGAAGAGTTTGTTGTCTGAGTAGCAGGAAGATTGATGAAGAGCAAGTTTTTGCGGGGAGCACATTAAGTAAGAATTTGTTTTGCACAGTTGTGCTGGAAATTTGAGTTAGCAAATTGTTGAATATGTGGCTTTTTGGTTCAAAAGAGAGGCAGGGTGGCAGATAAAAATTTGAAGGATGTAATGTTATGTACATATGTATGTTTCCCTTTATGTGTATTAAACCCCCTCCCCCCCCTTTTTTTTTTCCTGGATCTTGAAGAACTTACAGAGATGGGGCAGATTATATAATAAACACACACACTCATCCCCAGGCTTTAGGAATTTCAATTTACAGCTAATCTGGTTTCACCTGCATTACTTGCTCTTCCCCAATTGTTTTGAAGCAAATAGTATTTTAGGATATTGCTTTGGGATGAGCTCAGCCAGGAAGTGAATATTGCCAGAGCAGGTAAGCATGCAGAAGTGGGATGATGTGGAAAAACCAGCAAAGGAAACTGAGGCAGTGGAGCCTATCATTGTTTCCTGCTTGTTGTTATTTTTGAAATTTATTTTTTAAAGATTTATTTATTTTTATTACAGTCAGATATACAGAGAGGAGGAGAGACAGAGAAGAAGATCTTCCGTCCGATGATTCACTCCCCAAGTGAGCCGCAACGGGTCGGTGCGCGCCGATCCGAAGCCGGGAATCAGGAACCTCTTCCGGGTCTCCCACACAGGTGCAGGGTCCCAATGCATTGGACCGTCCTCGACTGCTTTCCCAGGCCACAAGCAGGGAGCTGGATGGGAAGTGGAGCTGCCGGGATTAGAACCGGCACCCCTATGGGATCCCGGGGCATTCAAGGCAAGGACTTTAGCCGCTAGGCCACGCTGCCGGGCCTGAAATTTATTTTTTAAAGATCTATTTATTTTTATTTAAAAAAGCAGCTTTATAGAGGGAGAGAGATCTTCCATCCACTGATCACTTCCCAGATGGCCAGAGCTGAGCTGATCCAAAGCCAAAAGCCTCTGAGTCCCCAGCATAGGTGCAGAGGCCCAAGGATCTGAGCCATTCTCTGCTGTTTTCCCAGACTGTAAGCAAGATGCTAGACCAGAAGTGGAGCAGCCAGGGCTCACACTGGCTCCCCTTTGCAAAAGAGGCATTGCAGGCTGCAGCTTAACCTGCCAAATGCTGGCCTTGCTGGTCGATATTTTATATATGTTAGCTGCTGCTGCTGCTTTTTTTTTTATTATTGGAAAGGCAGATATATACAGAGAGGAGGAGAGAAAGAGGAAGATCTTCTGTCCATTGATTTACTCCCCAAATGACCACAACGGCCAGAGCTGCACTGATCCAAAGCCAGGAGCCAGGAGCCAGGAGCTTTCTCCGAGTCTCCACACAGGTGCAGGGTTCAAGGCTTTGGGCCATCTTCAACTGCTCTCCCAGGCCACAAGCAGGGAGCTGGATGGGAAGCAGGGCCACATGGATTAGAACCAGCACCCAAATGGGATCCTGGCGCATTCAAGGCAAGGACTTTAACTGATAGATTATAAACTGATAGACTATTGTGCTGGCCGGAGAAATACCTGTTATAAAAAAATGCATGGATTAAAAAATATTTACACTTACAGGTGGAGAGTCTTCCTATATTGGAGAGTGCTTCTTGGAGACCCTTCCCCCCCAATCACTTTATTGCAAAAATCAGCTCTGAATGGATCAAGGACCTAAATCTGCACCCAGAAACCATTACACTATTAGAAGAAAACAAAGGAAGCACTCTTCAAGATAAAGGAATTGGAAAAGACTTCTTAGAAACGTCACTAAAAGCCCAGGCAGTCAAAGCCAAATTAAACAAATGGGACTATATCAAACTACACTTGATCTTAGCCAAAAGGCCGAGAAGCGATTGGACTATATTAAACTAAAAAGCTTCTGTACAGCAAAGGAAACGATCAACAAAGTGAAGAAGCAACCAACAGAATGGGAGAAAATCTTTTTGTGCTAGACGACCCATAGGCACCTAATATCCAGAATTTATAAAGAACTTCAGAAACAAAACAACAGCAAAACAAACAACCCTGTGAAGAAATGGGCAAAGAAAATGAACACACATTTTTTTAAAAGAACATATTCAAATATCTAGTAAACATATGAAAAAATTCTCAGGCTCCCTAGATGTCAGGGAAATACAAATGAAAACCACACTGAAGTTTCACGTAACTCCAGTGAGATTGGCCTATATTCAGAAATCTACTAACAACAGCTGCTGGTGTGGATGTGGGGAGAAAGGCACCCTCCTTCACTGTTGGTGGGAGTATAGGCTAGTATTAACACAATGGAAATCAGTATGGAGAGTGCTAAGAAACTGAAAATTGACCATTGACCTGCCGTATGACCCAGCTATCCCGCTTCTGGGAATATATCCAAAGGATGTGAAAATTGCATATGAGGAAAGGATCTGTAATCCTAGATTTATAGCAGCACAATCTACAATACCAAAGACATGGGAACAACCCTAATGCTCATCCAAAGAGGAGTGGTTAAAGAAGCTGTGGTACATCTGCTCCATGGAATGCTACTCGGCCATTAACAAGAGTGAAATTATTTGGTTTGTAACCAAATGGTCCCAACCATAGACCAGTATGCTTAGTGAAATAAGGCAATCCCCAAAGGAAAAAATATCATTTGTTCTGATCTAAGGCAACTTTCATGTAAAATACAGGATCAATAACCTTTTCAATATTGGTTTTGTTACATCTCAGGGAACTTGACATTTTGTTTTTATTTTCATCCCTTCAAAAAACTTTTTTTTCCTTAATAATTTACTCACTTGTGTAGCATTGTTAATTTGTAATTATTAGTAATTATTATCTATAATACTTATATAGGATGTTTATATTTTATAAAGTATTAAATTACATTTAATTAAACTAAATGAATTATATATTATAATGTAATTATTAATTACACAGTAGCATTGTTTGCTTCAAGATTGCTTTTGATTTTTATTTCTTCAGTGACACATTGGACATTCAGTAGTATGTTATTTAACTTCATGTTGTTAATTTTCTGTTTTTTTCTTGTTGATTTTGTTTTATGGCTCTTCATTTAAGGGGATGCATAGTAACTATGTGATAGGGACTGTCATATTCAGATGTGAAGGTAAGGTGCAGTGTATCTCTATTTCCAAATCAAAGGTGGAATCCCAATGAAACGGTTTAATATCTTGACAGTAAAGGTTGTTGGACTCTGCCATTATCCATGCCTACAATGTTGGAATACACTTAAATAGCAAAATGATGGATTTATGACTGATCATGAAGGTCTGTACTATTGTAATGATATAGGGGAAATCAACGGTGGGGTTGGGGTTTGAGGAGGGGCAGAGGGAAATCCCAGAGCCTGTGGAACAAATAAATTACAAAAAATTTACACTGAAATGAACTGAACTTTTAATTCCCCTTTCCATGCACTTTTTAAGGTAGCCTACCTTCTTGTGTAAGGCCTGTATGTATGCCTCTTCTAGTGCTACAATGTATTGATGAGGGAATTAGAACTCAGCTTGTCCAGGTTCCAACACTTGCAATAGCTGCCACCACAAGGCAAAGCCCATGCTTTTCTCAATGTTCCTATTGCCTGTTAGTATTTTTTCACTTGCAGCATTTGCATTAATAAAGAAAGAATGTAGTATGTTGGCTATATTGTGTTCATTTTGACAAGAGTTGACCATGGTAACAATTTTGTTATTTTCCCTGGGTGGTAAAATGGTACTGTCATGTAGCTTTTTAAGGAAAAACATTTGCCCTTCCTTGGGAGACTAAATATTCAGAACTGGTGATACTAGCAAAGGACCTGCTTGGTTTCATGTAGTGCTGTTGTGGTGTTCCTCCCCTCAATGCTTGCCTGACTTGCACCTCAAGGCAGGTTTTATGCTCAGATACTGCTGCCCCAGAAAGGCTTTGCCTTGCAAACAGTGGTTTAGAGAGCCCTGGCATCACTTTCTCCTTATCCTGCTGCTTTTTCTTTGTACTTCTTTTCACCATCTGATTTAAAGAAAGAAAAAGCAGTTTACCTCTCACTCAAGGAGATAGTTTACTGTCATATATTGCCAGCATTCAGAACAGTGCTGCCCAGCTTTGGCTAGATACCCTTCAGTACTGTTTACTGGCTGGATAGCTCGGGCTACTAGGCCTTTGCTGGTTTGCGTGGTTGATCAGCATCATGTTTACTTCAAGAAGTAATCAACAATTTTTGGTATTGTTGTTCTGCCTTACTTAAATCCCTAGGACGTACTTAATCGTGAAGGGACTCGACCACACGACTGACGTTCGACCAGATGCCTTCCTCTGCCTCACCAGATCAGGGAGAGGACCTGGAGGCCTGTGTGTTAAGATTTTCTGACCTGGATTTGAAAGAGACAAGTCTTAGTAGTCCCAACAGCAATCTCAAAGCAGAGCTGGATGGCAGTACCAAAAAGAAATACCCGTTTGCAAAGAAAAAGGTAACATTGCCTTCTGTGTTCCATGATCTTGTATATGGTTAAAACAAGTCTAGCTAGAAAGAGCTGCTTATCAAGACTGTTCTGGAAGGGAGGAAGGGAATGTCATCATGTTCTTTGAATTGTATTTGCCAGCCATGTTGAATCAGTTAGAAACTTACTAAAAATAAGTTCAAAGCAAAACAGACTGTCCTCTAGCTCAGCATGCGATATAGGCAGGGCATTCTGTAGTGGTGGCAATTCAGCCACAGGCAAAGGAGCATCACGGGTAAGATGGAGCACTACAACAGTTAGGTTAATGTGCCTGAAGGTTAGTGCTGGACAGGTGGTCGGGGATTCTTGCCCCGCCCTAAGGTGATGGGAAGAAAACCAGGAATTGGAGAAGCTGGTTATAAGCAGAGCAGGCAGCTGTCATCTTGCGAAGTTGTAAAACTCAGGGCTGCTGCTGAGCCTGCTGGCTTAGGGAAGAGTTCTGATCTCAGGGCTGGAGGCATGGCAAAGTAGCCAATAGAGGGCTAGTTCAAGTGCTGCTGCTCCAGCTCCCTGCTAACACACCTGTGGAAGCAGCAGAAGATAGCTCAAGTCTTTGGGTCCCTGTACCCATAGCTTTAGCTATTGTGGCTATCTGGGGAGTGAATCAGAAGATGGAACATAACTCTGTAATTCTTATCTTTTTTTTTTTTTAAAAAGGCCTGGCAAGGTATCTTAGTGGCTAAAGTCCTCAGCCTGTATGTGCCAGGATCCCATGTGGGCGCCTGCAAATATTTGGAGGAAGAGCATCCCAGGAATGCTCATGGTTCAGAAGCCCTTGTACTGTGTGTAAGTCAAGGCCATGAGGCTGGAAAGGTAGCTGGTGAAGTGGATGTGGTGGAGATGGCCTGCGTTATTGTAGACTTTGGAAGATTGTAAGGAGAGAAATGACATCATGTGGTGTATATTTTAAAAGAATCATTTGTCTGAGTGGAAAAGAATTTGGGAGATTGTGGAAAGAGGGAAGCTAGGAGGCTATTATAATAGTTCAGGAAGAGTTGATGGTGGCTTGGATCAACAAGATGGTAACAAGGGAGATGGGTGGTGAGAAGTGATTGGACTGTGGGTATAGTGCAAATGACTTGGATGTAGAATTGGGAGTGAATTGATGATGTCCCATTAATGTTTTTGGTTTTAATATGCCTATCAAGAGTGGCTAATTGCTTGTTGACCCTAAAATATGTGTTAGTGCCTGAGACATCAAGTCTTTGCTCATTACTTTTATGAATTGTCCTTATTTATTAATTTTAGACTGAGCTGCAGTGGCAGATTGATTGATTGATTGATTGATTGGTTTCAACGCATTAGAGAAAGGGTTGGGCTTGGTGGGTAGTTGGGGGAGAAACATTGTCAGTATGCAGGTTTTCAGGGCCCCAGGCTGGATTACTGTATAGTCCTCAACACCATATCTTCCAGGGTCTTATCCCACTAACTCTGAGGAGGAAAAGAGCCTGGAGGAGTGTGTGCAAGGGAGGTTTTTATTGACCAGAACTAGATATTCCATATGTCACTTCCATGTATACCCCATTGGAAAGAACTTGGTCATACAGTCAAGTTTTCTTGCATAGAAGGCTGGAAAATAGTTTGCCCAGGAAGAAGGGGAGGTAGATTTTGATGAACAGTAAACTTTCCATCACCTCTTGGCTGCCACATCAATTTTAGAACAATCCTGTCAGGTACCTGAAGGATCCTTGTTATATATTGACTATAATTGTATTAATTAGAAACTTTTATAGTTCCTTGTCTTTTTGTTTAGGTGGGGTCATGGTGACTTATACAGGAGGAAGGATGTTCATGGTCTTCTCACAAAGCTGAAAAAGCAGGCACATGTCTGAGTAGTGTTAAGGAGTGAGTGAGTGGAATAGCTTGACTGAGCTAGGAAGGTTGTAAGAAAAAAACAGTTATAAGACTGAGAACAGCAAGATAGGGACACATGTTATAAAGGACTACTGTCATCTACATTCTGTACCAGGCAAGTGCGTAGCTCTGCTTATCATTTATATACTTCTGTGTGGCTTCCATCTTGGTCAAGACTCAACTTCCTTGAAAGATCTGTGTCTTTTTTTCAAAGATAACATAAATGGAAGATCCAGTTTTGGGAGTTCCAGGCCCTTCCAGGTAGAAAAATAAAAACAGAAAATTTTATGAAGATCCAGAGAAAGGACAAATAGCATTTAGTAGGAGGACCATGGAGCATTTTGTTTTGCAGTGCTGTGTAAGATTCTGAAGGTTCCTAAGCAGTTCTGCCAGAGGCTAGATTCTACCTTCTGGGAACAAACAGCATGGGCGAAGATTGTACATGAGTCAAACACAGGCGAAAAGAGTATGGAAGAGTTGGGAGGAAAAAGTCCAGCTGTGGAAAGGCAGGATATAATACCGTACTTTATTCACATTTCTCCTCCTTGTTCTTCTTTGAGGTAGGAGAGATGGCTCATGTGCTGGTTCACTTCCCAAATACCTGCAACAGCCGGGACTGGGCTGGGGTGAAGCCAGGAGCTGGGAACTCAGTCAAGGTCTTTGACATGTGTGGCAGGAATCTAGTCACTTGAACTATCACTACTGCTTCCAAAAGCCTTTGTTAGCAGGAAGCTGGAGTTAAGAGGCATAGCACCCAGGTAGTCCAGTATGGGATGAAAGAATATTACTAGGCCAGATGCCAGGCCCTTGTTTCATTTTAGTGTGTGGACTGCTGAAAGCAATAGAAAGCCGACCTGTTACTTTCCAGAGTGATTTAAATGAGCTTTGCAGTCTGAGACTAGAATTATCGTGCTAGGATTTACTTAAATCACCATAAAGCTCAGTTTTAGTTTCTCTGAAAATCTCTTATAAAGCTAATAAGAGAGCTGTTACTGTCTCAGGGAGTTTATACAATGGTAGAACATAAAACCCTGGAAGTCCTTGAGGAAAGGTAATATAAAGGATTTTATTGAGACTTCCTTTAGCTGTAAAGGTGATGATATTTGAAATCTAATTGCAGGCTTTCGCCCTTTTTGTCAAAACCAAAGAAATTTCGACACCTTTTGAAGGTAAAGAAAAATGGTGGAAATGCTGTCAACAGCTGTTCACAGACCGGAGTAGCATCCACAGACATGTGGCCACACAGCATGCTGATGAAGTATACCAGGAGCTTGTGTCTGTTTTAAGGCAGCTGGCTGTGACCCTGAGCGCCTCAAATAGCCTTATATCTGCTGGCCAAAAGAACCCTGAACAAGAGTACCTTGCTCACAGCCATGATGTGTCCGCCTGGCTCCCTGATACAAGCTGTGTCAGCACTGATGAGCTGATCAGGTGAGGTTTCCTGTGTTTGCCTTTAAAGTTCTCTTCCAGCTGCAGCCCACCTGCTGATACAGCTGCAATGAGAAAGACACAGCAGTGGAACACCTGCCTCGGTGATGGAGACGAAGGTGGTGACAACCTTGGGAGTGTCCCGCTGCTGCATTTTCAGTTTAAACATGCATCTCCCTGGTATGCAATTCACAGCGTAAAAACAAATATCCACAAGTAAACCTTGAACAGGAATTTTATTCATAGTAAAACACTGGAAACAATTACAAATGTTGCTATAAAAATTGAAACAACTAATACAGTCCTGTAAGAATACTGTGAAGACAAAAACAGTTATGGAATGCTGAGATGTAGGAATGTGCCTGGGCATCTGTATGCTGAGTGAAAGAAAACAGAACAGCTTGATGTTTTAAGGCACAGAATTTGTCTAGAGGCCTAAGTTAGGCCATAAATGCATACTGTGTGTTGGGGAAGACCATTCTCTGTGCACTGGCCTGTACCCTGTCGGTTGGCAGTGTCCACAGGGTTTCTTATGCATTAGCCTTTCTAAAGAGAGGGCAGGAACAGAACAAAGACCAAGGGACATTAGTGATTCCCTCTATCCTTGCCCTGAATAATCTAGAGCTTAAAAAAAGGAGGGTTTTTTCATTAAAAAAAAAAATTTTTTTTACCAACTGTAGCTTTCTCAGCTAAAGAATACTAACTTTTAGAACTTAATCATAGTATTAAAATTCTTCCCTTTGAGAAACTAACCAAATCTGTTAAAGCTAGACAACAACTTTCTGACTCCAAGCAGTTCCTGAACAATATGGTGAGTAGCAATTCATTTGATATGTTTTTGTCACTACATCTCAGCACCAAAACTCCTGTTTATCAGAAAGAAGAGAAAATAAGATAATTGAATCAAGAATCGGATGTGAGCTGATCACTAACACTTTTTCTGTCTCTTTTCCTTACTTCTTAAAAAAAAAAAAAAAAAAAAGCTTGACCAACCTGAGTTGTGCTGATGCTTGTAGAAGCACTTGTGAACTAAAAATACGATACAGATGAATTCAGTTTGGTATGGCTCTACTGTTAAACTAATGTGTCTTCCAGTTAGAGAAATCAAAGATATGTGAAATGATTAGCAGATGGTAGAAGACAGGCTGTGAAATTATCAGTTAAATTGTATGGTACAGATAATACTTTGTTGCAGAAGTTAATAGAGATGGGAACACAGAAAGTATCTAAAGTAGATGGGCTTTGAACCACCTGCCATGAGGCTGTTGATGAGAGAGATGTGGATGAGTATGCTAGAGTCTTAGTTATCATCTGCAGCCGATGTTCTGTAGAACACCTGGATTGGTGGGTGCTAAAGGCAAATGAAGGAAGCTCTATGTTAAAATGTGGGCCTGGCACAGTAGCCTAGCAGCTAAAGTCCTCTCCTTGCACGTGCTGGGATCCCATATGAGCACCAGATTGTGTCCTGGCGGGCACACTTCCCATCCAATTCCCTGCTTCTGGCCTGGGAAAGCAGTCAAGGACGGCCCAAAGCCTAGGGACCCTGCACCCCACATGGGAAACTCAGAAGAAGCTCCTGGCTTCAGATCGGCTCAGCTCTGGCCATTGCAGCCACTTGGGAGTGAATCAACGGATGAAAGATCTTCCTCTGTCTCTCTTCCTCTCTGTATATCTGCCTTTCCAATAAAAATAAACCTTTAAAAAAAATGCTTACTGCTGGACTTCTCAGAGCCTTCTGTGGACTCAGGAAGAGGTAATGTCTGTAGGACTTCTCAAACATGACTTCGTAGAAAAACGTCAGAACACATTTTGTGGAATTCCACTCACTGCAGTTCTCTGATTTTACAAGCAAAGCCAAGGAGCATCAGGGAGGTAGGAGTTCCTTGCAGACACTGTCTTCTGTGGGCACATACAGAAAGGAGCTGTGTCTCCTCTCAGGAGAACAATAGCAGGAGCAAAGGCAGGCCAACCTAACCTGTCCATCCTAACCTTCTTATACTCCTGAAATAATTCATGAATTGTGGCTTCCTTGGGCCCATTACTTAAGTACTGTTTCCATCTGATTTACAGCGGCCATGGCAGTGATGAAGGGGAGGTGCTGCTCTACTACTGCTACTGTGACCTGGAGGATCCCCACTGGGTCTGTGCCTGGCAGACAGCCCTGTGTCGGCAACTGCACCTCACGGGCAAGGTAACATGTCTCCCTCCTGCTCCCCATCCTTCACTCGGCTCATCCTGTGTCCCAGCCTTGGACCACACCAGCTGTGCTCCTCAAAAGGATTCGCTGTGGGACTCTTGGATCCAACAAATCCTGCTGGGGTTTTAAGTAGGATTTTAAGCAGCCATTTATAAGGTATTTAATGGTGTAGGCTCGATGTCAACAGGCTTTGCACAAAGAAACTACTAAATACTTTGGTAGCTTGAAAGCTGCCGTAGACAGTATGGAAAAGAATGGATATGGTTGTGTTCCAATAAAAGTCTGCAAAAGCAGCAATAATTATTTGTTTGAAAGGCAGGGCGAGAGAGATCGATCTGCCATCTGCAAATTCACTTTCCACATGGCTGCAACAGCCAGGGCTGTGTCATTATGAAGCAGGGATCCAGGAGCTTTGTATGGGTCTTTTATATGGGGCCCAAGTACTTAGGCCATCCTCTGCTGCTTTTTCAGGCACTGGATCAGAAGTAGGGCAGCTGATACTCAAACCAGTATGATGCCAGTGTCACAAGCAGTGGCTTTACCCACTACATAGACAGTATCAGCCCCTAAAGTCTTTTTTTTTTTTAATTTAGAAAAGATGCATATGACATTGGAAGAATCCTAACTTGCTAGGTGAGAAGCCACCAGAAAGAAAATAGGAGGTTGCCCTTGAGAACACAAGGATTTTTCCTGGGTGTCCCATAGGCCTTTAAAACACAAACAAACAAAACCTATTTTTAATGGAAAGGCAGATTTACAGAGAGAAGGTGATACAGAGGGAAGGATCTGGTTTACTCCCCAAGTGGTTGCAATGGCCAGAGCTGAGCTGATCTGAAGCCAGGAACCAAGAGCCCTTCTGGGTCTCCCACACCAGTACAGGGTCTCAAGGCTTTGGGCCGTACTCTAAGGCTTTTCCAGGCCATAAGCAGGGAGCTGGAAGCGAAGTGGAGTAGCTGGGACATCAACTGGGGCCCATATAGGATCCCAGTGAATCCAAGGTGAGGGTTTAGCCACTGAGCCATTACATTGGACTCCCTTTAGGCTTTTTTACCCTATTCCTCTCCCTTCTAAATGACCCAAATATTAGCCTCCATTAAAATGTGCTGGATGCTCCTCTCTGTCTCTATCTTGACTTCCTCCCTATCTTGACTTTGTAATAAAAATAAAATAAATCTTAAAAAAAAAAAAAAAAAAAAAGGGCTCGGCAGCATGGCCTAGTGACTAAGGTCCTTGCCTTGATCCCATATGGCCGCCGGTTCTAATCCCGGCAGCTCCACTTCCTCTCTGTCTCTATCTTGACTTCCTCTCTATCTTGACTTTGTAATAAAAATAAATCTTAAAAAAAAAAATGTGCTGGATGCAAGTTTGCATTTTGAAAACAGACTGGGTTCCCAAAGGATCCCATTCCTACTGATCACAAACTTTCATTATAGCCATGTGTTAGTAGCAACAGAGAAACATTCTGTGTTGGAGCTGACCTTGTGGAACTGCAGGTTAAGCTGCTAGCACCTGTTATTCAGGCTTCCCAAATAAGCTCTGCCCTGGGCTTAGCAGCCATTTGCAGGGTGGTTGCTTCACTTCCTAATTGCTGGCTGGGCTTGTGTAGGTCGAGGCCAGCAACCTGGAACTGCATCCTGCTTTCCCAGGTGGGTGGTAGGGACACAGATCCTTGAGCCACCACCTGCTGCTCCCCAGGGTGAGCGTTGGTAGGAAGCTAGATCAGAAGAACAAGGATGGAAACTCAGATACTCACAAAGGGGTATGAGCATCCCAGACAGCCTCCTGACCACTGAGCCACAATGCCTGCCTCTCATTGCATCTTGTAATGCTTTTCATACCCTTTCTTCATTTTCATTTTTAACTTTCATTTTAATGTCTATCAGCCCCGTAGTATGTAAACTCCAACAAAGAACTCTCTTTCCCCTATCCCTGATTCCTAGTATAGTTCCTAGTATTTAGTTTTAAAAGTTAGCCAGAAAATGCATGCTTCTATCACTATCTCTATTCAGAGAACTTCACACTTTAAAAGATGGAGATTTTTCATAGGAAACCTGAATGTACAAGTAAGAAACGGGTCTCTTGGTTTTGAGGCCAACTTCTTAGCCCCACCCGTTGGTGAACTGCCAGTTAGTGTTCCTTGCCACATGGTGGCAGCACCTGCCTGGCTCCTAGGCTCCGAAGATGCCTGTCCAGTTAGTGACATTTTAATGCTGGAATATTCATGTGTAAGTAGGGAAAGAGGAGAGCCTGAAAATTCTGAAATTATAGAAGGAAGTTTCTGACCTTTTGCTCTCTATGCATTCTCATCGCCTCAAGACTTGAGGAGACACATCGGAGACTTTGGGAAAGAAAATTTAGAAAATGTAGAGGCAGTAAGATCTGGGTTTGATTCCTAGTTTTACCACCTATCAAAGTCAGTGTCTTTAAGCAAGTTACTTGACTTTGAGCTTCCTTTCCTTTCCTGTAAAGTGGGATTCTAACACCCACGTTTCAGGGTTCTTACACAAGATTCTGAGCTTAATAACTGCCAGCTGTTGATCTTGACTCATTAGGCATGAGGCCTTCCTCTTCAGGTTACTGCTTTGAAAGGTTTCTGTTGCAAAATGCAACGAGTTGAAAGTCTAGTGCATGAGTTCAAAGTTTGCTCTGCCCTGGCTTGGCAGGTGTAGACGTGCTTGCCTTTTATTTGGGTTCTGAGTTTTAAATAATTTAGAATCTGCAAGCCTCCCCCAGGACAGTCACATGGAGCTGTGCCCTTCATCGTCACTGCTGCTTCCTCAGAGTGGATTTCCTGAGCCTTACACTGACTCAACTCTGCTTTTCTTTCCCTGTAGGCCCTACAGGGCAGCACTGCAGTTCTTGTAGCAGGGATAGCACTTGCACCCTGTGCCCTTCCCTATTTCTCAGGGAGCCTGGGTGTGATCCAGAATCTGCTTCATGGAACTTGGGAGAGCCACCACCAGTGAGCAGACACTGGCTGGTGAGACACATTCCATTTTATACCCAGGCCCTGGGAAATGGATCCAGTGAGGGAGCCACTCCTGTATCTGCTCTGGCTTGGAAGATGGCAGCCATTTAAAATTTTCAAATTTTAATGCATTGATAAGTATCCTTGTGGTATTGAGTTTTAATAGAACAAGATAATGCCTTGATTTATATATTTTTTAAAGATTTATTTATTTATTTATTTATCGCAAAGTCAGATATACAGTGAGGAGGAGAGACAGTGAGAAAGATCTCCCATCTGATGATTCACTCCCCAAGTGAGCACAACGGCCTATGCTATGCTGATCCGAAGCCAGGAGCCAGGAACTTCTTCCAGGTCTCCCACACGGGTGTAGAGTCCCAAGGCTTTGGGCTGTCCTCAACTGCTTTCCCAGGCCACAAGCAGGGAGCTGGGATTGCAGCTTCCGGGATTACAGCCAGTGTCCATATGGGATCCCGGTGCGTTCAAGGCGAGGACTTTAGCCGCTAGGCCACGCCGCCGAGCCCAGTGCCTTGATTTAAATCACCTCTGTCACAGGGCTATAATGCTGTGTTTAAAGATGGCACCTGTTTAACCCAAAGGATTTGGCAGAACCAGAACAGTCAATTCTGCAGGGCCCCAGAACATGTCTCCTCACCAGTGAAAGGTCCCAAAGAGAATTTGGGGAACCCAAAGGACCCAGATGTGACTGTGTTTAATTATTTAACTGATATCTGCTGAGTTTCTGTTCATGTGAGAGGCGCCAGGGATACATCAGTGAACAGAACCAAGCATTTCTGGGCCTTAGGTTCCAGTAGGAAGTTTATAATGGCTAGCTTTTCCCAAACACTGCACAGAGGTGGGCTCACCTGTGCTTGTTGTCCTCAGACTCTGTGTAACGCCCCCTCAGTGAGTCAGCTCATTTTAGTGCTTTTTTTATTTATATTGCTGACATGAAGAAGTTGGTGTTTGGAAAAGCAACTACTTTGGGTCACATAGGAAGTAAGCATGTGCAGAGCTGCATCCCTGTCTTAAGTCGGCTGGTCTTGTTGCTTTACCTCAAGTTAGGTTAGGTTCAGACCTCATTTCTTTGGCCATTGGAGTGCCATAGCAGATGGGGCTTTCTATTCAGATTCTTTTGTTCAGCACACATTAACTGAAAACCCTAGGTGAACTAGTGCATGTGACCATGCTGCTTTAAAAAACAGGAATGTCTGTCTGGTAACACTCTGGTGTCTGTCACAGTGACTGCTCCAGGGCCAGCACGATGGCTCAACTGGCTAAGGCTCTGCCTACAAGTAGTGGCATCCCGTACGGGTACTGGTTCGTGTCCCATCTGCTCTGCTTCCCATCTAGCTCCCTGCTTGTGGCCTGGGAAAGCAGTGGAGAATGGCCCAAAGCCATGGGACCCTGCACCCACTTGGAAGACCCGAAAGGGTTCCTGGCTGCAGCTTTGGATCAGCTGAGCCCTGGCCGTTCGGGAAGTGAACCAGTGGATGGAAGATCTTTCTCTCTCGGTCTCTCCTTCTCTATAAATCTGCTTTTCTAATATAAATAAATAAATCTTAAAAAAAAAAACAAACAAACAAGAACCACCACCAGTGACTGTCCTCCTGTTACACTGACTGACCACACAGGAACTGTTCTGCCCTGGGGAGATAATGGCTGTGTTCCTTCTCTCGCACCATCTTGTGTCCTAGGTTCGAATCGCTACAGAGGGGATCAATGGGACAGTTGGTGGAAGCAAACTGGCCACCAGAATGTATGTGGAAGTCATGCTTTCCTGCCCTTTATTTAAGGATTATTTGTGTGAAGATGATTTTAAGGTAAGAGAAATTGAAAAACAAAAATCTAGATCCATGTGCTCCTGCCTTAGTCCTGGTTATTGAAGAAAACGTAGCAGTGCCAGATAAATACCCTTGCCCATCTGGTTTTGGGCACTGTGGTGCCTTCTGTAGACATTACTCTCCCTTCACACACACCAAGGGTGTTAGAGTTTATACAGTCTAGGACTCTGAAACTTGGACATATTTGCTCACTTGAGGGAGAACCTGGTTTATTAGGTCACTGTGATTTTAGTAAACCTGGATTTAAGAGATCAGCACCTGCCAGGATGGGAGATGTGAGGGCAGGAGGATAACACGACTGTTGCTCTTCTAGCCAGGTTGCATTGCAGTGACTTTGTGCTTCATTGCAGTAAGCGAGAAGGCCATAGGAAATGCCAAGCTGGTGTCTGCTGGTGCAAGGTTACTGTTTCAGATAAGAAAGGGCATCCTCTACAACACAAGCTGGGGGAAGTCACTGTCAGACTGGCTTGGCTGTGCTTCCTGTGCACAACTGAAGGCATACTAGAAACACCTTTGGACTTAACACTCCTGGCCATGGAACACACTGGCCCTACTCTGAATTCCCATTGAGGCTTCCTAGTTTTTCCTCAGTTTGAGTTTTCTTAAGATTTCACCTGTCAACATTATTACTGAACAAACCCTAGTTGTTTGTATTAGGCACTTGTATCATCCCTGAGATGAATCTGGAACGCTGAATTCTGTTGTGTTTCTCATTGGTCAGACCAGCAAAGGAGGAGCTCACTGTTTCCCAGAGCTACGCGTTGGTGTATTTCAAGAGATTGTGCCCATGGGGATCAGCCCAAATAAGACCTCCTACAAACAGCCCGGTATGCTTGCTCTTCTTCATAAGAACAAAATTGCAAAGGCAAAGATAGACACTGTAATCAGCTAGTCACGATGACTTTTGTCTTCAAAATAGGCCTAAATTGATTCTTCTCTGTCATGCTATGGGAATTGAAGACTCACCGCTTAGAAAGCTCTGTGTTCATCTTGCTGATGATAACTTAGCAATATGTTTTCCCAAAGAAGCAGTTTAGAAAGAGTTTAATAATTACTGGTAAATAGTTTGTCAGCAGGATAGAGCACATAGGCATTTTGTACAGGAAGCAAATGCCTTTCAACACAAAAGCAGTTTGCAGTGCTCTAGAAAGTTCTCTCTGTTCCCATTGAAAGATATTTGTTTGGCAAAGCTTTGTTTTTTGTTTTTTACGATAAATGTGTTCAGACACTGAAAGATGTAGAGACAATGGTAATGACCTTCCATGTAATTCATGACTATTTTTTATCTCTATCTTATTCTGTACAGTTTTGAAAGGAATCCTAATGTCATATCATTTCATTCATACTTTGGTAGATATCATTAAAAGATAATTTTTTGAAGACTAAAATTGTATTAGAACATCTTAACAGTGTTATCATTACCAAACATCAAACTGAACAATACCCTTATAATTTTTAGTTTGTTTTTACTGAGATTCAAGTGAGAACCATTTGTTGTGTTTCATCAGTATGTCTTTTTTGCTTCCATCTTTTTCTTTCCCCCCATTCAAGTTTATTTTTGAAGGAACTGGGCCATTTGGTCTGTAGTTTCCCATCACCCAGATAATGCTAGGTTTATAGTATCTAATCGGCATATTAATGAGAGCCATGTGGTATATTTTTACATTTTTAGTAGCTACATTATATTAATTTTTTCATCTTTTATTTGAAAGTTAAAGACAGAGAAATAGACATAAGGAGAAGAAATCTTCTGTCTATTCATTCATTCCCCAGAAATGCCTGCAGTAGTCAGGACTAGATCAGACTGCCGGAGCCAGGAGCCCAGAACTCAGCTGGGTCTCCTACCAGGATTACAGGGCCTCAGATACCCAAGCCATCACCCCAGCCTTCCAGGATTTGCAATAGCAGGAAGTGCAACCAAAAGTGAAGGAACCAAGACTAGAGCCAGCACTCAAGTTTGTGATGTGAGCATCCCACACAGCACGTAAAATGCAGTTCCAAACTCCCATCCTGGTAGTCACATTTTTTAAAGTAGGAAGTAGGTGAAATTAATTTAAATAACTTACATGCTTCATGCAGTGCATCCAAATGTTGTCAACATAGAATCAAGAGGAACAGTTGTCAGTGAAATGGTTCCCTTTTCTTTGTACTGATTTCTTCCTGTGTGGAATAAGTGCCACCTTTTTTATAGAACAGCTTTGATGACATTTCAGGGGCTCCTCAGCCATGTGGGGCTGGTGACTACCATCTTAGACAGCTGTGGACTGGGTCAGGTAGTGTTGCAGTCCCTTTTTTTTTTCCCTTTTTTATTTCCCAAGGCTACTTGACAAGGTAGTATTGTCTTTCTTTCATCAGGAAGCACAAAGGACTGGTTGACTCAACAATGTAAATATTTAGAAGACTGAGAGTTAAGCTCAAGAGAAATGGAAGTTCAGATACAAACATCTAGGTAGAGTCTCAGGCCAGAGGAGATAAGGCCCAGAAGGGCTGCTTTCTGCTAGTGTCACCACCTCTGCTGGAGACAGAGTGACTACAGACAACCTTCCTTGCATGCCACTGGAGTTTAGGGACAGAGCAGGTTCCTGGCAGTGCTACGCTGCGTTCTCTGAGCCAGGTCGTATAAAGGGGCCTCTTTTAAACACGTCCTTCTGGAATGTGTCCCTGTCAGCCTTGTCCTGACCAGGAACAGCAGCAGGAATACCAGCAGGGGTTTGGTTCCCTGCAGGTGGAAATCTTGATGGATTTCCCTGCTTCTCAACACATTTTTTTTACTCCCCCCCACCCCCTTATACCCTACTGTTTTTGTGTCCATGTAATTATGCGACAATAACTAATTTAGTCTCTGGCCTCATTGTGGTCTCGCTACAACCCTAGATTGGGCAGGTACAAATCCAGATTCCTAGGCCATTCTCTGGGGCTTCTAGTCTGTCTTGGCAATGGGGCAGTTAGGGGGGGTTGTGGGGTCCATTTTGAGTGGAAGGGGGCCAGGATTATGTGGCAGAGCTCTGGAATGGTGGGTGACTGATCACCAGAGCCTACACCTGTGACATCAGGTGCACTGGAAGTGCCTCCCGGTTCCTGAGGTGCCTGGACCCCCAAAGATAATGGATTATCTCTGCCCTGGAGAGCTAGAACACACGGCTGCACCAGACTTGGGGGCTGTCCTTTAGTCCCCTGGGTGTTAATGCCAGAGTTCTTAGCTTAGAATTTGAGCTTCACCTTGGTGTAGGTTTACATGCCCCACACTCTCCCATGACTGCTCACAATGAAACAGTGACTGTACAGTGAGACAAGCAAACCCATATGGCAGTTTGGACCACAATTGCCTGGTTTTTATCAGCAGTTATGAGGGTATATAATTATTTGACTAGTTATTTCTAAACTACCAGGCCTCTCCCAGGGATTATTAAGTTATTTCATCATCTTCAAATAACATTATTTCAAAAAAAATTATGAGAATACTTACAATTATTATAATAAAAGAGGTTAGGGGCTGGTGCAGTAGCATAACAACCTAAGCCTCTTTCTGCAGTGCCAGCATCCCACTTAGGCACCAATTTGTATGCTGGCTGCTCTACTTCTGATCCAGCTCTCAGCTTGTGGTCTGGGAAAATAGCAAGGGTTTCCCCAGTTTTCTGGGCCTCTACCCACATGGAAAACCCAGAAAAAGCTCCTGGCTTTCGGCTTCAGATTGGCTCAACTTCGGCCATTGTGGCCATTTAGGAAGTGAACCCAGTGGATGGAAGCTGTCTCTCTCTTCTCTCTCTGTAGCTCTGTCTTTCCAATTTAAAAAAAAAAAATTAAATCCTCTCCATTACAAAAAAAAAGGTTTGAGTAGAAAGAAATGACATCTAAGTTAGACTAGGCCAATTGTTTAGAACTTTTGCTGTAAGATAATTTTTACTTTGCTTTTAGGAATCCATTTATCTCCAAAAGAATTTCATAAAGAAGTACAAACGTTTTTATCTCAGGCAAATCAAGGACAAAGTGATACCATTCTACTAGATTGCAGAAACTTCTATGAAAGCAAAATAGTAAGTAAGAACCAGAATTGAAATGGTAGGTGGCGCTGTTGTGTGCCCACCTGCAGCCATAGGGTTCTATCAGCACTGGCAGCTTCAGAGAAGACCCAAGCTGTTTAACTCAGGCTCTGGTGAAAACAATCTCAGACACAGCTTGGCTCTTGACGTTCTTTTTAACCCCTGGGAGCCTACCCTTACCACGTGTTGTGTACCGTGAGGGCTGGCTCTGGTCACCTCCCCACCTCCTGGGGGCTCCTGGGAATGTGAGCCCCAGCCTGCAGCCTTGGTTTTCACTTACAGATCTTGAGGTTGAAAGGTCAGTATGGGATAGGACCAGCAGGTACCAGGGCTGCTGTGCCACACAGGGGCTGTCTGGCCCAGAGTCTTTGCCCCCACCAGGCAAGAATGCTGATGGTTTTCTTTTTGCTGTTCCTCTTGTAGGGACGGTTCCAGGGCTGTTTAGCCCCAGACATCAGGAAATTCAGCTATTTCCCAGACTATGTCGACAAAAACCTAGACCTTTTCAGGGAGAAGAAGGTGCTGATGTACTGCACTGGGGGCATCCGTTGTGAACGGGGTTCAGCTTACCTCAGAGCTAAGGTGAGCCAACGCCCTGTGGACACCATGGCCATGGAAGTGAGAACATTCTACCAACAGCCAGAGGATTGGCATTCCCCCTTCTCCCCATCCCTCCTACGCTTCCAGAAGATTTGAACAGAATCTGAGCTGCTTAAATCTCAAAGAGTATGAAAAGCACTTAGCAGTCGTTGAAACTCATCAAGTCCAAAAGGGAAAGATTAGTGGCCATCGCCCTTCTCCTAATCCCTCTGCTTGATCCTGAGAAGAGCAAATTCAGAAACATTACATGTCCCAACAGGTGCCATCCTATATTTAGGGGGCAGGAAAATAGTTGAGCTTCCTGGACCTACAGAGTGAAGGCCCACACGGCTGTCATCAACCATCCCCCACTGGGTCCAGTCTGGCCAGCTGCTTCCTGGACCCTTTGGTCAGCAATTCCTCAGCATGCTGCAGGGGGAGCTAGGAGCCCCCAGCTGACAGCAGCGTTTTCTGCTTGCCCCTCCCCCAGTGGGGCTTCTTACAGGTGTCTGCAGCTTTAACTCTCCTATTCTTTTTCCACACTAGGGAGTGTGCAAGGAGGTGTTCCAGCTCAAGGGTGGCATCCACAAGTATCTGGAAGAGTTTCCTGAGGGTTTCTACAAAGGGAAGTTGTTTGTTTTTGATGAACGTTATGCCCTGTGCTACAACAGTGACGTCGTGTCAGGTGGGTCTGTGTGGGTCCAGAGCTCAGACTGACATCCAACACATCGTCAGCTTACCATTCTAGAGGAACGCTGTGGGGAAGGTAGGCTAGTGCTAAGGGCTAAACTGAACAGGGAAAAGAGCTTTTGTTCCTGTTCCTCTGTTCCAAGCAAGAGGGATGTAGCAGTGAGGCAAGCAGAACCTTGAAGCAAGGCTCTGGGACCTGGCCTCAGCGTCTGCTAGCTGGACAAGCTCTGAAAATGTGTACAGTCTCTGTCTGGAAGTAGCTGTACTACTAGGCTCACTCTGGGTCTTAAATCTGGAATTGGGGTGTAGAATTCACAAGTACTGTGAATCCTTATTTCCTGTAACTCCCCACGAAAGTGAAGCATTTCTGTTTGTTGTGTACGAAGGCCTAGCCAATTGTATCCCATGTCCCTGTGACTTTGTCGCCAGTGGAATTCACAGTACTTTCATGGCATTGCTGTTGGCTGCGGTTGTCAGAGTAGCACATGTACTCACCACTGCTTCAAAGTGGAGACAGATCAGGCCCACCATTGAGTCTTGGTACTTACCATGTTAATACAGAGCAGGTACCTTACTCAATCAGATTTTTAAAAATTGATAGTATGTTTCTGTTCACTGGTTTCTTTTGTAATCCTATGACATTTTTCATGCATATAAAAACATGTCTTTGTTAGACTGCTGTGTAAGGTCATGGTGCAGTCAACCATGGCTCCTGCTGTAGGTACTGGTGAACACATGGTGTTTACCTGTGAATAATGTAGGGCCATGGCACAAAAACCTGTGTTTTGGCTTCAGTGTGAAGCACATATAGAAAGAGTGGATTTGGGCTACTTTCCAGGGAAACCACTGTCAGCATTTGTTGGACGCCTGCCCATGAGCATGCAGGAGAGAACAAGCCCCAGGATGTGTGATTGAAGCAAGGTGAAGCAACTTGGGAAGACTTAGGTTATCAGAGATGACAGGACATGAGCAGGAAAAAGCAGGCTCAGAAGGAGGATACTGTGGCGGTTAGAAATCAGGTAGCTGAACATCCTAGCAGGGGCGACTTGGACATAAGCTGAAGGTATGTTAGGGTCAACTGGGTTCAGGTAGGTTGTCCTTGTAGAAAAAGGGCATGATCTAAGGAAAAAAAGACCATTTAGCAAAGGGCAGCCTGGAATAGCTACCAAGAGAGGAACATTGCTAGTTGGTTTCTAGGTGGAAAAACAAGAATGGGCACGGAATACTGGAATCAGAAAGTTGATTCCCCAGAGCAAAAGATGCCGGGGGATAGGGTTGTTTTTATTAGGGGACAGACTTACATAAAGACTTTGCCAAAGCCCAACAGCAGTTGTTTTGTGGTGGTGGGCTTAGAAGCACATACAGAAATTGAAGCGGTGCCTGCCTGTGGAGGAGGTGAGAGAGTATGTATTTGTTTCTAACAAGGCTCTTCTCCCCTCCCAGAATGTTCATACTGTCGAGCCCCGTGGGACCAGTATAAACTCTGCTCCACCCCACAGTGTCGCCAGCTTGTCTTGACCTGCCCTGCCTGTCAAGGACAAGGATTCACAGCCTGCTGTGTCACGTGTCAAGACAAAGGGGACAGGAAGGCTCCAGACTGTGCCCAGCACAACTTTAAGGAGGAATGTGAGTGCACAGCCCAGCGGCCACGCATACCAAGGGAGGTCATGGCATGCATGTCTCCTGGTGGGCCATGCTCATAAGAACGGCCCCCTGGGCCCTTTCCCAGGCCTTCACAAAGTGGGGTTGGAGCAGCTCACCACACATAGGGGAACGTCAGGCTACAGAAGCAGACAAGTCAGCAACTTCATTGCAGGCTTACTGGTTACCTTATTGACTACCCACACTTCAGAGGGTGGAGGGAGGGAGTTGGGTGCTGAGTGCTTATTTATCTGGATTCATACCATGCTAGAGCACAGAGAAAGGTGAGCCATATGAGAATCGTGGAGCTGCTGGGGTGGCAGAATGAGGAAGCTGTGGCTTTAGGACTGATTCCTAAACCAGGTCACTCGGGTCGCCTGCTGTCTACCCTGCCCACACCCCCAGCCTTCTTTTCTCTACCAGCCTTAGAAAATTTGCAAACTGGCATTTGGCCATTTGGCCCATCTCCTATTTTTATAAATAAAGTTTGTTGTAACAGCCTCACCCACACCTTTACATCAGATCTGTGGTCAAACCAAGCAGTTATGCCAAGAGACTATGTGCCTCACCGAGTCAAGCATGCATACTGTCTGGCCCTTTAAAGTAGGTTTGCCAAGGCCAAGTCTGGACACCTGGCTTGATGACACTGGCATGTGGCAGTTTTTAAATCCCCACCAGGGACAGGAGACGCTAGGTCACTCAGTGCTGCCGTGATGACTGACCAGCCTGCCAGGCACACGTGCCTGCCACTCAGGTCCCAAGAACCACATCCGCAGCCATCCATAGACCAACAGATTTAATGTTATGTTGCAATTTCCAGTGATGCAGAATACAGCTGCAGTTGTGTTCAGGGAGAAGCCGAATGGCACTGGCCGTCCCTGCAGCCTGATGCCATCCTGGGCCCATTTGCAGCCTCAGTAGATGCTCTTCCGTGGTGGCGGAGCCCTGCCTCCACCTCCAGTTACCCTGTACCATCCGTGTCCTCGGAGTTCAGTGTGGGAGACTTTTCCCTTTGCACTTGAGAAGTCTCTTAGCTCTGTGCTCATCTGCTCTCTGGCCTTGTTCTTGGTGAGATTTGCTGAATCACTAAATGAAAGTAACTCCCCAAAGCAACAACAGAATCACATTAACTGGCACTGTGGTATCAAAAGGCACAAGGGAACTGTGGCTTAACCCCTTCTTGCTGGATCCCAGGAGATGCACATGATGTGAAAAGGGGGATCTCAGGTGATTTGGCCAGTGATTCCTGATTGTTTATTATCTGGATGTTCATCACCATCATCCTTCAGAGGTCTGAGTTGCTTGCATGAGCCCAGTGGTCATGTGACTAATAAGGGGTGAGCCAGTCAGTCTGGTCTTGACTGTGCTAGATATTGTAGCCCTGATGTGCTGTAAAGTGTCCCTCTGCAGTATTGCCTCCATTAGGTGGCTCGCCAACAATGCAGCACACCAGGTGTTCTTGAGTCCTTGGCGGCAGGCTTTCACACTAGGGGATGGATGACATGCAGTGGGAAAACATTTCGCCTCCAGTGTTGAATTGAAAACCATCCCAGATGTTTGTAAAGAACACCCCTGGTTGGGTTCATTGCCTGGGGTTAGTCAGACACAGATGTACTGTTGGCCCTTTCTATCATTTCTTCACACCCAGCAAAAGGAATCTCATGCCCTCCGGTCGGTTCCTGGCAGATGTTTGTGGCCTTGGGCTTCCTGTCTAAAAGGGAGAATTGTGTTCTTGCTTCACTATCAGTTTGGCAACTTTAACCCTGAGATTGTTAAAATTTAAAAGGGAGTTAATAAAGAATGCTTAACTATTCAGTTTGCTAGGATCAGATTTGTAATAAAGAGTTTGTCGTGGTACTTGTAAGCCAGGTAGAATTCACATATCCCAGAGGGCGACTGAAGCATGCCACACAGCAGGGCCACCAACACTGAGCTACTGGGGTTGTCATTGACACCGTCATGCCTGACACCTAAGATCTATGCCGGTTTGAGAGCTTCTTCATTTTTAAATAACTAGACTGAACTTCTGTGACTAAAGGAAAACTTCACATTAATCATATTTTATAAAATTTTCAACTACAACCAACTAGTTAAACTAGAAACCTTAGTGCATAAAGAACTGAATCACGGTAGGGTCTGTGCTGGCATTGTTGCTTTCTGGTCTCCACAGCAGAGCACAGCCCAGCAGCAGAACGTGTCCAGTTCAAAGGCAGGCTCTGTACCTCCAAGCCCTAGACACCGCTGCGGCACCTGGGAATGATGGGCCCGGTCAGGTCGGCCAACCTCCTCTTCCTCACTGAAAAGGAATGGAGAGAAGATATCAGCTGGTTGTCCCTAGAGACAGGAGCCACCACTGGCACTGGGATGGATGGCTCTGGGAAGCCCCTCTCTGATTGCATTGTTAGCAACTTCAGAAGCCACCTGTTTGTAAAGAACTGTGAGGAAAAGCCCATCAGAGCTTGGTACAGGGAGGCTGCGGCAAGGGACACCGTCCATAGTGTCCTTGTCCCTGATCAGACACACAGTCCTGTTTTGCTCAGCTCATGTTTTCCCCTTTCCTGCAGAGGTCCTCTAGCTAGAGGGTGTTCCTCCAGTTCTGATAAGAGTTAGGCTCCATAAGGTGGCAAGGAGAAAGCCTGGATCCCAACCATGAAGACTCCCAGACCTTCACCACAAACTATTAATACGAGCAACAAGGACTATATCCCAACTGCCAAGGAGGCCACAGGGAATTGGATGCCCTCGGAGGCCAAGTACTCTGAGGTCACCCACCCCCAACCGGAGCTTCCGCTGGGGATGGAAGAAGTCCAAACACTACCGTGCAGAAACCAACGTCATTGGAAAGACAACCAGAAGCCCTGAGCGGTCTGCAGACACAGAAGAACAATAAATGTCCTTCGGGACCAGGGAGGAGAGCTTTCTCTGGTCCGAGCCTGGCTCCACCTCTGGACCCCCATCCTCCCTTGCAATGACCATCAGGATCGCTCCGAAAACCCCTCATAGCAAACAAACAATCATACAAACTAAAAAAACCTAAAATAAATAGACAAACAACAAAAAGTAGAGCTTGGAATCTGACAGGAAAGAGCTGGCATGGATTTGCTCATGCCTCGCTGGGTGGGACACGAAGATTAGTCACTCTTCACCGTGGTGTTGGGGACTTTCCTGCACACCCCCCCCCCAAAAAAAAATGTTCTGCACCTTAATTGTTGACAAATGTCTTGTTAGAGTTACAAGCCAGTCTAGATTATCCTAAAATCTGCCAAGATCAGTAAAATTATACTTCAACACAACAAATGGCTAAATACTAAAATGAAATAGACACGAGACAGCTGAATGGTACCTTATAGCCATTTTAAGGTATATAGCAGACGGTCCTGTATACAAACTAAAATTGAAATGTCAATGAGCAAATCATAGGTTGTGGTTAAGAACTTGTTTTTTGTTTTTTTTTTTTAACATACTGGTTACGCAAAACCATGTCAATTCCATAAAGTTACAAATTGCTGTTAATGTTATATTGGGACTCTTAATTGACTGGGATGATATTCTACCAGCTCTAACTTTGGACCAGAAATGGTCTCCCCAAGAAACTGTTCAACCCATCTGGACAATAAGTAGCTGGACTCTATGTTTGGTATATGTTTGCAAGGAAAGAATCTTGATTGAATTTGAACTGTAATACTGCACCAAGGTGGAGGAATCCACCAGGGGGGAGGGGCATGGGGAGGGGTGGGGGGATTCCCAGAGCCTATGAAACTGTCACATAATGCATAATAATTAATAAAAAAAAAAGTAAAAAAAAAAAAAAAGAATCTTGTGGGGGGGAAAAAAAAAAAGAGTTAGGCTCCATAGATCTTGCTGAGGCTGAAGTCATGACCTGGTGAAACCATTTATCTGTCCCAGCTTGCTAGGAGTCCCCCCCAACAGTCGCCTGCTAACATAAACAGTGATTTCAGCCCTGAAGGTTACCCTCCTGTGGCTGTGTCCCCTTATGCTTAGCCTTCACATTTCCCTGGAGACAAGACAGTTTATACCTAAACAGCTCACAAGACAAAGTGGTAGAATGCCAGAAAGGGAAGCAGCAGCCAGGAGGTTGCAGGCCAGATATGTTAAAGAAGTCCCTAGATTGTAACAAGGGAGAGTGCTTTGAAATGTATTGTGGTGGTGTCAGACCAAGCAGCAAGTCAGATCAACCGCAAGGCAGAAGGGTCATAGATCCCTGGAGCTAGAAGGCGGCAGTCAGGGGCTCTTGTGGCAGAGACAGGAAGCTACTGCCGAGGGAAAAGTCTGTACAGAAATCTCTTCCAGTACTCCAGCAGAGATAAACATGTGGCAGAGATATATTTGGATGTCTTGGGCATCCAAAACAGACTCATGGGGGAGCTGTTGCTCATGTGGGTGGGAGCTGGGGGAATGTTCTCGGGGTCACATGGGTCACCCATCCTGGGGCCCAGAGTTCAGTCTATGCCTGAGCCCCTTCCCTAAGCTCAGCACCTCAGGTTCGAAGAATAATTAGCAAATCCAGGTGGGCCATCTCACTTGGGGAGAAGATCTTGTCACCCTGTTTCCTGGAGAAACCAGAATATTAGATGGCTTGGGGACAAATGTGCAGAGATCAAAAAAGAGCAGAAGAGCTTTGCCCAAAGTGGCTAGGAGTTGACATGAGCAGACTTGTAAGCCTCTCTGTTAAATGTGCAGCCATACCCAGGCCTTCCTGGAGCCCCTCCTGAGGTTGTAGATTGTTGACATTACCCCCACTCCCAATGGCAGAGGGTACATTTCATGCTTAAAGCAGTAAAGCAGGTATCCAGGCTGGTGGCTGTGGGCCTCACTGTGGCACCTTCCTTGCTACGAGCTGGTCTCATCCATGTGGGGCTGTCATCACTGGACCACCTCTGGTGCTACAGAGGTTAGTCTTCTCTATGGAGAAAAGCAGAGCACCACAGTCCCTAAGAGCTAGTGACAGAGCCAGGGACTAAAACCCGAGCCGGTGATTGATGGTATCTACAGGGAGCCCATAAGTTGTATCTAATTATTCACCCTCGTTGCATGTACTGGGAAACGTTCTATACTGGGAGAAGGGAAAGGAGCCTATGGAATCACATGGTTTCCCTCCCCTCAACCAACCCCCATTTTAACGATGGAGGAAATGAGACCAAGAGGGGAAAGGAACTTGCCCTGAGTTAGGGTAAATAAAAGTACAGGCTGGGTCTTCCATTGTTCGATTTGCTTTTCTTTTTAAAAACTGTACCTTACACATGGTTGCCACAGCCAGAGACTTGTCGTTGGCAGAAGCAAAGAGATCTTGAGCTATAAGGACCAGCCACACACTGCTTGTTGCCTGAACCCCTCTGTCACTTCATGTCCAGTGGACCAGCTTGTCTTTGGGAAGCACTTTCATTTATAGCATTTATTCAACAGCATTTACAGAGGACTCTCATGTACCAAGTGCAAGAACCAGAAATAAAACAGGAAATCAAACTCCACAAACAGCACATAAGCTTTTACGGGTTCCCTGGCACAGCCCCCTGAGGTCTGAAAGGCACAGTGAATGAAGTGACCACATCTTCCTGAGATGGGCAGGTATAGGGTTGAGGATGGAAAGTGTTCCCCTCACATTCGGAGTGATGGTCTTTAATGGGACTACCTGGAATGGGTAGACAGCCTGCCAGTTGGTTGCTCCTGATGTAGACAGCACAGGCTATAGAGCCAGGCTGCTGGTTCAAATCCCAATTTGGGCTGTGCATTGTGGGCAGTTCGCCTTGTCTCCAGATCTCCATGACCTTGCTATGTGGTGGGGAGGAAAGCAGCCTCTCCTCCCCCAGGGGGATGGGGGCTACAGAAATGAGTAAGGTCAACATGTTCAGAATAGCACATGGCACACACTATATGCAGTGCAAGTAGCAGGTCTGTTACTGAGAGGCTTAGAGGCCATGGGGGAGTTGAACCTGGCAGCACCTGGAGCCCATCCAGGGCTATAAGCAAAGAAGAGGTAAGGTGCCCATGTGGGTAGCTGGAGGGCCTGAAATAAGACCAGGCTTTGAGACTGGTGTGGAGGTGATGGCTGGGGTCAAGGTAGCATGAAGAATCCCATATTTCTGGCTTGGGTGGCTGGGTGGAAATTGCTTTTTCTGAGACCGTTTTGGGGGTAAGATATGACAGAGGATCTAGAAATTCCACTTGTGGATATTTTCCCAGATTTGCAATGAGTTTGTCAAAGAGATATCCGCATTCCTGTGTATGCTGCAACATCACAGCAAAGTTGGTTAGTCACCAGGATGCAGAATCAATTGGAGTGTCCCTCAACAGATGAATGGATAAAGACAACATGGTGGACAGGTACACAATTAGATGCTATTCATCTTACAAAGAAGGAAATTCAATGTGGCATGGCAGGTAAAACTGCCACCTGTCACACTAGCATCCCATAATTGGCACCTATTTATGTCCCAGCTGCTCTGCTTCTGCTCCTAACTCTTTGCTAATGCACCTGGGAAAAGCAGCAAAGGATGGCCCAAGTGTTCAGGCCCCCGCACCTGTATGGGAAATGGATAAAACACCTGGCTCCTGGCTCTCACCTGCCAGCCCCGACTGTGGCAGCCACCTGCAGTGAACCAGAAGACGGAAAATCCCTGTCCCACTCAATTCCTTTCAAAATAATTGTCTTCAAAGAAAAAAAAAATATGTTACTTGCAACACCGTAGGTGGAGCTGGAGAATATTATTTGGGGTACAAGACAAAGACATGTGTTCTTACATGTGAGACCAGCAATCACCCTGCACAGAAGCAGAAGCTTGGGGTCATGGGGAAGTGACAGAGTGGACAAGATCTCAGGAGAGCACAGGAGGAATGGGTTTTAGCTCTCTTGCATAGCATGGCAAATACAGCCAATAATAGTCTATTAAGATAAGTACTTGGGATAAAGATGTTGCGTAGTTTGATTTAACTGTCCCAGCTTGTATTCCTAAATCATAACATCACCCCATACATGCAACAATTCTAAATTTTCAATTTACACTCAAAAGTTTCAAAAAAATTTTGAGGTGTGCTGTGCCTGAGGTTGTTCCAAAGGCCTTCTTGGAGGACATGGGCAATGAGCACCCCACCTGCATTGTACTGACTTGGAGACTGAAAGAGTTTATCACGAGAGAGGGGGACCTGAACTGAACTATAAATAGTATACTGATAGGTGTGCCTCAGGCACAGGGTTGGGGAGGGGCAAGGAGCACACATGTGGATGAGGATCCACGGCTCTGCTCCTGCCCCACACCCACCCACCATACCCAGACTCGCTACACTCAACACAGAACACCTGCCCCACGTCATTCTGTACACGGGGTGGGCAGAACTGAAGGGTACCAGTCAGGACAGGCCCAGACACTGGCTGACATGTGGCCTTGGGGACTGAATGCCTCCTAGGAGCTGGCGCCTAACACAGGTGAGGCAGATGGCAGTGAGTGGGAAACCCAAGAGGTCTGCTCCCTTCCAACCAAGCTGCTAACCAGCACAGACCGCAGCCCTGGAGAAGAGCAGAAGGATGCTTTCAGGATGTCAAGATTCAGTGGGGGGGAAACCTGAGAACCTTCTGTTTACTACAGCATCCAGAGCAAGATGAGAACTATGTGCCGAAAAGGAAGCCAGGAGGCAACTGTCACCATCGCCAGCCATCCTCTTGTGGAAATAAGTAGATGGGCACAAATTTGCTTTTACAGTTACAACTCCTCCCGGGCCCCCTAGTGGTAGGAACGTTGCCTGCAACGATTCTGCACCCATGCCTTCTGTGGGAAGCCCAAGGGGGTAGCCGCACACAGGTCCTGGGCCCTGCCGTGATTTCCACTTGCACTTGTTCCCATCACTATACCTGGGAGCAGCAGGAAAGGCCACAGGCCACAGCCTCCTGTCTCCTTGCCGACTGCCCTGCTTTGGCCAACACTGTTCCTTCTGCTTAGTCTCATGCCCAGTCACAGCTCCTCCCATCCTTTGAGGCCTTTCAGTCTCTGCTGTCCCATAAACTGGGTCCCATTGCTTAGTGTTTGTACCCCTAACATCCCTCTGGCTACCTCCCACAGCCGCTGCAGGAGTGCCCCTCACCTCGCTCATACACCTGTATCTTCCTTTCAAGGCTACTCAATCCCTCCTGGCCTCCCAAATCAGGGCACTTGGCTTCACTGGATTCTGGCCTCCCGCTTCATTTCCTCACTTGGTTTGGACTGGCTTTGTAGGCACTGCTGATTTTTCAGGCATGCCTTTGAGTCTTTTTATTTTTTTTTTTTCCCTAAAAGGTGAAGATTCTAGACTTGGAGAACTGGCCCTTCTGCCACCCCTTATGTCACCGGGCACAGCCCAACGGCACACAAAAGCTGCCCAGAAAACGTTCATTGTGACAAACAACTCTGTGATCCCACCAAGCCATTGTGTGCAATACTCCCTCATGCCTGGCTCCCCACTCACATCTGGCTTCAGTTTCTCTTGAAGGCAATGAGGAGATCGACTGGAGCTCCTGTCAGCTTCAGCACCCTTTGCTTCCTGTAGGGGCCTGTGATGGTCCTCACAAGGGGAATCAGGCCTGAGAGTTTGATCTCAGACCTGGGAGGATCCCCAAAAGCCATTTGTTCCATTATCCCAGTGCTCCTGTGGCACTCAACCTCTGGCTACTTGGGACCTCTGTTGCAAAAACAAACCCCCCCAGACCATTGTACCATTGAAGGACAAAGAAAAAAACCAGAGGACAAAACTCCCAAACCACTGTGCTATTGGTTAGCCCAGGGGTAGGCACTGAGGGACACATGCAAATCTCAGTCTAGTCTGGGAGGAAAAGAACAGGAGATTATTGCAATACCAGAATAAAACTCAAGGATATCAAGTACTGATTGGATAGCTGTATCACAATCATGCCAACAGTTCACTGGCCGGCCTTTCACAAGGGTCTGGAATTCCATATAGACTCCAGTGCGAGTTCCAGTTGCTGCATTGCTGATCCAGCTTCCTGTTAATACATCTGGGAAAGCAGAAGATGGGCCAAATGCTTTGGCCTCTGGTCCCTTGTGGGAGATCTGGAGAAAACTCCTGACACCTGACCTAGCCTAGCTTAGCCCTGTCTGTTGTGACCCTTTAGGAAGTGAAACAGCAGATGGAGGATCTCTCTGCCTCTCCCTCTTAACTCTGCCTTTCAAATCAATAAACAGATAAATGTTTTAAATTTTTCTCCTTTTTTTTTTTAAAGAACTATTTATTTTTACTGGAAAGGCAAGGTTACAGGGAAGTTCATCTGCTGGTTCACTCCCCAAGTGGCCATAGCAATCAGAGCCTCGCCCTCCAATCCAAAGCCAGGAGCCTTGTCTGGCTCTTCCATATGGGTGCAGGGTCCCAAGGTTTTGCGTCATCCTTCTCTGCTTTCCCATCCCAGAAGCAGGGAGCTGGATGGGAAGTGAAACAGCCGGGACACATCAGCACCCATATGGGATTCCGGTGCTTGGAGGAGGAGGATTAGCCAATTGAGCTGTTGTGCCAGACCCATAACAATGTTTTTATACATGGGCGTTTCTGGATCCCAGGCTCTGGAAAGCCAGTGGTACCAGGTAAGCAATGAGTGAACAGCACCTGAGGTGTCCTGAAAAGCCAGAGCCTCCAGCTTCCACACCAAGCATCTTCTGGACCTCCTACTCGTGGAGCCTAGTAACTCCATCTGAAGTGCATGCAGAGTGTGTCGTTCTGTGTACATGGGTCTCTGAGGCCTGGCCTGGAGCATGCATGGCTACCGCTGAAGCCCACACTTCCAGCCTCAGACAGTCACCAGGCAGCCACCTGCCTGAACTCTGCCCTGGGCTGTAGGTGTAGACCTTGTCTGCCTTATGCCGTAGGTCAGGGACCAGAAAAAGCTATGCAAAGAACACAGCTGTGAGTGTGAGAAACACTGAAGAGTCTGTCCTTGAAAACCCATAGTTATTTCATAATGCCATCCAATACTAAAACATAAACCCTTTTCTTAAAAGAACTTACGCTTCTTCCTCTTGTTTAACAAGAATTATGTAACTCAGTTTGTTTTCCACTTGTCTTAGTTCCAGGAACCAGCATGATCAATCATGTTAACAACCTAGACCTGCTGCTTGTCTTTTCCCCCCCTTTTGTTTTCCTAGTATCTTGTCAGTCTTGCTCCCTTTCTTGGGGACTAAATCAACAGCAGGAAAAGCTTGTGGAGCAGCCTGCAGAAGCAAGGTGATGATTAAGCACATTCAGCTGACTTTCTATCTGCTCATCATCAAGACTATGACGTTTTATTTTTCATTATAGAAAAACATGTTAACTAAGACTGAACTGCTCTAACCTGTTTGTACTTTACCACAAAGTCAACATTTCCACTTTTGCTTAAGAGCAACGTGATGTCTCCTTGGTGTGGGATTTTCGTGACAAGGTTGGTGGCTGCTAGGGGACCTTTGACACTTAAGCCAAGCTGGGATCTCTGAGGACTGCATTCAACCAGGGATATTCAGATCAGACTCCTGGTGAGCAGTGGGCCCTGCCGAACCCCCCATCATTTTCCACCAGCTGCAGCATGTGTGGGGCCAGTGTGCAACAGCTGTCCGCCTGGTTGGTGGTGGGGGACCAGGGAGGGGAGAATTCTCAGCGTCAGCTCCTGAACTCCTCAAGGTCTAGGGGCAGAGAGTAGGCACCAATGGAGGAAACAAAGCAGATTCACTCAGTGTCAAAGTCAGGAGTTAGCTCAGAACTCTCCGGGAGCTGTTGCAGCAGATTTTCTCTGATGCACCCAGGGCCAAGTGGAGGGACTGACACGCAGGGGCAGGGCAGGGCAGGGAGCAGAATTGCACTCACCAAGGTCGTTATTATTCATCATGGCGTTGGATGCCCTCAGCCGGGGCCCCTGCTGGGTAAAGTGGTAGCCAAATTTGAGAAGCGTTGCGTTTTTTTCCAACATGTTCACGATCTCCATTTCCACTTTGTTGCCCAGGGGCTGGCTCTTTGATTCAAATAACAAGAAAAAGCAAACAACGATTTACTACTTACTCTACTGGTACAAATACCTAATCCACCTCTCTACCCGAATCCCTGAGTGGTGTCTAGGGATTTTAGCCCCTCTCCCAGAGTAGGGAACTAGCAGCCTTGAGAAGTTGAAGCTGGAAGCCAACAGCTGGGATTCAAGCCCACCTCTGCAGAACGCCAAGAGACCCTCCTTCCCCTTACTCCCATCACAGCCCCTCTCAGATCAGGTATTCAGGCACGAGCTCCACCTCCCAGGAACCTCTCTACCAGCTGGGCATACTAATGGAATCAGGTTCTCTAGGCGGAGTTTTTAATGACTTTAAAACAACAACAACAAAAAAAACAAGTTCCCAGGTGAGATGATTCCAGCGTGCTATGAAGCTAGGTAACAAGTGCTTTAGACTAATCTCTTCTACTGATGTGAGAGGACCAGAGGAGGATCCAGATGGCAGCAAAATCATTCTAGAAAACAGGAGTGCTGAGGTTCACACTCAAAGTCTCATCCTGATTTTATCAAGTACCCTGCCTTCCCATCCATAGCGGTCACCAGAGAAACATGAAAAGACCCAAAGGAGCCAAAGCACCAGAAAGACCTGGCCACAATCCTCAAGGCTGCTGGGATGGATATGATGAGAATATTCATCGTGGTCTTGTTTAAACCACTGGAAGGAAAAGGAAAACCAACCTTCACTGAAGACTACAAAACAACACTGGATGATGTTAGAGACCTACAAAACAAAAATCCCATCTTCATGGGTCAGAAGATGCAATATTGCTGGAATATTGTCAAATAAATCTGTGGAGTAATCCTTATCAAGATTCCAACTGCCTCTTTTTTTTTTTTTTTTTTTTGCATAAATGGATAAGCTGATTCTCCAAAACTCACAAGAAAATGCAAGGGACCCAAAACAGAGAAACTGCTTTGAAAAGGAAAGAAAGGGCTTGGCGGCGTGGCCTAGTGGCTAAGGTCCTCGCCTTGATCCCATATGGCCGCTGGTTCTAATCCTGGCAGCTCCACTTCCTCTCTATCCCTCCTCCTCTCAGTATATCTGACTTTGTAATAAAAATAAAATAAATCTTTAAAAAAAAAAAAAAGGAAAGAAAAAGTTGGAGAACTCACACACATTCTGATTTTAAAATTACTATCAAGCTGCAGTAATGAAACCCCTAAGGTAATGGCTTGAGGTAGACATACGGATGATGAAAAATAACAAACTCCAGAAATCAATCCACGCATCTGTGTGAGATTGTTTTTCAAAAGGGGTACCCAGACAACTCAACAGGGAGCGAATGGCCATTTCAAGAACTGGTGCAGACACACCTGCATATCCGCATGCCAAGCAATAAATTTAGGTTTTTGCCTCACTTCGTACAGACAAGTTAACTCAAAAGTCTAAATTTAAGAGTCAAAACTCTTTGGAGAAAATTTTCATGATCTTGCCAGTGTTCTTATGATATAGCACTTAGTACAAAAAAACCCCAAACATGTTGAATTTCACCAAATTTAAAACTCTTGCACTTCTCAAAGGACTCTCAAAAGAAAGTGAAATTATAACATACAGAATAGGGAAAAATGCAAGTTATATATTTGACAAGGACAATTATCCAGAATAAAGAACTCTTAGGACACAATGGTAAAAACAAATGAATAGGTAAAAAAATTGTAAAAAGGATTTGAACAGATACCTCTTTCTGAAGAAGATATTCAAGTGGCTAATAAGATCTGCAGCATTGATAATTGACAAACTGCAGAGCCAAACAACATTGACATTCTATTTCACACACACACACACACGATACCTCTAATCAAAAAGACAGTAGCGTGTGTTAAGCAAGAATGTGGAGAAAGTGGAATCCTTGTGCATCACTCCTGGGAGGTATAAAATCATGCAACTCCTTGGCAGTTCCTCAAAAGAATAAAACATGTCAAGTGATTGCTAGCCACTGGCTCATGGCTACCTTACTGGCTAGCCAGACATAGGACATTTTCATCATCACAGAAAGTTCTGTTTGACAGGGCTGCTCCAGACAGTGACTTGTGCACAGTTCAATGTGCCCAGGGTCTCTCCGTTAAGATTTTGGGAACAGAATTGAATGGAGGAACCAGCAGTAGATGAGGCTTGGAAGACACATCCATCCAGCATCCAAATAGACAAGCAGGAGCTGCAGCTAAGACTCTCAATGCGTCCCATCTGCTCCACTTCCCATCCAGCTCCATGTTTATGGCCTCGGAAAGCATAGGAGGATGGCCCCAAACCTTGTGATCCTGCACCTGCATGGGAGATCCAGAAGAAGCTCCTGGCTGCCAGCTCCAGCCATTGTAAACATTTGGGAAGTGAATCCGTGGATGGAAGATCTTCCTCTGTCTCTCATTCTCTCTGCAAATCTGCCTTTCTAATAAAAATAAATAAATCTTAAAAAAAAAAAAAAAAACTCCATGGAGAACTCACCAGAACTCATCTGGGGGTTCCACTGGCAGGGGCAAGGTGAGCATGGTGGGCAGAGGGATGCTTTTGAAATGCCAGCAGCTCCTCTGGCAAGGTTCCTGAGAAGCCAGGAGAGCTCAGTCTTGTTCTTGGAGGACTTGGCATGGGCCTGGGCTCTGAGCAGCTTGGCTTGGCAGATGGAACAGCGACCATCTGAGGCCCAGAAGGAGCTGGCAGCTCTCTTTGCCCATGCCATTGAGCAGGACACTTACTGGGGGAGCTCTGCCACAAATGCAGGACAGGTCCATCTCAGAAAGCCTGGTTCTTCCCTGGAGTGGAGGGACTGCCCGGGCCCATGGGGGCTGCCTCTGGGAGACTGACACATCCTGCGGTATGATCCTAAATCCAAAGCCCATTGACAGGAATTGCCCCCTTCTACCTGCTTGCACACTCAAGAGTGAACAAGGACAGGCAGGAGCCAGCATGCCCTGGGAGATGGGTGAGCCCAGCTGGTGAACACATGGAAGTTGAACCATGCTTCTTCAGTTTATTCCATAGTCACAGCTTGATCTTGACTTGGGGTGACAAGGAATGCAACAAATCTTCTAGCCCCCAGATATATTCTCTTTAAAGATTTATTTATTTGAAAGGCAGAGTTAACACAGAGAGGCAGAGAAACAGTGAGACAGAGACAGGGGAAAATCTTCCATCTGCTAGCTCACTCCCCAAATGGCCACAGACCAGGACTAGCCAGGCCAAAGCCAAACGTCAGGAGCTATATCTGGGTCTCCCTGTGGGTTCAGGGGCCTGAAGACTTAGACTATCTTTTGCTGTTTTCCAGGCATATTAGCAAGGAACTGAATTGGAAGCAGAACAGCCAACATTTGAACCAGCATCCATATGCGATGCCAGTGCTGCAGGCAGGGCCTGGCCTCACACATCCCACCAGATGTGTCTGTGCACTGAAGGAACTGCTTGGAAGACTGTGACAATCTGCTTGTCCCTGGAGGTATGTCAGGGCAAGCTACCTCTTCTCAGAGTCTCCCTAGATTGGGACTTGCATCCTTTAGCAACCTTGACAGTGAGTTGAAGGCAAATGAGAAGCTTCTCCTCTGAGGAGAAACCAAGGAGTACAGCACACCTGGAGGACTGGCCATGGCAGACTCTGAGCATCAGAACCAGGGAGAGGGGGCTGGGAAATCAGTCTTGCCCACCTGTACATTTGTCTAACAATTCAGAAATCACTTGTGAGCCAGTCAGCCTCATTATTGAAAAATACAAATGACACAACAGCAGAATGAACAATACAGAGGAGTCTCCAGCCCCACCTTTTATACCCAGTCCCACCCCTAGTCACCATGGCCAGTGTCCAGTGGGGGTGTGTGGCCATGCATGACATCCCAAGGAACTTTAGAAAGTTCATGGAAAAAGGGAGGGGGGGAGTATGAGGTTTTTGTTTTTTTAATACAGAAGACATTCTGAAATCCAAGCACAGTTTTATCATAATGTGCATTTTCCACATATGAGGACAGAAGCTTTGACATCAAAATATACTTGCACCTTTAGATTTATTTATCTAATTGAGAAACACATTGAGAGAGTGAAAGAGACTCATCTTCTCTTTCAGTTTCCCGAATGCCACATTAGTCAGGGCTAGACTGGGTTGAATCTGGGAGCTGAGAACTCAATCCAGGCCTCCCATGTGGGTGGCAGGGACCCAACTGCATGACTTATCATTGCCTCCCAGGCAGAGTCTGCATTAGTAGGAAGCGAGGCTCGGGAGCCAGTGCAAGAACTAAGGAAGGCTTAATTCTTAACAATTAATTCAGGTCTAAGGATACCCTGGGGTAAAGATGGCCATTTAGGTGGTGTCCACACTACTCTGCTACATGCAGTGCAGGTTGTATAGTGTGTATAGTGTGAGGAGTGTTCTGTAGGCTGTAGCCATGGGAGTGCTAGGTTATAAGATGGACACACTTTGAATTAAAATTATGACTCCCCCACCAAAAGGAGATAGGCAGGGAGGGGTCGCACGGCAGGGTGGAGGTCGTCCCTGACTTCCTGGCCCTGAAAAACCGTGAGCTGATACAGTGCTGTAATTATCTGAAGGCAAGACAGTGAGGCTAAGTCGTTTTGTTTGGGGATCATCTATGACCCAGCTATAGAGAACTGACACGCGCACGGACGGTGCTAAGTAAAAATAGCCAGCTACAAATCACCCCATCTGGCAAAGTGAGAAACACAAGCTGCTCCTTCAGCCGCTCTTCAAAACACGAAGCACGATATGTATGTCAGATACTGGCATCAACAGTGGCAGTCCTGGCCAGCCTCCTCCAGCCTCGCATAAGCCTACAACTGGGTTGTCTTTCTCGGGTCTTGGTTCTTCTGCAGGCCATGACCCTCCATGACCCAAGGTTCCCCAGGGAAAAAGTCAATCTTGCTGTGGGATGGAGGGTTAGGGGGCAAATCAAGGAGGGCAGAGAGCCTCATTTGCCTGTAGCCTGTGTAGGAGTCTTATGGGGGGGCTCCCCTGTTCATTCATAAATGGAATCTGTCTCTGGCATGGACAAGACCCCCCCACCCAGCTCTGCCCATCTCTGAGCCTCAGTTTTTCCACCTGTAAAACAAGGGCTGTGATGGATATGGTTTTTGGGTTTTTTTTCCCCCTCAGTGAGCTCTGACTCTGGTTTGCAAACCCCCCTCTTCCCGCTTGCCACCCTCCCGTGGTCTCCAGGCAACCTCACGCTGTATTGAGAGGAGGAGAGGCGGGCCGAGTAAACAGCCTTGGCGTCCCAGTGCCCCGTTCAGAGCCAGCCAGCAGGGCCCCTTGCCACCCAGAGCCAAGCACCCCACACGTCCCTTTCTCTGGCCGTATAAGGAGAAAGGAGGCCAGAGACTCACGGACACCAGCTGCAACCCAAGGACCGAGGACAAAGTTCTGCCTCTACCCCCCATCCCCCTACCCTGGTCTCAGGGACTGAGAGTGAAGAAAAAAATATACGCCACTCACCACCTCCTCTGGGTCACACATTTCTGCTGTGCCCTGGCCTGTGGGACACTCTGTGAAAAGCACAGGTGGCCTGCCCCTGGGTGATTGGAGCCTTCTTCCCGAGACGTGCTTCCCCCACCCCTTAGGCCTCAAGTCAAGCATCCAGCAAGGCAGGCAGGGGCATTTCCCCACAGCCCTATCTTGGTGTGATAGTCCCCTACTGGTGTCGCAGGTCCCCATGGCCTCTCCCTGACCCAGATGCCTTCCCTCCAACAGGAAACCACCTTTCCAGGGTGCAACCCGCTTGTCTTTGAGTGACCCACCCAAAGCTCTTTCCAGCCCCTGTTCTGGCCTTCCTCTAGGGGTTCTTGAGTCCTGCTTGCCCAGGATCTCCACTTCTCCATGATCAGGTGATTCCCTTCACCTGACGCCAGAGCTTCCATTTCACCTTCCAAGTTACCTTTCACCCTATATATTTATCTCCAATTCTGCCTCCTCTAAGAAGCCTTCTCTGATTCCTGCTACTGACCAAGGCTGCTCCCTCCACTGGATCTCACAGTCCACTGTCTTGGCTTGCTGTAGCACCTGGTACCCTAGTCATTTCTGCACCTGTCCCTCTTCCCATCCAGGGTGGGATACCTGGGGTGAGAGCAGAGATGGAGACTTCTTTACCCACACAGTCTGGCCCTGTTGTGCAGCCAGCATGCACCACACGTTAAGACACCCCAAACAAGAGGCTCACGGGATGGGACGGGGTAGAGACCAGTTGCTCAGGCCTCATCAGGGGATAGACAGGGATAGGGTGAGAAGACATGTGAGGCACACAGGAAACTCCACCAGTTTCAGGGACTGGTGGGCATGGTATGTGGACTTGGACATCACACAGCACCAGGTTCGACTCTTGCTTTTGTTTACCTACTGTGTGACTTCAGGCAGGTTCCCCAGCCTGCCTGGGTCTCGGTGCTTTGAGTATACAATGTGAGGGTGGTTGTCATGTCCACCCACAGTTTCAGGGAACATTGACAAGACAAGAAACACAAAGTACCTATGTGGTTACTGGCTCCTGCCTAACAAAAAGAACCCTTAGAACAATGAACAAGTTCCTTGGATAATTCAAAAAAGGCTGACAGCTCCTGACATTACACTTCATGAGTGAATTCTTGGGGCTGGTGTTGTGGCACAGAGTATTTAGCCACCACCTGCAATAACCCCATACCAAAGCACTGGTTCAAGGGCTGCTCCCTTTCCAGTCCACCTCCCTGCTAATGCTCCTGGAAAAGCAGTAGACAATGGCTCAAAAACTTGGGTCCCTGCCATCTTCATGGGAGATCCAGATGGAGTTCTGGGCTCCTGGTTTCAGTTTAGCCCTACCCCTAACCACTGTGGCTCTTTGGGGAGTGAACCAGCAGATGTCTCTCTATCACTCTGCCTTGCAATTTTTCTTTTCTGCTTTTTTTTTTTTAGAGCAGAGTTTCTCCATGTGCCTCCTTCGCAGGTAAGCAAGTTGAAGCCCAAGGAAGTGAATGTTCTGGAGCCAGAGTCAGGGCCAGAGCCATGATCAACAGTTGCAAGAGGGAAGGTGGTCAGCTAGCTGTCACCTGCCACCACAGCAACTGAGATGCAAGCTCCTGGTCTTTGGCCACTACCAAGCATGCTGGAAGTCTTAGTTTCATCTGTTCTGTCCCTCTTGTCTGTGTCATAGCAGAGACAGCAATAGCCAAGGCCAGAAAGCATAAGGGTGGGGAGGGGCTGGGATACAGCAGTCAGGCCAGCCACATGTGAGAGAGGCAAGACATTCACGCCAGGGTCACTGTGAACCCATGTGGCTTCTTGCTATGATTCACACAACAAAGGCGCCCACTCTGGGCCAACCCAGCCCCACACAGCTTGGAGAGCAGATTGTGGGGTGAATTGTATATTCCTTGTGCAATAAACAATACACCCAACCATCGGGGCAACCTGCTTTCCCCAGCATCCCTGCAGGGTAGGACATGAGCTGGGCTTTGGGATAGGGAGAAGAACCCTAAAGGGGAGGAGACTCAGAAGTCATGTGGAAGGAGAATTGGTGGGGCTAAGAGGTGGGCCTGGGGCCTAGGGGTGGAAAGACAGTGAGCTATGAGATCTGGGTACCACTTATCTGGCAGGGCAGGCCTTCTAGGGAGCTGACTTGTACCAAATGGAAGGCCTGATGTTGGCACGCACCAAGTCCTCCCCATGACCAGGGGGACCCAACGAAGGCTGGAAGAGCAGGTGGAAGGGAAGATGACAAGGCAAAGTGTGGGCCACCATAGAGGCTTTTAAGGGCTGGGCCTGGGAGCTCCTCGCCATCTGCTTCTGGCGGCAGCATGTAGGCAAGTTCAGCAAGGCCCTGTGCAGGCGCCCCCTCCCTCTCACCTGGTTGTCGATCTTAAGTTCCACCAGGGAAGTGTTATGGGGCAGGGCCTCCACCAGGCGCAGGATGCCGGCTCCAGAAATGAAGTTGGATTCCACGTTGAGTGTCTTCAGCACCTTGTTCACTTTGAGCATCTCAGCCAGGGCCTTGAGCAAAGCAGGGGTGCCTGTGAATCACTCTGGGCAAGGCTCGAGTCCCTCCTGGGGGTGGAACTTCACAAAAGGCAACAGGCAAGCCCATCGCCTTGGCTTCCTTCATTGACCACGTCTCCTCCCCTCCACTTCCCGGCCTGGGCTTCTGAACCAACCCCTGCTGGAGAATTCTCTCACTGCTCAACCTGCACTTAGACACATGGACCCTCCATTCTACTTTCCCTGGGACCATTCCCACGCTTGCTCTACTGCCCTGCCCATCCTTCAAGACCATTGTCAATGTGCCTCTCTCCCCAAGAGCTTTTTTTTGTTTGTTTTGTTTTGTTTTTTGTTTGTTTGTTTTCCTCAGCTAGCTGCTGCCTGCTCTCTCGAATCCTTACGAAGTTTATCTGCACTTTTCTCAGGGGACACACACATCTCAGTGTGAAGTTGGTTCTATCCTGGTGGCGTTTTCTATGTCATCAGACCACATACTCTCCCTGGGCTACAAATGTACCCCTGGCATCCTGCGCTGCCCAGCACATAGCAGGTCCTCGTTCACCAATGGGCGATGGAGTCCCTGGCTCTCCTTGCTATGCATCACATACTCTACTACTCACTTCCATCACCCTCTTAAAAGGGTGTGGAGACACACTCCTTCCATCTAGGCACCAGAAATCCTAGGGAACTACCCCACAGGCAACTGCCTAGGGCCAGCAGAGTAGGAGAGCTCAGGTGACCCCGAGCATGTTTCAGAGGGATGCAGCCAGGGGTGTGGATGACTATCAGGCCCTCTGAAGGAAATGAGGTAATTAGCAGCTGGTGGAAACCATGTGTCATGGAGGAAAGAGGACACCCCGGCAGCTGAAGCCCGGGACATTCTGACTGGTGGGCCCTGTTCTCTGAAGTGACACTTGGAACCAGGTGCACCTGCCCTTCGTCACTGCTGGCTCAGACCCAGGGAGCCTTGCATGTGGAAGGAGTCACTCACTCCAGTACCACATCAGTCCTCTCTATGGCCTGAGTAGATCAGCCCTCCTGGGGACAGTTTGTGTCCCCTTGGTACCTCGAAGAGAGTCCACTCTGAGCAAACCATCGACGTCTTTGTCAGCCAGCAAGCGAGGGTGCCAGGCCAGGCTAACTCAATTCTTTTGTTGCAGGAGGGGTAGTGGATAGGGCCTGGGGCATAGGCCAAGAGCCAGGGTAGGCAGTGGGCTCTGGCAGCTTCTGGCCTAGAAGCATCTCAGTGTTAAACAATGGGAATGCCAGGATGAACAGGCTGACATCAGCTGTTGACCTGGCATGGGGCCATGCCATGAACACACTCATCGCATTGAGCTAAGCCCTGCATGGATTTGCCTGGCTTTTGGCCCGTAACCTCCAAAGTACAGGGCCGATGGCTTTGCACCTGGGTCCCCACGGGCAAACTCAGGATCCATTGGAGATCTTCTGAGGTCCTAGGTTACACACTCTGACGCTCCCTGCTTATTGCTGGTGATGGGATGCTGGAAACTATTTTAATCACTTCAAAGATACTGCAGAAAAACTGTCCTGCCTATGTGCAGTGTCAGGAAAGGGCTGCTTGTCACTGAGTGGTGAATCGCTAGCTCTGGTGAGCTGCTTCCCACCCTTGGGGTAGTGACGCCCCTGCTGCTGTCTTCTTGCAGTTATGTGGACCATTTTACTCCTGACTGAGGGGCTGAGAATGCTTAGATGGGGCTATGTTCCCATCACTGCTGGACCCCTGGAGGCTCTTGATGCACAGGTGTTGAATGCTTGACAATTCAAAAAGAAGTGGTGGCAATGTTGCTTAATTCACTTGTTATTCTTTTTGAGACATGGGAAGGTACAAATAAAAATCAGTCCTTGGGTGTCTTCCTGTTGGTTGATTTCAAAGTAGAAGACAGAGAGGCCCAGAGAGGGACAGGCTCATGTGAACATGCTGATCAGAGAGAGGGCCAGCCTTAGGGGTCACATGACTACACTCAAAAGCCTAGGACCTCCTGTCACTTGCTGTGTGACTGTGTACACTGACTAACCTTTACACCCTGATTTTCCTGTGCAAAGTTGGGGAGACCTGTACCACTTGAGATCAGGCCTGGCTGGGAGGAGGTATGGGAAGTGGCCCTGGGCGACAGCAGTCCCATCCACCTCCTCTCCTGCCTCCTAGCCCCGCCCTTACATTACACCACACAGGACACTTCCCCAGTGGGGTCCAGTCAGTTGTGAACCCACCAACTTCATGACCTCTGTGTCTTAACCGCATCCCAAGCAGCAGAATTGAGGATACATACGAAGGCCACTGGGTCATTGCTGCGCGTGCCCACGATGCTGAACTTTTTCACGTGTGAGTTGTCCTTCAGGGCTTCGGCATACGCCTTCAGGGTGGGGATGGGGATGTTCTGTAGGGAACAGGGCAGCAGGGGGTGACCAGCAGCCCACACCAGGTGGGCAATCAATCCTCCCCTTGGCAACCTGGCTCCTTGCTGAAGTCTAGAAAATCTCCTAACACCAAAATGGAATGAGCAGAGAGGGTCCTGGGGAGAATTTTCTAGTGACCAGACTGCAGAAAATCCAAATTGCAGAAAAGCCTTGCAATTCTCTGTGTGAATGAGGAGGCTGGGAAAGAGGCCATGACCAAGGTTGGGAAACTTCAGCAGTATTATGCAAAGGGCTCAGAACTGGGGGCTGTTGAGGGTGGGGCCTGGCCCCTGCCCTCGTGGTCAGTGACCTTTCTGATTTGCTGTGTGACTCTGGGGAAGTCTTCGTCCCTCTCTGGGTCTGTTTCTGAAAGCGGAGGTGGAGGGCTGTGCTTGCTTTGAAGAGACACTAACCCTCAGAGTGTCCTGGCTCTGGCTGTGCATCAGAGACTCTTGGGGAAATCTTACAAAATGCTGATCCCTGGGCCTGCCCCAGACCAAAACACACTCAGAGTCTCTGAGGGTATTGGTTGGGTCTGGGCAGTGGTATGTTAACCCTAGTCTCTGTAGGTGAAATCCAAGTGCCTTATGGGAGGGGAAATTGAGGCTTGGAGGGAACTGAGCCCCAGGGCAGAAACCTGGAGGGAAGTTCCACAGCCCTGTGCTGCCCTGAGTCGGTATTCAGTGCCTGAGGACAGGATTCTGAATGGTGCCAGTGTCTCCCACTGGGCACATGGCAGGAGGCCAAGGCACCTGAGAGAGACAGGCTGGCAGCGTTTTTTTGCAGCTCTCTTATTTCAGAGAGTCACTTGAGCTCCCTTGGGAGTGGAGCAGGCTGGCCAGGTGGAGGAGGACCCTAGAGCACAGGTTTCCAATCTGATGGCGCCATGGGGTCTGGCAACTGCTCGAATAAAAGTGGAGAAGAAAGGAAAGAGGAGTAGGAAAAGAGGGGCTAGCTCCTTGTCTTACCCAGTTCCCTCCTGGGACTAACCCTGCTGGCCCCTGGGCTGAGCAGGTGCCCAGGCAGCTGTGTTCTGGCCATGGGGGAATGCCTGTCCACCCGCTTCTCCTATGCTCTGGTAGTTGCAGGGGGAAATAGCTACAGAAATAAGAGCAAAGAATGAAGGGTTTTTGGGAAAGTCCACCTAGCCTCCTGTGTAGCTGTCAAATAGGTTGGCTCTGAATCCAATCCTGCACCAGTGATGCTCCATGGCAGGGCTGGTTCCAGCCTGGTGGGCATTGGGCATTTTGCCACCTTCAGATCCCGTGCAGCCGTGGGTCTGCCTGACTCATAGCTTTATCTTGGCGAATCTCTCAGTGTTTTGGAAAACAGTGGCCGGTTTCCAAAGAGAAAGCTGGGTTGGCTTGCATGCTACATCTGGGCCTGTTGTCACCCTCAGATAGAAATCCAGCCTGCAAGTGTCCTGGCCCATGCTCTTAAACACTTCCCTCTGCAGGACTTTGCACCCTGCTTGATTCTGCAGGACTCAGGGGTCCAAACAGGATGCCTCAGCTCCTGCACAGCTCAGATTGACAGTGTCCAAGACACATGGGACGCACCCCTACCTCCCTCATCACACAGGTGAACTGAAAGGAAGGGACTTTACCCGGATGTTATTGAGGTTGACCTCTTCAAGCTTAGGGTCGTTGTTCTTGATCCGCTCTAGTGTTTCCTCCACATCCGTTGAATTTGGTTCTTCATCAGGTACGGGCTTGTACTGTGTAGGTTTAATCACACCTAGAAGGACCAACAAGAAACAAAGAGCTTGGTCCCTTGCTCTTGACCCAGGAGACTACAAAAGGAAGTATGGGCAGAGCTTGAGCCAGGTGATGGTTGCATGTCCGGGGAACCAGCAACACCTTGGGGAAGCCTTGCAGGGGGAGCTGGAAAGTGGGACTCTGCCTGGATGAGCTCTTGATGTCCTGTGATAATAGGCAAGTCACTTAGATTCTCTGAGTTTGGGGTCCCAACCTCATGGGCTTTCATGAAGACAAGATAAAGTATGCCTGGGGAGGGAATGCATGCATCTTCCAGCAGGGAAGAAACATTCTTTATTTCCCTTTGGGGTCGAACCACCAGTTTGGAACAATGCAGTGGCACCAGACAATGTGGCACTGTCACAACAAACTCATGGAATAGAAGAGGCATCTAGAAACAGGTCCCTGTGGATATGTGGATGTGGGTGATATGGTGATAGGATGAATGTCACAACGATGACCTCATCCCACACCACACACTATCATCAACTCCAGAAAAAAAGTGAACATAAGAAACAAATTTGTAAAAGCCTTAGAAGAAAACACAGAAGATGATGTTTATGATATTGGGATGGACAAAGACTTCTAAACAAGACACAGATCCCAGGAGACTCAAGGGACAACATGGCCAGATTTGACTACAGAAAAAAATCGGAGTATCTCTCACTTGCCCGGTGCTTTCTAAGAGCTGGGCCAGGGGTAGGGTGTAGGGTGGGGTGGGGCTGAGCACTCTGGGATGTATACTCACTGTTGAGTCCTTCTTTGTTGACAATGGAGCTGCTGCCCAAGGCCTGGTAGTACTGCTGGTTACTCATGAGTGTGTGCATGCCCAGGATGGCTGCAGGGACAAGAAAAGGCCATGACTCTCTTCTCCCAGACAAGCAAGACTGCGGGGGGGGGCTGACACACTGCCCCTCGGGCCCTTTTGTCACAGAAACAGCAGGAACATACATACATGCATACATTTTAAAAAAAAAAGAGTCCTCAGAGAATTTTAGTGGGCAGCCAATGCTCCCTTACTCTGTATAACCATGCTGCGCAGATTTCATTCTCATGGGCCAGCCTCCCCTCTAGTCTTTTCAGGTTACAGAAAGCAGCTTAGGGTGCTTTTCCAGCCACTGAAGGCTGCAGCAGGGGTGAGCTGGTCTGGCCCGAGCTGTTGGTGAGGAGGACTCACCAGGGAGGGACCAGGGAGGGTCTGTAGCCATGAGGTCCTCACAGCTGTCCAGATGGGACAACAGGGGCTTGTGATAGCCATACCCAAAACCCAGAGTCCAGCTCCGTAGATCCTCCCCCTCAACCTCTCTGTAAATTCCTCTTTCCCAGGACTTTTGAGAAGGCCCCTGGTATTTGAGGAAGATAAATATATATAATATATATATATATATTTTAATCCCTGGGTCATTTATTTAGATATATTTTCTACTTAGAGAGCTGACCTCAGAGCTCTTGATGAGGAGAATCAGGAGACCCCAGGTCCAGTTCTGCCATGACCTTGATGCCAGTGGGGCAAATCTCCCCTCTGGGTTTCTATCTCCTATGCCCAGTGAGGGAATAAGACTGGGCTGGTGTTTTTTCAAACCACAGCTGCACCTGCAGCTCTGTGGGAGTTGTGGCGGGGCGTGGGGGTGGGCAGATGACTACAACACAAGCTCTACCCAGGGCCAATCCACCCAAACCCCTGGAAGGAAGGTCTTGAGACTCCCCTCGGGTGACACTGGTGTTCATTGGTCCCCTTCCCCACCAAGAAGATGCTCTTGAACAGAAGAATCCCTTCTGTTTCTCACAGTCAGGAGAGTATTCTTGGCTAAAATTAAACCTCCCCGATCATCACCCAGGAGAACTAGGGAGGAAAGAAGCATCTGCCTCCTTTTTTTTTTTTCCTTGCAGCTCTCAGGGTTTTAATTTTGGCTGTGCCGACGTGGGCAGCCAGAGGCAGCAGGCCTGAGTCAGCAGCAGGTGAATCGGCATCATGACTCCTTCCTGAGCTGGTGCTTCCAGCTCCCTCCCAGCCCATGGGACCTCTGGGCTGCTCCTGTTTTTTTTTTGGGGGGGGGCAGGGTTGGAGAGGTTTTGGGGAATCCTTTGAAAGCCATAACCTCACAGGACTACCTGGTGTTGCTTAAACACCCAGGGAGAGAGGTGGAAAACCGAAGTTGTGTTTGGTCCTTGGATGTCAGCTTCCTGCGATGGTCAGCAAGTTGAGATCAAAGGCATGGAGGGCACAAGGACCTGTCAGAGACCAAGAGGAAGCACACCTGTGGCAGGGTGGGCCTTGGCACTGATTTTCTGGGCAGTCCTGTATAGGTCACTTCCCCTTGGGAGCTTCAGCGTTCTCCCCTGGAAGTGGAGGGAGCTGGACCGTGGGGCCCCAACCCTCCATGGGACACAGCAGCCACATACTAATTCTACATCAACCCCTCATGGCCTTGCCTTATGTCACAGTCAGCACGTGGGGCAGCTTTGCTGAGCTCCCATACTTCCTAGGGAACTAATTTGCCAAGAGCGTCCAGTAAAGGCTCTCCTGGCTCCTAGTCCCCCAAGAGGCTGGTAATGGGAGTGTCTGTTAAGAGGAGGCCTGAGAAAGAATAAAAGCATTTTGCAGTACAGGAAAGTCAGGGGACCGGAAAGGAAGGAGGCAAGAAGAAAGGAAGGAAGGTAAGGGGGTAGAGAGAGAAAGGAGGGGGGAAGGGAGGGGAGGAGGAAGGAGAAAGAGGGGGGGGAAAGAGAGAGGAGGAGCGATGGAAGAGAGAGAAGGGGAGGGAAGAGGGAAGAAGGAACAGAAAAAGGGGTGGGACAGAGAGGAGCAGGGAGAGAGGCAGGAAGGAAGGGAGTGGGGAAGGGGAAAGGGAGGGAAAAAGGAGAAGAGGGGGAGGAGAAGGGAGGAGATGGAGAGGAAGAGAGGGAAAAGGAGGGTGGAGGAGGTGAGAAAAGAGGAAGAGAGGGAGTGAGGGGGAGTGAGAGAGGAGGGAGCCCGCAGCCCTGCTGAGCACAGTGGGGGTTCTGTCAGTGCTGTTCCTCACCCCATCCCCACAGCCAGCACTGGGCACAGAGTGGGGACTTTCCTCCTCACTCGGTTTTGCCCACTCTACATCACCAGGCGTGAGCAATGGAAGGAAACAGCGTCTTCACTGCCTGCTGCTTCATTCTTTGTACATATCGGCAAAGCTGAATTTAGCACTGGGAAACTTCGGTTTTTTTTTTTTTTTTTTTTTTAAAGTCTAGATCTTCCTCAAAACTCAAAAAGAACTATTTTTGAACTCTGAAAGGAACATCGTGTCCTGTTTCCTCCGCCTGCCCTGGCAGGGTTCACTCCATTTGTAATTCCACCCAGGACTCACAGATAACGGCACTCATCATGGCTTTCTGGGCTGCTGGCTGCCTGCTGCCAGGCTGGCACTGTGCACGCGGCTCAAGGTGTCTTCCCACCAGCTGGGGACAGGTGGCCGAAGAGGAGACTGGTGAGCAATCAAGCCACTTTTGCACACATTACACACAGACACTGGAGAATGGGAGGAGGACAAGGGCTGAAGCATAGCAACATGGCCAGGGGCCAGAGGGTAGCCAGAGGGCCATAGGAGTCAGGGGCTACCACTGCCCTTGGGGGTGAGAAGCCTGAGGGGCTGCCCTATCTGAAGGGTTGATTTCCCTCCCTACTCTCCTTCCAGGCCCTACCCCACACATCGGATCCTTAAACATCAACCAGGATCACGTGCCTGGGTGGGCACAAGTGGCATTTGCTTCTTGCAGTTCACTCCCAGTGACCTCCATGCCACAACCCAAGGCTGCATGCCCAGAGCTTAGCACCGTCATGGCCCAGTCTGCACCTGCTACTCACCCCTGTGGGTGTCTACATGTTTCTTCTCTGTCCTCCCCATCCCCTCCTGGGTCCCTGAGGACGGAGACTGGACCTGACCCTTCAGTGAACCAATGCATGAGAGATGTGCCTTCCCTGTCACACCTAAGTCAGTGGGGTGCACCCCTGGCACTTTCCTGCCAGTCCCTACCACTGCAGGATAGCAAGCCTGCCAGGTGTGCCCCTGTGTAGTAGGTGGTTTGGAGGGGGCTGACTCCTTCCCAGCTCAGAGTCCCTGGCCCTGCTCTTTCAAGTCTGACCCCTCCACTGGTTCTCAGGTGGAGTCCTGCAGCGTTGCCCATCCGAAGGCCTCCTCTGGGGCCAACATTTGCCATATCTCAGAGTATCACCACCTCTCTGCCTCTCCCAGCACTCCCTGATTTCAGGCATCTCTGTCACAGCATCCAGACTCTGCCCCAGGGTGGCCTTGCCCTGTCCCCAGCTGACCTCCTGAACCTTGGTTGGGGACTCTCTCTCACTCATCCCTTGCACCCTTCCCCTCTGACAGTAGGTGGTGACTCTGCCACTGAGTTCTAGCTTGAATCTGCCTGGGATCAAGCCCTCTTATGCAGGGTACTGAACCTCACCGTGTCCACTTTCTCCACCTGTAAAATGGGTCAATAGTAGAAGTGACCTCTTTGAATTGCTACGGGCAATAAACACAACAAGGTGTTGTAAATAACTCATGCAGTGGCTGGGCCATGCTCATCCCTTTATCCCCAAGAGGCACTGGCATCTCTCCTGGGGCTAATAGGAAATGACAGTCTCCAAGGCTGGCCAGTTAGTGCAGGGGCAGGCTCACAGCTCCCTGCTCCTGCCTGGATGTGGGAGAGTATGATGGACAGATAATAGTCCTCAGTCACTAAGGCAAGCATGAAAAGAAAGGCTTTCCAGAAAGCAGTGGAGCAGCCCAGGCCTGCTCAGTGCGGTAGCTCTGCTTCGTCTCCAGAACTGGCAGGGCCATAGTTCTGATGGCCATTCGATAATTCCCAGAGCCACGAGGGCAGTGATGTCCCTGCATAGCAGGTGGTTTGGAGGAGAAGGTGCAGAAGGAAAACGGCTCCAGGGCCAGTGCACGTGTGCAGGTGCTGGCTCAGGGCTGCAAGGGCTTCCCTGGTCCCCCAGGCAAGCATGTGGGTAGAGGCAGGATCCAAGAGGGCTGGGGAGACTTGTGCCAAGCCTGGGCTCACCTGCCGAGCAGCTGGGCATCTGAGCCTGGCATTCCATGCCCACGTGGATGGGCCTGCCCAACTCTGCACTTGGCACTGAGGGTCAGAACCTTCTCCCCTGGCCCTCTCTCTCTTACTCTCTCCCCTCCACCTGCCACTCTTTATTCTTCCCAACATTTTTGTCTCCTGAGCAGGGGGCTTTCTGGGTTCAGGGGCTGCACACTACTGTCTCCTTTAGTCCCTGAGTCCCTACATCCTGTTTTGACTCCTGCTTAGGATCAACCCAGGGGCCAGAGTCTTCCCTCTTCCAGTCCCACCATGGCCCACCCCTGTGGGGTTCCCCACTTCCCCCTGAATGCCATCAGGAGTCACATACCACACCCAGGGGCAGCAGACAGCCATGGGTGGCTGAGTCCCCTGGAGCTGGTGGCCTGGCCATCCGAGACCCCTCCCTCTTGTCTCAGCTGTTGGACCAGGCTTTGCCCATCTTGATCCAGCCTGTGGTTCCCAGCCCTTTTGCAGCTTCCTGGCCTCCATGCCAGCTTTGCCCCATTTTTTGTAGCTTGTGTTTTCAAAAACTACTGCCTTGACCTGCTATTTGCCCTGGTGGGGCCCCAGTTTCCCAGCCTGCCTTGTGCTCTGAAACAGATGGCAAGTCTGATGAAGTTGCTCTGAGCCCTCCGTGAGCCTCCCTAACAGAAGCGGCTGGAGGTCCTGTCTGACCACTCATCCCAGGTAGTGGCGAGAGCAGGAGTTTGTGCAAATAGCTAGGAAAGGGCCACCACCATGTCTCTCTGAGATGGAATTGGTCAGGGGGAGGTGGTCTCAGGTTTTGAATCATGGACTATCACCCTCTTGGCCTCCTTTAGTCCCTTTGAGAACTGGCAAGGATGTTCATTTAGAAATGAACCACACAAGACTCCTTGTGTGAAAAATGCTTCTGGAAGAAACCAGAAGCTTCTAGAAGGTCTCTTACCTGCGATGTCACAGAGTTCCGCATCGGAAGCATTTGCCAAGGCCTCCTCCAGCTCGGGCTCCAGCGTCACACTTTCCAGCACGGGATCCATTGGTTTCTGCTTGGGGACCCAGACCTTGCCTGAAAACAGAAAGTCACACATGACATGGAAACACCCAGAATAGCAGACCCACAGCAACAGAGGGGAGATCACCCGGGCAGGGGCAAAGGGGCATGGGGCAGGCTCCACTGAGATGGAGAGGATGGTGGTACAACACAGCACGTGCCCTAAATCAGTGACTTGACCTTACTTTATGTTATGTGAATTCTACCTTTGTTAAAAGCAGAGACCCTGCTGCCCAGTTGTTGGAGAAGAACCTAAAGTGGGTGAGAATATGATCAGTGGAACAGAAGGCCATGGCCCAGCAGGGACACCGTGCTGGTGACCTTGACCAAGGTGGCAGGGGTGGAGGTGGGGAGGGAGGGAGGGAGACAAGGATGGAGAAGCATCCAGAAGGACGTTCACTAAATGATGCCAGTGTTGACTTCCAGTGGAGGGAATGACTTTGAATGATTTTACTTTCTTCTTCACAGCAGTATCAATCCCTTCAACAGTGAAACATGCACACACAACAGAATCGTTCAGGGGAAGGGATGTCCTAAGTACCATACTGATCAGAAGCCAGGGGTCTGAGGAACCAGACAACAGAGCAGGACAGCAGGATGCCTCAAAAGGAACTCAGCTGAGAATCTGACTGACACATCGGCTGAGATAAACAGCCCATGGATATTTAGGGCCTGTGTAGCCACCATCATTGAAGACCTGGACAATCTTTCCTCCATCTTACTAGCTGGAATGTGAATGTGATGTCTGGAGCTTCAGCAGCTAGATAGTTCATGAGGATTAAAGACATATTATAGAGAGAGCAGAATAAAAGGCTAGGAAGGAGTGATGGATGCCAGGTATCTCGAAGGATCTACTTTAGCAACTCTGAATGCCTAAGAAAATGAAACTTTGATTAAGAACATGTTACTATTCCGTCCTCCAGCATAAACAGCCACATTTAATTCTAATTCCCTCCCCTATTCTTCTTGAAGGAGAAGGCCTCTTATTGCACTGTAACCGGCCAGGTTTGGGGTGCTGCTGCCCTTCATCCTGAGCTAGCCCTGGGCGCTATATGGGGTTAGAGCTCAGCTAGGGCTGAATGGAATGTCCTTGGGTCTGTCAGGAGGGTCTCCTGTCTCCCTTCATGGAGACCTCCACTTGGCCCACCCTGAAGATCTTCACTGGGGGCTGGCATTCTGCCTTATTGGGTTAAGCTGTGACACTGGCATATGAGCACTGGTTCGAGTCCTGGATCCTCCACTTCTGATCCAGCTTCCTGCTTAATGCACCTGTGAAAGCAGCAGGATATGGTACAAAATGCTCAGGCTCCTGTCACCCATGTGGGAGACCCAAAGGAAACTCCTAGCTCTGACCTGGCCCAGCCAGTCCTCACTGTGTCTGATCCTTTGTCATCATGTACTAAGCAGTGGTCAGGGTGGGGCATGGTGCTAATGGACAGGGAGGGACGCAGCAGTGACCACTTTGGACATGGCCTTGGCTCCCTATGTCTGTGTGCTGGGGATGGGGGTAGCGGGAGAGAACGCATAGGACAGAAAAGCATTCACTATACAATGAGAACTAATGCTTCCATCTGACGCATATTTGTTAGGTCCCACTTAAAGACTGGTTCAGTTCCGGGTATATAAGAATGAATGAGGCAGAACTGGTCCCTGTTTGCTACAAGTTTGTAATCTAAGGAGGGAGTACTGGAGGCTCACCAAGTCTTCACTTGACCAGGACCTGGATAGCTGGGTACTGGGGGAAACTACCTAAGCTGTAATAACCCCAGGCCCTGCCCTTAAGGAGCTTTTAAGGCTAGAGAATAGGGGCAGGGTAAGAAGTAAAGAGATGCTAATAAAAAAGATGATGATTGGTGGGGCCAGCACCATGGTGCAGTAGGCTAAGCCTCTATCTACAGTGCCAACATCCCATCTGGGTACCTGTTCAGTCCCGGCTGCTTCACTTCCCATCCAACTCCCTGCTTGTGGCCTGGGAAAGCAGACGAGGATGGCCCAAGTGCTTGGGCCCTTGCATGAAGCTTCATGACCTGGATGAAGCTCTTAGATTCTGGCTTACAACTGATCCAGTTGCAGCTATTGTGGCCATTTGGGGAGTTAAAACAAACAAATACAAACAAACAAACAAAACCAGACAAAATCTGTGGTCAACTATTTCAGGTTTCTGAAATGGAAAGTAACTACAAGAGAGAGAGCTGAGGAAGACTGCATGTCCTGAACAGGGTGGGCAGGCCCAGTGTTCCTAAGGGGGTAATAAGATCTAACGCCCATGACACGCCAGGTGCTGCTTTAAGTGCTTTATCTACATCTGGACTCACTTGATCCTCATAGCCACCTCACGGAGCTGGCAGCTGGACGTGCATCATGCTCATTTGACACGGTAAGAAACGAATCCAACAGTCAGCTTCACAATGTTACTTCTGCTCAGACAACTCACAGGAGACAACACCAGGAATGCAACTCCAGTAGACCCAGCTTTGAGCCTGTGTTTCCAACCATGATAGCTCTTACAGGGGAGGGATAGCCCTCCGGGAAGGCAGCAAAGGGCTGGGCAGCAGGGCACCAGTACTCTGGGCATAGAAAATACACGCAAATGTCCTGAGGTAGGGAAAGGAGCTCAGAAAGTTCGAGGAGCAGAAAACGGCCTGTGGAGTAGCAAGGCGAGTATGACACAGGGGCAAGGCAACCTGGGTAGGAGGCCAAGGTGGAGTCCCGAAGGACTGCCTGGCCTTGACCATCAGGACCTTCTAGAATGGGGAGTCTTGGAGGAACAGCTAATGGAAGGGGTGCTGCACCTGTCAGAGTGGGAACTGTGGGGAGAAAACAAAGTGAACCAGGAAGATGGACACCCCTGGCTTCTGCTCTGCACTGGATGCTCCCTGCTTGGGCCGCTGGTCCCCATGTTGTTGCTGTCAGTAGTCTCCTCCTTGATGTGCAGAACAATCTAAGTTTGCATGAAAACCAGCCTGGTCACCCTGCTCAGGGAGATTCAGGGCTAAGATCTGCTGACCAAGGCTGGTGGAAAGGACTCTTTCCCATTTACCAACCAACTTGGCCAAGCAGACAGCATGCACTGAGGCTTTGGGAGCTGGGCAAGGGGCTGGGGACAGGGAACGTTGGTCTGATGTGGTCCCCCCTGTAGGGCAGGGCCTGGCCCACAGCCACCGATGGCACTTGCTAGGGAACGACACACGTGGACAAGCAACATGGTTCGGTACCTCGTTTCTCCCCCGTGTAGGGGACCAGATCTTCTCGGTCCTTAAACTCTTTTGCTTGCTTTTCCAAATGGTCCAAGAGCTCCTCTCTTTTAAAGGGGCCCGTGGGCGCCTTGGTGGTCTGATCCTTCTGCCTCAGGCCTGCAGGCAACAGAGCATTCTATAAGGGAGGTAGGGAGAGGCACAACAGAAAGAGAAAAAGAGAAAGAGAAAGAGAAAAAAGAGAGAGAGAGAGAGAGAAAGGGAGGAGGGAGGAGGGGGAGAGAAACAGAGAGAGTGCGTCAGCGGCTGAAGGCTTGCCATTGTCCATGTTCTCAGCAGGGACCCCAGAGTTCAGCAACTTCATCCCCATCCCACATGATACACAGCAAAGGGATCTGAACTCCAAAGGGCCAGGGGCAAAGGCTGGGTGTCTCTCTATCATTCTCTGGGTGTGCTCCTACCTCTAATAGGGGTCAAGGTCAAGAGTAAAGAGGCAGGTAGGCTGCCAGGCATCAAGGAGCACCTGCTGAGAGATGGGTGGGGCTAGCTCAACGTTTAGGGGTGTGAAGATGCCAATAGCAGGTGCATCTCAAGTGGGTAGAGAAGATGCCAAAGGGGTTTTGAGTTGGGGCCTGGAGACAGAATCAGGCAGGAGTAGGCAGTGGAGCCAATACAGAAGCAGAGGGTGTCCCTGGGGCAAGTCTGAGCAATGGGCAGATGAGGCATGCTGGCAGCCTTGGGCTCTGGGCTCAGGATACACTCGGGTCCTCACGCATGGACAACATCGCCCTGGCAATGGGTGTCTGGTTCTCACACATGGAGGGCTAAGGCATTCTCCCCATGCTGTTGGACTCAAAATGACCCAGGGCCTCTCCAGGGTGGAAGGACCTTATAGCTGCAAGATTGCTTCCACATCACCAAGGCCAACGCCCTCTCTTCCAGGGGAAGGGGGAAACCAAGACCCAGAACAGCAAAGGATCTGCTAAAAGTTTTGGGGAAAGATCCAGAACAAAACCCAGGGTCTTTCCCTCAAGGCTGGGGACAGGAGGCCTTCAACTCTCATCACTCGCTCGCCCCACCTCCTTTCACTGAGAGAGCAAAGGGGATATCTGGGAGGCAGAGCCTGGCTTCTTGCCACACCCCCAGCTCACTAAAATTGGGGAGTCTTCTTACCTTACATGTTTATATCACATCATGTATCTTTCACCCCCACTGCCCTCCAGCTCCAACACTCTAAATCCTAGTTTGAAATCTTTCCCCAAGAACCAGAGCATACAAGGAGGCCCAGGCCTGGCACAGGGAGGGACAATGCCTGGGAGGTGAACATTACCGCCCAGTGCACCTGTGCTGTTAGAGATGTTTTACCACCACCAAATGTCATGCTGCTGTTCAGGGAAGGGCAGTGGCTTTACAATGGGGAGGTAGGACCCTGCTCCTACATGGAATATAGGTGTGCAGGGCCCAGGATGTGGGGCTCCCAGATGGTGTTGGTGGACCTGCTCGTGGATGGAGGGTGCAGAGCAGCAGAGATGTGTAGGAGCTGCAGTGTTGTATGGGAGAACAACTAGGAGGTCAAAAATCAAGCCTTGTCTCATTTGGGAGCATCACTGAAGTCACACAGCCCCCAGCTTTAATGCTAGGTCCCAGACACTATCCACTCAGCAGGCAGGACAGGCAAGACATCCAGAAGAGCCATATTCTGTGGACAGGTGCCAGGTTAGATGGGATGGCCCATGGCTCACTGTGTATTCTTACATGTTCTCCATGGGCAGACAAAAATTCCTTGCTGCCCTGTACAAGCCACCAGGAGAGGATCCCTAAGGAGAAATGCAAGTTCTTTATCTCGTGTCTACACTGTATACTTGACCTGATACAAGCCTGAGCTCTGACCTGGAATAAGGACCCAGTGGCAGCCTTGGGGGCAAGTCCCATAAAACTTTGTGCCCCGGTTTCTCAAGCTGTAAAGAGTAAATAATGAGGGCCCAGTGCGATAGTGTAGTGGTTAAAGTCCTCGCCTTGCATGCACCCGAGATCCCATATGGCCGCCAGTTCTAATCCCAGCAGCCCTGCTTCCCATCCAGCTCCCTGCTTGTGGCCTGGGAAAGCAGTCGAGGATGGCCCAAAGTGTTGGGATCCTGTACCCACGTGGGAGACCCGGAAGAGCTCCTGGCTGCTGGCTTCGATTGGCTCAACTCCAGCCGTTGCAGTCACTTGGGGAGTGAACCATCAGACGGAAGATCTTCCTCTCTGTCTCTCCTCCTCTCTGTATATCTGCCTTTCCAATAAAAATAAATAAATCTTAAAAAGAAAGAGTAAATGATGAGAGTTGTAACTCCTACAAAGTTGTGGAGAGCATTCAGTTGGATGATGAAGGAAGAACACTCATCATGGTGAATAGCTAAACATTACAGCTTACTATGACTGGTGCTCTGTGAGCAAAAATGCACTTTAATAGCAAACTGTTCACCCAGGTATGCACTTTCAGTAAGATATATTAGCCCAAATATATCTTCAAATAAAAAACAAAACAAAACCAAAATAAAACAAAAAAAAAGGTGGTTGTGCTATGGCACAGTGGGCTAACCTGCCCTCTGCAAGGCTGGCGCCTCATACGGCAGCTCAAGTCCCAGTTGTTCCACTTCCAATCCAGCTCCCTGCTAATGTATCAGGAAAGGCAGCAGAAGGTGGCCCATGTACTTGGGTCCCTTCGCCCAGAGGGGGATCAGAAAGGAGCTGCTGGCTCTTGGCTTCAGCCCGGCCCAGACCTAGCTATTGTTGGCATCTAGGGGAGTGATTCAGTGGGTGGGCGCTTCCTTTCTGTCCCTTCCTGTTTCTCACTCTGCTTTGTGAATAAATAGATAAATAAATAAGAACAAATAAATCTTTTTAAAAAAGAAAACATGATTCTCTTATTTGAATCAGTTAATTAAAAAAAATAAAAATAGCAAAAGTTTTTTTCCTGGCAATTCTTAGCTTATCAAAATTTTAAAGTAAATATTGAACCTATAAGCCTTACTAGGAGCTAAAGTTTATTTGCTTTCCATTTAATAATACACTGAACAAAACACCACAGGATGTTGTTAAAACCAAAGACAGCTCTGTGTTTCAAACTGTGTATTATTTATCATTTCAATTTGTTTTTTAAAGATTTATTTATTTTTATTGCAAAGTCAGATATACAGAGAGGAGGAAAGACAGAGAGGAAGATCTTCTGTCCATTGATTTCACTCTCCAAGCGGCCACAAGGGCTGGAGCTGAGCCAATCCAAAGCCAGGAGCCAGGAGCTTCTTCAGGATCTCCCACACGGGTGCAGGGTCCCAAGGCTTTGGGCCATCTTTGATTGCCTTCCCAGGCCACAAGTAGGGAGCTGGATGGGAAGTGAGGCTGCTGGGATTAGAACCGGCAACCATATGGGATCTCGGGTGTTCAAGGCGAGGACTTTAGCCACTAGGTTACCGTGTTGGGATCTCAATTTGTTTTGAAAAGCAGTATGTGACTTCATATTGTATAAAAAATTAATTCAAAATGGATCAGAGACCTAAACATAAGAGCTACAACTATAAAACTCTTGGAATGAAGCATAGGCAGAAATCTTTGTGACACTGGGTTAGGCCACAGTTTCTCAGATATGACACAAAAACAATAAGCAAGAAAAGTAAGAACAGATAAGAGGCACTTCATCAAATCAAAAACATCTGGGACCAGTGTTGTGGCATATCAGGCTAAGTCTCTGTGGTGCTGGCATCCTGTATGGCTGTAAGTTCAAGTCCCAGCTGCTCCACTTCTGATTCAGCTCCCTGCTGATGGCTTGGGAAAGCAGTGGAGGATGGCCCAAGTATTTGGAGTCCTATATCAGTGTGGGAGAACTAGAAGAGGCTCCTGACTCCTGGCTCTTGGCTTTGGACCAATTCCTGCCATTTGTGGCATTTTGGGGAGCAAACCAGCAGACAGAAGAGAATGTTCTCTCTCTCTCTCTCTCTCTCTCTCTCTCTCTCTCTCTCTGTCCCCTTCTTTCTGTGTTGTAACTCTGCCTACAAATAAAAATAAATAAATCTTAGGAAAAAAATTAAGAAACATCTGTGCATCAAGGAACTCTGGGGAAAGATAGCTCCCAGATATGGTATCTGGTAAATTATGTATCTGTAAGAGTCTAGCACCCCCCAAAAAAAGGATCCAGAATTTGGGAATGCGTAGAAATCTCACAGAATAAAAAATATGTGCGAATGACCTGAATAGATAATATAAAAACATCCACTAAGCAGGTGAAGAGATGTTCCACACCATTACTTGTATCAGGGAAATACACATCCTACCCACAATAAGGGATTACTTCACAGCCTCTTGGATGGCCACGTCAAAAACAGAGATTATAGTGAGAACACCAGAACTCTCACACTGTACCAGCAGAAAGGGCAAATGGTATACCCCTCTTGGCAGGCAGGCTGGCAGTTTCTCAAAGAGTTAAACAAAGCATTATCATGTATCTCAGCATGTGGGGAATAAAAAGACACCTACCCCTAAACTTAGACATGAATGCTCATAGAAGCCTTGTTCAGAATAGCCAACATACAAAGAAGTCAGATGGTCATCAACTGATGAATGAATATATAAAGCATGGGCAGTCCATGCAACTGAGTATTCTTCAATCATTAAAAAATGAAGCCCTACAAACATGAATGAGCTTGGGAAACATTATACTAAGTGAAAGAAGCCAGATCCAAAGGAACACACATGGTGGATGATCCCATTATATACAACATCCAGAAGAGTCAAATCTATAGAGACAGAAAGCAGAGAGAGGATACCCAAGCCTGGAACTATGAACAGCACCACATGTCTCCCCTCTCCTCAACAACACCTACATTGAAGCTGTCTCCTCCAGTGTGACTGTATTTAGAGATGGGACCTATAAGGAGGTAACCAAGCTCACTGGAATCATCAGTATGGAGGTTTAGTGTCCTCAGAGGAGACACCAGCTAGCTGGCCGGGAGTCCCTCCCCAGCTGTCTGCTGTGAGAGGACACCGTGAGAAGGTAGTGATCTGCAAATTGGAAAAAGAGCCCTCCCCAGCAACTGACCCTGCCAGTCCTTGGCCTGGAGGTCCCCAGCCTCCCCAGCAACTGACCCTGCCAGTCCCTGGCCCGGAGGTCCCCAGCCTTCAGGGCTGTGAGCAAGGGAGCTTCTGCTGTGGAAGGCATCTGATCTGTCATTTGGTCACAGCAGCCTGAGATGACCAACCCAGCTGGCCAAGCTGCAGGAAAATGGAGAGATAGCTAATGAGCCTGAACAACTTTTGGAGGAGGAGGATGTGTGATGAAAACCAACCATGGTAGTGTTTGTACAACTTTGTGAATATGCTTAAAGATACTAAAATGTACATTTTACATGGATGAAGCATAAGAAACGTGAATTTCATTCTTCAAAACTGTGATTTTCTTTTCAAGTGGCAAAAGTTATCTAGGGAGGAACTATAAAAATGGCTGATTCTACAACCAAACCAATGGTCAGTGGCCAATCTGGGGCAGGAGTTGTGTGGGGGGTAGGGGAAAGGTTCTCCTTTACTGGATGATGAAGAATATTTTGTAATCCATCCTTTACCTGTAAAGGTATACTTCCACGCACTCTATAGGAAACTGGAAGCATGCCACCTTTAAGGAATTCAAATACATATGGAATACATACACATGACAGAACATAACGTGGTACATCCTACAATGCATACATGCCTGTTTTAGCTGCTCAGATAAAAAAAATAATTTCAGAAGAGAAAGAAGAGATAGAAACATTGAAACAAATCTCACTCTCCTGATCTTCAAATGTGTATGGTGTGGATCTGCTGGCCAAGAGCTTGGTTTTCTGGTTTACTGCAAGAATGGCATCCACTTGGACCTGACAGAGCAGCCACAGATTCAGCCAGTGGGGCCCTGTGCTTGTCCACACCAGTCGTATGACTCCAAAGACAGATTGGCTAGGGGACGTGACTTGCTTTGGGAGAGAGTTTTGTACATAAAGCAAATCTTCTGGCCCTTCATTCACTATTGGCAATGGTCCACTGTGAGGAGGCCTCTGTGATCACATGTTTGGCACCCAGGAGAGTTGGTGTGGGTGTTAGGGAGGAGGGATTTGTGGATGATCTCTGGTCTTAGCTTCAACTTGTCTTGGTTGGACACTTGGGAGTGGTGGAGACTGGGGCAAGCCGGAGGTCTCATACCCACGGGGGCAACAGTAAATCGCTGACGTGCAGGGAGTACAATGACGTTATCTGATCTGCTCACTTCATGTGAAATGTCCCAATTTTAAAACATCGACATGCAGTCCGAACAGTTGGATAACAATGCTCAGGCCAAGGAGAACACATCTGCAAGCTGGCCCCTGCCCACAAGCTACCATTGTGCCACACCTGACCTACGGCTCATACCAGGCTGAAGGCGAGGACATGCATTCACCGGTAGCACAAACATTTCCTGAGGGTCCTGTCCTCCTCAGGCACTGAACTAAAGAAGACAGAGACACGGGCTCGGCAGCGTGGCCTGGTGGCTGAGGTCCTCGCCTTGATCCCATATGGCCACCGGTTCTAATCCCGGCAGCTCCACTTCCTCTCTATCTCTCCTCCTCTCGGTATATCTGACTTTGTAATAAAAATAAAATAAATCTTTAAAAAAAAAAAAGAAGACAGAGACACATACATGGGCCATTAATTTACAACTTATCAAATTCTAGAAATACAAGGATGAATGCATTTTGAGAAATAAAGTGTGACAGGTAAGCAACATTCCCTACAGTTCTCGCCTCCAGGTTTTGGAAACACTGGCTTCCATTTAAATGCTGGGAGACGAAAACTCAGATGTGCAGCCTGACACAGGTTAACATCTTAGTCTAATGTTCCTACTCACAGTGTGTGGGCCAGTTGTCACTGACAGATCCTTAACTGTGCTGTTAGCTGGAGTTCTAATATCCTGCAAACAGGTGCCACAAGGGCTAAATATCAAATAGCTGTGCAATTATCATTGCTATAGATAGTCACAATGAGGCAGGAAATCCTCTTGGTTAGAACCATTGCGGACTTGCTTAGATGTGCACGCATGTGAGTGCTTGTGTGTGCATCTGCACATGCGTATATACACACACACACGGTATTAAAGGGATCATAAACTCCCGGCAGCTCAGAGCTGCAAAGCTCAAGCAGATCCTCTAGGCCAAGTTTCTCATTTTCAGCTGTGGAAATGGAGACATAGAAAATTGTCATCAGTTGCCCAAGGACACACGGATCACTGGCCACGAGGCCAGGAAGCCTGTCCTCCTGTACAATGGTACTATCTAAATCATACAGATTCACACAACAGTTTTCTAACTTTTCTTAAATAATCGGCCATATTCAAGATCAAGCAAATAAAAAACACAATGCCCAACTGGCACAAACTCTGGGAGTCCTAGTTCTGTGATGGGAGCACACACTGGCCTGTAGTGGAGGGCAGAGCTGGTGGTGCCATCTCCTTGTTGGGGCCTAGGGGTGACTTGGGGCTGGAGAGTGGTCTATCTGAGGTCACACACTGGAATGAGCCCAAGACTCTTTTATCCCACAGAACTTGCATCCCATCCAACTGCCTTGCTCTAGGAATAGATTCTGGGAACCAGCTGGGACCACATAGGAGAGTCAGGTCTGCACTCAAAGAGGTAGATAGTCATGGCCCCTGTCCTTATCAAATTCCTCTTGGTTTATACATGGAGCAAGGGGGTGCTCTGAGCCACGGAGGTACTGTCCTGGAGTGAGAGGAAAATCGAGGCAGCTTAACTTCTGAGGTTCCCTTTGGCTCCTCTGCCCTCTTGTTGTAAGCTCTTCAATCTAAAATGCCATAGGAGCTTCTCCTTCCTTCCCTCCCCTCTCCCTTCCACCAGGCAGGCCAAACACCTTCTAGGCTGGCTAGGTATTTGGTCAGATATTGGTGAGACAGAAGGAGAGGGAGAGAGAGTCAGTCTTCTGCTGGTTCACTGCCGAAATGGCCATAATGGTCAGATCTGGGACAGGTTGAAGCCAGAAGCCAAGAACTCCATCTGGGTCTCCCACATGGAAACTAAGCACCTGAGCCTTCTTCTGCTGCCTTCCTAAGTGCATTAGCAGGGAGCTAGACAGGAACCAACACAGCTGGGACATGAACCAGAGCTCCAATACAGGATACTTAATCCAATGCACCACAATACTAGTGCTAAAGCAATAATATTTTGGAACAAGCTTCAAGGATTTGTAGGAGGGGTCTTCAAAAAATTTTTTTTACAGAGAATGTTTATCATGAAAAGCCTAGGCATGGTTTTTCTTTTTTCTTTTTGGCACCAAAATAAACATACCTTCTAATTCCATTTTTCCCCATGAACCACTTGAAGTACAGCTGTGTTCTCAAATCACCTGCCAAGTCTGTTTCTCTTTGTGTAAAATGAAGGGTTCTGGGTCCCTGGGGCCAGGGGGGCTGGTGGGGGGCTCTGCCTCTGCCATGCTGGCCAATAGCTTCCAGTCATCCTCAGGGACTTTCTTGTTGTATAACTTGACCTGTCAGTCTGAGGGTGTGGCAGGACAGGGGAGGGCAGGGAAGGTCACTTGGGCACTGGTCACAGAATCTTGGCATCAGGTACAAAAGGGACCAGTAGGATCCACTCCTCCACACATACCCTCTACCCAGCAATGCAATCTGAGACTCTTCCTCTCTTTGGTTCATTCCAGAAAAATCCAGGTCTTGGGCTCAGCTGTCCTGACATTACCACTGCCATCCCCACCTCGAGTCAACTCTATCAGGTACAAATGTTCATGTCCCATGCCCCTACTATGGCCCCAGCCTGGTAATTATCTGTGGAGGGGCAGCACACTTTGCCTCTCTTTGGTGCTATGGCTAAGGAAGACTGTGTCTTCCCTTCCTAACTCTTTTAATCCTCCTTTTCTGCCTCATGCCTAGAGAAAATGTTCTACTGTCCTGTTGTACTAGACACTGGGCATCTGGTGACAGCCAATGTGTGATGCATTCCAGAGGGGCTCCTGGATAGAGCAAAGCCCTCATCCCTGTGCCATCACCAGCCTCAGATCTGTGCTTCCTGAGGCCCCAGGGACCATGGAGAGGACAGCCAGGTGATAAGAAGGGGACGAGGTATCTTAGGGAGCAAGAAAGCTCCACAGAGAGGAGGGCGCACAGCCAGGTTGGGGAAGGCACTCAGGTCAGGCTGAGACTGTGGGTCCAAAGTGTGTCCATCTCACAAGTATTATCCTCATTCAAGTTCATGGGTGCCCCAGGTGACCAGAGCAGCACCTCCAGCTGGTCTTCCAGCCTCTGGCTTCTCTGGCCCATCCCTGACAACCCTCAGCAGGTACTTTCACTAACGTATACCTCTGTCTGAGGCACCTGCTCTGTGACTTCCCTCACCTGCAGCATCATGGCCAAGTTCATCAGGCAGCCAGAGACCTCACCAGAGCTGGATCCCAACCTCCTCCTCCAGCCTCCTGACTCTCCCTGCTTCTTCAAGAGGTCCACATTACAGCCACTCAAGCTGCCCCACCTCCTATGGCTGGCCCTGTACATTCACACTGCCAGGCCTTGGCTCATCTGTACCAATCTCTCCTGCATTCACCATTCAAAGCCCATCCCTTGGGTACCTTGCTCAGCTCCCCAGCACCAATAAATCTATCGGTTCATTTCCCACTCACTGCTCCTATGTCCTCCTCTGTCTTGGAGCTTTTGTGAGCTGCACCTCTCTCTCCATGGAGAGGAGGTGCCTGCAGGGCCAGCTGGGATATGTCTGAGTTCTCCCTGAAAGCCAGCACTGAGCACTGGTTGCTAGCAAAATGTGATCTCAGTTATCCACAATCATAGAGTATGGACACTCTAGCTGGGCCAGGGATGCTATGCCCTGGATACTTGGAGAGCCCACACTACATCCTTTGTTCAGTCAACTTCCTGGACCACCTAACTTTTGCCTCTGAGCAGGTCCAGGAGTGGGAAACACGGAACGCAAAGTGCTAGAGTTGGGGATGTCCAAGGTTGGACCAGGACCCACCAATGGAGGTTTTTGGGAGATGCCATGTCAGAATGACATCACTGTGGTGCTTTCTTTGAGGTACTTGACTCTGATTAAATTCCTACTAAAACTTTCCCCCTCCATCTGGGACTTTGGGCAGAGCAGATCAACCTCCCAAAAGGGCAAACTACTGGGACAGACTCCAATTTGTCCCTGATCTTAAGTCTCCCCTTCCTTAGGACAAAAAGCACTCCCTGTTTTCAGCCAAGTTCTGACCTCGCAGATTATGGACTCCAGTTCCTCGGTTCCCTTGCAGCTAGGGTGGGCCCTATGATTGATGGGAAAAATATCCAGGAGCTAATTCTGATAGCTTTCCTTAACAAGACATTGACACTCAGGCTTCCCCAGCCCCGGCCCCCATTTCTTTTCTTTACCCCCTCCGTTCTGTGCTGATGCCTGAAATGCAGAATTCTGCTTCCCATCACTGGACAAAGACAAGGCCATGTCTCCGGGGAAGAAGGTTCTGGCCCCAGATTGCCTGCCTGCCTCTGGACTTGGGATATGAAGGAGCCACAGCACAGACTGTATTGTTTTGAGCCTCTGTCACTTGCAACCAAGCTGCATTGTGCCTGACCATTTAGAGTCCCATCCTACAGCTGAGAGGCCACCCATAGGTGTCCTCTGGCTTCAAATTCCCGCCCCACCCCCCCGGAAAAAAGGGGCCAAAGCTTTTTTATCTTGAATCCTCGTGTTTACCACCACAGGGTGCAATGGTTCATTTCCTCCATGGGATGGTGCAAGCTACGCACTGCACAAATCCAAGAGCATTACTCACTCTCAAGTCTATGTAAACAGTGTCTCCTGGAATTACACAGTGTACAACTTGCACAACTGTATCTGGCTGCACAGCATCTGTGATGGTACAATGTGGCTCCAAGTCTTGGAAAACTTCAATTCTAGTTGGGTGGGGAAGAGAGTAGGAGGTAAAATCATACACTTGGGTTCAACAAATGTTCACGAAGCACACTGCTTTATACTCGGCATGGGGCTCGGTATTCTTCATGTATCCAATCGTCATTATATATATAAGAATCAGTTTATGTGTGTGCATGAATATTCTTAAGCACAAACACAAATCTATCACATGAAATAAAACCAGGATCATAAATCAAAAGGCCAACAGTCCAGTTAAATGCAGAAACATGGTTTGGTTTGTTTGGACAAGCTGCCAACATTTTAAAATAAAGCGCTTACACATAAAAGTCCAGATTTCTAGCACCTCTTGAAAAACTAGATGATTTGGCAAGAATGGGTTGGCATGTCCATAGTTACTGGAACTGAGGAGTTTGCCACAGTCCTTACCATTCCCTATTACCTTTGTCACTGAGACAAGTTCATTACTGTGCGTCACTGGCTGGGTTGGTGCTTTCCCTTCCAGACGCAAACTTTCAGACAGAGGCATCTCTTTCAAGAATGGAAATGCAAAAGATAAACCAGGATGGTCACCTGTCTCGAGAAACTGGATTCACCCTCCTTGCTTCGCTGACACCGCCTACCTGAAGTTGTACGTGCCAGGCTCCCAGCCTTGCAGAAGAAAGCCCTCAGCAGTGTGGGAGAGAAAGAGAAGAGTATGGGAGGTGGGGGATAGGCAGGGCTTAAACTTCAGCCATGCCTTTTCTGTTCAAGGATGATGTGAACCAAATAAGGGAGAGGTTTAACATTGGTTTCAGGGGGATGTTGGGTGCATAGGTGAACATCTTCCATAGGTTCTTAAGTGTTTAAAATGTTTGCTGGTAAAAATGTCATCACTGAAGTGGAAAGGTGCAGTGAGGCAGGTGGCAGGTGGGGGGCTTGCAGCTAGAAGGTCGGGGGGCTTCCTGGGGGAGGAGTGGCAATTGGGAGGATTCAGACTAAGGAGCCAAGAGCTCCAGGTGCGAGAGGTCCCCAGGCAGGGGGTTGGGGGGGCTGAGAGGTGGGAGGGGGCATACTAGGAGAAGGGGGTCATGGGTCAGAAGAGCAGGGTGGGGTGGGGACGCCAGGCTGTGTGCATGGCCGGCCAGCAGTTTTTCTAAGGATGTGTGCCTATTTTTAGAGAAGAGATTTATTTCTTTCCATTCCAATTGTTTACTTGGGTCCTGGGCCTGTGGATCTGCCGGTTTGTATTACAAGAGAGAGCTGCAGCCCATGGTCCAAACCTGGCTGCTCTCTGCATGGCCATGAATGCCCTCTGCCTTACAGGACGTGGTCTGGGATGGGGTTGGGGGTGGGTGTGGGACGGCTTCACCTTTGTGTGGAGTCTGATGTGGTTCCTGTCCTGAAGGCGGCACTTGCTGTGTGACCCTGAACTGGTCCTGTTCCCTGTCTGGGTTGCATGGTTCTGCTGGTGCTGTTTCTGTTACTGACAAGTTAATAACGCCCAGGACTGGAAGGAGGAGGGCACGAGATAAAGAAAGCACCAATGGCATGACACATGCCTAAGAAAGCTCCAAAAATTGGGGGTTTCTTCTTGTATCACCTCTGTAAATGGACACTTAAGAAAGTTTGTGGAAAATGGAATAAAACAATCAGTTTATGTGGTGCAACTATTTTTTCTTAAACCAGGCATATGAAGGATCTTCAAATATTCTAGGAAAACTGGGCTCAGTGCTGTAGCCTAGCAGCTAAAATCCTCACCTTGCACACTCTAGGATCCCATATGGGCGCTGGTTCTAATCCCAGCAGCCCTGCTTCCTATCGAGCTTCCTGCTTGTGGCCTGGGAAAGCAGTCGAGGATGGCCCAATGCATTGGGATCCTGCACCCTCATGGGAGACCCTGAAGAAGCTCCTGGCTGCTGGCTTTGGACTGGCTCAGCTCCAGCCATTGTGGCCACATGGGGAGTAAATCATTGGATGGAAGACCTTCCTCTCTGTCTCTCCTCCACTCTATATATCTGACTTTCCAGCAAAAGAAAATAAATCATGAAAAAAAAATCTCGGAAAACTGTGTTTCATGGAAAACACTATGTGTAGACTTCAAAATTTACTTCCACCAGATAAGCTTACGTTTTCTATTTTGTTCTTGGACTTTCTGAAGAACTCTGTTTACGCCAGGGGTGGAGCAGTGGGGGTAGATGGCTTTGAGAGTCTCCGGTTCTAACTTCTCTTCTCCATCATTTCCTCCTGCAGTTCATGGCCCTTTGCTCTCAGAATCCATGATGCACGGTGGGCTAAGGAAGGCAGGGGTTGGGCAATCATGGCCCTGTGGGGTACGCCACCCCTTGAGATAGCTGCATCTTCCATTGGAGCGCCAATTCAAGTCCCTGGCTGCTCTGCTTCTGAGTCAGTTCCCTGTTAATGCACCTGGGAAAGCAGTAGTAATGGGCCAAGTACTGGGGCCCTTGCTACCTATGTGAGAGATCCAGAAGGGATTCTTGGCTCCTGGCTTTGGCTTGGTTCAACCCTAAGCTGTCATATCCATTTGAGGAATAGACCAGTTAAAGGAAAATCCATCGCTGTTTCACTAGAGACTACATTATCATTTCAGGCTTTGCAAGGACTGGTGGGTGTCATGGTTGGGTCTGCAATACGCTTTTTGCCAGATTCCCAATGATTGGCTTTAGAGCACACTCTAGGGGGGTAGTACAGAGGTTAGGATACCCCTGGGGACCCCCATATCCCATTTATAGCGCCTGTTCAAGTGTGCTCTCCTACGTGTCTTAGCTAGCTTCCAGCGAAGGTGCACCTGGGAGGCAGCAGGTGACAGCTCAAGTACTCGGGTCCCTGCCATCCGTGTGGGAGGCTGGGACTGTGTTCTGGAACCCTGGCTTCAGCTCTGCCCAGCCCTCAGTTGTTATGGGCATTTGGGGGAGTGAACCAGTGGATGGAAGATCTCTCTGTCTCTGACTTTCAAATAAAATGAAAATAAATATGAAAGAAGATTTTAAATCCATTCTTAGATTCCAATTTACTGTGAAGCTGGGATGATCTCTGCCATCTTCTCATAATCATTTTGATCAATTTTCTAAGATAAATTTTTTTAAATATTATACCATTTTTTCTGACAAAACTTTGGTAACAAGCGACACTTATACTTAAATTATTGGTGTTGGTGAGTTTTTAATTATTTTTCATCTTAAGATTAGTATGTATGGTGAAAATAATGTGACAACTTCCAAGGAAATTAAATTGGAAAAACCGTTCGGCTAGTGTTTCCCCAATCTGTTCCCGGTGTTCCTTTTCTTGTTGGTTCCACACGTGTGTCCATGGGTTGGCAGGTGTCCACACAGATGACCTGGCCAGAAGTCTCTCGGCTAGAATCCTAGGTTGTGTTCTGGGCAAGTTACTTCTCCTATCTGAGCCTCAGTTTCCCAATATTTAAAATGAGGTAATTGGGACCAGTGTAATGATACAGCTAAGCACCTGCCTGCAGCACTAGCATCTCATATGGGTACTGGTTGGCGTCCTGGATGCTCCACTTCCAATCTAGTTCCTTGCTAATGTTTGAAAGACAGCAGAGAATGGTTCAAGTCTTTGGGACCCTGCACCCACGTGGGGCACCTGGAAGAAGCTTGTGGCTCCTGGCCCTGGTCTGGCTCAGCTCTGGCCCTTCCAGATCTCTCTCTCTCTGTTGCTCCTTCTCTTCCTATAAATATGCTTTTCAAATTAAAATTTAAAATAATCCTTTTTTTTAAATGGGAATTCTGACAGAGGACTAAATGACATCAGCCACTTAGGACTTTGCCAATGTGAAAAAGCCAGCAAGCCCCTCCAAGACCCAGACCACAGCTCCCTGCCGGATTCCTGTCTCTGGCCCCATGAGCCCCGCCCACTTTCTGCCCTGCAATCTGAGCCTGGCCACTGGCCTAGCTTCAGAGAAGCATCCACTTAACTCCAGAGAGACAAGAAAGGGCAGGTCCTCCGGGGAACCAGTCCCCAGCAGATACTTTTAGCACAAGAAGCATTCCTTTCCCAGGGGAGTTCCAGGGCAGCAGTCGCATGATAAGCTCTAGTTTTTCCAGCATGAGAGATAGAAAGTTTCGGGGACCTTTTTTTTTTTTTTTTTTTTTTCCCATGTGCACTAGTTTGGACTCCTGTCACCAACAGAGCTGCTTTCCAACTTCTCATACTCACTTGCCTCTGTCACATGATCCTGGGCTTAAGGATTGCATAACCCAAGACGGCATCCTTCCCCACCCCCAAGGGTTTGCTGAGCTCAGGTAGGGGACAAGAGGACAGCCAGGGGCGGCGAGAGCTGGCGGAGGCCATGCAGTCCATCCCAGATGATGACATATATATACTCCTGATAGGGAAAATGAGAAAATCATGGGTGTATGTCGGGATTAGACACAGGGAGGGAAACAGGGGCCTCTGGAAGGAAGGGGGATGATTTTGTACACAGAAACCTGAGCACATCGGGGGTCTAAACCATCTTCCCGAGGACCCTCCAGAAGCCTGAGGACTGTAGTGCCAAGATGAGAACTCCGGACCTGGGATAAGCTACTCCCCAATTGCCAAAAGCGTACAACCATGCTCGCCTCAGGGACTTACAAAGATAGTGAAGCAAGTGGATGCTTTCAAAGTGTTGCCAACAGGTGCCTGTTTGTGAAAACCGTTATAAAGGCACCTGCCACACAAAAGCACAAATCAAAATGGGAGAGCAGTAGCCTGGCCACTAGTGGGCCTGGATTCTGGCCTGGCTACTGCTGATTCAGTGCAGGTTCCCGGTCCTCTAGGCTCTGAACGCTGGGAGTGGGGTAGCCAGACTTGTGATCCGTACACCTCTGGCCTCTCTCTGGACTGTGATTTTAGAACTGGGCCAAGGCAGGGTAGGGGGTGGGGGTAGAGTTGGGGGATAGCGATGGTGGAAAGGGGAGATGAAGAAATAGGAGCTGAGAGGTTTGTGCTGCTTGCAGGCCTCCTTCCAAATTCCCATACAGCCTTGCAAACCAGGTAACAGAGCAGCCCCCAGTGAAGGCGCCAATTGTGCAGCTGGGTCACAGCACACAGGCCTCTGTTGTCCCCCAACCTCTCTCTGGTTTCTCTTATTGTTTCTCAGGACTGAGAGAGAAAGGGGCCTTTGAAAGCATCACTGCGTCTGAAACCACAGAGGTAAGGAAGTCCTAGGGGTTAAGTGATTGACTTCTACTCCCACATTCCCCTCGGCTGCCAGAGGGAAAGGAACCCACCCTTGGGGGTCTGTTCATTGTCACCCTGGCCTCCCAGCCATGGCCACAGTGGGAAGCAGCAGGAGCCACTCTGGGCTTAACCCTCCAGTGGGCACAATCTCCCCGGGGTCCCTTGGGAGCAAGAGTTGGCCAGGCAAGCTGTCTGGAGGTCCTGGATTGACAGATCCCCTGAGATCTGAGGTGGGCGGCTCAGTACCCTCCCTAAGGGCTGCCCTCTGGGTTCTAACTTCCTTCCTCCATCCTGGTCCTCACCCCCAGGTCTCCGTTTGGGCTCTGACCCTTCTCATCACCCACCCTATTTCCAGCCATGGCCTCAGCCAGCCTCTTCCCATTAGGACAGCTCCAAAGGGGCAGAAGGCCAGAGATGGCGGGCCTCCTGGGCCCTGGCATGTGCCCTCCCTCCTCTTCTGGGAACAGAAAGGATCCTAGAACCAAAGTGGGACACACAGTGCAGGGGGCTGGGGCTCCCTCCTTATCTGCAGGGAAAGCATTCGCCCACGGCTGACCTACAGTTCCCACATGATCTTCTTTGTCACTCACTCTGAGACCCTCTCAGCAGCATCAGCCTCCCTGCCAACCCAAAACCAGGCTTTCTGAGCTATCCCACAGGCCTCCCCAGGCCCATGGTGAGAAGGCCTCCCTTTTTAGCCTGCCTGTCACTCTTCCCTCCACCAGGACTTGGCCCCTCCCCCTTCCAGGGCATCCAACCCCCTCCCACCTCCCTGCTATGGAGACTACACAGAGACCGCCCCTCCCCAGCCACCTGGACAAGAGCCTTCACTCGTGGCCTTGGCTCCAAGCCTTCAACTTGGCCTGGAACTCATTGTTTTTATTCTTGAGTTAGGAAAATCCAGGGCCTGATTCCAACATCACCTGTTGGGTGAAGCTTCCCACTAGCAGGATTTAATCCTCTCTGAGTTCCCCTACTGCTCCCACTTAGGATGCAGGCTGCTCCTCCTGCTTCCCCTCCAGCCTGGGCCCCTGAAGGGCAGGGATCCCTGCTGGCACCCGGCATGGGGCCTGGGGCTTGGCAGGTGGATGGAGCTGCATCTGGCAGAAGCAGCTGCAGCTGCCTCGGTTCTCACGATTTGGAGCTGTTTGCTGCTGTCACCCTGTGCAGAAGCCATCTGGAATAGAATCAGAGGACCGCCACTTCACAGCAGCCAAGGTAGAAGTGCAGTGGCTACTGGCTCCAAGTCTTGCTTTCCTTGCAACCAAACTAACAGGGAGGTGAGGTGGGAAGAACAGACAGGGACCACTCCACCAGGGGACCAGGCCTAAGGCAAAGTCATGAATAGCATGGCAAGAACACACAGCTGAAACCTGAAGCTGGGGCCCCTAGGCGGGATTCTGGACTATCTAGAAAGGATTTGCCTCATCATATCTGGAGGAATAACTGCGTTAAAGTCCCACAGATGCTTAGCCCTGAAAGGGACTGGTCAGCTCCATGGACTCAGGACTGGGACACGCAAGCCTAGAGATAGGTGGACATGTAGTCCTGTGGATCCTGAATATCAGCAGGAATTTTTATTGAAAAGTGTGTTTGATTTATTTATTTATTTTCAAAAAGGAGGACAGAGAGAGAGGAGGAGAGAAGAGTGAGCAAATATGAAGGCATCCATCTGCCAGTTTATTCCTCTAGGCCTGAGCCATGCTGAAGTTAGGAGCTCCATACAGATCTCCCACATGGATGACAAGGGCCCAGGGTCTTGGGCCATCATCTCCTGCCTTCCCAGGAAGCTGGACTGGAAGTAGAGCAGCTGTGACTCAAATGAGCCCTCTGACACAGGAGGCAGGTGTGGGTGTCCTAAGCAGAGGCTCTACCCACTGAGTCACACTGTCTGCCCCTAGCAGGAGCTATGCAAATGTTAATGAGATGTTCCTTTCCTAATGGATCACTATTACACCAGACTGCAGCAGTAATTAGTTTTTTTTTTTTTTTAAGGTGTGAGGCATTTCATTTTCAATTTCTGATATGTCAAAAGAAAAACACAATTCAGCAACACTCATGATCTGCCTATTCTTGCTGGGCACTGACCTTGGTACCTGGGGTATAGAAACGAGATGAAGACGCCTATCTGATAGGTCACCCAGGAATCCCTCCCTGGACCCTGCTCATGGCTCCAGGGATTAAGGAGACTTCTCCAATGTGTCAGCTGTGATGTGACAGGTGATGCTAAAACATCCAAGTGAGGTGGGAGTCTTTTAGTTCTTTATTTCTTGGCACAAGACTGACTTCTCCAGAAGCCTGGGAGACCCTGAATTGTGGGATAGCACATGACAATGTTTCTTGTGCCACTCAGACACCCACTAGTAAACCTGGGCTTCCCAGTCTTGGCCCAGAAAGATTAAATCCAGAAGGGAACATGCTTCCCCCCAAGAAACTCAACTATGATTTCACTGAACTGGAAGTTAAAGTTGCTTCCAGGCCACCATGGCTACCATGCCATGGTGGCTTCCTTGTGCCCAAATGAATGGGCAAAGAGGGAAGGGACTAGGCTGGCAGGAGTGACCAAGGCTGACCATCACGAAGAAGTTGGATGACCACTGGAATATGGGAAACCATGGGGTGTCTTGGTGATGAAGACCAAAGAAAAACCCCAACAACCCAGCCCAGGCAGGACTCTCAACGGCCTGGATCCTCCCAGAATGAATGCCTCCTCACCAAGCGAAGGACCACAACCAGCTGGGGTGCTTGCTAACGCCAAAGGGAACACAGAACTGATAGTAGAAGGAGAAGTCACAGGGTAGCAACCACCATGCAACAAAGCATAGAAATGAGGACCGCCATTGTGACCTTGTCTGATGCACTTGTGTGTGTAACAAATGTCTTGGCTTTTCTCTTTTATTCCCTTTATACCAATTGATTTTATATCCTAGTGTGTAAGCTCTGCTGTTTGCACCACAACACTGAAGTTGTGTGTTCCCCTCAAAGAGAAGAGGAAACACTGCTCAATGATTTTATCTCCAGTGCTTTGCTGTTTGCAAAGCACAGTTGTACCGTGGAAGGCAGAATTATGGCCTCATTGTCATCTTGGAATTGACTGTGGTTTACAGAGATATCAATGGGTGCTCTATTGCCCAGGAGTAGACTTGAGTTGGCTAATTATGTCTCTACCTGTCTGGGCCATGGGTTCCCAGGCATTCACTCAGAATTACTGAGTGTGTCTTTAGGGCTGTTGCTGGGGGAAATTGACATTGGCCTCAGCACTCTGAGTAGAGCAGGTGACAGTGGACCCCATCCAATCTGCTGAAAGCCTTGAGCAGAACAACATAGTATCCCTCCCACCTGCTGGAACCAACGTTCCCCATCTGACTGCTCTGTGCTGAGACATTGATTCTTCTCGACCTTTGGACTTGACTCAGACCCCAGCTCCTCCTAGGTCCTCAGCCTGTATCTTCAGACGAGATGAGAACTACACTTTTGGCTTTCTCGAGTCTCCAGCTTGCTGACCGCATGTCTTGGGACTTACCAGGTCCTATTATCATGTGAACCCATTTGCTTAAATCTCTGTCTCTGTCTCTGTCTTTCCTGTCATTGTTAGAAAAGAAAATAAAAAGTAGAAGCTTCAAAAAGGGCACACCTGCCCATTCCCTGGGGAAGCAATGGCTGCTGTCCCTGCACCTGTGTCGGTGCCCCACCCCTCCGCCCCTACCCCTGGTGCCCACTCACATCAGGGTCCAGCTCATCCAGCTCATTTTCCAGGGTCCTGAGCTCCTCCTCTGTTAGGGCTCCAAGGATCTCATCTTCATCCAGGTCACGGTATTTCTCAAGTTCTCGTCTGTAGGACATCGCGGCAGAACCTGTCTTCGTCCTATTGGCTCTGTGGATCAGTGACCTACCAGAGGCAGAGAAATATTAGAGAAACCCCTGCCATGTCTATCCTACACAAGCAAGCACATGCCTGAAGGTGTATGATGGAGTGAACTGTAAGTGGCAGGGTTATCAATGACAAGGGAATGGGTTATTATAATTGGTTTACAAGTATCTGAGGTTTCAAGCAGTTTGAACACTTGTCAGTATGATCTTCCACCCTTCGGCCCATGCCCTAATGGGAATGAATGCTGGAAATATTGCTTAATGCTCATTTTAAAGGCAGGGGGTGAGTATCACTGGTGAGTTGAGTGTCTATATAGTAGGCTCTCCACCTACAATGTTTCATCCAACTGGCACAAAATGCATGGCATGGCATAATTTATGCCATATGAGCAAATGTTGACACTTCACAAGAATTTTCTAACTGAACCTGTGAAGCAGTGTTTCCTATGAGCACCATTTTACAGGTGAGGTCATTGGGCTTAGAGAAGTGAAAGGACTCACCCATGGCATACTACTAAGAAGTGGAGGATCTGCCATCTGCACTCAAGGCCTATTGGCTTTCTGAGCCTGTTTGCTACCTGTTGTATCACAGACTCACTGTCTAGTCTGGACCCTTTGCCGCATCTGTGAGGGAGCTAGTTCAAAGGGAAAAGGGGTCTGCCCCAGGGGCCAGAGCCCATGCCAATCACTTACCAGGCCATGCTGCGGAAGGGTCGTTTCCTTTCGTAGATGATACCTAACACCTAGGTTTGGCCCGTGTACCTGCTATGCCCCAGTGAAGAAACTGAGGGATAGCCAAGGGCTTAACTTGGGACACCTGACATCAGCCTGTGAGGTCTCCCCACCATACTGCACTGTCTCTCACTTGGCCTGAGAGGCACAGCTGGGGCCTCATGCTGTCTGTTCTCTGGCTTATTTAAAATCATCTTATCACCAGCCCAGCTTAACACCCTGTGGCTACACAGAGCTCATTAGGGCCCTGGTTCTGAGTCTGGGACTTGTGCTGATCCCACTCAGCCTGTCTGTTGGTAAGGTATAGGCTTCACACTCTTCTTCCCAGGACCCCTCCCAGGGCCAAGCACATAGCAGGAAGTTTGTCACCAGAGTGGGCCTGATTCCAGGCCCCTACCTGCCTTTGCTGCTCCAATCAAACTGACTGGAGGATAAATATATCTATCTATATATACACACATATATGTATATGTGTGTGTATAAATATATACAAAGATTTGAAAGATTTGTTTATTTTCATTGGAAAGACAGATTTACAGAGAGAAGGAGAGACAGAGAAAGATCTGTCTGCTAGTTCACACCCCAAATGGTCGCAATGGCTGGTGCAGAGCTGATCCAAAGCCAAGAGCAAGGAGCTTCTTCCAGGTCTACTACGTGGGTGCAGGGTCCCAAGGCTTTGGGCCATCCTCTGCTGCTTTCCTAGGCAACAAGCAGGGAGCTGGATAGAAAATGAAGCATCCAGGACACAAACTGGCACCTATGTGGTATCCAGGTGCTTGCAAAGGAAGGATTAGCCAATTGAGCTATCGCACTGGGCTCCTGGAGGATATTTTATGTTTATCTCCTCTTACAAAATGTTATCTCCCTGCAGGAGTTATTATCTCTGTCAATGTGGACCAGTCCCTACCTGTCCTCCAGCCCACCTGAGTTTCCAATAGAAGCTGATGGCTGACAGGTGAGGCATCAGCTCAGGGTTTCCTTCCTAGTTCCAGAATCAGTGTGACAAGTTGAGAGGATGAAGGCAGAGACCTGAGCGGTAGGTTCTACAAGCCATGGGATGCCTAAGATTTCCAGCAACTGCTGGCCTCACTCCTGAGGCCTGGAACGTGGCAGCTGAGGACCGACCTCAGTACTGCACTGCCTTCTTCCCAGCAGGCTGTGTTAGACCCCACGCAAACAACCCAGGGCCCCTCTGTGACACAGCCGAGGGGATTTCCAGAACATCAGAAAGAGACAAGCAATGAGTCAAAAAGCTGGGCTTTGTTGTCATGAAAAACAAGTAATTTAAAACAAACTGCCACTGAAGCTCACAAGACTAACAGAAAAAACCTGCACTTACAGAACAGAGAGCGCATGTCTCAGGGCTGTTTGCACGTGTGAACTCTCTGTAGGAGAAACCAAGTAAGTGTCAGCTGGCTTGGTGACCAGGATTGGCTGCCCAAATACAGAAACCACAGGACCATCCTTTCCCAGCCCAGCTTGGTCTGACGTCTTTCTTTGACCAGACCCCAAGAATGCAATGTTCAGACCATAAATGGGTCCCCCTTGGTTCATTTCTATTTACTTCCATGGAAGCAGGACGAGCTGACAATCCTTGGGTATAGGGGAAAAAAAAGCCTCCTGGGAGGGGCCCTTGGAGAACAACCTAATTTGGTTTTTCTTAAGTGAGGCTGGGAGTTGGAGAGGAATCTATCACCTCCATTCGCAGGCCAACAGGGACCCTCATTCATGAGGGACATGAAGGCTTCCAGGACTGGCTCATATTCAGGACTTTGAACTCACAGCTCTTAGATGGGCTGCATAACCCAAAGCTACACAGGCTGGCATTATGGTGCAGCTGATAAAGCTGCCAACTGCCATGTCAGCATCCATTATGGATTCCATTTGAGACCTGGTTGCTTCATTTCTGATCCAGCTCCCTGCTAATGCTACTAGGAAAGCAGCAGAGGATGGCCTAAATCTTTGGGCCCCCACAGCCACATGGAGGCCTGGTAGAAGCTCCTGGCTACGAACTTCTGCCAGGCCTAGTCCCAGATGTTGCAACCATTTGAGGAGTGAACCATTTTCAAGCCAGCTCCCTGTTAATATGCCTGGGAAAGCAGACTTGGATCACACAAGTGTTTTTCAGGTTGTGCAGGGATTAGGCTGAGTAAGGCAGTTTGCCCTGATTTTTACTGGATGTGTTGATTTGGGGGTCCCTTGAAGAAAAGATTCTGCAGCTCAAAAAAAATATATTAAAACTCACTGGACTGGGCCTCATTGTGTGATGAAAGGGTTGCAGTACTTGCTGTAGTGTGGAGTTGGGAGGAGGCAGGGTACGAAGCAGAAGAGGACGGGGGGGGGGGGGGGGGGCGGTGCCCGGCCCATGTGGGGTGAAGCGCTGCTGTTGCTGTTATTGCTACTAGAATCTGCATGCTCATCTCCCTCCTCAGGAGGGGCTGGCATCTTATTTGTCCTTGTGTCCCCAAGGCCCAGTCCTGTTCCTGGCCCAGAGCTTCCCGCTGAGCAGGACAGAATGAGCATGACTGAGTTCTGAGCTAGCATCCTTGGAACCCAGGGCCAGCTTCTTCTCTTCTAGGCTCCTCTGTTTTCTCAGCTTCAAAATGGGAACATCTGAGCAGATAGGGGATGGCCTGGGATCTGAGAAGGGAGGCCAAGCAGGAAGCAGGTGCTGAGGATGCTGGGTCTGCCAATCATGATCCTCCCGAAATAGAACAGTTTATAGACTCCCCAAGTGAGAGCGGGCAGCTACATAAATGTGTCAACCTAAGTCTTCCTGGTCCTGTGTCCACTTGATACTGACCACACAGTTCAGCCTTGGTGACATAAGGAAAAAAGATACTGGAAGCCATGCTATGAAGCAAAGGTCAGCAGCCTGGACAGTAAAAATGAATGGGCTAAGGGCTTAGTCCAAGCCCTGGGAAAACTTCAGTGGTGAGGGATCTGAGAAGTGGGAGCTTCCTGTGGACAAATCGTTCCTTTACATTGCTCCTGAAGCAGGTGCCATGGCTTCTCTCCAGTGCCCTCCTGCAGCTGTCTGAGGGGAGTCAGTGGGGAGACACTGAAGTGGCACTGTCTTGATTGACAGATGGGTTTCCAAATTCAAATACATATCTCCCAGGGACACCATCTTCTTATGCCTGCCAGAAGGAACATCCTGAAGATGGGCTGAAGTTGGTTTGCAAGCCGAGTCCCTCCTCCAAACACCAGCTCCTGGCCTATGTGTTCCTGCCTTTTGGAAGACACTTCAGCTCCAGGGACTTGATGCCCTGATCTTTTGTCATTAAATCCTACACCCAGGACAATGCCACCTGCCCTTATCCCCTCAGCGTTTCTCTTCCTCCAGCTGCAGGCACTCACCAGCAGGTGCAATCTTCTTTGCCCCTCCCTGGAGAGCTATCTTCCATCCTGCCATCTCAGGGTATCCCTCAGACAGCTGCTTTCTATCGTGTGACATGCCTCTACTCTTAGCCGATTGGATAAAGTGGCTGCCTGGCAAGGGTTGCAGAGTGATTGTTGGCTCACTGACCTACCTGTAAGATGGTCCAAGACCAGAAAAACTGGACTTGGACAAATGAGCCGCATCTATTCTCTCATTTGTCTTATATTCTGGGGGCTGCTCTGATGGTACAGCCATAAACAAAATGGCTTCAACAACAGAAATGTGTTGCCTCTTTGTTCTTGGAGCCAGAAATTTAAAAATCAAGGTGTCAGCAAGGTTGGTCCCAGTTGTGACCCCAGACAAGGATCTGCTACAGGCTCTCTCTCCTGGCTTTGGCAACCTCAGGGATACCTTGGCTTGTGGATGGGCCCCTGGCCCTACCCCACTGTCCTCACAGTCTTCCCTCTGTTATGTGTCTGGGTTCACATTTTCCCCTGTGTAAGGACAGAGTCCCACTGGATTCAGGCTTTGTTGATGATTTTATCTCCCTTCCTTTTTCTTTCTTCCTCTCTCCCAGCCTCTCCCTCTTTCTCTCTGTCATATATATTTAGGGTAGCAGAGACAGAGACAGCTCCCATCTGCTGGTTCACTCCCCTAAATTCCCACAGTGGGCAGGTCTGGCCCAGAACCAGGAGCACAGTCCAACTCTCTCAAATGGGTAGCACCAAGCCAGTTCCTTAGGGTCACACTGCTGTCTTGCAGAGTCTGCATTAGCAGGAAGCTGGAGTCGGAGCCAGGGCTAGGAGTCCATCCCAGGTCTTCTACTGTAAAAGGCAGGCATTGTAAACACTGGTGCACCCCAGGTCCACTCCCCAGTGACCTCAACTTAATTTGCTTGTTGGTGAAGACCCCATTTCCAAAAGTCACATTTACAGGTGCATCTCTTAGGAGGGGACACATCTGCACCTGTCACAGCATTGAACATGAGGGGAGAATGGGGCAGTGGCAGGGGAAACTGGGTGATCAAGCCACACATGTGGGAGCTGAAGCTGACTAAAGGGATGTGGCCAGGGAGCCAGAGGCCCCCAGGAGGAAAAGCTGATGCTTCCTTAGAGAGACAAGGGACCTTGTGTCCCCACAATGCCTTGCCTGCTCCCTCAGGCCTGGATGGCCCTGGTGCCAGTGGATTTCCACAAGAGCCCTGTTCTCCCATGGCCCTTACAAGGTCATTTCCTTCATGCTGCCCTTTCTGTCTGAGTGAGTCTCTGCTCAAACTCTGGGCCCTCTGCTGCCCAGAGTGTCCTCTAAGCATCCTTGTGCACATGCTGCTGCGCCTGGTATTCCCAGGCCCTGCCCTGTTGGTCCTTGTCTTCTTCCCCAGGTCCCTGTCACCAGCCATGAGGCCATGATATTCAGCTGATATCTCAGGCCCCATCCTGAGACCCAGAAGCCTTCGAGGTACTTCCACTTGGAGTTCATAGGCCCAGCCCTGAGCTCAGGCCCTGAGCTCAGGCCCTGTGGCACCACCCCCTGGCAAGGTCTGCAGGCCCAGGCCACTGTTGTCCTCTGTTCTGTCTCTGTGATTGGTGGATCAATGATCTGTAAGACTGGACCTTGCAGGAGGAGTCTTCAAAAAGCCCATGACATACATTATAAGAAGACAGTGCACGGGGCTGGCACTGTGGCATAGCAAGTGAAGCCTTCATCTGCATTCCATATGGCTGTCAGTTTGAGGCCTGGCTGCTCTTCTTCCAATCCCATTCCCTGCTAATGCACACAGGAAAGCAGCAGAAGATAGTCCAAGGGCCCCTGCATTTGTGTGGGAAACCTAGAAGAAACTTTGTGCTCCTGGCTTTAGTCTGGTCCCACTGTGGCCATTGTAGCCATCTGAGGAGTAAAGCAGCAGATGGAACATTCTCTACCTCTCCTTCTGTCTCTAGTTCTGCCTTTCAAATAAAGAAAACAAATCTAAAAGAAAGAAGGAAAGAAAGAAAAAAATAGTGCGTGGGTATCAAAAGTCTTGGATCAAAATATACTTATCTTTTAACGCCATTTTCATCAGCCTTTTACAAATGCCTGACATGAGTGGGATGGCTAGGACACTGGCTATGTCTGGAAGCCTCCGTCTTGGACAACTTTGTCCCCACTCTCCCTTCTTCTGGTACTTGCTATTATGATCAATATTTTTTAAAATTTAATTTGAAAGGAAGAATTACAGAGAGAAAGAGAAACACACAGAGAATTCTTCTATCCACTAGCTCAATCCCCAGATGGCTGCACCAGCTGGAGCTGAGCCAATCTGAAGGCAGGAGCCAGAAGCTCCTTCCAGGTCTGGGTCCCACATGGGTGCAGGGTCCCAAGGACTTGAGCCATCCTCTGCTGCTTTCCCAGGCCCTAAGCAGGGAGCTGAATGGGAAGTGGAGCAGCCAGGACATGAATTGACTCCCATATAGGATGCCAGCACTGCAGGCAGAGAATTCATGTGCTACACCATAGCATCGGCCCCACAATCTATGTTCTTAGAGTCACGTGATCTGTCCCTGGCCTCCTACCTTCCTGTGTGCACTGTCAGGTGCCAAAGGATTTTCACAAAGATTAATCCTTAGGCTGTTCTCCAACTTAAAACTGCCTGCGGCAGCTCCTCCCTGGAGCCACACACGGAGAAACCTGCCTGCTCTGTAGATGGAGACTTGGAGGCCATCACAACCCTGCTGCTCTTCCAGACTCCCTGGCTTCTGGCCCCAGCTCAGGCCTTCCCCCTCTGCCCATGCCATAAAGTATCTGAACATCTCAGTCCTCTGGGCCATGCCCGTACACTCCCATCAGCTTGGAACTCCTCATCCCTCTACGCGCACTGCCACACTTCTCTGAGATCTAAGTGAGTGCTTGGGCCCAGCCTCTGCCCAGGCTCCCCAGCCCTCCTCTCCAGGACCTGTGCTTTTGCTGTCCCACAGCCTCAGGCAAGGACACCCCAGCGGAAGTGGTGGGGCCTGGGCTAGGTCAGGGTAGCCATCCCATCTGCCATCTCTGCCTCTCAGTGCCCAGGTCTGCCTGGCCTCTGAGGCATCATTATCTCAGGTGTCAGGACACAGACCCCTGGGAGTAGGATGGATGATGGGATCCTATCCCCGGCCGACCTGCCCACCAGTGGGTAGGAGTGGGCAGGGCACGGAGTTAATGGTAGATAATGAGTGATGCAAGTTTCAAGCCACTTGCTTGGTTTTCAAGGTCAAGACCAGGATTATGTAAATGGGAACAATAATCACATCACTAATCACCTTCCACCTCTCAATCTCTACTACCATGTATAGATACCTTAGCAGCTTACAAACATTGATGTCTGCTGTCTTATGTCCCTGTGACAGGCTCCAGACAGAGGCCAGGAGAGGAGGTGGCACAGGAAGAGAGAGAGACAGAGCTAGGAGACCCAGCCCTCTAGGCCACCAGCATCCAAACATGGTGCCACCTCCTTCACCTGCAGAATCTGGGCTAGGCATCTCATTCTGCCCTGTGGGAGGGTTCTCCCAGAAGGCAGATGACTATGGCATGTGCTGCCTTCAGTGCAAAAAAAAAATCCACGAGGTGTTCTGAGAAAAAATTACCAACACTGCCACAGCACAAACATTTCCTTTGTTCCGTGATCTCTCAATCTATCAGTGTTTTTGCTTTTGTTTTAAAAGATTTCTTCATTTATTTGAAAGGCAGAGTGGCAGAGAGCAAGCAAGAGCAAGAGAGATGGAAAGAGAGGGAGAGAAGCCTGGAACCTAGAACTCCATCCTGGTGGCAAGTCCCCAGACTGGGGCCATCGTCAACTGCTTCCCAGGTGCATTAGCAGGGAGCTGGATTCAAAGCTGAGCAGCTCAAACTCCAACAGACACTGTGATACAGGATGCAAGTATTGCACGTGATGGCTTAGCCCACTGTGCCCCAACCCCTACTCCTGTTACAGTGTTTTGTTTTGTTGTTTCTTATTGAATGTGATCCGTGCAGGTAGGCACATGCTGAGACTTAAAGCATGCACAAGCAGCTCACTGGCTGCCAACATTCTTCTATTGCAGGATGCAGGACGGACACCACCCTCTGCTGGTTGGGAACCAGAGAGTCAGCCAGGCATTTCTCCTGCCTGCAGAATTCTCTGTCCAAGCTGATCGGGCACTATAAGGGGACAGGGCCAAGGCCATTGCAACCTCTGAGCCAAGATGAGGCACCTGAGTCAGGGCAGGAAGCTTCCCTGCAGAAAGTCCAATCGACCATGCTGTGAGTGGGGAGGACAGGAAGTCCTATTGGTAGTTGGGCACAAGTGGGGAGGGAGAACACGGGCAGGGCCTAGGGCTGCCAGTTGCAGGGCACCTGAAGTCCAAGAACCATCCCAGGAAGCAGGACCTCCTGTGAGCTGAGCTTCTTGGCCCTGCTGCCAGTTCCAGTGTCTTTCCCAGGACACTTAACCAAACAGGGAGGTCCTGTGAGTGCAGGGCTCTGTGCACCTGCACGGGAGAATAGCCTGGTCAAGTGCTATTCCAGAGAGACACATCCTGAGGGCCCTAGGGCCACACTCAGCACTACCTCCCCAGGATGGTCCTTTGCTTTCCTGGTGGTTTCCAGGCATCATAGTCTCCAGTGCTTGGGGTCTATAAGATGCCGGGGCCACTGTGCAGTGACAGAAGGAACTTCCTGGGATTTCATTTTCTGCCATGTTAAGCCACTGGGTGATTATCCGTTGTGCACCCGCAGTGTGCAGTGCATGGAGGAAATTTGTGGAAAGGTAGACATTTCTAAGAGAGTTCTTCTCAGCACTTGGGAGCTCACGGCTGTTTCGAAGGTGAGGCTTATGTGGAGATCCCACTGGTGGTCTCAAGCACAGGGGTGTGCTGGACCATTTACCCCATGCACAGATGAGGCCTTGCTGGGGGCCAGCCTGCTCAGACCATGAGACAGCCCAAGTCATCAGGGATCCTGCGACCAACACAGCAGAGTGAGACCCCAAGTCATGGTGAGAGGTCAGCTGACTTCACTAAAGGCATGATGGGCAATGTGGGTCTGGCTTGGCTTCGTGTTGGAGCTCAGCTGTGGGGAGTGAGGGGTACACACTCTTTCCTTCAAAATTTGGCACAGGTTGTATGCAGTCAAGTGTACACATCTTCATGGACAACTTGCTGAATATCCCCACTTGTCTACAGCTGTGTACTCCAATTCTCACACTTCTTACCCCCTCCCTTCCACCTGTCACCTCCCTCTAAAGACCTATGATTCTGACCTTGAACACCTGGCATTATCTTTGACTAAATTTGAATAACATATACTGGAAGCATTCACTGTGCATATTCTTGTGCTTGGCTTGCTTCACTCACTCAATATGTTCATCTGTCATTCATCCATGCAGCTGTAACAGCTCATTCCTGTTTGTGGTTGTGTAATATTCTCTTATGTTAGACGTACTGTAATCTACTCCTCTATTGTTAAAGGACAATCAGAATTGTTAATATCTTTAATAAGATATTGGAAGAGGAAAGAAATAGGTAATTCATACAAAAACTCAATTGATGAATGGACATATGCATGAGTAGATAATGAAACACATTACAGGAGAGCAAATTGGGAATGCTGTTTTAATTCTCATCCACCAGTCAGAGGTGAGGAAGTGTGAAGAGGCTCTGTGGTCACAAGAGGTGGGGAAGGCAAACATTCTTGCACAGAACAAGTCTACAAGGGCTAGCCTCTTTGGGGCAAGCTAAGCCATATATTTCAAAGTGCACACTCCCTTTGACTCAGCAACTCCTCTTCTGGGAATTTACCTTACTCGGTTATTCACTGAATTGGACAAAGAAGCACACACACACTCTCTGGTTCTAATAGGTAACAGAAGAAAAACAGGAGCCATGCTGATGTGCAGGACATTGGGGACCTAGAGCACAAGCATAAAATGTAACAATCTAGATGCTCTCATTGAGGCTAACCTGACCCCTCACTGCATCCAAGCATAGTTCTCAACTCTTGGCATGGAAAATTTCACACATATCTTATAGCTGTGAAGTCCATAATGTTATTACCCCCGTTTTACGGGTGATACTAACATGACATAACTCGCCTCCACTAGCTTCCTAGAATGGCTATGACAAGTCTCCATACACTAGAGGGCTTCACATGGTAGCAGCATGTTCTATCCCCACTTGTGCTGCACATCTGAAAGCCAGGGGCTGGCCCCACCAGATCCTTGATGAGGCCCAGAAGCATGGCTCTCTTGCAGCTCCTGCTGACCATGGGCAGCCCAGTGCTCCTGGCTTGTAGACTGGCTGCATCAGCTTTTGTCCTGAGCGTGTCTGTTTATCTTATTGGGGTACCAGTTACTGGCTTTAGAACTTACTCTTAGCTCCTCATCTTAGCTAACCACATCTGTCAGAACCCTATTTTCACTTGATCTTAGCCAAAAGGCCGAGAAGCGATAGAGAACCCTATTTTCAAAAGTCACCTCCTGAGGTTTCAGGTGGACAGGGCTGGGAGACAGTGGGTGGCCTAGTACACTGGCCAAGGACACAGGGTTAAGTGGTGGAGCATGGATCTGAATCCAGGTTGGCAACTGGGATAGGTTGTTGCCATTCCAGGGTTCCTGCCCCACACTGTAATTGCTTACACTTATGTAGTGCTACCAATGTCCTGGACACTGCACAGTTTACATATAGAGACTCATTTAATCCCTATGGAAATTATACCTGACAGATGGAGCAACTGAAATCCCAATACACCTACTTGGTGGGGAACTGAGGCACAGAAGGGCAACAAGCTACCTGAAATCACACGGTCTATACCCGGCAGGTGCTCTGCAAGGGCCATGTTTCTTTTTAAAAAATTCATTTCACATATTTAAAAAGGTAGAGTTTGAGGGAGGGGCAGAGGGACAGATGACATCTGTAAATTCATATCCCAAAAGGCTTCAACCACTGGAGTTGGGCCAAGCTGAAGCCAAGAGTTTCATCCAGGTCTCCTACAGGGGCCCAAGGACTTGCATCATTTTTGCTTTCCCAGATGTATTAGCAGGGAGTGGGATCAGAAATGGAGCAACAGAAACTCAAACTGGCACCCATCTGGGATGCTAGCACTGCAGGTGGCACCATGGTCTTAACCATCATGTTAGGCTGTCTTTTCCAATGTACTATCATGACAATACACTGAGGACCAGGGCTAGGGAAATAGTCTTCTGTCCAGAACGACTGGCATTCCTCCCATTCACCTTGGCTCCCTTTCCCCCTTAGCTACCACGACTTATCCCAGAACCGATTGGAGATCAATTGTTTATTTTCATTTCATTAGCAAGAAAGAGAGTCAGAGATACAGAGATCTTCCAGCTGCTGGTTCAAACATCCAGAAGAGCTACAGCTGGTGAGCCTGGGATTCAACAAGCACCAGGGTGTGACAACCCCTCCCCCCATACAGTCGGCTGGAGCTGACTTGAATATGCAAATACAGTTCTCTTCACCAGGATGCTGGAGTGACTTTCTCTCCTTACCCTCTTTAGCTGGGCCTTTGAATACAGGCTTCTGAGGCAGGCCCACGCCCACAGTCAACCACCGTGGGTTGGGAGGCAGTCATTTTCTCAGAGCAAGTCTCCACAGCTCTCATCAGATCTTCAAAGAGCTTTCATTCCATCTACAACATTTCTATCCTTACCAGTTGTGTGACATGTACACATTGAAATCATGTCAGATCATGTTAATGATGTAAGCTGAATATCAGAAAAGCCATAAGCATCGCTGTACCTGCCTGAGCTTTCACACCTTCCCAAGCTGCCATGGACCTGGTCTGTCTTCACGTGCCCCTCTCACCCGCCTTCGGTTTCCATGCTCCCATGGGACTTTGCTATCTTGCAACCTTAGAGGTCTCGGGTTCCCCTGCAAGCCCTGGCCAGGTGTTCAGTGTATGCTTGTAGATGCTGAGCTTGGAGACATGTGCTAACGTCAGTGCATTCGGCCGTAGACGTCGGGGGACACTGGTAAGGGCCAGTGGGACCTCTGCGACAGATGGCCCTCACTGGAGTGGTACCTGCTGGATCAGAGCCAAAGTCTTTGTTGTCATGGGGCTTATTAGAAATTCTTAGGCTCTTTAGTGAACATGCTTGTTGGAAGCCAGGAGCTTATTAAACATTCAGAACCTCCAGCCCCTATCCCGTGCCTGCTCAACCAGAATCTGCATTTTTAAAAAGATACCCAGGGACACCAATGCACACTGAGGCTAGAGGGGCTCCAGTCTGGCCCACAAGAACTCTCGATTCTCAAGGTGATCAAGCTCTGGAGAACACTGTCATTTTCTGGAATGCACACTGGACAACCTGGGGCAATGCCTGTTGGGGTTCACTGTCCTGCTATATAGGGGGTGATGGGGGTGAGAACACCTGCTGTGCCTCCTTCACAGGGTCACTCCCCTTGACCCCCTACTTGCCACTGCCACCCCTGGTCCGGTGAGATGGAACAACACGCTGTGGATGGTGTGGTTGGTGATGCATGACAGCGTGGTTAGCACACACTTGCATTTCCTTATTTTTTACTCATTCACTCTTTCATTCATGCTACTGTCCGCCATTCACTAACTCCTACGGTGTTTGATTTGTGTTGAGCACTGCTAGGAAATGGACAGCTGGGGAAGCAGAACTAAAGGAACTGCAAACCCTGTCCCGTGTCCCTCAGTCTGGCCAGAGATGCGTAGACACCAGCAGATGAGCACATTCAGAATTATGGCTACTCTGGGGTCAGGGTGCATGGGGCTGCAGGGGGCTCTGCTCTGAAGGAAGACAGCAAGTTCTGGCTGGGAGGAGCACAGGAACAGCATTGGAGCAGAAGGAATGGCAGGGAATAGGCAGGGGGAATGTGGCATTCGGAATCAGGCACTACATAGTCCTCAGCGGGAAAAATGGGGACAGAAGCCACTGTAAGAGACCTTAAGGCAGGTGATGCCAGGACCCCAGGAGTGGGATGGCATCAAGATGGCTTGATCCCGAGGGTCCTGAGGGTGACCAAGGCTGGGAGCATGGGAGGAAGAGCCTTTGAGATGTCCTATGGCATTTGTCCAACAGGCAGGAGGTCACAATGCTTAGCACTGAGGACAGGGGTCTACGCTGGATCCCAAGGGGAACAAACGAGATTATGGGGGAGAAAGAGAACATCGCCTATACTTAGTGAAGGGGCAGAAGACACAGAGGGGCCATGAAGAAGCCTAAGGGAGGTTTGGCATCTCACTCCCTGTATACACGGAACAAACACCAGGGCCCCTGCCTCATTGGCCATCGGACATATCTGTGGAAATGGCAACCCTGGGAGCCCCAGAGTGAGTGGGGGCTGGGGACCCCAAGAAGGAGTGATAGGGACTGGCAGGGGTTGGGGAGGCACCTGTCTGCCTGGGCACTGACCAGCCTGTGGGAAACAAAAGAATACAAGAGAAGGAGAGACAAAAGAAATGCTTGAGCTTGGTTTTGTTTTTCAGGTGAAGTCACAAGCCTGATACCTCCCAATACCCAGAATATCTCCCAGAACCTTCTAGAATGTGTCCCAGGTTGACTCCAATGAGCTAATTATGATCATGAAGAGCACAAAGTCAGGATCTATTGTAATTAACAAAACAAGAGAGAGGAAGTAGCCCCAGGACTGGGCTCTCTGATTCATGTCTGGCCTTAAGATTGAGGCTGTGACTTTCAATGGGTGATAGCTTCCAGCAGCCCAATAATTGATCTGTTTGGGGCTCTGGTTTTAAGTGAATTAGCTGCTTTAGAAAGGCTGGCAGCAGTGCCAGTCCATTAGCAAGACTAAAAAAACATCACAACACTGACGGGAAAAGGCCACCATGACTGGGCTCGGCAGGCATCATCGACAGATAACGTCATCTCAGATACAATCAAGCCAAGGTTGGCAGGGTCGAACCACCCTGCATGGCCCATCGCCACTCCAGTTTGCAAACCCACAAGTGTGCCAGAGGTCTGAGCAAGGACCTACAAAGTTTTAATCTTCCTTTTTTATTTTTGCTTAGCCTGGGGGCTGCAGGGAAAGGGGCAGGGCTGGGGTTAAGGATGGAGGATCCTCCCAACTATGTCCTTGCACAGCCTGGCCATGGGCACAGCCCTCAGGTTCTCTTGAACTTTTTTTGCTTTTTCCTCTGGCTCGTCCATCCCAGAAGCACCTGCCCCCCTCTATGCCAGCCCCTAGCTGCCGACCCTTCCTGTCCATGCCTTTCTCGTCAGAGTTGTTGCAGAGTTGCAAGTTCTGTCTCCTTCTGGTCTTCCTCACCACTAATAGCAGTCTAGACTCCGGTCCTGGAAGCTTTCCTTTTCTGCCATTTCAATGCAACACACCCTCCTCCCACCCCAGCAGCTAGTACGAAACTGGTACTTGGTAGCCCTATTGTGCAGAGAAGAAAACCGAAGCTCAGATCGACAGGCTGGGCTTCTGACAGGTCCCAGCTTGGCACCTTTCTGCAGTATCCTAGCCCGAGTCACCCATGCCCCTGGTTGATTCTGATGGTCTTTCCTAACCCACCCCCATCCCCACCCCACAAGTGCCTGGGCTCCCTGCTCATCCCTTTCTCCCAGCCCTGCTCTGATTCCTCTTCCTGGGAGGGCCCTGAGTTTTGTCCTGACCCTGGGACATCATCCACAGGAGAAGACCAGGCACCCTTTCATTCTGGGGCCTCCAGAGCTCATCTTGTTCTCCCCCCGCCCGCCCCCCGCAAACTCAGAGTGGGAGCTGTGTCCCTAGAGCCACTGCACAGAGCTGGCACCACCCACTCCCACTACTTTCTATCCAGGCGGCTGCAGGGAGAAGGTGTGAGGCCCTGATAAGGTGGGGCACAGCTATTTTTAGAGGACACTGGCTTTCCTCTGAGGCCCCTGAGCAGCTCCAGGGCTACTAGCCACCGTGTGAAGTGTGTGTCCTGAGGAGCGTGCACCCCAACCCCAGCGACTCCCACGATGGGGGCTCACACTGTCCTGTCCCACTTCACTTCACTTCACCCTTTTTATCTGTCAAGCTTTCAGGCAGCCTTAGAGAAACTACATTGGCAGAAAGTCAAGAACAGAAAAGAACCAAGCTTCAGGACAGGGGCTCCGTTGTCTGAGTAAGGGTCAGTTCTGGTGCTCAGGAGAGCGGGCACAGGCAGGGTGCTGAGAGCCCCCTGCCGGGTCTTGGGGTGGGTGGGGAGGGAGCGTCAGGAAGGAGTAGGCAAAAGCTGGTGGCAGCTCAGCCCTGCTAACCCGACTAACTGCCTGTGACCTTGAACAGGGGGCTCTGCTCTCCTGGATTGGCTGTCACATGGAGCAGAGAGATGGACCCTCAGGGCGACCTTGCTGAGGGTCCAGCGCCTGGGCTCAGCATTTGGGGTGTGATTAGAATTCACAAGAACCTAGCCAGGTCAGCGTTGAAGCAGGTCTGCCTGCTTTGGCGGGTGCTAGGGGTGGGAGAAGGAGGGCATCGCAAGCGTAGGGGTTCAGATGCATCCCAGGGAGCCCTGTACAGATGAAGAAACTGAGGCCAGGGGCCGGCTGGCATGGCAGTGGACGATGGTCACTTTCAGAGGCTCCATAACTACCTTCACTGGTCGCTGGGTGGAAAACGGAAGGTCATATGCTGCCGACCACGGCGATGACAGGTACCAGTGGAGCTTGCCCTAAGCACTCCAGGGGTGCACTTTCTAGGGTTGCATGGCCCAGGCTATTTTGAGGGCCCCAGCTGGCCCCGGGACAAGTCAGAATCCGGGATAGGGAAAGCAGATTTACCACACAGTGTGTGTCTCAGCTCCCACTTTCCAAAGCTAGGAGCCAGAGAACAGCTGGCGAGAGCGCAGGCTGTCAGGGGGCGCGTCTTACCACCCTCCTAACTGTCCCACTTCCCAGCTCCGACAAATGGGGGACCCCAGACCAGAGAAGGGAGGCGGTTTGCCAAGGTCCTGCTGCCAATTGGTTCCTCTTTCCCGCTCCCCCGGCCGCGCAACTCCTGCACCACGATGCCTTGCAAATCTCGCCACTTTGAGAAACTTTTCCTGTCGCCACGGGAGCCGTGAGAACCCGGTCCACGCCAGCATTCACGCCCCCTTCCCACCCCGGTCTCTCCTCAGTCCGCTAAGAGACCGCGCCCCGTGTGCGCCCGGGCGCCACCTGCGCCCAGTGGAGCGTAGAGCGAGAGCCAGGGCGCTGGGGTTAACAGGGTATCCCAGCCCTAGGCGCTGCGTTTACAGAGCCCGCAGGACCTTTTTCGCCCTAGTAGTTGCGGCGCGGAAGTCCAGAACGTGGACGCTTCAGGCGGAGGCCGGATCGCGTGGCGGCACGGACTACATCGCCAGGAACCCGGTCGCCAGGCTCCGGACCCCAAGACCGAAGCACCTAGCCCCCGGAGGCAACCCGAGGCGGCAGCTATTTATAGAGAGAGCCGCGCTCAGTCCCTCTTGGCGGCGGCGGCGACAGCTGAATATTTTGCCCAGATATGGCTGGGGCCCGGCAGGGGGACGTGGAGCCCCGCGAAAGCCAAGGGGGACCCCTGCAGGGTGGGGGACTTACCGGGGCGCAGGGCGGCAGGGCCGGTGCGGGCGCGGGCGGCGGCTGCGGGGCAAGCGCAGCGCGGGGCTGGAGGAGCTCCCGGGCGGCCGCGTTGGGCGGGCACTGTGGGCTCTGGGGGTGGGAGCCAGGGGCGGGCCCCGCTCGGCGCTATCACCGCGCCCCGCCCCGCCGCCGCCCGCGCCCTCCCTCTCTCGGCTCCCATTCGGGGGTGCCGGTGCCCTGCACAGTCCCTGCCCCGGGAGTGACCCCTGCTGCCCGAATGTGACGCCGGAAAGCTAATGCCCCTGGCTCGAAGGCGGAATGAGTGTGGGTCACACCCGGGCTGGGCGTCAGCTTCCCCACCTGAACCGGGAAGAATTTCCGCGATGGTGGAGTTATCTAGCAAACAGGTGGACAGGGTTTGGTTCCTGTCGGATCTCGAATTTCAATCTCGAGAGTCCTCTTCGGTGAAGGTAGCTGAGCCAGCCAGCGGCTGCCGCGCCATCTCCTCCGTGAGTGGACACAGCCTTCGTAGCTCCAGGGTCCAGCAGATAAGCGCTGACCAGCATCCTCCGGGCAAACACGGGCTTGGATGCGTGCTGGCTGCATTGCATCGAGAGGAGAACGGAACGTCCCAAGAGTCGCTGCACCTGTTGTGAAAGGTTACCGTGTTCCCCAGAACAAACCACTTAAACCCCACCGAATCCCAAGTGCTTTAATGAACAAAGGGCTCAGACAGTGGAATGTGTGCGGACGTAGGGAAACGGGAAACGGCTCATTTAGGATTGTTAGCAGGTTTGGGGTGATGTAGGTCCTAAGTCAGTTATTTAACCGTAGTGTACTAATGAGTCTCGATTTTTGTGAAAATGTATTCTTATAACTCACAGCTGTAAGAGAATGTTCTCAGGTGTGCCTGCCACTCGTTTTAAAATGGAACCAGGATTTCCTTATTGCGGATGATTTTTAAAGCATTCTGATGGAGGGGGCGAAGCAGCCCGAAAGTGCACACAACAGGAACATGAGCGTCACCAACTTTAAACATCAGCACCTGTGCCACCACCACTGGTCCTGGAAGCAGGGCCAGCCGCCCAGAAGCCAACCTGGCCCTCATCTTGCTCTGCTTCTGATCCAGCTTCCTGCTAATGCCCCTGGGAAAGCAGAGGCTGATGGCCCCTGTGCTTGGGTCCCAGGACCCACAAGGGAGACCCAGATGGAGCTCTTCGGTTCAAAGGTATTTCCCTGGAGTTTCTTCCTACCTCACCCTCTCATCTTTGGGTTTCCAGTTCTCATGAAATTGAGTTTCAAAGATGGTATGAAGTAGAGGTGTGCTTCATTCACTTGTCTAACAGACTGTCCCAATGTCAGATTAGTGCTATAGTTAGATCAATAACTACATTTGCTTTATTTTCAAGATAGTGACATAGAAAGTTTCTTCCTTAATAATAGACAGTTTGAGGGTTTATGTGCGTTTGTGTTAAAGAAATAAGGCATTATAAAAACATCTGTAGTTCTATTTAACTTAAACATGTTTGTGTCATGCAAGTTTTACACTATCTCAAGTGATTATTCACCGATGTAGGTATTTTGATTTAGTGGCAAATATTGAATCTTAAAAAAATCTATAATTTTAGTGTTTAACCTGAACAGCTGAAAACACACTTTTCATCTTTCTGTTCTTATTTTTCCTAGGTTTTCTCAAATACAAATGATTTTAAGAACTTTTAGCTCAGTCTGTTTCCCTCCCCCCAAGGTTCACTCCTTATTTCCAATAGTTTATGCATTTCATCATATGGCCATCTAGTTGGTCTACACTATGCTCAGAATCTTAAAAATAAGCTTTAGCTATTTGAAAGGCAGAGTGATAAAGACGGAAATTTTCCATTCACTTATTCACTTTTTAACTGGCTGCAATGGTAGGCAGTAGCTCAGGATGAAGCCAGGATCTAGAACTCTTGAGTGTCCCATGTGGGCAGCAAGGTTCCATGTACTTGGCCATGTCTCTTGCTGTCTTCCCAGACACATTAGCATGGAGCTGTATGGGAAACGGAGCTGTATGGGAAGCAGAGCAGTGGGGACTTGAACCCACAATCAAATATGGGATGCCAGCATCCCCAGAGGTGGCTTACCTTGCTGCACCACCACACTGGCCCCTCAAAGTCAAGCTTCTAAGCTTCCAAGCTGAATAGAATCATTGTCACAGCCTCAGTGAACCTTCAGAAGAGGCTCAGCTCTTGCCCCTCTTCCATATCTAAGCTGTCAGTTCTAAGAGCTATAACTAAAAACTTCAAAAACACCTTCAGTATTTCAGCTTAATTTCTGTTGTTGCACTCCTAGTCCCAACTTCCCTCCCACCCTATCTTTGGGCCACTGCTGAAGCCTACATAACTTGTCCGTCTGCCAATCTGCCCACCACATAGCAATCACACGTGAGCCTGACCTGTGTGGGATGACATGGAGCAAGTCAGGGCTGCCATGGACAGCAAGGTGCTGGAGTCTGTCAGGTGTCTTCACAAGCCACTCAGCCACTTCTCTCCTCAGGTGCACTGTCAATGATGTCCCACTTGCAGGAAATCAGGATCAGTGGGAATTTTGACAGTCTGGGAATTGTCAGCTGTTACACACCAAGACTCGCCTCATCTCTCCCACCAGAACCAGTCCTCAAACATGCACCAGGACCTTCTGAGATGGCAGCGTGGCTAAGACCCATCCTGCTCTTGAGGGGCTCAAGCTCTCATTGGGATGATTGGTGCACTAGTGATAGCCTGTCTACAAGGCATACTGAGACAGGAATGGCAGGCGAGGCTGCCCCAGCCCCGTCCCCCAGAAACTTTATGGTTGGCCCAGTGGATCAGTGCTGTACTGGCAAGCAAAAATGCTCGGGGGCAGGGGAAGGAGTTGCAGGCCAAGGGGAGGGGATTAATAAGCAAGGTTGGGAGGGGAGTCAAGTCTTAACACTGGAGGGTCAGCAGTCCTGGATGGACATGGAGGGATCCAGGGTGATTGGAGTCGGGGGCCATGGTTATGAGGTGGGCAGGGGTTTGCAGAAGGCTAGAGTCTCAAGTCTGGGCTCTCTGAGTGTAAGAAATCACTTGAGATTTGCAGCGAGGGCTTCAGCTTGGCTGTTCCTCCTACAAGCCTCGAGGGGTGCCTTTGTCTGGGGCTCCCATGTGGTCAGGACAGAGTCCTGTTGTGATATGAACCAGGGAATGGGAGGAGAACCTGGTATCAGGGGGCAGACAACCTTGGCAGGAAAGGAAACTTTCTTCTCCCAGTCACAAAGCCTTAGACATTACAAGGGACACAGTTCTTTATATGATAAACATTTTATTCTAATATTATAGTAATAATTCAAGTGCAATTTTCTTTGAAAAGCCAACTGTTAAAACAAAACTTGTTAAATATCTTTCATCAAACATAGCATATTTTTTTTTTTGCAATCTCCCACAGCAGTCAGAGCCATGTAGCAGAAATAAGATTTTTTTTTTAAAGCCTACTACATTTTGTTATTGCTAAAAAAAAAAATCTGAATTAGTTGTCAAGGTCTCGGAAGCAGTGATTAATTAACTTTTGCAAGCTCTACCAGATACTCTGACATAAAATCATGAATCCAGATGTCAGTGTCTGGCAGCGATGTGTCCACCAAATAAACCACCACTTTCCGGTCCCAAGGGTGAGTGTGTTCAATGACCGTCTGCACCAAGGCCACCAGAGGTTTCTTCTCCACATGATTCCGGAACACCATGGAAGCCTCCTCGGACCACTGGCTGCACTTCACTCCTGCGGGAGACAAGGGGTGCAGAGGAGGCAATGAGGTGCCAGCGGGGCCTGCATGGAGTGGTTAGAGTGCGGCACTATTTAGTCAGTCCCAAAGTGGCTTATGCATTCCAGATGAGACGGGCCTAAACTGACAACCAGCTGCCCAGCAATCTTAACGACCATTCAGCAGTTTTTCTAGCCTGAATGGAGTCGCATCTGTAAACCTTGGCCTAGAGACACTTGTTTCATTGAAGATGGAATGTTCTGTTATCAAGTGAGGTTAGAATGACTAATGTGAATTTCTCATGCAGAAATCATATTGAAACCAATCCCTTAACCAGGGAAAATTATATCAATGATATTTAATGGCAGTCTGTTCATTACAGATTTGTTTTTATTTGATAAATCAAATATAGTAAAAGAGGAAAAAATTGCATGATTTATTTTCAGTATAATTTTTCAAAAATCATACACACAGCATCATGGAAAAATCGCTAGGCTCCAAGTCAGGAGACTGAGCTGCTGGCCCCAGCTCTTCCTCTAACTGGCTACAGAGTGTGCTCAGGCAAGTCAGGTGACCACGCATGTCCTCAGCTGACCTCTACTAAAAGAAACTGCTTCAATGAAATGAATGTTGAGACCCATGCACCTCTGAATATCTATGAACTTTGAACTTGAGAACAAGTTAAGAGAATTCTTAGATCTTAAAACTGAGGAAAGAAAAAATGCTTTTAAGAAATACCATTAAACTAATATAAATCAAGGCCACATACACTAGGTTTGACAAATTATAAATTAAGCCCTTCAAAGGAATGAAGGTCTGGGAGTTTTAGAAGACTTGCTCTCTCTCCAGAGAATGGACTGATTTCTTTGATTACCAAGGATTTCTCCTTTTGTCTCCAGCAGCCCTGACAGTTTCTGAGTAATGATGGTTAAGGAGAAAGCTAACTCTCCTCTTGAGCGTCCTGAGAGGAGTGGCTGCCTTCCTAGATGGCGCAGGAACCTGAAGTCCTGCTGGGCAGATGTGCAAGACTAAGGTCAAGGTCAGAGGTATGCAGCAATAGTTCCCTGGAAGCCCTGGCAAGTCAGCACCTAGAACCTCCACCTTGGTGGTGAGGGTCAGCCTGAGGTTTTTGGAGAATCCTAAGGGCATGTGTTTCACCACCCAGGACACCCCCATGGTGATAGGCTCCTTTGAGGCTCCAGGGAGTTCTCAGGGTCTAGGGAGACCCTCAAATGTTTCAGTGGGTCTGGCTGGTTGTGAACCATACCTAGCAAGGTGACAACTCCAAAGGCCATGTCACAACAGCTGACTACCAGGAAACGTCAGCTCGCATCACCTCTCTGTGGAGCAGATGCTCACCCTGGAGCAAGAGAGATGGACTCTCCACCACATACACTATTGGGAAGCCCAGCGCATCTGTTAACTTAAAAAGGGGGTCCTCCCTTCAAAATTAGTAATCCGATGCACAAAGAGGGCTTTTGCTTTTAAAACAAACAAACTTATAAGAAAGTACAAAAAAAAAAAAAAGCCTTGGCAGAGATGAGTCCAGAAAAGAACCTAGGTCATAGGAAGAACCCTATGTCAACACTATGTTCCAGACACGAGCACACAAAACACATATGTGCACCTGTCTTGTGTGTTTAGATACATGGTGATCTCATATTTACTTTCACCTGACTCACATACTAGTTTGGAGGCATAAGCAGGCTGTGGATTGACCTGCTTTTTATAAGTAATTAGGAGTGCATTAAGAAGTTGATTGACTGGGAATCCAAGCCTCCTGATTTCAAACCACGCTTCCCACTCTGAGAAAGAAGCAGATGATAAGCGAGGAGGCCCAGTACTGGGCATGCAGCTTTGGGACCTCAGGTAGAACACTCACCTCTCTTGCCTGCTGTTTCCCAATCTGCAGTTAGAGAAACGTCCCTAAACCTCCTAGCATGCAAAGGAGTCAGTGTCATCAAGTAGCTGTACAGCTTCCGGTTTCTCATCTATCAGGTTGGGAGCTGAGAAGCTGCCACTCTATCCTGACAGCAGGTGAAACACTGCATAAGTGAGAACCCAGCAACTTGTCTCAGATCCATCAGAGAAGTGAGGTATCAGGGTGATCCAAACTGGAGAGACAGACGGACAGAATCAGTGCGTCCTAACTCACTCAAGCAGAAGCCAGCAAGCAGAAACCAGTGTGAGAACCAGCAATGGTGCGGGAGACCAGAGCAGAAACTGACAAGCGGCTGAAGGCACACAGGGACAAGTCAGAGTTCAAAGCTCCATTCAACATTCTCCCCCATACATGCATACTACCTAAGAGTTTTGCCTCTGTGGATGTGGCTCCAGGCCCCCAGAGTGAATGGCAGAGTCTGTTCATGCCTCCAGCTGGAGGAGAGGGAAAGTCAACTCTGCAGTGCAGCTGAGCTCCTGTTCTCCATAAGCCCTGCCTTTAGGAGATACTATCTTATCAGAGCCCAACTGGCCGGAGCTTTAGCACAATTAATCTACCTTGGTGAAGGGAAATGGCCAATCCCACTCCCTTCTAGTCATCCTGTCCTTTCTGAGGGGAAAAACCAAGTACAGGTGAGGGGGCACAGGCTCACCAGAGACAGAGATCTTCCTATGGGGCTACGGACAGCCTGCACTGACCCCAAGGCATACCCATGCACCTTGCCCTGTGCTTACTGAAGGGTCCACGTATCAGAGTTCCTAGGATATCAGATCCAACCTTCCAACAACGACAACAAAACTCTAAGTGATACTTGAAAGCAAAGACCAAAAATAAACCAGCCAAAGAATGCATACACAGTTTAAAGAGACTGAACAAGCACCAGAATCAGAGTCAGTTATGGCAGGAATGTAGGAATTATCAGAGCAGGAATTTGAAGCAACTATGAGTACTATGCCAAGAGCTTTAAAGGGGAAAATAGACAAAATACAAGAACAGATGGCTAATACAAACAGAAAGATGAAAATTCCAAGAAAGAACCAAAAAGAAATGCCAGAGATCAAAAACCTTACCAACAGGGGGGAAAATGTCTTGATGTGTTCATTAATGACTGTATCTGGTGGAGTCAAGATCTTGGAGCTCTAGGATGTGACAGCACGAGCTGCCTGAACTAAAGAGCCGAGGGGCAAAATCACAACAGAAACATCCAAGAGTTGTGGACCAACTGGGAAAGTTGTAACACACTTGTAATGGGATATCAGAAGGAGAGAACAGACAGCAATAATATCTGAAGCAGAGGCGACTGCCACTCCTAATGTCAAACACAAACCACCAATCCAGGAAGCTCTGAGAGCATCAACTGGGGAACAAATGCTTCTCAATACATATAGGCATATCACACCCAAACTCTGGAAAGGCAAAGAGAGAGACATCCTGAAAGCAGCCAGAGGAGGAGAGGCACCCACCTGCCTACAGGGAATAGAAGTAAACACGACCTCCAGCATGTGGGAAAGAAGGAGTGAAACGTGGAGAGGAATGCCATCAACTGGCATTCTGCCCTCTGTGCAACCACCTGTCCAAAGTGGAAAACAAAATGGATTCTCAGGCAAGAACAACATGGTGCCAGCACTTCTGCCTTGGGAGTGATAATACAGGGGGTCTACACAGACAAAGGAAGACCATCAGAGAATGAGAAAAACAAAGGTAATATTAAACACTTTCATTTCTCTTATTCTTAATAGATATCATAGATCTATTTGTTTGTTCAAGGGGTTGGCACAGTGGCTTAGCATCACATGCCTCTGTCTGCGATGGCAGCATCCCATATGGGCACCAATTCAAGTCCTGGCAGCTCCACTTCAGATCCAACTTCTTTATGGCCTGGGAAATCAGCAGAGGCTGCCCTAATCCTTGGTACCCTGTACCTGTGTGGGAGACCTGAAAGAAACTCCTGGATCCCTGGCTTCTGCTGGCCCAGATTTGGCCATTTCAGTCATTTGGGGAGTGAACCAGCAGATGGAAGATTTCTCTCTCTCTCCTTATTTCTCTGTAACTCTGCCTTTTCAATAAGTCTTTAAAATTTTTAAAATAATGACAGCAGCAATGTATTTATGTACAGTTACCTCTAAGTGAAATAAATGACTGTGGTACAAGGACAGGAAGGAGTTGGATCAGAAGAATCATTGTTATTATAAGGACTTTGATCCATTTTGAATGAATGTTCCAAACTCTAGGGCAAAACCACACTCTAAAAAAGGAGGTATATTTGATAAGAAATAAAATGGTAGAATGATATATAAATGCTCACCAAAAAACCACAACAAAGCAAACAGTATGGGAGGCAAAGATAACATACAGATAACAACATATAGAAAATAGTCACAGGACAATCAAGATGGCAGGGTAAGGACACATTTACACAGAAAGAGAAACATTAGCCACTGTGAAGCGGAGAGGGCACATTCCAGGAAACAGGAGAGGACAGAACGACAGCAGAGGGGCTCCTGGAGACTGACAGACACAGGAAAGCACCACAGGTGTGGTGCTGCTGTGACCAATACACAAGTGGCAATCAGTGAGTGGCGATCTGCACTGCACCAGCAGCAGCCGGAACTCCACCAGCAACAATGTGGGAAGAGGCATTCTGCAGGAGCTCAGGTGGTGAACTCAGACAAAGAACTGCTCATCTCGCTGGTCTGTTTGACTTGACCAGGAGTAGAGACAGAATGGTAGCCCCAGATGGGTGGTTCAGGAACAAGGTGAATTTCACAGCCCAGTCTGACCCCTATAGCCAAATTGGGTGACATTTTGTGTAGGGAGACAAAGACTATGGGACAGGACTGTGCTGGGAGTGTACTAATTTCTGGCTCAGTGAACTGCAACAATGTGGCATCCTACAGGTTCTACCCAAGATAGGTCCAGGTAGCCCTTAGACTTGATGGCCAGCAGATCAAGAACTCTAGTAGTGGCACATCATGTGCCATTTTGTATAGTGTGGCAAAAGCTTTAAGACTGCAGGGACAATAGTGAGCTGCACATACACTGAGCTGGGAGTAAACTCACTGAGTTCATTGCATTGCACTGGTACCACAGGGACAATACCAACTTCAGCATTGTACGGGTCAAAATAGGTCCGTGTGGCCCTCAGACCTAATGGCCAACAGGTTCTGGCAAGAGCAACACCACCAACAACCTAGCAAAATAGGACTCCTGGTGTATCCCTAAACCTGGGAATTGCTTGAACCAGAAGTGGAAGCAAGGTTGTAGAGGCAACGGTACAGCCTCAGCATGGTATCCCAGCAGGCAGAGTGGTAAGCCAGGAGCTGGGGCTACAGATAATGGTAGAAGCATAACATAAGAACACAGACCTGGAAATCGCAGGAGGGAGTGGCACAAGTGATAAAAACAAAGAGTCATATACCAACCACAATAAGTAAAATTGAATTGTAGACATGTGGGTGATACAGCTTAGAAATCTGTCCCAAGAAGAATCTGATAACCAGAAGTACAATGACCAAGTGCAAAAGAAGAGACACAGACACAAGGACTATGACTGAAGACTCCCCTGCAAAGGAGCAAAGGCCTTTTGCAAACCTCAGAGTTCACTGAGGAAGACATTGAGAAAATGGGGGATACAGAATTCAAAAACACTTGTTAAAAGCTTCTTATCAACAGTGAGAAACACGTAGTACAGGAATTCAAGGAATTTAATTCAAGGAATGTATAGGAATATGTCACACTAGAAATGAATCAAATGAAAGCTGATATATCAGAAATGAAGAATACAGTGGAACAAATTAAAAGTACAATGGAGAGTCTCCAAAATAGAATGAATGAAGCAGAAGAAAGAATCTCAGAATTGGGGGGGGGGGGGAGAAGCTGCAAGCAGAACTGAGTCAAGCTAAAAAAAAAGTAGTCAAGAAATGAAACACACTATTAAAAGGCCAAATATAAGAGTTATGGGAGTTACAGAAGGTGCAGAAAGAGAAGCTGGATTTAAAAATGTATTTAATGAAATAATAACGGAAAATTTCCCTAATGTAGAGAAAGAATTGGGAAACAACATCCAGGAGGGGCACAGGACTCTCAACAGGGTTGACCAAAAGCAATCTTCACAATGACACATGATAATCAAGCTCTCTTCAATCAAACATAAATGTTTTCTTAAATGTGCACGTGAAAAATAAAACAAAACAATTACATACTGAGGAATGCCAATTAAACTCACACGAGACCTCTCACAGCAAACTCTACAGACCAGAAGAGAATGGAGCGACATATTCCAGGTTCTAAAACTAAAAACTTGTCGGCCCAGGATAGCATACCCAGCAAAGCTTTCCTTTGTCTTTGAAAATGAAATAAAATTCTTCCACAGTAAAGAAAAGTTAAAAGAATATGCCTCTTTCAAACCTGCCCTACAAAGGATACTTCAAGATGTTCTCTTGATAGAGAAGAGGAATAGCACCCATCAAAACCATAGGCAAATGTGAAGAACATCCCAGCAAAATGACAACAGAAGACTAAATCAATGAACACCCCATCACTAAAATGACAGGATCAAATTACCACCTATTTATATTAACCCTGAATGTAAATGGCTTAAACTAATCAATCAAATGTCATAGATTGGTAGACTAGATTAAAACACAAAACTCATGTATTGTTGCCTAAAGGAGATGTATTTCACCAACAAAGATCAGCAGAAACTATCTCATGGATTTTGATTTTTTTGTTTCATCTCTTCAAAACTCTATCATTAAAGTTTTTACTGATTCATAGATCATAGAGTAGCATCATTTTCTTCAAGAAGCTTCTGGATTTTCATTTATTCAGGAACACATTAGTCTCAATAGCATGTTATTTAACTTCATGGTGCTGCAAACTTCTTTTTTTCTTCCTGTTGTTGATTTTGTAGTGTGGCTTTTCATTTAAGGGGATGTATAGTAACTGTGTAATGGAGATTATCATATCCAGATATGAGGTTACAATGCAGTGTGCACCTCCACTTTCAGATCAAAGAGAGACTCCCAATGAAACTGTTTACTACATCTTGATCTTAGGATGCTGGACTCTCTGCCACTGTCCGTGCCCGCAATGATGGACATATGACTGTGGAAGAAGAACTATACTATAGTAATAACATAGGGGAACTCAGTGGGGAGAGGGGATTTGAGGAAAGGGTGGGTAAGGGAAATCCCAGGACCTATGGAACTTATCATAAAATAATAATAATAATAAGAAGAAGAAGAAGAAGAAATAAAAAAGAAAATAGTCACAAATATGATAGCTATTAATCTAGCCATATTATACTCATTTTAGATGCCTGCCAACAGTCTAAAGATGGCAATTAAAACAGAGTGACACTGCACCCACATCGGAGACCTGGAGGAGGTTCCTGGTTCCCGGCTTCGGATCGGCGCGCACCGGCCCGTTGCGGCTCACTTGGGGAGTGAATCATCGGACAGAGGATCTTCCTCTCTGTCTCTCCTCCTCTCTGTATATCTGACTTTGTAATAAAAATAATAAATCTTTAAAAAAAAACAGTGACAGTGTAGATAAAAAAGCTATATTGTCTAAAAAAAACCCACTTTAAATGTATAGATACATACTGAATTGAAAAGGGATAGAGGGCCCGGCAGCGTGGCCTAGCGGCTAAAGTCCTCACCTTGAAAGCCCTGGGATCCCATATGGGTGCCAGTTCTAATCCCGGCAGCTCCACTTCCCATCCAGCTCCCTGCTTGTGGCCTGGGAAGCAGTTGAGGACGGCCCAATGCATTGGGACCCTGCACCCGTGTGGGAGACCCGGAAGAGGTTCCTGGTTCCCGGCATCGGATCAGCGCGCATCGGCCCGTTGCGGCTCACTTGGGGAGTGAATCATCAGACGGAAGATCTTCCTCTCTGTCTCTCCTCCTCTGTGTATATCTGGCTGTAATAAAATGAATAAATCTTTAAAAAAAAAAAAAAGAAAAAAAGAAAAGGGATAGAGAAAGCTATGCCATGCTAACTTTAATCCGAAGAAAGCAGAAGGAGGTATGTTAATTTCAGACAGCAAACATCTGCTCACTGGAGAATTATTAAAGATAAAGAAGGCATTACAAGGTGGTAAAGAGCTGTTTTCCTAGAAGGCGTAAGAATCCTCAATGTGTAAGCACGTTAACAGCAGAGTGTCACAATATGACAGGCAAAAACCGTGGGGACCCAAATACAAAGAGCTGATTTTACCATCGTAGCTGGAGGTTTCAACTCCCTTCTATTAAAGACCAACAGACCTTGTAGACAGGAAGTCAGTGAGGACACAGTTGACCTCAATAACACTGTAACCACCTGGGTATACCTGACATATATAGCAGACTTCAACGGCAGATCACATGGGGCCCTCACCAAGACAAAACACACTGCGTCATAAGAAGTTGAAAAGAAATCATATAGTGTCTACTCTCACACTACGATGGAATGAACTCACAATATCAGGAAGACAGCTGGAAAAATCCTGCAAACATTCAGAGACTGAACAACACAATTCCAAGGAATTCACAGCAAAGAAGAAACCTCAGAAGTTTAAAAATATATATTTTTAAACATTTAGTTATTTTTATTGGAAAGGCAGATATCCAGAGAGAAGGAGAGACTAAAAGATCTTGCATCCACTGGTTCACTCCCCAATTGGCCACAATGGCTTGAGCTAAGCCAATCTGAAGCCAACAGCAGGAATTACGTCCAGGTCTCCTATGTGGGTGCAGGGTCCCAAGGCTTTGGGCAATCCCCTACTGCTTTCCCAGGCCACAAGCAGGGAGCCAGATGGGAAGTGGAGTAGCCAGGACAAGAGCCAGTACTTATATGGGATCCCAGCGCATGCAAGGTGAGGATTTTAGCCATTAGCTTATTGTGTCAAGCCTGAAGTTTAAAACTATTTTCAGTTAGATGCAGCTAATAATACAGTGCATTAATATTTCTGGGATGCAGGAACCAGCCTTGCGACATGGTGAGTGAAGCTGCCTGCAATGCCAGCATCCTATATGTGTATACTGGTTCGTACACCAGCTGCTCCATTTCCAGTCTAGCTCACCAAAACAGACTGCAAAAAAGCAGTGGAAGATGGCCTGAGCGCCTGTCTCCCCTGTGCAAGACCTGGAGGAAGCTCCTGATCCCTGGGTTTGGTCTGACTTTGCCCTGGTAATTGCGGCCACTTGGGAAATGAGTTCCCCTCATCTTTACCTCTCTCCATAGCTGTTTTAAATAAATAAATGTTTAATAGAAAATGTGGGATACATCAGAAGTAGCACTTAAGGGAAATTTATCACACTGAATGCACACTTGTCTATCAGACAAGGAGTCTCCAGCAGGTGGTTCGCACCAATACCTGATAATCACAATGATGGTGATAGGGAGGATGGTACCAGACACTCAATCCCAGAGAAAATTTGGGCAATTTGATTGTCATGTTTAACAAAATGTGCTGCTTCCAAAACCTGGCTATTCAAAAGTAAAATGGGGGATATATCTAATTATGATGGGGATTTCCTTTGAATTCTAGTAGGAAGCACAGGGAAACTGGCAATTACTTCCAAAGACGGTGAAATAGCTCTTTCCCATAAAAGCTGGTCAGATTCCAACTGCACTGACTGTCCAGAGGCTGGTGTGAGTGTGCACTCACCAGCTGCGAGGTGTGATGCCAACTAGAAACTCACTTGGGTGTTGATAATGGTCACATTCTGGAACCCACAAGTATTCTACGACTAACCCTTTGTAGACATTTTATCATTTATTTAATAAGCAACTCATTTGACAGTAATAAAAATATTCTCTTTAGGTTATTTCCATCTTTGTTTTTACAAGCATACAAATATGCAAGATTTGTCTAAATACTATGACAAAGACTACTAAGAATCTAAATGCTCAATAGGGAAATATCAATTAAATGCAATATTTGGCATTCATTACAAAGAATTAGCAAAACCATCAAGCAACCATCTAAAAGTTGATAGAGAAAGAACACTAAAGGAAAAGAAGCAGGATGCATTGTACCTATGTAAAGATTATAGCTTTGGAAATACATTTATGCAACAAATCAGAGAGGAGTTAGGAAACCAGAAGAGCAGATACGGCAGAGTATGACCGTTTGAGGTTATTTTCATTATGACTAGGATGCTGTTAGTGCAAACAAAAGGAAAAAACACTCGACCTAATAGACTAATGATGCAGCACTTTCTAGGGACAAAATGGTGACAGAAGCCAAGGTGCAGCATTGAGTTGACTCCAGACTTACCTGCAAGTTGCGCAGTGACAGCTTGGAATGGCAGTTTCCGGAACATGTCTACCAGGGGCTGCACTTTCCTTACATTGACCAGTTCGTGCTTGCCGTAGTCCAGCTCATACACAGACACCAGTCCATTGGTCAGGATTCCTTTTAGAAGCACCCTGTGCCACCTGGATGTTCATTGAGTTGAAAAGGAAGGAAGACAATATATGGTCAGTCAACACTTGCTCTAAGAAGAAGCAACCTTTTATAATAAAGATGGAGGCAAATGAACATTATCGAAACATAAAACTACACTGTCCTCAGCCTTTTAAAGTCTTGCTGCTGCTTTTTCCAAAGGCTGACTATTCTTTGCTTTTCCCCCCGCCCCCATCCTCAACTGGTTAAAGAGTTGCTCATTCGGGCCTGGTGGCGTGGCCTAGCGGCTAAAGTCCTCACCTTGAAAGCCCCGGGATCCCATATGGGCGCCGGTTCTAATCCCGGCAGCTCCACTTCCCATCCAGCTCCCTGTTTGTGGCCTGGGAAAGCAGTTGAGGAAGGCCCAAAGCCTTGGGACCCTGCACCCGCGTGGGAGACCCGGAAGAGGTTCCTGGTTCCCGGCTTCGGATCGGCACACCGGCCCGTTGCGGCTCACTTGGGGAGTGAAACATCGGATGGAAGATCTTCCTCTCTGTCTCTCCTCCTCTCTGTATATCTGGCTTTCCAATAACAATAAAATCTTTAAAAAACAAAAAAGAGTTGCTCATTCAAGAGACCCTTCTGGGCGTGCTGGAGATGGTGAAAGAAACTGAACCACAGACCTAACCATCCTCGCACAGCAGCTATGGAGCATGAGCTGGACAGGACCAGGGGAGCCTGTCACCCTGAGGAGACACAGGTTAGTTGTGTTTGGTACATGGTACAGGTTTAAATGGTGGAAAGAGAGAGACAAGCTGGCCAGCTGGGGCTAAAAACATGCTTTGGAAGCACAGAAGATTCGAGAGGGTGTGGTGGCTGAAAGCAAACACCCAGGATGGCTAGTGGGTAGACTGTTGAGAAGCGTGGTAGAGAAAGTCAGGCTGGGAAGATAGCCTGGGGGAGGATCACATAGTTTTTAATTGAAGGTTGACAATTTTGATTATGCCAGCCAAAACACACACACACACACACACACACACACACCCCTACAAAAACACAAAATCCAACCCATGACTTAAAACAGAGAATTTGGACAGGGCAGGAGAAGACAGGGGAAGAGGAAAAGCATGGTGCAGGTACCAGGGAGAGATGCACATGGATACACATTTTCCTACTTGGGCCTATAGCATAACAGCCTTCAAGTGCAAAAAGCCAAGGCTTCAAGGTTAAGGCACAGAACGCAGCCTCCACAGTCTCAGCGACATGAGTGGAAGGTCTTACTACACCCAAGGAAAAGATAACTACTTGTAACACGTCAAAGGAGAGCAGCTACGGAGCTGGACTTCGCCGCAGAAATGGAGCAAGGGACTGAGCAGTGTGACGAGTGTGCTGCAGAGATCCAAGGCCAAGCCATGGTGAGGCAGGCAGGTGGTGGCACCACTACGCCAAGGTGGCTCAGCTGCTGGCACGTGGCTGACAAGAGCCTGGGTCAAGGATCTAGTTGTCTTTCATCAGGTCTGCCCCCTTTGTGGGAGGGAGCTAGGTGAACAAAGCAATCCAGGAGTCAAACATTCACGTTCACCAGTTTCCCAGGCCCCTGGTGAGAGGGTGGCTGAGACACTGTTATCACATGGAGGACTGCTCACAGCATAACCGCATCCCCTGCAATAATAATGACTCAAGCATATAAACATGCCTATAAAGAGCTGAAAGAAACAATACCATAAGTGTTAGGTCTGGGAGGTTGATGTTCATTTCTCACTTTTTTTTTTTTTTTTTTGAGAGGTAAAAACAGTGAGAGGGAGATGGGGAAGGGGGTGGAGAGGAGGAGAGAGAGGGTGGAGATGGGAAGGAGAGAGAATGCCCCCACCTGCTGGCTCTCTCTCCAAATGCCCACAGCAGCTGAGGCTGGGCCAGGCTGAAGCCAGGAGTCAGGAACTCAGTCCAGGACTACCATGTGAGTGGCAGGGGCTCAAGTACTTCAGCCACCAGCAGCTGCCATTTAGGGTGCACATTAGCAGAAAGCTGGAATCAGGGATGGTGTCAGGATTCGAACCAACAACTCGGGCACTGGATGTGAGTGACGTCCCAATCAGCATCTTAGAGACTGAATTCCTGCTGCCCTGATTCTAACATCTTATTCTTATTTTCTTAAATCTCCATAACAGACATTTCATTTTTAAAATAAGGGGTTGGGGGGAATGTGAGCATTTTCTGAATAAAAAAATATTTTGCTAATTTAAAAATAGAAAAAACACTCAAGCCTTCATGTTAGGTACATCAGCTTTAACAGGAATACGGTTTCTATACTTCTGAATAAGTGACATAATTTTAAATATTAGAAAGCTGCACAATGCATTGGTCTAATTTCCTGATCACACCCCGAGGTATGCGGTGTGGCGTCCCCCACACCCGTGTTTCTGAGGAGGTGACCTACTTATTGTCCACTTTGGCCGCATACACTTGGTCTTTCTCCACTGCGACGTGGCGCTCCTCGGACACGCTGTAGTACAGAATCATCTCTTCCATCAGGACCTCCAGCTTGTGAATCTCCTGCCAGGGCTGGATGACGAAGTAGCCTGGGTGACAAGCCACAGGCACATACACATCCATGTGTTCACCGGGCTTGGACAGGTCCACGGGCGGCGGCAGCTCCTCCACCGAGAACGGGCTGGTGCACTCCACCACGGACTTCTTGATAATGTCCACCAGGTTCTTGTGGAAACTCTCGCCCGTGTTGCCTGGGGTGGGCAGGTTGCTGTTCCTGCTGTTGGGAATGCTGGCCGTGCTGGACATGGTGCTCAGGAACACGTCCTTCTGGTGCTTCCAAAGGTCTGCGTTTGTGATCTGGCGGTTAATGCTGCGGTGAGGGTCGGGGAAGTTCTTGGGAGTGAATAAATAGACATGAGCGATCCCTCTGGCCTCATCCACTTTGGTGACCTGTGCAAAACCCAAGGAGCATTTCAAGAAATTCAAGTTCCATTTTTTTGAAAACAATTTTAAACTAATTTATCTTTTTAATAACATCTATTTTTCTTCTGAAGAATAAGGTTACTATATTATAAAAGAAAACAAAAATCTATTCATCCATCTATCTATTTACCTATCTATCTATCTGACAGAAAGAGGGAGAGAGGGACAGAGCGCATGAACTTCCATTCTCTTGCCTGTTCTGGCTGGGACTGTGCTGAGCTCAAGTCAAGAGCAGGAACTAAACCCAGGTCTCCCACCTATTGTGTCCCAGAGTCTGCACTGGCAGTAAGCTGGATCTGATGAGCTCTAGGAATCAAACCAGTAACCTAACTGCTAAGCCAAACATCTACCACTTCACATTAAATTCTGAAAGGCAGTTATAATATTAACCTTAAACACTGAAATATTGTATTTTGTGGGGGGGGGGGAGCTCATTCACTAAAATTTATGTTATTTAATGTAAGGCGAATCATCCATTACAGCATAGCAACAAATAGAGTTCTAAATCCAAACAGCCCAGAAGACAGTGACAACCTTATGGAAATGAAAAACTTACTAGCCCTGAAATCTCCAAGAATAACTCAGAACTTTTTGTATATTATTATCATGTGAGAAAAAAGCAGTCAGCCATTTCTATCAATGGCATTTCCCAACACTGAAAAGCAGGAGAAACAGTGTGATGAACCCTCACATGCATGTTACTCAGCTTTGACAAGTGGCTCCATTGATGACCCGAGGCTCTCTGAGCCCTCTGCAGGGGGCTAGGGACCCTCAGTCCAGCACGAGATGGGGAAAGCTCTGACACCCATCAGAGCCTTGGGACCCAGGCCCCCTGTTGGTCCTGTTTGTGTCCTCACCCCTCTCTGCTTGCCCAATTACACCAGGGCAGAGGGCCCTGCACACAGGACATGGACAAGTGCACCTGTGAACAGGTGAAAGTTACAGCTGTGCGCTTCACCCAGCAGACCTCGTGACCACCCAGTGCCCTCTGCCCTTCCAGCCTCACACTGTCTGGGACTGTCATGTGCCCCTAACGGGGACTGTGCTGATGTGTGACCCGAAGGCTGTTCTTGTCAGCTCCCCTGGGTAACCCTGGGAACTGCCAAAAGGAGACATCTCAAACCAGGAATCCTCTTTTTCAGATAGGGTTGAGAAGGAAAGGTGGGAAACATGCGTGGGAGGAGAGGCAGGCCTACGCAAGGCAATCATCTCCAGACTTTAAAAGTAGAACCTTCAAAAAACAAAACAAAACAAAACAAAACAAAACCCCTTCCTCCAGCAAGACAAATGCACCTAAACAGCACTCTGAAGCACCTAATGAAACACAGACTGCCAGCTCTGTATTTGTGATACAGAGGTGCCATCTTCAACATGCACTATGACAAACTATTTAACTGTGCCAACATGCTGGCTTTAGATGCTGCTCAAGGAGTAGCTGGGGAAAAACCCAAATTCATTATCCTGCGACAACTGAAGAAATCAACATGACCGTGTCACCGTGTTTTCCACCCCAGACGACTGACAGATTGGAAAATCAAGGCTCGCCAGAATGATTCGGAGATATGTATAAGGGTGCCTCTCAAGGACACCTCATTGCTCATGTTTATATAAATTGATACCACTGCGTCAGTTAGCAAAGAGAAACCATCCTACGTCTGTCTCTATTCTTGGAAGTGTGAGCCAGGTTTTTGCTTGGAAGCTGCAAAAATGCAGAAAAAGAAGCAAGACAGAGCTAGTGAGACAATGAAAGCAGTTTAAAACAAACTTTAGGAAAAGAGGCAAAAACCAAGATTATGAGGGGTGGGGAAGATATCAAAGGCTTATTTAAAAGATCCTTATGAAGACGCACATGGTCCCTTGGCAGGGACTTGGTTCCTTAGGATGAGCCATAACAGCAGCAGAGGACTCTAGGCTACCTTGTTAATCTTGGAAACATCTATTTAAAGGACCTAAATACAACACTGGAGATACAGCATAACTTTTGAAATAATAATAAAAAAGCAATGAAACCATGAAATATCTACAGTTACCCACGTATTCCATGTCATGAACACGCACAGGGTCAGGTGTAAACTCACCTTAATGCTACAGTCCGAGCAGTTCAAGACGGAATCTCTCAGCCAGAGCACAGCGTCGGGTGTCCACATGCCCATTGACTGCGGGATATCTGCTAAGCAGCACTTGATAGCCTGGAAAGTGGGGAAATGAACACAACAGTTCAAAACATTCATTTCAAAGTCATGTCAATACTAACTGCTGTGAGTCAGGTGTTGCTAAGATGGACAGCACAGGGTAGCCATAGCAGTGGCTGAGGGTGATTGCCACAGCTCTCAGGCTGAGCACCTGTTATGTTCTCGGCTCTGTTTCTGTAACTGCCCCGTCTCGATTCCTGTGACGAGCCAGGTCCTGCCTGTGCTCCCCAGCCTGTGGTGCCTCTGGCAGCCTCCTGCTCCAGGTGGTGTGGTGCTTCCGAGATCAAACGTGTAGAACACAACACAGCAGACAGGGCCTTCCTTCTACGTATCACTTTGAAAAACGAAGGTGGTATTTCAGAGGAGGCCGATTTGTGCTGCGAAAGGCATTTCTAGAGGCCCAGAAGCTTCACACAGCACTGCCTAAGGTCCTTGCAGGTGCTGGGCTCTCATACTCACTACATTTGTTAAGAAGCTGTGACAGGAGGACCGAGGAGGGTGAGACACTCCAACACCCACGGTTAGACCTGGGAGGCACACTTGCCCAGCCCTCTTCCCCTCCTGCTGCCCCTCTCACACCCCTGAATGGCAATCATTGGGGGCAAAGATGACCTCCGGGGCCTCCTCCAGCCTCGCAGAAGCCCTTGAATTGGTAGAGGCAGTTTCATGAAGGAGATAATACCTACTTCCAGGATCCCTCCCTGACCTGTCCTCTCCATGCTGCAGACTGATATGACCACTCAGAGGGCCATGGCACCCACTGATCCCTGCAGTGGCTGAGCAGGCAGTGGGGTGGGCAGGTGAAGCAGGGGTACTTGGGAGGGCAGAAGGCCAGGAAGACACTGGGAACAGTGCCCCACAAGATATGGTGCAATGATGCTGGATTTTCTGCTTGGTCAAAAAGAAATACTGTGCAGTGGGATTTTAATGTGAAGTTTTCTGAATTTTTAAATCTTAGCAACCAGTTTACATGTTTAAAACATTGTGAGAGCCAAGAGCCCAAACTCGGTATTTATGGGCCAGCTCTGGCGGACCAGCAGTTGTGTTCCTCTGGCTTAGATCTCTTGGGAACAGTGCATTAGCCCCGGGCTCACACCAGTTGGCCTTCAGGGTTTCCACAACCCAGAGTCTGAATATCTATGAACAATGCTGTGCACCTGTTTATGTGATGACTTAAGGAAGGTACTGTGGTATGACTTGCAGACAATCAGAGCAGGGCCTGACCCTTCCCTCCTGACCCCTGTTCGCTCCAGACTTTGCAAGGTGAGCATGGCCCCAGATGGATGATCCAAAAGCAGCTGTGAGTGACAGCACTAATAGTCAGTCAATTTCAATCATTATGGCAATGTTACCAGTAAACATATTTTAAAAATAGACTTGAATACCAGTTAGACAACTTCTCTGTTATTGCTAGAAAAGGCAATAGTGACTGGAGTGAGAGAAATGCTAAATACTAGCTAATTATGGACAACTATGCTTTGTTCACTGTGTTGACAGTGGGAGAAATATTCTGGAAAATATTAGTCTCTTTTTTAGAGAAAAAAATTTTCACACAGAATATGTACTCTTTAAAGTGATAGATTTTGTTCTTTTCAAAATGTATTTATTTATTTGAAAGGCAGAGGGGCAAAGAGAGAAAGGGAGAGGGAGAGGAGGAGGGAAAGAGAGATATCTTCCATTCACTGTTTCATTCCTCAAATGGCTACAACAGCTAGGGCTAGGCCAGACTACAATCAGAAGCCTAGATCTCCATCTGGGTCTGCCACATGGGTGAGGGGGGCCCAAGCATTTGGACCATCTTCCTCTGCTTTTCCAGGCACATCAGCAGGGAGCTGAATCAGAGGTGGAGCAGCTGGGACTTGAACCAGCACCAGATGGGATATCAACATCATAGACAGTGACATTACCCACTATGTCACAATGGTTCTTAGTCATTTTAGTTGAGTCAAAATAATTCAATATCTTTAACTGGAAGTTTATCAGCAGAAGGAAAGAGAGGCTGATGCTATGTTTTTACTGAAATGATTGGGGGAAAGTCATACGAGAAAATGATTAACGAGAAGCAGATACCCAAAGAGACTGGTAAGCTGACTGAGCTGTAATCTTGGGGTATCAGCATGTCATACAATCTCCTGGAACCATGCTGGGAGTTGGTTCTGCCTCCGATTATTAAAATGACACCTCCAGTTGCTCAGCACAGCCTAATGATTCAATATACTCAAAAACACACATCCAGCAAACAGCACTCCATACGTGCCACTGGTTTTGTTGCCTGAGTCAGCCACCTGTTACTTCTGAAAACCAGTTACCAATCACATTTTCTTGTAAACCAGGACTTCGATTATTAGAAATCGGAGAAAAAAAAGATAAAAACCAAGAGGCTCCTCCCAGCATGGTTGGGAACACGACCACCTGGGGGGCCCTGTGGCCACAGCCTACCTGGGGTGGAATCGCAATCATCTCCTGCAGGAATCGAGGAGGAATTTCCCTGAGTTCTGACACTTTCACAGATGTCACGGTGCCAGAGTCCAAGAACTGAACATCAAGAGCCCGGCTGCTGTGGACATTCGTGATCTGAAATGAGATGGGTGTTGGTAAAGCCACTGGCATTTCTGGAAGATCAGGGCATTTCTGCATAGTTATTATTATTATTATTGTTACTGTGTACTACAAACAACACTATCCATGCTGGCTAAAACCAGCCCTTAACATGAGTGTTTTAGATGTTCTTGCAGAAACTGAGTTGATTTCAACATGCAGGCATTCATTCATTGAACAGGGAATAATTCAGTAAGTCTATCATCATCAGTAAAGTTCATAAGTAAAGCAATATTCACTTCAATCCCAGAACATGATTGTAGAGAGGTTTTTAAACAGTTCAAGTTGACAATTCAAAAGTGGAAAACCGTGTTGTGAGTCAAGGTAGTAATTACCCTTGTTATTGTTTGGGTAATTGCCAAGAACAAATGCATCATCTAAACACAGGGTCTGTTTGTCATTAACCATTGCTGTCGCTCTCCCTAATTTTCTATGTCTCTCTTGCTCAAATATTTATTTATTTGAAAAACAGAGTTACAAAGAAAGGGAAGAGGAGGGAGGGAGGGGGGAGAGAGAGAGAGATAGGTCTTCCATCTACTGGTTCACTCCTCAAGCTGCTCTCAACCGCTAAGGCTTGACAAGGTCGAACCCAGGAGCTTCTTCCAGGTCTCCCATAAGGATGCAGGAGCCCAGGCACTTGGGCCATCCTCCGTTGCTTTTCTAGCAGGGAGCTGAATCCTAAGTAGAGCAGCCATGACTTGAACCAGTATCCATATGGGATGCCAGCATTGTAGGCAGTGGCATAATGTGCTGCCCATATATGCCACATAATGTACTGCCCCACAGCACCAGTCCCTCCACACATCTCTGAGAGGACAAATACTCAAATCTTTTGGCTATCTCAGAGGTAGACCAAGATACAATGTGGTAGTCAAGAATACTAGGTATTGGGCCTGGCGGCGTGGCCTAGCGGCTAAAGTCCTCGCCTGCAACCCGCCGGGATCCCATATGGGCGCCGGTTCTAATCCCGGCAGCTCCACTTCCCATCCAGCTCCCTGCTTGTGGCCTGGGAAAGCAGTCGAGGACGGCCCAAGGCTTTGGGACCCTGCACCCGCGTGGGAGACCCGGAAGAGGTTCCTGGTTCCCGGCTTCGGATCGGCACACCGGCCCGTTGCGGCTCACTTGGGGAGTGAAACAACATATGGAAGATCTTCCTCTCTGTCTCTCCTTCTCTCTGTATATCCGGCTTTCCAATAATAATAATAATAATAATAAAAAAGAATACTAGGTATTTGTCTAGGGTATTTGGGCATATACAGAAGGATTTTTGTTAAAACCTAAAATGCACAAACTGGATTTAAACATGAAAACATTCAAGTTAAGAGACACTTTACAAAATGCTGCAACTCTTTAAAAAGTCACGAGGCATAAAGGTGGAGTGGGCCAGGCTAAGGGATCCTCAGAGGGTACTGTGTGGGATCCTGAAGCAGGCAGAGTTCTGTGGAATATCCTGGGAACTGCTGGGAGTCTGCCAGCTGGTGAGGCCTTGCTGCTCACCTCCAGGTTTGACAATGGAACAGAGTCTGATGGGGAAGACGAGGAGAGCGCAATTGTGGGACTTTTACAGGCTACTTTTTATATTTTGGAATTTTTAAAAAAGTTTAACATTAATTCAACTTAAAAAGTGGAGAGATAAATATCTGTACAATTATATGCCAGAAGCTGAACAGAACAGGCACCTAAGAACTAAATAGTGCCACACTCTTTTCAACAAATTGTGTTTCTGAAGTTTAAAGCTAAGCACACACCCTTGGTCTGATAGTAATGACATTAATGACAACAACTGTTGCTCTCATTAAAGTATATATGGCCAGGCTCTGCTTATATCAAGAAAAAAATCACTACAATCAGGGTGTCAAAATGTTGTTATGCTGCAATAAAAAAAATCAACACAGTGGTGGTAAGCTTCCTAGAGTTGAGCTCTTTGAGAATCTTACAGAAATTAAGCATCATCTCCCCGAAAAACATAAAACTCACACACAGGCAGACACACAGACCCTGCATATAACCCTGGCAGGGTTCAGGGACCAACTCCCCCTCCCCAAAGTCCTTGCATCCAGGTAAACAACCTAAGCATCACAGAAAAGACAGAAAAAGAATCAGAGAAAATCAAGGCAAGAGCAGGAGTGGGAAGAGAAGGTTAGGGGAGGAGGAGTGAGAAACCACACAAATCCCAACTGGTCTTTCACATAACATGCAAATATACAGCAAAGCTCAACACAGCTCCTTGAAAATCCAGAACTGAGCTTGTTGCCAACAGGCACCGGGAACAGAGGAGTGGACTGCACCACCAAGGCGCACTAGGCAGTGGACACGGGGCCCTGGACCAGGTAGGGGACAGGAAGGCCCCGAGACTCCCATGGCTACTGACCCAAGAGAAGGGAAACTCCGGAGAGCAAGCAGTGGGAAACAAGCACTGTCCCTGTGTCCAGCAACTCCACTGGCACCTGTAAAACAACCTCCTCCAATCCTCAGTCCAGACTCCTTCACTTCTTGCCGGGCACATTTATGCACTTGGATTTCTGCTATTTCTCCTATATGTTGAAAGCATGTAGCAGCAGCAGGTGTGTGCAGACACAAGTCTAGTGAGAATAGAAACAAGTCCACAACCACCAGATCACCAGGGGTGGCAATGCTCCCTGCAGGGGATCCAAACAATCCCACAGTCGGGTTCCAGATTATAACATGGCCAGGTTCCAGGTTATAATATAGTCGGGTTCCAGGTTATAACATGATAGTGAGTCCATGGGTGCTGTTCCCTTTCAATTATTACTTTTTTAAAAACATGTATTTTATTTTTTAAATTGGAAAGTCAGATATACAGAGAGAAGGAAAGACATAAAGGAAGATCTTCTTTACACTGATTCACTCCCCAAGCAGCCACACTGGCTGGAGCTGAGCCAATCTGAAGCCAGGAGCCTGGAGCCTCCTCCAGGTCTCCCACGCAGGTGAGGTGTCCCAGAGCCTGATGCCATCCTGGACTGCCTTCCCAGGCCACAAGCAGGGAGCTGGATGGGAAGCGGGGCAGATGGGAATAGAACCAGCATCCACATGGGATCCTGGTGCGTGCTAGGCGAGGACTTTAGCCACTAGGCTACTGTGCTGGGCCCTGATTATTACTTTTTAAAGAGCTGATTTATAATAATTAAAAGATGTCAAGTGACTGTTTTACCTCCACGCGCAGCCATTTTCCTTTGCAGTGAAAGAGGCAGATTTTCCCGCAGAAGGGCAGCGAGATAAAGCACTCCGAGGTCACGTGCTGCAGGACAGAAATGCATGGCACTCATTAGTCCTCCTAGCTGCCACTGCTGGGCACAAGGACCGCTGGGGCCCACACTGCCCGCTCAGCTACTTCTCACCTGACTTCCTGCTTAGAGAAGTGCAAATAAACATGCCATATGACCCAGCTATCCCACTCCTAGGAGTATATCAAAGGAAATTAAATCTGCATATGAAAAGGGATCTATAATCCTATATTTACAGCAGCAAAATCTACAATAGCAAACACAGGTAAACAACCCAGATCCTCATCCAAAGAGGAGCGGTTAAAGAAACTAAGGAATACTAACTGCTTCTCTTTTAAACCTCTGGAGTCTGAGGCTCCTACGTACCCATCCAGGCCTTCTACCCCCAACTACTCAAATAGATTCATACTGAAGCAATTTAGAGAGTCACTCCTGCTTGCAACTATAGGGCTAATGTTAGAGCGGGGGCTGGGGGTGGGTGGGCATGATGCCGTCCTGTACCTTGCAGTGGAAGTAGTCCTCTATCTTATGCAGCAAGTCGGTGAGCTTGCTCAGACCTTTGCAAGGCACCTGGCAGTAGAGGGTCCCATCCGAGCAAATGTTTGTCACCTTGACATTGGTGTACATAGCGTCCACCTGCAAAGGACACACTTGAGAACAGACACCTTTCCCCATCTCAGGGGCTCTTCCCAGAGCCTTCGTTAAAAGTCTCCCCATTGGGCTTGGCAGCGTGGCCTAGTGGCTAAGGTCCTCGCCTTGATCCCATATGGCTGCTGGTTCTTATCCCGGCAGCTCCACTTCCTCTCTGTCTCTCCTCCTCTCAGTATATCTGACTTTGTAATAAAAATAAAATAAATCTTTAAAAAAAAAAAAGTCTCCCCATTAAACTTTTCTGTGTGAGAAATCAGGACAGAGTGAAATCAGTAGCAGAATGAAGTTACACTAACTTCGATCCGTTTCCACATGAGACATTTTGTAAATGTTACCATGTTCCATTGCCTGAAATGCTAAAAACACCCTTCACTTTGGCGCATCCGCCTCCGTCCAGAGGGATGGTCACATGCACCAGGCCTCTGTGGCATCAACGGAAGGGAAGTAGGAACGTGCTCCAATGGGGCAAACCTGTGACCCTGGCTAAGGTGCCACATCCCAGACGGGGTGCCTGTGTCCCCTAACAGCCTCTGGCTTCCTGCTAATGCAAACCCTGGAGGCAGCAATGATGCCTCAAATGGGTCCCTGTCACCCAGAGAGAGAGTCCCTGGCTTCTGGCTTCAGCCATAACCTTGGACTTTGGGGGTCAAAGCAGATGGGAATTCTCCGAGTCTCTCAAATAAATGACATTTTAAAAGTAATTACTTTTTAATCTTAAAAAAATGAATTGATCAGCCTATTTTCTAATCTATCCACAGGTCACAATAAATTTCAGTAATTTTAAAAACTATGATCAAAGATTTAATTTTAGTCATTTTTTAGTCAAGTCATAAAAACAATCCAGTTTTACTTTACTTATTATAATATATTGTTATAACAAATGTTATGCTTCCCAATATTTTTAATGAATCCTTCAAAATGTTTTAAAATAATTTTAATTTTTAATGACTTATCTTTTTTTTTAAGGTTGGTCTGTTTATTTATTTGAAAGGTGGGGAGAAGAAAAAAGAGGGAAACAGAGGGCGAGAGGGGGAGAGGGGGAGAGGCAGGAAGAAGGGGAGAAAGGGAAACAGGAGGGGAGAGAGGGGAAGGGGGAGACAGGGGAAGGGGGAGAGAGGGGAAGGGGGAGGGAGGGGTTCACTTTCCAAATGCCTGCAACAGCCAGGCCTGGCCCAGCCAAAGTCAAGAGCAGGGAACTCCATCTGGGTCCTGGGTCTCCCATGTGGATGGCACATCCTCAGCCATCTCCCAGGAGGCAGGAAGGCGGAGATCTCTGAATGAAACCAGGCACTATGTTTGGGACTTGGGCATCCAAGCAGCAGCTTAATCCACTGCCTCACAAATTCTAAATTTACTGAAACGCTTCCTTCTTTCTGGAAATTTATGCTCACATTTTAAAAATGTCAAGGCTAATAATAAATATCTTCATGTACCTAATTTTCCCTTCTTTGTTTAAAGATTTATTTGAAAGAGTAACAGAGGAAGGTAAAAGAGAGGGAGAGATGGAGGAAAGAAGAGGTGAGAGAGGAAGAGAGAGAGGAGAGACAATGAACTAACTTTCATCTCATCTGTAACTAGTCATAACAGCCAGGGCTGGGCCAGGTCAAAGCCAGGAGCCAGGAGCCGCATTAGAGTTTCCCACATGGGTGACAGGGCCCAAATACTTGGACTTTTTCCTGTTGCCTTCCCAGGTACACTAGCAGGGAGGTGGACTGGAAGTGGAGTAGCTAGAAGTTAAACTGGCACTTCAATATGGAATGCCACTGCCACAAAGCAATGGCTTAACCCACTATGCTACAATACTGGCTTTCAATTTTCTTTTGTATTATCTTCCCTTTGCAGAAATTATATATAAAATGAACAGATGCTTTTTGAATAAAATGAGAAAAACTCAATTTTAACACATAGTTACAAATAATGCTTTTGCATGTTCTCCCCCCACCCTCCACAAATTCCTTTGGTCTCAATAAACATGTTCTAACAAACGGTTTGCCTCAAATGATTTTCTCCTGTATCGTATGAGGAGCAGATCATGATGGGGACCCCAGGGGTTGGTACCTGAAGATGAACCTCCAGGGACTTGTCACACGCGGCCTTCAGGCAGGTAGCGTTGATGTTGATGTCATCTTCTCCCGAGGTGTCGTACAGTACCACCAGCGGGATTTCAGACTGGTCGAGCACTTCCACCGCGAAGATTTTCCCACAGGTCAGGGACTCAACAACTTTCACCACGTCAGGGTCATCGCTCACCACTTCCAGTCCTGGAAAACATGGCACCTTTACATTCCCTCTCGGGGACTGTCTCACTTACTGAGGAAGAAATGGGCCACCCTGTTTTGACCGCATATTAAAATCTAGACTCTCTCACGAAATTGTTGCATTCTGTATGTAAGTTCCATTTTACCATTTTCTTTACCTTGCCCATCAGCACTACAGATTTTTAAAAGTAAATGTAGGTGAGCCTCATTTGAATGATATACTAAGGCAGGTAATCTTAAAATAATAAGAAGAATGGACCAATCACAGTTTCTACATTTGAAAAAAAACCTCTTTTCTTTATACCAATATGTATATATTTTTTCCATAGATTCATCCATTTTTATTGGAAAGGCAGAATCACAGAGAGGAGGAGAAACAAAGAGGAAAATCTTGCATCTGCTGCTTCACTCCCCAAGTGGCCTCAATAGCCGAAGCTGAGCTGATCCGAAGCCAGGAGCTAGGAGCTTCTTCTGGGTCTTCTCTCATGTGGGTGCAGGGTCCCAAGGCTTTGGGCCATCCTCTCCTGCCTTCCCAGGCCACAAGTAGGGAGCTGGATGGAAAGTGGAGCAGCTGGGACATGAACTGGTGCCCATTTGGGATGTGAGGATTCAGTCACTGAGTTATCACGCTGGTCCCACCAATTTGTATTTAAAGCCAAAGTCATATATATACATATAGCTATCAATTGTGTCAGTAATATATTTGCAATTTCCTTCCTAAAATTCTATTTTGATTTATTTCGTTTTCTAATTAAGAATACGTATCTTATTTTTTTTCATGTAAGAGCATTTATTTGAAAGACAGGAAGACAGAGAGAGAGACAGAGAGAGAGAGAGAGAGAGAGAGAGAGAGAGAGATTGAGATCTCACAATGGCTAGTTCACTCCCAAAATGCCCACATCTTGGGCTGGTCAGGAGCTTGGAACTCAGTCTGAGTCTCCCATACGGGTGTCAGGAACCCACCTGCTTGGACCGTTACCTGCTGCCACCCAGAGTGCACTAGTAGTAAGCTGGAATCGGGAAAGAAGTCAGGACTTGAAGCCAGGCACCCTGGTTACAGGACACCAGTGCCACCAGTGCCACAAGTGCCATCTGAACTGCCATGCAGACTACTCATCCTAAGGTGTTCGCTGTCCGGCAGCAACGGACTTGGTGCATGGAGCCGATAATCATACACGTGGACTACTGACTGACAATCGATAGCCGAAGTTTATTAACAGCATCAGTACTGAGCGTTACAGGGAGGAGGGCTTGAGCAATTTACATATCAACAGCAAGAGGAAGTTTACTAGGAAACAATTTGTCTAGCAGGTACCTTTCCTCGGTCTATTATTTCCTGTTCCCTTGCTTATGAGAGAAAGCACCTCTCTTTGATCTGTCATCTAACCTGAGGACTAGGGAGTTTCTGCCCTGTTCATTTTCATATCAGTATCAACTGCTCCCAGAACATTCCAACAGGATTGCAACTAGCCCAGGCTCCACATTGGCAATGCTTCCCAATGTCCTCTCTTTAAGCAATTGTTTTCCTACAGATCTAATCAGTTGTCCTCCTACACTAAGACAATTTTCCTTACAAAATGAACATGAATTATTGGAAATTGAGATAATCACTTTCCCTTTTTCTTCACTAGATATTATAATTAAGTACAATATATATACACACAATTAAATGTAATACAATACAGATCATAAAACATAATAAAATATCCTAGCATTTTCATGTTGATTCAGAGCACATTACACACAAAGCTGTTTGGATCTGTCATGAACTAACACATTGTAATGCTGCATCCAGATACCACGTTCACTCTAGTACTGAACCTCCCCAGAGTGCCCTGGTGAGAGCCTTACCTGCCAGCTTACACTTAGTTGCTTGGAACGACAGTGAACAGAACTTGGAATTCAATTTGTATGCTTTGCTCTTTTCAACATTTTCACTAAACCCATAGTCAACATAGCATACCTAATGATAAAACAAACAATTAGGCTCAATACTCTATACCTTCACTTAAAAAAAGCAATGTAATCGCAGTGGACATTTGGCCTGGCCATGAAGACACCTGTGGCCCAGTGCAGCTTCCTGACCTTGTGCAGTGCAGCTTGCAGACCTTGGGAGGCAGTGGCAATGGTGCAGATAACTGGGTTCCTGACACCAACACAGGGGACCTGGATGGCATTTCCAGTTCTGGGCTTCAGCCTGACCCCAGCTGGTTCTTGGCTCCAGGTCCCAGTCCTCCATCTCTGCTCTTTATCACCAGGAGGGATGAGGAAAGGTTGTTCAACCCCAAGGCCTTGCTACACCAGTTTCTCAGAAGCCCTGCTGCCTGGTGCCACCAATCAGCTGCCCTGGCTCCCTACCCTCCCCATGAAAATCAGCATCTGTGCACCTTCTTTCCAGAGTGACGCATGCCCACCTGCTCCTTGGGCAGCAGTGTTTGTCACAGAGAGCATCATTGTTGTGCTTTCCTGGGTCAGGTTCTGGGTCCCCAAAGCAACATCTGTAAGGGTGTAAGCAACATCTGTGACGCTTCCTGAGTCGAGGACATGGGGGTGCTGTGCGTGGACAATACGGGGTGCTGCACCAAAGCAGTAGCAACTCCCGCTGCCCCCAGGGCTGTGAGGCTCCAGCTCGGCAGGAGGCCCCAAGCCTACCGACTAGAGGTCTGCATCTCCAGAAACCTGCATGACTTTTCTTTGCCATAAGTCCAGATCTGTAGGAGTCTGGATGCCAATCTTATTTTGAGTTTATTTATTTATTTTTATTTGAGAAACAGAGTGACAGAGTGAAACGGAGGTGGACTAAGATAGCTTCTGACTGCTGGTTCACATTCCAATTGGCCTAACAGCCAAAGCCAGGAGCCAGGAATGCCTCATGGGTCTCTCTAGTGGGCGGCAGGGATTTGAGTGCTTGAGCCATCGTCAGCTGCCTCCCATGGTGTGTGTTAACAGGCAGCAGGATTGGGAGCCTTTTAGTTGAAAAGAACTGTATGAAGAAAGCATTCTTTTTGAGAAAAATAAATTAAGAAACCCTATGTTGTTTTTTAGAGTAACTGGCAGATTCACAGTCCAGGCATCAAGCTCCAGACCCTTACTGGTTCTCTGGTGCCACCAAGTGGCCACCGGTTTCACAGTGCCACCTGAGTAGCCAGTCCACCAGCAGAGAGGTGTCAGGCCCGGCCAGAGGATGCCCACAGATTCCTGCTTCTCCTACTTAACAAGGATCCACAGTTAGAAAGCAAAGAGGGAAGCGCTGCCTGCTACCAGACAAAGTTCAGCTTCAGATAAACAAGCAGTTGGGGTGTCTCCCAATACAGTCGCTCTGCCAGCTTCCCTGGGAGGCGGGACCAGGATGGACCAGACACCAGCAGCAACAGCGCAGGTGGCCACCCATTGCTGTGAACCATCCTGACACCCGCCCTGGCCTTCTCTCTGGCCATCCTTACTGCCATCTAGAAGCTCAAATGTCCCACAGCCCAGGCCCCTCTCCTTGGCCAGATGTTCTTTCCCATGGGGAATGCACCTGCGTGCTGAACCCTGCCAACTCTGATGCAGCTCCAGTCTTGCTTCTCCCTGAGCCCCAAATTCCCCACATGCAGTCTTAAAGCTGTTCTCAAATTGAATGGGTCCCCCAGAATTCTCGAGTTTCCTTCATACAGACTCTCCTCCCTAACTTTTTGGTTCCCACACAAATGGCTCCAGTAGCTGTGTCACAGCTTGTCTTGTGCTTATCTTCTGTCAGTTCTACCTCCAAACACATCTGGATTCTCCCTTAACCTCTGAGTCCACCACTGCACCCCACTCCAGGCTACCAGCAGCTGACCACACTTTTCCTTCCCTCCCCACAGTGACACAAGAACGCCCTGACGGGAACACATGAGAGCACATCACCCTGCCCATCCCCTCCTGGGGGTCCTTTTGGTTATGGACAGAGCTGGCTGTTCCTGCCGTGCCATTGTAAGCCTTTTGGCTGCTCCCCTGCACCCCTTTACTCAATGGGATACAATCTTCTGCAGAACAGAGACCCACCTGTCTTGTCATCTGCTCTCCAACAGTGAGATGTGAACTCCAAGTCCACCTGAGGTTCAGGCTAATGTGAGGACTGCGTCTGATCTCATAGCTAAGGAATAAGAGAAGTGATGTGACTTCCCCAAGGCCATAGGGCTAGAAAAGGCAGGGCAGACAGAGACTAAGGTCCACCTGATGCCATAGCTTCAGTTCCCAAAACCACAGCAGAGGTCCCAGCAGAGGCGCAAGTGGCAGTGCTGGACAGGCTGGGAGAGACCTATGCTGCCCACAGTGGGCACTTCTGCGCTGCTCATGTGTCAGGAGCACTTAGGTGTGGCTGCTGTCTTGAGAACTCCTAAGGCCTGCAAAACAGCTGAGCTTTCACTGAACTTTCTAAGGGTAGCAGGAGAAAAGTGGCCAGGAAACAGAGCTCATCTGGGGACATTTGAGAACAGCTATCCCCTGTCAACTAGAACCCAGAGCAAGAGCATGTGACCAAGGACACACAGCGGGCAGGGTCATGATGAATGCCCAAACCTCCTTGTCTGCTGCTCTCTTTCCAGATGTTTCTCAAACAATCAACATATATACCCCCCGAAACACCACTACAGCAGAGTCAAGGTCTGGAGCATGCCCACTTCCCTCAAAAGATCCCTTCTGCTCTTGCAATTACCCTGCTCCACTTTCTGTCCTGCTCACTGGTCTGGTTCCGATCACTGCACGTGGGTTCATACCTGTCCTCAAGTATCATTTATTTGGAGCCTCACAGCATTACTCCTCTGTGTCCAATTTCTTTCACTCTGTACAGTCTGTAACTTGCTGTGTATGTGTTTGTATGAGGGACCAAGGGCCTAGGTACAGGGGGCAGCCCCTGGAGGCTGGCTACAGTCCCAGCTGCAGCAGAGGGAGAGGCAGACAACACCTCCTCTGACCTGTATTGCTCCCCTCGATCCAGAACACGAGCCCTGGCGAGAGGCCCTCAGAGCCTGGGTCAGGGTCACATGACACCTTCTCCTGCCTCCCTTGTGGCTGCGGCTACGGCTGCACCCAGGGACGTTTTTTACGTCAACCTGATGGCCACTGATTCAGGAACTAACGGGGATACACTTTTAGCTCTCCAGGAGGGAACCACATACACAGTTAGCAGAGACAGGACACAGAAGCTGCAGCCGCAGCTGGGAGTGTACGTGTGCACCTGCACAAGGCAAGAACAAGGTGGCGCTGCTTGCCTTTATCTTGTTGTCTTCTGTGGCGATGACCTGTGCCCGTAACCAGGTGTCCTCCTCAGCGTTGACGGCCAGCAGCTGCCCCACGTGCACGGCCTGGACCGGCATGACATTCAGGTTCTTGCTGTAATACTCCTTCATCTCATCTTCCATCAGCTCCTGGGCAGCAGAATAGTCTTTGCCCACATACCTGGGTTCAAGGAGAAAACACACATGGAGCAGCCTGGAGGACAAACTGGTCTGTGTCCATGTGACCCTGCCTTCATCTCTGCTACCTCTGGCTCCAGCGTCAGCCTCAGGTGCATCAGCAGGGAGGGGAACGTGCCCTCAGGAAATCTTCACGTCTCAGTGGAAAGCAGCAAAAGGCGGCCGTGGCCTGACACAGTACACAACACAGCGACTGCCAGGAAGCCCGGGAGTGAGCAGGCCAGGTAGAGGCCCCAGGCCAAGGGGCAGGAGGGAGGGGCTGTGGGCCATGGCAATACCTCAGGAGGCTAGACCCACTGGGCTGACCCTCAATCATTGTGGATTACTGACAAGAGAATCTAGTGCATAGCTTTGCCTCACTAAGGCTGGGCCTGATTACAGCAGGCTCTGAAAAGCAGTGGCATTTTACGAGCTTTAAAATGGCCAGCACTACCACCTGCCCACCATTCTTGTGATCATGGCAATGTGTCAAGTCCAGCGGTCTTCAACCCAGCCAACGTCTCTGAACCGTGTGTTTTGTGGGAGGCGTCCAAGTTTTCCCGAGGAAAACTTGTACTCCTCGTCCTTTGGCCAAACACAGGCCACGGTTTTCCTGCCTTTTAGTCCTCAACAGATGCCCGCACCAAGGGCCTCATTGCAGGACATGATGTCTGGCCATCCACACCTGGCTCACCAAATTGAAGAGCCATCTTGCCCACAGAGGAGGCCTCTCCAGAGGCTGTGGCTACTATAACACTGAACATTCTATGCAGTTTGTTGCTTCCAGAGACAGCAGTTTTGTTATACTCCATCATGTATGTTTACTAAGCTTTGCAAATGGTAAGGTCCCACCTGCAATGCAGCTGTTCTTGGCTCTGAACCTCCTAGCAGGTGTAGGTTTCCTGAGCCTCCCTATCTGCAGTGCTGCCCCAGGCCCTAGAAGTCCCACTTGCAGACACCAGGCTTAACACAGGCTCCCCCAGGTGGGGTGGGGTGAGAAGAGTGTGAGATCTGCACTCTGTGGCAACCAGGAGAGAGGGGGGCTGCAGGCTTGGGTGAGGATGGGGAAAGATAGACAGAAGGTGTGAGGGTGGTAGTGATTAGAATGAGGCCATACGTTAAGTTGATCAAGTTGCTGAGCAAGGGGTCAATCAATTATGAATGGGCTGAATCCAGTCTGGCAATTACGCAGAGTTAATTTCCGAGACTGGAGATCCCCAGTCCCTACATTAGAGCTGAGGCCTTCTGCCACAGCACCTCCTGGGTGCCTAGACATGCCGACCGCCAGTGTCCAGTGCCCACGGCTGCCTGAGTGAGCATGCAGGTGCAGAGTAGTGCCTGATCTGAGAAGGCTCTGCCACTACGTATGGGACAGGAAGATAAGTTTATGACCTAGGGTCAACCTGAAGCCAGACATTACCCACGATCCTTTCTGGTTGCCAGCTGCCCTGCTGACAATGGAAGAACGCTGAATCCAGGATCCAAACTGACACTGCAAGAAGTTATCTGAGAGAATCCGAAGGCCCTGGCCCCAACCCTTCTACTGAAGGCCTTGACCTGGTCCATATCCTGTTCAGAAATCATTGAACTGACCCAGCTTTGGGCTCTGTGCATGAGCCCTGACAGTGGCCCTGGATTACTGGTGATAGACACCAAAGCTTCCTTACCAGGTAGGGAGATTCAGGTGAGTCACGTGCCCCCAAGTCTATAAGCAGCACTTCAAAAACTGCATGGGAGCCACTGCCATGGCTCAACAGGCTAATCCTCTACCTGAAAATGTCAGGATCCCATATGGGCACCAGTTTGTATCCCAGCTGCTCCACTTCTGCTCCAACTCCCTGATTAAAGCATGTGGATTAAAGGTGTGGAGGATGGCTCAAGTCCTTGGGGCCCTGCATCTGCATGGGAGACCCTGAAGAGAGTCCAGGTTTCAGATAGGCTCAGCTCTGGCCACTGCAGCCACTTTTAGAATGAATCAGGGGCCCAGTGCAATAGCGATGTGGTTAAAGTCCTCGCCTTGCATGTAGCCGGCATCCCATATGAGCGCTGGTTCTAATCCCAGCAGCTCCACTTCCCATCCAGCTCCCTGCTTGTGGCCTGGGAAAGCAGTTGAGGACCACCCAGAGCCTTGGGACCCTGCACCCACGTGGGAGACCCAGAAGAGGTTCCTGGTTCCCGGCTTTGGATTGGCTCAGTTCTGGCTGTTGTAGCCATTTGGGGAGTGAATCATCGGACAGAAGATCTTCCTCTCTGTCTCTCCTTCTCTCTGTATATCTGGCCTTTCATAAAAATAAATTAATCTTTAATTTTTTCTCAAAAATATGTGGAAAAAAGCAACTAAAAACATGAGTTTAGGGCCCAGTGCGGTGGCCTAGCAGCTAAAGTCCTCGCCTTGCACACACTGGGATCCCATATGGGCACCAGTTTTAATCCTGGCAGCCCCGCTTCCCATCCAGTTCCCTGCTTGTGGCCTGGGAAAGCAGTCAAGGACAGCCCAAAACCTTGGGACCCTGCACCCGCGTGGGAGACCTGGAGGAAGTTTCTGGATCCTGGCTTCAGATCGGCACAGCACCGGCCGTTGCACTCACTTGAGGAGTGAATCATCAGACAGAAGATCTTCCTCTCTGTATATCTGACTAGGCAATAAAAATAAATAAATCTTTAAAAAAACATGAGTTTAATTTAACATGAAGCACTTGAAATCCAGGCATACATTGTTCCCTAATACTGATCTTCCATATAGTATGGGAGAAACCCTTCTGTGTATCAAAATAAAACTCATACTTTTAAATCCATCTTTCCCCTAACTTGCTGAAGCACCCTCACGTTAATGAACCTCAATGGAACTCCTCACCTTCTGCAACCTCTATTCAGATTATCAGGTTGTGGCTCATCCCAGAGCAAGAGTTTATGGTGGTCACTGCCTCCAGGTGAAGCAAGAGCCCTCCGAAGCTTCCACAGCTTCTTCTAGCGTGAGGCCAACACCGCAGGCACATTCCTTAACCCACCCGGACTTTCATCAACTAGGGGAAAGAGCTTTCCTCTGGGGGTCTCCTTCCTTTCCACCAAAGGATTCTCAGTGTTCGTGGTGGTTTTTCTTTGGGTCCTTCCTGCTTGGCTGGGATCCCCGGAGGAGTGACAGCCCAGGGTACGGGGCCCCTCCTGGGAGGGGGCTGAGGAGTGGGGAGCCTGGATTCCATTGCACCCTGGCCTGTTCCTCACTGTCCAGCCACAGCCACAGCCTGGGCTGCTGTCCCTGGAGATCCAGGAGACTGTACTTCCTCTCAATTGCGCAGCTTCTCCGAGAGCCTGGGTGCCTGGAGCTGGGCTGTCAGAGCTGCAGTCAGCATTCGCCGCACAGGTACAGCCATTCCTCCCAGACAGCAGGGGAGACTGTTCCTGTCGCTACCGCCTTCCGGGGACAGGAGCCAACTGCACACAAGAAGGCAGCATTTGGCTGTTCTGACTTGTGGGAAATTCTCCACAGTCCCAGATCAACTCTGTGTGTGTGTGTGTGTGTGTGTGTGTGTGTATGCATATGTGTGTGTGTGAGAGAGAGAGGGACTGATTTGCTATTTTCACGGAGGAGGTATTGTTTTTGACATGCATTTTTTTCAAGTTAATATTAATCATTCCCATTATTAGAACTCTGTAATCAGGGCCTAGCGGCTAAAGTCCTCGCCTTGAACACGCCGGGATCCCATATGGGCGCCGGTTCTAATCTCAGCAGCTCCACTTCCTGCTTGTGGCCTGGGAAAATAGTTCGGGATGGCCCAAGCCTTGGGACCCTGCACCCGTGTGGGAGACCTGGAGGAAGTTCCTGGCTCCTGGCTTCAGATCGGCACAGCACCGGCCATTGCACTCACTTGAGGAGTGAATCATCGGACGGAAGATCTTCCTCTCTGTCTCTCCTCCTCTCTATATATCTCACTTTGTAATAAAAATAAAATCTTAAAAAAAAGAACTCTGTAATCTTTTCTTGTGAGAACTTAATACTAAGACCGTATTATCACAACTTTGCTGAATCTCTAGATTACCAAGAAATTCAGCCTTCCTTCTTCAACTCCCCAGCACTGTCACCAACAACAGCACCCCAGGAATTAGGAAAAATAGGCAGCTTGCCTGATCACTACTTCGTTCGTGTTGCTCAGCTCCACCACCAGCACAGATGGAGAGGCCTCAGTGGGGATGACCAGTGGTGGCACCATCACGTCCTCCATGCGGCCCTCGGCGCTCTTGGCTATGTTCTCCTCTATCTGCAAGTACTCCTGTTCAATCATGGTCTTGATATCATAGTTGCCCTGGGCTTGTCCTGCCTCATTCGGGGTCTTGTTGGCAGGCATGGGGAGTTTGGCATAGAGAATGGCCTTCTGTGGGTTTCCTGAGATGTAGTCCACAGTGCACACGTCGACCAGCAGGGCCAGGTTGTTCAAGGCCTCCTCGGGGAACTTCACCTTGTAGGCGTCCTCGTATGCCTTGGGGAGCGCGCTGGCCCACAGCCCACTGGCGTACCTCCCCAACAGCTCTGCCACTTTCTCTTTAAAGTCCTCAGAGATGACCGTCGCACTTCCTCTCACTGATGTTGCTGGCTTCGGTGAGGGTGGCAGGGACAAGGGCGCTTTCTCAGCGTCTGAGTCACCTCGCAATGACTGCTTTCTCTTGGTTGGATAAAGAAGTGAATCCTGGCCTGCACTGTGGGGCTTTTCCACCTGTAGTGTTTTAAATAAATAAAGCAAAGCAGAATTTCAGGGATGGGAAACAACCCCCAAAACATGTTCATGTGTTTTTCATTTTCAAATTAACCAAGAAGAATATAAAAGTGCCCATTTGATCCTCCTAGGTGACTAAGGTTGTAATGCGTCGCCCCCACTTGCGAATAACAAGGACCCACATTCCAGAGTCCAACAGGACAATAAGAACTTGTTCCTGTCACTTGGGAGGCATCTAGACTTCAGAGCTTCTGCCCTGGGCATGGACCTCACTGGGTACCTGCCAAAGCCCAAACCTCCACTTCTTTTTTCCAAAGATTTATTTTTACTGGAAAGTCAGATACACAGAGAGGAGCAAAGACAGAGAGGAAGATCTTCCACCTGTTGATTCACTTCCCAAGTGGCCGCAACGGCCAGAGCTGAGCCAATTTGAAGTCAGGAGCCAGGAGCTCTTCCGTGTCTCCCACACGGGTGCAGGGTCCCAAGGCTCTGGGTGGTCCTCAACTGCTTTCCCAGGCCACAAGCAAGGAGCTGGATGGGAAGTGGAGCTGCTGGGATTAGAACCAGCGCTCATATGGGATCCTGGAAAATGCAAGGCCAAGACTTTAGCCACTAGACTACTGTGCCCAGCCTCCAAACCTCCACTTTTAACAAACCCTACTGTGCTTCAGGGGAAGCGGAGCTGAGAAAAGGTGTGAGGACCTGTCAGGAATAAGCCACCAGGAAGAACACGACGGGCTGCTGAGACAAAATGCAACCCCCCACCACTTTTCCTTGTGCAGCGGCCTGAGAAGAGCTTCCGTGGTTTGCTCTTTCAGAGAAAGCTGCCCCAGGGGGACAGCAGGGGCAGTTTCTGTGGCAAACACAGCAGACAGTGAGCTGCAAGAGCAGTCACTGCGAGAAGCACCACAAGCACCCGGGCCCTGTGTGCCAGAGGTGCTGTGACTCTGCATACCACATTCTGGGGCATGGCTGGACACTTCCCCCATGCCAAGAGAAACTGACCTGTGATATCATCCCACTTTCACCCCACCCTCAGTTCTAGGCCTTTCCACTACTACAGCATGTGTCGTTATCAAACTACAGCCTGCAGGTTGATGCAGCTCATGCCTCATGATCTGACTTTTATGCATTTAAATGGTTGGGAAGGGCCTGGCATGATAGCCTAGTGGCTAACTCCTCGCCTTGCAACCACCAGGATCCTATATGGGCACGGGTTCATATCCTGGATGCTCCACTTTCAATCTAGCTCCCTGCTTGTGGCCTGGGAAGGCAGTGGAGGATGGCTTGTATCCTTAGGATTCTGCACCAGTGTGGGAGAGAACAACCCCCTCCACCCCCACCATTCCATCCAAATGATGAATTCCTAGAACTGTAGACATTTTCAGTATTTGCTTTGATCTCAAAAGGACTGGTTATGTGCCTTAATTTCATCTGTTCTCTAGTGATTTGGTCTCTTTAAATTTGAGTAAGCATTTAATAAAACCAAGGCTTCACTTCATCACTGAACCTGAAGCTGACTGCACATCCTTTAACACTCCAGGTAAACACTCATGGATGGATGCTGACATAGGTAAGACCCTGGCCCACAGCCTTCGTTAGCCAGTCTTAGGAGAAAACCTTAGGGATTTCCCAGTTCAAAGGGAAAGATTCATGAAACACTGTTTTAGAGTTTAAAATATAACTGTAAACAAAGCTAGATGCTTATCAGCTTGCATTCTCTTCTAACATTTTTATGAGTGGAGACTTGCTTTCCCCAGACATGATGTGATTGCCATCTGTCTTCCACCAAATGTGCCATTTCTCTTTAATTTTCTGGTCTGTGAGCTTAAGGAAGAGACCACTACAGGAAGCTCCCCAAGGACAGAAAGCCACTATCATACGAGACAGTATGGCAGCCCCTCAGTGCGTGGGGATGCCTCAGCTCCAGAAGAGCAGCACTGTCTTATGGCCTCATGCTAGCCAGAGCACACCAGCACATCCTTACTGTGCTCATCGGCAGTTGCCCGAGCCAGGCAGGTCTCTGGAGCAGGGACTGCATGGCTTTCAGTTCCCCGAGCCATTGGACTCCATCCACATCTGAAGACCAAGGTCCAAAGGCCTCTTCTGCTGCAGGGGATGCCCAGTCATCCTTGTCCTTTGTGTTTCCTTTGGCTTTGTGGTTTTACATCCTTGTCCTGGATTCTGGATGTCCACTAAGGGATCACCAGTTCAAATACTGGGAGCTGACATTATCCGTCAGTCCATGTCGTATGTGTTGATCCCTCCACCCCCTTCCACTGCCAGGCAGGATAAATGGGCAACATACAAATTTCCACTTCCTTGGCAACCATCAGAACATTCTAGGGCTAACATTCCTTCCACTTTACCTCCCCCTGCAAGTCATTATATTCAGCTTGACTTCTGCTTCCTGCAAAACCATCACCTGAATGAGATCCTTCTTACATACTCCTTTGGGTGCCTGTAGGTTTGGAGTAGACATACTATGACCTCATAGATGTGAGGCCCACACCTAGGCGAAGTGGAACAGCAACTTCTTCAGGAGCCTATTGTCTTGCATGCATGCACATGTAAACACACATGTAAACGCATGCATGTGTGCATGCACACACACGTTTTCATCGTATATTTCTAACAAATCCTTGTTTAACTCTAAGAAATCTTTGCTTCTTCCTTTCTAGTTTTCCCGGCACTGTCAACTCAAGTTCCTGAAGCCAGCTTTCTTTGATTCTGTGAAGGCTTACCTTCTAATTCAGTAGCATATGGCAGAGGGCGGAGGATGTCAACAAATTCTTTGATGTTTATGTTATTGTTTGGTGACTTTGAGCATGAATTTAATGAATTTTAATGGAAATCAAACTCACCAGCAGCTAGGCTGCTGTTGTGGGTGAGCAGCAGGTGCAGTTCCATCCCTGAAAAGCTGCAGGTGCTTCTGCAGCTAAACCCTTCCTCAGGGCTTTGCCTCCAGTGTCTGAATGGCCGCCTGCTCTCTGGCCTCCTGGGCCTGCCTTGTACCAACTCATCTGTCAGCAAAACTGCCACCTCTGCAGGGAATCCTCCTTGATTCACGGAACTGAGTCCCATCCCTCCTGCCTACACATTCACTCAGCCCCCTGAGTTTCTCCCCAGGGTCAATTGTGGGGTTACCATGGCTTGCTCAGGGCACACTCTTCTTGCCAGATAAGAAATGTCCCAGGGCAAGGGTCATGGTAGGCTGGCAGCTGGCCCACAGAAATACTTTATTCAGGCCAATAAGCCCACTGAGACCACAGATTAAGAAACACCAAGAGGTATCACTGTGCTTCTCCTGGGACCCGGAGGGTGGGCCAGGGGGAGGGGGTGGGGACCAGAGATCTAGTACCTGAGATCTGCAGGCCTTACCATCATGAGACCTTGTACAGGCCTCCCCTCCCTCAGTGCCTAGGAAACCAGATCTGGCTCACTGAGGTTAAAGACTCCACAGTATCTCCAGTATCTCTCATAGCTCCTGCCACACATTTCACAGGCTAGAGGCTCCAAATGTTAAGAAGCACACCTTCAAAGCATCCTTCGACCTGCATCAAAATGTCAGCCTAAATTGTCTACACAGCCTTCAAGTCCATCCAACCTTGCCAGAGGGAACACAGAACTGGGCATTCAGTCCGTGCTTCTGCCTTGCAGAAAGAGTGACACTGACCAGCTGGAGAGACACTGACCACACTGTAGCTGAGTGCAGACGTTTTAACAGCAGGTGGCTCAATGTAATATTCCAAAATTACAATGCAGACTTCGGCCAAGTCCCTCTAAACATTGATACAGTTGGCAATTTCCTGCATCCCAGCCGCAGTGCTCCACTAAGCATACTGTGGTCGCCTGCTGATGAGTGGCGGGACATCTTAGCAGCTCTATGCTGAGCCCAGAGCCATGCTATGCAGACAGGAAAGGGGCATGGCATTGCTGCCTCATGCTGCACCTTCACTGCTCAGAGAGGGGAGAAGCAGAAAGACAAACTTGAATTTTGAAAGCAGCGGCAGCAGTGCAAGCTGTGCCGGGCACGAGAAAGCTACCCAGACACCATTCATCTCAGGTGATGCTTTGGCATCAGAGGCCAGTGGCTCTGTCATCTGCAATCCTAGAAGTTGCGGGATGTTGGAGACATGGAGGGGAGCCAGGATGAACATTCCCTCTGCCAGGAAGCCACTAATTAAGCAACACAAATCATGGTAAATTATTACAGACCATTAAAGTAACCAGAAACATAAATAGTTAAGAATGTATCAAATGTATCTGAAAAATTTTTTATTCTATAAAAGGCCTCTGTCAAAGTTTAACCAAACAAAGGCTCTAAATTCACTGAAAACTTGCTATGAATGTCTATAGAATTAAGACATAAAAGAATCACATGAATTTATTATTTTTATATTAATTTATTTATTTCAAAGACAAAGTTAGAAAGAAATCCTCCATTTATTGGGTCACTCTCCAACAGGTGCAATGGCCATGCTGGGCCAGGCTGAAGCCAGGAGCTTCATCTGGGTCTCCCATGTTGGTGGCAGCAGTTCAAGCACTTGGGCCATCTTCAACCACTTTCCCAGGTGCATTAGCAGGGAGCTGGACTGGATCAGCCAAGACCTGAACTGGGACCCATATGGGATGCTACCGCTGCAGGTAGCAACTTAACCTGCTATGTCATGGTACCAGCCCCAATCACATCCATTTCAATAAGGGATAACAGGCCTGAATAGTTTTACCTGTGTTTTTGATGATGTTTACATAGTTGATCATGGTGGGATGGAACAAGGGCTAGGAAAAAGTGGGTGTGATCATTGTTTCCAAATTTTCTATTTTTTCTTCCTGTTTCTGGGGGAAGGGAGGAGATAAGGGGAAGCCATACCAGCCTCCCAGCTGCCCCGTGGATGGGAAACAGCCATCTGACATCAACCCAGGGTCCGGAAATGGCACATTCTCCAAGGTTTCAGCCTAGATGGCATTGATAAGGCCCGAATCTTTAAATCAATAAGCCTGAGGCAATTTGACACAGTGGTTAACAACACTTCGAACATCTACATCCCATGTTGGAGTCCTCGGGTTCAAGTCCCAGCTGTGCTCTAGCTTCCAACTTCAAGTGTCTTGTTAATGTGCACCCTGAGCTATAGCAGCTGACAGCTCAGATACGGAGTCCCTGCTACTCACAGAAGAGACCTTGGTGACTGAGTTCCTGGCTCCTGGCTTTGGCCTGACCTAGAGAAGTTGTTGCAAGGCATTTGGGGTGTGAACCTGTGAATGGAAGATCTCGGTCTTTTCTTCTGCCTTTGAAATAAATAAAAATAAATTATATATATATATATATATAGTATATATTTAAAACACATGCAAAGCCTAGGGTGTGAATCAGTGTCACTGTACCTGCATCCATGAGAAATTCCTTGCCAGACTGAAATGAAAACTGAATGACTTGGAAAGCAACCTCAGGATTTCTTGTGATGAGAAGTTTCGTCCCAGGGAAAGGAATTTCGTCTTGTAGCTAAGATGCCACTTGGGGTGTCCCACAGTCCCTATAAGAGTTTCTGGGTCCAAGGACCAGCTCTGCTGTCCACTCCAGCTTCCAGCTAATGAGGACACCCTCCAGGAGGCAGCAGGTGAAGGCTCGGCTACTTAGATCCCTGCCACCCACTAAGGAGACCCAGATTCAGTTCCCAGCCACCAGCTTTGGCCTGTCCCAGTCTAAGGGGTTGCAAGCATTTAGGGAATCAGCCAGCAGATGAGAGACATTTCTTTTCCTAACTTACTCTCTACCTTTCAAATAAAACATCAAAATTGTTTTAAAAACATCCCTATATCAAAACATAGATTTAAGTCCAGAAGTTTAAAAGTGCCAGGTAGCTGTTAATGCTATTGTCACATTTTGAATATATTTTATGTAAGTGCTACCCTTAGAACAGATTTTGAATATATTTTACATTTTAAGAAACATCTAGGGCCCGGCAGCTTGGCCTAGCGGCTAAAGTCCTCGCCTTGCACGCGCCAGGATCCCATATGGGTGCCGGTTCTAATCCTGGCAGCTCCACTTCCCATCAAGCTCCCTGCTTGTGGCCTGGGAAAGCAGTCGAGGATGGCCCAAAGCTTTGGGACCCTGCACCTACGTGGGAGACCCGGAGGAGGTTCCAGGTTCCCGGCTTCAGATTGGCGCAGCACTGGCCGTTGCGACTCACTTGGGGAGTGAATCATTGGACAGAAGATCTTCCTCTCTGTCTCTCCTCCTCTCTGTATATCTGTCTTTGTAATAAAAATAAATAAATCTTTAAAAAAAAACATCTAAAGGTTAAGAAGTGAGTTGTCCCTAGTCAAACTAAGGTTTCTAACAAATCAGTTGGCTCTGTTATCTTGTTATAATTATAGACTCCCATGTAGCAGCAGGTACAGAAATTGGTAATTCACTCTCAATGTTTTTTCTTTGTTCAACTTTTTTCTGATAAATTCTGTACAAGTTTTCAACATGAACAATGTGTTAATTTCAAAATAAGGATAAGGTACTCTACAAATAATTAGCCAAATAACTAAAACTTGTTCTGCTGAAGAAATCTTCAAAAGTGCTCATGGATATGCATCCAAAACTTGAAGCTAATTAAACAATGTGTTCACCAGGGAGCTCAAGTTACTAAAACAGCAAGGCTGTTGCCATGCATTGGTATCAGCTCATTCTGCTCAAAACGCTAAACAGTACAATGGAGGAGCTTGGGCAACTTCTCCGTCAGGACAGTCTCTGCAGATGAGTGCAAGAACCAAGAAAGGGAGCAGCCAGGCCAGGCCAGGTTATGGTACCCAAGGGCTTACCTTTGGCTCAGGTCTGGGGCAAGCCAGGCTTGGCCAGTTCATATCACCTACTGGCAAATCTGAGAGCCAGAATGGTGTGTGGGTCATGCCAGGTCAGGCTGCAATACCAGCCAGTTCACACTAGGGCCAGGATTGTGGGCTGGCTAGGCTGGGCTAGGCTTGGCTAGGCTGTAGTCTCCATTAATGTGAGCTATAACTGGGGGACTGGGGGGGGCGGGGGGGAGGGCAGGCCGGACCGGGCTAGGCTATATCACTCACTGGCAAATGCTGAGGTGAGATGGGTCATGCCAGACTGGGCCACAGCACCCGATTAGCATATGTGAGATCCAGGGAAAACCAGGCGAACCCTGTAGAGGGAATGCAGGGAGCTCTCCTGCTGGGCCACTATTTCCACTGGTGAGCATGAGGGCTGGGATTGGGGCAGACCAGGCCGGGTAGTTACAACACCTGTTGGTCTGTGTGTAAGCTGGATCAGAGACAAGCCAGGCTGGGCGGACTGTACCTACTGGTGCATGCATAAGCCAGAGTGGGTTGGTTGGGCTTTGCCACAGCATCAGCTAGCAGATGGTGGCATGGGGAGAAAACTCTGCCAAGCTAAACTGCAGTACCACCTGGAGAGTGCAAGATCCAGGAGTGGGAGTGAGCGCATTAGGGAAACATTGGGTACCTCCCTCTTGGGTTGCCACTACCACTGGTGAGCATGAGAACCAGGACTGCGACAGGCATGGCTACATAGAGAGTGGCACCCACTGGCACATGTTGTGGGCTGGATAGTGGAGCTGGTTGGGTTGAACTAGGCTTCAATGCCCATTGACATGTATGAGAGCTGAATGGGATGTGGGACAGACCAGACTCAGTTTGCTTTACGTATTGGCAAGCATGGAATCAGGGCAGGGGGAGGTCTGGTGGGAGTTATTGCAGGTATCTCTGACTAGACTACAACTCCTACTGGTTTGCACGAGAGCTGAATGTGTGGTGGGCAGGATCAGGCTGGACTGCAATACCCATTAGTTTGCATAGAAGACAGGGCTGGAGACAACTGACCCAGCAATTGCAACTAACGGTGTGCGTGAAGGCCAATTTGGTCAATGGACTGTATCAGACCCTGTACTGGCATGCACACACAAGAATCAGGTCTGGGATCACCTCAGATGAAGTTTCTTTGGGAATCCCTCTCCCCCAACTGAACTGCTGGACTGAGAATTCCAACCATGGAGAAAACTGCAAATTCCATGGTCTGACCGTGGAATGCATGTATCAGAGCTGGACCTCCTCAGTGGCTTAGATGGAGTAGTGGACAGCATATCCAGATGCACATGGAGGATATGGCAGTACACTGGAGCCTGCAGAGGACACCTGGTACCATAACAGAGGACAGAGGATAGGCCAAATTGATCAACTATTCCAGCCAAGAGTTGGCAGTGAATATCTGGGCAAACAAAGACTCTAAGATGGACTATGTCAACCAGTGGATTCTGGAGAGATTTCATTGTGAATGGAGTGGTGAGATCAGTAGTAATTCAGAACTGTTGAACTATCAAAACCAATTGAGCAGTGCCCTTGGAGCATGCCCCACGTCAGGGACCCTGAGATGGCCGGGAGGCTGGCTTTGGCTTCTCTCCTTATCTTTCCCCTCTCCCCAGATATAGAAAAAAAAAAAAGAGAATGTGGAAACGATGGTCTCACTCAATTTCCTCTAGTCCTTGACCCTTCGCATCCTAATCAAACATGTAAAAATTATCAAAAATAAAATTTAGACAATTAGAAAAATGTTATAGAGTACAAACGACCACATAGTAAATGCATGGTATGGATGATTAAGAACAACAGATACAGCAATTACAACGTGCAGGGCTTTCCCCACCAACACACTTCCCCTGTCAGAACCAACACATGCTAATCACAAAGATAAGGATGAAATGGCAACGAGGCACTGTGCTTCTCCCACCCCAGACAGAAGTGGGCGCAACTTCTCACTTGGAGTCTGAAAGTGGGACAGGAAGGGAAACATGGGAGGGGAGGAAAAGGAAGAACGTACCGTGCAGATGTGAGGCCAGTGTTCAAACTGCTGTAAAATTCCTTGGTTCAGGTCTTCTTTATACAATTCTTTGTAAAAATGTGGAAGCTTAGAGATCCAGATGCCGTTGCTGTGCTTGCTTAGGATTTCCTTTATGCGGTTTTGAACCACATCCACTTTAGAAGTGTAAGAGGCAGGAGGCGAGACATTTGGTTTTTCAACAGTCTGATTTAAATTATCTTTAAATTTAAAAACATGGTAGAATTAACCAAGAAATGCTTAACACTTAGACACCCCCATTATTTGCTGGTGGGGGACAAGGGACAAAGTAACACTGGGCAGCCTCATCCAAGTTTTCACCCAGCAGTGACTGGCAAGAGTCCAGAGACACCCCCAGAGGAGACCTCACCCCTTTATTTGGCAAAGAATGTTTCGTGATTTAAATAACAGAATAACCTGCTGTGTAAAAAAAAATCATAAAGCTTATTACTTAACCTATCATTTCCTACCTGGAACCAAAGAAGGTTAAAAGTTCAGAAAGTACTAATATATATATATACACACGCACACACACACATATATATATGCAAAGCTGAGTTTAAAGTTACTGTCTACAAAGCATAACAGTATAATAGAAAAACACTGTATAAAGATAAAAAATTAGTTCATATTATAAGACTGTATCTTTTCCCCTTTATTACTGAAGATAAATTCAGTAGTAAGTAGAAGCTCAAAAATTGACCCTGGAATAAAAACCACCCTGGCTGCAGCTTATAAACCCAAACAAAAAGCTTGGAACCTGCAGATAACTATTCATAGCTTATTTTTTATTTTCCTAATATTTATCCTTAATAGGTGGATATTATAAAGTTTGAGCTATCTCTTATATTCACAATTTTTTTTTAATTTCAAACTTAAAATGCCTGAATTAACAACCTAAGATGACACAAAGCTTTGAGCATTCATATATCATTGATAGTTCTGGTAATTTAAGAACTATGCAATTCACTGCAAACATCTTTGAAATTTCACTGGATATGGACCAGAGCACATTGAAAATTACCATCTACAAGAAAAATATATTCATCTTTTAATCAAGCAGTCTTTCCTCTGGGAATCAGTCATTTCTCTGCTGTCTTACATTTAGTTGGCTGGTAGGTACTGCTGACCTCCTAAGATGCTAACTTGGGTCTTCCCAGCAGGAGGCAGCGAGGGCCGGCCTTCCCAGGGCTTCCCCAGCCACAAAGAGTACAAGCACTCAGGGAGTCCTTACAGTTTTTCTCTTGAGGGAGTAGGCAATTTATCTGCATTTTTCTCAGATAATGAGATCCCAGGACCAGAAATAAGAAAAAGGGGATTTCTCCTACCTGGGTAGACTTCCCTTAAGGGGAGCAGGTCAGCAGCTAGGGCCAGTGGAGCCTGCAAAGGCACTGTGGCTGCCTGCCTGGGCACCTGTCCCTTTTGTTCAACAGCCTGAGGTCACCCAGGGCTGCCAGTGCGTGGGACATGCACAGAGAGAGGGAAGCCTCACAGCTGTCTACAGATGCTATTCTTGAAGGTGTAATTTTCTCTTGAGACCACCTCCACTTATGACTAAAAGGAACTGGATAGGTAGGAGGGGAGGAGAGCCAAACTCCAAGCAGTAGAAGGTGACAGTGGGTGTTGACAGCCATGCTGAGTCCTGGTTTGGGGCCAGGGGGAGGCAGCAGGCAGTAGCCATCATGGAGACCATGCCTGACAAACGTACCGCTCATCTCCTCCTTAGTGCAGGTTCTTGCAAGGTGCATTTGTAAAGATGGTGACAGCGAAACCTTAGGACTAAGCCTGAGGTATAAAAAAAAGGAAAATAAAATTCAGAACAAGGTCTATACTGTACTTTTCATCTAAAATCACTGTGGTGCTGAATAGCAAAATGAGTTATAAAAACATTTTAAGTTTGAAAAAATGAAAATGAGTATCATCTTTCTTATTTGAATAGAAAACAGTATGTGAATGAAAGTATGTTAAAAGCTAAATTTAAAAATCCTTCTGAAAGATTCTGAACATAAGTCAGAAATACAATTAACCACCTTTAGGGAATTAGCAAAACAATAAAAGTTATGCCAAGGATCTACTGTTCAAAATGAAGACTATTTTGAATATGACAGATAAAGAACTTACATCCTCAAATATTAAAATGTATTATAAAGTTAAAGCAATTGGACATATAAACTGAATGATAGCTGAGAACCTAGATTTTATATTATAAGTTAATACATAACACACTTGATATTTCACACCAGAGTTGACTCTGCCAACTACTTGAAAAAGAAGAATATATGTCTCCATTTCACATACTTACCAAAAAATTTTATATGAATTATACTGAATATGTATAGGAAGATTTTTCCCAAATACGAAGACCGAGCAAAGAAGTGTCTCTCTCTCTCTCTCTTACACACACATACACACACACAAACTTCACAAGCAGATCTGTTTCTCTCACCAGACTCTAAACATCTACACTATCTGTATTTCCAGTGTCTGCATCGGTGCTTGGAAAATGGCAAGGAGATCTGTTATTGTAAAAAAAAAAAATAATTGAAGAATGAATCAGTCACTCAATGCCTGCATTTTCCCCAGAAACACGCATAATCTCCAAAAAAAATCTGAAGTGTAGAACACTCGTAAAATTAGATCAATTTTTTGAAATGAGACAAATTTCATTAAAATTTTAAAGAGTTTTCTTTGGTTTGTAAAAATTCTTAGACATTTTGGGCCCAGTGGCGTGGCCTAGCGGCTAAAGTCCTCGCCTTGAAAGCCCTGGGATCCCATATGGGCGCCAGTTCTAATCCCAGCAGCTCCGCTTCCCATCCAGCTCCCTGCTTGTGGCCTGGGAAAGCAGTTGAGGACGGCCCAATGCATTGGGACACTGCACCCGCGTAGGAGACCTGGAGGAGGTTCCAGGTTCCCAGCTTCGGATTGGCGTGCATCGGCCCGTTGCGGCTCACTTGGGGAGTGAATCATCAGATGGAAGATCTTCCTCTCTGTCTCTCCTCCTCTGTGTATATCTGGCTGTAATAAAAGGAATAAATCTTTAAAAAAAATTCTTAGACATTTTATTGAAACACAGTGCACACCCCAAGAAATGCACATAAGTGTACAAATAAATGAGGGGTTTTTTATCCTCTGAGCACACTCATAAAAGCTATGCATTTTATGTCTTATTTGAAAGGTAGAAAAAGACAGTGAGATCTTCCACCTTTTTGTCCATTCTCCCAAGTGCCCACAACAGTCAGGGTTGGACTGGGCTGAAGCCAGGAGCCCAGAACTCCAATGGGGTTTCCTTCTGGGGTGGACCCAAATACTTGGGCCATCACCTTCTACCTCTCAGAATGTGATTATCAGACAGCCAGGATTGGAAGCAGGGCCAGGACTCAAACCCAGGCATTCCAATGTAGGATATGAGCATCCCAAGAGGCATCTTAACCACTGCATAATTTCTAAGAAATGAGTAAAATGTAGACTAAAAATAAAGGCGTATTTAGTGTGTGTAATTATAAGAGGATCATATTTTTGAGTGATAACACATGTGAGTCTTAATAGCAAACATCAAAACATATAGTATACTTTCTGCCTTTTTTTAAAAAATTAATTTTTTCCTAAATATCACAGAGGAGAGTTTCTGGGGGAATTTTCTAATACAACATATAATTCTTTAACATTGGTGTCTAGGGCTGTGATACAACACAACTGGATTTGAAAAGGCAGAGATATTTCAATAGAAAGGATGGGAGAATGGGCTACTGAGTTAGCAACATTAGGGGTAGGCACATTTGGGCTGTGAGGGGCCCAGCAATGCCTATCTTAGCTTTGTTGCCATTTAGTCTCGACACAGCTCTTCCACTGTGCCAGCACTGTGCAAAGGCAGCCCAGGGTAACAGGTGCACAAAATGTGGCCATATGCCAACAAAACCTCATAGGCAAAGACAGACAGGTGGCTTCACCTGACCATGCACTCTGGTCTGCTGACAAATGAGAAAAGCACAGACCCAAACAGGAAGTGATTTCACTGGCTGAGCCTGTCCAGAGGGCATCAGCATCCCTTTTGGCTGAGGGCTGCAGGACTGGTCCCCTAAGGCAGGGCTGTCTGAGGCTGACTCCTTATGGCCAAAGTGGAGGAGGTTTTCAGAATAAGTTGTGAATGACACCAAAACAGCATTTCAGAACAATGTGGGAGAGTGTTTGGAATAAACTTTACAGGAGGAGCTGACACAACACCCTAGAAACTAGAGAGCAGAGGTACATTCAGAGAGTAAAGCCAGGCAGCCAGGGCAGGGGGCCTGCCAGCAGGCACACATGCCCCCACTACACACACATACACACACACACTCTCTCTCTCTCTCTCTCACACACACACCCCAGGTCAAACAGGAAAGATTAGTTTGTTAACCCCAACACACGGTTTCCACAGTTAAGCTCCGAGCTCCACGACACCCCTCCTTTCTGCCAGGGCAGAGCCCAGATACCTGTTATTGGCAGACATGGTCATGGGCCTCTGCACCGCAGCATCCGAGAACAGCTCGTTTCCAGCAGCCGTGGGCAGCACAGAGGCTGGCAACTCGACGCTGGTCTTCACTCCTACAGTGTGGCCTTGGTCTCTGCACAGGGTTGGACTTGGTTTTCGGCTGACAGAAAAATCTGAAGCAAATCCTGGCTGCCTGAGGGTTGCTTTTGGTTTTCCTGTGGCATACACGATGGAGTCAATTAGCTTTCTCCAGGCATGGCTTCACCACATTCCTCCCTGCCTGCACGTGTTCTGTGGGAGCTGGTTGCCATTAGAGGCTTGGCCAGCAGGGGAAGAAAAGATGGGCGAGCACTCAGCAGAGGAGGTCCTCTTTCTTCTGCTCCCCAACACTTGAGTGGCAGCCACTCACCCCTACACAACCCCCCCACTCGTACAAATGCAGCATACTCAGCCATATGTTAGTCCCCCCTCGGCCTCTTCCCTGTCAGCCCAAATTCTACCCACTGTTTAAAGTTTGGACTCACATCCACTCTGTGCCAGGAAGTCTTCCGTCACCACTCTCAGCCACAAGGAAGGCTGTCCTGCCTACATCGGCTTCTCATCATCAGTGAACTCTTTTTTGAGAATTTACAGTTTTAGAACTCGTCAGTACTGTGAGACATGGGTTCAGCTAGCAAAGCCGAGCAGCCCGTACACATTCTGGGCACTGCATAACTCATGCTTCTATTCTCCCCCTGAAAATACAGGTTTTTCTACCAAAAGATAATTCACTAACTAGCACACAAAATGTAGGTTCTTGGTTCATCCAACATTCTGGCTGAGGCTCTCCCTCAAATTACATAAAAGATCAAAGCCACACTTTGCCATAACATACTTAATTAAAAACTAGCTCAGTTATCTCACTGTGGGACCACTTCCTTTAGGTGAACCATGCTTCTCACGTCCATTTAACAATCTCAATCAGAAATGACAGCTTTTGGACCCCCAGACACATGAATACTAACAAATGCAGGTTTGTATAAAAAACACAAGCAATGCCTCCATGATGCCTAAGGACACGGTTTGCAAAGGTCTAAAAATTTAGCATATAGAAAGCCCATACCTTCTAGAAAAAATGGCATGGCTTTCTTCACTCTCATTTGACAATTAACTTGCCGCCCGGTTTTCCTTTTAGAGCTCCTCTGACGAGCCACAAGCTGAGCGATTCTCGCGGTTTCTGTGCAGGCCACGGCATAGCAGGTGATCTGCTCGGGAGGGGCAGGGTGAGAGGAGAAGCACTTCTCAGAGGGAGTGCTGGCTGGTGGCCAAGGTTTTGTTTGTTAAGATTTGTTGTATTTGAAAGGCAGAGAGAAAGAGAGAGAGATGAAGAGAGAGATTGATCTTCCATCTGCTAGTTCATTCACTCAACAGCTGCACCATGTTTGGGCTAGGTCGAAGCTAGGATCCAGGAAACTCCATCCTGGCTTCCCACAGGGTCTCAGAAGCCCAAGTCTGATGCCTCCCAGGTTCATTAAGGGAGATGGTGTGGAAGCACAGGTGAGCAACTTTAGCTAGCTCCCCGCAGGCAGGTTAATCAGCTGTGCCACAACACTGGCCCCTAGTGGCCAATGTTTGACATTGGCTCTCAGGGGCGGGGACACATCCCAAAGCAACCTATATGCACACATTTATGTCTCTCTCCCTGAAAATGAGAACAAAATCGTCTTTCCTACAAGAGTTAAGCATAGATTGGACACTGAATAACTTTCTTCAAATGAACAATTTCATTTAGTATTAAACAGGTTTTTAGTAAGCAGCTACAATGTACTACTAGGTAATATGGGATTAACACATGAACCAAAGAAACCTGTGATCTGTTTAGGATTATCTCATTTACTCCAAACAATTTTTTTGTTATACTATTTTACACATGGGAAAATAGTGGCAATCTGCCAATCCCATACAGCAAGACTCTAAGTCCACAGCAGTTAAACTCCCCAAGATCACTAGATGCTAGTCTTGCCCCGTCACACGTTAGTTGGGTGGCTTTGGGGGAAAAAAATCTGTGTTCTCAGAAACAAAACAGGGGTGGTTTAGACCTGGGGTTTTCAAGCTGTGCTCCCCGGAGCCACAGAGCTCCATGCAGGGGCTTCAGGGGCTGTTCCTTGCAGGGAAGCAAAAGACACCTGCTTACAATCCAGCAGATTGAGTCTTATCTTTCTCATAAGTCTGGTGTAATCCATGAGTCTAGGAAGATCAGGGGTGGGGGAAGATCTGAAGTGTAGAGAGTGCAGTGACTAGATCATCTCTAAAGACCTTTCTTCCAGGCCTGGGACTCTAATTTGAATAGGGAAACAAGTGGGTTTTACCTCACAAGTCAAAATGCATTCCTGCTCTGGGGCCTGGTATTCCGAGTCCTAAGAATTTATTATGAGAATTAACTCAAAACAAAAATAATTGCCTACACAAATGTGGGATGTCTTAATAGTCAAAATGAAGGACCAGAGGGTTAATTAGCGTGCAGGAGCTGCACAAGACGGTCTTAAGTTTATGAATTCATTGAGGCATTTGATCATTCATACAGTCAACACATACTGACTCAGTACCGATAACTAGGGGTGGGAAAAAAATAGTCCTTGATGCTCAAGAAATTTATAAAGGAAAAAGAGAGAGGGACAGAGAAACTAAAATAGAAACTGTTGTGTCGAGCATTACCAGGGCTGTCCAGCAGCCATGGCGGGAGTGGACAGGGCAGTGTGCAGATGTATGTGAGAAACGGAGGCACAGAGGTGCCCTTGTTATTAATATTTGACATCTCCATAGGGAAGTTATTACAGACAAGGTAGATCCACCCTCTGCTCACCTGATCCTGGTTCCCCTTTCCTCCCCAACTCTGCAAACAAACTCCATGACAGGTTTGGCTAGAGACCCTCCGGACTCTGCCAGGTATTTGTGTATGAAGATGTGCTCCCAGAAAGCTACAGTGCTTTTTACCCCTGGGAGTGTAGGGGGAAGAGAGGCTTGTTTCTGGCTTAGAATGGTGCTGTATCCTCATCTTTCAAAGTACACAACAGGCAGACACCAAGAAATGAAACTGCCAGGTCATGACCAAAGTGCAATCAAAGATTGACCTGCTGCCACCAATCGACCTGTGGCCAATATGAAAGATTTTCCTCCATGGAGATTTCAGAATTTAAAGCAGTAGAATAGCTGTGACCACACGGGCATGGATGAGAGAACAGAACACAGAGAGAAGAGACAGAGGGAGGCCCTGTATGATTTAAAAGTGACAACTGATCAAATAGGATCAATCTGGGTCCTGACATGACAGCAGTCAGTGGTGAGAATGTAAAACTGCTTTTAAAGCTGGTGGGTAAGAGCTGAGTCACTAGGCACCTCAGAAGAGCCGAGTGGGCAGGTCAACGGTGGGCGAGTGTGAGGTGCAGGCAGGTGAGGCCGTCAGCACAGCCACTCTGGATGCTGAGATTGGGTCAATGTAAACTTTCAAGTTTCAAAATGCTTAAAATCTTATTGTGATGAAAAGAACTGGAGGGATAAAGCATCAGACATCAAGCCCTGGGCTGCTGAACTGAAGACCACTCAGTCCCTGGGAATCTCAAACCACCTGGAGGGTCCCCTCCAGGCCCACTCCTGGGAGACTGGCAGTGCCAGACCAGCCACCAGCATGGGCAGGGACTCCTCTGACAGACATAGCCACTGTCTTACCTCTCCAGACCTACTGGTCTCTATCCTGACCACCGCTGGCACACTTCTCAGGTAGGCTTCCAGTGTAGGGTAGCCCAGCTGTTTGAAGGGGATCCAGTCTCCAGTCAAGGAGCGATATTCTCCTTGCAGCCGGGGCAACACGATCCCATTCTTATGAGACTGCAAAACAGCCCGCAGCATCTTGGAAACCAGATCTGCTTCCAGCATTTTCGCCTGGGAGAACACAGCAGAAAGTTATCATGATATGGCTCCAGCGTCTGTGAAGTCAAATGGATGCTGCAGAGCTGAAACTTGCCAGATTGCTCCAAAGTCTGTTCTGTGCAACTGAAGAGAAATGACTGTTAATGGTAAGGAAAGAACCCAGAATACCATAAAGAGGCAGGGCAAAGTGAGGAAGGCAGAGAGATTAAGCCCAGGAGGTCAGAGTTCAGAGAATGCTTCCCAGACGAGGAGCGCCCTGGAGTGTGGGGCTGGGGGCAGCTCTCAACAAAGGCATGGAGGTCATACAAGAAACATGGGTGGGGGGAGGTCCTGAACCTTTCAGGCCAGGAAGTGGCTGGACAGGACTGAAGGCTACCCCAGGCTGGAGACTGGGGGCTGGGAAGGGGCAACAGATTGAGATGACATGACATGATCAGCCAATCATAATGTGGGACCTTAGGGGATTTTAATCAGGGGCATAAAATGATCAGCTCTACACTGTGTGTAGACCTCTGTTCAGCTTCGAGGGAAGTCACCCAGGATGAAGAAGATGGAATAAGTTTTGAGGCTATCTGGAACTGAGGGGGACCTAAAAACAAAAAGGCCTAGAAGACAAAAACTCTAGCACTCTAGTGCAGAGGTGATTAGGAGGAACAGAGGAACTGGCTTGGAGGATGAGGGGCCCGCCAGTGTCCAGTGGAAGCACAGTGGACAGCAGTGACTCATCCTGAGCTGGGAAAGGACAGAGGGTTCATTGTGGAGCTGTGGGGGCTGGGATCCTGTGTGACAGCCACGGAGATACTTTTGCTAGGAACTCAGCTTAGAGGTCTGAGCTGGTCTATAGACTTCCTGACCTTCAACGTACAGGTGCCATCTACCATCCAGGAAGTCACAGATTAGGTTAATGATGGATCTCTGTGGAAGACTGGCACTTAAAGGAAGGTAGAATAGTTTATTCTAGTTTAGGAAGGGTTGAGAGATGGGGACCAGAGAGACGGAAATAGAAGACAGTCACAGTGCCCTATACGCAGAAAGAGGAAAGGACATAGAAGAATGGCCTGTTTCCAAGTATCAGACAGGCCGCGCACCTGACCTAGCAGTTTGAATGTCAGCTGAAAGGCTTGCATTCCACTCCAGAACAGCCAGGTTCAATCTCTGCTTCTACTGACAATGCCAGCTTCCTGCTGATGGACGCCCTGGGAGACAGCAGAGCATGGCGCAAGTAGTTGCCACCCACAAAGGAGACAGCCTGAATTTTCAGCTCCCAGCCATGGAGGATATTTAGAAGTGAACAAATGGATGGAACCAGCTCTGTCTGTCGGTCCTTCCCTCTCTCTGTCTCTTGGCGTGTCAAATTAAAAATTAAGAAGTGACCTATGATGCAGACAGGTCAAGTGAGAGAAAACAATGAACAGTGAATTCTACCAGTTAGGGAATCAGCAAGGACCCTGGCTTAGGATTTCCTTTGTCAATAGCAGGCACTTTTCAAGAACAGCCACTCAGTTTCTCTGGACTAACGGTATCTCTTTTCAATGGTGTTTTCTTTTGAAATTTTATGTATTTGGAAGGCAGAGAGACAGAGACAGAGAGTGCACTAACAATACCTTTAATCTACAGTTGCACACCCCAGATGGCCACCACAGCCATGGCTGGGGCAGGACAAAGGCAAGAGCCAGGCACTCCATTTGGGTCTCCAACATGGGTTGCAGTGGCCCAAGTACCTGAGACCACCATCTGCTGCTTTCCCAAGTACATTAGCAGGAAGCTGTATTGGAAGCAGGGCAGCATAGAGTTCTAAACAACCTTCTCTTTCTTAAGCTTAGAAAACAGAAAGGATGACAAAAATACAAATCCAGCAACTTGCTCATTTGCCCATTTTAAAAAAGAAACAAAATGATGGCTTCTTTACAAGTGCTAATTACAAATGTCCCAATGCCAGCAAAGGTTTAACTGGTAAATGAAAGTCTAAGTCTCCTCTACTTGATGTTAACTCTTTGCAAATGGTCACCACCAGCACCTAGTTAATCAAATAACACAGTAAGGGAATGACTTATATTAGGGCCTATTAGTTTTACTCAAATTAGTATATATAAATACAGGGATTTTATAAATAATGAAAATCAGATAGTCTTCATTTAGGTATAATTTATGTGAAATAAGGTTAACTCATTTAATCATCACCATGATCAAGATACAGGTGTGGCCATCACTCCTGAGGGAGCTTCTGGGGTGATTTAAACAACAGCACAAAGGATGAAGGAGAGCGGCTGGGAGTACCTCGCTGGGAGGCTCTTACCACAGGAACAAGTAGCACAATGTAGCTGGAGGCAGACTGTGAAGAACGTGTAAACTCACACAAATGCTAAAAATGTTTTTAAAAGTGAGTAACTATCAAGCAGGTAGTAAAGAGGCAGTAGGATAATACTCAAAATGTATGCAGAAGTTTTAAAACTTAAAAGAAGGAACAAAACAACAGATAAACAACATAGAAAACATCTAGGGCCTGGCATGATAGCATAGTGGTTAAAGTCCTTGCCTTGCATGCACCCGTGATCCCATATGGGCTCTGGTTCTAATCTCGGCAGCTCTGCTTCCCATCCAGCTCCTTGCTTGTGGCCTGGGACAGCAGTCGAGGACGGCCCAAAGCCTTGGGACCCTGCACCCACGTGTGAGACCCAGAAGAACTCCTGGCTCCTGGCTTCGGATTGGCTTAGCTCCAGTCATTGTGGCTGCTTGGGGAGTGAATCAATGGACAGAAGATCTTCCTGTCTCTCCTCCTCTCTGTATATCTGCCTTTCCAATAAAAATAAATAAATCTTAAAAAAAAAGAAAACATCTAGTAAAGTTAGTCATACCAATAATTACATTAGGGGGCAGTGCTGTAGTGTGGCAAGTTAAGCTGCCACCTATTACATAAGCATTCTCTATGGGTGCTGGTTCATGCTCTACACATGTAATTGCTACAGATATAATCCAACTTCCTGCTATTGGCCTAGGAAATCAGTGGGCGATGGCCCAAATACTTGGTCCCCTGCTACCTTTGTGGGGAGAACTAGATGAAGCTCCTGGTTTCCACTGCAACCATTTGGAGGCAGACCCATTAGATGGAAGATTTCTCCCCTTCTCCCTATAACTCGCCCTTTCATAAATTTTGAATAGTTACATCAAATGTGAATGACTAGAGGCCAGTGTTGTGTACAGCCAAAGCCTGTAATGCCAGTAACCCATATGGGCACCATCTGGTTCTGGCTATTATACTTCTAATCTAGCTGCCTAGTGCACCTGGGAAAGCAGTAGAAGTTGGCCCAAGTGCTTGGGTCTCTGCACCCATGTGGAAGACCCAGATGAAGTTCCTGGCTCCTGGCTTTAGACTGGCCTGGCCTTGGCCTTCGTGGATATAAATATATTTATCGATGTATTTATATATATTTATATATATAAATACATAAAAATATGTATATGTATATATATATAAAGATGTATTTATTTGAAAGACCTTAAGCGTGGTTGAATAGCATGTCAGAGCTGCAGGACGCACAACCCTGAAGGAACGCATTTGCAGTGATGGCTGGCCACTGCCATACTCCTTTCTCCATGACTGATGCCACAGCAGTCGGTCAGTGAGGACTCAGGAGAACTGAACATGATGAGCAAGAGGGATCCAACTGGAGGGCCAGGACTCCTCCTCCACCCTGAGTCGGACACACTTTTTTGCAAGAGCACAGGGGACATTCATCAGCATGGAGCGGCTTCTAGGACCAAGGATGATGTTCAGCCAACTTCCAAAATAATGGAAATGAGACAAGGAATATTCTGTGACCACAGCAAAGTTAATTTAGGTATCAATTCCAGAAATACCATGTAGATAATATCCATAGACTTGCAAATTTAACAATATGCTTCAAAACAACCAAGGATCAACAAGGGAGCCTCAGAAGGAAAAAATATTAGAAAAATATTTTCAAGTAAATGGTGACACAATATATAAAAATTGAAGGTTACAGTTAAAGCATTAGAGGGAGATTCACAGCAGTTTGTATTAGAAAAGAACTGTGGGCCAGTACTATGGCATAGTATGTTATGCCTCAGCATGAGAGACCAGCATCCCACATGGATGCTGGTTTCCATCCTAGCTACTTCACTTCTGACCCAACTCCTTGCTAAAGTCCCTGGGAAAGCAGCAAAGAATGGCCTGAGGCCTTGGGCCCCTGCACTCCTGTGGGAGACTGGGCAGAAGCTCTGGGCTCCTTCACTGAACTGGCCATTGCAGCCATTTTGGGGAGTAGACCACTGGATGGAAGAGCTCTGTCTCCCTGTAAATTTGCCTTTCAAATAAATATAAATTTAGAAAAGAAAAGAAGAACCATGCCAAATAAATGCTTGATTCTCCTACTTTGAGAAAACTCTTATCAAAAGTAAACAGAATGAAATCAATGCTAAAATGACAGACTAGACCAACGATCCAAACAAAAAGCAGAAAGAGGCAAAAATCATAAAACCTAAAATAGTTCTTGGAAAATATCAATAAAATTAATAAACTTCTATGAAGAATAATGAAGAAAGAGAGAGAGAGAGAGAAAGCCACAAGTGGTTATCACGGGACTGAGCCAGACGCCAGCCACAGATTCTACAGGACAAAGACGCCGACTGGAGGAAGCAATGGCAATATAGAGGAAATGGATACATTCACTGAAAAGAGAGTATCTGAATATTCTTACAGTGATGAAATAAACTTAATGTACAGTGAGGAATCTTTACACAAGAAAAGCTCAAAGCCCAGGTTTCTGCACCAGAACATTTTACTAAACATGTCTGGCAGAATTCACGCTGCTTTCACAGAAATGCTTCCAGAAAAGAGGGGGAAGGAAATGTTTCTGAACTGACTGTACGCGTCCAGCATCACACGGACAGCAACCCAAAGCACTGCCCGAAAGCACAGAAACACCCTTCCGGAACCTACACGCAGAAATTCCCATCAAAACATCAGGTGATGGAACCCAACAAAAAGGAAAAAAGAGAAGTCACGAGGGTCAATACAGTGTATTTTCTGAACGTAAGGTGGTTCAATCTCGTCAGTCAGTCACCATGTACTGCATAAAGGTTTAATCATGTGATCAAATCAACGCGTGAGGACATCTGAGGAAATTAAAAATCTACTCACTGTGAAAAGCAGAAAAATCTCTTAAAAAGCATGAATAAAAGAGAACACCTTGTGATAGCTTCCAACTGTGAAAACCCTGTTGCCAACATCATAGGCAGCAGTGAGAGAAGAGGATGCTGTCTCCCTCAAACAGCAGACTGGGCAAGAGCGTTCAGCCGTCACTGCTGTCACTTCCAGGCTAACCAGGAAACCACATCAAGAGGGTGCAGCACGGTCAGGACAGGAACCGGAACAGGAGCAAGTCATTTATTTATTTCAAGATTTATTTATTAGAAAGATAGAGCAACAACAGAAGAACAGGTGTCTTTCATCAGCCGGTTCACTCCCCAGATGGCCTCAACAGCCACGTTTAGGCCAGGTTCAAGCCAGAAGCCAGATCGCCCATCTAGGTGACAGGGGCCCGAGCACTTGGGCCATCTTCTGCTGCCTTCCCAGGCACATAAGCAGGGGAGCTGGACTGGCAGCAGAGCAACAGCCCAGGAAATTCAATGGAGAAAGCTCAGTAATTCGTGCTGGTACAACTTGGTACCAAACCTAAGAGTTCCCTCCAAGTAGGTCTGTGAGACCTGAAGTTGAAAAGCTAATAAGTGCAAAACTTCTGGGGACCACACAAGAGGAATCTTTGTGATCTTGAGTTACACAAACACTTTAAGAACCATCGAAGAAACAATTAACTAATTGAATCTCATAAAAATTTGAAGTTTTGGGGCTGGTATGGTGGTTCAACAGGCTAATCCTCTTCCTGCCAGAACTGGCATCCCATATAGGCACCAGTTCATGTTCTTGCTCTCTGCTTCCCATTCAGCTCCTTCTTGTGGCCTGGGAAGGCAGCAGAGAATGGCTCAAAGACCCAGAGGCAATCCCTGGCTTCTGGCTTCACATCGGTTCAGCTCCAGCCATTGGCGACCATTTGATAAGGAAGATCTTTCTCTCTATCTCTCCTTCTCTGTATGAATCTACCTTTCAATTAAAAATAAATAAATCTTAAAACAATATAAAGTTGCTGCCTTCCAAAGACTGTTATGCAAATGAAGAGACAGGCTGAGAATACGAGAGAAACACTGCTCCTCCCTGGCCTGGTGAGCAGTCAGCCAGCGCCACACAACACTCAAGACTCAAGGACGGCAGAACCCGCTGCTCCCGCTGCAGTGCTCCTGAGGTGAACGCGTGCCGGAGTCTGCAGGGCCAGCCACTCAGACACCCGGCCAAGGCTGCCTTACAGTGTCAACAGCCAGGACACAAGTGACTGTGGAGGAGTTACTAAAAGGCACGAGCTAACAAACTCACTCAACTAAAAGACGGAGTCCAATGAAAAGTATGCAAAAGATCCAAACATGCACTTCATTAGAGAGGCTGATGGCCCAAAAGAAAGATGCCCAAACAACACTAGTTCTTAAGGGAATGCAAATTAAGTCCACCATGAGCTTATTGCTATGCATCATGAAAACAGTTTAGTAATCACACACACACACAATATACGAAGTCATGAAGAGAACACGAACAACTAGAACATACACTCATTCCTGGTAGGCAGGTAGAGCCACGCTTTGAAAAACATTTTGGCATTTTCTGTTTTGATTGTAAGATTTATTTATTTATTTGAAAGGCAGTTACAAAGAGAGAAGAAGAAGAAGAGAGGGAGAGGGAGAGAGAGAGAGAGAGAGAGAGAGAGCAATCATCCACTGGGTCAGTCCCCAAATGGCCTGCATGGCTGGGGCTGGGCCAGGTAGAAGCCAGGAGCCAGAAACTCCACCTGGATGGCAGTGACCCCAGTACCTGGCCTGTCTTCTGATTTCCTGGGTGCATTATCAGAGAGCTGGAACAAAAATGGAGTGGCTAGGATTTGCACTGGTGCCCATACAGGATGCCAGAGTTGCAAGTGGCAGCTTAACCTACTGGGCCATGACACCAGCCCCACTGGCAGTTTCTTAGGAAGTAAAGCATACACTTACCATCACAATCCAGCAATCCCACTTCTAGGTAATTTCCCAAGAGAAATGATGACACATGTCCACACAAAAACCTGTATATGAAGGTATATAACGGCTTTATTTATAATTGCTTCCAACCAGGAAATGACGCAAATGCTGGATCAGCCTCGTACAAACAGTGGAATATTATTCAGCAATAGAAAGTAACAAACAATTCATACACACAGTAATAAGATGATTCTTACATGCTAAATGAAGAAACCCGATACAGAAGATTAGATTCCATACTGGTATGATCCTATTTATTTGAACATTCTAGAAGAGGAAAACTGTAAACACATGAATTAGAAGACCCAGGTCTACGAGGAGAGAGAGAGAGCAGCAAGTGTAAAGAGAAACTTTTGGGATGACAGAAATATTCTCTTTTGATTATGGTGACATTTACATGTACGTTTATCAACATTCATAGAACTGAGCCCTTCCCTCTGCAAGTGAAGTACAAGACCCAAAGTCCAAACTGTGGCCCTCTGTGTGCCGTCAGCGCTCCCCACTCACCCATGGTTGTCCTGGTGCCTGGTGAATTACCGATTTGCTTGCTGTCTGCATTGATTAATCCTGCCTAGCGTTTGCAGCTTCATCCGCATTCAGCAGCAGTCCATTCCTAAGGGTGAGCCATCTTCCATGTCAGGGACATACTACCACTTGTTTATTCATTCCAATGCAGTCAATGAGGAGCCATTACAAATAAAGTGCGTTGAGTCACCAATTGCAGCAACTGCATCCCATATGGGCTCCAGTTCAAGTCCCGCTGCTCCACTTCTGATCCAGCTCCCTGCTAATGTGCCTGGGAAACTTGGGCCCCTGCACCTACATGGGAGATCCAGACGAAGCTCCCGGCTCTTGGTTTTGTTCTACCCATGAACTGGTTGAATAGCACTCTCTCTCTTCCCCTCCAAAACACACACCTCCTGTAACTGCCTTTCCAAAGAATAAATCTAAGCAAAACCAACCAACCAACCAAACAAAAATATCATTAAGTTATCTTGGACATTTGTATCAGTCTTTGGATAGATACATGTTTTTATCTCTCTTGGGTAAATTCTGAGAAGTGGGCCTTCTAAAAATCCAACATCTCACAATATTTCTGGGAGGAGAGTGTTCTCAATTCACTGATATGAAAGCCCAGAATTGGAGAAACTAAATAACCAAGCTATCACAGGACACAAAACAGGCAAGATTACAGCCCTCCAGGATTTGATACCATGCCCACATTTCTTCATTACTTCACCCTGAAATCAACAGTGAACTCCACCTTGCCACATGGCTGGGTGGATTCTGAGCAGGAGCCTGGCAGTGTAAACAGATTCATGGCAGAGAGAGGGCGGCAGAGGCTGCACAACTCCACCCCTAGCCTGTGCTCCCAATGCGTCACGTGCCGGGGGACAGGACGGGGTGGGCCTGCGGGGTGGATGCCTTGAGACTTCCACCTCATAGCTGCCCGATGCTACCTCAAAAGCATGAATTTCGATTCTTTAATCGTAAACTCCTAATGGCAAGGGGAATATTCTGATTCACCAGGGTTCATGACTCAACAGTCAAAGGTCTCTGATGTTTAACTATCTGGTTATTTCCTTAATACCAGAGAGCTGGCTGGCCAACTTCCCAATGCCGGGCCTACCTGAATTTCTCTCTCTGAGCCCCTTCTTCCCCATCCATGCGCCTCTCTCTTGCCCTTCAAAAAGCCAGACCCTCTCACCAATTCACAAAGACCTCTTCTGGGTAGAGCTGGATGCTACATCACCGTGTATTTGGCCACCTAAGTAGTCCTTGCTCTGTGCCGCTCTGACCCTGGGGTGTGCACATATCTGAGGAGTGCACCTGTCTGGGTGCCGGCAGTGAGCGCCTCCCTGCCCCATCACTTCTTGCTCCCAGGTCAGAGAGGGCAGGGAGTGTCTATGACTTCATCCTCTCTTAGCAAAGCACCTGCTTCACTCACACCACTCTGCCACATCAGGGGTGCAGAGCTATTGTGAGAATGTGTTTTACTGACTAGAACATTAACAAAACCCCACTATAATGAAGGCCAGATCTAGCCCATATTTTTTAAGTGCTTATTTGTTCATTTGTATTTATAAGCAGGCAGAGGAACAGAGTGTGAACTCCCAACAGCTGAGGCTGGGCCAGGCTGAAGCCAGGAATCAGGACCTCCAGCTAGGACTCCCAGGTGGGTGGCAGGTTACACCAGTACTTGAGCTGTCATCTGCTGCCTGCAGGTGCCCATTAGCAGGTGCTGGATGGAAAGTGGAAGGGGAGCTTTCTCCCAGGCACTGCGATATGTTGTGTGGGCACCACATCCACACCCCGGGGCCAGGCTCCTCGTAAAAGTGGATCATAGGCATCGTCTACACGGGCTGCCCTCTCAGCCTTCTACTCCTGCCCCAAGAGGGACAATACAGTCCCTGAAACATACCAGTTATCCTCATGTCTGCTATGAAACAGCTGCCAGCTGAGACTTCCCAAGTGGGGTACTTACCCTGGGGGTGGGGGACAGGTGGGAGTGCCAGCACACAACCTGCCTAACTGCCTCCCAGCAGAGAGGAATCCATGAGCTCTGGCTAATGCCACCTCCTCTTCAAGTATGTCTCCTCTCAGGCCTGGGGCTCTGCCAAGATCTGCGGGATACCTATGGCCCCATCCTAATTGCACAATCCTTAGGCTCCAGGACACCCAGATACATTTCATGCAGATGGAAGGTTGGTACTTATAGCTAGAAACTGAGTATTAGAGAAAATTAAAGACCTGTGCTAACCTTGAACACACAAGCATTCTTCCTTACTTGCAGCCATCCCCACCCTGTCTAACCTCAGGTTTGCTTCACTCCAGTTCCTGGTGACGCCTGGATTTTTTTTTTTTTTTTTTTTTCTTGATTAGACTTCACCTTCCTCACCTGAGCTGAGAAAGACTCACGGCATCCACATCCCTCGTGCTCTCTTAATGCACGTAATATGGTGAACAAGCAGCGTGTTCATGTTTGCTTGAGGAGTAACAGTGCCAGCAAGCAGTAGCTGAGATGTGTCGTCATTTGGTCTGGGGGGAGAAGCAGGGCACTGCCAAAGGTCTGTGCCTGTACCCCCCAGTTTAACACCACTGCGCAAGGAGTAATTTTCTGCCAAGCCCCTCTTCTCCAAGGATTCGGTGTCTGGGTCTGTTAAGATGAAAGGGTTTGGTACTACTGGTTCTTATCTCCTTTCCTGAGGGATGTGTGTAGATGGACAGGCGGATACCCATAGAGCCCTCGGTCCCCACCCTGCCTGCGGGGGCTGCCCTGGTCTCTCCATGCTCACGGCTCCTGCTAAGATTTGGGCAGCTGCCTCTTTGGCAGGTCTCTGTCCCAACCTACCCTTTGTAAACCTACTGTCCTTGTCGCACAACACTGGGGGTGCCCTTTTATCCTAAACAGCCCACTGTGTCACTCTCCCACTCGAAACCCTGATGCCACCTGCTGTGGGCAAAAAGCCAATGCCCTCACAGTATTCCATGGGGCCCTAAATGGCGCCTGGCTCCATTCCTCTGGCCTCAACTTTCTTTCGATTCCCTCTCCTCTGCCTAGCCTGGGCTCCCTGCTTTTCCCCAAGCACCTCTGGCATGGCCTCACTTCAGGGCCTCTGCACCTGACATTCCCTCAGCTGGGACGTCCTTATTTTGGGGATACAAATAGCTTGCTGCCCCCACTCCTTCACTGATTTGTCCATGGGGATAACTTTAAATCTGACTTATTAAAATAACCATTGGCACTCACTAATGGCTGCTAATGCTGAATGAGACAGTCAGCTGTGGCAGCAAAGACAGTTAACTATTCCTCCTCACGCGGAGCTGGTGGTTGCAAAGCTTGGCCTGGGTGAGGAGCCCAGGGCATTAGTGCAGGCAGCTTGTATAGCCCCAGAGCAGTAAGGTGTGTTTGAACACGGGTCAACATCACACACACACACACATACACACACATGGTGCCAATGCTGCTGGGTGTGTCCCCCACTATGCTCCTTCCACAGCAGCTGCTGTGGTTACATATCCAATCAACGCACAGAGAACAGCAGCATTACCACAGCATGCCAGGTCCCATGGAGATTCGCAGAAAGGACTGGGCACTTGAGAGAGTCGGACAGCAGTGCTAGGCTATAGGGCTGTGACCTGGGGTTAACCCGGGTGGATACTGGGCGGGACTCTCTCTGCAAACAACTTCCGAGAGGAAAGGGCAGCCCCAGGGACTGAAGCTGAGGACCTTGGAGCTGGTGAGCGGTGACTAGTGCAGGAAAACCCTGGGAGCAGGAACCTGGCCCACCTGGGGCTGGGTCAGGCCTCCTGCTGGTCAGGCTCTGCCAGCTAATGTGCCTCTCCCATCTCAGACATTCAACACCACAGTCAAAGCTTAAGAAATCCACTACCATTTTCTTAACTTCTAAGGCTTTCAAAGGCTGTTCTGTGAAAGTTTTGGTCATCAGGGCATTTTCTGAAGATGGAAGGACTCCCTCAAGGCGTCAGTGAGCGCTTCCCTCCACCAGACACAGGAAGTTTGTTCTCTGGGACTCTACCCCGGAGTACCACATAGGGAAGCTGTTCCAGGGAATCTCGATATTAGTGTCCTCCTCTCCAAACAGGCTCCTTGCTTCTACAACTGCCATTTTGCTCTTTCAACTTTTTCCCTCTTCTTCTATCCTCTAAAGGTACTGTGATAAATGAGCTTTCGTGTTCCAGAGAATTCTAATTTTATTTCGTGAATCTGAGCATGTCTTGCAACCTGGCGATCCTATGTTAGCCGAGGTTGGGCAAACAGGGCTGACTGTGTCTGTTTGGGGTACTGGTTCTCACTCAAATGCCCAGCAGTTTCCCTTAATCAAGATGAGGGCTGGGGGAGTTGTCAGAGAGCTGTTACAACACTGCCTGGGACATCCTCACCTCTATCACGAGCTTCCTGCTAAGACACACCTGGGAGGCAGGCAGGTGCTGGTTTAAGTGCCTGTCCTTGTCACTCACATGGGAGACTCAGAATGAGATCCTGGCTCCTGGCTTCAGCCTGGTCCAGCCCCGGCTGCCGTGGGCATTCGGGAGTGAACCAGCGGATACAAGATAAATTGCTCTCTCCCTCAATCTCTTTCTCTGCCTTTCAAATACAGAAAACAAAGAATCTTAAACAGCACTGCATTTGGGTGTATAATTACTAAATCACAGCACTTTGGGTTTTAACAGCTGCCCAAGGCCAGCTCGGGCAAGGAGGAGGAAGCTGGCCACAGCAGGTCTCCTCCTCTTCTGCTTTGCCTGTTTCTGATTCAGACCCCAAAGTAGGGTTCTATGTGCTTCGTACAAAATTGCCACTCACTAGTTATTTAAGAAAAAAAGAATTTCCCTAGAAGTATGTTGTGGAGTGGAACCCATCTGTGAACATGTGCACTAGATGACTAAGGGCGCAGTGTCACCAGCCCGGGTGTACCAGCGAGGCAGCAGGCAGCATTCTTTCTCCCAGATTTTCAGATTTCCTTACACACCTTGTTAAGACGTTTCTGAACTGAAGAGCTTGGTGAGAAGGCCCAGGATATCCTCCAAGATGTCTCACCTCATGAGTAGGCCAAAAGTCACTGTTTTGACAGAGGGACTCAGCACAAGGCTTCCTGCCTGGCCCCAATTCCACAGTGTCCCCTGCTGGACAGAGATCTGGAGAAAGCCTGGGATGCAAGTGGGCGTCCTCACAGCACCTCCCCAAGCTTCTCCACTGAAAAAGGAGACCGAGCATCACCAGGGTAATGGCGTCCCGGCGACAGCTCAGAGTTTTAGGACCAGAATCACCACTACTAAGACTTCCTCTCCCACAGCTGTTCACTGAGTCCATTCTGTCTCAGGCAATACTGGTGACAGCCTGGCGACCAGCCTAGGGACAGGTGCCCCCAGATAAGCCTCCACCACCTTCCACTCTAAGCCAGAAGCGCCCACTGCTCACGACACTCAGCAGCGGCTCCGGGCCTGTCCTTGATCCTCTCATTTCCGCTCTTTCTCCTCAGCTGTAGGACTGGTCACCTACAGCCACGATGACAAGACTGCAAACTGTACTATCTAGCTTTCCTTGAAGGGAACAGTATTTAACCAAAATGCCCTGAAGTTAACTCTATCTGTTCAGACTGCAGCTTGCCAATTTACAGCTTCCCTCTGGAAACGTCTGAAAATTGTTACAGAAATTGTAATTCTGAAGAACTCGGCCTTGATGGATCCTCAGAAATGCCCTGACCATTTACAGATCCTGCCTGACTCAACATTTGCATGTCATCTCTTCGTACGGCTGCTGGCACCCAGGTCTTTGGTGCATCTGGTTCCCAGCTTTGCTTTCTCTAAGTTTATCTTTCCTCAACTTTTTCCAACTGTAGTATCTAGCTTGCTTCCTCACTACTGTTTGCATAGCTCCCAACAAAAAATTATTAGGGTGATCTGAAATCAATCAGTGATCTCTCTTACCTTCTTTAGTCAGCTGCCCAATCCTTGAAGGACCTGGATATCTATCTCGGGCATGCACTTCTGGCTACTTTCTCAAAGACAGCTTTTGTAACAAAACTATACATTATCAGAATATTTCAGGCAAAAGATTTTAGACATTACTGAGGCTGACCCTAGCCCCTCACCATAGAAAGCAATGAACCTGACACCCAGAGAGGAAAGGTTTTTGCTGAGATCCACATCCAACAGGACCAGCATGATGACCCAACTGGATAATCCTTTCCCTGCAAGCACCAGCATCCCATATGGGTGCCGGTTCATGTCCTGGCTGCTCCACTTCCCATCCAGCTCCCTGCTTGTGGCCTGGGAAAGCAGTGGAGGACGGCCCAAAGCCTTGGGATCCTGCACCTGCATGGGAGACCTGGAAGAAGGTTCTGCCTCTGGACCAGCTATTTGGGGAGTGAACTAGCAGATGCAAGATCTTTCTCTCTCTTCGTCTCTCCTTTTCTCTGTAAATCTGCTTTTCCAATGAAAAATAAATTTTTAAGAAAAAAAGATCCTTATCAAAGGACTTTCCATTATAGTTTCTTTTCTTCCTGACTGCACCCGGTGCCCAAAGAAAGGTGACTGACGCCGTCCAGTGGGGGATGCCTTCTTTGGACTTTCTAGGGAGCTCTTTTCTCTGTTGTTCTTGTGAATTCAAATTTCGAGGTATTCAGGCATTTTCAGCTGCACTCCATGAATGCCTAAGTGAGGGATTCCTATAAATCTGCCTGTTAATAGAAAATTCCCTGATGAAGCGGCTTAGTTAGGAGTTGGGGTTTTAATCCCTGTCCTGTTGCTAATGACCCACAGTTCTTGGAACAAGTCAGTTCAGGCCTCTAGCTCTTTCTTTCCCCCCCTTGGGAAGACAAGGAGAGTGAGGAAGAGCCAGAATGTTCTCAACTTTCTCTGGATTCCTTCAAGGCTGAAACGGGATCCCAGAGTGAGCGGGAACGGGTTGACGTATTCCTGACAGGTTGCACAGGCTAAAAGAGCCAAGTTTGCTCTGAACTCACACTGCGGATCATTAACTGCTCCTTGGCACACACATACAAGCCTTCAACTAAAAAATTGCAAAAGTCATCTTTTTGTTTGTTTTTTAGTTTGAAAGACAAAATTTTCAAAATATGCAACCCACTGGGGCAAAGAATCAAATTTTAGAAAGCACAGAAATGGGATGCAGGGAAGAAAAAAGTAGGCCTGGCCCCAGTGCAGAAAAACCAACTCGCACAAATAGGAAATTGAATTTCACCCCACTCATCCAGGAACTTGTGTCCCATGAAGCTGTGAAACCCCCTGAGCAAAGCACTCCCTCTAGGCCAAACCTCAGCTCCTGAAACCCACACTGGATCAAATACAAAGCAGGCACCCAGAGCTGGGTCACAATGTTATTTTTTCCTTTACATCGAGTATCCAATCATATGGCAAGAATTTAAAAGCGAAGCAGTTCCTAGAGTTTAAATGGCTGGATGCTAATTACAAAACTCAGCAGCTGAGCCCAGCAATGACCCTTAAGGTGTGTTAACACGGATGGATTCCATTCCCAATCCACTGGACCCCCATGGTACCGCCAACTGGTCCTCACAGTGCCACTGTGTGGAAGCAGTGAAGAGGGAGGAGGGATGCCACCACAGGGCCCTGGGTTCTAATGTAGCTGGTGTCAGGTGCAATTCCCCACAACCAGCACCAATGCTCAAGGAATGCCAGTTAAGAGAAACTGTACCAGTCTTCGCCTTGTACCACTTTAGGTTACACAGGCAACTGAAAGATAGCAGTGATGGGCCAGTGATGCTTCTGCCCTCTCTCTCACACACACACAGAGAGAGAAAGAGAAAGAGAAAGAGAGAGAGAGAGAGAGAGAGAGAGAAATCAGTTATGTAAAATAGGGGCATTTGGTAGAAGACAGTCAACACGCTTCACCATTCTTAGGAGCCAAGACATTTCCAGTGGTCTCCCTAGTACCTTAACTCTTATCTGCCCCTTGGCTAGACAGCAAGCCAGGCTCACAGAACTGAATGCCACTGGCTCAGGGTTACATAATTAGTAAACCGGGAAGCTCAGATTCCAATCCAGATCTGCAAAGCCCATGCAACCTGTAGTACCCAATACCGAGGCACAGCTGAAGACAGCGCAGAACACATGGAGGGCATGCACTCAAGTTTCACTTATCCCAGTAAGTTCCTTGTCTATTACCAGCCAGAACGCACCTGTCAGCCTGCAATCTCACCCTGCGTGATAGGGGGCGACAGGGGTTGGGGGGGTAGAGGGATCGGATCGGCGGGGCTTGGGGAGATCCCACTGGGCAGTGATCAGAATCCAGGACGTTTTCTAATACAGTCACCTTGGCTGCTTTGTGAAATGATCTGGGAGTGGTAGCTTTGGTTCACTCTGGGGATGACAGATGAGGCGCAGGACCCGGGCCTGCAGGGGGACGCAGGGGAAAAGGAGTGGGGGGACAACTTCATCAGGGATCCAGGTTTCCCCGCCAGCTTGGGGCTCCGCACCCACCTACCCACCAGGTACTCCTGTCGGGCGGCAAGGACACCTCCCCCACAGAAGGACCCCCCAACTCCGCGTCGACAAACACCCCGAGTCCACGCAGCCTGGCGCCTCGGGCATTCCGGAGGGGGATGGGGCGAGGGCTGCGGCTTGCGGCAGTCGGGCCGCCGGCGGGACCCACGACCCGGAGCGGCCACACAAGGTCCCTTCCCCACTGCAGGGACCCCCGCAGCGGCCCCGGAGGGGTGGGAGCCCCAGTGCCCGGCGCCCCGGCGGCGTCCGGCCAAGGCTCGGGGGTGGGGGCCGCGCTCGGCCGCCGTCCCGCCTCTGGGGGGAGGACCCCAGCCCGGACCCCCAAGCGCGCCCGGAGATCCCCCCGCAGGCAGCCGCGCTCACCTCGTTCGGGGGCCCACGGCCCGTCCCCGCGTCCCCGCGTCCCCCGGCCCTGCGCCCACCGCCGCGGCCGCCGCCCACTTTCGGTTTCTCGGCCCCGAGCCGCCGGCCGGCACGGCTCGGGGATCTCCTCCAGGCCCCGCCCCGCCGCGCTCGGCCCCGCCCCGCCCCGGCTGTGCGCACGCGCGGGCGCGTCGGCCCACGCGGGCCCCCGCCGGCCCACGCCGGTCCGGGCCGGCGTCCGCGCGTGGGGAGGGAAACCGACGCCTCCTAGCGGTTTCTGCGCGTGCCCGCATGCCGACGGTGGCGCGGGGTGGGGACGGACGCCCCCTCGCGGACGACACCGGTCCTGGGCCCCTGCGGCGCGTCCGCCTCCTGCGCACCTGCTGCAGTGACGCTGCCTGCATCCCCGCCTCGCTCGGTGGGTTGGTACCCAGCAGGTGCTTGTCGAGCGCCTCCCTGGCAGGTGCAGCGGCCGCACCCTCTGCCGTAGCAGCAGCCTTCGTCCCTCGCTGCCGCCTATTATTTCTCCTAGACACTTGTTTTAGCTCACCGACTACTGGTCTTGTCTGCTGTCCATTAATTTAGAAAGAGCAAAACCAAAACAAAGCACAAAGATCCCTGAACACGGGCATTTTTGTTTAGTTCCCTAATCTCTCCTAAATACGTGTTTAAATAAATATTTAGGAAATTCATCCCATCCTGCTAACATGATTGAACACCGGACAAAACGGATCCACTTATTTCTTCTGGGTTTTGCTACATTATTCTGTACGCATTTACCGTGAACCTGCTGCATACTCTTCCAGCATTGCTCCTACGGCTGTATTTTAAATGCTTATTGGAGGGGGAGGGGTGGGGGGATTCCCAGAGCCTATGAAACTGTCACATAATGCAAAATAATTAATAAAAATATATATAAAAAAACAAAAAAATGCTTATTGGAAACGCAGATAGAACGTGAGAGCAAGCGAGAGAGACCATCTGCTGGTTTACTTCCCAAATGCCTGTAGCAACTGCGGCTGGGAACTCAGTTCAGGTCTCCCACGTGCATGCCGGGGTCCTAGGCACTTGCTTCATCACCTACAGCCTCTCACGACCTGCCTTAGTAGGATTGGATCCAGAGCCGGGACTCAAACCCAGGAGCTTCAGTGTGGGCGTTCCAAGGAGCATTTAATGGCTGTGCCAAAACGCCTCCCCGCACAGCGCTATTGAGTTGAAACTGATGGCGAATAAGGTGCACTTGTTTAAAATGCACAAGCCAGCACATTTTGGCATGAATTCAGCCTGCCACTTAACACTGCAAAATAATGCATCTAGGTAGCAGTTAGCTCCAGAAGTTTCCAGTGCCCCTTATGGTCCTTTCCACCTGGCTCTTGAGTAAAGTGTGTGCTCTGTAGAAAGATTTTTGACCTAGGCATATTAGAAATATGTCAGGAGTTCGCACCTCAGTAGCTGACAAAGCCAGGACATGTGAGGAAATGGTAGGCTTTTCTTTTTTCCACTTTGCAAAGTGGCCCAAGGCCTAAGGTAAATTCCAGATATCAGCCCCACCCCTTAAACATCATTGGTATTCAGAAGACATGAGGGGTAACAAGTGACTCTTTGGGCATAATGTCTTAGTCTTTCATGGGAAATCAGAAACCATAAAACAGCATACAAAGTCCAGTGTGTCATTTCCGAGAGGGGCTGGAATGCTCCAAATCCTGCTGTGGGCCTGCTAAGGGACTACAACTCTCAGTGTGGTCGCCAACTTCCTGCTACCACCAGAGGCACACAAACAGTGTACAGGTGAGAGGCAGGCTGATTTAAAAGTGAGAATGAATGTACATTGCTGCCAGAAAATGGGCATATGGAGGGGTACCTGTCATGGGTGGGCCAGAGTTGCCTGTGAGGACAGAGCATTGGAGGAGGCCAGAGGAGGATGCCAAATCTAAGACCAGTGCCAAAAAAGCCAAAGGAGGTGCCCCGCCCCCCAGGTTGACAGTCATTTCTGTGGAATAGAGCGCAGTGCCCTCATTGACTGTGCCAACGGAGTGGTGTCTGGCAGTGTCTAGCGCACCTCAGCCTTTCTGGGAGTTTCACGGCATCTCCACATAGAACTTCACTTCCGGTGGGGCCATTGTGGCATCTTCTCCTTCCTGGTGTAACAGAAGATGTTGCATCCTGGGAAAGTGGGGGTTCGGTGTGCTGGACTGACAGGCAAGAGAGTTACAGTACAGGGAGTTATGCAGAAACTGAAAGAAAAATATTCCAGCTAATATGTCTTCCTAATCAATCTGCTTCTCTCCTTTATATCAAATCAAGTTTTAAAAAAAAGGCCAGAAGAAAGCATATATGCTGGGCCCAAGAGCAGGGTGTTTTAAATGGACAGGCCCATGGTAGAAGGCATGTACCCTCAGAAGACAGTCAAGCCCATCTTTGGACAGCAGCATCAGAGCCAGGAGCATGTGAGCTTAAGGAGAGGCAGGTTTGGATTTCCCAACCTTGAGGGTTGTAGCAAGATCTCCTGCGCTCTTCTCAGGTGACTCCTGGGACAGGCAAAGTGAACAGAGAGGAACCAACTGTCAGCTGGCCAGGAGGTTGCACCTGGCAGGTCACACACACCTGCTCGAGCCTTCACCAGAGAGAACACATGGAGAAAGAGGCAAACCAAGGCCCAGGCAAGGGGAAGGGAAATCATTTGGTTGCCATCTTATCCTGAGCAGAGAAATGTGGAAATATTCCAAGTGGGCAACCTGTGTCTGGATCACTTCCTGCATGTCTGTCCACACATGGGGAGCTTGTCTCCCAGGAGAGTGCCCAGGGGAGATGGGTACAAGGGTACCGAGACAAGGCAGACAGGCCGCATGTGGGAGGTTGCGCTAGCTCTCCGGTGGCTCTCTTGGGCTTCTCTCAATTCTGCAAGCAACATTTGGAAGAAAGGGGAGACAACAACCACGTTCCACAGAGCATGTTGAGTGCCTCCTATCCACCTGTTGCACTTGGTGGTGGCTCTCTGCTCTGCAGCCCAGGAGAGGCCCTCCCTCTGAGAGCCTCTCAGACTTGACGATCTCCACAGACATCTTTGTAAATGTTCCTTCCAGAATGTAGACCAGCAGCATAGGGACTGGGAAGTTACGGGTGTGGTTCTTCCCAAGTTGACTCCAAAAAAAGAAAACCCTGAGCTCTCCTTCCCATCACTTTATTTTCAACCCAGTGCACTGCGGGGCCTCAGGAGGATGTCACTTGGTACCATTCCTGTTTCCTTTCTCTGGGAACCTCCAAAGCCCCTGCCTAGGAACGGGGAATGGGGGGCTCCCTTCACTGAGCTGCTCAAGCACGTCCCTTGTCTCATGCTGACAGTGGAAGAGGACACAGCAAGCGACTGTGCATCCCACTTCTCTGGGGTACCTCTTGAAAGGAGTTTATATCCTTCTACAAAACTCGTATAAGGAAAGCCACTTCTATATGAAGTTTTAAGAGCATAACTTCCAATCCTCCCCTCCTTCCCATCCCCTCTTCCATTCTTATTTTTCTTTTAGTGTTTACAATGGCATCCTTTCAACTTATTTTATAATTACAAACTACATTCTCCATGAAACAAGGAGCTAGCATCTTTTTCATCTGTATTCTCTGAGTCATTTTAATTGCAAACAATTTCAGCAGTAATCAAACCCAGAACCAACATGGTCAACATTAAGTATGAAGATGAAATCTAGCCTCCTGGATACTTTTTGGCTTCGATCAAGCCAGAAAACAAAACAAAACAAAAAAATCAATCAGACGCATGCCTAAAGCAATTTTTGGACATATCTGTTTGTGTTTCATCATTAACCTCTCCCATCAGCTACTGCCTCATGAACAAATGCGAAGAACTTTCTAGACAACCTCATTTGTTTTAACTGAGTAAGGAGAAAAGTCCAAACAAAACAAATGCCACAGTGAAAGCAAGCGTGTGCCGGAGCCCTGCTAAAATCCAGGACCTGGGAAAGCTAAGGATCTGCTGACCAAGCAAAACTCCCTAATCTGCCCACAAAAGCCTCCAAGGTGAATCAGCCAAAAGGGCCTAATCCCCTGAACGGGCTGCTGGCCAAAGCTTAGTGGCCTGAGAACAACTGGGCAGTGGTCAATAGGACGGGGAAAAGCGGAAAGCCATGCTATATGGAGAAAAGTTGCAGGAGCCGCAACCCAGGGTTTTATAGAGCTCAGTAGTCCCAGTCGCTGTCTTGCAAGCTGTGGGTCACTCATGTAGTTCAGCCTAGAGCTGATTTCAAGGAGGAGGCTACTAAGAGCAGCCAGCTAGCTGAGACAGCTGTCGGGTGACAACACTTGAAGTACGACAATAAGCCACAACAGTGTCAACTCTGATGAAGCAGCTGGGACATACCTAACCATGTGATAGCTGTGAAGAGTGAGGAAGGGGTGAGGCTGTGAGAGGAAACCACATGGGCACCCTGGAGGTGCGAGGGAGGACAATTCAGCTGACCCCCAGACATAAGGAAGCGGGCAGTGTTCAAAGAGGCAGGCTTGCATGAGAAACATCCAGTTGAGGCAGATGACAATCGCCCAGGTGTCTAACCCTGGACAGTCCACCTGGGACTTGATCTTCTTCAAATGCATGGACAGCCCTGACCTGCAGGGCCCTGAACTGCTACTTCTGGCCTCAGAATGGCCAAGTTAACCCAGTAGCCAAAAAGTCCTCTCCCCATGGCTGTTTGGTCAGTTTCCATGCATCAGTGCCCTGGTTGGTCATGAGGCTATTTGCAAAGTCACATGATTGGGCACCTTCTGGCATCTAGTGTGCTGGGGTCTGGATACTAGGTGCCCTTCTCCCCTGTCCTCTAGTCCTGACCCACCTGGGAACATCTGGCCACCCATTTCTGTCCATGATAAACTCTGCTCTAGTTGCATCAGTAAAATTTCCCAGGATTTTACTATGCAATTTTATATTTCCAAGTTTATTTTTTTCCTGTGAACTCCATTTTGTGAGAGTAAACAAGGGGTCCTCAAATATGCATCCTGCGAGAGGGGTGCTGGGCAAGATAAGGTGGAATTCTGCTGCTGGAATTTGCCCTTAGGGCCAAGTACACTGAGAGGGAAGTTGAACATGACCTACCCATTTACAGTGACAGACAGACCTGGGGATTCCCGTATATGTCTGCATTAGAATTCTGCATCACTCCATACAGAAAGCTAAGGAAGCTAAAATAATGCTATTTTTTGGTGGTGGAGAGGACAGGCAAGGGATGTTAAAGCTTTATGAAGTTCACCTAGCCTCTAATTATCTCCCCCTCTCTCTAAATTCATAGTCTTCCTCAACTTCTCAATTCTCTTCTTGCCTGGACCCTCTAATACTCACTCATTTTGTTTAAACCTGGAATTAGAGTTTGTAGCAGCAACTTGTTCAGAGCAGGAGGCTTTGTATTAGCAGTTAGGGTCAGACACCAGAGGGATTTCCTCTAGGATAGAAATTCTGGATTTGAGAGCCAGGGTGAGTGCCCCGACCACAGAGGCATGCCCGTCTCTCTGTCCACCGCAAGTTCCTGTCCAGTGTGTGTGAAGGCTGAACTCCTAGCTCACTTGTAAATTATCATTGAAATTGGGGGAGTTCCATTACAGAGCTATACATAAACAGATGGATATTTGCAACACGCCAGCACTTGGTACAACCCGGCTTGTATTAAATATTTACCCAGTTAATGAATACATGAGGGAGCGCTGAGGCCCATCCACTTCCTCCTTTCTGTGCCAAGTTACCTCTTTGCAAACCTGATGAATAAAATAAAAGGCTTCAGAAGTGGATGGAGCAGAGTGCACACAAAGCCCCAGGACAGAGTACAGTTTCTTTCCACCCTTGGAACCTCTGTAGGGAGCCATAAGCCCATAACACAGGTAGCAAATATGTTGGTCCAAACCCAGCCGAGGGTGGGTGCCCTGTAGCTTGGGCTGACAGAAGCAACTCTCCCACCGGTGACTCCACCACAGAAACGAGCTGCTCACCGTTCTCGGGGCTGACAGCCCGGGATCAGGGGGCCAGCCTGGCCGGGCTCTGATGAAGCTCCTCTTCTGGGCTGCAGGCTGCTGACCTCGCATTGTGGCTTCACAGACCCTTCTCCTGGCTTCCTCCCACAGTTGACAGAGAGTGCCCCGGCATCCTCTGTGATCTCTTTTATAAGAACACCAATCCCCTTGGTGAGGGCTCCACCCTAACACCTTACATCACCTCCCAGAGGCCCCGCCCCCTGCCAGCTCCCTCGGGGCTAGGACCTGCATGTGTGAATTTGGAGGGAATCACATATGTGCATCCCATTGCAACGGACAGTTTCCCACAAAGCCCCGGGCTTCTTAGGATTCTGATAGGTGTGAGGTCAGTGACTCCAATGATGATGGCTCACCAAGCTCCAAATCAAGCTAGGCAAAACAAAAACAAAAACAAAACAAAAACAAGCAAACAACCCCCCCCACCCCAAGGCAGCGCCTGTACCTTGTTCTGTAGTTTTGCTTGTTTTTTCTTTTTTCTCCCTTCCTTCCCTCCTTTCTTTCTTTCCTTTTCTGTCTTTCATCAGTAAACCATAACATCTCCAGTTAACACTTTCTGGCTCATTCTCTATGTGTGCAGGATCATTGTATCACACACACACACACACACACACACACACACTCAATCACTGTCTGTGGCTTATATTGTTTTCTCATTGGCATGTCATCATCTAAAGCTTCTTGCCTGTCCCAACTCTCACCTCCCACCTTGCCTCATTCATGAACTTGGAAGATTTCCTAGGTTCTCCTTGGTCCAGGCAGGTGAAGGGACCACACAGCGGGCCCAACCATTCTGCTGGGGAAGTGACGGCAGGAGTCCCTCCCCTGTGGCTCAGAACCGCATCTTCTTGTCCCCGTGGACGAACAAGCACACCAAGAAACAAGGCTGTGGAAGGCAGATGTTGCCTGATTCATCTGAGAACAGCACCCTCTCCTGCTCTGCGTCTGGAGTTTGAGGGAGGGAGACAACCCCCATGATTTTCCCTCTACTCTACTGTGAAATGCACAGACCCCAGACCCAGCTGGCACCTGCAGCACTGACTTCCCATAGGAGCACTGGTTCAAGTCCCAGCTACTCCCTTTCAGATCCAGTTTCCTGCTAAAGCCCTTGGGAAAGTAGTAGAAGATGATCTGAGGGCTTGCACCCTTGCACTCACATGGGACACCCGGATGATATCTGCCTCTGGACTGGCTCAGCCTTGGCTGTTGTGGCCATCTGGGGAGTGAACCAGTGGATGGACAATCTCTCTGGAATTAACCAGTGTGGGAAGATCTCTCTCTCTCTTACAAGCAGTTTTCAAATTAATTAAAAAAAAAAATACAGACTCACATTTCTTCAGGGCAGCGGCTCACCAAAGCAACTTCTCTTGCAGCTAAGGATGGGGAAGTTCAGGACAATGAAACGTGAGCAGTACCATAGTTTGGGACTTGGGAGGCTGCTTAGATGGAGCCCACCCAATGGCCTTCCTTCTTCCTGCTTGCTTCTCAGGTGTAGGATCTCTGGGGGCTCCTTGCTGGGGCCCCAGAGCCAACCCTTAGTGGAGTCAGTAGCTCTGACGGGCAACCTTGACCAGGGGAAGCACATCCTTAGACGCTGGAACGGAGACGGCTGATGAACCACCACCTGCTTTCAGAGTCCTGTTCCATGAGAAAGAAGGAAACAGCTCTTTTGTAGTGCCTCTGTTAATTGGGGGTGAGGGAGAGGTGGGGAGGAGTTAGCCCAAGCAATGAGCAACTGTCTGTAACACCAATTTTGCTGTAGTTGGCTATGTGATCTTGGACAAGATACAGTTCTTCCCAGGGCCCACATGGACCTTGGTCGTGCAGTCCATGGGACGATCCCGAGATGCATGCTGACATCTGAATCCTCTCCTGCAAGACACCTCAGTCCCTCGGCCCCGTGTGTGTCGCTGCAGCAGTGAACGTGACCCAGGCTCCAGCAGGTGTGCGGAGCACAGAGCTGGCTGCATGAGAACCAGCCTGGCCTGCAGCTCCCTACGGTGCCACCCCTGTGTCTGCAGTGAGTCGAGGGTGGGTGGGTGGTGGTCCCTAGGACCTTCTCTGATCACAAAGCAGGAGGTATAAGGTCTGTTGGTTGCGGTGCATCTTCTTGAAGCTTCTGTCCCTGTGTGTTCCTGAGCCACCTCGAGCCCCACCCCTGTGTTGGAGATGACACCACCTCCCTGCTTGGACCTGTGCTAGTGCAGTTGCCCACCCAGGTTTTCACAGGTCCTTAAGGGAGCCACCTCCCATGAGTGGGTGGAGTCCACAGGAGAAGGGTGGGTTCCAGTCTCCCAGGCTCCGCCCCCTCCCATGGGAGAAAGAGCAGAAAGAAGCTGCTGGCTGCTGGGCTAGAGGGGCTGTGGCGTTGGGCCCATAGCAAGGACAGGGAAAGACCTTGGTTGCCATCACAGCCTTGAAGATGCAGTACTGGGGTCTTGCAAGCTACTGGCTGCTTGGATGAGCGTGCCCTCCAGTGTAGACATTGGCTGCAAGGGAGAAGGCCTTTGCTCACCCTGCATGCCTACGGGTACTTGGTGTGTCTGACACGCAGGGATTCACCCATGGGGAAAACATCTGTTGGCTTGGCATCCCCAGTGACTACCATTTGTGCTCTGAAACACTGGGGAAGAACTCTGCCTGCATCTCCTGCCCCTCCCCGGAGGTCCTTCAGAACAGAGGGCAGCTTGGACTATAGGTGGATGGGGTCTTCATATAGAGTCAGATGTGCCAGAGCCCTGGGCCCTGAGTGTAGGGTACACGGAAAGACTTCTAACTCTGCCTGGATCCTCTGGGCAAGCAAAGAGCCCCCATCTCGACTGGGTTGCTGTTCAGTATTGGCCACCAGAGGGCGTGCTGCCACCAGCATGGAGTCCAGCTGGAGCAGCTGGAACCAGAAGGGAGTGAGCTGGCACTTCCTTATTTTTGCCAGTCATCGCTAGAGTCCGAGCTGTTCAGAAGCTCGGAAGGGGGCTCTGAATTGCTCCCACTTACACAGTCATGGGCTGTGCCCACAAAGCCATTATCCATGCCAGCTTCCCTGGCGCAGACCCAGCATGAAGGGACACTGAAAGCCAGCGTCGGCCCCTGTTCTCTAAGGGCTCACAGCCTGGAAGGGGCATGGCCAGAAACAGGTATGTGAGGAAGAAAAGAACAAGTATCACAAAGACAGCAGGGTTCTGGGCGGTAGAGTCCAAGGGACACTGGGCCTGGAGGCCTCTGCTGAGGCTAGCCTTGGGTGGTTCTGCCCCAAACCCACACACGTGGATACTGGTACGCTTCCATGCTGACTGGGAGTCTCTGGCCTGGGTGTGCGTGGTGCTGTGCCATGTGGGGCTCCACCTGGGGTAGCTGGTGTCACTGAGCTTTCCAAGGGCTGGGGGGAGGGAATATGGGCAAGACCCAGAAGTAAGAGGAAGCTGGCAGTTGCAGCTGGCCTGCTGCAATGGACCGGGGAGCTGTGTCATGTGAAGTGCATGCATTGCCCTCCTAATCCTTAGTACAATGGTACCAGGGGTAGGCACTTCGGGAGCTCATGAGATCATGAGTGTGGAGCTCCTAGAAATGGGATTTGTCTTTTCAAAGGAATTCCTTCATCCAGCGCTGAAGTCTAGCAGGTTAACTGTTACATCTTCTGTGGGCCCCAGCTGCTCTGCTTCCATCCAGCTCCCTGCTAATGCACCTGGGAAGGCAGTGGAGGATGGCTTGAGCCTCTTTCCAGTGGGAGACCTGGAAAGAAGTTCCTGGTTCCTGGCTTTGGCATGGCCCAGCCCTGGCCATTGCAGCCATTTGGAAAGTAAGCCAGTAGATAGAAGATATTCTCTCTTTGTAGTTCTTTCAAAAAAAAAATGCTTAAAAAAATTAAGAAGCAGGTTCAGGCCTTCTGAGGCAAGATGTCATCTGCCCTGGGCAGTTCTGGCGCCCTGGTCCTGACTCCCCCGCCCCCAGGATGGTGGGGAATGTGATTCCGTTCTCTGAGCTGTGGCACTGGGAGAGAGACCTGCTCCCTTCTCAGCTGCTGTATCTTGGAGGTCAGATGCTACCTGGTAGCTGTGTAGGTGTGTGTGGGGGAGGAGATGAGTTGCTGTGCCCACAGCCCAGCCAGGAGGAGACACACGTGGCTCTGATGGCAAAGGAAGACACTGGCAGCTCTTGGCCCACAGTGCCCATGAGTGCCTTTCCCTTCATTCTAGCCCTTGGTGGAGCTCAGTGGAAGACGAGGCCCAGAGGGGGACACACTGGTGAGACTGGCATGTGGTGCGTTGTCCTCCTCCACTAGACCTGCCCCCTTCTCAGCATCATTCCTCCTCTCCTTGTGTGCACAGGTGACCTGGGACACAGTCTGTGGGTTTTACATCTACTTCCATACTGGATGGACGGATGCCAGCAGCTTCTGATTTTGCAGGCGTAGGAGGCCCTTTGGGACACTGTGGCTTTCCCCAAGACACCCAGCTCTTACCTCCTCAACCTGTGACCTTGGAGTCCACCCTTGCCCCCTGCCTCCCTATTTCCCCACCCTCCAAGGGCTATGAGGGTGAGGATATGGGGGTGTGTGAGGAGTCTGCAGCTCAGAGGTCTTGTTGGTGGTGGGGTGTGTCCCAGATCACGGAACGTAGAGGATGTGACTTCACTTCTTGGTGATGGATGGACCTGCACAAAACTTAGAACTCTGTTACCCCAGCACCCATGGTGCAGAGACAGCCCCTAGCCAGCCCACAGGCAGTGCCTGCTCCCGTAGGACCCTGAGTCCCCCAGGCATGGCCCGGGAAAGGGGAAAGGGAGAGCCCAAAATGAGAGCTTTTTGCACCACTGTAAGTGCTGACTTGGCCCTCTTAAAGCCTCTGCTGGAGGATGCCCCAAGTTCATGGGGCCCTACACCCCTGTGGGAGACTCAGGAAGAAGTTTCTGGCTAGTTCAGTCCTGGTTGTTGTGGCCATTTGGCTTCTGGGCCATGGCCAGCTGTGGTCCCACCTGGGCAGCCCTCATACTGCTCTCCCTCGCTGTGCAGAGACGGAGGATGTCTCTGCCAACAAGGGGGACATTGGATGTCCACTCCCTGTGTCCTGGCTCTGGTAGGGGTGGGTGGGGTGGGGGAATGAGATGTGTTTGGGGAAGCACACCTCCCCAGCCTCGAAGTTCCTCTCACCTCTTCTCTGCCTGTGTAGATGCCACTTCTGCCCGACTGGGGCAGCAGAATGCCTACATCTTGAAGTCCAATTATTTGAAAGGAAGAATGATGGAGAGAAACAAGGCATGTTTCATTGGCTGGTCACTCCCCCAGATGCCTACAATAGCCAAGGCTGGGCCGGGCTGAAGCTAGGAGCCAGAAATTCTCTCTGGGTCTCCTTTGGGGGTGGCAGTTTACACAAGCACTGGAGTCATTACCTGCTGCTCCCCCTCCTCTCCCCCCAAGGAGCACGGTAACAGGGAGCTGGCTTAGAGATGGAGGTGGGACTTGTCTCTCTGGCATTCCCAAATGGTGCATGGGCATCCCAAGCAGGGCCTTAACCCACTGTGCCACAACACTTGCCCTCCCATAATTGTTAGCAATTTTACTTTTTAAAGTGCCAAGTGTGGCTTTGGAGGCTGTTTCCTTCGAGGTCCTGGGGTCTCTTTTAAGTGACGGATTGCTGGGAGCCACCTTCCCCTTGGTCCAGATGTCTCTTATTGCCTTGAGTTCCACATGGACAGGGACCACCCAGTGTTCTGGTCACTGGTGAAGCCACAAATCTTGGAGGACAGAGGGGGAGTCTGTGGGAAACATGACTTTAATGGGCGGGCTGCAGGGGGTCACAAGTACAGGCCCTGGATGGTGCGCAGGGAACGTTTCCAGCAGTCCTTCCAGCGCTGGGCCTCCCTCACCTGGGTCAGGTGCTCAGTCTGGATCTTCTTCAGCTCCTTCTCAAATAAGGCTAAGTATTTCTGGAAGGACAATAGCAGGATGGGGCTGCAGGAGGCGGCAGCTGTGGGCTCTGCCCTGTCCTGACCCCAGGAGAAGGCTGTAACCTGCTGTGGTAGAAGACATGGCTCAGAACTCTCTCCCAGGACTGTCAAGCAATATCCAAATCATGTCTCATGGAACTGCCCACAATCCATCAGGGCAGTTGCCTCCATTTTACAGGCATAGAAACTGAGACTGGCTCAGGTTTGTGTTTAATCCCAGACTCTCTAACTCCTCCAGCCCCCATGGCAGCCTCCCTGCTGCTCAGGGGTTCTGATTTCCTGGAGAAGGAGGGGGCTTGTGCCCTCCAGACCTCAGGCTCCCTGAACTCAGCAGGTGGAGCTGCCCATTGTGCCTGGGGCTGGGCATGTTGGTCCTGAGTGCTCTGTACCTTATCAGTCCTGTGCCCACTCATCTCCAGCAGGACAAGGCTTCTCTCTGGGCAGTGGGACCAAAAGTCAGTGGCTCTTGACAGCACCCTTTAAGTGGCACCCGTGGGCAGCCTCCTCGTCCAACCTGCCCTGCTAGGGTCCAGTAGGCACTGGGTTCAAATCCCAGCTCTGCTGCTCTGCAGTGCCATGGGAGCAGGGAGGAGGCAAGGTTCTTGAAGCCTCAGTGTTCTAAACCATTGAAATAGGGACAGTGTTTTGAGCTCTCCCATACGTGGTCAGGATTTGATAGAGACAACAGGTTAGGGTTAAGGGATATGGCCCCTCTGGAAAGCCCTTCCTTGGCTCTACACTAAGTGGAGTGGCCCCTTGACCAGCTGCTCACAGTCTCAGTACCCTGCACCAGCACTGTCCATGAACATAAGCTGTCTCAAGTGCAAAGATGCCAGCTCAGGCATGCAAATCCTGTGCCTTCTGGGCCCAACACTGCAGTGCCCTGGTATGTGTGTGGGTGGGTGCACCCTCCCTCCTAAACTGCCAGGCTGGCCTGCCCCACATACCCCTCTGGACATACCCCACCTGCCTGCCTAGTCTCACCAAGTACATAGTGTCTCGGGCTTCCACAGCTGCCAGGTGGCCTAGGGTGGTCTTGTTGGTGGTGATGGAGGCTGTTTTCCGAGACAGAAGCCTGTGCTGGGTGGTGACTTGGGTGGGCTTGATGCCTGGCCACTTCCTGCAAACAACAGTTCCAAGAGATTGGTTTCATCATCACGAGCCACCTGCCATGCCTACTGTCAAAGTCCAGAATCTCTTTCCTACTCAAATGGTCATGGTGTTCACCATCTTCATGACACAAACAAACCCTCCTGAGTGTTTACCGTGACACCCTCTGAGTCCTCTGGCTTGTGTTCCCATGTGGTCACCTTGTGCTGTTCCCTGCTGCCAAGTTTTGTGTGGCCAGGGGAATGAATGGCCTTAGCTTCCTCGTCTGCCTGCCAGCCAGGTGGCAGAGTTTCCATCCCATTGTCCTTACTGTACCATCAAAGGCATTGCCAAAAATGTAGCTGGATGAGTCACTGCTTTGCATAGTGTCTCCCCGCTGGGACATAGGGTACAGGCCCCTGCCAGCTGTTATCACATGTGATAGTCGGCTATTGTGGCTGGTAGTACCTCCCAGAGGCACAGGGTGAGTCTCCATTGCATGCCCCAATGAATGTGGCCAAGGCTGCAATGACATGTTGCTGCTGCACACGCAACATCATGGAAGGTAGGTTGCTGTGGCCATTTGCCAGATGTGGAAACTGAGGCTGCAAATACAGTGCCTTTCCAAGGTTCATCTGTCCGTACGTCCGTTGTCCATCTGACTTGGGAGTATTAACTCTGCCCCTGCAGTGCCCCGTCCCCAGCTGGGATCTCACCTGCTCCCACGCTCAATCAGGGGCTTTTCACTCTCCTCCTCCAGAGGGAGCCCTGCCAGTTTCCTTCGAATGAGGATGGACGTTTTCTGCCTGGGGTGCTCCATCTCTAGGTGGCAAGAGACGTGGTAACTGACTGGTGGCCTCACTCTGGCCCAAGGCCAAGGCCGATCCCCATGGTTGTATTTAGAGAGTGAGGACCCACTCCCTCCTCCTGCCTCCAGAGACCACTTACTGCCCCTTATATGCCAGCTGGGATGGTGCTGGTGGGGGTGTCCTGGCCAGGGTCATTGCTAGTGGGAGTTCTCAGTTCCAACTCCCTGAGTTTGAAGTCCAACCTTCCTGCAGTTTCCAAGAGTCCCTGAAATGCCCACTGTGCATCCTTATTTTGGGCTTATGGTAGCTCCTGTGTATCCTAAGAAGTTCTCCTGGAACTAACACACCCAAGGTTGTCCCTGGAATGTCTAACCTGCTGCTCCAGGTGGGCTTTCTTGGTCAGGGACAAAGTGACCCTGTGCTCAAGAGTGAGAGCCAGTGGGCAGGAGTGACCCTGATCTGCAGCCAGGGGGCCCACTGGCTTGGCCCACAAGCTGAGTGTTGGCTGGGCACTGTGGTACAGAGGGTTAGAGTGTCACTTAGGGATGTTTGCATCCCATTCTGGAGTCCCGGAACCTCTGCTGCCCACCTGGCTCCCTGCTAATGCCGCCTGGCAGGCAGCAGATGACGGCTCAAGTGCTTGGGCCCTGCCATCCATGTGGGAGACCTGGATGGAGTGCTGGGCTCATGGCCATGCTCGGTCTAGCCTTGTTTGGTTGAGGACATTTACAGATAGAAGATCTGTGAGTGTATGTGTGTGTGTGTGTGTGTGTGTGTGTGTGTGTGTGTGTGTGTGTGTGTCTGCTTTTCAACTGATATAAATACATGCACAAATATTTTAAAACAGAGATGAACTTGTTAAGTAAAAGCAGCAGCTGAATGGCAGGGCAGACAGAGGTTCCCAGTCCCCCCAGTGAGGGGTTTGCCCGGCTTCATGGCTCCCTGCAGGGAACTATGGGCACCCTGGCCACTGCCCTTCTGCTGGTTCCTTTAGTGGCAGCTGCGTGTCTGCAGGCCCTGCTCTCCCTAACAAGCTTGCCCTTAACAGTGAGATCTGCAGTCCCAGAAAAGGGTTGACACCTGAAAGTGTGCAAAACCACACATAGAGAGTCTTAGGGCCCTTCCACCGACCGGGATGTGACAGTGTGGGGCTTATGCAATCCATCAATCACTGGGGGCAGTAGTCAGTGCTCCCCAGAGGTCAGCACGGATTGGCCTAGCTGCAGCCCAGCATTCGGACCCCAAAGTACACATGCCCTGTTCTCTTCCACCCACCCCTCCACTCCAGCAGAATTCAACCCGGGGCAGCCAGCCTGGCTCTCAGCAGGCGGGACTTGGATGCCTATGTTGCTATGATGAACATGGAACATCTTTGCAATAAAACTTGTAAAAATAGAAACAATGAATATTAATTCTTGGTGGATGGACAATCCCCTGGATATATGACTTTAATAGTCTAACAGTTATAAAATATAACATGCATGCTATAAAAAATGTAAATAGTGTCTCATGATGGAAAGCAGGATTCTGAAATCCTCCTCTCATTCCATGTGGAAGAGGAGGGATAGCAGCTTGGGGCTGATCACTGCTCAGGCTCTCTCTCTGTCTCCCACACAGGTGCTTGTGCATGCTGGTATCCTGTATGTACATTGCATTTATTTTTATTAATCTGAGAGGCAGAGAGAGATAGAGAGCTTCATTCTGTTGGCTGGGTTCACTCCCCAGATGCCTGTCCAACAGCTGGGGTGGGAGAGGGTTGAGTCAGGTGGAAACCAGGAGCCGGGGACTCAATCCAGGTCTTTCCCGTGGGTGCTGGAGCCTCTCCGGGTGTGCATTTGCAGGACGCTGGAATTACGAGCAGGGCTGGGACTGCATTCCAGGAACCCTGGTATAGCATATGGGTCTTGAAGCAGCATCTTTCTTTCTTTTTTTAAAAGAATATTTATTTTACTTGAAAGGTAGAACTAGAAATGGGGGGACACAAAGAGATGGGCCTTTCACCCACTGGTTCATTCCCCAAATGACCACAGACAGAAGCCAGGGGCTCCCTCCAGGCCTCCCATATGGATACAGGGACCCAAGCACTTGGGCCATGTCCCACTGTTTTCCCAGGTGCATTAACAGGAGGCTGGATGGGAAGTGGAACACCTGGGACTGGAACTGCTACCCATATGGGATTCTGGCATTGCAGACAGAGGTTTAAACCACCAGGCAGCATGTCAGCCACCAGGCGAGTCACTTGCTCCCTTATATATGTTTTTAAAATGTGGGCTCATTGTCTTTGCAATGGCATCCCTTCCTTACCTCTTCCTGGTGGGTGCACACAGACCTGCCGCTTGTACCTCAGCAGCAGAGCTGTGCTTGCTAGTACATCTGGCCCATCACAGACATATCCAGTCCTTACATACGGTTACCAATGTCACCTTCAATTCTTTGCCATCTAGAGCAATGCTGTGGGGAGTGTTCTTGGACATGTGTCTTTGGAAAAGCATGGATGAATTTCTGGCAGCTACATTGCTAGGGTTAGAACTGTTGGAGCAGAAGTGCACTTGTGTAGGAGCTGGCACACTCCATTCTGCCCTCAGAGCAGGGTTGACATACCTTCCTGCTTCCTTCCTACCACCCTCACTAGGGCTTGCTGCCGCCAAACACAAAAACTATGGCTGGCGGACAGTGAGAAATGGCATGGCACTGATAATTGATGAGGTTGAGCAGCTGTCCCAGTTCCTAGCCACATGAACCACTTCTGAGATGCACGCACTTGTCCTTTTTCTCTTTTTAAATGTTTTTATTGGAGAGGCAAAATGATGCATGTGGGGAGAGAGAAAGAGAATACAAGCAAGCACTCCCATCTGCTGAATCACTCCTCTGGGGCCCCCTGGGACCTTGGACCTCAACCTAGTCTCCCTGACCTGAGTGGCAGGAACCCACTATGTGCAACGTCAGCACTGCCCCCAGGGGCTGCATCAGCAGGAGAATGGAATCCGCACCTCAATATTTCCTACTCCTAACAGTATCCTATTCCTCAGAGCATATAATAATATTTAATTCACCCAACATTTGCCCTTATTAAAGACATTGTTTTTGATGAAACAAAAAGTCATCAGCTCCCTCAATGGAGATGCTGTTTTCATGCTTAGAGTTGGGAGAAAGCAGACCCTCCCCCAACCCAGCATTCTCCCTCTCCTCCCTGGACCCCATCCCATCCCCTGCCCACCCGACCTGACCAGGACCGTACTTGCAACCTGGATGTCGTCCATGGTGATGACTTCATCCAGCTGCAGCAGCAGCTTCTCTGTGAAGGCGGCCAAGTTGGTTATGAAGATGCGGCCACACTTCCTGGTGCAGTCCTGGTAGAGACATGGCAAGCTCAGAACGCCAGGGAGAGGCACTCCTGGGGGAGCTAGCCGAGGCAGTGAGGAGGACTTTGCAGGGAAGATTTAGGGAAGTAGCTGGCAGCCAAGGCCAACATGACTGCTCTAGCTGTGCTCAAGCGAGCTGGCATTTGTTTCTCAGTCAGGAGCTCTTTCCCTGGGGATAGGAAATGATTCAAACAGCCAGAAATGAAATAAGACTGGATGGGAATCATGGAAAAAGAAGTGCACATTGCTGACATTGTAATTAGTTCAGTGATCTGAGGCATGTATGGTAAAGCAGCTGGGTAAAGATCCTTTGACCCACAGCCCTACCCACTTGCATGGAGTAGCCTAGGTGCCAGACAGGATGTGGCACTGGGGCCATCTTTGTGGAGGGCAGAGTGACCCCAGCACCGCTGACCTCCAGCCTCTCCCTGGTTATCCTAATGGTGGTATCCAGTTCATCCTGCCTCTTCTTTTCCATCAGGTGCAGGGACTCCATTTTTTGGAACAAGGTGGGATGGCCAAGGTTTGGATGGAGCTTCTGGGCGTTTTCATCCTTGGATCCAACAAATCAGAATTCAGCGTGGGATTCTGACTCGGTTTTGAAGTCAGGACCAATACCCTCCAACCCTTCTCACCCTGCCTCCACGCCCTGAAAATCTCATGGGCCTATATCTCGTGTCGATTGTGGCGACCACAGCCAGACTGTATCCTCTGACCTGGGTATGCAAGGGGTCATTGGTGGGCAGAGAGAGGGGTCATGGCTGGGGTAGACTCCAAGGGTGGTACAGAGGGTGAGCTACATGCCCGCCAAGGACAGCGGCAGCACCCCTGTCCTGAGAATATTACCCGGCTGCTTGATGACATCATTGTTAAGCTCAGTGCCACCCAACCCAGAAGGTATACCCACAAATCCTCCCAGGAATTTACCGAATGCTTTCAGCAGAGGAGTTGTGGACTCGCTTCCTAGTTCATCAATGCCTACTGGCCTTCAGCCTGACCTAGGACTCTCTACCTGACTCATCACCATCCCTTGGATGTGGCCTTGGACCTGTCCATCACCTGCCTCCATTGGTGAACTTCCAGAACCCCTTGTCTGAGAGTGGAAGGCCTGGACCTCGGGCCCTCACCTTCCTCTTCTCTAGCTGCTTCTGCTGCTCCTTGAACTTGGCCTGGATATCATTGACAGATGTGCAAAATTTATGCCAGTGATGGTCCTTGAAGTTCTCCATCACCAGCCAGCACACCTGAGGCAGCAGTTCTTCAAATTTCTTCATTTGCACTTTTAATTCTGCAGGAATTAGAGGGGAGAGGAGGGAGGGCCAGAGATTGTGACAAGCAGGAAATAGTTGCTAAAGTGATCTCTCCCAGCAAGGATCAAAGCAGTCTCCCTGGGGGATGGGGGGACTTTGGTCCTAACATGGTCATAGTTACTCAACCGAAACGAGATCCTATAGTCAAACCAGCCTATAAAATATGGATTAGACAGGTTCAAAGTGCTTCTCAGACTTACAGACTTCTCAGCTCACTTGTGTCTTTCAGCAGCTCTGGCAAGTTTTTATCCCTTATCATCTCAAATTTCTACCTTTTCCTCTACCAGACTTACAATTTCACCCACACTCTCTTTGCCTCTCTTATATGTTTGCATCTTTTTATCTGTGTTGCATTGTGGATATTTTATTTGGATCTACATTCTAGTTCACCAATTCTACAACCTGGTAATAAATGTCATTCATGGCTTTAAGATTTTCAACTCTTAATTTTGCTTTTATACACTTGAATATGGTTTTGAAAGATTTGGTTATTTGAAAGGCCGAGTGACAGGGAGAGGGAGGAAGGGAAGGAGCGAGGGAGGGAAAGAAATCGATCATTGCATCTATTCCTTATATGCCTGCAATAGCTGAGGATGGGCCGGATCAAAGCCAGGAGCCAGAAATTCCATCTGTGTCTCCCCCATGGGTGGCAGGAGTCCAAGTTCTTGGGCCATCATCGGTTACCTCCTGGGTCTGTTAGCAGGAAGCTGGATAGGAAGGTGAGCCAGGACTTGATCCCAGGTGCTCTGATATGGGACGAGGGGGTCCCAGGTGACAGCTTACTTGTCACAATGCCCTGTGCAATCTCACCTACAGACTCACCGTCTTTCATTCCTTAGGGAGTATGGGAATGGAGTGACAGCTGCTCGACTCCCTGCCCTGCACCTTGGAAAATACACTGCTACTTTATTTCACCATTTCTTTGTTAGTAATTGCCTTGCTGAGGGGGTGAACCCAGGTTTTGGGGACTTCTACAATGATTGCACAGCTCTGTGGGTAAGCCCAATCAGGCATACCTGTGTGTATGCATTTTGGGATATATTTCAATATATGTATATAATTGCTGCTCAAACCAGGGAGTTAGCATTTCAAACTCCACCTAATTTCTGTGTGGGTGCTTCTATTCTCTCTTCTAGTTCTTCATGAAGAATATACAAAACTGTGGGGAACTATAGCTACCAGCCTGGAGCTGCAGAACCCAAGAACTTAGCTCTTCCATTGAGCTGTGCTTTGTTACCTGTTGTCAGATCCATATCCAAATCAGCTCAAATGGATCAGAGACCTAACTGATCTTTTTAAAGAATTCTATTTATTAGAAAAGTTGCTACACAAATATAGCTCACCAGAAAGTCTAAAAACAGTCCGGACTCTTGCAGTTCTTTCCTGCTTGCCATGTAGAAAGACCCTGGGGTCTTGCTCACACACAGGGAAGTCCTTAGAAGAAATGCCTGTCCCTTAGGTGGCTTAGAGTGTTCAGTCTAGCAGCAAAGAGGAGGCTGACCTGCACGGTCACTATCTGATCATGGGTTTCACCTCATTCTAAGAAGCTGCATTTCACAGGGAGGTCCCTTTGCCTCTACAGTGACCCATGCTGAGAGGGAAGGGGGCTGGAGCTAAGTCTCAGTGCTGGTTTCATGCCCCCCGCTGTTTCCTGCCTGATGCCCGCACTCACCCATGAGGCAGGAGTTGTGGTACTCATCCGTTTGGCTCTGGTACTCCAGGATCTTCTTGTTGATGCTCTCGGCGCACTGATCAAAGTTCTCATACGTGCAGTCAGGCCTGATGATCGCGCGTTTCTCCTTCCTGTAAAATTCCTGCCAATGGGATCGCCCACAAGTCTGACTCTGGCTCCCAGGGACTTGCTCCCCTAGCCCACACCCTCCTGCCCCATGTCACATAACTTTCTGCTAGTGTCACCCCCTATGGTGGGGGATGTTTCTTCTCTCTGTCTGCCCTTGACACCCCCATCTTACCCAGGGTATGCCCAGTGTCACCCAAGGCTGTAACCAGCCCTTGTTATTTCTTGTTGAATGAGTGAATGGCCAAATCCAACTCAGCTTTCAATAGTCAAACCAAGGCAGTCTCAACTTGGTGGCAGCTGATAGGAAACATCAAGCTGGGGGACAGATTGTGGGTCACCAGGATGATTGAGCTCCTTGTGAGAGGCAGGCAGGAAATGGCACCAGAACCACTGTATGTGGTGTGTGAGGGCAAGGCCCTGCTACACAGCCCTAACTGTTCCCCTGCACCCCTCCCACTAGCCACCTTGGGGACAGAGGCTGGCACATCCAATACCTGGCATGCAATTGTTGGTCCAAGAAATGTCTGGTGACTGGTTAAGTGAATGCTGCCTGAATGAGGGTTAGCTTCTAGGACAGAAAGTATTGTAGGAGGCAGGCAGGCAGAACCTGGGACTCTGTGTGTGTGTGTGTGTGTGTGTGTGTGTGTGTCTTTCCTGAGTGGTCATGAGCAGCAGACCACAAAAAGCAGAAAAAAGTCACAAAAAGTGGGAGCAGTTGTCTCAGGTGGGCACAGGCTCACAGATGTGGCCCTCACCTCCACGATAGTCAGCAGGTGCTCGTTGCTCTCCCACAGGAGAGTTGAGATGATCCCTTTAAAGTCCCTGCAACACATACAAGGCAGATTCCCTGAGGAGCTCCATCAAGATACATCAACAGGGACAAAAGCAAATGGAGAAACATTCTATGTGTTCCATGTAGCCTTTTGCTTCTTATAGCTACTCACAGCTGCCCCTCCCTCGACCCCAGGACCTTTGTATATTCCAATTCTTCTCCAGAAAAAGGTTTAATTTTTTCCCTTGATTTCATCTTCCTGCTCCTCCTCAGATCCCAACTCAGCATCAGTTCCCACCTGCCTGGTTCAAATGCCTTGTGCATTTCCCTGGGTCCTACAGCACTCCAATAGGGCAGCTTCTGGGCTGATCAGCCAGATGGACTCTCTCAGCAGGCTGTAAAGCCCAGCAGGTGCCTGCCGCAGGAGCAACAGGCCATTAGACTGAAAGGAGTGCTGAAGATGTAAGTAAATTGGTTGTAGTCTGGGAAAATGAAACATAGGTGTAACTAATCAGATAGCCAATCGACCTTGAACCAGGCACTCTCTACTTTAAGCAAGATCCTTTATGGTGTTTCTATAAATGACCTATAGAAGTTTTCCCAGGGACCCGTCAGTGGAACCTTAAATGACTTAAAGTTCTTGTGCTGCCCAATTCACGTATGATTCATTATTCAGATAAACTCAGGCAAGTTTCAACAAGTTTAAAAGGCAGAGAGATGGGGCCTGGTGGCGTGGCCTAGCGGCTAAAGTCCTCACCTTGAAAGCCCCGGGATCCCATATGGGCACCGGTTCTAAACCCGGCAGCTCCACTTCCCATCCAGCTCCCTGCTTATGGCCTGGGAAAGCAGTTGAGGACGGCCCAATGCATTGGGACACTGCACCCGTGTGGGAGACCTGGAGGAGGTTCCAGGTTCCCGGCTTCGGATTGGCGCGCACTGGCCCGTTGCGGCTCACTTGGGGAGTGAAACATCGGATGGAAGATCTTCCTCTCTGTCTCTCCTCCTCTGTGTATATCTGGCTGTAATAAAATGAATAAATCTTAAAAAAAAAAAAAGGCAGAGAGATGGAGAAAAATCTAGCAGTTTCTGGTTTACTCCCCAAATGCCTACAACAGCCAGGGTTAGGCCCGGCCAAATCAAGGAGTCAGAAACTCTTTCCAGATCTAAGTGGGTGGCAGGAACCCCAGTACTCAAGTCATCACCTTCTGTCTCCCAAGGTGTGCGCTAGCAGGAAGCTGGATCAGAAGCAGAGGAGCCAGGACTGTAAGCCAGGCATTCTGACTTGGGATGCAGACGCACGGTGGCCAAGGCTCAGCCTTGAGTTTCTCTTTAGACAACAGGATGAAGACGGTGCATGTGTGTTAATGATCAGCTTGGGCTCCCCACCTCAAGGCAGCACCTGTACTGTCAAGTGCCCCAGGTATTGATTCACAGAGTAAACAGTGATTGTTTATAAAAGTCAACTGAGCAGGATTTCGAGAAAAACTCCTGTTAACTCTGACAGTTAGGCCTGCTGTGCACACATCAGGGATTTATTAGGCAAATTTCCATTGCCCTGCTGGATACTCTCCTGCCAGTAGGTGAACCGGATACTAACAGAGGGGAGAAGAACAGATGCATTGAGGCTGCATGCCCCGGAGGACACAGCATGCTCACAATCTGTGCTGCAGGGACTGTTGGATGCATATATCACCACCCATTTCTAAGACACATGCATACAGATCTCTCAATCTTTCCTCTTAACACATGCTTTCCATCCTTACACTTAGAAACATTTCAAAACGAAGGAAAGTGGTTGCATTTAATGCATTTCCTTCTGCTTGTTATCCCATCAGTCATAATCAGGGTTGGGTGGACTTGTGTTTCACACACTCTGCTCACGTCTTAAATGGCCAAGGTTTCCCCATGCTGTAATTTTGCCTTAAATAGCTGTGGAGCAGCATTGAGGCCAGCTGCACCATGGTTCACAGTACCCTCACTCGAGATTTCTATGTTTTTCCTGTTTCCTAAAGGCAGTCAAATTACTGGTGGGAAATCTGCGAGCAAAGCTCTCCCTCATGGTGGGCCGATTTCCTGGGGAGACACCTGAGACAGGCAAGCAGGTGTGGGTTTGTGATTTCCAGTAGACCTGCCCCTTGCTCTCCATCTACACTGGCAGCTTCCGTGCTGGTTAATCCTGGGTAAAACTGGGATGCACCTCCTGTCCTCTGAGTGTGTCCCCCGTGTGTCTAGCTACAGTTGCATTTCCTCCCTAGGACATGGAATCTTCACACTTTCCCCTCACCCCTACTGGGTTCTCAAGGTTTTTCCTTAATAATTGACCAGGGTGGGGTGTTTGTGTGTGTTGGGGTGATCTAATCACTTCTTTCTCTCCCCTTTATTTATTTTTTCCCAAATTTCCTATTCTCAGGGTGAAAGTCTTGTGTCACAGAAGGGAGCCATAGGAACTCGCTGGCTCTTCTGATAGCTCAAAGAGGCTTTTGTTAAATCCACTTTGCAGATGGGAAGACTCAGGAGTTCCCAGGGTCCTGATGTGAGCGTACAAACAGGATCAATTGGATTCTATTTTCTGTGCTATGTCAACAAAGTGTCTTCCTTTTCGGAGACCTAATTTTTTTTTTTTCTGCTTAGCTCTTGACTTCTGCCACCATGAAAGGTTTAGCTTGGGAAAGCATGAAGGTTTGGTGAGAATACTTCTCAACAGATTGAGATAAATCAGCTCAGACAAGCTGGTCCTGACCCTTCACCGTCACTCCCCTCCCATCTCTCTCTGCCCTGTCGCCTCTTCCTACCCCCATGGAAGCATAGGTGGGGCAGTCACAGAGAACGGCGGCATCACTTACTCGGCCAGAGGTGGAGGTTTGTCTCCTAGCACCTGGTACTTCTTGTCCATTCTGTTGGGCTTGGAGTGCCGGGTGATGCTGTGGGACAAAGGGTGTGTCAGTGCTCTCTGCAGGCTGGGCATAGGCGCCAGGCAGCTCCCTATTTGTAGGAGCCTGGGGTGCTGGAGATGTCGGGCCTCTCCCCTAGTATGACCTGACACCTGCTGCTGGGCTGAGCCTCAACATGAAGTGAAGCTTTTATCATTAACCTCCCAAGCTAAGGGCTGGGGGCAGAGAGAGTACCCTCCTTTTCCTGTGCTGAGGATCCAAAAGAAAGCAGTTTGAGTCCAGATTCAGCAGATAAAAAATACAGTATACCCAGTGAAATCTGAATTTCATATCAGCAATGAACAATTTGTAGTTCATGTATGTGCCATGCAATATTCAGGATATATATATATATATGTATATATATGTATATATATGTATATACATATATATATACTAAAACAAACAACAACAAAAAAACATCAAAGGTATTGATCTGAAATTCCAGTTGAACTGGCTACTTTCTCTTTAACCTATAGCCCAGGTGGTATGGATTTTGTTTTATAACCTCTGAGACAGGACAGAGAAATGAATTCTGGCTGGATCGCTTACCACCAAAGACCGCACCAGGACCTACAACCTGCCTGAGGTCCCTAGGAACTAGCCCAGGAAGCCAGCTTGCCATAGGTCCACTCCCAGGAAGCTGGGGTGCCCAGCCAGCCCTTCACTGAACCAATGATGGCTTCCATGACTTTTGTCCTCATCGCCAACTCCAAGCAAGGAAAGCCAAAGAGGTACCTTCACCAATGCCATAGGATGCTCTGCTTCTAGTCACCCCATACCAAGAGCCCTCGTCAGGGAACATTCTGGAGTCTTCCCTACTAGAAATCTGGAGGCTTCCTATTCTTCTGTCGACTACAAGGACCTTGAGGACAGCTGCCTGCCTGTTTAGCCAGCTCAGTGTCAGCAACCTTGATTCTTCCCATTTGTGTGGTTTTTGTTTTTTTTTCCCACTTTCTGTGAAAATGCCCCTTACTCCCTGCAAAGCACATCATACCATGCCATTGGGATTAACTGAAGGCCTGGAAAGTCAGCTGTGCCCTTGGCTTTCATTGGCCACCTTCCATAGGAGACTGGAGTCCTCTAGGCTAAGGACCCTAACCAGGCCTCAGTGTGTAAGCTCAGGGCACTAGGGCCCGAACTCTTTCTGTGGCTCTGCAAATGTCACCCCAGTGAAGTCATCTGCTCTGTGGTCCCAACTGTTCCTCTTCTGATAACACATAGCAAAGCAGAAAGTGTAGGATTCACCTGCCATTGCCATGGGTATGTTCTGGGCCAGAAGAATTCAGACCTGACTCAGGCCGGTGACACAGCTAGCCCCACCACCAGTCCACGGTCAGTCCAAGAGGGCAATGGGGATGTCTCTGGTCTTGTCTAGGGGATGGAGATGGTGAGTGCTGCTCCCCAGCATCCTACCTGCCTACAGAGGTGGCACTGACGACAGACAAGGCCTTCCTCATGGGATGTTCTCCCCGGTACCGATGTCGCTTCAAGCCTGTGCAAAATGGGCACCCAAGATCAAAGCAGAGGATAGGAAGTGAGGATGGCCACGCGGTGCCCCTGGCTTCCCCACCACCGGCTGCCCTGGCACACAGAGGCCTATCTGCCTCTACCTGTCTGGGATCGATCTTTATCACACTGGTGTGTTGATTTCATGTTGCAAAGTCTGAAAGCAAAGGAAAAGATGGGAGATTTTTGCACAACAACCCTGAATGATCTTGGGACAGCTTAGCCCAGGTCCCCTGCACTCCCCTTTCTCTACCGCTAGTCTCCCATGCCCTGGGCAGGGTTCTAGTGGCAGGCAGAGGAGGCATCGAAACTCCCACAGGAAAAGTCCTTGCTCAGTGACTCAGGCTCCCAGGTGATCCCCAGTGGACAGAGGACCCTCCAAGCTGGCCCTCGGTGGGCAGCCAAGCGGGCACTCACTGCAGGATCTTCCTGACCACCTCCACAGCGGGGTCTTCAATCATGGGCTTTCCCATGCGGCTGGGCTGTGCCAAGGACTCAGGCGTGACGGCCTCAGCCCTGGCCTCTTCCTCGTGAGCTTCGGAAGATATCTGCACTTCACTCTCCAACTCCATGTCCATGAGGTTGTAGTTCTGTGGGCCAGTTTGTGGAAGGGAGCCTCAGGCTAGCTCGGGAGTCCTTGTTTCCTCATCTACGTGGCCTGGCTGGAGGTGAGTTGCTCCACACTTCCACTTCTCCCTACCTCCACACCCTATTTATTTATTTATTTTTTATAAAATGGCAATGGTCAGCTCCCCCTGTTCCCTGTGGGCCCCCTGGATGCCCAGAAGCCAGCTTGTCCACCCTTCTCCCTATCCCCATCCCGTTCCTTACAGTAAAGACCACTTGAGTCACAGACGTTGCGTCCGGGCTGCAGTTGAGGTACCTGATCCTCTGGCTCAGCTTTTCTTTCCAGCTTTGGACAAGGCCAAGGAGTTCTTCTGTGGTCACTGTCTGGTGAGAATGCGGAGGGAGACACTCTGCTATCCCAGATCCGTGGGAGTGGGTGGTGGGGCTGGCTCCATGGAGGCCAAAGGCCTAGGGAGCAGGACCCCAGGGGCTAGCCCTCTCAGTCATCAGTAGCTCTGGTTTAACATGCTTGATTTTGGGCTTAAACTTGCTTGACTCATGGGCCTGGCACAATGGCTCAGTGGCTATATCCTTGCTTTACAACCACCAGGATCCCATAGGGCACAAATTTGCTACTCCACTTCCCACCCTGCTTGTGGCCTGGGAAACCGGTCAACGATGGTTCAAAGCCTTGGGACTCTGCACTTGCATGGGAGACCTGGAAGAAGTTCCTAGCTCCCAGCTTCGGATTGGCTCAGCTCTAGCTGTTACGGCCACTTGATGAGTGAACCAGTGGATAGAAGCTCTTTCCGTAATCTCCTTCTTCCTGTAATCTGCCTTTCCAATAAAAATAAATAAATCTTAAAAACAAACAAACAAACAAACAAACAACTTGCTTGCCTTAGTCTCCCCATCAGGAAGAAGGAGCACTGGTGTTCCAGTGTGCCTGATGATGCAAGCGGGCAGTAAAATCCATGCAGTGTGATGCACCCTTCTCCCACTCCTCACCACGCTGCCCAGACTCTGCATGGGGCCAGGGAGACGAGGGTGGTGGCGGCTCCTCCCTTCCTTTCCTCACTGAGTAATATAGGAACTGGGCAGGGAGACTCAGAGAGCCCCTCCTGGGCTCTGTCCTGCACCCAGCTGTCACTGTATCTCTAGGTCAGGAATCTGGTACCTACGCATCCTGACTTCCCATGGAGCATCCTTACTGTTTTGTCTCCCTTGGAGTTCCGGCAACTTTCTATCTTGCGTTCCAGCTGTTCCAGAGAATAATTCAACCTATCTGTTTGCAAGTTGGATTTCGCCACCTAGAAGGAGCAGAGGTTCGGAGATTTTTTCTTTCTAGAATACTTAGTGTGATCAGCAAAATATTCAGCAAAACATGTTATGTGAGAAACCTTTGAAGCACTCAAGAAACCAAATCAGGGGGAAATGCCTCATTTTATCAGAAACTAGACAGATGTAAATTAAAGATTCCACTTACTGACCCCCCTCCCATCCCCAGCCACTGGCTCTGATCAAAGATCTAAGGGTTCAATGAAACTGGCACCCCGGAGTGTGCTCAGGGACTTGGATGAAGAATGGGCTCCTTTGCTATGGCCACAGCACGAGGTCGGTAGAAACTACTAGAAAGCGTGGGAGCCCTGTGTCCTCCAGCCTCTGGCCTGGCACCCAGTTCTCAGGAGACCCCTCAGTCTCCCAGGCAGACTGTCGCAGGCAGGTACATTTCTCACAGGGCTGGGTGCCATAGCAGGAAGTGGCATCCACCCACTTCATCGTGGAACCTTCGTGTACAAACAGCAACCAACCAACATGGTGTTTTTGAAGAATCTTTAAAGGCTCTCTAGCCTATGCAATTTTTTTTTTTGGCTTATGCAATTGTGGATAGCAAGAGGTTAATTTTCATTTCATGTCACCTTCATGCACAGGAAAAAGCTCATGCATCACTCCAGCCCTGAAATGGAAGCCATGGCTATGTGTAGGATTTTGGGTTAAAACCCTCCTTTTTGCATTCACTATGTATTTTTCTGAAGGCAATGGATTTTATTCATCATCATAACTACTGCATATTAAAAATGCAAACAAAATGCCTGGTGCAGTAGAACAATGGCAAAATCTTTACCTTGCAATCGCCAGGATCCCATATGCATATCAGTTTATGTCCTGGCTGCTCCACTGCCTTTCCAGCTCCCTGTTTGTGGCCTGGGAAAGCAATGGAGGATGGCCCAAAACCTTGGGACCCTGCACCTGTGTGGGAGTCCCAGAAGAAGTACCAGACTCCTGGCTTCAGATCAGCTCAGCTCTGGCCATTGCAGCCACTCAGGGGAATGAATCAGTGGACAGAAGATCTTTCTCTCTGTCTCTCCTTCTCTCTGTAAATCTGCCTTTCTAACAAAAAAAATCGAAAAGTTACAGAGTGCAGCTTTTTGCATGCTGGGACCAGTCTCTGAACACTGTCTCAGAGAGTGGAGGTACACCCACAGCAGCTGGAGACCCATTAGCTTTACTTAAGGGGAGGGTGGTGGGTCCTGGAACCCAGGTCTCAGTTCACTGAGCTGCCCCTTCTTTCCTTCTAGAACATCTGACACCTGCACTGAGAGGGTTTCCTGGAGCTCTGTCACAGAGCCTGCCTGTGTGAAGGCTTCACTGTGTACCAGGTGATAAGCTCAAGAACTGGCACACATTAGTTCATTCACCAATGCCATCATCTTACCGGCTGCTCTTCTCATTCCTATTTCAAAGATGAGTAAATTCCTTAATTCCTAGGGCCCCAGGGGCAGGGAGCAGGGGCTGAATTTCTGTTTGACAACCTGAGACCTCAGCAGTCTCTCCTCTTACTGGGAGTCACCTGCCACTTCCAGAAGACAGGACTGGCCTCCTGGGTTTGCCTGGTCCTAGCCCTAAGTGGGTCCTCAAGCAGTGTTTTCCGGATGGTGTCCTGATCTGAGTGGACGGTTCAGATCCTTCATGGCACGTGCCCAGAGACCAACCCCTTAGTTCCGCAACTGGAACCTGGGTCTGCCATTGCCTACCCCAGCCCTGGCCTTGCACCTCCACTTCCCTGCTTCCTACACACTTCCAGCTTTCCTGGAGCGCACTGTCCAGCACTGCTGGGGTCCCCCGTGGTCTGCCCAGCCCCCTTCACAGCGCTCCACTTGCTCTCCTTGCTGCCTACACTCATTTGGGCACAGTTATCCTTGGTTTCCCCTTCATCTCTTTAGGACGCCCTGCCAGGCCCCTGCTTCTACCTAGTTAGATTTTGCCCTGGACCCACACATTTCTCTGCAGGGCTCTCTCCCTTTGTTGAGCTCATTCCTGTTTCTGGTTCACTCACAAGGTCTAGAGTTGGCCATACCTAGGCTCATTCATATTCCAGCTGCACAATATCTAAGCCACTGAATCCTTCTCTGCCTCAGTTTCTCCATCTCCATCAAATGGGGTGCAAAGACAGTACTCGTGCCAAAGAGTAGGGATTAGCATTATTCATAGAAATAAATGGGCATGCACAATGCACAGTGTGTTCTGCAATACCTCAGTGATTGTTAGTGCCCACTGCTATATTTATCTTGCTGGCCAAGAACAAATCCCATGTATGAAGCTGGGACAGTACCCAGTGTGCAGATGTGTGTGTATGTGTGTGTGTGTGTGTGTGTGAGAGAGAGAGAGAGAGAGAGAGAGAGAGAGAGAGAGACAATGAAGAGTGCTTGGGGACAGAGCGATTCCATCCTACCTGGCATTTTATGTTCACCTGCAGATTCATTACCAACCGCTGGATTTTCTCTAAGAAAATAAGGTCCACAGATAGGTTGTGAAATTTACTTTCAAACTTGTTGATGACATCATTGGCCTGTAGTGAAAGATAAAAAGCAAAGCAGGAGGTGCTTAATTTGGGTCTCTGTGTTTTTGAAGAGGAAGAGGACAGTTCCACTAATGGTTGGAGATGGACACCACCCCCCTAGGTGGGGACCATCTGAAACTAATCATCCTGGGCTCCCCGACCTGATCCAGGTACTCGCTCTCCATCTTCTCCATATTGATCGTAATTAAACTTTCAACAAACTCTATGCGGGCAGCCTCCTTCTCCAGTCGGCGGAACAGTAAGTCAATTTCTTCAGAAGAAAAGTTTCCTCCTTCTGAAAACAATCTGAGAACAGTAGGGGAAGAGCTAAGAGCCACAAAGTAGACCTGATCATTCGCGTGACTCCCGGGCACTGGGGTTAGCACACACATGTGACCTAGGCTTCACAGCCAGGTGGTGACAGAAGCTATGCAGGCAGTTGGGGGTGGAAGCAAGGATTCACAAGTGCCATGAAATTTCCCCTTTTAGGTCAGTTTGTCAGCTTGGATAGAAAGCAAGACGGTGGATAAAGTTTAAAAATCAAAATAGTATTTATGGGACTATATGAAGAGAAGTATTCTGAAATGAAACTAGATGTTCCTTGGAGAACAGAACAGGCATTGACATTGAACATCCTCCACCTTGATGATGGTACAGTGGAGACTGTCCAGCTGGATCCAGAGGACACGACCTTCAATACGAGGTTGAGCTAGACATGACCCCTGACAGAGGACAGGAGATTGACCTGCCCAGATCCCAGGGTGAGCAGTGAGGGAAGCTTGTCCTAACTACATGCTGGCCTTCACCCACATTTACACACTGCAGGCGTGTTCTCTGAAGCAATCCAGAAAACCTCAAGCAAAGAACTTTTATTGGCTAGGCAGACAGTGCCCTCCAGCTGCTTGGCAGAAAAAAAAAATCCGAATTCTGTATGGGCTGGACACTGTGGTGCAGTGGGTTAAGCAGCTGTTCAGAATGTCCGTGTCCCATGCTGGAGTGCTGGTTGGAGTGTGGCTACTCCACACTTCAGACACAGCTTCCTATTAATGTACCTGGGAGGCAGCAGATGAGGGACTAAGTAGTTGGGATCCTGCTCCCCTCACAGGGGATCCAGATGGAGTTCCTGTCTTCTGGCTTTAGGCCACACCAGCCCCCATAGTCACAGGCATTTAAGGAGTGAACCAGCAGATGAAAGATTCTCTCCTTCTCTTCATTTCAATGAATATTTTTTTAAAAGCCTCTGAAGAAACATAATGTCACTCTAGGCCTCAAAGAATGCCACCAGTAAAATCCCAAGGAAAACAAGGGCTTCACAGTGAAGAAATTCACAAGGAAGCAAGATGTCACCCATGAGCACCAGCCACACGATATAGAGCAGAGCTCAGATAGTAGAATGGCTCAATGTAGGCTATAATCCAAGATGCTTACAGACATAGCAGAGATACTTAAAAACATGATCGAAGAACAGATGGTTTTGAAAAAAGAATCAAACATATCCAGGAATGGCAAGTCTAATCACTAAAATTAAAGCATCAGTGAAAACATTTACCAGGAGCTTAAACGGTTACAGGGGGAATTAGTAAATAGAAAGGACAATGAAAACAGCTAAATGAAGCTAAAATAAGGAAGGAGGAGGCAGAGGTATGCAATATAGAGTTGCATAACTTGTACGTCAAACTATAGTTTGACTTTGGGCTAATTTCCAAATTTGCCTAAAAATGTTATTTACACAGCCATAATATTTCCAATGATAAATAAAACAAAGGTGGTCCTTGACAAGCAAGGTACTCCCGTGACCTGTGGGTGGAGATGGGGCCCATGGGTCAGCATGAGTGTGAGGATTTCATTTCTATTCAAAACTCATTTGTTTTTGTTTTTGTTTATGGAACTATATTATATAGGAAGCATGATTCTTGGAGGGATTTTACTTTTTACTTCACACACTTCTGTGTTTGTGCTATATAATAAGGAAACAACTTGTGATTTTTAGAAATGAAAACAAGCTTGTTAAAAATTGAATATAGCCTCACAGAAGGCATAGTCTGGGTGCAGAAATATTCCTTTAGATAGTGGGAAGAATGAAGAGAGAAGTGATGGGGGAGGAGTGGCCGAGACACACTCGGGAAGGTGCTCCACACCAGACACCAGTGGGCAAACACAAAGCATTAGTGTGGCATCACCCTGTCTCCAGCCCACCAGGAGAGCTGCTATGGGAAAATGGAGGATGAGAAGGGTTGCTGAGAATGTAGAGGAGCCAAAACCCTGGCACATAACTGGTGGGAAGCCATAGCAGTGTGACTGCTATGGAGTCCCTCAAATAACGACTGCACTGACTTTCCATATGATGCAGCACCCCCACTTCCTAGTCTATACCCCCCAAAGAATTGAGAGCTGGGCCTTGAACAGATGCTGACATACCCATGTTCCTGCTACCATGATTCGCAACAGCCAGCAGGTGAACATGGCTCAAATGCCCACAGACATAGAAATGGATACACACACAAGGTACACCTGAACAATGGAATCATGTTCAGCCTTAAGCAGGGACACAAGCCCAGATACACACTATGACATGGATGGACCCTGAGGACCTCATGGCTAGTGAAACACACCAGGCCTTCATCTGAGTCCATTTTCATGAGGTCCCTGCAGTAGTCAAATTCATAGAGAAAAGAGAAGGGTGGTAGCTAGGGGCTGAGAGTAGGAGGACATGGGGAACCTGTTCAATGATTCATAGTCTCAGATTGGAAAGATGAAAGTTCTGGAGATTGATGATGGAGACAGTGGCGCATTCATGAGAAGGTATTCAATGCCAGTGGCCTGCACACCTCAAATTGTAGCTTTGTTCTCTATCTAATTTTGTAATCTAGGTATTTGTTATCTATGTTATCATAGATTTTGTTATCTATGTATTTGCCACAATTAACATGGAGTGGGGAACAGGTTCAGCTCCCAGGAGAGAAACCCCAGGGGTCTAGCAGATACCCGGCTGCTGGTTCCCACCTGCAGTGCTTGATGAACTCGATGTTGGTGCAGCGAAGTTTGCCCAGATTCTCCTCCAGGTACTGCCGGAAACTACGCAGGGACACCTGGGTGACATCGACATAGCTGAGGAGCTCCTGGTGCAGAGTGCTGCTCAGTGCAACCAGCCTGGGGGACACAAGAGGGCAGGTGTTGCAGGCATGCCTGGGAGGGCATCCCACAATGCTGTCTGGACTCCATGTGGGATTCCCAAGCCACTGTCCAGCTTCTTCAGGTGGTCTGGAGATCCTAGAAGGACATGGTGTGTCACCTAGGGGTGCTGGATCAGAAGGGGTGTCCTTCCTGTCTAAGTGCTACCACCCAGTTGGCAAAAGAACCCCAGACCCTGCTGGATCCTCTTCCTTCCTGCAGAGGGCGCACTCTGACCATGGCTACTTGGCAGTGCTCTCCTGCAAGACAGCTCTGCCAGCCCTAAGACTGTGATGCCCAGCTACTCCTTGGGTGCCTGAAGTCTGCTCAGACACATCTCACTCCTCCCTGAAACCTGACTGAGGTCTTCTTCCATCTGGGATGGCTTTACTGGGCTCCTCCTCTGCCCCTTCTCTGTTGGCTGAACTCAGTCTCCTCCCACGCCCTCCATCACAGGCCAAGGCACTGCCTCTGGGTTCAACCCAAAGACATCCTCATAGGGTGAACAATAAAAGATGGAGTTATTGATTACAAAAAGTAGGAAAAGATAATGAGTAACAGCCTATTGTGTGGTTATCTTTGGGCATTATTTATGTGATTATCCAATACTAGACATTAGATATTAGTTGTTGATTTGGTTAAAACGATTTTTAGGAAAAGAATCAAGTGTGATGCTTTCCAAGTCCATACTCTGTGCCAAACTGCATGGCTCTGGATCTGAGCTCTGATGCTTGCTGTTTTTGTAGATTTGGGCAAAGTACTAAATCTCTTCATGGCTTGACTTCCTGCTTCCAAATAGGAATCAGAGTAGTACCAACGATCCCTGCCACATGTAGTTGTGAATCAGTTAATAAACTAAGGCACTTGGAAGAGTTAAAAAAAAAAACCCAACGGCATCCTCTTGCAGGAAGCCCCTCCCAATTTCCCCAGGAGGTGGTCCTTTCCCATCATGAATGTTGTTGGGTTCCTCGCTAGCACCCTTGTGTGCTGGCCACATGTGTCTTTTCCTCTTTGTGGCTACTCAAGGAGTTTGGCTCTGGCTCTTGGGGGGAATGGATTAGTCCAAGGAGGGCTTCTGGGGTGCCCTCTGCACCCCTGAAAGTAGCAGCCTGGCTGGACTCCTAGAGAGAGAACTCATGTCTTACTTTTGGCTCCTACTGGCATTCAGGAAGATGTGCTCCATGTCATAGATCCGGCGGCGGAAGATTCTGCTCCTGGTGTTTTGCTCTTCTTGGAATTGGAAGAACATGAGGTTCTCCTTCTTCAGCATTTCCATGACACCAGCACAGTGGCGATTCAGGCGCTCTTGGTGAAGCAACAGCTCAGCTGGAAGAGGATGGCACCCCAGCTACCCTGGGCCCCATCATCTCGTGGACTTCTAGAACAAAGTCTACCTGCCCTGTCACCAGGGCCAGCTGCTAGGCTTTGACCTCAGGGTGGCCACTAGGGAGCCAGTGCCAGGGTCTCACTGCTGATAGAGACCACTGCCTGCAGCAGCAGGGACATAGCTGGGGAGATGGAGCGTCCCTAGGAGCTGCAGACTGCAGGGGGCCTGAGATGCAGGGAGAGTCCTGGGGGGACAACAACGCAGCTCAGATGTAGACTAGCTTCCAGGATAGAGGGGGAGGAGTCAGCACCGGGCATCCAGGATCCAGGGCCCATCATAGGCTTTAGGTGGGAGCTGAGTTCCAGATCCCCCATTTGACCCCTGGTATCTGCAGTGACAGAAGTGCTGGCCAAGAATGAGTGGTGTGGTGTTGGAGTTCATCTCTCTGAGCTGTTTGCACGTGGTGCTCTGAATGGCCAGAGAGCCTGGGGCCCAAAGGGAAGCAGCCTTTCAGGTCAGGGGTCTACTTGTGTGGCATCTTCATTGCTGTGTGGAATACAGGTTTGGCTGGGATTGTGTGGGGCTCTCTAATGGAGCTTGGAACATGATCCGAGTGAAAAACCAACTGGGATCATTGAAGACTCCTACTGATGTGTGCTCTCTACCTTGCCGTTAACAGAGGCCACCACTGCAGAAAGAAATGGCTGCATACTAATGGGGACAAAAGACTACCACCTTTGGCAGGGCTGTACCTTCTATACTATTGCAGCCTCCTGAGTTATCACTTCCAACACACCCTTCTGCAGGTAAGAGAGCGATCAGGGAACCTGCCCTGAGTCACACAACCAGAGAAGGTTGAGCTTGACAGCTCTGATGCCTGAGCTAAGGGCTTGCCTCTAGGGCAGCCATCAGACAGGTGTGTGGGCAGAACTGAACTCCCAGAGAGCTAAAACAGCAAATTTTAAAAAAAATTTCCAATCAGGAGTGTGAGCACTACTTTTTCTCTGCAAGCCTGGGAGGCACAGACTCTCACATACATCTTTGGCCGTGTGATGACGACATGCTCAATGTTGCAGGGTACAAACCCAGGTGGTGGCAGACGCTGGGGGAAGGATCCTGGGTGGGTGGGCTTTCCCAGAGCAGGTAGCCCTACCTGCCCTGACGTTATGGATGTCCTTCTCAATGTGCTGGAACCTCGGCTGGTGTAGGTGCAGGCGCAGCTCCAGTTCGGAATCCAGACTGTCAATTTTGGTGGCCACCATGATCTGGGCGTTGAGGGAACACTGGTCAAACCACTTCTCAAGGTGCTCGAAGAAGCCGGTTCGAAGTCTGTGGGACAGAATAGTGAAGGTCAGCCCAGCCAGCAAATCGTGACCAGTGGGAGATCACTCCAGACCCACAGTGCTTCGCTTCTTCTTCTTCCTGGCTTTACTTGCATCTCATTGGTGAGAAATGGGTCATTGCTCCTGCTGGAGGGCTCCAGGCACTTTTGAATATTTTGGAAAGGCTGCAAAGAACAAGCTTGTGCCTAGGTCAAGGGGAGAGGTGTTTTTTCAGGAAAACTACCCCAGATCTATGGTTAAAGCACAATGCATTCTCAAGAAAGCTCACAGAAAATGTGTATGGTGAAAAAAAATCATGAATGGATCTCAAATATTTTGCACAAAAGTAAAACTTTGATTTCCTGTTTCCCACAAATTTTTTTGGGAGCACTCCCACAAGTCTGTGGTTCTGATAGGTGTTACCAAGGTCTTCCCTGGGGTGGGGTGGGGCAATGAGATGGGCAATGGGCATTTGCATCCCTATTCAATCCTCAAATGTTTACATTCAGTAGTTTTGTCAGGTTGGGTCGAAGACTGAGCCCATTTCCACGTGTTGAAGACCACTTAATTTCTTTGTATACTCTCCATGAATGCTTCTTGCCCATTTCTCTATTGGGTAATGGATGTTTTTAGAAATTATCAAGTCATAGGAACTCTATATATAATGAGGATCATTGACTTTGATGTGAATCAAAAATATTATTTCCCAACTTATTATACCTTCATTTTAAACATGTTCTTGTTTCTTTTTGTGAGACCTGGGTACCAGATGTATCCCCCTTGTAAAATTCATGGAGGCATTTATATTTAGGACCACTATACTGTTGGGTCTGTATGCTTTCCTTCAACACCCAAACTCAGTCAGCCAGACACAGACCTTTCCTCTGCTTAGTCATAATCTGGATGGCACAGTGCTTGCTGTAAGACTCTGGTATTACAGGATATACTCACATCTTGGAGCTAACTGCTTCCTGTTTTGGAGATTTTGGCTAAACGACCAATTATCTGAGCTTTGGTGAGTGCATCTATAAAGTGGGATTAACTGTGATAAAGCAGATTAAATACTCTTGGTAAAGGACAGCTCTCATGGTGGGCCTTGTGGACATCTGTCCTGTGAACCACGGATGGAGAGGACAGACAATGGTCTGTGGTAGACCAAGGGAACAGATGGTATTGGGGTCAAGATATTTTCCTGAAACCTGACTGTGTCTCTGGTCATATGTCCATATGTTAACATAGGAGGTGGACAAGCCAGAGACACTGCAGTTGCCAAGTCCTACCCATGCCGTTATGCAGGCAGGAGAGCAAGGAAAGTGCCTTTCAAAACTTAATGCAAATCCCCACACTTGCTCCAGCTCTAACACAAAGGTCCAGAAACATGGCAGCTAGGGAAGGAGAATTTGTGAGGGGCAAGATTACAAACCATTTCTTTACTCTTCATGGGTTTCTGTCTTGTGTAATGAATGTGTCATGTCATTAGTGCAAAATTCAATCCTTGATATACTTGTTCCTACGATTTAAAAACAATAGAAACTCTTTGATCATGAATGCCCCAGACCAGAACCCAGAAGTGCCTGGAGATCTTCCTCTCTATGCACTAGTTCCAGGCCAGCAGGGCATATGGGGCTGGACACAGCAGTCTGTCTCTTTCTTTCTCTCTCTTAGGGCCTATTAGGGTATCATTAGGATATCAGTGACTGCAAATCCTTTCTCAACATTTTTTGTAATTGGCTATTTTCTTCACCTCAAACCCTCCTGCAGTTACTGACAATTTTTCTTGAGGTGAAACTAGATCATTTTTTGGCATATCATCTTGTTGAGTAATCTCAGAGCAAGAGAAGGAGAATAAAAAGATTTTCTACTCACTGTTTCTTAATCTCTAAGATTAGCTTGGATGGAATGATCACTTGTTCTATGAACTTGGTGCTGGAAGTGTCATTGATGAGCCTGGCCAAGAAGTTGGAGTGGGGTTTCTGACAGCTTTGTTCTTCCTCCTCCAGGGACACGAACAGGAAGTATGTGTTTCCACTGGCAGTGGTAAAGGACTCCAGGTCTTTGCAGGGCATTTCCTCGGCACTGCCTTCCTTGTCCTCAGCCTGAGCAAGTCACAAGGCATTTGTTTGCTTATTTTTAGATTTTATTTTTTAAAAATTTATTTGAAAGGCAAAGAGACAGGGACAAAGGGAGAGACAGGGATCTTCCATCCACTGTTCACTCACTAAATGACTACAATATCCAGGGCTGGGTCAGCCCAAAACCAGGAGCCTGGAGCTTCCTCTGAGTCTCTCGTGTGGTTGACAGGGACCCGGATTAGAAGCAGAGCAGCCAGGGCTCAAGCTGGCACTCTTGGGGGGATGCTGACATCCAGAGCAACAGCTTAACCCACTGTCCTACAGTGCCAGCCTCAAGAACAAGACTCTGACACTTGACATCATCAGATGAACCTGTGGGATGCAGACTGTGCTTGCTGACATCACCAACAACAAGCCTGTGGGGCAGTCTTTCTGACAACTGTTTTAGATCTGTTCCCACACAACACTTTTAGAACTGGGAACTTAGATGCCAGAACTCTGGTTTCTGATTTTTCTTTAAACATCAGAAAATATGTCAACATGCAGCTTTCATTCCCACCCAGCCCTTTGCCTAGGGCTGAATCGTGGCTGTTTGCAATACTCATTGTTTTCCACAGGATCCCATACTTTCCAGCCCCCTTTTCTATCTTGTACCCATGGGGTGTTTGACTTTAGGTTCCCCTCTCTGAAAGAAGCCTCACACATCAATTCTGTCGCAGCTTAAGAACGGGGGCTTTTGCAGTTCTGTCATGGTAGAACTCAAGTGACTGGTGAATTACAGGAATGAGAATGACGAAGATGGAAGCCATTCTCTCTGTGTACACGGTGGGGATCAGTCAGACAGCTTACAGATGGTCCTTTGGGTGACCCACAACTCGAGAACAGGGAGGGAGCGAGAAGGGACGGATGCACTGGGGTTCAGCAGGGGCTTAGGGAGAGGAGCTGAGAATGTGGGAGGAAGCAGAAAGGCAAGAGGAAAGCACGTGGTGACCGGGCGACAGCAGAGCAGGGTGCTGGGATGGCAGCTGGGAAAATGTTGTTGTGAGGGAAGGGTAGGATGCCCAATGGCAAACCTATGATGGGCTGAGTGCTTTGGTAGTGGTCTGTCTGTACCTCCATGGGCACCGACTGTTGGGGAGCCAGCTCAGGCTTGAGACAAGGCAAGGGACCAGCACAGCAACATTTCTATGCCCCAGGAACAAGGTAGCTGCTACCTACCTCTTCCACCGATAAGATCTCATACTCTTCCTGCACACCTTCCTCTTGTTCATTCTCCTCTTCCTCCACCTCTGCCTCCTCTTCTTCTTCTTCCTCCTCTTCCTCTTCCTCTTCATCTGCCTCATCCTGTTTTTTTTCTGGAAGCTTCTCTTTTTCTTGGCCTTGGGGTGAGTTTGCCTCCTGCTCAGCCTTTGTTTCCCCTGCTTCTCTCACAGAGTCCTCCCCAGACTCATCCACTGCATCACTCAGGCCAGACTTCTGCTCTGGGCTGTGCGCCTCCTCGGTGACAGAGGACACCACTTCCAGGGCCTCCTCTTCCTCCTCCAGCTCTTCTACTGGCTTCTGAAGACTTGCCGCTTGCCTTTTGCTTTCCTCTCCTGCATTTGGTTCCATGCTCACCATTGGCTTCATCCACAGTCTCCTCTTTCTCTTCATGAAGAGCTTCTCATGGGCTCCTGGTGGCCGCCAGTGCCAGGGGAAGAGGGATGAACACATGGGTTACCAGTGCTGCCTGAATGGGGCCTCCCACCCAATGCACAGAAACCCAAGAGAAAAGGTGGGGGAACTGGATAGGACTTGTGTTTAGTTACCTGGTTCCCTGACCTTGAAAATGACTTCTCCAGCCAAGTTCTACAAAGGGGGAGAAAGAATACACACACACACACACACACACGAGTGACTGATATGTCATTGTCCAGCTCTTCAATAGCTGCTGTTGGCTTTGATCATTTGATTTCACTGCAAATAATCAGAGGGTCCCCCATTTAGGAAACTGGTTTTCGTTCAACCCAAGTGGATGAGCAAACCTTTCCAGCATGCCAGGGGCAGTGATGCAGTAAAAGTTCAGGCTGATACAGTTTTGTATGGTAAGACAGGTATCAGTTGAGGGATGCAAAGAAGTGGCAGGAACCCACTGCACAGGGTGCTGGGTAGAGACGGAGAGAATACAGATTTGTGTGTGTGTGTGTGTGTGTGTGTGTGTGTGTGTGTATGTGTGTGTGTGTTTTGGGGAGGGTTTTTGTGAACCCTTCCATGCCCCTGTCCTATGGGCTGCGAGTGAAACTGGGGACATTTCATGTAATGAGTAGCAGTGTGGACTGCAGTAGGCAAGTCCGGATTTGAATCTCAGCTTATTACAAGCTGAGCAACCCAAATAAGTTCTTTCAGCTCCATAGGGTTTTGTGAAATGAGAGTCATCACGATGCCCACGCTGAACATGGGCAAATGAGTTAAATAATCTCAAAGGGTAGACAGTGAGCTCACTCTCCTGCATCTTGGTCTCTGCTTCACCCCAGGTGTCACAGGCAGCCTGCACTGGCAGTCTGAGCTGGGATTCCTTCCCAGGACAGTTCATCTCTGAAACAGAGCTAAGTCTCCCTTCTATGTAGAAAATCCTTGGCCAGCTTCTGAGCCAACTCAGGACATTTACACATTGGTCACATGCGATTCTTGATGGGTATGAGGGAGAAATGGTCAAACTTGGGGATTCAAACCCAGATGTTCCAGGAACGGTTGTCCTGACGCAGGGTCATGTCTGGATTATATACACCAGATCATGAGCTAAGAGGAGATGAAGTTGAATATGGATTAGTACAACATATTGGTCCTTCAGGAAACACCTGCAGATTGGGTGTTCATCAAGTTGAGTGTTCCTGCGACCAAGTACAAGCAAGTTCAGAGACCAGAGATATGGCAGGGAGTGAGGAAAGGGAGAGCAGGAGCCAGGATTGCATGGTTGGGATCCTTGGTAATAGACTGTGAGTCTGGGTGGATTTGGGATGTCAAGAGAGGAGAACCCCCACAGAGGAAGCATGGTGGGGAAGGAGGGGTAGCAAACATGGGACATGTGTTAGGAGTAGGATGAATCAAGGAGCACCGAGGCGGGAAGCAGAGTGGTCACCCAGGGGCCATAGGATAGACTTGATGAGGGCTATAGGGTCAGTGAGGAGGAGGACAGTGTCAGAGGTGTGTTTGGAGAGAATTATGTTGGTGGGGATGGGTGCAATGAATGGAACACACAATGCCATACACATTAGACTTGCTATTGTAAGCCCACCTGTCCTTGAGCCCTGAGTTTGGAGTCTTTCAAACTCTTCTAAACAGAGGGTGAGACAGACTCTTAAAACACTCTGCCAGCCTCTTTCTGCCTGATGTCCTGCTCTGGACATGAACTCTGCAGGGTAGTGTAGTTTTGACATCCCCATGAGAACGAGAAGTTGCCTCCTCCTATATGCTTCCCTTGTGAGTCGCTAAGTGCACCAGATCTCTCTCCATACCTGTTCAAAGACTTCCCGGACGAAGAAGTGTTGGCTGAGTTTGGAGCTGTAGTAATTGAGTTCTTTCAGTATGATCCTTGGGTAGGCCATCACTTCCTTTGTCAGGAGGTTGTGAAAACATTTGTACCTGGTGGGGAGGGAGGGAGGGAGTGAGGGGAGACCAAAAGTGGAGCTCAGCTGAACTTGGTGGACCCCAGACTCTTGCTCCCCAGGAAGTGGGATGCCATCTAGGTGTTAGATCTACAGAGAGCAGCTCTGTGTACACTTCCTGACACAACAATCCTTCATATTGCTCCTTTTTCTTTGCCAAACAGACAAAGCAAAACACAAAAGACAAATACACATGAGATAGTGTTCTGCTTATCACAATGTGGCTTCCCTCATCCTATCCACTATCTCCTGAACTTGACCTGCATTATCCCCACAAACCCCCAACCACCTGCAAGCCCCGCTATGTATCTGTTTCTCAGGTAAGGAGGCAAAGGCCCCAGGAATTTCTTACTTGCCTAAAGTTCTGCTTCTGAATTTAAGTACTACAGTTGATTGGCAGTGCAGTACTGTTTCTGTGAGTGCCCTTACAGAATAAATAAGTGGTACAAAGACAAGGTCCAAGGAAATTTACAGAAAACTGAAACAAGGTTGACAAATTAGAACAAATTGAAAAAAAAGCCAGTTAGGGAATAGTTAAATCATGATGAACTGTTTTAACAGATTTTATATGGTCTTTGAAAAAGTTTGATGTGTCTGCAGCTGAAGAAAAATGTGCATAGTATAACTTAACCTTTATTTTAAAAACTCGATGTATGTAGGTCTATGTGCTCATGGATGGGCATGTGATGATGATAAAAAGAAACCTGGGCAGAAAGGAGGACAAAAATCTAGGTTTCTAGTGGTTTACTTCCCCCCTTCCTTTTAACAAAGAACAATTATATTTAAGTTTTAAGAAGGCAGACCTAGGGTCTGGCATGATGCACTAGTGGTTAAATCCTTGCCTTACATGTGCCAGGATCCCATAGGGGTGCCAGATCATGTCCAGGCTGGTCCACTTCCCATCCAGCTCCCTGCTTGTGGCCTGGGAAAGCAGTGGAGGTTGACCCAAGCCTTGGCATCCTGTACCTGCGTGGGAGACCTGGAAGAAGCTCCTGGCTCCTGGCTTTGGATCTGCTGAGCAACAGCTGTTGCAGCCACCCGGGAAGTGAACCAGCAGATGGAAGATCTTTCTCTCTGCCTTCCTTCTCTCTGTAAATCTGCTTTTCCAATAAAAATAAGTAAATATTTTTAAAAGGGGGGGACAGACCCAAGTTCTTGGCCTTTGAATTCCTTCAAGAACTCTAGGATTCTTGGATAGGATGCCTGAGACCTTAACTCTGAATTGCAGGTTGCTTTCATCCTGTCTTTTGGGGTCTGGCCAGCCTACCTGGATTTCATGGTCTTTAGACAATGCCTGGCCTTGCTCAGGTATATCTTCAGTGTTTCTTCATGGCTTTGCTGCCTCAGTTGGTCCACGAGCCTATCGAGGTGAGCTTCCTGGGACTGGCAGCCACCCCCCGGAAAAAGAAGAAGCTGACATGAGCTGAGCTGTTGAGTGCTAGGGAGCCAAGGGACATGAAGACTCTCCCACCTCTGGAACCTAGGGCAGGTCGGGGCGGGTGGGGGGCATCCTTTCTTACAGAAGGTGCTGCAAATCTGCCAGTGCCCTCTCATCTTTGCACATTGAGCCTCCCTCCAGGTTCTTCCTTGTGTCTGGAATGTTCTCTGCTGAGCACAACTGTGGGCACCTGACTCAGGAGGGATTTCCCAGGGACAGCACCCTCTCACATGCCCACCTAGTCAGGCCCATGCTATGGCTTTTGGAGGCCCTGCTTCTTGCTTTCCTTCTCATCAGTCATACTGATCAGCACTCCCTAAACTGTGTGCTGGGCGGCAGCCTAACTCCTGGCAGGCAAGGGCCTGCGACCTACCAGATGTACATTCCCCTATTATCTGATATGATTCTCAACCTTGACGCAGCTTGCTACAGGAATGATGTGTGTTTCACTGTAACAGGAACTTGAGGTGTCAGTCCCTCCCACCTACTAGAATGTGAAGCCTTAGCAGACCCCAGATGGGAGAACTTGGTGTTGGCTTCTTCCCTTCTTTTGCGAATGTGACAGCGAATCAGCAAATCCAAGCCTTTACCAACAAACACTCTGAGAGCCTGGGCCAGGGCAGCTCTCTCTACAGCCGCTTCCAGACGGAAGCCAGAAGGAGCTCAGATATCTCACCAGTACGACCCTCCAGCAGGGGGTGGGACTTTACACTTTCTTGCAACCTCTGCTATGTCAAGGTCAAGCCACCTTCTCCCAAAGGGGAGATGTACCCCCCTCTTCCCAGAGTCCCAGCATGCAGCTGGCACAGTTCTCTGGTGGGGATGACCACTACTCCCATCCATATCATTAACACTTTTTCAGTTTATGGTTGGATGTGGGTTCTAGGACCTATTCTGGGTATGTCGTTGGTTATAGTTGGGTAGGGCCCACCCCCCGGGCTCCTCGGGGGCACCCAGGGCCTGCACCTGACTCTCCTGATTGTGCTTCTGCCGCCGCTGCTCCATCCTCTTCTCTAGCTCCACCTCCTGCAGCAGCAGAGTGTCTTGGCACTTCTCCCATAGCTGCACGGCTTCTTGGAAGTAGCTGAAGAGGTCTGAGCTCTGCCGCTCTGTCTGCTTGGCCAGGGCCTCAAAGGATTTCTGTGGTGACAGAATCCACAGTAGGAGCCTGGAGGGCTGACTGGCTCAGGGTTGCAAGAAAAGGGCCCACTCAAGGGGCCCTGGACCTCCCAGAACTGTCATTCCCTGGGATCCTGTCTCTCAAAGTCAACTTCCAGGCTGCACTTGAGTTTCCGTGGCTTTCCTGCTCGTTAAGATAGTGTCTCTGGGTTGCCTGGCTTTAAATTTCCATTTCTAGACCTGTCTTCTATCCCACTGAAGCCACTGACAGGACCAACTGTAGACAGACCACCAGCCAGGGACCCTGGGTGGGAAATTTCCACCTTGGCTTGGATCATTTTGGGGTTTCAGAGTTTCCTGACTCAGAACACCTGGGCCAGATACCTCACCTGCTGTTAAAGCCCTCCCACCACCCACCTCTCCCTGGCCTGGGCCAAAGCTGGCAACATGTGGCTTTACAAGCTAAATTGGGCCTGCATCTAGGTTTTTGTTTATTTTTTTTAGCTCTTTGGCCTGAGCATGACCTGTCCAGTTTAAAATGATTCGAGGAAAAAAAAAAGTGGCTGATATTGTAGCACAGTGAATTAAGCTGCCACTTGGGATGCCAGCATTTGGTACTGGAGAATCTGTTTAAATCCCACCTGTTTCTGCTTCCATTCTAACTCCCTGCTAATGAACCTGGGAAAGGAGCCACAGATAACCCAAGTGCTTCGGCACCTGCCACCTTCATTAGAGGCCAGAAGGAAGTTGCAGGTTCCTGGCTTCAACCTGGCCCAGCCCTGGCTGCTGTGGCCATTCAGACAGTGAACCAGCTGATGGAATCAACAGATACTCTGTCATTCCGCCTTTCAAATAAGTAAGACCTTTTTAGAAAAGCAAAAGAAGCTAATGAGGTGAGAATTCCATGAAATCTAAGTTTCAGAGTGTGTCACTCAGGTTACTGGGACACAGCCATATCTGTTTCTGCACTGCCTAGGGCAAATCCATGGGCTGTTCTTCACAGGGAACATGTGTAGACCCCACCACTAGATGACAGGCATCCTGAGGCTGGGGGCCCAGGGTCAGCCAGCCTTGAACTCTCAGGGTTTGAGGGAGCTTTCCTGGAGTTCCCACCTAAAAGGGCGGGAGGGGTCAGATGCAGGGGAGTGACCAGCACAGGGGGCTTTGCTCTGAGGGTTTGGAGTAAGCAGACACATTGGGGACTCGCGAGTTGGCATGCCCCGTTGCTGCTCACTTCCAGTTTCCTACAGCCCAGTGCACTGGGATAAGCCCCTTGCACACTCATCCCTGGCTGCAGGGTCCCCAGCACGCACATCCAAGAGCTCCAGCTTCTTCTCCATCTTTCGCTGGAGTGTTCCCACCATGTGGAAGAAGGTTGGGCTCACCACACTCTCCGCCTCTGCCTCGCTGAAGGCTTTCCAGTCTAGTAGCTGCTTCTGGAAGGGATGACATTGTGGCAAGGCCCGGCTCAGGGCTGCAGACCATGGCTGGGTGCCGCCCCACCTTGGCAGGACTCAGGGTTAGTGTTATCTAAGGGGTTTGGGGTGGTGGCCATAACCCATGGAAGAACAATGCCCGGTGCCAAGTGTGAGTAGAAGGGCAAGGTGCAGCCTGAGGTGGTTCAGAGAGCACATGGCTTCCTTTCACATGGGTGGGGAACTTCCTAAGGGAGGTGCCTGAGAGATGGCTTAGGTCAGCTGGGGAGGGGCTGGGCAGATGCCCAGAGGCTGGGGAGTGAGTGGCTGTTGCTGGGCTCCATGTTAGGGAGGAGACTGGTGGGCGCATCAAGCCCCAGCCCCTTGCTCCTCTCTTTGGGCGCACCTTGCAATCCTGCACCCGAACCAGGCATTCCTGCCAGGTCTTCTCATGGAGCAGGCGGAGCCGCATCCCACTGTCCGTGTGGTAGGTGTCTCCACGGGAGGGCAGAAAGCAACACATAGGTCAGCATAGCGAGAGGGAGTAGAAGGGAGCTGTCCCCTCCATACCACTGCTAGCCTCCTTCCACGCCCCAGTGAATGCCTGTACCTCCAAGGCTCTTGAGGTACAGATTGGTAATGCCCTCTCAGCTTTCTCCTCATGCAGTCTCTGATGCCCCAACAACTTAAGTGCCCTCCCACTCCACCATGATGGACTCCTCTCCATCTATTCTGATTATTTCTGACCCTGATTCTAGACTCAGTTTAGCTGCACTGAAACCCTAACACGGCCAGAAGGGTGCCCATGGACTGTGTTCACAGGTCCTGAGTGGGTAACAGCTCAAGGACTTGCTCCAGCAGAAGGTGTGGAAGCCCTTCCCTCTGCTCCTGATGTACAGGAAACAACGTGGCTGATGTCTTAGATGAGCATCTGCTGTTGCATGCTCCTGACAGCACATGGCAAGAGCACACAGACATTCTGTGGGCTCTGTGACAGGAGCTGGAGGGGGAGGGCAGAGCAGATGGCAATGGGGTGTAGGTTCAGGATGCTGGACAGGGTTAGCAGGCACTGGCTCAGAAACAGGAGAAGCTCCCAGTCCGTGGCCAGGCATCCCCAGCCTTTCAGGAGGGTCATAGGGATGGACTTTCTGCCCACTTCCCTGCTTCCACTCTTGCAGTGTGCTGACCTCAGTGCCCCATTGTGGGTTCCCAGTGCCCCCAAGGTGAAGCTCAGTCTCCCCAGGTCTACCTAGGGTAGTTGGCCCCTTTGGATCTTCCAGCCTTTTTTTTGCTGCTGCGTTCTTTTCTAGAGCCCCAGCTCTGCTTTGCTTCAGAATGTACACCTGCTTGGAACACATCTTCCTACCAGCCATTTTTGCCTTGCCACTTCCTTGTTCAAGTCTTCCATGACTTAACCCTGGCTGGGTCCCTGGCCATGGGGTCACAGGGCTGGCGACCCATCTACTCCCTATTGTTAATGTCCTGCTTGGCTTGCCTTCTTAGGACTGGATACATTCATGGGTAGAGTCAGCTGCTGATTGTCCCTGGCCCAGTACAAATGCCTGTTCCTAGGAGGTGAAGAACCAACAGTAGCCATTGCGATTATTTAGAATCTCAGGGCTCTCACATAAACACTCTGAGAGAACTAGGCATGTTGCTGAATGTGATGAGCCCAAGAACCAAGCCAGAAAGAGTTATGTCCGTTCATTGGCTGTGTGACCCTAGGCAGAGTTCAATCTGGGTCTCCCATGTGGGTGTCAGAGACCCAATCACCTGAGCCATCGCTGCTGCCTCCCAGGGTCTGCATTGGTGGGAAGCTGAAATCAGAAGCCAGAGCCAGTGAACCCAGACACCCTAATATAGGATAGAGGCCTCCTACCAGACGAGATGCCCAAGTCTACAGAGCATTTTTTAAGCACTACCACTTATGATTTGATGCTGGCTATTAGCTGGGCCCTCCACATGTCTGGACATCCACCTGTAAGGTAGACCCCAGTATTACTCCTTCTGACACCCCCATTTCACAAAGAAAGAAACTGAGGCCATAAGATGGCTCTGACTACCCTAAGGCCACACAGCTGACATGGATGTCAAACCCTTGTTCCTGATGGTAAGACCATAGGCTTTGCCCCATGCTCCTGAGACATGGTCGTTGGAGCCATCCCTCTGTCTCCACACTTGGGTCAGGGGTTGGGGTCAGAGTTCATGGCTGACATAGATTGCGGGGGATCTTGGGAGGGAGGAAGCCCTAGCTAAGGCTCTCAGAGCTTATGGTCTCTGATCCCTGCTTCCTTAGGAAGGAGGTGCCACCACTTCTTCCTCCTACCTGGCTGCCCAGCCAACCTATGATGGATCTGTGACTGTACTCAGCAGAGCCTCCCAGCATCACTCACCGAGCTGCTTGTTCAGGGAGTTGAGAGAGGAGTGCCACTCATTCAGGCGATCCTTGTTATAAGTGGGGGGCAAGAGGTCGCTGGGGAAGGCAGACAGAGGAAAGCATGTGTGAGCCAGCGCTCGCTCACCAGAACTGTGAGCACTTCTGAGGAGTGTGTCTGCAGCACCTGAAGAACCAAGGGGCACCTGCCGGGGACTTCCTGGTGCCAGAAACACATGACACAGACAGATGTGCTAATACTAAAGAGCAAGTTGCTGATGAGAACGCAAGGCTGACTTCTCCCAGTTTCTATTACTTGGCCAAGGAAGCCTACTGCTAGGAACCTCCTTTGAGATAAAAGCAGAAAATGCATGCAAAGTACACATGTGAGGACCCTCACTTTAATAGGACTTTACATAAACCTGCATAATACAAATTTATTGGAAGACTCTTCATATCCAACAATAGAAAGCTTCTAACTAAAGTCATTAATCCTCTTAGAAAAACAATGTAGCCCAGACACCAATGGTCAGTTTCATTAGCTTCTTCCACTGGGAGGAGGAGTCTGTTCCTCCATCCCAGGAACCCAGGTGTAGCCATGTGATTGCTGTGGTCAGTGGGACACTAGCATGCACGACCTAGTCAAGGTTTGCATGTGACCTTGCCCTCTTGTGTGACCTAGGAGAGGAACCCAGGGACCTTGTGGGAGTCGTATGGTCCTGTCAGTACCCACCCTGCCTCTGACTCATAGGGTAGCCCCTGCTGTTCTCTGTCCGGGTCATGTGGCTCGCTCAGCACAAGTCCAACACTGCTGTTATACAGTCTCCCAGTTCTGGCAAGGAGTGTCTATGTGGATACATTGCTTGTCAACATCTCTCCCTCCTTCTGGATGGGTGGTTGACCAGCCTTAGGTGTGCATGGCCTGTGAGAGGCATGGGGCAAGGCAGAGAGGAAAGTGGCACACACACCTTTCTGAGAAGGCTTTCTTAGGAGAGCATAGTGCCTGAGTGAGGGGAAAGGCATTCCTGCAATTAGATCGACAGTCCTGGGGACCATATGTCTCCCCCAGAGAAGGCCTGGCCTTGTCTGGCTGCTGCTGGCCAAATTGTGGGAGCAGTTACAAGAGATGGGGTCCTGGACATGAGCTCAGGGGCTCAGTGCCGCCTCCTAGAGGTGCTGGCATGTAACTGTTTGAGGGCAGCTGGAGTCCAAAAGAGAGTCCAGAACTGTGCCTCAAGGGATGGGACCAGGAAACAACACACTTTGTCCAGGAACTCAGAGTCAGAAATGTGTTGAATTATTGCAAACAGCACAGGTGCTTTTTCAGGCTTGTTAATGTAAACCTGAATCACAAGATAGAATGGAGCAGGTGGTGCCTGCCTTGGGGAACCCCTATGGCTCAGGTCACATGGGATCCTAACAGCCATTTATATTCTAGGACTTTGATTCTAAGGTGGGTGAGAGGTGCAGATAAGAAGAGCCTGTGTCACGGCACTGTCAGATGGGAAGAAGGGACACTCCCCAACCCAGGAAGCATCTCCAGCGGGCAGGGCCACACTGCTCAGGGTACCAGCTGCACAGTGCCCCGGCTGTAGGCCTTCAGGATCCAGAGCTCTTAATGGGCAGCCTAGCAAACAACTTTGCTATGGGTTCAGAGCTGAGCATAGACTCTCAGGCAGGAAGAGCGCCCATGCCCGCTGATAGCAGCAACCTCCCCACTGGCATTCCAGCCTCCAGTGTCAGACCCACTGAAGCTAGCGAAGCCTCTGCTACCTCACTGCCCTCAACAGAAGGTCTAAGCTCCTGGCCATGGCCCACAGACCCCACAGGCCTCCCTTCCACAGGACCCTCAAACCCAACTCCCCACAACCCCCTACCCACACCATCCGTACCAGATGGAGCACAGGTGCTCCAGCCGCTTCTTCTGCAGGACTTCCTGGGTCACCAGCAGGTCCTCCAGCTCCTTTTTCACTGCTGGAGGAGCCTGGATGCTCTCGCTGGCCATGAACTCACTGGGCAGCCAGACACAGCATCATGCAGAGAGGAAAGGAGACAAGAGGAGAGGTGGGGGCCGGTGGGGGTGGGGAGGAGGGTGAGTGTATGAGAGGGAGGGTGACTCAGGGTAGAAGACTCAGAGCTCTGGGGCTTCTACCATCACGGGGACACTGAAGGGCAGGGTGGGGGTGGCATGTAGGAAGAAGGGAGGGAAGGGCCAACGAAACCCTCACAGCATGGCACGTGCCTGCTCAGATCACACGGAGCTGCTGACAGATGCCTGTCAGCTCTGGAAGCCTTGCCCGAGCCTCCGCTCCTACCCCCAGTACCCCATCCCTGATCTCCTCCCCCACCCTTGGCCTTCCACTGCTGGTGCTTTGGATGTATGCAGTGGTTTTGTGACTTTGGCCCAACAGACGCATTCCTCGCAGGGTGGCCAGGCTGACCTGAACTCCTGCAGCATGGCCTCCTTCTTGAGCGCTTTCCAGGCATCCACCAGGCCCTGCCAGCGGTGGCGGGTGTCCAGCTCCTGCTGTAGGGTGGCCTCCATCAGGTTGACGAACAGCTGGGAAATGGCCCTCCGGTTGCCCAGCAGGGCGTGGTTCATGATCTGTGGTCACAGGTGAGGCAGGGCTACAACTCAGCAAGATTCTCACATAGAGAATGAAGCATGGTAAGAAAGGGGTGGTGGGTGACTGGGAGGCTCCCTGAGTAGGTACAGGCTGAGGAGTGGAGTGGGATAGCGGCAAACTGGGAGGAGTCCCCCAGGGGTCAGTAGGCAGCTGAGGAAGCTGCCTGGGGCTGAGCAGTCATGGACAAGTGACAAGGGTCTTCCTGGAAGGCTTCACCACGAGTGGACCACACAATGCTCAACTCAGCTCCAGGCCACATCAGATCATTTATCAAGGGGAAAGGAGTAGAGCATTCCCATGGGCTCTAGGCTGCTCACCATTTTTAAAATAAACTTGTCCCTAATGCAGAGTGCTCACGCCAGGACAATAAGAGGTGGGACCCAGGGCCCTGATGAGGACAGAGCTAGAACATTCTCTAGGCAGATCTCCCAGTAACTGTCACCTGGGCACCCTTGGCGGGAGGGAGGGACAGTGCTTCATTGTGTGGCCCTGTTCTGCCCTTCAGCATTCCTGCTCCTGTTATGTCATGGGAATAGCCTCAAATGCCAACCCAAACCACCCAAAGCATGCTGGTGAAGCGGGGGCCCTGTCTAGCACAGCACATGGAGACCCCATTGGTGCTTTTCATTGGAGACCGAGGTTTGAGGCCAGCTGTGCTTCCTGGCTGGGGAATACTAACAGGGGTTTGTTCAGGCTCCATAGCCACACTCTGGCCAATTAGAGTGATAACATTTGCATGATTAAATGAGCAAAATGCACCAAGGTCAAGTAGCAAGTGCCAGTTCCTATAGTGAGTACAGGAAACAAGGCATGGAAAGATAACCGGAACTTGGAGAGCTCTCACTCTCCCAGGAACACTATGTCTACAGTTTTGGTGTTCTCCTCTGTCCCACAAGAGCTTCCACTGCTGAGTCCTGGCAGGTATCATAGTCATGAATGGGTGGGAGGCCCTTACAGGTGCAAGTGCAGTTATTTTGGGAGCTTCACATCTGGGCCATGGAGAGAGAGGGCTAGATTCCTCCTTGCCAACCTTGTGCCTACACCGTGTCGAGGGCACCACACCTAGATGCGTGCTGTACCATCTGTGATTCTGAACACCTACACTCATTTCAGCCCGCGCTGCTGCCAGGAGACTCAGCTCAGCCACGCCACTGCCAGGAAATCCACAAATGCAAAATGTACCCCTGGGCAGCCAGAAGTGGTCCTCCTTTCTCATAGCCAAGGGCCCAAACTGTATCCTGACTTTAAAGACATCAAACAAGTGTGACATTCACGTTTCCCATCCCCCAAGAGAGCAGCTGGCGGAGGCTGGAGGTGTGGGTAAGAGGAGGCAGTGGGGACAGAAGTAAGAGGCAAGTATGGCTCAGCAGTAGGTACTGACAAGAGGCCCAGGAGAGAGCAGAGCAGCTGCAAAACCGAGACAGGGGCAGAGTGGAGCTGCTCAGGAGGGCGGAGATTGCCCTGAGACCACAACAGTCCCCAAAGAATGACAGTGTAGCCACTGATCCATCACACAGAGTAGCTGAGAAACATGCCAGGAGGCACACACAGTGCAAGCATCAATGCTGGGGTAGGTGTTGGGCATAGCAGTTAAGATGCTATCTGGGATGTCCGCATCACACATCAGACTGCCTGGGTCCCAGCTCTGCCTCTGCTCCCAACTCCAGCTTCTTCCCACAGCATACCCTGGGAAGAGGAAAGGGATAGCTCACATATTTGGGTCCCTGTCACCCATGTGGGAAATCTGGATTGAGTTCTGAGCTCCTTGCTTTATCCTGGATGCTGTGGGAGTGAGAGTAGATGCAGGAATTCCTCCCTGTCATCTCTCTCTCTCTCTCTCTCTCTCTCTCTCACTCTCTGTCTTTCTCAAGCCATGTCTGAGTATCTGGTTCAAAGAAGGCATCAGTGTGCAAACAACAGCCATGTGCTAGGTACAGGCCCACTTTAACACTGTCAGGAAAGTTGTGTAAATCACAGGAGAAGATTCTACTGAAGATGCTTACAACAACATTTCCCTGGAAATGCTCCAGAGGAGAGGTCCCACTGTGCCTGACATGGGCTGGGGGTGCCCTGGGAGGATGGCTGTGCCTCCTCCCACACCCTGGGTGGGGGTGTGTGTCCATCTGGGTGCCAGCAAACCTCTCACCATGGCTTCTTGGTCTATCAGCCGTTGCACGTCTAACTTCATGAGGTAGGACGTTTTCTCCAAGATCTCTACATACTTCGTCAGCACGCTTTTCAGCTGGCAATGACATGGCATCAGTCAGTGCTCGCAATGAAGGAAGCAGATGGAAGCCCTAGCAACTGCAGATTGGTGGCCATCAGCTGACCCCGTCTGCAGCTCACTCACTTTCTCAGCCCTGGAGAACTCCAGCAGGTGCAGGGCTTTGTCTAGATTCTTTATCCCCTGCTTCTGCTGCAGGAACAATGTAGTCACCTTCTCCCACAGCTCCCACAGCATCTGTGCACAGAAGGGAGTCACACAGGGGCCCGGCTAGGAGGGTGGGTGGCTGGGGTAGGCTGAGCCAGGAAAACAGAGCCCTACTTGGAAGGTGTAGTTCTCAAAGTTGATGTCGTTTTCCACCTTTGTGAAGAGATGGTTGATACTTTCCTCAGACTCAGACAGTTGTTTCAAAAAACCACCCCCAGTTTCCAAGATGAGAGGTTCCATTTCCTGCAATGGGTCAGAGGCCTGGGTTATGGCCCTGGCCCTGACCCCCACCCCGTAATCCCCCTAATCCCCTGCTGAGACAAGAGGACTACCTCCTCTGAGAGACACTGGCCAGGCAGGGTGCCAGCAATAGCTGGGATGAGTCCAGGCTTTTGCAGAGCCCACTTTTAGTGCTCCTGGGTAGGAAATCAGGCCCCAGGAAGACTTGGAGGGTATGAGGGAGGTGTGGTTCTGAGCAGAGAGGGAAGGTGCCAGGACTTGCGGGCTACCAGAGATGAGTTTCTGGAGGGGCCTGGGAGCCAACAGCAAGGACAGGCACTGACCGTCAGCAACAGAACTGATGGGAAGATCAAAGATTGGGCTTCAATTTCAGTCCCCTGGGGCACCTACCATGCAGCCCCACTCTGTGTTGACTCAGTCTAGACTCTTGGCCACCCATGCAGTAATGGTAGCAGCAGGCCTTTCCCCAGAGAGAAGGCAGGCCACACTTACGATAAGTACCAGCCACTCCCGTGTGGTTAACAGGATTCCAATCATATCGACCTGGAAAACCTGGGTGGCTGGGTTGGGGGACAGTGAGGAGACCCCAGAAGCAGTGGGTGGGGAGAGTGAGCGAAAGAGCGAGTGAGGACCTCACCATCCCGATCTGTGCGATCTCTTCCTGGAAGCTGGCCAGGCAGCTCTCATATTTCCTGCGCTTGGGATCCTCTGCCACCTGCAGGGGTTCGGTGCGGGCCTTCTCTGGAACTGTGAAGCAACAACAGCTGTGAGTGCTCCTGGGCTGAGGCTGCTCTGCATGGCAGGCTAGGGCTCAGAGCATGGAGAGTGCCAGGCCAACCAGGACACAGGGGCTCAAGTGAAGAGGGAAAAGAGAAAAGTAGTCACTAAACACTGTAGGAAATGAAGTTTCAGAGACACATATCAATGCTGAGAAAAAGATCCCAAAGGTGGTATGCACAACAAAAATGTTGGTAGGTTTTAAAAATATGGTAGTAACAGCCCTCACTTAACACAGCACTTGCTGCATAGTAGGTGTTGTTCTAACTCCATTACTTCTCACGACTCAGCAAAGAGCTCCTACAAGGTTACTTTCAAAAAACCTCCAGGGGAAACGGATTGAAAGATGTTGGTTTGGGCGCAAAAGCTTTTTTAAATCCATGTGTAGTTTTTGCATCAGATGCACTCTTTGAAAGAGCTCATTACGGGCTCATTTTCCAAGTGAGAAAGGAAAGGCAGGCAGGGATAATGGATAAAGTGGGTGAAAGGGCAACAGGGCCATGGGTCATGTGCTCTTGGCTCTGCGCTCCTGCCCAATGCTCTGCTATATGAGTGCTCCCCTGGAGTGCTTTTGTGGAGGTATGCATGAGTGTCCTGCTTTGCTCTCTGACCTGCTTTCTTGGTTCTCCATAGTGAGGAGGCTTTAACTCTGAATCACAGAGAGAAAGGGCCTCCATGTTGAGATCAAGTCCTGTGAGGGTGCTTGCAGTGCATGTGTGGACTGAGAGATAGTATAGCACAGGCCAGTGGAGCTAAGACCACCCATAGTCCAACGCCTTTCACCAAAAAGCCCTGGCTCCCTGAGCAGGCAGGAAATTCCCAGATGAGATGCCCAAGTGAACATGCCCCTAGGGGCCAGTGAGGGACACAGCATGACTTTCAGGGGTAGGCTCTATGTCTTGCCCAGGCAGGCCTGTTCTTGGGTAAAGGGGCTCACAGATGTGGTCTAGGAGGCCCCGCACTTCCCGGGCGGCCACGGCATTCTCATTCTCTTCGGCTCTTTCCTTCTTGCTTTTGTCTGTTTCCCTGAAGCACAAGCAGAGGAGAGGAGTAAAGGCTCATGCTCTGCCATCCCCATTCACCCACATACATCCAGCCAGGCTTGGAGTCTCTAGAGGGATTGTGTGTGGGCATCCCTGGCCCGGGTCCATCCTCATCCCAGAGAGCCCTGAGCAGTGTCCCTCCTCCCAGACACTGCATGGCCCTGAAACAATAAGCCCCGACCCTGTCCTCAGTGAGCTGGCTTCTTTTCCAGATGAGAAACCCAGTTGGGAAGGGTAACTCAAGCCATCTACCATGTGGGCTGATGGAGGATCAGAAGGACAGGAGCCACCGAAAAAATCAGGTGCCTTTAGCTATTCCTGGGACCAGGACCAACCCCTGTGATGCCCAGGTCCCAGCAGGTGGGAGGACAGAGCTGGGACTCAGGACAAGCTGTTTCAGTTGGGGGAATTGGACATCCTTCTCTTCCTCTCCGGTTTTGGCTCAGTTGAGAGCTTTCCTGACCCTTGTCCCACAGGCTTATCCACGGAGCCACAGCTATTCCCCCACTCCCTTTGAGACTTCATTCCTACCAGGCAAACATCCTGTGGGACTCCCGCTGTGTGGCCTGGCAGCAGGACCTACCTGTACAGAACGGGGTTTTCGGTGGTCGAGACACGGGGGAGGCTGGCCTTCCACTTGTGCTGCCCAGGAGGCACCTGCTCTTCAGGCCCATCTGCCTTCTTCAGAGAGCTTTTCTTCCTGGCAGAATGTTTCAGGGTCCCAGAACGTTCTGCTGCCCGCTTTCTCGTGTCTGCTAGGGATTGGACCAGCTGCACCTGGATCCATGGGAGACGAGGATTGGGTGCTCAGAGTTACAGATGCCCTGTACTCTTGTGTTGGCCGTGCCTGCCTCAAAAGGACACATGGAGACCTGCCACAGAGAAGGCACTCTGCAGGGAGGCCTCCACAACCCCGGGAGCTCACGCCCACCTAGGGTTCTCCTCCCCCACATTTAAGGATGGCAACTCTTCAGAAACTAGGACAAGGAGCCAGATGCTCATCCCAGCCTTGTTTACAATCACAAGACCTGGAGACCCAGGAGCATCCAACAATCAGAGATTGGGCACGTGACCATGGCATGCTCCTTCCATGGATGGAGTGTCAGGCATTTATATTAAAGATGAGGCTTACAATTTCTTAGGAGAGGGTACTAGTTAAATGTATCAACTGAAGGTGTGCATGAAACAAAACCAAAAGTATACAGTGTGATTTCAAAGTGGCATAGGGGGAAAAAAAAGGTTGGGAGTGTGTTTAACCTTCCGAATAGCAAGTTGCTTACAGTGGAGGTAGGAGTCATTTAATTATTCTTTTGTATCATTTTCAAAGACTATCTATAAAGAGCATTACTTAGAGTCCAATGTGGGAATAAAAACTCTTTTTAAATAAGTGATCTAGAAGCCCCAGGGAAAGATTGGGTTCTGTGCATTTCTGTTCAGAGATGCTGTTTTCCTGCACAGTGCTTTAGAGGGGTCAACAACCTCCACAGCCACTAAGAGGAGCCTTCCTTGGAGCATTGTGGGGCTCAAGGTGAAGTTGTGTATGCAAAGGCATCCCAGAGACACTGCACTGGAGAAAAGCCAGTCCACGCCACTGGCCTGGGACGAAGCCCACTTAGAAACTTCAGAACTATTTTGGACACAGATCCAAGACATCAACTGATGGATTCAGGCTGTTTCTGAGCTATTTAAAATTTTCACTAAAGTTCTTTCATTTTCAAGAGCGGCCATTCTAGTTCTGCATCAATGCCTTTGAAGAAGTAGTAACAACTGGTTGGAAAAATCACAGCCCGATAGGAAAGCCCTCACAGGGAAGAAGGGGCGTTTCATGGAGAGCACAGGGAAGGGGCGGAACCCAGAGCTCAGGCGGCCCTACCTGGGCCTGGAAGATCTGCTGGTAGACGCTCCCACTCTGCACCTGCGTCACCTTCCCCACCGGCGACGACATCTCTTTGTCGCCCCTGCCAGGAGTCCCGCTGTTCTCCAAGAAACCTGTCTGGGATGTGGCCTCCTCAAACCCGTGCTGGCCTCAAAAGCAGGTCCAGGAGGCATCCACCCCTGTAGCGGAGACCTCCACGCCGGCTCAAAGTTTTCCTTTTTAAATACGACAAAATTGAGAGTCAGGGAAGCTTGAAATCAACCCAGGGGGCTTAACCCTCGGCGCCTGACACCAAGCAACCCCAGCGACAGGAGCTGAGGAAAGGAGAAGGAAGATTCTTCGGGGGACACGGGCACCCCAGGATTATTGTTTGTCCTCCTCCCTCGTCCCCTCCCCCTGCCCCGCCCCGCTTCTTCCGAGTGCCTCTGGGAAAGACGCGGACGACCAAGCTGTCCGCTGGGGCTGGAGCCCCATGCCCCCTGCTCTGAATCCTACTCCAGGAGCCGACCCTCCAGGGGACACGGAGAGGGAGCGGCCTGATTCTGGACACCCGAATGATAAACGTAACATCCAGTCCAATCCTCCCGCACCTTTCCCGAGTCCCCCAGGCAGCCCAGGGCAGCACCTCAGATCCCCAGCTCCGCCACCAGCACTCTCGAAAGGGACTCTGCACAGCGGCCCCACCGGCGGGAGAGAGCCGCTGTGTTGTCAGTCCAGCTGTATCCGTGGCAGGACGCTTGGTCTCCAGGGTAACGCGGGCCGGTCGCGCTGGCCCCGCCCCGCTTCCCTGGCCCCAAGCCACATTGCCCAGGAGTGACCCACACCACGGAGTGGGGGAACTGCTCCCCTGAAGGCTGTTTTCTCCTCGGATACCATCCCCTGGGCAGGGATCCAGTGCAGAGCACTACTAAATGCTCCCCATGCCATCTTCCTAGGGCAAGTGACCTCGGCTAGCATCGGAAACTAGGCAGTTGGATGGACCCCTTCATTTTCATACCTGGCTTTACTAACAAATTGAATTATGACAGTGAAAACCAGTTCGTTTTCGCTGGAAGCAAAGTGTGGGTGACTGAGGAAAGGGATGAAAAATAATAAATAAAAAATGTCCACCCATTACTTTCAGTTTCTGGTCTCTGCCCCTCCTAGGAGGTCTATTGCACCCCAAATACTCTTTTTTTCGCTGCCCGAGATATCATGGGTTCTAGTTCCTAGCACACCTGTAATTTGAGTATTTCTTTCGTTTTCCCAAAAATGGCATGGTTTAAATACATGGGAATACCACATATATCACTTTATTATCATTAAAGAATGCATTTATTATGGAGAATTACAAAATAGCTAAGCATTCAGTGGAGACCATGAGAACAAGCCATAATCCTATCACAGAGAATTTGCCTCCCCAGTTTAAGGGACTTTAAGTTTGGATCATGTGTGGCAATATGTGTTTGCCTTTTGCATGGTATTCCCAATCTGACCACTATTCTGTTCTCTATTTCTGTGAAGTCAACTTCTTAGCTTTTACATATAAATCAGAAGATGTAATATTTGTCTTTCATCACACCCTCCAGTTCCACCCACGTGGTTACAAACACCATTTCATTCTGTTTGTGGGTCAACAGTGCTCCCGACTGTGTTTATACCACACTTCACCCATTCTTCCATCAGACAGGGACTTCCTATCTCGGCTATTATGCAGAGTGCTGCAATGAGCACGGGAGTGCCGACACCTCCTTGACCTATTGATTCTAACTCCTTTGGGACTGCTGCATCACAAGGTAGTTCCATTGATATTTAAAAAAAAAACTTGCATACTGTTTTCCATAACGACCATATTAATTTACACTCCTACCAAGAATGCAGGTGAATTCCTCCTTCAAAGCATCCCTACCAGCGTTTGTCTTCCCGCCCTGCCCCCAACCCTTTTTTTAGTAACTGTTCTACCTTGGGTGAAAAACGTCTCGTTGTGGTTTTGATTTGTATTTCCCTTATCGTTAGTGATGTTGAGCATTTTTTGTTCATGTGCTTGGTGGCCATATATATGTCCTCTTTTGCAAAATCTCCATTCAAGTCATTTGAATACTTTTAAACCAGATGATGATGATCATGGATTTTGCTGTGAACTGCTTGAGTTCCCTTTTTGGATGAATGCTTTGCAAACATTTTCTTCCATTCTGTAGGTTGTCTCTTCAGTTTTAAAAGTTTCCATTTCCTTTGCTATGTGGAAGATTTAGCTTGATGCAACCCTATTTGTTTTTTTACTTTTGTTGCCAATGCTTATGGTATCATCTGCACAAAACAGAATCTTTTCATGCCAATATTTCATGGAATATTTTTCTCACATTTACTTCTGGTATTGCCCTAGATTAGACCTGACATTTCATTTGGTTCATAGGGATCTGATTTTTGTATATGTGAGAGATATATCCAGTTTTTCTGCATTTGCATATCTAGTTTTCCCAGCAACATTTACCAAAAAGATTGTCCTTTATACAATGTATATTCTTGTGGCTTTTGTCAAAATTCATTTGGTTGTGGATATTTGTGTTTTATTTCAGGGCGCTTGTCAGCATAATGCTGTTTGAGTTCCTATAACTTTGCAGTATGTTATGAAGTCAGGTATTGTAATGTCTACAGCTTTGTTCTTTATGCTTAAGCTTGCTTGAACCATTGGGAGTGTTTTGTGATTCCACATGAATTTTATTTTTATTTGTTACATGATTTTGTTTTCAGTAATTTTTTGCCTGCACAGCTAGAGTCTCTTGCAGATGACATTTTTAATGCACCTAATCTGGAAAAACTCCAGCCATTATCCCTTCCAGTACTTTTCTGTCCATTTTCCCACTTCTTTCCCTCTGGGATGCCTAGCGTGTGTATGTTGGTTTATCTGATAGAGTGCCACAAGTCCCCTGGGTTATGCCCATGCCTGTAACTTGTCATGCTACCTGCTTTCAAAAGCCTTTGGTGTTCTGTCTGAGCCTGGAAGGCCTGGTTCTTTAGGGAGATGATGTCTCAGTGAGGAGATGAGCAGATATTAATCAGATCAGCACAAAGTGTCACCTGATTAATAACAACTGTTATTTATTGAGAGTTTAGGATATGCCAAGCACTTGATTGTTAGGACCAGTGCTGTGGTACAGTGGATCGGGCTGCTGCCTGTGATGCCAGCATCCCAAATCAGAGTACCAGTTCAATTTTTGATTCTGATCCAGCTCCTTGATAATGCACCTGGGAAGGCAGCAGATGCTGACTCAAGTCCTCGGCCACCTGCCATCCCATGTGGGAAATCTGGTGATTTTTAGGCTGTTAGATTTGGCCTGGCTCAGCCTGACTCATTGCAGCTATTTGAGAAGTAAACCAGCAAATAGAAGATCTGATTCTCTAACTCTATCAAATAAATAAAAAATGACATTTTTAAAATAAAAGTGTTTGTAGGTATGAATTCATTTTATCCTAAAAACTATTTTGAAATGGCAGGTGTTGCCTGATATAGATATAGATGATATAGATATAGATATGGACATAGATATAGATATAGATATAGATATAGATATAGATATAGATATAGATATAGATATAGATAGATAAGGAAAGAGAACACAGAATGACAAAGTGACTACACCAGTGTCACTCAGCTATAAAATGGTGGCATGGGACTCCTAGTTTTCTGTTTCTGAGAGTAGAATGAAAAAGCTTAGTAGTGGAGATGCAGCTAAAAACATGTTTGGTGACAGGACTTGGTTTATTTAGGGGCTTAATAATGACAACCATGTTACAACAAGAGGTGGATGAGGATTTCCCTTGGCCATACTGCAAGGGTTCTCATGTCAGCTGCCTGGGCTTCTGGAGGGGTCTGTGAATGGTCAGCATCTAACCAGGTCTCAGGCCATCACAGCCCTGCACTCCAGCACAATCTACTTGGCCAGCCACCCCGGCTGAGCCTCTTCCGGAGCAGCTCTGAGCAGCCTCGGTGCTCCCCTGCCTCCAACACCCAGCAGCTTGCTTGCTCAGACAGCACTGCTTGTGTTGTCTCTCACCTGAAATGCCCACCCACCCATCACTGCCTACTCAGGCAAGTTGCTTTCCCAGGTTCTCCAGCCCTTGTCACCTGTGCAGCTCCTTTGTGACCAGGAGCTGTTCTGCTCCAGAAAAGAACCCAGGTCAGTTCTGCTCCATTTGTCATCCTGGTGCCCATGGAAAGAAAGCTCCTTGGGTCCACCCTGCCTCTCTGATCATGGTAGGAATGATGGATTTCCTTCAGTCTCTCACTCACCCCCATGAAGCCTTGAAAGAAGGAAGCAGTGAGAATCCTGTTGAACTGAAGAACAGACTGTGTTCTGGGGAAAGATGCAGCCTGGCAGTTACATTTTTCTGATGTAAACCCTGTGCCACATTCTTCTATGATGCAGCATCCTCTCTTATATTTCAACTATGTGCAACTTCCCATGGTTGCTTGGGCTGTGGGAGTCACTAAGGGGCAAAGTTGGCCCAACCAACTTTAGTTTGATTTTCTTCTTCTTCTTCTTCTGTTAATGGAGTGAAGCAGTCCTGAGGCTTCAGCCCCAGTGGCCATCCCACAGGTGGTCAATGCCATCTGCTATTGGCAAGCACGGTAATGGTGCCATCTCATTATGGGAACAGCTGCTGGTTAAGCCTGAGCCTTTTTCAGGGGTGTGTGGTCTGGCCTGACCTGGGACGTAAGATATGGGAGTGAGTGCCAGCACTCCGAGCATGTTCATAGGGTCTGGGTAATCCCCTAGGAGCAGGGCTCTGGTTTTGATTTTCTGAGCGTGACAAGCCTGGGGTTGTTGATCAGGGTCTGCAGCAGGAACCATCTCGTCCTGGACCTGGCTGAGATGCAGGGATCTAGAAGAGAATTAGTGCATACAGCTTGCTTCCACCATCCTCAAAGGCATTGGGGTGGGCCACCTGGGATGTACAAGTTGGGTACATGAAGGAGGCTGGCAGGATTGGAGTCATTCCTCAGAATTGGGTGTCCACACTGTGGGCACAGCATTAAACATATCTGAGTCCTGAGAAGGCATGACAGCTGCAGGGAGCTTGCAGTAAGCAATAAGGCAGGATAATCAAAATCAAGCCCCACCTTGCAGGTAGCTGGCGTGCTGCCTGAGACATGGGCTGGTATCTCCAACAAGCTGGAGATGGAGGACTCCACTTTATAGAGTCCCAGTTCATTTCTAGGAACCAGGAAGGAGACCAATTAGAAGCACAAGACAGACAGAGCTTTGAATGGGTCCTTTAGCCAGGTGGCCTTGGAGCCATGCCTTCCAAAGGACATCCAAGGCATAGAGTGTGGACCAATCTTGGATGGTGGATCGAGGTAGGTTGGTCCCAAGGAGCCTGCAGGCACTCATTTCCTGCTGCATAAACCCAGGGTTGCTTCGAAGAGGAGACTTACAGTTTAGACAGCAATACTTGATGCTGCTCTGCATCTTCCTTTCCCGCTGGCCTGCGATCAGGATGTGGCAAAAGCTGACGAGCACAGGGTTGGTGTGATAATGGTCCACGTACAGCATGCCAGTCCATGCACTGAAGCCTGAAATCCAGTGGGGGAAGCTTAGGCCAGATGGGTTCTCCTTGCGTGGCCCAGTGTTTTCATTGTGTGTATGTAGGTATATGTGGATATGTGTATACATGTGTATCTCTGTGTTTCTATAGGTGTGTGTATGTTTAAGTGTATGTATATGTATGTTTGTATAGGTGTTGTAAATGTGTGAGTATATATGTATGTATGTGTTTGTATAGGTTGTATATTGTGTATAGGTGTGTTTGCACAGGTGTGTCTAAAGGTGTGTATGTATTTGTGTGTATGTATGTGTAGAGGTGTTTCTGTGTGTACAGGTGTGTGGGTGGGTGTGTGTTTGTACAGGTATGTGTATAGATGTGGTGTGTGTGTGTCTTAGGATCTATGTTTGTGTCCCAAACATATCTGTCTTTGTGGAAGATCCAGAAACCAAGGATCCTGACCCACATACGTTATGGGGGACAAAATTCAAAAGGGTGAGGAGTGGCCCTAGCTGAGAGGGACAAGGTGATAATGAGCATGAAAGACGGGCACATGCATGGAAGATGATGCCAAGGGAAATAGGGCAAAAACTCTTCTGCTCTCTCAGAAATGGCTTGGAGCGTGGAGTATTTTGATTACACACTTTCCCAGTCAGTAAGTTTTTCCACTGATACCACAAATAACTTTAAGATGTGTTCTCCCTTTGCATTTTCAGAGCCCTGCCTCCACAAATTAACTTTTGACTGCACAGGCAGAATTCTGCCACCCCTAACTCTACCCTCCTCCCTCCAATATCTTAAATGCTTGCTAAGAGGGCAGACAGCAGACAACCATGAACTTCTTCCAGGACTGCACTTTGGTTTTGCCTGGCTTTGCAGCCTTTTGGGAGAATGAGGCCTGAGCACAGGTAAGAAGTGTGGACCTCCAGGACTCTGACATTGGCCCCCTCAGGACTCTGACATTGGCCCCCTCCCAGGCAGCCGCCACCAAGGTTCAAGAGCAGCCTCCCAGAGATGGCCACTAGCCTGGGGTGGGGCTCACCACTCACCCATGTCTGCCCTCTCGTAGCCACTCTGCATGATGGTCCTGTCAATGCGTGCGATGAACCACGTGCCCAGGACACAGCTGATGAGCAGCCGGGAGAGGCAGGCCCCCAGGCCCAGCAGCACATTGTAAAAGAACAGGAAGTAGTTGAAGTTGTGGAAGGCTCTTCTGTGGGCAGAGACCAGCCATGACAAGTGCTTCAATAGAGCACAGGGACCATGCAGCAATCTTCCAGTCTCCTAGATCCTGCAACTACTAGCTTTGTGACCTTGAAGGCTGGCGGTGCAGGGGAGCTGGACCCCCTCTCAGCTCCATGCTGATAGGACGAGTGCAGGACCACTTTGAGTGAAAAGTGGAGCTGCACTTATACACTCCCCTGGGTTGGCAGGGGGAGCTGTCTTCCTGTAGGGTTAGAATCTCACAGTGCTGCAGCTGGATCTGGGGTCACAGTAATACAGGGAGAGGTTTCCCCATGTCTGGGGCAACAAGGACTTTCCCCTCCTTCCCCTAAAGTCCCCTAAGAGGGAGGAACCTTCTGGAAAGACCACCTGAGCTCATGCTTTCCTGCTGCCTCTAACAGCACCTTGTCTCTCAGGGCTGCTCTGACGGGGACTTGGCTTGCCCTGTCACTCTATGTATCCCTCCTGGTCCTGGCTGTGTGAAGCCATGGATTCTGACTTTCTACTATAGCATCCTGCCATTCCCTGGTTTCTGGTCTTAGCCCTGGTGGAGCTGTTAGCCAGCCACACCCTCTCCTCTTTGTAGAAAACCTACCAGGCCTGCCCAGCTCGGCGCTGTGTCCCTCCACACACAATGGATTTCAGTTCCCCCGACTCCTCTTGCCCACCCTGCTCCTTCCCTCCCATCATTCATGCCTCGTCTTTTGTCCATTCTCATGTCCACCATCCTTGCCATCTCTGCTGTCCACTCCGTGGGCTGTGAGCATCTCACAGGCAGATAGCATTGCTGTCAACCTCTAACCTTCTGTGTCCAGATTGTTCTCTCAGTAAGTAAGCGGTTTTGAATGAACAAATTATAACTGCCCTGTGCTGGGCACTGTGGTTGCAAGTTCAGATTAGACATATCTCATGCTCTTGGAGTCTTAGAGGGAAAGGGCGAAGTGAAGTTCACAGAGGTCTGATGTAATCACATAAGGTCATATGGTTCCGCAGGGCTGGGGGCAGCACGGGGACAGACATTCTGACTCTGGGACCCTCCTCAGATGGCTGCACCATGGCCTCACAGCCTGCCCAGGGGAGCTTCCTGGGGCATAGCTACAGCCCTATGACACCCCACTCCTCTCAATCATCACCTGTTGTTGAGTGCCAGGGGCTTTTGCTTGTCTGCCGGGCCCAGCTTGGGTTGCAGGAAGAAACTGGAGGCGATCCACACCTGCAGGATCATGAGGCCCACGACGATGGACACGGTGAGGCTGAAACAAGGGCGAGCTTGTCTGCAGGTGGCCTTCTACACACCCTGGGCCCTACCCTGATGCCTCTGAGTGACCGGCAGAAACATGTGCTTACTGCCTATAGGGCATGTGCATACCCCTCATGTAGGTGAGAAAACCGAATCTCACAAAGTATCAGTGATTGTCCTAAGGCTGCACAGCCAGGCACCCCCCCTTCTTTTTCTCTCTCATTCAATATCTTTGTTTGAAAGATGGAATTGCAAATTACACAGGGGGAGGGAGAGACAGAGATCTTCCATCTGCTGGCTCACTCTCCAAATGGCTGTAATGACCAGAGCTGGGCAAGGCCAAAGGCAGGAAGCAAGAGCTTCTTCTAAGTTTCTCACATGGGTGCAGGGACACAAGAATTTGAACCATCTTCTGCTGCTTTTCCAGGTGCATCAGCAGGAAGCTGGATTAGAAGTGGAGCAGCCAAGATTCAAACCAATGCCTTTATGGGATGCCAGCATCACAGGTAGTGGCTTAATGCACCACACCAGAACACTGGCGCCTCTTCTAACCTCCAGATCATAGCCCATTACTCTAGGAGCTTACTGAGGTTCCCTTTTATCAGGCATCACCTGGATGGATGTTGACAGGTTGAGAATCAAAGACAGGAACAGGGTTTGGGCAGGTACCTAAGAAGACTACAAGAGAGTGGATAGGGCTGGTTGTGCTCAAGGAGCTCAGAGCTGGGAGGTCCCTGGGGGCTCCACTCACAGGCTTGCCTCCTCAGTGGGACCAGTGGTGGGCAGTAGCTGCTGTAGGCTTTATTTTCAAGAGCACCCAGCTCTGGAGGCCATGCTCTCCACCTGCTTGCAAAAAATGCTTGGCCTCCCTGTGCCTCTGCTGCTCAGGCTGCAGGGCAGAAGCTCACATCTGTACCTGACTCATGGACTGTTAGGGGAGAAGGTGCATCCTGCATGCTCGATGACGCTGGTATTCACTGTTGTTGGCCAGATAAGTAAACAGAGGCCCAGAGAGGGGAAATAATCCACCCAAGTCACATCGCAGATTTAAAGTTTAGCCAGGGGGCCCAGCACAGTGGCCTAGCAGCTAAAGTCCTCGCCTTGAACATGCCAGGATCCCATATGGGTGCCAGTTCTAATCCTGGCTGCTCCACTTCCTATCCAGCTCCCTGCTTGTGGCCTGGGAAGGCAGTCGAGGATGACTCAAAGCCTTGGGACCCTGTACCTATGTGGGAGACCTGGAAGAGCTCCTGGCTCCTGGCTTCGGATAAGCTCAGCTCCAGCTGTTGCAGCCACCTGGGGAGTGAATCATTGAATAGAAGATCTTATTCTCTCTCTCTCCTCCTCTCTGTGTATCTGACTTTCCAATAAAAACAAATCTTTAAACAAAAAAAGGAGGGGCGGCATGATAGCGTAGCAGTTAAAAGTCCTTGCCTTGAACACACCGGGATCCCATAAGGGCGCTGGTTCTAGTCCCAGTAGCCCTGTTTCCCATGGCTTCGGATTGGCTCAGCTCCAGCCATTGCGGCTGCTTGGGGAGTGAATCATCAGGCAGAAGATCTTCCTCTCTGTCTCTCCTCCTCTCTACATATCTGCCTTTCCAATTAAAATAAAGAAATCTTTAAAAAAAAAAAAAAGCTTAGCCAGGGTTTCCTGCCTCCCTTCCACCATACTATCTTGCCTCTTACCCTGTTTCCTACACTAATATTTTTCCCACCAAAAACGTTCATCTCTCTCTCTCTCTCCTTCTCTCTCTCTCTCTGTCTCACACACACACACACACACACACACACACACACACACACACGCACACACACACAGAATTAGGTGGATCCCCATGCAATGAGAGAAGTTTTTGGTTAACTGTAAGATTCTGCCCACATGAATGGATATGATGACAGCCAAGGCCAGGGGCCAAGGGTTGGTGACAGCCCAGCAGGGAAGGTGGCTTTGAAGAGCAGTTGCAGGGCCTCATCCCCCCCATGGTTCCTGGGACCCAACCCGGATGCCTGCCAGCACTTACATCCCAATGCCCAGCCCTCGGAGCATCTCCAGAGTGTTGTTGTGCATACAGGGCAACACCAGACTGTACATGATTGCCACGCCACACAGGCTCTGTACCACGTGGATGATGAGGTAGCCTGCGGGGTGGACGGGAGTACAACGAAGTCAGGGTCACTACAGTCCCTTCATGACCCCTTCAGTCCTCCTCTCTCAGGGAGGCCCTGGCACAGCTACTGATGCTGTCACCTTAGCTTGGCATTGTCACACCACTTTCTGCCTGCCCTCCTTCCCCCTCACCCCACCACCACACCCAGTGCAATTTAAATGCCACGTTCCCTAGAAAGTATGTGAGACCTGTTCTGGGCATGGATAGATACTTCCTTCCCTGGGTCACCTGCCTTTAGCAATCCTATCCTGGGCATTCAGGATGGTGGCACAGATGACCCACTATGTGTGCCCCCTGCCCTGACAGCCCTTTAAGGGCAGACACTCCAACTGCCCTCCCCTACTTTCCTCTCTCTTGCCCCCCTGAAAGCAGGAATCCTCGGAAATCCAGGGAAGGTATGCTGGTTGGACTGAGCGGGTCGCAGGATGGTACTTACCCCAGAGAATGTAAGCAATTTGCCAGCCAGAGTACCTTGCCAGGGCCACCTGAGGTTGTAAAAGCAAAAAGCAGGAGCTAACCTTCATTCCCCATGTGCCCTGCAGCCCGCGCTCCTTGGGGAGGCCCCATGCCCAGCTAGGGAGCCAGTGCTGCTCTTGTCTACCTGGGAACTGAGTGGCTGGGGAGCTGTCTGGAGCTGTCAGGCAACCTAGCAGCATGGGGCTTGAAGACTGAGTGTCCCTGCAGGGCTGTGGGATGACCCAGGGCAGAACGAAAGCTCTTGTAAACTCACCACACTCTCTGATGAGGAAGGGTTCTGGAACTTCAGGGGGAGGAAGTGCTTGTCTCCGGCCCACAGCCTCTTTATGTGCGTCCTGTGAAAAAGCAGGAAATGAAGTCCTCACAGACAAAGCACATCATTGGGGTGTAACAGATTCTGGCTAACGGCTGTCCCAGGCTCCCTCAACACCATGGAGTGACTCAGCTTACAGTATGGCTCTGCTTTGCTTTCAAGATTTACCAACTTGAATGGTTGTGTCAAAATGGTTATGTCAAAATGGTTGAATGGTTGTGTCTAAATAATCAGTAGTCGCCATGTGGCTGAGTCTGATGGATGAGCTCAGGTGTGGCTTTTAAGGGCTTTGCTTCCTTTTTCCTATCGTTTCCATGGTGCCATGTACTATTTACATGAGACTTAAAGCCAGTTAGAAGCAGAAAATCAGTTGGGTGGCTGCTCTAATCTTATAAAAGCATAAAGAGAAATCACAAAGGGACAGGGAGCCCTCAATTCAGCAGCCCACCCCATCCCCACATGCTAACTCCTCCTATTGTGCTAGTACAGTCCTGTGCCTAGAGGCCAGCTTGACATGGTCCTGTCCCCATTTTGCATTCACAGCCGAACCCTGCTTCCATTAGTCAACAGCTCCAGCACTCTTCCAGGTCCTTGCACACTTTTCATGACCACGTACTTGGCCATTCTTAGGGTAACATAAACTATCCATGTTACGTAGCTATTTCATGGGCAGTTTTTTCTACTTATGATTTTTTGAGATAATTTGTGATCTATCGGGTTAAAGAATATATTTTTGAAATGAAGGCACCCAATCTAGTCTTGTTTTACTCTTTTGAAAGTAGCTCCTAGCAATTTCAAAGTTGCCTATGTGACTTTCATTATGCTTCCATACGGCAGCACTGGAACTGAGTATGCTACCCATAATAGTTACACACACACACAAACACACAAACACACACTGTGCATTGAAAATGTCTGGAAGGGACACCAAAACCAGTTGGCTGTGGTTAGCTGAGGCAACAAATTAGGGATTTCAATGCAAAGAGGACTAACTTTACCCTCAACATTCTTAATGACATGCAGCATGGGGTCTGCACATTCTTTGAACAAATTATGCATTGGTTTCAACATTTTTTGTTCCAAACTAAACTTTTCATGTATGTCTATTTTCTTTCTGCAGACTCTGAAGGCTTCTCAAAGGCATTGTAAGTGGCTTTGTGTAGGCTGGGATAATGCAAAGATAAATCCAACATCTTGACACCTTGCCCTGTAGTATGTTGAGTGCTTTCTCCTGATCAAGAAGCAGGGGTAGCCTGGACAGGAGCACAGGGCTCCTCTCTCCAAATGCCTTATACAGCCTGCACTTTCAGCCACCCCTTCCAGGTCTGTGCAGTCCGCTCTGCAGTGTGGCTCTCTCTGGTTGTGCTTTGATACCTCACCGAATCTCTCCCAGAGCAAGCAGAATAATGAGGGAAGGTGCAGACCTGTGTCTATGCCAGGCAAGCTCCAGGGGGAGTGGCTGTGTCCAGATCACCTCTGTGGTCCAGGGAGAAGAAAATGGAGAAAGCAAGCAAGCCAAAGCTGAGTGGCAGAACTGGCGCCCTTTGTGCCTGGCAGACTTCCTATGAGTGTGTGTGTGTGTGTGTGTGTGTGTGTGTGTGTGTGTTGTGTGAGAGAGAAAGAGATTCACACAGTAGATACCTAAATTCAACTGCCATTTACATGCAGATGCTGAATATGTGTTTCAGGCTGTGCCTTTTTCAGAGACTGCTGCTTTAAGATGGATGCTCCTGTCTATTTTAACCAATCTCCACTGATGTCCTCCTGAGTCAGAATCACCTGCTGGGAGTCCTGGGCTAGTAACCCTGGAAACAGAGCAAGCTGACATCCAATAGAGATGTCTTTTGTAGGTGATAACTTGGTTGTCTCATTTCTTGGGAGGGAACTTATTCAATTTTGTTGAATCTCAGGGTTCAGAGCTGGGTGAAACTCAAACGAAGATGCTAAGTGCACCGTCAGCTCATTGTCATTCTCTTTTTCTCTTCCTTTCAAAAAACTTAACGTGGTTTTCCCTGGACTTTGTATTCACTTCCTGGGCTCAGGCTGGGTATTGCAAGGACTGCTCTGGAATTACAAGGACAGCCTGCAATGCACATCCCTGGTGAAAAACACTCAGATGGCTTCCGACCTCCTCTTACCTGTAACGGACTAAAATGTGGAACAAGTAGCTCACACATGTGAAGGAAGCAGGCAAAATGGTCACTACCCAGACTCCTGAAATGTGAAAAGGGATATGAGAGGCCTCAAACAACAAGCATAAAATGGAATTTCCAAAATCAGAATCTTCCATTAGAAAGTTATAGACAAAAATCTATTACTCTTGCTTTTACACGTTTATTATATGAGTAAACATTCGTTCATTTTTCTTTCAGTTGCTATACTTTTTCCTTCTGTACAGTGCTCTCCTTTAGTGCAAATATTTTCCTTCAACAGCAAATACAGGAAAGAGAAAATTATGGATATGCATGTCAATAATGGTCATTATCTCTGACATTAATATTTGACTTCCAACTGCCATTTTCTTCTTCTCCTCCTCTTCTTCCTGTCTCCTTCTTTTTCCAAAGGGGCACTGGTTACACAACAACCAGGGTCAAAGATAACTTCCTGAAGTTTCTGATATTTAGAATCTACTCCTGTTTTTTTTTTTCCAGAGCAATCTGGTGTACTTATGGGAGAGAGATATAGAAATAAAGAAGGAAGACAATTAGTTGGTTTAAAACTTTCTGTAGTTTCTGCATCTTAGTAGAGAAAGAGGACACATTTGAGAAAAACTTAACATCTCTTTATGAGTAAAAACATTCAACACAATAGAAATGAATAGAAGGGAATATCCTTAGTCTGATAAAGGGTAGCTTGCCAAAAACTCATAACTCATGCCAAATTTAATGGTAAAGTTTCAGTGATTTTCCCGTAACTTCGGTAATAACCAAAGCATTGTCAATTCTCGCCAATTCAACAGCATACTGAGGTACTAGCTAGTGCAATTAGACAATAAAAAGAAAATAAAATGCATCCAGACTAGAAAGGAGGAAATAAAATTGTTTATATTCATGAATGAAATGATCTTATACTTGGAATAATCTGTAGAATACATACAAAAAAGCTATTAGAACAAATGAATAATTTTAGCAAGTTTTTCGAGGTACCAGATCAATATTTTAAAAATTGTATTTCTATCCATAAACAATGAACAATTTAAAAATGAAGAAAACTATTGTATTTACTATAGCATTGAAAAGCATATAATACCTAAGACTAAATTTAGCAAAAGGACATACAACTTGTTCAAGAGAAGCTACAAAAGACTTTGAAAGAAATTAAGGAAAACCTGAATTAATGGAAAGCAGCCTAGTATTCATATAGGACATTCATTGCTAATATCATAATGCCCTTGAACAACCTACAGATCCATTCTCTATCAAAATTTCAATGCCATTTTTGTATTCAGTGACAAATTCATTCAGTCTTAAAATTCATATAACAATAAAAAAGGACTCAGGATAGGAAATATCATCCCTAAAAAGAATAATAGACTCATAGTTCCAATTTCAAACTTACTCCAAAACTACCACAGTAAAGCCAATGTGTTATGGGTAAGGACAGACAAATAGATCAACGGCATAGAACTGTGGATATGGACCAAGTCCTGTATCTATTGTCAACTTATTGTCCACATAGATGAGGAGATGGTTCAATGGGGTGAGAACATGCTTTCTGGCAAATGGAGGAGGAACACCTGGAGGCCCACATGCAAAGTAATGAGGTGATAGCCTTTCCTCCAACTCTATGCAAAGTAACTCAAAGGCAGCTGGGCCTAAATGTTATTGCTAAAACCATAAAATGCTTAGAAGAAAGTATGAGGCTACATCTGTGGGACTTGGAATTAGGTAGTGGTTTCTGCTACAATACCAAAAACACAAGTGATATAAAAAAAATAGATATGCTAGGCTTTATCTAAATTGGAATAATTTGTGTTTTAGAAGGTGCTGTCAAATAAGTGAAAAATTAGAACAAGAGTTAAGAAGATGACCTAACTTGCTTGCACCACTGCACTTCATAGGAGACCCAGAAGAAGCTCCTGGATCTTGGTTTCAATCCAGTTCAGGCTCCAGCCATCATAGCCAACTAGGGAGTGAACCAGCAAATGAAAGACACACACACACTCTCTCTCTCCTCTCTTTCTCTGTAACTCTTTCATTTATTTTTTTAACATTTTATTATTATTGTTATCATTTTATGATACAGTTCCATATTCCCTTATCCCCTCCCCAATTCCCTCCCCTCCACCTAGTTCCTCTATATCATTACTAACATATAGCTCTTCATACTCAGTCATATGTCCATCATTGCAGGCATGGACAATGGCAGAGAGTCCAGAATCCTATTGTCAAGATGTACTAGACAGTTTCATTGTAAGTTCATCTTTGTCTGGAAACAGAAATGCGTACCACACTGCATCCTCACATCTTCTTTCATTTAGATAAAAAGAGTTTAGAAGTTCCCTAAATGGCCAAACATAGAGTTACTATATGCTCCAATAAATCCATGCTGAGTATATATCAAGATAAACAACAATTTGCACATGAAGGTTCGCAACGGTATTAATCGTAACAGCCCCAACTTTAAAACAACTGAAATTGTGGTATATCCACACAATGGCAAATCAACTGGCAATAAAAAGGAGTAAAAGAATAATAAAACATTTGGACACATGCTGCAATATGGAGGAAACTGATAAACAGACTATGCAAAAGCAGGCACAAGAGGTGAGACTGTACAAATCCTGCTATGGCATAGGTGCAGAATAGGCAAACCCACGGGACAGGAACTAGATCAATGATCGTCTGTAACAGGAGGGTTGGGGAAATAGGAACTAACAACAGATGGCCTGTGATCTGAGAGGAGGGCCAATAGAAAGTTCTAAATTTGATCTTGGTAATGGTTATACAACCTTGAGGATATGCCACAAGTGATCAAACTGTCCAGTGGCTGAATCGGGAAGCATGAGTATTATATCTTGATAAAGCTGTTTTTAAAAGAAAAAAGAAAGCTGATTTCTATTCAAGTTTCAAATAGTTCCTTGTGTCTGGATCACCAGAACCTCAATCAAATCATAGAATCATAGAAAATGATCAATCCCATAAATCCCTTTGGAGGGCATTCAAAGGAAGATGATTGGAAGGGAAGGATGAAATGAATCTGACCAGCTTGCTCCCAGTCAGCAGCAGGAGCCAGCTTCACACCTGTAATGTAAAGCCGCTGTCTTCCCAGATAACAGTGGGTAGCACTCAGGCTAAAGGCATGCTGTAGCAAGAGCATAGCTGATTCCAAGCTTTGAAGAGACAGTGATATGTAGTAAGTTTTACATTGATCCTCAAAGTGTGTCTCCTGGGAGAAAATTATCAAAACAGGAATGAGCATGGTGATTATATTCACTTTAATGCTTCTAGATCAAAAAGTTGAGGTTGGTTTTAAACACTTGCCCATACAAACAAAACAAAACAAAAAAGCAAAGAAAAACTTGCTCAAAATGTAAGTGGGGAAAAAAAAAGAATTTTCAAAGTAAGACTTCAGCACAGACATTTGGCACAGCAGGTAAGCTGCCACTTGGACACCCAAATATTATATCAGAATGCCCGGGTCTGAGTCCCAGCTTCACTTCCAAATCCAGCTTCTTGCTTCTGTAGATTCTGGAAGGCAGCACACGATGGCCCAGGTACATGGGACCCTGCCATGGGACCTGGATAAAGCTCCTGGCTCCAGCCTGGCCCAGCCCTGGCTATTGTGGGCATTTGAGAAGTGAACCAGAAAATGGAAGAGCTTGCTCTCTCACTCTCTCATTCTCACTCAATAATTTTTTTTAATGAATAAGGTTTAGAATGGACATTATTGGGGATAAAGATAATAATATGCTTCTGAGTGTGACACTCAGGGACTCATCATGCTGAAGGCCAGCAAAAGCATTCAAGGGCAACATCAAACAGTGGTAATACAGAAGGTGATACAGGGAATACACCTGCCAAGTGTCCACATGGAAGGTAACTTGCTGAGATATACGCATAAGTGTAGGAGAACAAGTCACATGCAAGCTGTTCCTCACTGATTTGGGTGTCACCCCAACTTACGAATCTTAAGAGAACCAATCATTCACATCACCTGTTTCATGGCTTAAGGCACATCCTGAAACTGATAGCATCAAATATCAGAACTATAAATGCTTTTGGAAACACTGAACACCTCTATCCAAACCCTGGTGACAGATGAAGAAACAGGGGCCAGTAGAGGGGTCCAAACTCAGCCTCTGACCCTGAGCAAGTTTATCTTGTCTGAAGCCCTTTTTCATCTGGGAATAGTGAACAGCTCTGTTCCTCACTTAGCATTAGAATACGTTGCTTATAAAGAAAGCTTCCAACTTCCTGTTGCTCATAAAACAAGGGGGCAAAGAGTAGACAGACACTCCTTGGAAGGAGACATACAGATGGAGAAGAGGTAAATGAAAAGTACCCAACATCTCCAATTACAGGGGAAAGCAAATTAAAGCCATGATGATCTGTAGCCTCATGCTTTACAAAATGGCTATTAACAAAAAGGTGGAAGATATATGTTGGCAAGGCTGTGGGGAAAAGAAGCTCAGGTCTGCTGCTGGTGGGAAGGTACACTAAGACCCCCACTATGGAGGCTTTTCTAAGAGATTATGAAGAATTACTATGTGGAGCCCGGCGCCATGGCCTAGAGGCTAAAGTCCACGCCTTGAACGCGCCGGATCCCATATGGGTGCCAGTTCTAACCCTGGCAGCTCCACTTCCCATCCAGCTCCCTGCTTGTGGCCTGGGAAAGCAGTGGAGGATGGTCCAAAGCCTTGGGACCCTATGCCCACGTGGGAGACCTGGAGGAAGTTCCTGGCTCCTGGCTTCAGACAGGCGCAGCACTGGCTGTTGCGGCCATTTGGGGAGTGAATCATCGGACGGAAGATCTTCTTCTCCGTCTCTCCTCCTCTCTGTATATCTGACTTTGTGATAAAAATAAACAAATCTTTTAAAAAAAATTACTATGTAATCCAGCCAGTCCCCCTACTGGGCAAATAGCCGGAGGAGATGACATCAGCAGGCTGCAAAGGTAACTCCACCCCCATGTTTGTCACAGTGTCAGCCACAACAACCAAAGTAGGGATTCAACCCAAGTGTCTATCAGAGGATGAATGGACAAAGACAGTGTGGTACATACATGCAGGAATACTACTCTGCCTGTAAGCGGAGGAGACAATGGTGAAGAGAGAGGGGAAGGAGAGAGGAAGAAGAGTGAGGAAGGAAAGAAGGAAGCAGAGAGTAGAATGGTGGTCACCAGGGGCAGAGGTGGTGAGACTTGGGGAAGACAATGGCAAAAGATGCAAACTTTGAATTCAACATGAGGAGTAAGCTCAAGAAATCAATTTTTTTTTTAAAGTGAAGCTCAGACTAAATTCAAAAGAGAGAAGTAAACTTGCCCTGGGATCTTAGAGAAAGCTCCAGGCTTGATGTTGAGAAAAATGTCAGGGTTGGGTTCAGCTCCGCCAATACAATGGCCTGGATTTAGATCCCTCCATTGCTCTGGTCTACCCAGGGAGGCATACATCAGCTCTAACACACTTTCCTGCAAGACCAGTAGCCAGGTCACATCAACACGGAGAGCAATAATTACTCCATGTACATGTATGTCACCCACCACGAGTTCCTCTCAGTGTCCCACACAGGTGGCAGCAACAGAGAGGGCAGATAGCTTTACCTTTGCTGACACTGATCAACTCTTTCACCTGCAGGATGATTGGGGTCAAGGTCCCCGTCTGGTTCACGGAGGCAAGGTAGCCCTCCAGCTTGACTTCAAACACGTCCAGCCTGCCTTTGATGTACACGAACATGCAGAACTCAATCACGATGAACTGGGGACACAGCAAAAGCTCAAGGTCTCACCTGGGTCCAGTGCAGCATGGCAATAACATATGAATATCTCTTGGCATGCAATGCCCATTTCCTCTTAGAATGGATCCCAGACGCTGGCTATCCTAAAATGAGTGGGACTGTGAGTCACTGGGAGTGTGGAGTCAGCTCACACCTCTGTTCCTGAGCCTAGAGCGTACCAGACCAGGCCCCACAATGGCTCAGGCCACATTTGTGAAGTCAGAAGAATGGCTCACTTCTGAGTAAGAATGACTCGCTTTCTTGCCACATCTCCCACAGCCCCCTTCATGGAGTTGGGGCAGGAGAAAGTTTGGAGCAGACGCTGTTTCGCATACATGCGTCACACTTGTCTGCCATCTATCATCCTATCACTGTGTGCCCCTGCAGTTCCTGCTGCCACTCCACTCCACCCAGCAGACTGTGTTGAACTCCAAGAGTGGAGCTCAAATGCTGTCATCTCCAGGTGCTCAATACAAAGTAATCCCCTAAACTCCCAGAGCACTTCCACCCTAGCCATTCTGCTTTCCCTTAGGACTGAAAACTTTTCTCTGCTTCTCCTAAGCCAGGACTGTGTTGGGTGAGCTCTCAGCTCTCTCACAGGTCTTGAGCATGGCCCTTGCCAAAAAAGAACACTTGTTCTACTTGAGAAATATTGTAACTGCAAATGCACTATTCATACTCTTAGTGACCTTTCTCAGGACACAAAATCAGACTCCATTTGTCAGCCTCCCTTGCACTGGCTATGATCACATGACCAGGTTCTTGTCTGCTCTCCTTTGGACTCTGGGGTTCATGCATTGGAGGCTTAGAACCCAGTGTGGGGATGTGAGAGGTTGTTTGAAGAGGTCAGATCCAGTGGGAAGTTATTGGAAAGAAAGTGATGGGGGCTCTAGGGAACTCCTGGGAGAAGGCTGTCCAAGAAAAGAACAAGCCTGGTCCCTCCCCCTGGTCTCTGGCTTCCCTATCTCACCTCTAATCCCCCTCACAGGTGATCCTGCCACGAGACCAACCTACCACCAGGTCCTTACAAGACCCAAGCTGGTGCTGGTGCCATCCCCAGGAACCTCCCAAACTGTGATACTTTATCCATCACTCACCCTTAGGAATTTTGTTAGGAAATGGATAAATCTGTAGCCAATGGAAGGAATCTGTGGCCCTCCTCCCCCACCTGACACACACATCTTTCCCACTCTGCATGTAAGTGGTGACAAGGACCTCAGGGAGGGCAAAAGCACATGAGGGAAGGATCCTGGGTTCCTGAGTGAGCACGTGGAGGAGAGCTGCCGCCCCTCCCAGACACTCACTGAGCACTGCTGTGTGAGCAAAAAATATGCAGTGGGCAGCCATTGAAATGGGCTGTTGGGAACTGCAGCAGAGCCTAACGTTCTCACTTCAACACTTACACAGCTTCGCCATCCTTGTACATTTATAAGCAGAAGACAATGAGGCTTAGTGATTTTCATTCCTCCACTCGACTTAGCTTTGTCCAGCCATTTTTGGCTCAGACAACTCTGACTGCACAAAGTGTTTTGAGACACTCATCAATAAAGCCTTAAAATCATAAGAATGCCCACACTTCAAATTTTTGCTAAAACAAATAACTAATAAATAATTTTTTGGTTGCAAAAAAAAAGCTTAAAAAGGTGTAGTGCCCAGTATAGTTGCCTAATGGCTAAAAGTCCTCACATTGCATGCTCCGGGTATCCCATATGGGTGCTAGTTCATGTCCCAGCTACTCTATTTCCCTTGCAGCTCCCTGCTTGTGGCCTGGGAAAGCAGTGGAGGATGGCCCAAAGCCTTGGGCCCCTGCACCCATGTGGGAGACCTGGAAGAGCTCCTGGGTTTTGGCTTTGGATCAACACAGCACCAGCTATTGTGGTCACTTGGGGAGTGACTCAACATACAAAAGATCTTTCTCTCTTCTCTCCTTCTCTCTGTATATCTGACTTTCCAATAAAAATACATAAATCTATTTTAAAAAGTGTAAATGTTTGATACACTAAAAATTACTGCACAATAAACCAAGTCTAGTATTCTAATGTATGTACTTTTATTTTTAAGTCATTGAAATTATTTATCTCATGATCAAATTTAACTGATCTGATTTTTATTCATAGCATAGTGTACGGGCTGTAGATTCTGCCCTTATAAGTTTTCTTTAAGGATCCGTATTCTTAAAAACACATATCAGAATAATTTCTAACATGCTTTTTGCTTCTATCAACTTTTAGGTCATGGCAAACTTTATCACATGGAGTTGTAACAATTTTCAGCTCGATTTTGCTTCTGTTACTTTTATTAATAATAGTCACTGTATGGGTCAAAGTAGTCTTGAGGTCAAAATGGTGAGGGCAAAGCATCATACATCTTTACTTTACCAAGATTCAATTTTTATTTGCCTTTTTGGGAAGATGTGTTTATCTCAGAGTTCATAACCCCAGCTCCTACCCTGCCCCATGTATAAAATATAAAAATAAGCTGGCACTGTGGTTCAGTAGGCTTAGCTGCTGGTTGTGATTTCACACATCAGAGTTCTGATTTGAGTCCTGGGTGCTCTGCTTCCCATCCAGGTCCTCGCTAATACATAAAGAAGGTCCAAGGACTTAGGTCCCTGCCATCTACAAGGGAGACCTAGATGGAATTCTGGGCTCTTGACTTCAGCCTACATCAGTCCTGGTCCCATTGCAGCCACTTGAAGTATGAATCAGCCGATGAAAGATCAATCTTTCTGTACATCCCCCAGCTCCTGCAACACTTTGCCACTCAAATAAATAACTCCTTAAAAACAAGTAGTGTATTGTTTCAGAGCTACTTACAAGATACAGACATATGAAAGCCAGTACAATGGTTCCGATCATTCTGCTGGGGAAGTGGAAGCAGGGGTCCCACTCATATATCCTGGTTTGGAACCAAGACCTTTTTTTCTCTCTGTGAATGAACACCAAGAAACAGAGAGGCTATGGTTCATCTAAACATACATGGTTCATCTAAACATCACCCCATCTGGACATTTAGTTTAAGGGGAGAAACATCAGTACTTTGTACACTTTTCCTTCTCCCTGAGGTCTTCTTTTGGGGAAGGCAATCATTTATCAAACAGAAACACCAACATTCTTTCCTTAAGAGTGACAACTAAGTCGAGACTAACAGGGTGTTGTGGGACACCAAGGAGGCTGCTTGGATGGAGCTGCTGCAGCTGGCAGACCTCCTTTGCTCCCCACTTCTACCTGCGGTCTGAAGTGCAGACATAGTGGCAGGTGCAGGTTGGAGCTTCCACAGCCCTCATGGACCTCAAAGATGCATTGGAAGATGGAAAACGCATCCCAAGGTACTGAGGCAGAAAGATGGATTTCAGTGCACCGTCATGAGAAAGTGTAGGCTGAGTATGGACTGGCTGGCTCCAAACCTCTTACACAAGAGCCAGGAATAACATCTCTTTCATTTGTGCCACTGTTACATTGAGTTTTCAGCTCTAGCAGCCGAATCTAGCTCTATGCAGTACTAGCTTTGCCACTGTATGAGCATGGATTAGAAGCGTCCCTTCATGAGACACAACCCTGTGTTTCCAGTGGCAGAAGCAGCGGTGGGCTGGTCATTGTGACCCCTGAACTTCAGGTGCATTTGCCTGGCTATCCTCTAGTAATAATAGCACTTCAGGTTGAATTTGGGGAACTACCCCTCCCCTGTCTTGGGACCAGGCTAAGTAAGTGTTGCTGACATCACTCCTTAGCTCCTAGCAGTAAAGTGGAACCATGTGACCCAAGTTTAGCCAATCCATGTAGTCCAGTATACCCAGCCACATACGTTGGCTCAGAGGTGTCATGTGGTCCAATCTGATCCAATGAAACACATTCATGGGACTTTTATTGGAATAGCTAGGAATGAATTTTTAGTCCAAGGGGCCACCATGTGGAAAAAACCCACTTCACAGTGAAGCCAACAGTTAGAAGTGGAGCTGAGAGCAGAGGGAGGCTTAGGGAGCCAGCTCTTGGCTACCCATTATTTCCCTGTGTCCAGCCCCACAAATTCTGACCACTCCAGGGCCATCCCAGGTGACCCAGCTAAGCCGGTGGCAGTCAGCAGCTGGGACCAGGGCTTACCGGGGGCATGGCTTCCGCAGCAGCTCTTGCACATGTTGGGCCTGGTGCGCTTCCAGCATCCCAGTCTCTTCCTGTCAGGAGAGAGATGGGCAGGCACTGATTACCATGGAGGACAAGAACTGGGGCACAGGGTTTAGTCATTCCTGCGCACCTTGCATTTCTGCCACAGAAGAGCCAGGCCCCCATTCGTTGTTGATCAGATGTATGGTTACATGGAAAGCCATGCGGTCAGGCATCCCTGCATTCCTCTGTTTCTCACCTGTCTTTTCCCTTAGACTCTGTGACAGCTGGCAATAGCTGGGGCCATCATGATGAGAACCAAATGCTCCAAATCCCACCCTTATGTGGAAGGACATTGTGAATCTTGGTCAGTGTGGAGCAGAGCTATTCTCAATGCCACTGGGAAGACCCTGGCAGCGATGGATATGGAAATGAATAGACAAGAAACTCCCTAGTCTACAGGTTTAGCTAATACAGCAAAGAGACGTTTCCTCCCCCAGGCAGGGGAACAGGAATTAACAGACTGAGGGAAGGCACCTGCTAGATGAACAAATTGTGTATTAGGGGACTACCTCTTGCTGTTGAAATGTAAATTACTCAAACCCCCTCCCTGATGTATACATGACAACTCATTACTATGTCAATTAATTCCATAATGATGTAAATTTTTGCTGATGGTATGTTGGAGCTTTCAATTGACTGGGATGATACTCTGCTGGCTCTGTCTTCAGACCAGAGAGGGCATACCTAAGAAGCCGTTGAACTTGACTGGACAATAAGATGCTGGACTCTATGTTTGGTATACGCTTGCAATGGGGGAATCTCAACTGAACTTGAGCTGTGGTTATGCAACAAGGTGGAGGAATCTACCATGGTGGGAGGGTTTGGGGAGGGGTGGGGAGAACCCAAGTATCTATGTAACTGTGTCACATAATACAATGTAATTAATGAAGTTAAATAATAAATAATTTTAAAAAATCTGATGTTGGTAATAAACTTTAGCTATCAACCATTAGTCAGTAGTCCACATGTATTCTTTGTCAGGCTCCATGCACCAAGTCTATCGCTGCTGGACAGCAAACATGCTTTTATGCCTGCTAAAGCTGCATTTCTTATACTTCTGGCATCATCAAAGGGATGTGTTGGAAGGCTTTACAGTGAGTGTCCAACAATCATACACCTGTGTACAATAGGGGTTAAGAGAAAGGCTCCACAACCCAACCATCTAGGCCTATTGTTGAATAGCTGGGGGATCTTGGGCTGCTCAATTCACCTTTCTGAGTTGGAGCTTCTGAACCTGAATGTGAGCTTTCACAGTAGCATCTCCCACCTCCCAAGCACCCCGAGTGCTGACACTCAGTACTCACCGGCTGCTGCTCCCGGCCCAGGTAGACCCTCAGTGCCTTGACAAACATGTGCAGGAAGCGGCCTAGCAGGAAAGCCAGGCACAGCAGCGAGGGCCAGTGGAACATGATGGTCTCATACCTCCCAAGGAACTGCAACAGAAGCAGATTCAGGCTTGCAGAGGACAGAACTAGGGCCAGGCCAGCAGGTGAAACAAGAGACAGGACTCTAGGTATTCCCAGCCGGCCCCCTCCAAGGCCGACTCCCTGGGAGCTCCAATGTCGGTAGCTCACTTGTGCTTTCCAGTCCTGCACTGTGGGAGTGACCAAGGACTCAGAGGGCAGAGAACCAGGAGCCAGGTCTTGCTATAAACTCTTGCCAAGGTTTCATATTTATCAATAATGTTTCAGAGAAGATTTGCAGAAGACAGGAGACCAAATTGGACTTCTTTATTTTTGGCTTCCACTTGTAGTTTTGTAACTGAGTTCCGTGGCCTACCAAGCCTCATCTTTCTGCTCGGTGAAGTGGAGACAGTATAAACATTCATAATGATGTAAATTTTTGCTGATGGTATGTTGGAGCTTTCAATTGACTGGGATGATACTCTGCTGGCTCTGTCTTCAGACCAGAAAGGGTATACCTAAGAAGTCGTTGAACTTGACTGGACAATAAGATGCTGGACTCTATGTTTGGTATACGCTTGCAATGGGGGAATCTCAACTGAACTTGAGCTGTGGTTATGCAACAAGGTGGAGGAATCCACCATGGTGGGAGGGTATGGGGAGGGGTGGGGAGAACCCAAGTACCTATGAAACTGTGTCACATAATACAATGTAATTAATGAATTAAAAATAATAAATAATCATAAAAAAAACAACAAAAAAAACCAAAACATTCAACCCCTCACACCCTGTCCAGGACACCTTGCATGCAGCAGCTGAACCTGAACACAGGAGCAGGATCCTATCTTCCCACTGCCCCATTCCACACAAATATATTCACTTGCAAAAGCACGTCTGGAAAACTGAAAACCTTGGGGGTGGTCTCAGGAGGTCAGTGGCACAGAACGGGGGGTTGTATTTTGGGGGCAGGGTCTGTCAATGCTGTCACTTTTCAGACCAGCTCAGCTAGACCTCTCCTCATCACACCCCTTATTCCTCCAACTGAGATTAAGACTGGTAACAGTGTAGCCAGGGCTCTGGACAGTTGCAGCCTGGGTCCCCTCTCATGCTTCCCCTCCTGCTCACTGTCGTGGGCCACCACTGTTTCTTCTAGGCTCTTTCCCAAAAGTCCAGGGCTACACGGATGATCTGATTTCCTCCAACACTGACAAGGACTGTGCACTGCAAAGCTGCCAGAAATCCATGTACTCCCAGTCTTCCATTTTACAGATGGGGAAACTGAGGCCACTTAAAGTGAAAAGAAATGGGTTTCCATGTCAATCAAACATAGCTTCAATCCCCAACTCTGCTGCTTCTCATGGGCCACGTGATAAAGCTTGGCCTCATGGGCTTATGGAGCTTCCTGCCTTTCAGGACCACAGGCAGATTCCAGGAAGGACACATCTGTCTGTGGATAAGCAAGCGACTGGATGAAACCAAGGCATGACCCAAAGGGAAGCATCATGAGCAGTACCAGTTCCCCTGGTGCACAGAAGAGAAAGCTGAGGACCAGAGAGGGACAGAGGTTTGTCTGAGGTTACACAGTGACTTGGTTATCGTGAAGGGACTGAACACTCTCACCCATGTCCACAGGGACTTACCGGGCCGTGGGGGCACTGGGAGACTTGAAGAAGGGTGACCACAAACCTGCAGAAATAGAAACAGGGTTGGGCCTCCCCAGTGGGTCCTCCCTACACCACAGCCCCAGGAGTGGCCCCCTAAGAAAACAGCTCTTGGGAAGGCTGGTTCCCAGGCCTCCATGCGAATCCTTCCTGATCAGGTACCCTCCTACACCAAAACAGGTGTCTACCACCTATGCTGAACACTCCCCTCACGGAGAACTCGATCTCAGAACCTGTGAAGAAGGCTCAGAGAGCTCACCTGCCCATCCCCCATGTCATCCAGGGAGGAGATGGGTCACTATGTGGCCTCAGACAAGTCACGGCTGCCCACCTGGACTTCTGTGCTAGCCAAAAATGCCCTCCAGCAGGGAACACGCAGATCATCTCCCACTTTTTGTCCAGTGCTGCAGCTGTGGCCATAGGTGGCAGGGACAGAGACGGGCAGGCAGAGCTCCTCTTACCAGGTCAGAGAGTAGCAGAAGCCAAAGATGGAGCTGACCAGTCGGAACTGCGACGATAGGCAGGCAAAGAAGGGGTAGTGGGCCAGGCCAACTTCAAGGCCACCAATCAGTAGCACGAAGGCTGAGTGAGAAAGGAACAGAGGTGCTATGAGAGCCTCTGCCATGAGTCCTGGGGACATGCAGGGAGTTTATGCTTCTCTTTATACAATAATAAACAATGAGGCAGTGTTGATGTGCTTGAGCACCACACCTTCTTGAATCCTACTCTGTGCCATGCCCTGGACTTCCCACTAAGATGGTTATAGTGGGTTAGCTCACAGTACCAAGAGATTAGAGAGACAAGCCCAGAACTGAAAGTCAACTACTGCAGGTACACCCTGGCAACATGGGCACAGGTGAGATGGAGCATGCAGAACCCTCTTGCATGCTACTGGGTGTATCCTACTCAAGGCCATGGTCACATTAATCCTGCAGCTAAGCGGCTCTGAGCTTTGTCATGCCGGTGACCTTCACTGCACATTCACCTGGACCTGGGACCTGCATCAGGCACTTCTGGAGTTTATGTTTGGGGTGACGAAAGGGTTTTGGAAAAAGACATTTGTCATGGTTATACAATATTGTAGATGTACTTTATGCTGCTGTTATGCTCACTTAAAATGGCTAAAAATTGTATTGACTGTGTCATTAAATAAGGAATAAAAGGTGGATAAAATGGAAAATTTAGTGTTATCTAGAAAATAAGATAGTATGGGCCTGGCGGCGTGGCCTAGCAGCTAAAGTTCTTGCCTTGAACACACCAGGATCCCATATGGGTGCCGGTTCTAATCCTGGTGGCTCCACTTCCCATCCAGCTCCCTGCTTGTGGCCTGGGAAAGTAGTGGAACTCAAAGCCTTGGGACCCTGCACCCGAGTGAAAGACCTGGAAGAGGTTCCTGGCCCCTGGCTTCAGACAGGAGCAGCTCCAGGCATTGCGGTCACTTGGGGAGTGAATCATCAGACGGAAGATCTTCCTCTCTGTCTCTCCTCCTCTCTGTATATCTGGCTTTTTTTTTTTTTTTTTTTTTTTTATTAATAAAACATTTTTATTTCTCTAGTGAACACTCCACAAAAATATGGAAGTTCTTGAAAAACCAAGATAAAGTTTACTGGGTTTCTATGGAAGTTCTTTTATTTACTTGATATTTAAACTATGATGTAACATTAAGCTAATGCAATTATAAATGAAATAAAATATTTTCACAAGTCAAGATAAAAATTTTGCTTTTCTAAATGCTTGACAACCTTCCCACATTCATTTTGCATACGACCATTCCCTCATGAGAAGCCAGTGTATGAGGACTCTTATCATCTTTCTAGCAAATCTTCATGCCTATTGTCGTATCTAGTAATTTTCTTTACTGCTTCAACAATGAGCTAAGCTTCTCATCTATCAAAACAATATATCTGGCTTTGTAATAAAAATAAATAAAACTTTTTTAAAAAAATAAAATAAGATAGTATATAATTACATAAATAATAAATGTGTTATTGGGCTCCTCATTGTGGGGAGGAAAAGAATAAAGAAATAATGGCTGAAATTTTTCTAAAGTTGAAAAATATTATAAAGATCCATTCAACTAACTCAAAGTACACACAAAAGAAAAAAATTCTCCAAGACACATAATCTTGAATTGCTTAAAATTTATGATTTAAGATGCAAAGGACCTAAAATAGCATCATGGAATATTAACATGGTTGGCAAATGAATATCACTTGATTTCAAGGTTTATTTCAAATGTATATTAATCAAGACAGTGTAGTATTGGTGCAAAGGCAGACTAAGAGATCAGTGGAGTAGAACAGAGTTCAGAAATAGAGCCACACATATGTAACTAACTTTCAGAAAAGGCACAGAGGCCATTCACTGGGCAAAGGGTGGGTTTTTGTAGCCAACAGCGCTACCCCAAGGCAAAAAATGAACTCAGAATACAGTATAGATGTAAATGCAAAACTTAAGACTATAAAACCTCTGGAGAAAGCATAGAAGAAAATCTACAATGATCTTAGCTTGAACAGATTTCTTTCATGATACCATAAATATGATTCCCAAAAATAAATAAATATAATTTCATAAACGTTTAAAAAGTCAGCTCTTCAAAAAAATTCTATTGAGAGGAGAAAAATACAAGCCATAAACTGGGAGAATATACTTAAAATGGATAAATCTGGTAATGGAACCAGAACGTGTAAAGAATTCCTAACGTGCAACAAGAAAACAAAAAGTCCAGTTTTTTAATACATAGGTCAATTATTTGAATGGATATTTTTTCAAAGAAAGTTTAGGAACAGCAAATAAGCACATGAAAGTATGCTCAGGGACCGGTACTGTGGTGCAGTGGGTCAAGTCACCACCTGTGATGTCGGCATTCCATGCAGACACCAGTTTGAGTCCCAGCTGTTCCATTTCTGATCCAGCTCCTGTTAACAGGTCTGGGAAAGCAGCATAAAGTGACTCAGTTGCTTGGTCCTTGTGCCCCTGTGGGAGATGTGGATGGAATTCCAGGCTTCTTTGGCTTGGCTAAGTCCTGGGCTATTGCAGCCATTTTGGGGGTGAACCAGTGGATGGAAGATCTCTCTCCCTCTCTCTTTCTGTAACTCTACCTTTGAAATAAATAAATCATTTTTTAAAAAAGAAAGTATGCTCAACATCATTAGTTGCTATGAAAATGTGGACTGCGTGAGACATCATAAAATATCTGTAATAGTAGTATTGAAAATTAAGCGATTGACCAACCATACCAAATGTTGGCAAGGATATGGAAAAACTCCAACTTTGTACAGTGGGCATCTAAGACCACAGGACACCCCTGCAACATGCTCTCAGAGAGTAAGAATTTCTATGGTGAACTCCCCAGCAAGTCAGAGGTAGCCTCAGTACCTTGGGCCCACTCAGGCACTGGCAGGGGCTCGTAGCCTTCTGAGAACAAGAACATGATCTTATTGGCTGTGGCCCCAAAGGCGATTCCATAGGACCATCGGTTACGGAAAGTACCCACGAAGTCCAGAGGCCTGCGAACAACAGAAACAGCTGATGAGGCCAGAGGTGGCTCTGACACATTTCCAGGTCAGCTCCAAAGTGGTGACTTCTCCTGGAGGAAGGCTTTCTCTGACGGTGAACTGCTCATTGCAATGGATGCTTCCCATGGTCCTTTGTGCCAGGTAAGGGGCTAGGCAAGGATTCAGGGCACTAACAAGAAGGCAAAACTCTTATTCCAGCGAAGATCCAGGTCTGAGAGGGGACACTAGAAAAGTCTCTAGTGGTAAGGCAAAATCGGATAAGAGAAACACTGACCCAAGAAACTTTACAAAAAAGGAGTATGTCCTGGGTGGATCTTAGGGTGCTGGCCCTGCACTGTTGTGTGAGAATTCTTCCTTCCAGTGTACTGAAGAGGGTCTGGGCATCATTGGTGTTACCACTTTGACTCCATACGGATAGAGTACGTAGCACACTGCCCTTGAATATGCCACTGCTGCAACCTGACTACTGTGCACTGATGGCATTTAACTGCAGGTACCAGAATCTTTAGGCTGCTTCTTAAAAACATAGTATGAAGTTCCCATGTGAATGATGCCCTCCCCATATCCAAGGGAAAATACGTCTGGATCTTGTCATATAGGTTTCTGTGAGATTTCTATGATTGGATAAAACATCCTTTTTTGTCCTGTCTTATTAAAAAAAAAAAAAAAAGCTTAAGTGGCTTATCAGTTCCTAGATCAGAATCAACCATTGCACTTGAGAAAAGAAGGTGCTAACAAAAAGGATCCATAGAATGGGGCCTTAAGGAAAACATAATGAAACTTAAGGAAAAGGCTGAGAGAGCCAGACATTTCCGGCAGAAGGGCCCCCTGTGCTCACTCGTTTCCACCCGACTTTGGGGCAGCCTCCTTGGTCATCTGCTCCTAACCTGGCTGTCTCACATATGTCTCCTGGGCCTCAAGTTAAAGTCCCCATGTTGGCACAGCTCCCCATGCTACTGCTTGCTTGCTTAGTCAACCAGAAACTCCCCTGGGGTGGAGACACAGCACCTTGAAAAGAGTGTATGCCTAGCACAGATTTGTGGGTCAGCCCTACACTGAACAGACTTGCATTTTAAACCAGACCCCACTTGTACTAGGACTTCTGGGCTATATGTGACTTAGTTTCCCCAGATCTAAAACAGATGGAAGCCCCTTCCCTGCTCACATCACAGAGTTGCTGTGGACAGCACACCAAGAACTGCTGGAAAAGCTGGGGGACGTCAAGTGCAGGTGAAGGTTTGCTTTAGAGTGAAGCTAATAGGAGCTTTGTTGAGGCACTGATCTGGGAACTAGTGCATGGTGCTATTATCATTCAGCTCTATGCAGCTGAATGTGATTGCCATGGAGCCACTTCTTGCATGTCTTACATCTCTGTACAGGCTGGGCGTGCCAATTGCTCAGGGCAAAACTGAAGATCTTCACCCACTGCCTTTTTCTGGCCTTCTCTCATGTATCTTAGCCCCACACATTTGGGAAGAGCTGCCTTCCCCAGGGGGTGGTATCCCCAATGAACCTCTTATCCAGACAGCTTGGGTCAGCCCTCGCCTGGGCCCTGACATTCTGGCTTCCTTTCTCTTCTCCATGGTCCAATGCCAGGACTTCAGACACACAGCTTGAACCTGTTCAAGTTATAAGATCAGAGGATAGCAAACTGATCCAAGTTAAAACTGTTACTTTTAACCTGATAGTTTTATGAGCTTGGGCAAGCCTTTTCAAATCTCTGAGACTGAGTTTTCTCATTAATTGCATGAAGATAAAAAACTTCATTATCATGTATGACTGGCAAAGAGGTGCATCAAAGTCATGCAGGTAAAGTAATATAGTGTCTGAGTCAGAGACACTGAGATCAATGGTAGCTACATAGACTTAAATCACAGCACAGCAGATTGGGCCACCACCTGTCTGCAACTGGCACCCCATATTGGAGTGCTGACCATGTGCTGGCTGCTCTGCTTTCCATCAGACTCCTTCCTAATGTGCCAAGGGAAGGCAGCAGAAGATGGCCTATGTGCTTGGGCCTCAGCCCCTCATACAGAAGACCAGTATAGATTTAGCTGGACTCAATCCCAGTCATTGCAACCATTTGGGGAGTGAACCAGTGCATAGAAAAACTCTGTCTTTCAAACAGATAAATAAATCTTTTTTTTTTTAAATGTCAGTTGCATGATGATGAAGATGGTGTGAAGGTGAAGGGGTAAGGAGATGAGCATTCAGAAGTGAAGGAGCACTGGTAAAGGGGTGCACAGTCTCATAACAGCAGACCTAGAAAATCCTGAATACTAGTCCAGCAGGTGTCCTAGTGCATAACCAATGGTATACGTCATCATGAAGCCTTACTGCCTTCAGCCACTGGGCACACACTCTCCTGCCTCTTGGCTTGAACAACACATTCCCCAGGGTGTTTTTTGGCAGATATACCAGTCTCAATGGTGGGAAGGCCTTCTCCACAGTGGGCTGAGTCTTCTTGGGATGTCTGAAGCAGCCCTGAGTGACTTGGGAACCCTTCTGGATTCTCAGAGCTTTGGTTGGGTTGGGGCAAGGATGGGCAGAGAATATGTGGTGCTGGTGAGACAGGAGGGATCCTGGGAGCTATCCTGGCCTTACAGTTGGCACTGGTCCCAGCCACAGAGCACCCCAAGCCACAGGGGTTGACCCTGACTCAACTTACATGACAATCGCAAAGTGGTTCTGCAGGAGGGAAAAGGTATCCCCTCTTTCTCGGTGGTGCTCTCGTCTTTGGAGAAAGGACAAGATCAAGATGATGACGAGCTGGAAGAAGAGAAAAGACAATCAGTAGGCATCTCAGCATGGCCTTGACATCCTCACGTTTGGGTGGCAGAATGCTCAGAATATTTGTGACCTCTAAGCACCAACATTGCAGTATATCAGTCTGGGCCTCTGCCTGCAATGCTGGCATTCCCTACAGGCATAAGTTGAGTCTTGGTTGTTCCACTTTCCATTCAGCTCTCTGCTCATGCACTTGGGAAAGCAGTGGAGGATGGCCCAGGTCCTTGGGCCCCTGTACCCATGTGGGAGACCCAGATGGAATTCCAGGCTCCTGGCTTTGGCCTGGCTCAGCCCTGGGCCATTGTACCCTTTTGGTGAGTCAATCAGCAGATGGAAGATCTCTGTGATGCTGCCTTTCAAGTGATTAAACAAATCTTAATGTGAAAAATGAAGATTATGAAAAAACTACGCATGGATTTAGGACAATTTTTAAAGATTTATTTATTTAAAAGTCAGATTTACAGAGAGAAGGAGAGACAGAGAAAGCTCTCCTATTTCCTGGTTTACTCTCCATGTGACCACAATGGCCAAAGCTGACCTGATCCAAAGCCAGGAGCCAGGAGCCAAGAACTTCTGGTCTCCCATGTGGGTGTAGGGTCCCAAGGCTTTGGGCTGTCCTACACTGCTTTCCTAGGCTACAAGCAGGGAGCTGACAGGGAAGTGGAGCAGCCAGGACACAAACTGGAGCCCATATGGGAAACTAGCACATCATGCAAGGTGAGGACTTCAGCTACTATACAACTGCACTGGACCTGCTTTAGAACAATTTAAAAAACATGTCTCTGGCCCTCACACTCCAGAGTCAGGGGCTGGCAACAGGCACCCTTGAGCTACCAGAATGCTTTGTACTGAGCTTTCCTGCATGCTGCCCTGAGCAGATGGAGATTCAGAGCTAGTCTCTCCCAGACATGAGTTGGGAACCTCAGATGCTTTAGAAAGACAAACAGAAGGGTCCTTCCTTGCTTTGTTCCTATGCATTTGGTTTTCACACTCCGGGTGGCCTTTCTCTCTCCTCTCTGTGCTAGAAACTTCCAGACTACTGTCTGCACTTTCCTCATCATTGCCCACTCTCCCCATTAACCTGCCCTCTTTCCCATCTTCACCCTGAAGCTGCCATGGCCAAAGCCACCAATGATCATCTCATGGCCCCATCCAATGTATCTTTTCAGCTCAGATCCAGACTGATTCCTCAGCAGCACCCCACAGTGTGGATCACTTCTTCCTCTTGGGGACTCCCTCTTTTCTGGGCCTGCCTCTGTCATGCTCTTCTGGTATCCTCCAGTACTTCTCGATGCCCTTTGCTGATCATTCTTTAGGCAACCCCTGGGTCTGCAGCTCCTCGTGGTTCAGCCCAGAGCCTCTCCTCTCCCTCCTGGCTTTTCTATCTACTTGATGATTTCATCCAGTCCCTGATTTTAATGGACAGAAGATTCTGGCCCATCCCTCACCCAGGAACTCCAAACCTGCACAGTTGAGATTTCTTGATGGATACGCTGAAAGCTTCTCAAATTTCATGTTATAAAGGGAACATGTGATTCTCCCTGTCCCATTCCTTTGCCCACCCCTTAGACCTCTTCCAATTTTCCTCTGGTAGTCAGTGGCAGCTACTGCCACCTTTCTAGATGTCTAAGTCAGAAACCTAAGAGTCACCCCCAAACTCTTCCCATCCCCAATCTCCCCACCTAACCCATTGCAAAAATTTAACTGCTTTTATCTCCTAAACATCTCACATTAGCCACCATTATGTAAGCTGAGCTAAAAACTGAGTAAAAACTTCACAATGGTCCTTGCAATCCTCTCTACTTCATCTTCCAGCCTCTTCTCCTGCATGTCTCTAAGCTCCACAATGCAAACAGTAACCTTTTAAAAACATAAAGCTTGGCACCAACACGATGTCATAGTGGGTTTAAGATGCCACCTGCAGTGCCAGCATCCCATATGAGTGTGCATTCAGTTCCAGATGGGCTACTTCCAATTCAGCTCTGTGTGAATGCTCCCAGGAAAGCAATAGAAAATGTCCCAAGTGTTTGGCCCCCTGTATCCATGTGGGAGATTTAGCTCCTAACTTTGGCCCGGGCCAACCCTGATGTGGTTGCCATTTGGGGAGTGAACTAGCAGATGGAAAATTCTCTGTAACTTTGCTTTTCAAGGAAATAAACCACCTCTTAAAACAAAAGCAACATAGATCTGGTTACTCTGCTCTTGAGCTAAAAATTCTGATTACCTCTCATTCTGCTTAGAGTTAAGGCAAAATTCTGCCAGCTGGCCCTGCCCCAAGTCCTTCCACCTAAGTTCTCCTCTGTGCAGTGCCCACGGTCTGCTCAGCTCTTCTCAGCCCCTGTTCCCTTCCCTCTGCAATGCCTCTACACATGCCCCTTCCTTGGTCTTCCATCACATCTAAGCTCTGTGCTTACTTCCTGGAAAACCCTCTCTTGATTCCACTGAAAGCCAACAGCCATGATCCTCGACCCTTTTAAAGCCTTCCCCTACCCATCCTGTCCATATACATTGTAAGAGCTCTGTGGAGGTTCTGGAAGGAAACTCAGCCCCCATCTCCTCCCTGTTCCAGGCAGGCCACACTGGGACCATGTGTAAGACAGCAGCTGCTCCCCAACCCCCCACCCTGCTTTACTTACTGATGGGATGAGGGAGTAGTGGAGAAAGAGCTCCATGTTAACCGACCCAACACAGGTGTCATTAACCCAACTGGGCCTGAAAAAAAAGGACCCAAATTCACATTCACATTCTCAGTCACTGCCCCCTCCCTGCCGCTCCAGCCCCAGCACCTCTGGTGGGGTTGGGCTGGTAGTCGGCTAAGACCACATGATCTTTCTAAACTTACGTTTCTCAGAGGCAGGGTGCCTCACTTGGGTTGTGTGTTTTCCAAGTGGATTAATCCTTCATACTTCTTTCTTCAGGTTACTTCTCCAGCTTCCCTACTAACTGCACCTGACAGCTTAGTTTCATGAAGACATGGGCGGGGACAAATACAGGTTCTTTGGGGGCTCAAACTTCACCTAGGCATCTTTTAAAAACAAAACTACAAAAATACCTTTTTCACAATTTAGGACAACATATAACCATGCAAACACTTTTGTCTAGAGTCCTTCTCAGCCTCCCTGAGGCCTGCAAGTGTCCTGTACTAAATGTGGGACCCTGAGATGGAAGTGTCATCAGCTCCACCGACAATCAGCTTGGACCTGGTTTTCACAGCCAAGGCTAAGGAGCACCAAGGACAAGGGGGAGCAGGTGACTGGGTATTCCTGAAAAACAAGCAGGAGCTGTGCGATGACTCAGCAGGAGGAGGTGAGGACAGGAGCTCGGGACCCCAGCCTTCCCAGCTGGGACTGACTCACCACTGACCCTGAATCCAATCCAGCGCCTGGCACAGAGAGGCTGGGGAATGTCATCACATTCCACGGGTGCCTCCCTTGGGAAGCACAGGCCCAGCGAGGGCCTCAGAGCAGGGAAGGTCACAGCCCAGGAGAATCCCAAAGGCCCCAACGGGAGCTCAGGGGGCAGCAGAAGGACTGGCCCTTGGGGCTTGGGGTGGAGAAGACCTAGGGAAGGAGGCAGAGGGGGATGCACAGTGTGCAGTGTTGCTGAGTGGGTGTGAGAGGGGTGTCTGTGGGAGCATGTTCATGTTTCCCAGCAATGCGGCAGCTTATGTGTGTGTGTGTGCGTATGTGGTCTGTCTGTCTTCAAGGGTGGGTGTTTGTGTCCCTGAGTGTGTCGGGGCTTTATCTCTGTGAACATGTCCATGTGGCCTAGCAATGTGGCAGCCCATATGTTGGGGTTCTTTGCGCATCCTATGAGCGCCCTGGTTTACACAGCCTTAGAAGACGGTGACATTGGAGTTCTGAGTTAGACCTGAGTTAGACCTGGTGGTAGGCCAAAGTCTGGAAAAACCTATGCTTGTGCTGTCAGGAACACATCACTAAAATGTTACAGACTCGGCATTAAATAAGCTCTGTGAAAGCCAAGGCAATAAGGACTCGAAACTCATCACTTCCGGGTGTCTCTATGGATGAGCTGGACTCAGGAGAGGCTTCACATCTATGGCACTGTGTTTGTGTGTGAGCGGGGGAACCCTGCACTGTGCTTATCACATGCCCCTCCCAGCTCCCCACGTGGGGATACCATGTGGCTGTGAATGAGCGGCAAGAGCAATAACATCACAGCAAGTGGCAAATGCAACTCTTCACAGGGCAAAAAAAAAATGTGAGGCCAGCATTGTGGTGTAGTGGTTGGTTAAACTACCACCTGCAATGCTAGCATCCCATCTAGGTACAGGTTCAAGTCCCGAATGCTCCACTTTCAATCCAGCTCCCTGGTAATGCACCTGGCAAAGCAGTAGAAGAAGGCCCAAGTGCTTGGAGCCTTATGAAAGCAAGATGAAGCTTCTGGGTTTATCCTGGCCAATACCTGGCTACTGTGGCCATGGAGAATAAACCAGTGGATGGAGAATCTTGATCTCTTCCTTCTCTGTAACTCTGCCTTTCAAATAAATAAGATAAATCTTCTTTTATTTGAGAACTGGGGCCCAGCGTGGTAATTGAGTGGTTAAAATCCTTGCTTTGCACGCGTCGGGATTATGTATGGGTGCCAGTTCACATCCTGGTGGCCCTACTTCCCATCCAGCTCCCTGCTTGTGGCCTGGGAAGGCAGTCGAGAATGGCCCAAAGTCTTGGGACTCTGCACCCATGTGGGAGACCCAGAAGCTCCTGGCTCCTGGTTTTGGATAAGTGGAGCTCTGCCATTGCAGCTGCTTGGGGAATGAATCATCGAATGGAAGATCTTCTTCTCTGTCTCTCCTCCTCTCCGTATATCTGACTTTCCAATAAAAATAAAATAATTTTTTTTAAAATTGAGAACATACAAGAATGCAACTACTTGCAGGCTGACAGCATGGCTCACAGGCTAATCCTGCATATACAAGAGTCAGCATCCAATACAGGCTCTGGTTCCTGTCCCAGCTGCTCGGCTTCGAATCTAGCTCCCTGCTTATGGCCTTGAAAAGCAACAAAAGATTGTCCAAATCCTTTGAACACTGCACCCACATGGGAGACCCAAAGGAAGCTCCTGGCTCCTGGCTCCTGGCTACTGGCTCCTGGCTCCTGTCTATGAATGGGCTCAACTCCAGCCACTGCAGCTATTTGGGGAGTAAGCCAGTAGATGGAAGATTTTTCCCTCTCTGTCTCTCTTTCTCTCTGAAAATCTGCCTTTCAGATAGAAAATAAAGTACATATATGTTTAAAAGCATGCAAAAACTTTTATCTCATTCAGCAAAGTCACATTTGTCTGTTGACAAAGGAGTGGGGTCCTGCCTCCCTGTGGTTTTCACAGCTTCACGTTTGTCTTACTCATTTATGCAGATCTCAGTATCAACCCACATGCATGTTGAAAACACACTCATCGATCAGCAGCAGCCTCAGGTCAGCTACAAATGCAATAGGTCAACCAGAATCAATGAAAACAATTGGCAAGAATTAATTGGCCACCTGAGATTTGCGATCAGGAGCTTTGCGATCAGGGATTTGCTGTATATGAAGTATCTGCTTTTGGGGGATAATTTATAACAAGTACATGGGCATCAATGTCCACCTTCTAAGGGGGGCTGGTTAGTCCTCATCTGTCAGGCATGGCACAGGCAGATGTAACCTTGACTCTGGCCATGGCCTAGAATAGGAGGTTGTCCAAGCCCGGAAGCCTTAAGCACATACATATGAACAGGTTCAGAAGTGTGTGTATAACAACACACAATGTGCTTCCAAATTTTGAATGTTGTGCAATGCCTTTCTGCCCTAGCCCATTCCATTCTATGAACTGCTGTCATCATCACTAAATTAATTTGACAAATGACTAATGGGTTACAACCAGTTGTTTGGGGGCAGAGGGTGGCAGTGGGGAGGAAATACCAGCAAATGTGACAATCAGGTGACTTTCAGCCAGAGATGATCTGTCCCCCAGAGGCCTGAGTCCAGATGACACACTCGGCAAATATGCATCATGGCACAGCAGGTTCCTCAACACACAGCCTGCTCAGTGTCAACAGCAGGTGAGGTCACTAACAAGTCCAGCTCAGACCTCATCACCTCTCCCAGATGGTGCCCAGTCCCCTTGCTCAGCTCCCTGCCACCACCCGACCTGGGGTCAGTCACTAGCCATCACCGGAAGGGACATACCCCCACCTCCCACCTGCCCAGCTACTCCCCAGCTTCATGCCACAGCTACCCTTTTCTTGGCTAATCAAAGGCTAGAGACACGTGTTGTTCAACTTTGAACTCCAGCCATCCCCCATCTTAGCCTCACCTGGGGTTTCCAATCTCAGATCAGATTTGTCATAAACCCACCAAGGGCTTGCTGAGTGGCTGGGGAAGGTTGGGAGGTGGGTAGGTGCAGACCCCTGTGTGGTCTTGTACACATCTTGCTGAGCTGCCCCCTGCCCACCCACGAGATCAGCTGTAGCACTGTAGAGATTCAGGCTCCAGAATCCTCTCCATCTGAGGGTTCAATGTCCTCACCCCTGCTCCCTGCCATGCTCCTCTGTAGGGCAACTGTGAAGCCTCACCTGGGCCCCAGGGTGATCCTTCTGCCTTAAACAGTCCTCTGGGCCCCAAAAACCACACCCACCATGTACCTGCTGTGAGCCATGGGCAAGCAGGGCCCCTCTAGGCTTTAAAGCTTCTCATCTTGAGAAGGAACCCCGTGACTACGTGGATCAGACACCTTGATGCCTGCAGAGCAGAGTCTCTGCAGCCCTGGCCCTCCCCTGCTTATCACTGCCCTGACCAAGGGCACATGCATTTCCTTTTCCAAAGTTGAAAGTGGACTCTGGCCACTTGAGATTCTATCTCCATGGACCCCAGACTCTGCTGTCCTGTATCCTTCCCTCTGCCGACTCCCCAGAGTTCCTCCTTCCCATGCCCCCCAGGCTCAGCTCAGTGTGCCTGGGTACCATGCTGTTATTCCCTGGCTCCTGCCAGGGACTGGGGGCATCAGGGCTCCTGACCTCACAGTGGACTGAAGTTTTTTATTTGGTTAACCAGTAGCCAGAGCAGCCAGCCGGGCTGGCCCCATGACCACTGCCACCCTCTGTGCTGCCGGAGGGATGGCCCCATGCAGCACACCTTTGCCCAGCCTGGCCTGACAGCCCTGCTGGTGCTACTGACCTCCAAAATTCAGCCACCAGAAACTGCTTGGAATCTGTTCACTCCCACAGTCACGGCCATGGGTCTCAGTGTGGTCACTTGTGAGCAGAGAGGGACTCAGTCCATGGGCATGGCAGCCAGCCGGTCCACTGTTCAGAGCTGTCTTTCCATGGCTCTGTGCTCCACTGCACGGGGAGTTCCCTGGGAGCTGGGACCTTCACCACTCCTTTTGGGATGTCCCCTCCTGGCCAAGCCTCCAGGAACAGGTTTCCCTCTATGTCCCACATGGGTGACTAGTAAGCCTGCCTCCCCCAGGGCCTGTTGTGCATCCAGCTCAGTTTGAAGGGCTGCATGTTTTTTAGCCAGGTTCAGCCTCCCAACAGCCCTGTTATAGAATAACCGCTTTCACTCCATGTCACAGATGAGAAAGTTGAGCCTCAAGAACCTTGCCAGATCTTCCACAGCTAGCCGGTAGAGGAGTTGAAACCAGAGCTCTGGCGAGTTGGGCTATTGTATAAACACTTCCCCATTAACAAACACTAGGATTTTTTCCTGTCATTCTCAGCTCAGCCAAGGCACTCTTAGCTCTGTCACAGAATGAGGGAAATGGTAGGAGCTGGTGAGAGTTTTTACAGGAACTTATGCCCCGGATGACTTGTGCCTGGCTTTAAGGGTTCCCTGGAGGTGGAAGGAATATTCTTTCCAAAAATGAAATCGGAGGCAGGTGTTATGGAGCAGTGCGTTAAGCTGCTGCCTGTAACAGCAGCACTCTATATCTGGGAGCCAGCTGGAGTCCCAGTTGCTCCGCTTCCCATCTAATGAGCCTTGTAAATAAACAGAATATGGTTCAAGTGCTTGGGCCCCTGCTACCCAGGAGCTTCTGGCTTTAACCTGGTCCAGCCCTGGCCTTTGGGGCCATTTGGGAAACAAACAAATGGATGGCAGATCTATCACCCTGTCTTTCAAATAAATAAAAACAAAACTAACAGTTCCAATTTCTTGAAGGCTTACCACATACTGGACCTTGGTTAAGGTTCTCATAGACATTATCTCACTTAGCCCTTTTTAAAATTCATGCCACTACATGAAATATTCCCACTACACAGATGAGAAGATTGAGGTTGTAGAATGGTTAAGTAAAAGCCCGGAGTCACTTAGTGACAGTGGCAGAGCAGGAATCTGAACCCTTAGTGCATTTTCTAAAATGAAATATGTCCAGGCACGCAGGTATGTAGCAACATTGATAAGGATCTTGTGACTGGGGTCATGGGAGTGGGCAGTAACTCCTGTTTTCCCTGGATCAACCAGCAGCAAACTCAGGCCTGCTGAGCTGGACACATCTGTGATGGAGGTGCGCCTGGGGCAGGGAACAAGAGGACCCTTTCAGGGGACACTGCAAAGCAGTTACAGACCCCAGGGCATCAGAGGCCATCAGGCTGAGATGAGATCTCCCAGTCTTATCACAGATTCCTGCCTCCTGGCTGTCTGTTTTAGGATGTGCACAACACCCTCATTGACCTGTTTCCCCTCAGAACAGTGCCACCATCGCTCAGGGCACTGTAGTGACACCTGACCAGGGTCCCACTGCCACCTTCTCCATCTGTGACTGCAGGGATAGTTCTAGAAATCACATCTGAGCCTACCACTGTCCCCTCATTGCCACAGCCCTTCCCCTCTCCCTAGCCAGGCAACCTCCATGGAAATGCCCAGTTTCAAGTCCTCAACCCTTCCCAGGACTCTCCGTGCACCTGCCTCTGCCCGCCGCCCCCTCCCCCCCGCCAGCCTCTGCTCCCCTGGAGCTGCAGGTAACTCTCACTGAGATCTATCTGTGTTCTTGGGGCTCCCTGATTCTCTGGTTCTCCTCAGCACCCCTCCATGCGCTAAACAGGTGCTGTGACAATGCACAGTGATGGTTCCACGTTTTGTTACATTTTGGAATAGCTCTTGGATCTTGAACACTTAAAGGCTGCAGCAAGAATCCTAAATTCCGGCCCTCTCATCTCCGATCCTTCCACATTGTTTCCTTGTGGGACCACAAGCCGTGGGCCCAACCTCCTTAGAACCAGAATGGTCATCATCCAAAAGATGTTGGGAAAATGACCTTGACTGGGAGGAGAGGAAACTGCCACCCTTGGCACGAATGCAAATGAGTACGGTCCATGAGGGGAATGATGTGGCGGCTCCTCCAGAAATGAAAGATGGCATTGCCAAAGGAGTTACCTCCTGCGCTAAAGGGATTCTCCGCAGAAAACAACACTGGTCCAGTCAAGAGCTCACCATCCCTATGGTTACTGCAGCACTGTGCACTGTGCTCATGGTGTGGAATCAACCCAAAGGCCCAGGAATGGATAGACGGATGGATGAAGAAAATGCAGCCCAGCACTCCCTGGAGCCCTACTCAGCCCTAAAAAACAAGAGAAACCCCGTTGTCCAGGATGTCTTGGCTAACCCTAGGTGACATTATGCCAAGGGCACCCCACCCAGCCCAGAAATACCAAGGTGGCAGCACCCCTGTAATGGGCGGAACCTTGAAAATGGCGGCTCTCCCAAAAGTAGAGAGTGAAACAGTGGCAGGTCCTGGAGTCGGTGGAGGGGAAAAGAGAGGCTGAACAGGTTTGGGTGCTCAGCCTTCACACAGTGAGGGAAAGGAGAAAGCTGGGGGGGGGGTGGGGGGTGCAGAGAAGGTGACTAAAGTTAGTGAGACACATCATGTAAGCATGACCTATCACTAACAGTACCAATGGCTTGACGTCTTCCCATGTACTGGACCTTGGCTAAAGTTCTCATAGATATTATCTCACTTAGCTCTTTCAAAATCCATGCCACATGAGTGGGTCTGGGCAGTGGAGATGATGAATCCTATTCCCCTATGGTTTCTCAGTGTGAGCTGCAGCTGTGTCAGCACATATCACACCATAAATACGTACATATTATTAAAAGTTGTTTAGAGAAAAAGCTGTAGGTCAGTTGGGACAGAGGCCATGCCTCTACTCAACAAGCCAGGCAATTCTGGCCACAGACTGCCAAGGCACAAATGGAACCCAGGGCCCCTGCTACCCTCCCAGACTCTGCCTGCTCCCCTGTGGCCCTGATTCAAGAACCTGGGCAGCCCATTTGCCAGCCCAGAAGCCTCCATGTGGCTCCTTACCTGCTAAACCATGCCATTCTCCCAGTCTTTGTTACTCATCACCCCTCAAAGAGAACAGCGGATGGCAGGGAACCCGCCATGTACCAGCCCCGTCACTCCCAGCTCACCTGGAATCAGCCTCGAGCATTTTGGGGGGGCCACTGTGTCGTAGCCTGGGTGAGCAGTGTGCTGACCGCTGAAGCTTCTCTGATCCCTCTCTGGGCTCTGGGTTATTACAGCTTCCGACCAGCCGGTGTCCCAGCTGGCTCTCTTCAACGGCACCCGAAACTTCAACGAACAGGCAAGTGGCCAGGCAAATATTTACCCAAGAAGGGAAAGCAGGTGACAGACACCTGGCTCATGTCAGCACACGGTGACTTTTCTCTTGCTCCCAGTCTTATCACACCGCAGCTGCAGGGACTTCTCCGCATTTCCTCGGTCCTGGAATCCTACTGTCCCCTTCAGGCACCTGCTGCTGGCACTTTGCCCAGCGGCCATGGCCCCTCTGGCCAGCTGTAAAAATGAATACAGGCAATAAATCAGGACTCTGCCTCCAATCAGTCTATTAGGATCCTTGGCCGCCAGAATCTCTCAGGCAATAAGGCAGCCCATCTGCCCAGGAGCAGGGAGCAGAGACAAGTTTCACACCAAACTGCAAGCCCATGGCAGAGCCAGCCGCCTGCCCGCCAGATATTGCTGCTCCCCTTTCAGAAAGTTCATCTGTGGCCTGGAAAGCCCTTGCCAGCCATCCTGTCATCGAATAGCAAGAACCAGAGAAGGCTTCACCAACAGATAGTGGTGGGAGGGATGTGCATGCCTCTGGAGCAGCACGATGGTGTGGCATATCTGGTCAAGCAGTCACTTACAGTGCCAGAATTCCATAAGGGTGCTGATTCGTGTCCCAGCTGCTCCACTTCCCATCTAGTTTCCTACTAATGGCCTGGAAAACATATCCCACATGTTTGATTCCCTCCACTCATATGGCAGACTCAGATGAAACTCCTGGCTTCTGCCACTAGGGGGAGTGAAACAGCAGTAGAAGATCTCTTTACTTCACTCTCTGGAATTCTGTCTTTGCAAAGAGTGAAGCTACCCAGTACACTCCTCCTGGGTCTTCCCCTTCTCCCAGACTGTCTTGGTAGCCCTACTTAGCTGGGCCTCCCATGATCTTAGTGACTTGAGCCCCACTTGTATCTTCCCAGAAGATTCTAGATTAGGTTTAACACTGGGGAAAAGTCCACAGGCAAACTAGGACTAACTGCTCTGGCTCTATGCACTCTCTCACAGCCCCCCACCTCACAAATTCACTCAGCTCACAGATATTTACAAAGCACCTGCAAACCAGGGATTGTGACTCCGAGGACAGGTGCTCCTGGGTCACTTCTTGTTCCCACTTGCCAGGCAGGCCAAGATCCTAGCTGGAGTGCCATTTCTATCATGTTTCTAGGCAGTAAGCTGGTGTTTGGCAGTCTCACCAAGCTGTGGCAAGTGACCAGGGCCTCGGGGTGGGGATGCCTCTCCACGGGGACAGGCAGTGGCAGCAGATGGCATCCTGTCAGGGCCATTTGGGAGCATCAAGTGGAGTCCCTTGAGATTGGAAGCCCTCAACTTTTCCAGAAAGTAGAGCCATGGGCAAAACACCTAGAACCCTAGATCCTCAGCCCAGCTGTGTGGCTGTGACAGTGTGAATGTGATTTGCCCCCTACACTTAGACTGACGCATGAGCACCACTATGGTGATGTTGGAAGGTGGCTTTCAGGGATGATGGGGGTCACGAAGAAGAGCTGGTGCCTTCCTCACCCTCGTGGGATTGGGTTGGTTACCAAGAATTCAGTCACCAAGCAGGCCACCCACGCCTTGGGATTCGGCCATCTTGCCCCCGGGCAGCACTAGGCTCTCATCAGAAGTCCATGATGCTGGCACTGCCATCCTGAACGACTCAGGATCCAGGGTCGTGAGCCAAAATGAGCCTCGATTCTGTTACACTGCCAGAAAACGGGATCGAGACCACCAGTGGCTGCCTCTGACCTCCCGCCCCCAGCAGACATCTGCCCCTGAGCCTTCTGTGATTTATGTGTGTCCCTCTCTCCCCTCCTCCTGGCTAACAGCACCTCTGCCCAGCACCTGTGGCCCATGATAGAAACAAAATGTGTGTTCAGTGGATGTTGGGGGAAGTTACTTGTGGTTCTGTAATTCCTGCGTTTCCCACAAGGTGGCGGTGTCCCACTCACCCATGGCCACCGCATACACCTTGCATAGCAGAGGAAGCTTTGAGAAAAGATGCTGAAGAGCGGGGAGTAGCATAAGGGCTTTCCTCAAAGGTTTTGGGTGGCCCTTCCGCCTCCCCATTAAAGCACCATTGCACAGGCAGCAGTACGGCCTGGTTTACCACGGCTAGGCCTGGGTCCCCCCACCTCCAAACTGTTGGCCCTTCCTGATCTCACCTCAAACCCACCCTCCTCTCCATACAGCACTGCTAAAGGCTGGCTGGGCTGTCTCCACCCTCCTGCCTGTACCCTGGTCTCTCTGGGCCCCTGCCTCCACATGCTCCCAACCAACACCTGTGGCTCTTTCAGAATCTTTCAGGAGATCTTCTTCCACGCTGAGCTACCTTCGTGCAGTCACACAGTCCAAAGAAACTGCTTCTTTGCCCACATTTTCCTGAGCACATGGCTGATGCAACTGGTATTCTTGTGCTCAGTATAGGCCTGGAACCCAGTTGGAATGGCTGAAGGAGCAGCAGGCAGCTCAAGGCAGTGAGGGGAGAGCACCACCAACCAGCCAGCCACACTTGGTGTTGCCCACAGCTTAGGCAGGCATCCAGCCCTCTGGCTCAGCAGAGACCTGCGGTTGTGTAGAAAGGAGCTGGGCTGAGGGTGGGTTGCAGGAAGTATTGGCTTCCCCCATAAGAGACCAGGTCATGCTGTCATCTAAGCATACGAACTTTCTGCTGGCAAGATGACATCTCTTCAGGTCATTTGCAAGGGAACAGTGGTGTAGAACATTCTATGAGCTTCTATGGGCCCCTCCTCTAAGTGTTGTTGAGTCTGCAGGTTGCCACATGTCGATGGCTGAAGAACTAGGAAGCAGCTCTCAGGTGGGAACCCTGTGGGCTGACCTGGCTCCCTCAGGGGAACCCTTCGGGCAGAGTCACCACATGCTGTGGTACACAGCCCTTCCCCCCAAGATGCTGGCCTTCCTGTCAGTTCAGTGATCTCTGGCTCTAGATTAGGTCTGAAAATTGGCAGGAGATTGGCTGTGCACTGCAGTAGCTTGAATCCAGCATTTGGACACTGAACTTGGAATTGTCCCTGCTGCTTCAAGCAGGTGATTCTTCAGTGGGGGGCCCCAGGTACAGCATGCCTAGAGGTACCTACCTACTTCACACCCACTTCACCATCCTGTCCACTGCGACCTTCGTGTGCTGCTACAGTTGGGACTGGCATTGGGGTACAGCAGGTTAAGCTGCCACTCATGATGCCAGCATCCTGTGTCAGAGCACGGGTTCAAGTCCCGGTTGCTCTGCTTCTGACCCAGCTCCCTGTTAATGCACTGGGAAAGCAGCAGATGGCCCGAGGACTTGGGGCCACTGCCACCCTCACGGGAGACTGGGACAGAGTTCCAGGATCCCAGCTTCAGTTGGGGCTGCCATTAGGGGAGTGAAGCAGCCTGTGGAAGATCTCTGTTTCTCTGCTGCTCTTCCTTTCTAATACATAAGTCCTAGAAGACAACGCTGACTGTAGGTCCTAGATCAACACACAGTCTTCTGCTGCATCTATTCTCCAGATTGCCATAACAGAACACAGCAACACCTAGCATGCCTTTGGCATGGAAACGCCATGTCCCTAGTCAGGCCTTATGTCTGCCCACATAGGAGCACAGGAGGCTCCCATGCCCACTGAGAGCCCAGTGGCCTTGGAAGGGAGGTTTGGGAGGTCTTTCCCTGGAGACATTACTACAGAGGAGCTTCACAGCCACTGTGGGTGTGGGGAGTTCAGGTTAAGGGTCTGAGAATGGCAGCCTCGCCTGAGTCTGTGCCGATGTCCCTGTTTCAAGCCTTCATTTCTCATTGCTTCCTAAGTGATGCCCTAACCACCACAAAAGAAATGAGCAAGGCTGCAAGTTCAATGTAGCTAATCCTGCAGCTGCAAGAGATGTTTTTGATAATACTGTGTTTTTTTAAGAGTTGCCTGTTTGAAAGTCAGAGAGAGAAAGAATTTTCTATCTGCTGGTTCATGCCCCAGATGGTCACAATGACCATAGTCCAGCCAGGTTGAAGCCCTCTAGCCCCAGCCATCACTTACAAGGCTACTCCAGAAGTCCCAGTCCTCCAACTAAGCCCCCACGTGTGTCTGAATCCAGGCCATGAGCACAGAGGGAGGAAACTCCTGTCCATCCTTGCTGTATGACCCAGCCAGTGCCTGGGACCTTACCACCTACCAGACATACCAGGCCCACCTCCTCCTCCCCTGCTGGGAGACCACCACTTCTCTTTTCCCATCATCCTGTGAGACAGTGTTAATTGCCACCCTGAGATATTTCTCAGGGTGGAGGAGGAGGAGGGCAGGCAATCAGAAGAGGAACCAGACACTGTCGATCACCTTCAGATCAGGGCAAGTTTTCCTGCCCGGGGGCCTTTGATGTCACTGTTCCCGCACCTGCCACAGCGTTCCTCTTACTCCCTAAGGAGAACGCACATAAGATGCAAATGGGCCATCAAACCACTGTGCCTCCCAGCAGCATGAGTTCACCAGAATTTCCTAACAATGACCAGGTTCCTTCAAGGTCTGCAATAAGAGCAGGCAAATCTTCACTGGGGAAAGTCACTTTCAAGCGCATTTTGTCTAGGCCAGCTCTTGGCAGAGTGGTGGTGGGAGTATCAAGGTCAAGCATCATACCATGGGAGTGGTGGCTTCGTCACAGGGTCAGCTACACACCGCTAACGTTTAGAGGACTAGGAAAGGCATCCCTGCCAAGCAGCCAGAGTTGATTCCCCCCAGCTTTCCCATTCGGTTTTGTTCTGTTCATGCCATATTTTCTCCATATTGAGAAATGGTCTTACCTTCTAGTATGTGTGCCTGTTACCAGACAAAAGAGCCAGTCCCTTATGGTCCAGCACCGGGCAGTCGATTCACCGGAGCCTAGCGCTGGAAGGAGAAGAAGATTCACTTCAAGAAGCCGACAGTCCCTAGGAATTGCTGAGCCCTGGATCTAAAACATGCTCTTTCCCTCTGACAGGCTGCACAAAGGGTTTTTAAAGCCCAGGGGAGGTTGCAGGTGGAGGTTAGACAAACCGTCAAGTTCATTCACTGGACAATTAAGCAGCCCCTCGGGCTGTTTCGAACATGCTCCATTTGCACCAACCGCAAAATCCAAGGGGCGGCCAGGCGGAGGCTGGTCCACAGTGGAGCTCAGTGCCGCCAGTTGCCAGCTGCGCACTGCCTCCCCGGCTGGCCGTGGGGTCGGCCCTGCCAGGCCTCTCCTCTGCAGGCTCCTGGAACTCCAAGACGACGTGGACGTGGAGTGGACATCGAGTGAAATATGGCGACTCTAAGGGAAGAGCTGCTGCAAGCAAGTCAGCCAAGCTGTGGCCTCCACCTCCAGGAACTAAAGAAACACAAAGGATAAGACAAAGAGGGGAGGCTGCCGAGCCTGCCTGCAGCAGGGGTGGGACTCCGTGGGCTGCTAGTTGCTAAACCCTGAGTGTGTGCATTTCTCATCCAGCTGGCATCAAATCACTATTTAGAGCAACAAAAGGATGGAAAAAACACAAGTTTTTGTGCCACTATTTCTGTGTAAAATTACCTGGACCAAGGCTATCACTCCACAGGAGCAAAGTCTTGTCAGTAGTTTATCACAATCAAGTCACTGTACCCAAGAAATACCATGCCTTTGTATGGCACCAGGACACACACAGAGCCAACTTCCCACCAATGGCACCAGAAACGCCATGTCAGCAGATGGTCAGAGATGGGGAGACTATGCAAAATAGGAGGAAGAGTCAAGGACACGGTAAAGCGTACCCCACGGGACTACATGCACATGCTTTAAAGGGTGGGGCTCTGTATTCACACCTGCTTTTTTAAAAAAAGTGTATTTATTTGAAAGACAGAAGGTATAGAGAGACAGAGGGAAAGACAGAGGGAGATCACCCATCAGCTGGTGCATTTCTCAAAGGACTGCAACAGCCAGAGCTGGGCTTGGTCCAGTCCAAAGCCAGAAGCCAGGAGTTTCAACTGGGTCTCCCACCTGGAAGCAGGGGTCCAAGTACGTGGGCCTCCGCTGCCCTCCCAGGTGCATTAGAAGGGAAGTGGAGCAGCCGGAACTGAAGCCGTAGTCCCAGTGGGATATCAGCAGCCCAGGCTAACCTGCAGCTATGGCCCCCCTCACCCATGCTTTTCTGCAGGAATAGAAAATTTCTGAAAAGACACATCAGAATCTGACAACAACACTGGGTTCTGTAAACCCGGCCAGAGTCGGAGTTTCATCTCACATGTTTGTTTTTGAAAACTGCCGAATGCAAAAATAAGATCACAAATATCATAAACACAAGGAAATGTAACATGTAATAATTAAAGAGCTTATTTCTAGGAGTCAGTCTTGCACCTGCAAACCAGAATCAAATCCTGACTCCACCGAGGCAACCTCGGGCAAGTTCTGGTCCGCACTGAGGCCCCAAGAGTCTAATCAGTTGTCTGGGAGCTGGCCAAGCGACGCGGCTGCAGCTCAGAGCCCCGAGGCGACGCGAGCCCACCTTCCCCAAGCCTGTCCCGGGCTGGGGCAGCGGGGTGTAGGCACCCCGCGGTGTGGACCCGGCCAATCAGCAGTAGCGGGGCGGGCGGGGTGGCAGCGCCACGCGAGCCCGAGCCGAGCGCTAAGCAGAGGCGCCACCACCGTCCCAGAGCAGGCCATGCCGGGCTCTCTGCAGCTCCTGCTCCTGCTGCTGTGGCTGTCGCCTCTGGCCCCGGGCCTCGGGCTCCATGGCGCTGGCAGCCGTAGACGCCCGGAGTGTGGTCCGTGCCGGCCCGAGCACTGCCCGGTGCCCGCGCACTGCCCGGCGTCCGGGATAGCGGCGCGCGATGCGTGCGGCTGCTGCACCCTCTGCCTGGGCGCCGAGGGAGCGAGTTGTGGGGGCCGCACCGGGGTGCGCTGCGGTCCGGGCCTGGTGTGCGCCAGCCAGACCGCCGGGGCGGCGCCCGAGGGTACTGGGCTCTGCGTGTGCGCGCAGCGCGGCGCCGTCTGTGGCTCCGACGGCCGCACCTACCCCAGCGTCTGCGCGCTGCGCTTGCGCGCCCTGCACGCGCCCCGCGTGCACACCGGCCACCTGCACAAGGCGCGGGACGGCCCCTGTGAATTCGGTAAGTCGGGGTTGGCGGGGGTGGGGTGGTCCCACGGGACTGGGGTGGGTAGAGAAAGCGGGACCCCCTTGCTCAGCCGGGACAGAGCTGTCTTGCGTTTAGGAACAATGTCTCTCCTAAAGCTCTGGGGGGAAACGGGGTGGAATGCCCAAGCTAGGTCCCCTTTTCCCCCAGCCTGTGGATACGCCGACTGCAGAGCTCGGGTGGACTTGCCATCTTGGTGTTTAAAGTTTTCTGCTGATGCAAGGGGAAAGTTGACTCCCCGCCTCCCCTCTCCCTTCTCCACCCCCAAAGGGAGTTGGGCAAGGCGGCTCTCACGGGGTCTGAGTTCCCTGGCCTCTCATACTTGGTGAATAGTTACAAGGTATTGGAAAGGAAAGTGGGGTACCTCAGGAGGACCAGCCATAGATGGGACCAGGTGTGGAATGAGGGCACTCTCCTGCCCAGGACTTGGAAACACACGCCCTGTTAAATCCCAGTACAGTCATCTCTGGCTGCCATAGTTGCCCATCCTTTCTAGATGCAATTTTAAAAAGGAGCAGAGAGAAGGCAAGTGTTATTGTGGGAATAGGGCATCCTGTTTTGCTGCCTGGCTAAGTGTGGGCGTGGCCCTACCATTCATTTCTCAGAGAACTGCCCTAGTCAGCTCTGCCTGGAGGGGGCAGTGGAGAGCTTAGGGGGTAAGGAAGCAGGTCCCAAGGAGCCTGGCTTGCAGCTTGGGGGTTCAGGTTTCTTGGGGGGGACTTCTGGCACCTGAAGCCTGGAGACCATGCCCAGACTTAAGTGCTGAGCCCAGTGGAATGGCTTCAAGCTTCTGGAAGGAAGCTAATGCAGGGCTGAGACCTTTTCCAAGTAGATGGAGACCTGGTGGGGTGTTGGAGATGGGGCAGGCTGCCTGCTGGCTGGGGGAAGGTAGGGAGGAATGGAACGGGTGACTCACTGAGCAGGAAGATGCCCCCGTCGTGGCACGACCAGGGAGGCAGAGCGGGTGGGGTGCTCCTGAACTGCTCCCTCCCCCGCCCACCAGCCACCTTGGGCAGGTCCCTTCTCTCCCTCTTTGGCACCACAGTGGCAGTCCCTTCCACTTGATCTGCTCTGTGGCATTTCAGCATCCCCAACCCTTCCCTGCTCCTTGCCATCACTCGTTTGTTCCAATCTGCTTTCCTCAGAGGTTAGCTGGCAGGCAGGTCTCTTTGTCTGCGTGCAGGTGACACTGTACCTCACACACAGGAGGCATGCTGTAGGGAAATGCTGACCAGGTTCCGGCCTCTCGGAGGTGCTCATGGCCTCAGAGCATTCCTGCACCTAAGAGAAAGATGCCCAGAAGGTGTGTCAGCAAAATCTGCTATTATGTAGGGAAGGAATAAAGGGCCCACAGCAGGCAGGATACCTGTCTGAGATGTGCAGTAGAGGCTGACCAGCTCCCTAGGTTTCCAACCCCTTCCCAGGGCTAAGCAGAGGCAGGGGTCTGAGGACAGACCCCTGATAGTGTTGAGTCAGGCAGATGGTGGTTGCCATGGTGACCAGAGGGAGACCAGATGGCAGATGGAAGCCCCATACTCCTAATTCACTGAAAATTACCAAATGACAAGTAAAATGTGACAGTCCCTGGGCTCTGTTGTCTGGGCTCAGGAGCCCACCCCAGACTTAAGCCCACCAATAAAGACATACGGGAGACCAAGGAAAAGACTTGAATACTCCTCCTGGCCAGGTTGGGGAGACCTCCTATCTGGTCAGGCTAGGAGGGGGTGACAGCCCAGACAGCCCCTCCTCCTGGGCTGCCCTGGAGCCATCTTTTATTCAGGAGACTCAGCCGGAGCAGTTTTTAACGACATCCCAGGGGGCTGGGGCAGCAGGCTGACTGTAGCAGTTCTGTTTCTATATTGGAGGGTGAACCCCGCCTCCTCCCCACCCCACCCCACCCTAATCCTCCAGTCCAGCCAAGCCCCTGGCCTTGGCAACAAAGAAACCTTGGTGAAGGAAGAGTGGTGCAGGGACCAGTTCTTGCCCGCACCTCCTCCTCTGAGGGGAACAGCTGTTAGCTTTTAGCTGGCCTGCTCTATTCTGAAAGGCCCGAGACACGTGCTCCTTACCAGGATGTATCTTGGAGACCTGTGTAGGAGCGGATCGATTGTTACTCTTGGAAACTGATCTTACACTTACTACAACTCCTCCCATTCAGAAGAAGGGAAAATGGAGGTGGGCAGGGGTCTGCTCCCAGCTGAGATGGATTCCAGTTCCACTGTACCAGACTCTTTCCAGGTTCCTGTCTGGCATGCATACCTGATGCCATGTAAGGGGCAGGGGTTTGGCCTAGTGGCTAAGGCATCACTTAGTACCCCGTGTGCCACCTTGGAGTGCTCAGTTCAAGTGCCTGCTACATTTCCAACCCAACCTCATGCCGGTACACCTGGGAGGCAGCAGGTGATGGTTCAAGTACTTGGGTCTCTGTCTCCCTCGTGGGAGTCCCGGATGGAGTTCTGGACTCCTTACATCTTTCTGGCCTGGTGGCAGCCGTTTTGAGCTTTTGGGGCATTAACCTGCTGAAGGGAGCTTTCCTTTTGTCTGTCTTGTATTTCAAATACACAAAATGAATAAAAATGCACAAACTGGAAGAAGAAGACCTGGGAGGTTGGTAGCCCTGCGCCTCCAGGGTTTCTCAGTTGGGAGTTACATCCTGTTGGTCCCTAAGCCTTGTTGATCTTCCCTGTTTAGTGCTGGGTGGTGGCGTCTGGGAGGAATGGGCAGAGCCCGTGGAAGGGGAGCCTCGAAGGTTGACCCTGGGAGAGGCACAGCATGAACAGGGCATGGAAGTGGGAGGTCCTGTGGCAGGTACCTGGTGGGATGGGGAGGGTTCAGGGAATCTGAGGGTCATGTGGCCAGAGCCACTGCCGGGCCTGAGTGCTGTTCTAGGTTACCAGTTCTGTTTCTTATCTGCAAGGTAGAATGGCCTCAGGACGCTTGTTACTGTTGCCATGGCTTTCAAAGGCTGTGCTATTGATTGCATGCACCCTGTCTGTGAGCACGGGGGTTGGGAAGGGGCTGGCAGGCTATACATGGCACATGGCAGTCGTGTTGTTACAGGATAGCCAGAATCAGGGTCCTGGGCCAAGAACCAGCAGCACAGGGAGCCACAGCAGCCACCCTGAGTCTGAAGAACTTAAACCTTGACTGAATGAAATTGCAGCCCCGTTTGGAAACCTCTGGGCTAGGCACGTGTTGCCCGGTGACCAGGAGAGGAAGAGGCAATAAAGGCCGTTTTGCATGAGAGACAAAGAAAGGGGCCTTGTGCCCTAAAACCTTTGATGCAGGGACTGGGCGGTGGCTGCAGGCAGTGCGGGCCAGTGGCTCAGAGTTTCTGGTTCCACCTGGCAGGCAGACTGGTGGCTTACATCCCCGGGATTTCTAAGCACCTGGATTATGAAACCCTTAGATGGTGTGCCTATGAGGACAGCAGGTGGAATCCTGACCGTGGCTTTGGATATCTTCTCTTTGCCTGGCACCATGAAAGAAATCTGAGACATCTGGGCAGGTGTTTCGTTTCAGGCCTCAAGGAGGACCAATGTGACCACAGGGTACGGGATGACTGAATCCCGTGTGCTCTGTATTTGGCTGCCCACCCTGGGTAACTCTTCTGTGTTACCTGCTAGGTTCCCCAGAGGTACCAAGCTCGGACAAGCTGGGGCGGTGAAGTGGACACTCGGAAACTGGGCAGACCTGGAGTGCCCTCTCCCGAGAGCCACATGACTCCCAGCGGCAGGGAGAAATTCAGGCACAGTCCTCCCTGTGCTGGGGTATGGCAAGGGGCTGTGCACCTCTGGCTAGCCCCAGGCTGAAATCCAAACGGAGTTCCAGGCTCCTGGCTGCAGCCAGGGGCTGCAAGATCTCTCTCTGTCTCTCTGCTTTTCAAATAAAACAGTTATGAGTCAATTAAAAAAAAATCGGTGGAATCGGGGGTGCCTTCCCACCTCCCAGGTACCACATCTGTGAAGATAAAAACACCCCCACCGTACCCTGAAAGGCAGATGAAGGGCTAAAGAGGTAGTGAACTTGGGAGGGTCCTCTGAGGGGGGAGGCGAGGAGCTGGGGTTCCGGGGGGCTGAGCCTCGGGGTCCAGCCTCCCCTGACCACTCAGGGCCCAGCAACTGGTGAGCTGGTGGGAAGGGGCGTCCATCCCCTGGGGAAGCACCTGCAAGCAGCGAGCTAGGACGAACCCTGTTCTGGCTCAGGACACTGCCCTAGCCTACAGTGGGTTACGGGACAGGAGGAAATGTCCGGAGCTAAGGGAGCTGCTGTGTGACCTGGTTGTGTGGGAATTTACACCACCGCCTGCGCTCCTCAGAGCTGCCTACAGAAAAGTGGACGATCCCGCGTCGTCCACTTAATAATGAATAAAAAAATGGAACCTAAAACGCCCCCTTTAAGGAAAAAAAATTTTTTTTTCCTGCCAGGAAGCCAGTGACAGGCTGGCGCCTGTGGAACGAGCTTTCTTAGTCTTTCCCAGGAGAGAGGAAGAGAGGATGTGATTTACTGGTTTATGCATTGAGGCCTGCACCGGGGTGAGGGAATCTCATTGACAAGGAGAGCGGAAACCCGAAACGCGAAACGCATAGCGTTTGGGCCCCTCTGGCAGCCGGAGGGCGGGAGGCGGCGCCCACGGTCCCCGCCGAGCCCTCGGAGGAGGAGCCGGGCGCCGGCGGAGAGGAGGCGGCGGCCCTCACATCCTTTGTCGGCGCCGCCGACGGACGCTGAGGAGAGAGCCGCCGCTTCGGGGCTGCTTGGGAGCTAGGGGTGCGGGCCTTGGTTCACTGCAGGCTTGGGGTCAGGAGCGCCCCTGGGAGGGCGGCCGGGTGGGCTCACCCGGAGGGAGTGAGCTGTGAGGGAGCGGCGAGCGGCCGAGGGTCGTGGCGGTTTACCTCGCGGGAGCTGTGGGGCTGAGCGCGGCGGGTTACCGAGAGGCGGGGCTCAAGGAGAGGTGGGGCTTACAGAGAGGCGGGGCTCATGGAGGCGGGACTCCGGGAGAGGTGGGGCTTACGGGGAGGCGGGACTAAGAGAGGCGGGACTCGATGAGAGCTGGGGCTTACAGAGACGGTAGGTTAGACTAGAGCTTCCTTACCAGCCCAGCTCGCCTGACCCTGTAGGTAGTGAGCTGTATGTGGGATCATGCAAGTAGAGGCTGGCGGGGCTTCCCACTGCCCATCGCATCACAGGCAGGTTTGGCATGTTGGGGAATCAGCATGCTGGGGGGTTCCTCTGGTTTGAGACTGGCTCTCAGGGAGGTTTTAGCTTGGCTTGCCAGTGTCTGCCTCTGCATCCATCTGGAAGGGCCAGACAGCTTCGGGCCTGCACCCTTGGGGGTGGTTTGATCTTGTCCTTCACCCATTCCCCCTGCCTCACCCCCGCCTCTGTTAACCTTGCCACAGTGGGAGATGACCCCCTCTAACCCCAGGGCTGAATGTGTGCCACCAGGCAGGGCGCTAGGGGGACCAAGAGTCTGCCACTGGATGGTCTGGAAGGACGCTCTTGTTTGTTGCTTGTTCCTCTGCTGCCCAGCCGTGCTGTTGAGCCCCACGTGGGCATCCTGCTTGCTAAGCCATCACTTTCTTCTCCCACTGCAGTCACTCCCTAGTTAGATCTTACAGGTGAGGAGGCCTGAGCTGAGAGCATTTCCCTGGCTAGGCCTGTACCTTGCACTTGCTCTGGACACTGTAGAGCTGGTCTGTGGTGTGGCCAGGCCTGCCATCCAGTGCAGGTGAACCCAGCTAGAAGCACCTGGGCTGCAGGTGCACCCCTCCTAGTCGTGCACAGCAGGCATGCTGTTAGGCTCTGCAGGTTAGAGAAGCTGTTTCCATGCAGAGGGAGGGTCAGGAGGGCATGAAGAGCCCTGACGTGGGGCCTGAAGGCCAGGGGTGCTGGAACTGGTTCTTGTAGCCCAGTGTTAACTGAGCAAATACAGCCAAGAATCTCTGAGGCAGAGCCCCCATGCCCTCAGGTGCTGACCAGCCCTCCTTCACTGATCTGGTGCTCTGGCAGCCTAAAGTGACACTTGCCCCCTTCCTGGAGTGGCCCAGGCTCGACTCAGCCCCTTTCCTGAGTTTCCAGGTGGCACTAGGGGTGCAGTGGGGTATGGAGATGGACTTTCAGCTCAGTGTCTTGAATGGGCAATGGGAGGCCTGAGCTTGGAGGGTAGGGAACTACATGCTGGGACCACTGCATCGCAGGAGGGGTTACTGACTTGGCCTGCAAGCAGATGGCATCCAGGACTGGAAGGGCCTCTGGGGTGGTGGTGCGGGTTGCTGGGACAGGACCTGTGGCCCATATGCTGGGGAACCTTGGAAAGTCTCCAAATGCCATTGGTGAACCAAAGCAGTTGGATTTGGGAAACAGGCAGGTGGTGATCAAGGTCTGGGAAACCTTGTGTGTGTGTCCATCCGGCAGAAGTGCCCAGTCTGTGCAGTCATTGCCCTCACATCCTGACACCTCAGCCAGCAGGGGGACGTGAGCACTGGGGTGCCGGGCTCCCCACCTGCAGGGTAAAGATGGAGCTCCCTGATCTCCTTCTTGCAGCTCCTGTGGTTGTCCTGCCACCGCGGGACACTCACAATGTCACCGGCGCACAGGTGCACCTGTCCTGCGAGGTGAGGGCTGTGCCCACCCCAGTCGTCACATGGAGGAAGGTACTTCAGTTCCAGAACCTGTGTGTGTGTGTGTGTGTGTGTGTGTGTGTGTGTGTGTGTGTGTGTGTAAAACAGAAAGGTGATTCAGGGATGGAGGGGGTGGGGCCAGTGGTGGGGAGAGGGAGTTTGTGACTTTGCAGCTATGTCCAGGAGCAGAGTTGAGGAAATGACACTTCCTAAACCATCTTTGTGGCCCAAGCCCCTGGAGTGCTCTCCAGGGGAAGGACAGCTGCGATCCTTTCCATGCCCTTTGGCTGGCTGGGAGCCCCCGAAGTTCTGCTGCCTATCTGTCCTCCCTGAGCGATGGTGGTGGGAGTATCTGTGGCCCTGACAGCTGCGTGTTAGTGACCTCTAGCTGTGCCCTGGCCAGGCCTTGGAGATGACCGTGTCCCGCTGATGTCCGGCAGGGGGCACTGTGGGTCCGTACAGTTGGATCTGAGCCCCCACTGACCCCTTGTGAGAGGTGTGCCATCTCAGTGTCTTGGGGACAAGGACGAGGGCGGGGTAGTGACTATCCAGAAATGCCTTCTCTAGGTCCTTCCTGTTTGTTTTGTTTTGTTTTGTTTCTGTCCTCTCCAGGTCTCACAGTCTTCTGAGGGTGCCCAGGTGCTGGAAGGCTTGCCTGGGGGCCACATCAACATAGCTGTGCAGGTGCGAGGGGGCCCGTCAGAGCATGAAGCCACCGCCTGGATTTTGGTGAGTGGATCATTTGGCAGTTACCAACCAAATCTTTAGAAGCCATCCTTTATGTGCCCGTGACGTATGACACTTCTCCCTGCTGCTCTGGGCCCTTCCTCATGCTCCAGGGACTGTGAGGTACACAGGACAGGTGTGTCAGTGACCTGCTGTGGTGGGCAGAACAACGGCTCTCCTACATACATCCACGTTCTCACCCCCAGAACCTGTGGCTCCGCCATGTTACAGAGTAGTGGGGGTTAAGCTTGCTAACCAGCTAGCTTTACAATAAAGAGATGATCCCAGGTTAACAAGGTGGTCCTCCGTGTTCACTCCCAAGCAAGAAGAGGAAAGCGAGAACTTGTCTTATTCTGAGAAAGGCCAAGTGCCGGGACCTGCCAAAGGACCAATTCAGAAGTTGGTTTGACTGTGCTGGGGAGAGCTGCAAACCCTTGTCTTGCTATGTTTCCAGATCAGTCCCCTGAGGAAGGAAGACGCAGGAGTGTACCAGTGTTATGCGGCCAACACCCTCGGTGAGGCCCAGGCCCGTGGCACCGTGACAGTTCTGGACCTAGGGCAAGACAAGTGGTTCCCCCTCCCTGTCCCCGGTGGCCACATGTGATGGGGTAAGGTCCATGTCTGAGTGCTTTCTAGAATTTCTGTCCCTTGTGTCAAAAGAGGTCTGGGGTGGCTCATAAGACATGGGATACAGGGTCTGGCACAATGGCTGAATGGTTAAATCCTTAACCTTGCATATGCTGCAATCCCATATCGGCGCCTATTTGTGTCCCAGCTGCTCCACTTCCCATCCAGCTCCCTGCTTGTGCCCTGGGAAAGCAGTAGAAGACGGCCCAAAGCCTTGGGACCCTGCACCTGTGTGGGAGACCTGGAAGGAGCTCCTGGCTCCTGGCTTTGGATTGGTTCAGCTCCGGCCACAGCAGCCATTTGGGAAGTGAACCAGGGAGATCTTTCTCTCTGTGTCTCCTCCTCTTTGTAAATCTGATCTGCCTTTCCTATAATACATAAATACATCTTTAAAAAGAAAAGTAGACATGGGACACAGAAGTAGAAGTAGAGTGGGATTTTGGCCCAGGAGCCACCCTGTTTCCAGTTGCAGCTGCCTGCCCATATGCACCCTGGGAAGCAGCCAGCGATGATGGTTCAAATGCTTAGGAAATCCAGGTGGAGTTTAGGGTTCCTGCCTTTGGCCTTGCTCAACCCCAACTGTTAAGGGTACTTGGGGTGTGAACCAGCAGGTGGGAGGACTCTATGTGTCCCTCTACCCCCACCAAAGCAGGAGGAGGAGAGGGTGGGACTGGTAGGTGGTGTCTCTGCTAGGTTCACTGGATCTTTTGCCCGGGGCTTCGGAGTTGTCCAGCTGAGAGCTAGGAGCACAGGTATCCACACAGATAGGAAGGCCGGTGTGCTAACCTCTGCCTGTGGTCCTGAGAGAGGTGGCAGCTGGCATGCCTGGGCCTGTGGCCATCGGGAAGCATCCTGCCAGGAGAACAGCCAAGCCTCACCCTGCTGTTCCCAGGGTTCGTGGAGGCCTTGCCTTCTTGCCCGCTGTACTGGACACTGCTTTGAAACACAGCCCAGGGATGAGGCAGGGGCCAGGCCACTGTAGTGCTCACTATAACACAGGGCACTTGGACAGCTGGGCTTGTGTCTGTCCCCTGCCTACAGGTGGGGATGATTTTTTTTCTTTCTTTTTTTACTTCTTTCTTCCTTTCTTTTTTTCATTAGTCAACGCAAAAAATTATTTGTCTACTTGAAATGCTGAGTTACAAATGAAAAAAGAGGGAAGGAGAGTGATCTGTCATCCGCTGAGTCACTCCCCAAATGGCCGCAATAGCAAGAGCTGGGCCTGTCTGAAGCCAAGAGCCAGGGCTTCTCCTGGGTCTCCCATGTGGCTGTAGGGACCCCAAGCACATCAGCAGGGAGCTGGGTTGGAAGTGGAGCAACTGGAACTTAGAATCAACATCCAATTGGGATGCAGGTGCCACAGGCAGCAAAGTAATACGCCACGGTGCCAGCCCCCATCAGCCAACTTTTGCTTCCAAACCTTGCCTGTCTGCAGCCAGAAGACCCTCACTTCTTACTAACTTTTCAGGTCAGTCTTATTTAAAGTTTCTTCCCAGGTGCAGTGAATGCCATGTGTGCTTACAGCCAGTCCAGTGGCCAGAGTAGGTTATGTGGCCATGCAGATGGAGTGGGAACAGGTGCACTGCTCCTGGGGGAGGTCACGGGCTGGAGCTTCTCCCTGAGCTGCCCATCCGCTGGCCTGCCATGGGCCTCCTGGGTCCTGCAGACCCCATCCCTAGCTTCTCCTGTCTGGGAGCTGAGGATCCTGGCTCCCAGCTGGCAGGGAACATCTGGTCGATTATCACAGAAGAGACTGCTTCTTCTCTAATCCTTTTCTCCTTCTTTGTAGGGTCACAGGAGGATGGAGCAGTCAAGGAAGGGATCATTTTGCTTTGTGAAGACCCGGGAGAGCTCTTTGTAGATGACCCCTTTTGTATGGTTTTTAAAATTAGATACAAATTAGATTCGTATGCAGATGTAGTTTTTAGTGAGGGAAATGGATGGATGTACATGTGGCCCTTCTGCTTTTGAAATGAGAATTTTGTTTTTCTTTTAACTCTTCCCTCCTAGGGAAGACTATGCACTGGCTGGCATGTATGTCATTGTAAAGGGTGGGAGCCAAGGCCCTGGCAGCTGGGGTGAGACTCTTAACCTCAATGTGTGTCCCTCTGTCTCTCCTCTGCTCGGCCTCACTTAACCCTCTGTGTTCCCTGGACGGGAACCAGGGAAAGGAGAGCACCTCCAATCCTGTGGGGGATGGGACCCTCCACCAGGTGCAGCTCAGCCTTGCCGCTGCTCTTGGTGCTCACGTGGAGTGAGACAGCGTAACCTGTGGGACCAAATTCCCTGCCTTTATGCCCATTACATGTCTAAAATTCTAGGCTGTTGACCCTCTGGCTTTGGAGTCATGAGGTCTATTTGCATAGTCGTTTGCATGTCCATCCCTGGCTTGGGTGGGGAGTCCCTTAGAAAGACCCCTTCACCTTCTGGGGTCTCAGTGACGCCAGTGGAATAAGGAGGAAGGGAATGAGATTTTTTTTTCACATTTGAAAACACTGTGACCCTCTTCTTTGAATCAAGTTAGGGTTGAAACTGAGCACCTGGGAAGTTGGGTCAGACCCCTGTGTTCTGCTTCCATGGTCTGGGGTCACAGTCAGTTCCCCTGTGATTTAAATGGTGGGGAAAGGGCTTGGGCAAACACTTGGTGAGGCCTCGGCAGAAAGGGCCTGGGAGGAGGGCTGCTAGGGCCTGGGAGGAGGGAGATGGGCAGAGCCGTGCACCTGCTCACAAGCAGCTTGAGCCCCTGTGCACGCACACACACACACACACACACACACACCCCACAGCTGCTCTGCCTCAGCTGTGTCTGCACTGACCCTGGGCCTGGGGCGAGAGTGGACGGAGCCCCGTGGTGGGTGGAGGGAGTACCAGGCATCAAGACCATTTGGGCCTGGCTGCCTTGAGCATCTGAAGTGTATGTACAGACAAAAGCAATACCTATTACACTGTGACATTGTTGTCCAATCCCAAAAGGCAGATGCAAGTACCCGTGCCCGAAGCTTCCTCTGGGGCCAGCAGCAGGACCGTGGTGGCCACTGTTGTCCTGGGGGAAGCATGATTCTCCCTGGCACCACCAACCCAAACCCTGGGCTATGTATTTTTCTTACCCAATTTTATAGATGTTGTGACCCCTGCACCCTGGAAATAAATGCCTTTAAGGATACATTCTTGTGGCCTCTTTCTCCCAGGGAGGTAACTGCTTGCCCGGGGACCTAGGTACCTGCTGACATGATTTGTCCTTCTTGCATTGTGCACGTTTTTCTCCTTATGCACCTCAAGCTAAACAAGCTTTCCTTACTTCCTCCTGTGCCTGGGCCATGGTCACATGGCCACTTTGTTGGTGGTGATCCTTGAACATGCCCAATTATTTTATGGCTGTTGCCAGCCTGCTCCTTCCAACCCCGTCTGACTAGCACCAACCGCCATGTGTGTGGCCCCAACAACTGCTTCTCCCACTGAAATCTGCTCTTGGGACATCTCAACATGTAGCTCGTTGCATTCTCTGGGTGCCATGAGTGCCATATGCCAGGTGATGGTCGGGGCTGGGGTCTAGTACTCAGACTCTGGTGGGAGTGAGCGGGGCCATGACCTAGGACCCCATGAAGCAGGTCACTATCCTGATGTCTCGTCCCACCACTCATGTCACCCCTCCTTTTTGTCTCATCACGTGGGCATTGTGTATCTCCTGGCTTCACAGGAAGAAGGGTGTATGCCCTGAGAGAGAGATCACATCCACACATCTGTTACTGGTGTGCTGTAACCGTGTTGTTCTATTGGTAGCTGTGATGCTCACCTCTTACTGTGCCTAGCTTGCAAGTTAAACCTTACCGTTGGGATGCATGTGTTCACGAGAGTCCACACAGTACAGGGTTCTACAATCAGACATTCAGGGTCTAATGAGGGTCTTGAAACAAACCCAGTACCCTCCCACCTCTGCCATGTTCCCCATCAGGAGGGACTGCTGTAATGCTCAAGCCAGAGGCAACACCGGATAAGGCCACATGTCACCTGGTACAGAAACTGGCTGTGATCAAAGTGACTGTTTTCCTCCAGGCTTTACAATAACATTCATTCCTCTGCCTTTGCAGAGTACTGCCCACCTCCCGCCTCCTCCCCCCAGGATGGAGGAGAAGTATGTAAGAATGGGCATATCAGGTGGCCATGAATGTCACCCTGATGGATTCCCTCTTCCTCAGGCTTTGCCAGGGCCCCTGGAACATTAAACCAGAGTCTAGTTGTTCTGTGGTCTTTGAATTAATGAAGGGAAATCCAAGTGCTTTGGCATCTGCAGCTTAAGGGTTGTCCTGTCACTCCAGAACAGAGCTGGTTCCCAGAACAGGCCCATGCTCTCTGCTTCGGCTCCATGGGGCTGACTTCTTGCTCCTGGCAAATGATTGAGGCTGCCGTTGAATCCAGCTGTGACTACGTCCAGGGTCAAGCACCAGGATGGCACCAAGAGGCAAAACTGTGCTGCCTTTATCTACAGCTCTGCCTCATGCCAGTGTTCCCCGTGATGCTAGGGAGTTTGATGGTCAAGGGGGGACTTGTCCATGTGAAGGAGTGGAGGGGATGAAAGCCTGGCTTCTCCCAGGTGTGAAGGCACCTGTCGCACACCAGGAGTTGAGTCCCATTGGTTCTGACAGCCTCAGAGTCCTGGTCCTAGGCACAGGGAGTCACTGGTGGCAGTAGCTATGTAGGACCTGCCTCTGTTATGGCAGATGCACGTGGCTGTCCCTTGGTAGAATGGTCTAGGTGCAGTCCTTGCTCCGTGTGTCCAGGGGCCCTTGCTCACCATGTGTAGACTAGAGACACCAGGCGGGCGGCGGGCGGAGGGTAGTCCATGACACAGCACATGTATAATAGCATTTGAAGGTCACGGCCTCTGTCCTCCCGAGGGTCACTGTGCTTTTCACCCTGGTCTCAACTCTCTCCCCAGCCAGACCGTTGAAATTCCCGAGTTCTTGAGCTCCCTTGGTTCCTTGGACCCAACCCAGAGAGCCACCAGCCGGGGGCGGGGCTTGCATGGCATTGTCATGACCTCCTATGTGTGTACCATGGTACACCCCACCTGTGGCCCCTGGCAAACTGACTCCAGGTAAGCTGCTTGCCAGAGTTCTCAGTTTGCACTTCCTCCTCCATCTCCTGCTTTGGAGGCGCATAGGGAGGCACGCATCATGCAAAGGCGCCCAGCATGTGGCCGGGCCACTGGGTTGAATGGAACTGCAGCCTCAATCCTCCCCCCCAACCCATGCAGGTCTGGGGAGCTAGGCCTGGACGCAGGGACAGTGCCCAGCTCCATGTTCCCATGTACCCCCAAGTCAGAGCAGCAGGGACAGAAGTGGGAGATGGCTGTGCATGTGGGGTTACTGAAGAGGGGCTGGACTGACTCCCCAGCCAGTCACACAGTGTGTGACAGCTCCAAATGAAGCTCCTAGAAGAGTTCTGCCCCGTCCTGGGATCCCTCAGCCAATTTCCTCTGGTCATGGTAGCTCAGACAAATGATGGCACAGAAAGGGGGTGGCCCCTAGGAGGGGGCAATGAGGAGACCAAAAAGACTTCGAGCCCTCACAAACCATTTTCAAGCTAACCAAAAGAAACATGAGAAAGACTATCATCATGCGGCTTACAGGTAACAGGTTGCTGAAGAACCATGTGGGCAGGTACCTGCAGTGTGGTCTCAGAAGTCCAGGCTCTAGGCTGACCACTAGCAGGGAGAGAGAACTGGACATGAAGGTCCCTGACTTACAGGAGCCCACAGCCTGCCAGGGGAAACGGTCAGAGACTGGGATGAAAAGTACAATGACAAGGGGAAGGACAGAGGCCACAACAGACAAGAAACATTTCTGAGGCTGCCTCCCACCAGCAGCAAAACTAACAGACAAGGCAGGTCCTGAGGTTGGGAACTCTAGTGCCCGCTACAACTCAGACGATACCCACAATGCTGGAATTAGTTTGATGGCTACAAGTGAGCACAGTGCTAGCCAGAGCTCCCTAATGAGATAGAATTCTCTGGGCAGGGACCGGGGCTTCTCTCCGTGGGTTTTAAAGCTGCACTGTTACCCAGCCAGAGGAAAACAAAGATGAAAAAAATCAAACCATGGCAAGTACTGTCACACCCGTTCACTGGATGACTGTCCCGGGATTCTGCTTTGACCAGAGCAAGAGAACATTGACACAAAATGAATTTGCAAATAGAAGAAATTAGTTTATTTCCCTTAAGATTGAAATGAAATGAATTCACATAACCATAAGTAAAGTGAATAACCCAGTTGTTTCCAGTGTATTTGCAAAGCTATGCAAATGACCTCCAGTGATTGATTCTAGAACATTCTCAAAGACTTTTTTCTTCCCCTCCCCCCACCATTCCCTCTTTTACTGGTCCCTGGCAATCATGAATCCACTTTTTGTCTCAGTTGATTTGCCTTATTTGAATATTTCACATAAAGAAACCATGCAATATGCAGCCTTGTACGTCCAGCTTCTCTCCTTTAGCATGACGTGTTCAAGTTCACGCATGGTATAACAGGTGTCACTACCTCTTTCCTCTTTGTACCTGAATGGCCCAAGGAATGGTCCATGGGAACATTCTGCATATGCAACCGATGCTGATGGACATTTAGGGTGTTGGAGTTGACTTTAAAGGTTTAATTATGTAAATGTATTTCTTGCCTCAAAGAAAGAAAATCAGAAGCAAAATCAAGGACAAGTGAGCCAGAAAGCCAATGACACATTCTTACAAAAGCACTTCTGGTTCTAGGTGAAGTCAGTGAAGTGTGGGGCCACGATTTAGGGTTCACAAAATTCCAATGCCAGCCCATGCTGGGTCTGGGCGAAATCCATCCACTAGGTCATCGGATTAACCCATTGGGCACTGGAAAGTCCTTGGATCCATGCGGGAGGACTAGAATGATTGATCACTGGCTTAAATTTGTCTTCCAGAAATGCCAAAGGTTTCATAAAAGTCAGGTGAAGGCCACAAGGGGGCTGGGCCCGGGCAAGCCATGGGCAGGACCCTGGGTCCAGCTCCTCTCCCACCTTCAATAAAACAGCTCTGGCTTAGCTGCTACACCTGCTGGGATTGCCTCTAACATGTCTTTGGAATGAAGAACACGGATCCACGGCAGAAGAGAAACATTAGCAGGTCCAGGTGGCACTGGGGCGATACTGGGGCACTGACATTGTGGTGGTGGCTGCTCCTAGGAGTTCTTCTGAGGAACCTTGATGGTGACTGTCTTCACCTCTGTATAAGCCTGCAACCCATCCTCTCCCAGCTCCCTCCCATTGCCTGATTCCTTAAAGCCCCCGAGTGGCGTTTGGCAGGAGACCATGTTGTAGGTGTTCACCCACACGGTCCCGGCCTGCAGGGCCTGGGTGAAGTACAAGGCCTTGTCCAGGTCCTGGGTGAAGATGGCGGCGGCCAGGCCGTACCTAGTGTTGTTGGCCCTCTCAATCACCTCCTCCATCCTCCTGAACTTGAACACAGGCTGCACGGGCCCAAAGATTTCCTCAGTGGCTATCTTCATGTCATCCTGCACGCTGCTGAAGACTGTGGGCTTGATGAAGAAACCTTGCTCCCCAAAGCGCTCCCCACCACACAGGAGCTTCGCCCCCTCCTTCTGGCCCTGCCGAATGTAGCCGAGGACCCGGTCGAATTGCTCTTTGTCCACCTGGGGTCCCTGCTGGGTGTCCAGTGCAAAGGGGTCCCCAACTTTCCTCTGCTTGGCTTTCTCCACAGTTCTCTCGAGAAACTCATCATAGATGGATTCCTCGACAAAGGTACGGGAGCCGGCGCTGCAGCACTGGCCCATGTTGAAGAACACAGCTTCGTGGCACTGGTCCACGGCATGGCCCAGGTCAGCGTCAGCCAGCACGATGCTGGGACTCTTCCCGCCCAGCTCCAGCGTGACCCTCTTGAGGTTCGAGTCACCGGCTGCCTTCTGGATCAGGTGGCCCACCTCTGTGGAGCCCGTAAAGGCGACCTTGTCAATGTCCATGTGCTGGGCGATGGCCGCTCCCGCTGTGGGCCCGTAGCCTGTGATGATGTTCACCACACCTGGGGGGAAACCCGCTTCCTGGATGAGAGAGGCCAAGTACAAGGCAGAAAGTGGCGTCTGCTCTGCCACCTTCATGACCACGGTGTTGCCGGTAGCAAGCGCCGGGCCGAGCTTCCAGCCCTGCATGACCAAGGGAAAGTTCCATGGGATGATTTGGCCACAGACCCCAACCGGCTCGTGCCGGGTGAAACAGAAGTGCTCACCGTCCATGGGGATTGTCTTGCCATGCCACTTGTCAGCCCAGCCAGCAAAGTAGCGGTAGATCTTGATGAGCAGGCCCAGGTCCACGGTATAGGCGTCCCGGAAAGGCTTGCCGTTGTCCAAGGTCTCCAGCGAGGCCAGGTAGACACGATCCCGCTCCACCAGATCGGCCAGGCGGCTCAATAGCCAGCCACGCTCCGACGCATCCATCCGGCGCCATGGGGAACCCAGGCGAAAGGCCTCCCGGGCTGCTCTCACAGCCCGATCCACATCAGCCCGGTCCCCTTCAGCCACATGCCCGATGACCTCCCCCGTGGTGGGGTTGATGGTGGGGAAAGTCTTCTTGCTGGCCGCATCCTGCCACTCATTGTTAATGAATAGCTGGTTGTAGCGGATGTCTGGGTTCAGGATGGGGCTTGGCAGAGCTGCCGCTACTGAGGAGGTGGAATAAGGGGTGGTCCTGTTGAGCAGGCAAGGCAGCTGGGGCAGCAGGACACGCAGCATGCTGTCCACTCTAGGGAGGGGCCTGCAGAACTAGGTACAAGATGGGAGAGGTCACCAAAGGCCCCCAAACCAGATGCTCCAAGAGTTTAACATTAAAGGTGCCAGGGTTCCATTGCTCACACCCTCACTTGCTCTGAGTCTCTGCTAAAATGCACTTGGCCACCTGCTGGACAATTGCAATTCCTCCCCACTGCGACACTGCCTACCCTGGGTTACCTGCCTCTGCCTCACTTCCCAAATGCTGTCTTCACACACTGGCCAGCCTGGCACCCTGTAAGTACACCTCCCTGGCAGCAGAGGTCGCTGCCAAGTTCCTGACACAGCTGCCCAACAGTCAATGACTGAGTGATTTAACAAGGCCACCTAGGCTGCAAAGCACAGTAAACCACTCTGGTCTCCAACTCTACTTCCCTCCTGGGGAGCAGCCCCTTCCCACCACTGCTCTCTCCCAGGTCAGAAGCCACAGAGTCCATTACCAGAGGACCCATGGGACACCCAGCTAACCCCCCACCTGCACTCAGCTTAAACTCCAGCCTGCCTGGGTGCTAACTCGGAACAGCTTGCTGCGCTCTTACAGCCAAAAGCAAAACAGAACACAAAACCATAACGCCTGAGCCTCGTGACTGCTGGTGTGCCCTGGCCCACTGTCATGGGAGTGCAAGGGGTGGGGATGGGAAGAGGTACCATCTCTGCTAATTTCTTGGGCCTCCTGAAACCCCTCATAACCATATCCAGGCCATCCAAGCCAGCTTTTCCCAGGCCACATAAGCACCACCCTCAACTACAGCAGAAATCAAAGGTCAGCCTTGCTTCACTGCACCCCGAAACCCCAGTTCCCAGTGTGTGCCATGCCTTGTGGGGTTCCATTGAATGGGTCTAGCCTATAGACTGCCTGGCACGAGTTGGGCGGTAACAGTTCCAATACCCACATCCCACACTGGAGTGGTTGGATTTGGTTCCCGGCACCAGCTCCTAACTCCAGCTTCCTGCTGATGCAAACCCTGGGAGGTAGGGGTGAAGCCTCAAGTGACTGAATTCCCACCACCAGCATGGGAGACCTGCATTGTGTTACTGGCTCATGGCAGCCATTGTAGGCATTTGGGAAATGAAATAGCCATGGGAACTCTGACTCCCACCTGAAAAAAAAAAAAATAATAAGTCATTAAAAAAAAATTTTTAAAGCCTGGCATTGTCCATTGACCACAGGGTGTGGTCAGAGGGGTTCACTGGGCTGTGCCTATGCCTGGGGTGGGCACTTCCACCAGCAGCGGGCAGAATGAATGCCCACGGGTCCACTGCACTTGGCAGCCTGCAGGTAGCCTTCTCAGTCTGTGTTCCCCACAAGCACCACCCCCTCCCCGAGGCTGTCCAGGCAACCATCACTCCTCTCTACAGGAGGCCTGGGGCTCTCCCAGGCCACAGCAAGGAAGCACAGTGGCCTCCCTCTGGGATTTCCACAACCCAGGCTGCGCATTTCCTCCACACATGGGACTGTTAATCTGTTTTTGAGAGGCAGACAGAAAGCAAGACCTGCACATATGCTAGCTCACCCCTAAAAGTCAGCAAAGGACCCAGCACAGTAGCCTGGTGGCTAAAGTCCTCGCCTAGCACGCACTGGAGGACAGGGCAAAGTCTTGGGACCCTTCACCTGTGTTGGAGAACCGGAAGAGGCTACTGGCTCCTGGCTCCTGACTTTGGATCAACTAAGCACTGGCTGTTGTGGCCACTTGGGGAGTGATAGATCTTCCTCTCTGTTCCTCCTTCTCTCTGTATATCTGACTTCCAATAAAAATAAATAAATCTGGGCCCGGCGGCGTGGCCTAGCGGCTAAAGTCCTCGCCTTGAAAGCCCCGGAATCCCATATGGGCACCGGTTCTAATCCCGGCCACTCCACTTCCCATCCCACTCCCTGCTTGTGGCCTGGGGAAGTAGTCAAGGATGGCCCAAAGTCTTGGGACCCTGCATCCGCGTGGGAGACCTGGAGGAGGCTCCTGGTTCCTGGCTTCGGATCGGCGCAGCACCGGCCCGTTGGTCGCTTGGGGAGTGAATCATCGGATGGAAGATCTTCCTCTCTGTCTCTCCTCCTCTCTGTATATCTAACTTTGTAATAAAAATAAAATAAATAAATCTTTTAAAAATAAATAAATAAATCTTAAAAAAAAAAAAAGGCTAGCAAGAGGGACACCATCCAACAATCTGATATTCCCCGCCCCCCTCTCCTCCAAACAATGCCCATTCTTTGCAGTTTGCCTTGTTGGGAGTATCCGACTGTTTTGGTACCCACCTCACTCTCTTCCCTGGGCCTGACGAGCGGCGACGGAGGTGGACAGGTGTCTGGGTCCTCAGGGCTCACCTAGGGCTACCCCAGCTCGGGCAGGAGTAGGGAGTGAGGTTCGGTCCTACAGTGCAACTTGGGGCGCTAGGAAGAATCCCCCTGCAACACGGGGCGAAGGTCTCCACCGCGCGGTCGCGCCTGCGGCCTGCGTCGGGAACCGCGCAGCTGGCCGCAGAGGTGTCCGTTACCTGCGGAGCGCGCAGGCCCGGCCGGGGCTCCCGAGCCAGTGCGGGGCTGGAAGGCGGATCTCCCGGGCGCATCCGCCGCCCTCCCGCCGACCGGGGCTCGCTGCAAACCCGCCTCCGCGCCGGCGGCCAATGGGGCCGCACGCGCCTCTTCCGGCCGCGCCACTCAGACTCGGGGTCCTAAGAGCGCTCGGCGCACAGACCCCGGGAAGGGCCGGGGCGGGGCCCGACCGTCGCGCGGCGCATAGACCCAGATGCATTTTGCCCTTCCACTGCACTCCTTCCCAGGTCCTTTATGATTTTTAAAATTTGTACTTTTTAAAAAAGATTGTTTTGGTTATTTGAAAAGCAGACTGACATAGTGAGAAGAGAGAAGTACAGAGAGAAACAGACTGGTTTGCTTCCCAAATGGCTGCCAAGTCAAGGACTGGCTGGGAAAAAAACCAGGACACAGGAGCTTCTTCCAGGTCTCCAAAGTGGGTGCAGGGACCCAAGGAGTGGGGACATTTTCCGCTGCTTTCTCAGGTGCATTGGCAGGAAGCTGGATCCAAAGTGGAGCAGCCAGCACGCCAGCTAGCAACCAAGTCAGAGGCCAGCATTGCAAGTGGCACCTTAACTCACATACCACAACACCAAGACCAATGCTGTGCATTTTTTAAAAAGTGTGTTTTTTGTTCTAAGAACAAAAGATATAAGCGTAATATAGAAGCTTAGAAAACACAGAAAAGAAGAAGAAAATCACCTTTCACCCAGAAGTAGTGATTATTAAGGTTCTTCCTACCAGCCATTTTCCTTCCATATCTTTTTAAGACTTCTTCTAAGTAATAAAAATGAGATCACCGAGGAACCTCAATTTGCTTTCTGAAAGCTAGGTTAGCTTTTTCGTCTGTCTCATTCTGTGTGCTGGATGGGACCACCACCTCAGGGGAGAGTTGTTGGGTGCTGGGTTGTGTGCTTGCGGCAGGATGGTGAGATGGATATCCTGGACCCACGCACTCACTCACTGAGTCTTCATGGTGGCCTCCAGCTTTGCAAGGAGACAAACAGCTGATAGCTGATAGCTGTGCTTCCAGGCTCCTTTGCAACTACCCGTCCTGGCTGCTGCTCAGCACTAGAACTGCTGGAGTGGGACTTTGCAGGCACCCATCCTCTGTTTCTGTAGGAAAAAAAATTAAAAATAAAGAACCAAAATGCTAAATGCTTGTAAATGAAGGCTTTTCTGGGCAGGGTAAAAAAAAAAAAAAGGTGGGGGCTTTCAAAGAAATGCCAAAATGTACCTGGGTGAGGTCATGTACTTCTGCAGACACTGCAAATGGCAACAGCCCAGCTTGGGAATTCTGACTAGCCAACGAAAGTTTAGGGACATGCAGGTGTAACTTTATGTAAGGAGTTTATGGACAGTGCTATGGTACTGAAATATACAATCAAAAGTTCTGTAACTGAATATGTATGTGGGAATTTAATGTGATTTGTGCTGGGGTATGTAAGACAATGCTCTGCTTTGTTTAGGGCCCAGAATTTGGAAGGAAAAAAATAATAATAAAAACCCTCTGTGTCCACCAGCATAAAAAATAAAGTTGGTTTTCCTGTTGAGAGCCCTGGTGTGCGTTCTGCCTCTCTGTCCAAGTTTCCCACAACCCCGATGCCAGGAGTGGGCGGTGGTAGCTAGCTGAAAGGCATTGCCCTGGTCCTTGGGCAGATGGGGGTTTGGGGGATGGTAGAGGGCATCGCCAGCAGGAGGGCAGACCTGTGAGGCTCTCTCGCAGCCTTGTTCCTTGCCCTTCTTTCAGCCCAGCTGTGGCAATTGGACACTATAGCTGCAACACCTTTGCCCCATTACCTGCTTTCGCTGTCCTGGCTGCAGGAGTGTCTTGAGCAAAGAGCTGCCGACGGGAAGCAGGCTGAGGGACAAGATCCACATTGCTCCAGAGCCAGACCTGTGAGCACCTACTTGCTATATAACATCCCTGCCTCCCCACACAGTGTTCCCATGATTTTAGCTGGACCTAAGTCACATGGTTCTTTCTCTTTGAGTTCCAGCTCTGTGGAATCCTTTGTTGCCGTGGCTTCCTCAGGTTGGGTCCAGCCAAGCTCCACAACACAGCCCTTCCTGGAGGTACAAGGCTTTGCCTTGCCACTTAAATGCTCACGCTTTCTCATCCCTTGCAAAGCCCCTCCTGCCTCCTCCATGGCAGTTGGTGGGCAGCCCAGCATTCCTGGGACACTGGCCATGGCACTGCCTTGTAGACTGACTTGGTAATGAATGGGTCAGGTGGTTATGAACAGGCCTTACTGAGATGCCCTCAAGTATAAGGACATAGGTTCAGTTTGCCATGGGAAGCTGGAGCAGGTCTGAGAGGCTGGGGGCGGATAGGAGGTGGTCACCACTGGGAAGGGTTCGGGGCTTGGGCGACTAAAACTGGTAGTGGCGGAGGGGGGTTTATCACCCTAACTTGAGGGACAGAGTTGTGCCTCCTAATTCTCTGGAGGGTGAAAATGGGGTCTGTGGGGATCTTAGGGGGCAGAGCCTGGACAGCAAGGGAGGGAGCTGGAGGAAAACATTTCTGGAAAAGCTGAGTTAAGGCTGTGAGGGGCACTTTGAAAGGCAGCGAGTCCCTCATCACCAGAGGAACATAAGGAGAGATAAAAGACACCTGACAAAATCCAGCAGAGTGGTGCTGGATAAAGCCTGAACTAGACAGGAGCCCCCAGATCTGGCTATGCAGCCTGCTGGGCTTTCCCTGGAGATTTTAAATGACCAGATATGGGTCAGAGTGCGAGAGTTTTTTGTTTTTGTTTTTGTCTTTTTAATCCCACAAACGCTTCTGATGTGCAGCCAGATTTGGGGAGCAGCAGCCCAGAAGGCCTTCAGGGATCCTGTGTTTCCATCATGGATGTTTCCAGAAAAGACTCTGGGCATTTATGCTGTGGAGAGAAGGATCCAATGGTCAAGGCTAAATGTACAACACATGTCATTTATGTAAATGTTTGATGCCTTTTCAGCGATTTGGGATTAAGCTATTTAATTAGTAAAAACAAAACAAACAAAAAAACCCTCCAGGTCATGTGACATATCCCAGGCCTGGAGCCACTGTGGGTGTTTGAACTAAAAAGATGGAAGAGGAAAGGCAAGATCCCACAGGCCGGTCAGGTCATTACCAGCAGGGAGCATCACACAGGGTTGTGTTTCCATGGAACTGATGTGGAAGAGAAGCTATTTCCACCCTGCAGTGCACCAGAGCCTTATATGTCCAAGAAGTGACTGAAGAGGATTCGAGCTCTGAGAAGAACGGCCAGGCTTGCTGGATTCTAAACAAAAGGCAGGTACATTGCTGCTGCTTCTCCCCGCCATGAGCAGAACTGATCGCTGCACTTGAACTGGAGATGAAACATTGGGTCAGGACCTGCAGAGGTTTTCAGTGAAGGGAAGTTTAAACATCTCTATGAGCACATGTGTTTTTCCTCAACCCCCCCTCCCCTGGGTGGATCTCGGAGTGGAGCTTGTACTGTGAGAACACCAGTGATGTCTGCGTGTAGTCAGGCCAAACCAGTGCTGAGCATTTCCGGCCGTCTCTGTCCTCCTCCTGCCCTCCTTTCCTGCTTTTCCTTGCCTCCCTCTGACCCTAGGTTTATAGGAGGAAAAACTGAAACCCAGAAAGGGACAGGGACTTGTCCAGGTCACACAGGGACTCAGCATTCAAGTTCAAACTAGAAGCCCACTTCTTGCTCAAGCACACATTGAATGCTGCTTGGCACAGAGCAGGTGGCAGGTGTTGGCATCTGCAGACGTGGCTTTGGGGGCCCCGAGAAGCACCACGGTCAAGGTTTTGGGCAGCAGACAATGCGGGTGGTCGTTTTCCTTTCACTCCAGCATTTCCAGGTTTCTTATAAATAGCCTCCTGGCACTTGGGTGAGTCTCCAACTCTCTGTATTAAATCTCTTCCTATTCGAGACAGCTGGAGTGGCTTTAGTTCTCCCACACTCTGATATCCTTGATGTGACTAAGGGACACTCAGATTAGGAGGAGGGAAGGGCAGGGCAGGGGAGGGCACAGCTGCACCTGGGAGGCATGGTTCGTTTCTCAGCGTTTTGGCTAAGACCATGTGCAGCCTTGGCCCTAGCAGAGCAGAAGTTCTGGCTCGGGTTTCACTGCCCTGGTGTGGCTCCCCTTCTCATGTGCAGGACATAAGTCACAGGCAGGTGACCCAACAGGAACTGGACAGTGTGACCTGTACTCTCCCTAGCTCCACTCCATTTTAGCAGGTTGAGGTGGAGCTGGGGGAGGCATTGAGCAGAGGCCCAGGAATGAGATTCTCAAAGAGAAAGTAGAATGTACCCCACCTTGGAGCCTGAGGGTGGGGTCCTGCATTCCATCCCTGTCGGCTCACCGGCTCACCATTTCCCCAAAGGACAGGGTAACAAGTAGCACAAGATAATGCATGTTGTCTGGGCTGTCTTTGTGAGGAGACACCAGATCAGGAACCCCCCCCATCTATACACACACACACATACACACCCATACACATGCAAAAATAGACACACATACGCACCCACACACCCATATGCACATACACTCATATCCACACACACAACCACACCCTCCACTCCACAGAGCAAGAGGGTAGAGGGTACCCGTCACTACCCAGTGCATGGATACCTGCCCCAGGACACCTTGTGGGTGCTGCCTGGGGAGCTCCCTGGGCTTAGAGGCTGTTTCTCCTTCCATGCAAAGAGCACCAGCCACGACCATCACCAAGCAGAGCAAAGGAACAGAAGGATTTCTAAGAACTTCAAACCACCCCTTGAGGAAGCCCTCAAGTCCACAAAAAAAAGCAAAACAAAAGAACATCAAGTTTCTCCTCTTCTTCATGAGAACAACAAAGAAGAATTTTTTAAAATTTATTTTTATTGGAAAGATCAGATTTACAGAGAAAAGCAGAAACAAAGATCTTCCATCTTCTGGTTCACTCCCCAGATTACTTCAATGGCCAGAGCTGAGCCAATCCAAACCCAGGAGCCAGGAGCTTCTTCTGGGTCTCCCACATGGGTGCAGGTCCCAAGGCTTTGGGCCATCCTCGACTGCCTTCCCAGGCCACAGTCAGGGAGCTGGATGGGAAGTGAAGCAGCTGGGATATGAAACGGCACCCATATGGGATTCTGGTGTTTGCAAGGCGAGAATTTAGCCATTCAACCATCACACCAGGCCCCTGAGGAAGGATTAAACAATGCAGTCTTTCTGAAAGCAATTCACCTCTTGCATTGTGAAGGCATGCTGGGAGCAAAGCACCTGCCAGGTAATCCTGGCCCAGGCACCACCTGCCCTTTCAGTATGTGCCACTAGCATCCCACAAGCCCCAGGCATACAGCCTGCTGATGAAACCCCATCTGTGACTCTGATGGGTGCGATGGTGGTTGTAGGGCTGCCAGAACATGTGGCCACAGCTGGCCACCTGCTGAGTCTCCCTATGCCCCAGGAACATTTCCAGAAGGTTGCAGCAAGGGTCACAGAGGGCTGGTGCACCTGCCATTTGGGGCCTGATGATCTCGAATGTTAATGAAAAACATGCTATGTGCTAAGTGCTTTATGTGAGTAAGCTCATTTCAGGCTCCTCACACCCCAGGTTTAGAAGGAGGCTGACTACAAGTTCAATCTTCGAGAAACACTTGAGGGTTAGACAGGTACTAGGTGTTGCTTGGTGCTAGCTGCATTATCAAGATCACCTGGAAGACAGGGTCCACAGATGCCCAAACCCACTCAACTACCTGAGTCGGGGGCCCTGGGGATGTGTGGGCAGAAATGCTACAGGAGTTTTTTTAAAAATATTTATGTATTTGAAAAACGGAGTTGCAGAGACAAAGGGAGAAAGGGCTAATTCACTCTCCAGATGGCCACAGCATCCAGGTTTGGGCCAAGCCAGAGGCAAAGGGCCAGGAAATCCATTCAGGTGCCCTATGTAGATGCAGGGGCCCAAACACTTGGACCATCCTCGGCTGCTTTCCCAGGCACGTTGCACGGAAGCTGGATTGGAAGCAAAGCTTCTCAGATTCGAACTGGTACTCTGATATGTGATGCCTGAACTTGCTTCAGGTCACACAGCTAATGAATGGTGTGTCCTGGTCCCCTAGGCCTGATTGCCTAGGCATTATCTGAGCATGCCAAAAATCAGGGTTAGTATTTGTCCCCATCTCTCAAAAAGAATGGGGGCTTTGGTGCATAACATTTTTCCCCCTTAACAACAAAGGCTAAGCCCTTCCTCTGAAACCACAGATGTTATTTCCTGTTGCCCACTTTCCTGATTAAACCATGCAGACACAACGTAATGGGTTAGTGAGCTGTTGCCCCTGTAACACATTACCTTCTATGCCTCTGCTCTCACCCAGCTAAAGCCAAAGGATCAGCCACACCTCTCTCCTCCTCCAGGCTTTTGGCCAGAACTCATTTCTCTGCCTTTTCAAGAGCTGCTCTTCTTGCACCTTCCCATCTCCCACCTGTTAGAACCTTGTACTTCCTTGTCCTGGGTCAGATCTCCTCCTACCTCTCTGTCCAGGGGCACTTGTGGCTGCATTCAGAGCCTGTGTAACAATCCGGGATAATCTCCCCATTTCATCTTTCACTTAATCACAGCTGAGTCAGTCTGCAGCCAAGCCTTCTCTCACCTGAACAGTATTCACACGCTCAGGGATCAGGATATCCGTGGGAGACCTCCCTCAACTAACCACACAGGTAACAGGGAGGCACCCCATGGGTGTTTTGGTTCAGGTGTTAACACTGGGAGAATGGGGTCTGGCTGTGGCAGCTGGGGTTAGCATAATGGCTTAGTTGGCTAATTCTCCACTGTCAGGCACCAGCATTCCCTCTGGATGCCATTTTATATCCTGGCTGCTTCATGTCCCATCCAGTTTCCTGCCTGTGGCCTGGGAAATCAATAGAGGACAGTCCAAAGCCTTGGGACCCTGCACTCACATGGGAGACCTGAAGGAGGCTCCTGGCTTCAGATTGGCTCAGCTCTGACTGTTGTAGCCACTTGAGTTCCTCAAGCAGATGGAAGATCTATCTTTCTTTCTTTCTTTCTTTCTTTCTTTCTTTCTTTCTTTCTTTCTTTCTTTCTTTCTTTCTTTCTTTCTTTCTGTAATTCTGCCTTTTCGATAATAATAATTTAAAAAATGAAAACATGTAGACTGGTATCACTTTGTATGATTTAGTTTTTGAGGAAGAAAGGGAAGAGTGCTACAGCCACCTGCACCAACCCCCAGTGCCCCTGCCTCCTAGCAGTCACACCAACTCACGCTGGGTGGGACCTTCTGTTACAGGAACTCAGTCTCATGCCATTGGCCCCCATTGATGCAGAAGATAAAGTGAATGGGTGACCCAAGTGAGGGGAGTGGGCTGTATTGTGAAACAGGTAAACCTGCTTGCATGGAGGGATCCGCAGGGGAGGGCTCCATGCCAGTCTGGGTTTTGGGACTTTATCTAGGGATTGCACATCAATGGATCAATCCTACATAGATCCTTCCATAGATCACGGGTCTGCTTCTTTGTTTTGTTTTGTTTTGCTTTTAGTTTTTCCTTTGCCTTTTGCGAAGTGGTTGTGGTTCCTAACCAGTTAACAAATATACAAATATCACCCTGTCAGCCACGCGGGAGATGTGACAGTTGGGAGATGCTGTTGATCTGACCAGTCAAGGTAGGGTATGTCCACTTGATCAGCAGCTAAGCCTTGAGATTGGCTATGCCTTGGCATGATCTGGTGTGATGGCAGAGCCTAGTTTCTCAGATGCTTGCCTTATGGGACACGTGGTGCTCCCTAACCAGTGTTTTCACTTTCGTGGGGCAGTGGCTTTTTCTAACAGGTGTTACACAAACACCTGGTTCCTTATTCCCACGGGGCCTTTCCTGGCTATTTAGTAACCCTTCTGACTTCTCACACTCCTATGTGAGCACCAGGCAGTGGTAGCCGAAGAGGTGGTGAGTCACACCTGACATGATAACCTCTCGCTCTGGGAAAGGGAGCTGCCAGGTAGCTCTGTGGAGGCCCCAGAAGAAGGCAGAGGCCTCTTGCGAGGCTGCCAGCACCCCCAGGGCTACTGTTGAAAAGTGAAGGTGAGCCTTCAGGCGACCACAACAATGGGCAAGGCTCATAATCCCAGGAGAGACCCTGAGCAGAAACCCCTGACCCTCAGACATTGTTCCGGAGAGGTGCTACGCCGGGCCATCCGCTGAGCAGCAACAGGGCACCAAGGCGATGAGGTTCTTGACTGCTGTGGCTTTCCTGATTGTGATCACTTTCAGTTCCTCCAGTGCAGCTTTCTGCAAAGTTTGGGGCAACTTGAAACCATTTATCTGGTTTCCAGAATTGTGTACACAATTAATTTGTTCACTTGGATGAATTTCAGTCTCTGATCTCTGCATGTGTACAGTTTAATATAAATAAAACAAAACAGAACCCAGCACAAGGAGAGGATGACTTAAAACTACCACATCGTGGGGACAAGTCACGCACTCATCACTGAGCTTCTTAGCCTGCAGGTGGAGTTTGGGAAGAACGCTGCCCTGAGGCTCTGCAGACCCAGCCAGAAGTCCCCAGGCTGCTCGGGACCTCCCACTCTTAAAACCAGAGGTGCTGGTTGGAAGGTCTCCTGTCACTTGGAACCCCCAGAGGTGGGTCTGGGCATCTGCCCCTTGACTAACACCTTGGGCATTTTTCATCATATCCTCACCATGACACTGACCTTGACCCTGACCTACACAGGCCCACATTTTCTGTTGGAGGAGTGGCTTTGTTGCTTAGGCTGCTCTCATCAAACATTACAGGGTGAATGACTTAAATAGCAGAAATTTATCTTCTCTCCTTCTGGGGGCTAGAGTCCAAAACCAGGGTGAGTAGCATCTGTTCTGGCTTGCACATGGCCACCTGCTGGCTGTGTCCTCACACGGCTGGAAGGGCAAGGAGGAGTGGGGAGAGGGACAGGAAGGAGCAGGGAGAGGAAGAGAGTAGCAATTCTATATCTTTTCTGTTTAAAAATATTTTTTTTCTGTACTTTTCATTCTATTTGAAAGACAGAGTCACACACACACACACTTTCATTTACTGGTTCACTCCCCAAATGCCCAAGATAGTGTTGGCTGGGTCAGGCTGAAGCCACGAGCTAAAAATTCAGTCTGGATCCCCTGTATGGAAAGCCATCACTTGCCACTCCCTAGGATGTACATTAGAAGCCAGAATTAAGAATGAGGCAGGGTCTCGATCTTACAGAAAGTGGACATACCATCTGATCAGGCCCACCCTCCTCTCCTCATCTAACCTGAGTTCCCTCCTGGCAGTTCCTGCCTCCAGAAACAGTCACGTGGAGGGTGAGGACCTTAGCACCCAGGTTAGGGCACACACTGCAATCTGTATCTGGGGTACCACAGGACACAAAACCTCAGGTGAGGAGCATGGAGCTCCCCTCGCAAAGGGAAGACGGCAGTGAGCTTGGGGGAGACAGTTTTGACTCCTAATATTTATTCTCCTTTTTTTCTAATTGCAGAAGCAGTTAATGCTACTAAAGTGAACAAATTGGAGTGAAAAGAAAAATCTCCCAGTGACAGTCATGGCTTCTGTTTTGGGTGTTTTCATTCATGCATGAGACCAAGGTCCTGTGGTTTGTGATAGACAGAATCTAGAAGTGTATTGAAGGAGGACTGAACTTGACTCAGGGCCATTGTAAGGACTGCAAGGCCATGGCTGCAGAGGGACACAAGCAAAGGCTCACATAGGCCACAGGATGTGGTAGGGAGAGGAGGTAGGGAGGCAACAATGACCCAGGGCTGATAGGAAGAGGGACCAACAGGTGGGAAGGGTGGGCAGCAGCTGGCAGGTATCCTGGCTCCAGCTAGTACGGGCCCTGGCAAGGCGGCAGTGATGGCTCCCCCCATGAGAGACTTGGATTGAGTTCTCAGCTCCTGACTCGGCCCTGGCCCAGCCTCAGCCACTGTGAGTTTTTGCAGAGTAAACTGGCAGCTGGGCACTCTTTCATGTTCCCTCTCACGTTCTCAAAAGACTTTAAAAAAAAAATCCATTGGCTTCTCAGAGGGGTACCCTTTTAGATCTCCATAGCTGTACAAAAGTCATATCAAATCCTTCTGCAATTGTGGACCCAATCAACTATGGATTGAAAACAATCGGGGGCATTGCACATGGATCAACAGTTTTCTTGTCCGTGATTTCCTAAACAGTGCAACACAGCACCCATTGTATGTTGCGAATCATGGGTAATCCCAACAGAGACAGCTTGTCGGATATCAGATGCGTGTGGGTCAGATGCAAATGACCCATCATTTCCCCTCAGGGACTTGAGCACCTCTTTGCAGGGATGGGATCCTGGAGGTAATCTGAAAGAATGGATGTAGTAAGGACCAGTTTTTAAACACCCTCCACGGGCCAAACAGAGTACAGCTCTGACTGTGGCTACCTGCTTTGCATCTCCAAGCAGCAAGGATTCCAGCGACAGCTGGAGATTTGACCCAAAGCAGTTCTGTCATCTTCAATGGCTGCAGAGAGAATGGTTAATTCCAGCAAATGGTTCCCTTCCCACTCAGGACCACCCTTGATGCTTGTGAAGCAGGCCACACGTTCTCCATGTACCTGCCCAGAACCCCCACCCCTACCCCCACCTCACTGAGGATTTTCTAGTAAATACCTGTGAATCAGCCGGAGAGGAGGAAGGGGCTGTGAGCACACAGTAGCCAGGAGACTCCTCATTGCTTGTAAGAAGGCCAACCCCAGAACCGCCACTAATCCCTCTTTCCTCCATGAGGCTGCTCTGTAAGCACTTTACAGGCACCCACTGTGGACTGCAGACCAAGGGGAAAAGCCTGGAAAGCTTCCTGGATCCATCATGGACTACAAATGAGCAAACTGAGATCCACAGAGAGAAAGAACAGCTCAGGTCACAAGGCCCATGGGTCTGAGCTAAGGGCAGCCTTGTTTCTTCCACCTGCAGCCCAGGGCTCCTTTCTGCTCCCTGCTAGCTCTCAAATGAACCCCTCTGCCCTTGCCAGCTGTCTGGTGCTTCCTTCCTTGCTGTGAACAATGAAGACCAGAGAGGTGAAGACACTGGGCCCCGTCACACAGCCTTTCTGTGAAAGAGGCAGGAGTTGAATCCAGGTTTCCTGGTTCCCAGAACTAGATCTGATCTGGGAGGTGCAGACCAGCTGGAGGCTTAGGGTGCACTGGTGGAGGGTGCCACAGGAAGCACCAATACTGGGAGGCCTGTGTCCAGGCCTTACGGAGGGATGGGCCGGCCGTGTGCTAGTCTCCCTGCAAAAGAATTGAGGACAAGCCTGGGACGCTGCTGAGACTCTGGGCTATCGTGTACTGTGACCCAATTGCCCATACTGGCTTGTATCTGTCTTTACAGTGGGCTGGAAAGTTGGGGTGGGGTGAGTCTGCTTTGCTAGCAAAGGCAGCTGGAACCAGGTATACCTCTCAAAATCACCTCCTGAACCCCCTTGTACTAATCTCCGCCCGTCCAACCACTGCCTGCCCAACCTCTCTTCTGCATTTGTGAGAGATACTTCCCACCCTGCTGGGCCTCACTCGGAACGTCACTTACCATCTCACCTCCCAGGACCTGGTTGCTTGGCCATGACAGGAGTGGTCTGTCTAGCCACCTGTGGTGGGAGGTTGGTAGGCAACTCCCTCCTGGGAGCTCCTCACCACACACCCTGGCTGGCTGGCTGCAGAGCAGGAAGGCCAGATTAACTTCAGGACAGAGCTGTCTGTGGGAGCCAGGGTAGCAGGCAGGGCAGTGGTGGGGAAGCAGCTCGCCTCGAGGCAGTGCTGGCTCGGGTCCACTGCTTTGTTGAGCTGCAAGCATTGGCTTTCTCCCTGTGATCTGAAAATTGGATTTCCATGCTGGCAGGAGCAGGTGCCTTCAGAGTGACTGCAGGTGAAAGAATTAGGAATTTTGTTTCCAGAGTCTTTGTGCTAAGAAAGCAGGGAGGCCCTGTACTTGCAAAGAACACACAAGAATCTGGTCTGGGATCACTTCAGACAGTTTCTTTTGGGATCCCCCATTTGAACTGCCGGATTCAGAACCCTAACCATGAAAAGACAGAGGACAGAACAAATCAATCAACCACCTCAGGCATATGTTGGCAGTGAAAAAGAAGGTCCCCGTGGAGACCCTGGCTAGCCACTTGCAGGCAGGACAGGCTGAGACGAAACTTCTGGAACATAGAAGCCTAGGCGGTAACTGCCTTCCATTCTCCCATGTTGATTTGTGGCTGCCTTTTCTGAGGGTCTCCCATGTTTGGGAGGTCTCTCAGGGAAGGAAGTGGGAAATACTTCTTTTCTCCTTAAAAAAGGCTCAGAACCAATCACAGAGAATGCAGGCTCAAACCTTCAAAAAGAAGCGCTTTCTTTTCGTGCATTTTGGGGTGCATATTTTTACGCTGTGTAAACAGTGTACCTTCTATCAAACGGACACCCCCTTGTTTGTTCGCTTTGACATCTCAGAGGTTTTCAATCTTGTTACGTTAACTTTGTGCTTTACCTTTCTGCACCTAATGGCGTTTTCTCACAACTGCCTCATGTCACAAACAGCATCTGTTATTTCCAGTCTTTGTTCTCTGCAGCCTCCTTCAGTGAGCCGCTCGTACCTGTGTTTGGCGATTCCAGGTCAGGCTTTCCTTCCATTTTAGAATCACCTTTTATAACTTAGATGAAATGGAAGAATTCTTTGGAAGATGCAAAACCCACGCATGCGCCTCCCTCCAGAGGAGATGGTGAGAATAGCGCTGGATCTATTAAACAAACAGAATTCAAAATTTAAATCCTCCCAAGCAAAGAGAGAACCAGCCTCATGACTTGGCTGCTGAATTCTAATACTGGGTGATCCAAGGTAAAAAGTACAGCAATTCTACTTGAATCGACACGGAAAAAATAGGAGAGGAGGAGACAGTTCAGCAGCCTTTCCCCAGGACCAAAGGCAGACAAAGACACCCCCCACAAAGAGGCAGCTTCCACCTGTCTACAAATGCAGGAAGCCCCAAGGGATTCTGAGCACAGCAAGCCCAACAACGGCTACCCAGGGTGGGTCACCACAGCCACCAGGGGGCGACATCCGATGCCCTGAAGTGGATGTGTGGGACAAGAAGGCTGTGAACACCTGCTCAGTGATGAAAACGAAGGACTTGAGTCACTCTACAGGGCTGAGCATGTGTGAGAAAGCAGCCTCGCAAGGATATACATCCGAATTCATCCGCGTGGAGCTTTGGAACAGACGAGGTGATAGGGAAAAAAATAGAGCATTCACAGTCAGCTTGGGAAGAAAGGTGGCTAGGGAACATAGCTCCTTGCAAAGACTTACTTATTGATTTGAGAGAGAGAGAGAGAGAGAGAGAGAGAGAGAAATCTTGCATGCATTCACTGTCCCCAGTGCCCACTAGAGCCGGGGCTGGCCCAGCAGCTCCATCTGGATCTCCTTTGTGGGTGCCAGGGGCTTGAGTACACGGGTCCTTCTCTGCTGCCTCCCAGGGTGGAGCTGGATCCGGAGTAGGGAAGTTGACACCTGAAGCAATCGTTTGGCTATGAGATGAGGCATCCCAAGAAGCAGCGGCTTAGCCTCTTAGGACATAACACTCTCCCTTCCAGGGGAATTTTTGTGTGGCGATAGATCAGTTGTGTGACCTGTTTAAGCTGATGCTTGCACAGTTCCATGTGAGTGTGAGGAAGTGCACAGAGCTCTACACTCCAAAGCATATATTATGTGGAGACTAGATGGAAATAACACCTCATTTTATGCTAGATACATAATTCCTCAACAACAGCAAGAATTGAAAAAGTTGCGCATGCTTCTGTTTGTAAGATTCTGGAAAACTAAAGGGACATAAAATGGGCAGAGGCAGCAGGGCCTGGGGGGTGAGGGGCAGGCAGGGAGCATGCTGACCACAGAGGCAGAGGTGACATCTTGGTGGGGGATGGTAACACAAAGAGTCTTCCAAAATCCTGGGGAGCTGGGATTATCTGCTTGCCCCACTGCTCCCTCCTGCGCTCTCTCCCTCCCCTTTAGTGGTGTCTACAGAACTGTGCCTCTGAAACATATGGGTTCTCCTGCAGGGAGACTCAACACACCCAACTTCCTAAGACCTGTTGCAGACTGCTATGGTGGCTTGGGTCATCCATGGCCACTGTTCTTACAAGGATGTGTGGATATCTGAACGCACTGACAAACAGGTCTGGGCTTCAGTGTTCCCATCTGTAATGTGGGCACGTGGCCCCGTCAAGAGGTTTTCGCACAGCTTTGGTGTTTGAGCATTCTGGAGGCTCCAGTGAGGGTGGGCTAAAGAGTCCATGGGTGAGCATTGTAGCAGCGTGGGTCATGTCACTACTGATCCCTGTGAGATGATGCTGGAGTGGCCAGCTGCAGGGGCCAAGGGCATCCATGTCCTAATCCCCAGGACCTGCAAGGGTCTTGTGGGAGGCCAAAGAGGGCTTACAGGTGGGGGGGGGTCTTGGGATGGAGGAGGTCATCCTGGATTGTCCAGGTGGATCCTGTGGAATATTCATGCCCTTAGAGCAGAGAGAGGGGGCAGGAGAGCCAGTGGTTGGAGAGGTGGCCACAGAGCAGGGGTGAAGGGAGAGCTGGGAGGAGGGAAGGGGTAGTGGTGGGGCAAAGAACATAGGCAGCCGAGCTCATCCCCCAGCTGGGCTTCTGACTTCCCCATGCCATCAAGTGCCACATGTGTGCCAGTGGCCTGGGAAGGCGACTCAACATCTCAGGGCAATGCACCCTGGTCCTGACCCAGAGAAAACCTGACCCATGCTGGACCTCCAGCCTGACCGTGAAGCAGCTGCCTGCGACCAGTGCCCCAGGTGGTGCTTTCTGTGAAGTAGGTATAGGAAGCCACCATGACCCTTTCAGGGTTTTGTTTTGTTTAGGGGAATGCTTTCCACCAATGTCCACTGGGGGGTGCTGTGTACATATGCATAGGAGGTTGTGCCCAGAAATCTGAGCAACCTCCAGACACATCAACACCCCGGGACACAAAGACACAGCCCCAAGCACGTGTCCGCCTTCAGACACACTGACACACGCAGACTCACAAATCATCACAGGCATGCACGTGCACAAGTGCGTTTACCTGTGTCACACTCACCAGCACATGTGTACTTACCTAAGCACATGCTCATGAGCACAGTGACGTGGCTGTGGAATACAGGGACATACACATGCATGTAACCACATCCATGGCAGATGTGGATATGTTCTGATACACACACACACATCTCATAATCCCAGCCCCCCACAGCCAGTTACACACTGGCAGATCAACGCAGTCATGTGTACAGTCATAAACACTTCTCCACAGGCACAAGCCTGGACACAGACATGCATTTGTAAATGTTCCTATATGTGCACAACCGTGTGCTCCTGCTCTGGGCCCTGGGCACTTTGGTAGAAAAGGCAATCCATTAAATACGACTGACAGTGTAGTGTGTTAGAAGGAAAGTGATGGAAATGGCCACTCGTAATACCATGGACCTGCGTTGGATCGGCTCAGTGGTCCTTCCAGGCTGTCCAGACCACGGGCTGTGTCTTTTAAGAGCGGAACAGTCACCCTCGCTCTGACAACGGGGCAAAGCGCACATTTCGGGGTTGTCAACGTGGTGTTAACACACAGGAGGCTTGGGCTGCCCTGGAGCGATGGCAAAGGAGAGAAACCCGGGTAAGACAACACCTCACAGGATGTGGAAGAAGAAGGCACGGAGGCAAGCGCCTGGCCGCCGCCAAGGGCAAGCCGGAAACCCGGGGTCCTTGCCAGAGGCTCGCAGACGGCCAGGTCTGGAAGCGTGCCTTCTGCACGCAAGACAAAGGCGAGAAAGGAAAGGGGGAGGGCGGGGAGACAAGGATGCTGTGGAAGCAGCTGATGGCGTCCCGACTTCGGCTGCCAAACCCTGAACGGAGGACCCCCGAGTTCAGTGCACGGCTGTGCAAGGCTCCGCACTGGCGCTGTCCGCTGCTGCCTGAGGCTGGCTCGGTGTGCTGGTCACGTTTGGCTTCTGCCACCTGTGTGTCAGGTGACCCTGTTAGGCTGGTCCTGCTCTTCCCAGGCCTCGGTCTCCCCAGCCGAGTGGCTTTCTCCAAGGCCCTTCTTCCTCCGACACGTGGTCCCTGTCAGCCCCCAGCTGCGCATCAGCACAGTACTCCACCCCCACTCCCCACCAGCTCCCCACTCCGCAGCCTCCCCAAGGCCTCGAGAACCGCCCGGCTTATGCATTTAACAAAGTGCCCGCTCCACCCGCCCCGTCAGCCCCATCCCGCGAACAATAGCTAAGGCAGAGAGAAAAGACATTCATCAGGCAGCCGGGCCCAATTATCACGTCACACGGAATGAATGTATTTTAAAATCTTTCCTGACAAGAAAATGTTCCAAGTAGGTACCTTCAAATTAGCTGGAAAATCCAGGAAATTTGCTATGAGGCCTTTTCTGAAGACTCTTTATTCCCCCCCCACTGTTCCAGAGGAATCCCTAGGAGATGATGAATTCCTTCTGAGTCTGACCTTGGGCCTCCCGCTGGGACAGAAGCACCCAGGCTGCACGGGCTCACTTCCTAAGCCCGGGAGCACAGTCCCCACTGCCCAGGAGCACCTGCCCACCCACTGCCTCTGAGTCCACTCCACTCCTGCCCCTGCAGGTAGGCACCACCAAAGGGGACTTCGTTTTGAAGCCCAGTTTGGCCACTGGCGGTGTGACTTTGGGCAGGGGACTCCATCTCCCTGAGCTCTGCAAATGTGTACGAGGAATGGCATGGCCAGTGGATGAAGCACTGCTTGGTAGGCCAGCACCCCATGGGGGTGCCTCTTGGCTGCCCCACTTCCGCTCTAGCTCCCCTGCTGATGCACCTGGGAAAAGCAGCAGAGACGACTTGGGTGTTTGGGCTCCTGCACCTGGAGAGATGCCTGAGGGAGATCCAAGCTCCAGGCTGCTACCTGGACCAGCTCTGCCTGTTGCAGTTGTTTGTACAGTGAACCAGCAGATGGAAGTTTTTTCTCGCTTTCTGCCTTTCAAATAAAGAAAGAATTCTGTAAAAAAAAAAAAAAAAGAGGGCCCATTACAGTAGCCTAGAGGCTAATCCTCTCCTTGTGTGCACCAGGATCCCATTTGGGCCTGCCCTCTCTTTCTGCAGAGGGCTCAGGTGGAACCAGACCCTTACCCTGAAGTGCTGTCGCTGGGTAGCTGTAGGTTTCCCTGGACTCTGGCAGTATCACCTTCCCCACCTGTGACATGGCACGGGTGGGCCCAGCTGTCCATGGACATGAAGGTCTGTGTGGGCCACAAAGTGAAGAAATTGCAGAACAGGGACAGGGACCCAGGGGGCAATGAGTTTTGTCTCCTAGGACGGACGAAAGCACTGGAACATCTGGCCTCTGAGTGGGGAGACTTCTCACTCTCACCCCTGCCCATCAGTCCCCTCCCAGAGGGCTGGTGGATGCAAGAGCTTTATGCTACTGCTCCCCTCCTTTCCCCTCGCCAACCCCTGAGCCAGAAAGAATCTATGGCTCTGGACTTGGCAGTGCCGAGGGCAGTAGCATCAGAGTAGGGCGGCCCCTTCCACTCCCCTGGGTGGTTCTCTGACAGGCTGTAAGGTAAAGGAGGGACAGACCAAGGGCACAGACCTGCAGCCTCAGGCCCACTGTGTGTGTGCTCCTGGGAAGGCCCCCTTCCTGATGTCCCATAAACCACCGGGCACACACGTAGGCAGGAAGGCAGCCGTACTCAAGTTCTTGTCCCCTAGGGGTGCCTCCAGCCTGCACCTCTGCCTGCCCGGGCGTGTGAGAACATGGAGTGTACAGAGGCCGGCTCTGAGCCTCCCTAGGTGCAGAGGGTGAGTTGGTGTTGTGCGAGCTGCTCTCTCCATTCTGCCTACAACCCCCCTGTCCACCACACCCACTTCCTTGAGGTTGCAGGACCGGCCAGGCCTGAGGGGGGGGGTCAGAGTCCAAATCACATGCCCTGGTTGCAGGTGTTACGTGCATCTTACCTGGGGAAAGGGGCCAATACTCTGCCATGAACTGACAGCTGGGGACCAAGGTGTCCAGCTTGTGCCCTCTAGAAAGCAGTGCCAGTGCAGCCAAGGGGGGAAGGGGCCCAGAGCACAAGGAGTCAGCGGTGGTGGTGGGGAGCCAGGCAGCAATGAGAGGCAGAGGAGGAGGCCTGGCCACTGCCTTGGTCACTCACTGTGGGTCCTGGGAAGCCACGGAAGCAGCACCACTGCCCTGCTGGTGGCCTCTAAGAAAGAGAGAGAACTGACCCGCCGGCTTCTGCCTGCTGCTGACACAGGTTTCACCGTTGGGGACACGTGGCCATCAGCTGCACAAGGAAAGGCAGGGATTGCTTGAATAAGCCTCAAACACCTGCTCAGGGACCTACGGCCCTGGGAACTGATAAGGCAGCATCTTCTCTCTCACTGTATGTGCCCCACCAAGCCCTTGGTGTGTAGGAGGTGCTAGGCCCATCATCCTTAAATCAGAGCCAGGGGTCAGCAAGGTAGGTCTGCACCACCACTCGCTTCATCAGAGGAGGCAGTACCAAGCAGGACTGCCGGAAGCTGGAGGGATGAGGGGTCAGAGGCTGAGCCAAGCACCCACTGTCTGAGGACCATGGTTGGGTGCAGTCCCAGAGCCCAAAGAAGAACTAAAGATTGATCCAAGGGCCTGCTCAATTGGTTAATTTTTTGCCTGCAAGAGCCAGCATCCCATATGAGTGCTGTTTTGTGTCCTGGCTGCTCCACTTCCCATTCAGTTCTCTGCTTATGGCCTAGGAAAATGGGGGATGGCCCAGAACCTTGTAGATTCTGCATCCATGTGGGGTATTTCTAGGGTCTTCAGGTTCCTGGCTGCAGATCAGCTCAGCTCCAGCTGTTGCAGCCATTTGGGGAGTGAACGAACCAGCAGATGGAAGATATTTCTGTCTGTCTTCCCTTTTCTCTGTACAATCTGCCTTTCTGATATAACTAAATAAATCTATATCTTTTTTTAAAGATTGACTAAGGCAACTCTCTTGAGGTCTTTTAGTAGTTTCTGCTCTCACAAGCCCCCAGGCACTTGGAGATTATCTGGGGGCACTGAGGCGGTAGAGGGGTGAATTTTTGCCTTCCTATGCTTTCTTAGACACATATGTACTGGACCAAGCCAGATGGCAGACCCTTTCCTGCCAGTGTTATCCAGTGCAGTGGGCCACACTCTCTGGCCGATGGGCACTAGGCCCTGTGCCCACAGCTGGACTGCTTCAGCCCCACCCTAAGCAGCTATGTACAGGGCCCGCTGCACCGCTCAGAGCTGCTTTGCTTGGCAACCTGTGCAGGTGTTGTGGGAAAGGCACATCTTTACAGGATGACCTTTTTTTCTTCTCCATCTCCCAGAAAGAGAGAGAGAAAGGCTGCTTGAAGGAAGGGACCATGGACCATGGCAGTGTCAGAGAATAGCTGAGCCCCTGCCAGGTTTGCTCAGGAGGAATGCTCCCCACCTCCCATGAGTCCCCACCCATGTACACAGAGACTCCCGGGACACTCCCCAGGGCACCACACTGGGGCCTGGGGTGGGGGTGGGGTGGTTCCTAGGGGATCTTGACACTATACCCAGTTCCCAGGCCTCTGTAGCCTAGCAGGGCAAACAGGTACATCACTAGGACAGGAGGCCTCTAGGATGCTCCAAGTTGAGGCCCCACTATGATCTTCCTGGACAGGAAAGGGTGGATTGTAAAGGTCAGGCAGCAAAGGGACAGGGAAGAACATTTGAGCAGTGGGAGCAGCCTGGGCAGAGGCCCAGAGGAGAGAAGACCCATGTGTGGAGACAACAGGATCTTGTTTTTAAGTTTATGTATTCATTTTAATAGGAGAGAGAGAAATCTTCCATCTACTTGTCCACTCCCAGATGGCTACAACAGCCAGGACGATGCCAAATCAAAGCCAAAAGCCATAGACCTCTAGCCAAATTTCCCAAGGCAGTGCCAGGAACCCAGATGCATCATTTGCTGCTTCCCAGGGTGCATATAAGCAGGAAGCTAGAGCTAAGTGGAAGTGGGACTCCATGGCAGGTGCTGTGATGTGCAGGTGTCTCAGGTAGCAACTTAACCCACTGCACCATTACAGGAGCTAATGTCTGGGTTCAGCATGCGACGTGTGCATGTCAGTTATGAGAGGGGAGGCTGGCAAAGTGGGCTATAGTGAGAGGCTTTGAAGGAGAAAGAGCATCTTTTGATCTAGGAAATGGGGAAGAGCAGATTTTTGTGTTAAAGGTTCTGGCCGTATGAGAACCACTTTGAATCCCAGCTGCTCTGCTTGTTATCCAGGTTCGTGCTGATGTGCCTAGCCAAGCAGCAGGTGACAGTCCAAAGATGTGGCCCCTGCCACACACATGGAAGACCTGATAAGTATCCAGTGTGCTGGTTTCGCTGGGGCCATTGAGGGAGTGAACCAGCAAGCAGATGGAGGACTCTTTGCTCGCTTTTCTCTCTCTGTTACTCTAAATAAAGGTTACAAAACAAACAAACAACAAACAAACAAAACAACGACTTAGAGTTGCCCACAGTTTCCCATTAGTTATTTCATATCTGGGCCAGAAAGGACTGGGGTCATCCTCAGAGGATACATGTATACTCAAGGATCATTGAGTCATCAATTCACACAGCAGCTGTTGTCTAGTCCAATGCCCAATATCCCTGCACCAGCTAAATAACCATGTAGGAATCTCCATCCCTGGGGCCAGCCCAGGATGACTGAGAAGTCAAAGGCAAGTTCAGCCTTCTGGCAGCTAACAGCTGGGATCTTGGGGGAAAAGTAGCCAAACCTTGAGCCGGGTTAAGCTGGGTCCATCCAGTCCACCTCCCAACAGCTCTGAGAAATGAACATGTCCTGAGCCCCTGTGCCGCAGTTTCTTCTTTGGGAAGGAGGACGCCTATGGATCCCGGGAACTGTTGGTCCAGGCTGTAAGAAGTACTCTACTCAATTAGGTCCTGAGCCCAGCTCCAGCCCCCACCTGCAACCTCTGAGTGACCTTGGTAGTTTCTGTCTCCTCTTGCGCCTCAGAGTCCTCACCTGTAGGGCAGGTGTAACAATGTTGGCATTGATTGGCATTGGAGCTGTGGTGAGGACTCAAAAAGAGAATCGAGAGAAAAATAAGTGTTACACATGTAGTGAGGCTCACATGTTCTTTATGATTCTTCAAACCAGAAGAGCATAGGTTATCTCAAAGGTCAAGTACACTGGCCTGGTGGGGTACACTGCTTTGAGTTCAGCCCTGCAGATTGCACAGTTGCCTCTTGGTGGGTTGAGGGCCAGAGCTTTGGGGCTCTGGAGGAGTGGTGCCAGAGGGAATTTGGCGCAGAGGTGGCGAGAGGTATGGTGCTAGAAGCAGGTGCTGAAAAGTGGTGAATGAGACTAAGTGATTTTCAGCCATCCCCACAGGTGACGGAGGTCTTTAAATAGGGCTAAGGCATCGTCAGAGCTGCCAATTAAGGAAAACATTCAGGTAGCCTGTGTGGAGGATGATGGGCTGTGGGGACGATGACAGCAGAGGCAGGGAAGTGGTGTGTGGTAGCAAGGACCAGGTGAGGCAAGCTAGGGTCAAGAAAAAGGTTTGTGGATCCAGCCATGGCCCCAGCCCTTGCTGGTGTCACTCAGTAACCTGCACGCATGATGGGACTTTTTGCTAAGGTCGAAGTTGAGGAGGAGGAGAGGTTAGAGGTCATGGGTGGCATTCAGGAATTGGTCAAGCACAGCTTCACTCTCAGCTTTTCAAATGCCCACCGTTGGCTTGATGGGGATTGCTTTGTACCTTGCTATCATTTGTGTCAACGAATGTTTTAACTGGGGATTTTATTTTTTTAATATTTTATTTTGTTTGAAAGGAAGAGAGAAGGAGAGATTGAGATCTTGCACCTGCTGATTCACTCCCCAGATGTCCACCATCACTGGGGCTGGACCAGGTCTCCCATATGGATGCAGAGACCCAAGCACGTGGGCTACCTTCCACTGCTTTCACAGGTACACTAGCAGGGAGCTAAGCTGAAGATGGAACAGCCGGGACTCAAATTGGGGCTCTACTGTGAGGTGCCAGAATCACAAGGTGCAGCTTACACAGTGCCAGCCCCAGGGCTGTATTTTCAAGGCCATACAAGAGATTATCTTCTTCCATACAAGAGATGCAGTGACACCAACCGTGGAAACGTTCTTCCCCACAGGCCCCTGTGGGTCCCTGGGTCTTGCCTAGGGATGGTCTGAGCAACAAGCCAGCCCTAAGCCAGTGTCCACAGGAGGCCAGCCAGCCAGCCAGCCTCACTTTGTCATACATTCCCTCTGGTGTCGTCAGCCCTGGTGTGGTGACACTGCAGTCAGCGTCTGCTTTCATGTTTTGGTCTCATTAACATGGACTGGATTAAGCAGCCCACATGGGCTTTTCAATTAGGAAGACATGTTTCCGACAGTGTTTGCTGAGGGATTAGATCTCTGCCTAGCATGTGACAGGGTTGGCCTCCCTCCCCCCTCGCTCACTCCTCCTTTCCTCTCCTGCTCCTTCCCTGCCTCCCTCATCCCGTTTCCCTCCTCTTTTCTCTCTCATTCTCCCCACCCCACCTCCTGTGCTGTTCAGGACAAGCATATTTGGGTTTTCATCCATGGCTCCTGGCTTAGGCATCTCTCCCCAAGGCAGGCCTAGAACTCAGCTTGCAGGACCCCAGAATCCCTCACTTTGGAGGGCACCATGAGGAAGGAAAAGGAAGATGCTGAACAGACATGCCCGGCTGGGTCTCCCCACCCTTATACCATGGGTCTCCATGAAACGCGCAAAAGAACTTGTAACAGACGAGCACCTCCAGGCTCCAGGGAAGGGTGTGGAAGCCTCCCTCCCCTGTCCCTTCCCAGACCCCGCCCCCAGCATTTCTTCATCCACCCCCTTCAACCATCCTTCAGGGTCCACCACTCAGCATAAGGAAACACTGACTGCAGTTTTGACAGCTGTGCCAGACCCAAGGAAAGGGTGTGGGAGCCATGGTTTGGGCTTGCAACCGGAAATCTCAACCCTTGGAACTGAGCCTCCTGACCTGTGGGCCTGGATACTGGTCACAACTGAGTAGAAGGAGGCGATGCCCGACCTGCCAGTGTGTGCTACTGTAGAATTACCTGCAAAAGGACTGGGGAAAAACAACCACACATCTGGTGTTACAGGTGAACTGTGTGGCAAGAGTGCAGGAAGGGAAACCGAGTTAGAGTTTGCTTCTCCTTCAGCATCCACCCACCACCCTTCTAACTTTCACGTTCAAATAAATATTTATTTTACTTATTTCAAGGTGAGAATTACAGAGAGAGACAGAATGAGATCTTCCAGCTGCTGGTTTACAACCCAGATGGCTAGAACAGCCAAGACCGGGCCAGGTCAAAGCCAGGAGTTTCATTTGGATCTCCCACATAGGTACAGCGGTCCAAGCAACATTTGGGCCATTCTCTGCTGTTTTTCCAGGTGTGTTAGCATGGAGCTGGGTCAGAAGTGGAACAGCCGGGACATGAACAGGTGCCCATATGGAATACTGACATTGCAAGCAGCAGTTTTACTCACCACACCAAGGTACTGGTCCTCTTGAGCCTTTTTCTTAAGTTAAGTGAACAAAACCACCTTGAGGGTTGTTTTCATTTGAGGTCTTTCTCCAGTGCCTAAAGAAGAAAATTCAAGTGTCAAGGGCCTTCCTTCTTGGGGTCTGTGTGTTGCTTACCTGTCTGGTATGACATGTCTTGGGGGGCACCCTCTGCAGAATGAGGTGGTGCTATTTTTCTGAGTCCAGTGAGCTCTTGGATTTTTTTCCATTTTTAAAATGATATTTTTGACAATCTTTACATAGTTACTTGGGGCACAAAGGTTCAAGGGCTACAGGAAAGTGGGTAAGACTATTTCCACACATTTTTTCCCTATATCTGGGGTAAAGGGAGAGGCCCCACCCAGCCTCCCACCCGTCCCAGTTCCCTGATGTGGGGCATGCTCCGAGGGTCTTGCTCAAGTAGTTTTTATAGGTCAACAGTTATGAATTGCTGCCAATCTCGCCATTCCAAGCACGAAGAAGTCGAGCTCTTGGACTGTAAAGAGCTTAAGCCATGATCTGTCCTTGGCCAAACATTTCCTCCTGGCGCTTTCACTCTCAATGGAATCCTATTGTTCCTGCTTCTTCAGCGCTATGGAACAACCTCTGGCCCGTGGCGCCCATAGTTGATGATGTGGAGGCCCACAAGAATGATATTAATCCATTAAGGATGAAAGTACCGTGCTGGTTGCTGGGGCCAGGCCTGCTTATTGCTGTTCTTCAAAGCACCCATGGCAGGACTTGGTGCCTACTGTACAGATGTGAAAACCAAGGCCCCAGAGGCCCAGCACTCTCTTCTGGTCCCACTGCCAGCATGTAGGAGCTGGACCCCAGGTCAGCAGCCCTTCCTCAACCCCCACTCCAGCAGCCTGCAGAGCTGTAAGCGAGCATCTGTTGCCAACCTCTCCTGGTTTGTGACTTGCAACTCTCCTGGCAGAGGAGGGAATTACCATATTTGGGGGCAATTTACATGAAATTACCATGCACCAGCCAACAGCTGCCGCCCGGAGCAGGAGGCTGACGGCTCAGAGATGCTCACATTTGTACACACGATAATGAAACCCCGGGCTCGGGCCTCCGCATTCTCCCATAAATATGGTCATTATGATCTTGTTGGCATCGCTTGTTGAATTCCATCTTGCAAATTGTTTCCTGGTTGCCTAGGGGAGCTGACACAGACTCTTCTCTCTAAGATGTGACAGTGTCAGGGGCTCGTCCCCTGCTCCTACCTCTTGACACATCGGCTTGAGGTAAAGGATTCTCCTGGTTTCCTCCAAATCCTTGTCCTACGGTTGTTCAGTGTCCACAGTGTGCACAGCATGGTGGATGGGTTTAAAAGGAGGGGTGGAGCTGAGAGGGTCTTCTTCCATGCGCACAAGGGCTGCAACTGCCCAGGCAGCAGTGGGGTTTGCTGTGCTGGACCCGGCAGAGGTGGCTGCAGATCCTGTTCCTATGACACCTGCAGGCCAGGGGACAGGGTGAGGCTCTGAAACCCTTGTTAGTGATAGAAATCATCTTGGGTTGACTGGAAGACAGTGGCTAGTTTGGAACAAGGACATAGGGAATTCCAAGGAGACTTCTGCAGCACTTGAAGCAGCAACCCAGGCACCGTCTTCCTCCAGGTTCTGCCTGCTTCTCTCAGCCCCGGGGATCTGTTCTCGGTGTGCTCCTGAGCGTCCCGTCTTGTCTTCTCTGTAAGTGGGACATGGGTTCACACAGCGACCAGTCCAGAGGGTCAGTGGATAGCTCACTAGTGTCCCAACAAACTGGGAAATGGGCTCCAGTGACCTTTGCCGGGGCCCAGGTTCCTGTAGCCAAGAAGGTGGGAGCCTCTTCCCCCACGAGTGAGAGTCCCCCTCCCCCAGCTTCCAAGGAGGGGTGCTGAGAAGACACCCTAATGGCCTTCGCCATGTCTTCATAACTGGCAGCAGCTGTAGATTCAGCCCGGTCTTAATACCCATTAGGTCTGTGTGACTGTGACAGAGCCACAGGCAGTGGTCAGAAATATCACAGAACGAGCTCTCATATACCCCACCCAGTCTCCCCCAGATGTGACACTTGGTATAACCATAGTGCTACTTCACAGCCAGAAGAGTGACAGTGTCACAGCCAGGGAGCCTGTTTAGAGGGGTCTCGGGTGTGTGTGTATGTGTGTGTGTGTGTCCATGTGCATCATTCCTCTGTGTAGGTCTGTGGCTCCACCACACTACTGAATAATTCCAACACCACAAAGACCCCTGAAGTACCCTGGCTGATAGGCTAAATCATGCCACCATCACCATCGCCCCAAGGCACACATGTGCTCACCCCCTTGGCGTATGGGAATGTCACCCCTTAGGGCAATGGGGCCTTTGTTGGCACAATTAAAAAGCTAAGGTTTTAGAGGTGGTACGGGGTGGGGTGGGGCTAAACCGAGTCATAAGAGTTCTTAAAAGGTCAAAGCAGGAAGTGGGAAATGCAGTGTTATCTGCAAGAAGCTGGGGAGATGCAAAGAAGGGGCCAGAGTCCGGGGAGGCAGCAGCCTCCAGGGGTGGCGGAAGGCCAGCTAGTGGGTACCGCCCTGGAGTGTAATGAGGGAACTAGGTCCCTCTGAAACCTTGATGTTAGCTCAGAGAAATTTACCTTGAACTTGTGCACTGCTGAGCTGTGAGAGAATACATTCATGCTGTCTCAAGTCACCTGTAATGCACCCTTTGTACCCACCCACACCTCCTCAGCACCTGCCTCGTGTTTTGCAGCCACCCCCACAATCTCTGTGTTTCAGAGCTCATGGTTTGTAACACTCCACACCTGCCCCTGTGCTTGGTGGGACTGTGGAGTGGCAGATGTCTGAGGAAGGGTCACCAAGGACCTCCCATGGCTCAGGAACAGCAAGAGGGCAGAGAGGTGGCACCACCAACCTGCAGGGGCAGACAGAAACACCAGATGCTGGCTGTGCCACTAAATGAGGAAGACAAGGCATAACTGCCCACAGCCACTCTGTATGATGTGCCTTGAGTGCCTGGCCTCTGCCTGTGAGGTAGTGGAGGAGATCGGGGCTCTGAGTGGGCAGAAGCTGTCTGCTGGAGGGTGGCAGAGGTGGGACTGGGCAAGGGTTGAACCTCTTTGTTCTGTGCTGAGTGAGCTTGGCAGGTGTAGACAGACCAATGGATTGAAGAAAGCTGATTGCTAGGGGCTTTGACTGGGGCAAGTGGGTGGCTGGAAACTCTGGGGTCGGAGGGCAGGGCCTGCAGGTGCCACTCCAAGGGAACAGCTTGGTGAGGGCTGCCAGGCAGGTGGAGATGGGGGAAGGGGGATCAGCTGTCAGAATTAGAGAAGGAGCTGGATCCAATGCTTGTTACTGTGGACCCAGGACAGACAGGAGGCATAGAATACGCTGCAGGGCCCACGGTGACAAGGGGGATTCCCTTAGAGGAGAGGGCAGGCCCTCCCAAGACCCCTGTGTGCCTTCTCGGTGCCGTCCCCACCTCCTCGCTTCCGCTGATGGGGTATTGCGAACAAAGACATCAGGCAACCAGGACGGGTACATAAGAAGGATCGGACAGCTGCCAAGCCCACCCCACCCCACCTCCCTCTGCCGCCAACTCAGCATAGCCGCCAGGCGCCTGCGAAGCCTCCTGGCTTGGTCCCGGGGTGTGTGTGTTGTGGGGGGGGCTTCTGCTGACAGCCCCTCCCTGGGAGTGCAGCCTTCTGGGCACTTTCTTCTCCTGGGGACCAAGCTGGCAGGCGCCTCCCCTCCCCCAGTCACGGCTTTGTCTCTGTTGCTGGAGAGGCTGCGGCAGTAGGGGTGGGGTTTGGAGAAGGAAAATGAAGGCTGTCTGGGTACCTGCCTAGATTGAAAGGGCAGCGAGACCCAGATGTCCAGAGGACAGATGGATACTGCCTTTCAGGGATGGTGGTCAGAGAGGACTGCATGGAGGAAGTGATCTGTGAGCTGGCCTGGCAGGGCAGTGGACTATACAGACAGAGAAGAGGAAGAAGAGTATGCACAATGGAGGGGCCACATGACCCAGCCTGAGAGAGGACCCGGGACAAGTTCCAGACCAGAAGTCCCTTGTGTCAGGGGACAGGAGGTGGCTTCTCTCAAGGAGGGTCCTCTGTGTGCAGGTGGAGATGCTGGAGAAATGGGAGATATGACAGAGAAGTCTGTGGCCAGCCAGATGCTGTGAGGCTTGAGTGCCAGCCTAAGGAGCATTGCTCGGGCAATGGCAAGCATTAAAGTTTTGAGTGAGGAAGTGACTTGGGAAGGATGGTGGCCTTGGCTCCTGGAGTGGAGAGGAGAAGGAGGAGGGGGAGGTGGAAGCAGTGTAAGTAATGCAAGGGGTCAAGTGTGGGCACAGGGGCAGAGACAGAGGTGCGTGTATCCATGGAAGGGAGCACCCCGATGTGACTCTGATAGAGAGAGGTGGAAGCATCAGCAGCAGCTGGGCTGTCCCTCAGCGGGGTCCCTGGGTCCAGTGGAGAGCACGAGAACTGGGGCAGCATCCATCCTTCCCTGTAGGCAGCAGTGGGAAGTGACCCAGGGCTTCTGTCCTGCCCCAGTCCAGCGCCTTCTAGCTGTAGAGTCACTTGCAGCTGGGAGACATGATGCAGGCACAGCTCAGGTGCCCTGCATCCTGTTGCTTCCAGGGGGATGGCCTTTGTCAATTGCAAGCCAAGGACACCACTAGCATCTCCTTAGCCCCGTTGGTGCTTCTGGGAAGGTGGTTTTGCTCTGGGTTGGGCTCTGGGAGCCTTAGAGTCAGTGCTCAGGGTTAGCCACCTGGGACAGTGCTCAGGGCTGCTCAGGGCTGCCCCGGGCATCCCAAGAAGGCGTCATAGAGGAGAAAGAGAGATGGAGGCACTGTGGGCAGTATCCGGGGTCTGACTAGCTGCTGATCCACCTGTGCATGGGTTAGGGATATTGCTGTTTTCTCCATCCTAAAAGTCATCTGACCTGGCCCCATCCTCCCAACATTGCTGTGCACCTCCTAGAAAAAATTAAGTAGAATTTCGGGGGCCTGAAGACCCCACACTTGTCCTTCAGGGAGTAGAAATATTGTGAGGACAATTGCTAGAGAGGAGATGGCTTGGACAAAGCATGGAAAAAGAATGTTGGTGTAGTTGGAGCCCAAAGCGAGAAGGAGAAACAGCCTGGGAGGACAGAGGACACAGTCCTAGCACGGCAGGTGTCTGAAGGCAGATGCAGGAGGCCTGAGCTCTGGTGGGGGTGGGAGGGGGAAGGGTGCATCGCAGGTGACACCAAGGAGCGGCTGGGGTAGGCACAGGGCCTGGATGATGAAGGGTTTTCATAAAGGCAGGGGCTGTGACGATGTGGGCCTTGGCTGCCGTCCGCCAGGGCCTGCCCATTGACATTGCTGTCTGGGTGCGACTCCTTTATGTGACATTTCCGGATGTGGTCCGCTCATAAATTCCCTTCCCTCCCATCCGGGCCGGGGCCCTCATGCAGCCAGTGGCTTTGATTTAAGGATAGGACTGGCAGTAAAAAGGGAACAGATCTACACAGAGCACAGCACAGACTTCCCTAGGGTGGTGGTGTTATTAAAATAGCCTCCCTCCCTACCCCCCAGCTCCTGAGAGCCTCATCACAGTGTGCTGGCGCTGGCGAGTGGCAGAAGGCCGCTGCTGCCTCCCCAGGGGCCAGGAGGAAAGAGCCAGCCTTGGGCTTCCTGCTGTGGTCAGCATTAGCCTTACCTGCTAGGGACCACATCCCCTGGCCAGTTCCTTCTGGAGGCGGATCTAGTGACTTGTTTCTAGGGGCTATTACATGGCCAGTGAGACAGGAATATCACTTCCATGGCTAGCTCCAAAGATTCTGACTTCCTTCTTTTTAAAAAGATTATTTTTAAAGGTTTATTTTATTTATTTGAAAGGCAGGGTAATACACACACACAGATCTTCCATCTGCTGGTTTATTCCCCAACTGCTTGCAACAGACGGAGCTGGGTCAGGCAGAAGCCAGGAGTCCAGAACTCAACCTGGGTCTCCCACATAGGTGGCAGAAGCCCAAGGCCTTGGCCCATCTTTACCTGCTTTCCCAGGTGCATCAGTAGAGAGCTGGATTGGAAGAGGAGCAGCTGGGAATCAAGCCAGCAGGTAGTGGCTTAACCTAGTGCACCATGGACATGGCCCCTGTTGCTCCCTTCTTGCTATCTCTCCTCCCACTCTCTGTCCCCTCCAGCACCCTTTGGCAAAGAGATCCACCACTGATGCAAAGGCCCACAGGACAAGGAATGGCCATCAAAGGAGCTAGGGCCCTAAGTCCTACAACGTGAGACTGAAGCTCTTGCTGACAACCACATGAAGCTGACTAAAATCAGAGCCATTCCAGTCACGTCTACCAAGGAGGCTGCAGCACCAAAGCCTCCCAAGAAATCATGGAGTCAAAGGGGCGGTTAAGTCATGCCAGATCCCTGACCTGCAGACATCAGAAACTAACCCACATGTGCACCTCTTCAAGCCCCATGTGTTGGGTTAACGTGTCGTACAGCCATAGATAACACATACACATGCTGATCTGAGACAATTGACTCCTTGCTCTGAATTCCGTGCTCCCATCGGAATAAATGGGCTAATGCTACTAGTGCTTAGCCTGAGGGACTGAGTGGAGAGCAGAGATCATGGGAAAGAAAGCTCTGTAAATCAGAAAGTGTTGTGGACATAGGTCACAGAGAGGGGCTGGAGAAAACCCAGCTCTCATCAGGACTTCTCCACTTGCAGGCCACGTGACCTTGTGCAAATCCATCCTCAGTTTCCTCACCTGGACTTGTTGGAAAGCCAGAAGGAAAATTCCAGATAATTGTTAATTCACCCAACACATGCGTGGCACAGAGTAGGCCCTCTGGATTTGTGTTGCTGCTGTTGTGACTCTGGGTGAGATGACATCAGGGACCCTGTGAGGCTGGCTCTGCATTGAGGACTCGGTCATCACTCCCAGGAGCTGGGGGATACCAACAGGGTCCCAGGTTTCCTCAGGGATAACACTGAGCCCTAAGCAGGGATAATGATGCCACAAGTTTGGTCCAGGCAGCAAATGTGCTGTCTGCAAAGCAGGAGCCAGCAAGAGCATACTGAAGACAATATGCACCTGTTCTCTGTTAGGTGCTGGACATTAACTGAATGGCCTTGGCCTTCTGTGACCTCTGGCAAAGGTTTTGCCATCCCTTCCCAGGTCAGGGGCAGCTAGTTGACAGGCATGTGGCTTGCCTGCCCAGGGCATAGTTAACATCACCAACCAGCCCCATTGCATAGGAGGGAAGACCAAGACCACAACTGGCAGGGGCTTGCTGAATGTCTCTCATCTGGGGAAAGTGCAGTTGTGACTAAGGAGAGCAAGTGGGGAGATCTCACCCCCAAGAGAGAGCTCCTATGCTTGGGTGGGCCGTGGGCCATGGGTAGTGGCCCCTTGCTTGACTCTGCCCAATTTGCTACTGAGTGTGCATGGGACAGCCCTGGGATTTGTCATCAGGAGAAAGTTTGAGCAGCCCTGAGGCCTCCAGGGTCCTGCCAGGCCATGCTGCAGCCTGTCTTCCGGCCCTGTGTGCATGCCCCATGGAGCACCCCACATGTTGTTTGAACCCCTGTTGGCAGGCCCTGACTTTGAGTGGGATCCCTTCCTCCTCAGCTGTCTGTCTCTCCTTTTTTCCAGCAGGGGCTCCTGATAGCCGCTCAGAGCAGCTCCACATTCTTCAAAAGACGTGTTTGGAAACAAGCAGTTTGCTAGAGGGATGATTCCGTCCTTGGCCTCGGCTTGCGTCTGGACTTAAGTAGGCCCATCTGCGGAGGCTACGCTGCCAAATTCTGTCACTCTTGCTCCATATGGTCTGTGCTCCCCCCGTACCCTTCCTGGGGGCTCCAGTCTGCGCCTGTCTCTCACTCCATGCCGGCAGCTTGCAGGGAAATGCAGCAAGGGCTAACTTCATTCTACTGAATGGGACCACTCTATGCCTTCGTACCCTGCCTGGGGCTACTGGGGCAGCAAAAAATCAGGGAATGGGGGATGCTGGGTACCCTTGGGTCCTCTACCTTCTGGTCCATGCAGAGCCACGTGGTGTGGAGCTGAGAGCTGCCCCCACCCCCATGTGGGTGTGGTGTTGCCCTGGGGGCAGAAGTCTTTCTCTCTCTCTCTCTCTCTCTCTCTCTCTGTCTTTCTCTCTCTCTCTCTCTCTAGCATAAAGTGCCACCCACTGGTCCAAGCCCTTGGTCTAGACAGAAAGGACAGCCCCCTTTCAGCTACATCCTGAACTGTAGGTGCGGGAAAAGTCACCAAGCTGTGTGACCTAGAGTCATTGGGCAACCCTTCTGAGCCTACCCATCCTCAGATGTTGACCCACTGCACACTGGCCATTGGGGTTTGCTATGGGATGGCTGTGAAAGAGTGCTGTAAACTGTACAGCATCACCCAGGAACTCGTGAGGAATGCAGACTTTGGGGCCCCCATACACAGATTTCCCCCACCCAGAAGCTAGGGCAGCAGGGGTGCAAGGGGCAGCTGAGGGGCAGAGCCCAGCCATGTGGGTTTGCACAGGCTCTCTGGCACCAGTTGGAGGCGCCTGGGGAAGATGAGCAGACGGCTGGGACTGTCCCCAGCTCCTTGTCACTGTTGGCTCAGGGAACTGCCTTCTGTGTCCTGGGGCCCAGTGCTGTGTTTGACTGCATACATATTTCATTGCAAATGGTCTAAGGTTTAAGAGTTGCATGTGATTTCTCGTCTGGGCAGATCCGTTTCCAAATACAGTCGTGATGTTCACAGGCAGAATTGCAAGATCTACTTCCTGTGAAGGCCTCAAGCCAGATTGACCAACACAAAGGTTTCAGCAGCCCAGCAGGGGCCAGGACAGGGATGGGCAGAGCTGGGCTGCCCAGAGGAGCTTGGGCCCTACCTAATAGCATTGCATAATAATAATAATAATAATAATAATAATAATAATAATAATAAACAACCTCCAGTGTTAGCCAAACAAAACACATATGTTAGACAGATCTGCTCTGGGCCTGCCAGTTCCTAACTGGTGTACAGGCTGGAGGTGGGGTGGAGGGGGGCAGTGAGAGGGAGGAACAAAACACTTTGTGTCTTAACAAAGCCATGAATTGGCTGCAGACTTAATTGCCCTGGAAAAGAGCGTTTGGCGCACAGTTCCTGTTCCCAGGCTCAGCCTGGGCTAAAAATGGCATGATTTCATTAATTCTCTCATTTGTTCATTCTGTTCTAGGTCTCACACTCGGCTCTGTGGCTCCACAGTCTCACCAGACTCTCTCTCCAACCTCCACGCCGGGGGCTGCAGGGGCTGGCCTGGCCCTCATGTCCACCAATACAGGGCTTCATGACTCCCACTGGGAGGATGGGCACCCCACGGGAAAGAGATACTGGATCAGTTACACACGAAAGCTACTACCTCTTTGCAAGACTTCTCAGAGCTTTTGCCAGGTTAGCATGCAGCATCCATTAAATGGCCTCTAAGGGTCTGGGCTCCCTGCCTGGCGGGGAGGGGGCTCCTAAAGAGGGATGGGCCAGGCAGGCAGGTGTGCAGTGAGGTGCTTTGGTCTCACCAGCTAAGGGCAGGATCCTCTGGTCACATTCGCATTTGGGGCCTCGGACAGTGCTGTGATGGGCAGAGGGCTCCACACAGGCGACCAGCAGCACTATGGGAGACCGGAGTGCCTGACCTGGCTCCCCTGGCCATGTCTGGGTTGATTGGCAAGGCTGGGGGTTTGGGCAGAAAGCCAGGCCAGCCACACGTACTTGTAGGCTTGCTCTCTCCTGCAGCAGCCAAACCTGCCAGAAAAGCAAGGAAACCTCCCATGGAAGCTGCAGTCCTATTACCTGTGGCTCTTCTAGCCCAGGCTGCCTCTAACTGCTGCGGACGCAATTGAAAACTCCAGGTCAGATCTCTCTCACGCTCCTCACACTTCAGCCTTTATCTTTCCACACTTGTGTGTGTGTGTGCATGTGTGTGTGTGTGTGTGTGTGTGTGCGTGTCTACCTTTATTTCCCCTTTCCCTCCTCTCTCCATGGCTTTCTGCCACTCTGGATGACACGAAACAAATCCAGCTTGGGAATCATTCTTCTCTTTGTTCTGGAAACCCCCGTGGTGAGAGGAGTTGTACTTGGTCCAGAATCATCTTGTACAGAAAGGCTTAGAAGCACGTTCCCGGAAACCCTCAAACAGAACCCTAACTCCCCCGAAAATAGAGTTCCCAGAAATCGTCGCCAAGAATTAACTGCTTAAGCTCAACACAGTAGAGTCCCAGGTTGCCTCCCAGGAGTGTGCTATGACTACCGTGTTCAGTTCAGTTGCAGAGGCTGACATCTTATACCCACAATGGAAAAAGAGAGAAAATCCCCTGTTGATGACAAATTGACTCAGAGGGGAGGAGACTTGACTTGGAAGAATTGAAAGGCACTGGAAACAGGCAGGGGAGGCAAGACAAAAGGAATAAGGTCCTTCAAAAGTTTCGTGGGAAATGCAATTATAAAAACAAGCTTATAGGAACAGGTAGGTGGCTAATAGTAAAAGATACCTGACCCCACATCATGCAACCTAGGCTCAATGCCTAGCCCCAGTAGCTGACTCCAGCTTCCTGCCAGTGCAGACCTGGGGAGGCAGCAATTGATGGCTCCAGCAGGTGGACCCCTGCCTCCCACACGGGAGACTCCAACTGAGTTTCGTCTCCTGGCTTGGATCCTGGTCCAGCCCCAGTTGTCACAGTCATTTGGGGGAAGTGACCCAGCAGATGGGATCTCTCTTTTTCTTCCCTGCCTTTCTGTTTTTTCTACCTCTCAAATACATAAATACATAATATAAAAAGGTAACCTTATTGTGGTGCAAAATTTTTTGCAATTCATGCCTATGAGGTAGCTTCAATAAGTTCAAGGAAAATGTGTAGCATGCAAAACTGCATCGACTTCAAAACTTTCTGCACCAAAATAAACTTATGTTTGAATTTCATTTTTCATGATTTTGCTGGAATGCTGTGGGTATGCTGCAGTGGGAACCTGACCAAGAGTTATAGAAAAATAGGAAGGGAGAGAGAAAGAGAAAGAGAGAGAGAGAGAGAGAGAGAGAGAGAGAGAGAGAATCTTCCATTCACTGATTCACCCTGGGGATGGCTGCAATGGCCAGGACTGGGCCAGGCCAAAGTCAGGAGCCATCCAGGTCTCCCACATGGGTGCAGAAGTCTAAGCACTTGGGCCATCCTCTGCTGCTTTCTCAGGTGCTTTAGTAGGGTGCTGGATTGGAAGTGGTGCTGCTGGAACTCAAACCTGAGCTCCAACTAACCCACCATCTCCAAAGTCCAAGGAAGTCAAAGGCACCGTTTAGAGGTTACACAGGCCCAGTGTGCAGCTGTGAGAGTGTAGCTCGGTGGCTTTCAGACCAACCCAAGCTGCATCTAGGGTGGAGGCGGAGGTCCTGGGTATCAGGAGGTGGCAGGAGAAGATTTGCATTGGAGAAGCAGCAGCATGCACCTGCTGCTGTCTTGGCGACAGAAGGAAAGCAACTGTGCCCCAGGCAGATGGGCTGTCTGGGGAACTTCTGCTCGGCCTGTTCGCAATGCCTCCCTCTGGAAGGTCCTGATCTGTCAGTTTGCAGGGGACATGTCTGCCAGTAGTGCAGAGCTGAGCTCCTTGACCAGGAACTGGAGGACTGGAAACTTTCTCCCACACGGGATGTAGAATAGGGTACAGGACTTACTCCTTGACTTTAGCTGTACCAGTTGGTATTGGGCCTAGATTCAAGAGCTGGGGGTGGCAATGGGGGATGGGAGTGGCTCCTGTGTCTCAGGAGCTGGAGGTTGTAATCTGTGGTGGGGAGGGGGACCTCCATTGGGCCAAGACTATGGCTGCTCTCTGGGCTAATGTGGACATCTCACTTTCAGTCTCGTGTTATTCCTCGTTTATAAGTTAAAGGTAGGTTTGAGGGGCTGGCATTGTGGCTCAGTAGATTAAACTACTGCTTATGATCCCAGTATCCCATATGAGCATAGGTTCAAGTCAGAGCTGTTCCACTTCCAATCTAGCTCCCTGCCAAGGCACCTGAAAAGCAGCAGATGCTGGTCATAGGCTCCAACCTTTTGTTTACTTATTTTTAGAGATTTATTTACTTATTTACTTATTTGAGAAGACGAGTCACAGAACAAAGTAAATGCTTACTGATTAGGAAGTAAATGATTACTGATTCTTAAAAAAAAAAAAAAGAAAGAAAAGAAAGAAAAAGAAAAAAGCAGACCCAGAGCTGCCTACAAGGTTCCAGAAGCAAGCTAAATGGAGCAAGTTGTCCTCGTATACAAAGGTCACACAGGGACAAGGGAGCTGTGGCCACACCTAGCACCTCATTTTCCAGGTACAACCAGCCTCAATCTGGCCTTCGTGGCAGGGGGAAATGCTGTGGTTACACCTGTTCACTGCTTCCAAGGTCATGGCTACTGTTATTGCAAAGTTTGAATCTACTCTGATCGCCCCCCAGCCCCCAAAGGCATCTTTTCCTTCTGGGATATTAACAGGTGCCATATAGGGAGAAAGGTGGTTTCTATAGCAAAATAGGTCTGTGTGGGGAGTGGGCTGGGGGGAGGGGCAGGCGGGCAGGGTGGTGGTGCTGGTGCGGAGGTAGCTCTATTGTGGAAAACTCATTAGATTTCTTTAACAAGAAGGCTTTTCCAGGAATCCCTGAGGGGATAGTGGGTGGCACCCAGGATTTAGTGGCCCTGGATCCACTTTTTCTCCAGAGCTGGTGGGGACTAGGACTTTAAGGAACATGTGTTGGAAAGGGGGTCTCCATTTTATGCCCCTTCCAGCTTGGAGAAGCAGTGGTGTTACCCCAAGATCAAAAACAGAGGTGATCACACAGAATGAGGTGGGAGGACACCAAGGGTCAGCCGAGAGGCTCCCAAGGGCAGGAAACGGGGCGGTGACCCTGCTGCTCGCTGCTGCTTCACGTTGCTTGGCATGCTTTTCTCTTCCAGTCCCTTTCTCTACCAACAGATGTTCTCTGCCTAACTTGAATATCACTTAAGATTCTCTCTTGTTGCAAGTAAAAACTCCACAATTGGGACTTATAGAAGCATGTTTTTCTTTCTCCTGAAACAGTTTGGAGCTGGTAGGGAAGAGAGACAGCATCGGAGACCTAGGCTCCTTCTGTTTTGCTCCTCCACCATAGGTAGCTTTCATTCCCTAAGCAGGCTCCATTGCTTAGCAGGGCTTCTGGAGCTGTAACCATTGCATCCATGTTCTGGCACATAATTAGCTCCAGGGACTCCATGTCAGACACAGACTCCTGAGCTACATGCTCTGATTCAGGCTCAAAGATCTGAGCTCCATCTATGGGGTTTTCGTGGGCAGCTGGAGGAAAAGATCCTTGGTCTTCCACGGTGACCTAGCTGAGGGGAGTTGCAGGGTATGCAACCTGTTCTCCAGTCTATGCAGAGGGCAGGTGCAGACAGAGAGCAAGGCCATGGGTGAGAAAAGGACAGGGATGCTCCCAGGGTTAACTGCTCCCCACCTCCAGCCGTTGCTATTAAGCCTGGTTCCGGCTCTCTCCTGTTTCCATGAGCCAGTAACACCTCTCCACCCCCTTTCCTTCAGGCTTAAATTCTTTCAGCCCAGGTCTCCATCACTTGCTATCAATGAGCCCTGCCCACCACAGCTATCATCTTCCACTCCTGAGAGCAGGGACCACATGCTCGTTCTCTTGGCGCAGACAGTATTTTTCTAGAACTCAATCACACAGAAGGAATCTATTACTCGACTTGATATTGAGGAGCTGTGAGCAACGTGATTCAACTTCCACATGTCTGCAGTTATTTTTGCAGTCTGCAAAGTTCTTTTCCAGGTCTCTCTGCAACACAGGCTTGGGCATAACTATTTGATAGTCTCAGAAATCAGTGGTTGGCAATGAAGCCTTGTACGGGTGCACTTTGTGCCTGAACCATGACCAGCACCTGGGAGTTGCACCAATGAGGTTTTCTGACAAGGGCTCATGGGGCAGGCCCTTTGGGACATCTTCACTGATGACACCTGGTCAGAGGGGCAACGTCCCTGGGTTGTGGGAATTTCAGGGGTCAGTCTATATTGCCATCCAGAAAGAGGCCTGACTGCCTCCAGTGGAGGTGCCTGTGCTTCTCCCTGAAAGATGTGGCTCATTTAAGGGCTTTGCAGTGCTGCCTCATGTAGTGTGAAAGAAACAACTCTTGTTTGGCCAAGGTTCATGGCAAGAGGCACTGACTCCGTCTGGGTCGCACATTGCAAGCTAAAGAAAGCAAGTCTTCAGCAAACATCTGAAGGATATGGGAAGGATCATGGGATTCATAGAATCGATGGGAAGCAGGTTTGGGAGATGAGCAGGAATTGAGGCAATTGCAAAATGCCAGGAGGCAGAGAATGCTTTAAGCCCATCTCAGTCCAGCCAGAAGTGACCATCCTAGCAACGGACATGACCATGATGCCCATGAGCAGCTCTTCTTACAATTAACCATGACAGTAGCTACCCTGGCAAGTCAGAACACCTGCTAGGGCCACCAGGAGGCAGGAAGCTGAGCATCAGCTCCCTCCCCCTCTGCTGCAGAGAGTTGTGGTGTGGGCACCACAGCGAGCTGCTCTGCCTATTGACACCAGCGTCACTCACTTAAAAAGTGGCCCAGCTGGCTCCTGGGATGATAGGTTTAAGACCCAGGAAGAGAAATCCAAATGACTGGAAGCTGCATGTTCCTTCTTCTGTCCCAGTCTCATGTCTGTTCAGGGCCAAGTTCAGTGGGCTGGCAAGTGCTAGGAGAGCTGCCTGGTCGTTCCCTGTCCACTCTGCCGTTGAGCCTGCTTTCCCAGAGCGTGCATGCCTCCATCTTTCTCATGTCCTTCCCAGGCACCACAAAGACATTTGCCTGGTGTTGACAACTCTCATCATCAGATGGACAACTATTTTCCCCTCCTCTCACAGCCAGCCTACTCCTGCCTACTCTCCCGCTGGTAAGCTTTTTCAAATGCACTCCCCGCAAGTTTTGGTCTTCCCTCTCCCTAGCTTTCCCAGCAATGCCAGGACCACCACTCTCATCCCTTTTAGGACCATTGTTTAAATCTTCTCATCACGGGTTGGAATACTTACGGACAGAATGATGTCCCCAACGTCATCCATATCCTAGTTTCTGGAATCTGGGAATCTCTTATTGTAACCTGGCAAAAGTTCCTTGGCAAGTGTGGTTAAGAATGTTAAGACAGGGTCCCAGCACAATTCTTAACCTTCAAGTGCCGGGATCCCATATAGGTGCCAGTTTGTGTCCTGGCTGCTCCACTTCCCATCCAGCTCTCTGCCTGTGGCCTGGGAAAGTAGTAGAGGATACTCCAAAGCCTTGGGACCCTGCATCCGCGTAGGAGACCCAGAAGGGGTTCCTGACTCCTGACTTAGGATCAGCTTAGCTCTGGCCATTGCAGCCACTTGGGGAATGAACCAGCAGATGGAAGATCTTTCTGTCTCTCCATCTCTCCATAGACCCACCTTTTTAATTTAAAAAAAAAAAAGCCTTAAAAAATTGGGAGAGGAGGAGTAGTCTGTATGTCTGATGGGTGGGCCCAGTACAATCATCCCTCCCCCACATCCTGATTAGCACTTGTTCTTTCTGATAGCAGCCATTGCAGCAGGTGAGAAGCAATAGCCCATGTGGTTTTCATTCACACTTCCCTGACGATGTCAAGCATATTTTTATCCATCTTTTGGTCATCTGTGTGACTTCTATTGAGAATGGCCTCCGTTTCTAAATGGTGCTGCTTCCTGCTGTCAAATTAACTTGTCAGTTGTATGGTTTACAAATACTTCCAATCCATGCGTTGTCTCTGCAGTCTGCAACAGCTAGACCTGAGCTGATCTGAAGCCAGGAGGCAGGAGCTTCTTCCAGGTCTCCTGTGTTCAGGGGCCCAAGGACTTGGGCTGCTTTCTGCTGATTTGCTAGATGCATTAGCAAGGAGCAGGGTTGGAAGCGGAGCAGTCAGGACTCACAGGGGATGCCAGTGCTGCAGATGGTAGCTTAACCCACTGCGTGACAACACTAGCTGCTAATCAGAGGTATTGACTTCTATTTTTTCTTTTATTATTCAAAAAAAATAATGAAGTAATCATTGACAGATAAGGACTTTCTACTATTGTTTTTTGTGGTTTATTTGTTCTGATCTTCCTCTGCGCCATGTCTTTTTCTTTGTGAGTGCTACGAGGCTTGCATATAACATAGAGTCATGACAGCTAATTTTAAGCTGATAGCAACTTAAATTTCACCTCACAAAATCTACGCTGATTTCTCTCCATATATCATAATACTGATGTCACAATTTGTATTTCTTATCTATCACATACCCATTATCACATTATTATAGTAATAATAATCTTAGTGAATTTATGTTTTAGCATTTATAACACAAGAGTCCAAAGTTATTAATGCAGTATCAAATTTTTCTGGATTCTACTCTATTACCCTCTTAGTGAGTTTTATACTTTCATATGTTTGCATGTTATTAGTGTCCTTTTATTTCGAATTTGAACTCCCCTTAGCATGTCTTATAAGGTAGGGTTAGTGGAAAAGGTCCCCCCACAGTTTTTATTTCTTGAGATTACTCTGGAATTCTGTAACTTATTCACCCACTAAACAGAAAATAAAAAACAACACCCTGACCCCATTAGACTATAAATGGAGTTGGAAGAAAATGGTTTTCAAATACTAAGAAGGTTTACCATGAATAAACCCTTTGTGGGGGAATGATGCTGTACTTTAGGAGAAAGAAATTCAAACTCAGAAGGCAGGAGTAAAAGCCCAAAACTGTCAAGAAAAAATAGTTAATTCATTGTTAGATTTAAAAGTTCATTGAACGAATTAGGATACTAATTCTAATATAAGAATATAAAACGAAGTGCCATTACTGGCAGTGCCTAAGACAGCAGAAAATCAAAGTGTTCTGAAGTCCTGGCATTGCTTTGAAAGGAAGCACAGCCAATGACCAACACGACACCTCTGATCCCCCACATCCTGGCGTTCCACGTGCCCAGACTCAGCCCACTGTGGACTGAAATCTTTTGGTGTCTTTATTGAGTATGTGCAGACAAATTGACTGTTATTTCCCAAATAATAAAGTATGACAACTATTTCAATTTTATTGCAAGATGCTATATGTTACCTAGAAATTATTTTAAGTATATAGAAAGATGTCCATAGGTTGAATGTAAATATGAACCCATTTGATATAAGGGACTTGAGCATCTGTGGATTTTAGTACTCCTGTGGGTGTTCTGTAATCCAGTGCTGTGGAGACCAAGGGACACCTGTGCCACCCAATTTGCATATTAAATATTCCAGGGTAGCCAGGAAGAATAAAAGTGGAACTGTGTGTTCTCACTTAATGAGAGGAAGGGAAACTCATAGTAAAGAAAATTGAATCATACTGACAGGCCAAACAGAAACACCTGGTAAACTTAAGATACTACATAAGGTGACAGAAATAAATGCAAGCATGTTGGTAACAACCATGTATGCAATATACCCAAGTCTCCGATGGAACAATAGAGGTGCTCAGATGGACATTCTTTTAAAATCTTAAAAAAAAAAGATTTACTTATTTATTTGAAAAACTAGAGTTACAGAGACACAAACACAGGTCTTCCATCTGCTAGTTCACTCCCCAGATGGCTACAGCTTCCAGGTCTGGGCTAAGCCAGGCCAAAGCCAGGAACCAGAAGGTTCTTTTGGATCTCCCACATGGCTGCAACAGCTAGAGCTAAGCTGATCTGAAGCCAGGAGGCATAAGGACCTAGTCCATCTTCTGCTGCTTTCCCAGGTACATCAGCAGGGAGTTGGATCAGAAGTGGTGCAGCTGGGCCTTGAACTGGCATATGGAATGCATGCTCTGCAAATGGCAGCTTAATCCCAATACTGGTCTCTGTATCTTTTCAATTCATTAAGTTTCTAGTTTGTCTTCTGTACATTTGCCATTCAGCCATTTGTCTTTTTTATCAAGTTTTAGAATGTGCTTTCTCCATTAGTACCATGAACTTTGAGTATGCACTAAGTGTTGCAAATGCTTTCCTTCATGGTCGTGTATGCTTTTGCCTTCTTTATAATGTAGTTTGCCTCTTGAACGCTTCAAAGATTGATGTAGTTAAACCATTTCTTGCATGAATCTTAGCCTTATTTCCCTTTTACCATCTTGTTTCAAATAATTGGTCAATGACTTTACTCTCTAGCCATGAGTTACTTAAGGAGTGAGGGGAGACCCGGGTGTTATTCATTTCTGTGGTTTAGAAGATACCTACCCTGGAGCCTTGGCTGTGATACGTGCTCCATAACTAAACACACTTAACATTTTCCTTGAAGCGACAGTTCATTGCACTGTAAAGTAAGCAAGCATAGAAAATGTCATTCCAAGCCTGAGCTGGAAGGCGAAGCTCCAAGGTGCTTTGGCCTACAAACTGAGCTGCGTGGTACATCAGACGATATATATGGAAGAAAATCAGGGCTAAATTCTATTCATAATAGAACATTATTAAAAAGATCACAAGAAATATGTTCCATATTTGTTTCACTTGGAAAGCTGTTTTTACCACTAAATTATCTGCTTTCAGAATCAGAATTTAATATGGGAGCATCATAATTGAATAGAAAAATAGTCACGGTTTAATGGAAAAAGTCAGAATTTAATATAGAAACAACCGAGTGGGGAGTTTTGATGGCAAGCTGGGTCTGATGTGAACCATGTGTCCAGTGTGCAGAGCCCTTGAACTACTCGGGATTTACCCGCGGCAGGTGGTAGCAGACAGCAGGGCAGGGCCAGCAGGGAGGAGGGAGAATGCTGGGTTCACACACTTCACCCTCTCAGAGCTGCCCCTGTTGGCCTTCCCAACACTGCTCAATAAGACATGGGGAAGCTCGGTGATGCGCGGGAATCCCCGGGCCTTCTTCTGGCTCTGTTCAGAATACCAGGGGTCACCGGGTGACCTTGGCAGTTCCTTCCCCAAGTGAGGTCCCTGGAGGAGTTGAGGAGAGCTTTGCTTGGCTGTGCAGGCTTTCTAGGGCTCCGCCTCCCCGGGATTCCCTGAGGGTTCCTTCTGGCTGTTGCCAGCTGCTCCTTCAAGGCAGAGCCCCTCCCGGAGTGTTGTCAGCACCGATCTGAGTTCAGTGAAGTCCCTGGGTCTGGTGTGAAGCTGGAGTAGGCCTTGATGTTTTCATCTGCTGGCTGCTGAGTTCCCACGGGGCCCATTGCTCCAGCGGAGACAGCATGCAGAACGGGAGTGGAGTGGATGGGGCAGCATTCTCCTACTATTTATGGAGGCTCCTCAAAATTCTGTGGTATAAATGAATGCTCTGGCCACTTGCTTCAAAGACTCCAGATGATTCACTAATGCGTTCGAGTAATAGGAGTTCTCTGTGCCTGCTGGGTGCCCTACACAGCACTGACAGCTGCAGGAGGTAGAAATGCATGGTTGGAAACAAGCACCTGCTGCACTTACACATCCAAGGGCAACAGGGACCCATGGAAGGAGTATACAGCCACACAGCCCCAGGAGAATGGGTGTGGGAGGGGAGAGAGAGTTATGGAAAGCAATGCTAATTTTCTGAGTGCCAGTGAGGAAGGAGTATGTCATGGTGATTAAGAGTACAAGTTTTGAACTATTTAACCTCAGTTTTCCCTCTGTAAAGTGGGATGGTAATAGAGCCCGTCTTCACTGGACTTGGGAAACAAAAGGAAACCACGTAAGGAAGCCACGTAGTGTCCAGGACACTGCTAACCCCTCCATTCATGGCCACTGCTTTTATTATTCTGTGCATCTGTCACTAAGATGGGCTTGGATCACCCAGGCTCATGCTGCACATTTCACACTCATGGAAACCAACACTCAGAGAGCTGATGTTATCTGGCTGAGGCCAGGCAGGTCAGGCAGGGCAGAAGCAAATTTCTGACTCCCTTCATGGACCACTTCCTTTGTACTGCCATACAGGGATGCCTCTGAAGGAAGCTCTCCTAGATGAACTGGGTGTTGAAGGATGAGCTGACGTTCCTTTGGGGTGTTTGAGAGGAGATGGCAGGCAAAGGGAACAGCATGTGCGACCGCACTGAGGCAGAGGCAAAAGGAGCTGAAGTCGGCTTGGGTGGGGGAAGGTGGGGCAGAAGCCAATGGGGTTGGACTAGATGGTAGGCTCAGCGGCTCTGAAGTGGAGCTCCTGTTCACTGCAGGAGCTTCCATGTGGCACTCTCTTGGGGTGTTGTTTTGATGACCCCCTTGAGTCCCTGGAGAATCTGCTTGCCCAAACTGTGGTGATTGCCGGACTTCTCTTCCTTCAGTGACCCTGCAGTCACTGGTGTTGGTTTCATTGTTGTCCCTGAGGAAAGAGGAATGGAGACGAAGAAGCCATTTCCTGGCTCTCTGATCCCAACCCACCTACCGGGGTGCCATAGGATCTGCAGTCCAGGTCAGGTGTGAGCAGCAGAAAGGTTGGCTTTGGCAGACATTTCCAGTCTGGTTGGGGCAAGAGGAAGTCAAACTCAGCACATCAGCCACCCCCACCAGGAGCCAAATGCTGTTGCTTTGAGGTCGAGGGAGTGTCCCAGCCCCATTTCTTCTACTGTAACAAAATCCCCGAAGCTGGGCACCTGATAAAGAACGGAAATTCCTCTGGGCTCATGCTTCTGCAGGTTTAAGCACTATGCTAGTGTCTGCTTGGCTGCTGGAGAGGGCCATATGCTGCTTCCCACAAGGTGGGGAAGTGGAGGGCAAGGAGGCACGTGTGGGAGAAGACATGTGGAGGGGAGACACGGGCTGCAGGGAGGGACCAGACTGGGTCCACACCCGGAAGTCACCTAACTCCCCTGCCACTTCCCCAGCCCTCAGAGACCTAACCACTTCCCTGAGTTCGTCTCTACCTCTCTGTAATGTTAGGCTGGGAATCAAACTTCAGCCTGGGCACTGGCAACCATCCCACCATATAGCACAGGGCAGTACCAAGGGGTGACCCGTGATAGAAGAGTTTTAGGTTATCATCTCCACCAGTCACTTCCCATTCTTTGAGGATCTTTGTAGATTGTGCTAAAAGACTCTTTTAAAAGAAGATAAAATCATGATTTGGGTAGCCAGACTTCTAAGATAACCCTCAGTAACCTTCATGTGTGCCATCCCTCGTGTTGGCATGAGTGGAAGCTGTGAAGCTGATGCTACCTCCGAGGTCAAGATACATTCTATGATAAGACAGAGACCATTCTGGTGGCCTTGACTTCATCAGTTCGTAATCCCTCCAAAAGCAGTGTGCATTCTCATGTTCTTGGGATTGTCACAGGGGCAGAAGCCAGTGAGATGCGCTCCTGCTGGCTGTGGGGAAAGCCAGGGCTGGATAAGCACAGGCGATGGAGCAGAGGCTCCGGGTGCTAGGGGGCCTGAGCAGGTTCACTTCTCATCCAGGGCCTCGAAGAATTCTGAGTGGACCACCCCAACCGTGAAGTGCACAAGCCAGGTAGGGTTCACACAAAAACTGAGTGAGTGAACATATGCTTTTATATATGAATATGGGCCACCCCACACAGGCAAATACGTGTCGTGAGTGGGCCAGAGAGAAAGGCGCTAAGTAGTACCTCCAAGCATGATTAGGACCCAAAAGAGGCCTCTTTCCGGTCTTGTTCTTTTTAATGAGTTAGGGGATGGGATTTTCCTTGAACAGACAAAAGGGAATGGGGTCTTAGCACATGTGAAACTTTCCAGGATTTTTCTGATGCCTCCATGTGGAACTTAATTCTCCTGTTAGTACCACAGTGTCTTCTTTCTAGTTCAGGATAAAGTGCAGGTGCATGGTGGCAAAGTGGGTGTTCTCACATTGACAGGTGAAGGAGTACAGTTACATGGCAGGCCTGGAGAGAATGCCAGCTCACCTAGACTTAGTGAACCTCCTGCTGGTCCACAATATAGCACAGGGACTGAAAGGCAGCCGTTGAGGGCTAGGGAGAAAACAATTTCCAAGCGTGGGATTTGGGCATGAACTTGAATGAGTTCAGAAGTGGCTTGTTATGTTGGAGTCTCCAAAAGCAGTGCACCAGCTGATGCCTGGGTCAGCAGAGCTGAGCAGGAAATCCAACCACATCAAGTTCAGATGGCAGAGCCACACAAATGTCAGCTAACATGCAAATGTTGCACTGGCCAAGACATTTGTGATTATTTGTGATGCAGCACTAGAAAAGGAATATGATGATTCCCATATGCCATAAAGTGAATGTGTGTCTTAAACATTTCATCTAAATCATCCTTGGGGGAATTCATCAGCTGCGAGCACCAGTCCAAGGGCGAATTCACGGAACCGCACATGCAGGCAATTTAGAGAGCTGAAATGGACAAAAAGTTGTCAATATCTATAGCACAATAATCAATTACACCTCTAATGAGCAAAATCCATTTGCATTTCTCCAGATAACAATCATTTGCATTGCTGTCAGTTTTCTACAATTTACTAAGTTGTAAGAAATATTGGACAGGCACTTGGCACAGGAGTTCAGACACCATTTAGAATGCCTGTACTTGGTCCCAAATCTCGTTCCTGCTAATGTGCACCCTGGGAGGCACCAGAAGATGGCTCAGGTTGCCCATGTGGGAGACCTGGATTGATCTGCCAGCTCTTGACTTCATGTTTGGGAAATCAACCAGTGCATGGAAGATGTGTGTGTATGTGTGGTATGTGTTTGTGTGTGCCTTACAAATAAGGATGCACAGAGTTTGGGTAACAGGCACCAAATCAGAGTTAGATGACAGGGCTAAGTTTCTAATGTGATCCAGCAGGACAGGGAGGCTATGGTTCACCAGAACGTGGGACACATTGTATAAACAAGCAGAAGAAAGAAGCCCCAAACTTCCAATCATCAAGTCACAACAAGGGAGAAAGGTTGATGAGCCTGTTTTGATCACTATGCATTGATCGCTCGTCCTGAAATGTCACATTCTAACCCATACAAATGTACAGGCATCAGCAACACATTTTTTAATGAAAGGATCCAATAACCCAAAAGAGTACTCTAGGTACATCTTAACACCTTTCTTGGACCATTTTGAGGTCTGTTATGCTTTTTCTGGATAGGTGGGATGGAAATGCAGCCATCAGTGCCACACACACACCCCCGTCCTCAACTTACTGCCTCCCCCAGATCTGCATCCTAGTGGAGCAGACATGGGCTGCATTCCACCAGGCTCTGACTAACCTTGACCATTTCCAAACCCCTTCACAGCCTCTGGCTCACGGATTTGTCTTTAAGTTCCCTATCTGTAAGGCAGGGTAGATGACAGATTCTCCTATCACATTATTCAGGAAGCCTAGGCCCACGGAGGAGCAGGCACAGACCAGGTTCGTGCAAGAAACCCAAACCAGAGCTTGGATCCTGTCCTCCCTGGCCTTGTCTTCACTCCTCCAACCTCTCTCTATCCCCGGAGCCATCCAGCTCCTTCACCCCATTCAGTGGGCCAGCTTTTCCTCCACCCGGCATGGCGTGGTATCTAACTTGGGCATTATCTATGGACTCAGAGGTCTTCGTCCAGTCTATAGGTGCCTGATCCAGTGCCCCCTCTATCTCCCCTGGTGCACAGAACCCATGCATGCCCATTTCTTTTTTTTTTTTTTTTAAGATTTATTTTATTTTCATTACAAAGTCAGATATACTGAGAGGAGGAGAGATAGAGAGGAAGTACAGCTGCCGGGATTAGAACCAGCGGCCACATGGGATCAAGGTGAGGACCTTAGCCATTAGGCCACGCCGCCAAGCCCGCATGCCCATTTCTTTACGTTATTCCAGCAGCCTGAGTGCCCCCAGAACAATACCCAGACATGACTTAGTGCAAACGTACTGAGCCCAGACCACCTACTCTATTTCCCGGGCTGCCTGCCCTGGCCACCCGCTCTGCTGGGTCCCCCATGGCATGGGGCTGGAAACTCATCAGAGAGTGAGGTCAGTTTGCTCACTTTCCAAGCCATCCTCCTAACCAGTGCCAAGCTCTAGTGCAAGACAAGCCATTGGTGCCAGGCTGGGCAGCTGGCTGGCCAGCTGGCCACCTTCTCAGCTCACAGAGTGTGAAGTTTGGATTTTGCTTTATTTTTGAATCCAGGAGCCAAGAGTGGCCAAATTTTGGAATGAGGCTGGTCTAGCCTCGTAGGACTCATCCAGGTCTCTGAGGCCCAGACAGCAGCGAGTCTTGGAGGGCCCCCGCAGGGGTACAGATCCCAGGGCATTGGATGCAGGTTGATTCGGATGTCTTTGGCTTGCAGAATGGCTAGTGAGTCTGAGTCCTGGAGCACAGGGCCAGCTTTGCTGGGTAACCCCAGTCAGTGTCTCAGTGTCCTGTCTTTGTCCATTTATCTGAAGCTCCAGTCCTATCAAGCAGACATAGATGGACTCCCAGACATGTGGTACCTTTTTCCATACTCCTGGGCCTTCCTGGTCTGGCTCCTGCCACTCGAGCTGCCCTTGGCTGACTCCTGTTGGTTATAAGATTCAGACCAAGCTCTCCAGTGGGTCCCTGAGCCCTTCTTCCTTCCCTCAGTCCTGCTTGCCTACCCCAGTGGAGTGGATCTGCCTCTGCTGTGCACCCCTCACCCTCAATACATGCTCACAGCACCGGGGATTTCTGCTTCCTCCCTTGGTTCACCTGTCTGCATACCTGCAGCTTGCACAGCTCTTGGAGTCACTTGGAGCCCTGCACACCTGCATGTAACCTGGCGGGCACCCAGCCAGAGTCCCGGGGCAAATGTCAGCTCCCCTGTGTGACCTCAGTGCCTGGGTTTCCCCGCTCCCAGTCTGCTGCTCTAAATGTGTGTTTGCTCAGTGTCTAGGCTACATGAAGCACAAAGGAGGACACATGTTTCCCGTGATAGCCATGAAGGCTTCAGAAAGCATCAAATGTCTGTCGTTTGGAGACCCATATGGAAACAATAGAACCAAACTCTTAGAAATGTACCTTGGTTAAAAATGTCATAATATAGAAATGATCTTAAAGAATACTTAACAAGTTACTGATCTTAACAATATGGAATCTCAGTTTTACATATTTTAAATATATCTTGTTTATTAAAATTGTAATAACTTTTAAAAAGGTCCAGATGTCTTGGGCAGTCTTGAGTATAAATAATTTTGAAATGTGTTAAACTTGTTTTTTCATATATATATATATACATATATATATTTATACACATATATACATACATATATTTATACATATATATGTATAAAGAGAGAGAGAAAGAGAGAGAGAGAAAGGGAGGGAGGAAGAAAAGAAGGAAGGGTGGAAGGGAGAAAGGAAGGAAAGAAAGGGAAGGGAAAAAAGGGAAGATGGAGAGAGGAAGGAAGAAAAAGATACAAAGAGGAAAGAAAGGAATAGAGGAGGAAGGAAGGATACCTCCAGGGCAAAAGCAGTCACTATCCAGGTTTCTCGTGTTCATCGAGAGCCGGAACTGAAGCTGTAGGGAGAGAAGCACTGGGAAGGCAGATGGTCACTGCATTATTTATCTTTCAATTACCCCAGGCTCAGCCCTTGGGTCCTGGCATTTGAAGTCACGCCTAAACTTCTGTGCCTCATTTCTGAAACCACGGGGCTGGGCTGGCCGAATCTTAGCTCGCTGCTCACTTCTACAGGCTGGGAGTTGGCCTTGGCAGGCTGGCTGTGACAAGCAAAGAGAGCTCCTGTGGGTCAAGGAACGGACAGGGGGCAGGCTCCACACAGCCTTCCTGCCACCAGCGTTGCTGTAGAGTTGGGTGGGCCAGATGACTACCAGGACTTCTGATCACTCCTATACGTCCTGGACAGTTGAGCCCGCTGTGCCAACAGGTCTCTTAGCTCACCTTCACCCACCTGCTTGCTGCAATGTCCCTCACGCATCACAGCAGCTGCTGCAAAAACAAAGCAACTGGATATAGACCAGCGGGGGGGGGGGGGGACTTGTTTGCTTTCCCACTGGGGACCCAAGCCCAGCATGCAGCACCTTTGGTGGGTATTGCTGAAATGCACCTGCTTTATTAGTCCTACTCATAAAATAGTCTAATGTGTCCCAGAAGCAATGGGGCTGTGGCAGTGGCCGAAAGTCCCAAGTTCAGCATAGGGGAAGAATAAAAGACGAATTCTGCCCCAGTGTGGCTACAACCGCGTGAGTGGCACAAGCTCCTGGAAGGGTTGAGGGCAATATCAGTCTCACTGGAGACACACCTAAACCACATCCTCCATCATCATGTAGGCTTCTACACAGCCCTGCCCTGCCCACGTCCTGGGCATTGGGAAGAGCTTACTCAGTGAAGATACCAATGAGGAACAGGGGGAGCCAAGGCCCTGGGAAGGGATCTTGGCCAAGCCAGCGCTTGGTGCGCCCATGTCACCAGGACCCTGAGGATTCTTGTTTCCAGGTGATAGGGTCCCCTGTCTCAGAAACTGGCATTTGAGACTGGTAACCTGTCAGGCAGATGCTGGGAGGCAACGTTGAGCTGCATCTTGCTTGAGATCCAGCTGCTAAGCACAAACAATGATGAGACTGGGAGCCTAGATGTAGCCTGGCCCATGTCTCTGGTCTCCATGAGGAACCTCATGACCCAGGCTCATGATAGGCAGGCATGAACTTTATCTGCACGGTCTAGAATTGGGAGCTGTTTGGGAGGAGTTGAGGAATGAGACACGTTGGGCTGAGAACTAAGCCATGAAGGTTCTGGGCATAGACAGGAAGGAGGTGGTATATCTTTGGGCCCGATGTTGCTGGATGTCATTTCCATGCTGCATTGCTTGGCCAGAGCTCACGAAGGTACTAGTCAGGCCCAGAAGGCCAGAACCCAGGTGCTGATATGCTTCTCTATCTGCCTCACAGCCACTTCCTGCTCAGTATTGGGCACCGACTGTACACCATGTGATTTGAATAGCCTGGAACTCACTCTCTGTAGTGTTGCAGACTACCTGCTCTAACGCCAGGGTGAGGCCAGGCAACACAGGGCCCTCCCCAAATCCCCCTGCCCATTGTATCCATTGTGTCTGCCACCTGCTATCATGTGGGGCCCAGAGAGTGGAGATACACACCAGCCCAGGAAAAAATCAAATCCTGAAACTCAAAGCACAGTTTCTGGTGAATAAATTTTGCTCTCACACCATCAGAAAGATGAAAGGCCACAAGTTGAATCATCCTTTGTCAGGGACCATTCACATATACACACGTGTACACACACTTGTGCGTGCACACACACACACATCCCCAGAGAACCATGACCAGTACACACAGTGAAGAGGTCACCAAAGATGTCCATGTGGAAGCTATGATGAATCCCTGTAGTGAGTGATGGCAGAACAAAGTCCAGATAGGCAAGTTCTCCACACCTGCTCTCTACCTCCCCTGCACTCCCACTTCCCCACCACAGACATCTCAGAACACAGAAAATCATGAACAATAGGAGTAGACTGAGTTTCCCATCAAAGGCCAGAGAGGAATATCATGTAGGCAGAGAACCCCCGAGGACAATGGGCATCCCAGCCAAATAGGGAGCTTTATCCCAGGGCTCAGCTGCTCACCCAGTCCTTGGGAAAGCCACAGGTATGGGCTCCTGGCTGGGCTTCAGAAAGGAGTCTTAGAGGCACCAGCGTGTCTGAGAGCACCACCGGGTGCTGCTTGTAGGCAAACCCTGAAGCTGCCCTGAGTGTTGCTGCAGAAGGCTTTAGGTGTAGGAGGGTAGAGAGCCAGGACAGGGTCGCAGGTGCGGAAAAGTTCTTATGACCTCATTCACTGCAAGCAGGGGGCAGAAACATGGCTCTTCCTCCTGCTGATTTTCAGACTCTTACTTCTCACGCAACACTGTGACCACAGGGAGCCTGGGCCCTGTGGCTGCCAGCTGCCCAACCTCTCCAGGAGGAGGGGGGTGGGGCAGTGGAGTGAGCCAGTGCACTTGACTATCCCGAGAACTGGGATCTACAGATGGAGGGTGGGGTTTGTCCTAGAGGTGCAGCAGTAAACGAACTTGTGTAGGCAACAGCCCGATCTGACCACGCAGCAGTCAGAGTTGGGGTGAACAAACCATGCTCCATCCCTACCCGTCTTCCCAGGTACAGGGATTAAAATCACAGTCCCTAACAAGGAGATGTGGGCTGCTCTCTGTGTGGAAGGTGGAGAGTGTTAGGAGGTAGTGGGGGGTTGGGTATTTCAGTCCAAATGCGGCTGAAATCATATCTTGGCTTTCTTCCCCATGAATGCATCGTTATTTGTATTTCAGGGTAAAATCCCAACTCCCAGGACCTGATTAACAAAGGCAGCCCGCCATGCGTTTCCCCCAGAGGCCAGCCAGATGGAAAGCCTAACGGAATTTCACTTTGAAGTGTGCTGTGTTATCTGGCTCATTTGCAAAAGAAATGAGCTTTATGGGATGTTCAAATGTTTCCAGACATAACCAGTTGCTCCCCAGCAAGTGAGAATGAAGTTATAATCTCCTTCACCTGGTACACACACCGGCAGGCGCATGTATACACACAGCACTGTCACAATCAAACACGCCTCCTCTCCAGGCTCCCAGGGGACAGAATCAAAATAAAAATACTCTTGGACGAAGCAGTGATGGATGGGTTTCTCCCCACTTTGACAGTGCAGTTGGAACGGCCACAAGGCTGGGAGATTGAATTACATTCCCATTTGTCATTAGGATAATGCAAAATAGACACCAAGAGGTGTTCAGTCTTGTAGCTGCTAAGGCACTGTGGTGTCAAGAGCCCAGCTAGATTCAGTTCCAGTTTCAATCCTGCTAATGTCCAGAGGCAGACCCTCAGAAAGCAACCTTTGCCCCCTGAGCCTCAGTTTATATTCCTGTAAAGTCAGCATTAAAATATTGATCTTGAACAAATACTGATCTTGAAGCCAGTGATTTGAGGAAACAGATTAAGCTGCCACTTGGCAACACTAGCATTCCACATTGCAATGCCAGTTTGAGTCCCACCTGCTCTGTCTCTGATGCAACTTTCTGCTAGTGCGCATGGGAGGCAACAGATGATGGCTTAAGGGTTTGGTGGCCTGCCACCCACATGGGAGACCTGGGTGGAGTTTCTGGCTGCTGGCTTTTATAGGCATTTTACTGGTAAATACGTGTATGGAAGATCTCTGTCACTCATCTTTCAAATAACAACATAAATCTTTAAAAACATATGTATTGATCTCCTGAGGTGGGTCAGAGGAGAGTGTGAAAAGGCTTCAGAAACTGCAGAGAGCTGTGTGTACACTGTACAGCTCCGGTCATATGCCCGTTGACCGTACCTCCCAAGCTCTTCCCCTGAACAAAAGCACCACATCGTGTCCTGGGCCTTTGCTCATGCTGTCCCCATTGTCTTTGCTTGCTTGTTTCCCTACATCCTTTGTCAGCATCCTTTGTCAGCACCCTTGGTCAGCATCCTTTGTCAGTGAGATCTTCTCTGGGGCAGGGAGACAGTCTTGGACTTGAAGCATTTCCCATTGCCTGTTTGTGGCAGTGGGGAGCAGCTTGGAGACTCGGTGCTGCTCATGTCTAGGAATGTGGGATTTCATGGTACCTGCAATATCAGGCCTTTAAGAGGCACTGGGTGGAACTCAGTCTAACCCATCGTTGATGGGACAGGAAAATGGAGGCCAAGAAGGGCCAAGGTAGCAGTCCATCTGTGCCAAGCACCTCAGCACAATGGGGCAAGGAGCCCTTTAGCACTCAGACCACTTGGCTGTGGCCCCTTGGCCAAGCTCTTGGGCATTTTTTGGTTCTCACTGTTCTCACTGTTCACTAAACCAATAGGAGATTATTGACTTGCTACTATCTCTTCATCTGTAATCGGCGATCCCTTTTCATCTTTGTAGCTATCTATAGCTGGCTATCTTTCAATATATCTGTCTCCAGTCTATTTATCTATCTCTTTCTATTAAAAGAAATTGATTACAGAGCATCATCTCACCTGGGTATGAAGGCTGAACAGCCCCCAAATCAACACAGTTCATGTCTCTGATCCAAAGGAATTTGAAGAGAGGTGGCTTGGATTTTTCTAAGACTCACATATTTGTAAGTAATATTTCTGATTTTAAATGGCATTTGGCTAAGACCCACCCCTTTTGCCCATCCACCCACCTTATGTAGTCACCCATCAGAGTCATCCTGTGTGATTTTTCTTTCACATCTCTTCTGTTTCTAGAAACATCAATTTGGTCTTACATTTTAAAAAACATGTGTTTCTCTCTTTATCATAGTCACATATCCCTTTCTCTTTTTGAACCTCTGGATCATAATAGGTGTTCTGATGTCCTTCTCTGCTAATGCCTCCATCTCTATAGATTCTTGGCCGGTTTCTCTGGGCTGATTTTGCATTGGGTTATACAGCCTGAGCCTCCTCATTTCTTTGCCTGGTAATTTTTTTCATGGATGCGGGGCATCGTCCATCTCAATTTGGCTGCTTGCTGGGTTTGTTGCATCCCTTTAAATACTGTTAGATTTTCTTCCAGAGTACCAATCAATTGGATCCTTTGGAGGCTTGCAGACTGTCCTTTAGTGAATGGCTGATTTGACCTCATCGGGTGGTAGTGCCCTCTCTGTGTTAGCAGAGAACACTGTTCTCAGTGTTAGGAGCTCTTTCCACTTTAGGTGGGAGTGTCATGGTTAACTCCAAGGCCCAGGTGATCTCCAGCAGCTATGGCAGTCCCTCCTTGGCTACAGACAGTCAACTCTGCTTAGGCATTTAAAACTTACTATTAAAGGCAGAAACTAAGGGAAACAAATGATGAATTTGACATGTGAAGACTTTAAAACCTGTCTTTTGGGTTATCTTTTACCTTTGCTTTCATTCAGCTGCAGTTTCTAAATTGGTTTGAGGCCAGGTGTTGGACTGAGGCTTTTACTGGACCCTAGGGAGGCCCAAAGCCTATGCTCTGTGTCCCACTGTGTGGCCAAAGGGCTAGGCCCTGGTCTCCTGGGAGGAGTTACTGGGGCCTCTTCCCACCATGTTCTCCCTCCCTGCCTATGACTACTGAAATGAGGAGTACTCCAGCTGGACCCCTGAGCAGCCTTCTCCTTCTGATCTCCCTTTTTGAGAAATAATTCAGTTTTTTTCTTTGATTTATGGACTCTGTCCCAGTCACTGAACTTCATTCAGCTCAGGCAGTTTATTGATTTTCAATAATGGTGGGGCAGAGGAATAAAGAGATGACAGCAGCCCTTGGCTGCAGACCCAGGGCCAGCTGAGGGAGATGGGAATCCATCATCTCCAGGGTGATTCTTCAGAGAGCTGTCCCCAGCAGGGCAGCGACCCAGGGAGCTCACTAGCCTCGGATGGCCCAGCAAGCCATGCAACAATGGTCTGCCTCTGACCACAGCAGCTCATCAGATCGCCTTGCCAGGAGTTTTGATCTCAGCCTTCCTGGGGGATTAGTCAAGGGCTAATCCACTTCTGTCACATCCCAAAGAGAAGAAGAAGGAACTGCAAGGGTCCCGAGGCTGCCGGAGGGGGGCTGTGCCATTTGCCTCAGCAAGGAGGAGGTGATGATGGTGCACAGAGGCACCAACAGTGGAGAAATGAATGGAAGGACCCAGGGGCTACAGACATGCAGGCTGTGGATGCTGCTTTCTGCATGGCTTCTCTTGGCTGCCTATAGACCACAGTCAGGCAAAGCTATTTTTACTTCCCTGAAGAAACACACCAAGTTTTCTTTGGCCCCTGGACCATTGCATATGCTGCATTCTGGACGACGTGCCAGCCCTTTCTTGAACAACCCAGCTCCTGCTTCTCTTTCAGGCAACTGAGTTGTTGCCTTCCCTGGGAAGCCTTTCCTGATTCCTACCACCCAAGCGGCCTCTAGTGAGGGACCCCCTACCTTGCCCAGCAGGTTCCCCCGGGTGGCTGTGCTGACTTTGTCATGGCCATGTCCTTCCAATGCCTTGCCATAATCACACTAGTGGCATGACATACTACAGCACCTGCAATAGTCTCATGTCTAGCTGCAGCTTCTGCTCAACACTCAATGCTCCAGGGTAAGGACAGTGGCCCTGGTTTTCCCCCAGGATCAAGTTTGTAAGAGAGGTTGCAGGATTCACTGAATGAATCACAGTGTGTTGCAAAGAATGATTTTCAGTGATTCGATGATTCCAAGGATGCATGTTAAGGGTCAGTGACTCACCTACTATGAACAGTTGCCGAAATGCAATAATTCTCTACCGTTTTATAATCCCTTAAACGCACATGTAGTGAAATATTCAGAGCAGTGAGGTAATCAGCTCAAGGCCACACAGGCAGGAACTCGGTGAGTTAAACTGGAACCTGATTCTCCTAATTCTGTACCATTTTGTATAGGGAAAGGAGGATGGTCCCAGGGACCTCCTTCTACTCCTTTACCCTGCCACTTTTCTCTTTTGTGCGACAAGAAGTCTGAATCAGACCAGATTCTCTTCCTGGAGACGTGGAAGAAGCTGGGAACTGCAACCCATGGGGAGTGCATAATATACACAGAAAGATGAACACCCCAGCTCAGGGGTTCACAGCTCCAGGCGACCCAGCCACAGCCTTCAGGCTAGGAGGCCCGGTCAGCTTACACCGACCCTGAGATGGTTCATGGTTCACTGCTGACATCCATTTATGAAGTGGCAAAGCGCTTCTCATTTTTCAGCCTCTCCCTCACCTCTTCTTCCCCCAACCCAGCCGCCAGCAGCTCCTCCCTGCCGTGAGACCCCATTAGCCCCCTGGACCCTGGGTCCTTGCCGGCCTGTGGCTGTCACATTGAATCCTGGTTCTGATTGATTCTCCGTGGTGTCTCTCTTTGGATGAGAACTTGTGACTAACATAAGGACTCAGTCCCTGATGGGAGAAACGGCCAAGTTCAATCCTGAACAAATAAAACCCCTGCTATTCAGTAATTCTCATGGATCATGAAAAATGTTCTTTCTTTTCTGCAGCAAATCAGGGGGTGGTGGGAGACATAAAGTTGCTCCCCCTTGGGTCTAAGGACCAGCCAGTGACCACGTAAATCAGGAGAGCCATTGGCCGCTCCCCATTCATTATCTGGACAGGCATGAGCTAAGGCTTTTGTTTTTCAAATCCTTTCTTATCAGCCACCCTCCCTGCAGAGTATGGCTGTGCTTTCCTGAAATGCAGCAAAGACACAGAATCCTTTATTTCCAGAGCAGATACTAATTCTCCAGGGCTTTGAGTGTGCTGCTGAGAATTTTACCCCAGGGGTGCCTGGGGCAGACTCCTAGGGAGGGTGCTGGGATGGGTGTGAGGTGGGCTCAGTGTCTCCCGTGAGGAATTCATTCTGGCTGTGACTGGGGATTCAGCCCAGGGGTCCACAGGGATGGGATGCAGGTGGAGGGTTGTGGCAGAAGCCTGAAGTGGCTGGGGAAGAGATAGGAGAAGTCTAGGCTCCTGTCATCCATCCCCTGTTATTCTAACTGTGGGCATGGCAGCATGCTGCTAAAACTAAATACTGTCACTAGGCAGAGAGAGGTGTTCACAGAGAAACACGGCAAGGCTGTGGATGGAGCTTTTGGAGAGTGCTTCAGAAGAAGCTTCGAAGCCACTGGGACCTTTGTGCTCTTTGCTATGTCTTCTCTCTTCCTGTCTGGCATGCAGATGGGATGGCTGGTGGACAGCTGCATGCATTTAATCAGGGAAAGGCCAAGAAACCACAGAGGCCTCAGCTCTGACAGGCTTGAGCTGCTGAGTCAATGCCAGCCACTGCTTGCCTCTGGACTCGCCAACATCCCTGCAGGGCATCAGGCAGGCACTCAGGACCTGAGTGAGGTGATGGCAGAGGAGGGACAGACTGATGCTGAGCTAAGGGGTGGACAGAGTCCCATGCAAGGGGTCTTCCAGAAGCTCATGGATGTGCACATGAGGAAAGGTTGTGTGTGGACTTAAAAATGTTTTTAGCCTAATATAAACTTAGGTTTTAATTCCATTTTCCACAGACTCTTTGAAGTCTCCTCATAGGTAATATGGATGAATGACAGACAGACAGATGATGGCTGACAGATGGCATATGGTGCTTCTAGATTGGATGATAGCTATTGGATGAATGGATGGAGAGAGTGGAGAAGGAAAAGAAGAACACGAAGAGAAAGGAGAGGAGGAAGAGGAAGAAGGTAGGCCTGGGAAGCACCAACCCCTGGAAGAACAGGATGAGAAGTTACCTGAAGAGGGGGAGCAGCTGCAGAAGGGACACCTGGAGAGCAGGTGTCCTGGCAGCCAGGGACAGACTCAGAGTGGTCAGCAGTATAGTTGACAGTGAGGCTGGCACCAGAGGGAGGGGCAGAGTGGTGATCAGGATGAGGGCTGTAGGGTCAGCACTGGGGATTCTGTCCTGAGAGGTCCCTGTGTGGTCTTCCTTAGTGTCACAGGGTGCCCTCCAGGCCTTCCATGGGGGCCTCACAGTCTGGCAGCTCTCAGGAGCCCACAGAGACAAGACAGGGAAGGAATGCTTGCTTCCCCGCACACCTTGACCATGAGCGATCTGGACATGTGGCTGCCCTGGTGGGGCTCTATGTGACCTGTCCATAGTCACTCATTAACCTCATTGAACTTGAATCCCTGCTCGAGGGCATGCGGATGGGTGTTCAGCATCAGCTCTGCCCCACACTCCATGGCAAGTTGAAGGCAGAACAGACCCTGGAGCTCCCACCTCCTCATTCCAGATACATAAGACAGCGAAACTCATACATGGAACATTTCTCGTCTGGATTTTAACAAATACATTGGAGGCTGGCGTGCTGCCCACACTTTCCTGGCTCAGAGAGGGGGACCAGAATATTTTTTTTTTTTCAAATTGGGTACTCTGTTATTTAGAAAAGAGGATCCTTTGAGGATATAAAACATCTGGAACTGCTAGCATGGAGAGAGACGCAGAGGCCAGGTTCCACACACAGCACATTGCTCTCTGGGTTTTAATGACACTCGAAGACCAGAGACATTCAACCAGTCTAGTCACAGTTGCTCTGATTTTCAATGTGCCCCTGGAGAAATATTGCTATTATTTTCTGTCTTGTTGAATCCATTAGGGCTCCTGAAACAGGACGGATTTTCTGGAGTCTGAACAAACTCCTCTAGCAAAGCTCCAGAACTTATGGCTCCCAAGTCACAAAAAAATGTGCTTCTAAAAGTAGAGACTGGCAAGGACAAGGGCTGGGGCTACTCCACCTAGCCACACAGGTAGCCTCTGTCCTAACATGAGGTCTCTGCAGACAGGAGCCCAGGGGGCAGGGCGTTATCCTTAAGGACCTCTGCTCAAGCAGTGAACTTAAGGTCAGGGCACTGGCAACTTCCAAGTCCTGAAAACCTGGCAGAGTTATGGTTGGAAACTGATCAAGGACAGGTGCACTAGTCTTGAAGCCAGGAAGCCCCAAGACCAGCTCCAGTTCGCCTAAGATGGTCTCAATGCCCATAAACAGTCTCTTCCCCAGTATAGGTTCCACTTTTGCCATCTATAAAACAGGTTTAGGGTAGGGCGGGGAGTGAGGGCAGCAACACAGTGGCTCAACAGGCTAATTTTTTGCCCACAGCATTGGCATTCCATATAGGTACCAGTTTGTGTCCCCACTGCTCCACTTCTGATCCAGCTCTCTGTTTGTGACCTGGGAAAGCAACAGATGATGGTCCAAGTCCTTGAGCATCTTTATCCGTGTGTGTGAATCAAAAGAAGCTCCTGGCTTCTGGCTTTGAATTGTTCTAGCTCTAGCCATTGCAGCTATTTGGGAAGTGAGCCAGTGGATGAAAGATCTTTCTGTCTCTCTTTCTCTCCGGAAATCTGCCTTTCACATAAATCTTAAAAGCAAAACAAAACAGAAAACAGGCTTGGTACATCCCAAAGCCCCACCCACTCACACCATTTCTGGGTGATGCAGATGGGAGAGTCATAAGGGTATGCACACCAGCACATCTGAAGGAGCTCAGCCGTCTGACAAGGGGTAGTGCTAGGCGAAGCTAAGGAAAGCCCTTCTGTGCAGAAGCTTGGGTTTTGCTTCTAGGGAAAAAAAAACCATTTTCTTGTCTCCATTTCAGCGCATGCTCATGAGCATCGGAGTTGGTTCCTTTGCAGTGCCTCAAGGTCAACTGGGAATGAACCCCTTCCTCAACTGGTCACCAAAGGGTGGGACCTTAGCAGCCAAAGGGAAGAGGCAAGCCACCCAGACATCCTCTGCTGCAGGGGTGATCGCTGATGGCCTCTGTTTGGTGTGACTAGGTGTGAACTGGCCTGTGTCCATTGTCAGAGAAACAGACTGTCTTCAGAATTACTCAGGTCATTTCAGGGACCTCTGTGTGTGCAGGAGACAAAGTAGTCTCACATACTGAGGGAACAATTTTTTCCCCCCTGGGAATGTCTCTGTGATTTTGTGCACATATGTGTATGCCTTAATGTGTTTATGTGAGTGGGCGTGTATTACACATCTACATGCATATATGTGCATGCACACACATGTGTATGTGTGCAACTGTGTGCACATGTATGTTAAGACTCACCCTGTTTCACAAGGAGGAGGTTCGTGCAAGTACAAAGGGCCAGAGGGTGACTGAACAAGCCCTGGACTCCTGGTCCCCCATGCTGAGCCATGGAAACAGTGATGCCTTCCCAAACCGAAAGACAGATGGGTTCATTTTCAGGTTTTGCCGTGACCTGGTGGTTCCTGGAATGCCTCACAGCTCTGCGAGGCGGCATTTGTGGATTAGTGGCTGAGGGGTGATTTAGGATGGTGATTTGGGAACATCTACCATTTTCCAATAATGCTTGAGAAATTGCCTCTCTCGATTTCAAGAGGCCTGGAAAAGTGAGCAAGGAGGGTGGGGGTGGGGAATGCAGATTCCTTGCCTCTGAGAGGCTCATGGCTCCGGGGAAAAGCTGCTCACTCATGCTCCATATCCATCTAGGGCAGAGCAGCCCCATCCACTGGCCCTGCTTCCCTCTTTCTCCCCGCTTCACCATTGCCCCTGCCAGGGTGCCTCAATCTGCACACACTCTCCTCTCCCTCACCTTCCCATGGTCAACCCCCTCCAACATCTATCTGATGGAATTAGTATTTGAAATACAATAAAGTGATTAGTTCGCTTGACTGTGACAAACATATTTAATCTTGGCCGATCGATAGTGTCAGAAAACCAGCACCATTAGTTAAATTATCCTCCGGTCTCAGAAAAGCAAACGCCCTAATTGAAGAAGGCAAACTCCCTGGGCGTCCTCCCCTTCTTCCCCTGTACCTCTGGAGGGTTCTGACTTGAACTTCAACTGTGACCTCTTTTCCCTTCAGCCCTCCCCCTCTGCCTCAATTTCCCCATCTGTCAGTACAGCACAGAGGGAGAAAGCAGGCTCTGGATCACTTTTCCATCAGCACCACTTCCCAGCTCAATACAGACAAGGGACTGTCTCAGTGTCTTCCTCTGTGAAATGGGTATGTTACATCTTGGTAGGGGGAAGGGGGCGCAGGTAAAGGAGGGCTGGTCTGGGTTCTCATCCTGGTCCTTCGGGTTCAGCCTCTCAGGCCTCTTCCCCGTCTCCAACCAGGTCTCCCACCTGCAACTGGGGAGGCGAGATGCAGCAGTTATAGAGGTGACAGCAGCCCTGTTGCCCCATACCAGCCTCTGTCAATGTCCCTGGGAACTTGCATAGACAAGAAGATGAAGTGAACAACCAGAGAGAGAATCCGTCTACTTATCTGTTCAGCATCTAGAGCCACTGTGTTCTTTGGCTCTGTCCCTGAGAAGCTGGGGGTGCACTCCCGCCTAGGAGTTGCCTAGGAGGCACAAATCAAGGTCAGGGACGCTGGCTGCTGCAGGTGCTGACGGGAAGGCAACTTCTGCATGAGACAAGGATGGGGAGAAAATTGTTAGAGGCAGGAGGTGGGACCTGGGCTTGTTGGCATATGAGTGAGAAGGAGAGGCTGCTGCAGCTCCCAGGACTCTGGCTGGGCAGCAGGACAGAGAAGAACCCGAACCCATAGTCAGAGAAGACTCGTGCCTCTGGCTCTTGGGTGTGCATATGTACTGGTGTGTGTGTGTGTGCGCGCGTGCACTGTTGCCCTCACTGAGGCAGGGCCTGAGCTTGTTCTGGGCATGGCCTGGGGTTCCCCTGCAGAACTCGTTGCCAGTGCTCAGTAATTCCAAGCCACTTGTACATGCTGTGCACTCAGGCCCACACGCTGCAGACTGAGGCTTCCTGAGGCTGTGGGATTTGCCAGCGCCCACTTGGCAAAGCCTGCTAAAGCGGTGGCAACTGGACCTGCCCTCCCAGCCATTCAGCCCCACCAGAGCCAGAGCCCCGTGGCATAAAGACTCAGACTGCCGTAGTTTTTGAGTCTCACTGCTTCCCGGCATGTCCTCCATGGCTGCTCATCTACCTCGTCTTCTTGGCAGGGTCAGAAGGATGCGCCAGACCTTCGCCCTTCTGTATCTGGGGCCTTTTCCTGGGAGCCTCCACCTGAACAGGGACAGACCTATCAGGCCTATCATCTTCTCTGTGGGGGATGAAGAAAGAGCAATTAACACCTTTCCAGTGCCTGGGTGTCCTGCCCAGCCCCCTGCCAATTACTGCATCAGCACCCACCTGCTCCTGAAAAGGCTGACCAATTATCAGGAGGAAGTGTGAAAGCCTGGCTACTGCCTGAAGCCTCATTACCTGTGTCTCCCTCCGCCGGGAGGGAGGGGTGACCCAGGCTCCACTGTCTCCACCAGGGAAGGGTCCAGCGAAGCTGATGCATTTTCCTGAACGCTCCTCCTCTCCAGCAAGGGAGTGGCCTCCTCCCTGACCCCCTCCTCCTTGGGCTGTCACCGTGACGAGGAAGAGCCCAAGTGCCTGCTGCTCGCGCCCTCTGCGCATGTTTCCGGAAATCACGGGCTCAGACAGCGCTTGTATTTCTCCTTACTCCCATTTGCTTCCAAGAAAGAACCTGGTCCTTGTTTTTCTGTTGGCAGCCGCTGGCAGGCGGCATTTTTTTCTTGGGTCTTCTTTTTTTTTTCCCCCAAACTTTCAGCAGCTTGGGGGCCAGTGCCAGGAAAGGAGGAGTCCCTGCCCTGGTTAGGAGTGGGCCCTTGCTTGCAGGGCCAGGAAGGCAGGTGGCAGCCGGGGAGGCGGAGGGGGGCGGGGAATTGGAAGAGGACACTGCCCTCCGGCTACCAGGCTCATCAGAGACCCCCTAGGCACTGCAGATGGCACAGGCAGTGCACATGTGCAAACCAGGAAGGGCAGCGCAATGGATGGAGGGAGCAGAGCCATTTTTCCCCTTCCCCCTGCATGTGTATGGGCCCCCAAAATGTTGGTGTCTCCATGTCCCATGGCAGGGTTCAGGGGTAGAGGCTGTAGGTCTGATGGATGGGAAAACCAGTGCTCCAGGGCATAAAGCATAGCTGGGTACATCAACCCAGGGCTTGGGTGCCTGGATAGAAGTGGCCCAAAAGCTACAAACTGTCATTTTCTCTGGGGTTGTTAGGACTCTGTGCCTTTAGTGCTAGGCATTCCACAAACTCTCATGGATTGTTTCACTTCCATGATAAGAAAATGCCACCTGGCGTCTCTCCCCAATGGAAGGGAACCCAGGGAGCAAAGGGGACCAGATGTGAATCTGAAGCTCATGCCCCTTGGCCGTGCCCTGGGGAATGATGGGTTTTCATCTCAGAGCCAGGAATCGCTTGTCTTCTGCCAGGACTCATGAAACTGTGGGGACAAGTCAGCAAATTATCGGGGTCTCCACAGAACTAAATGAAAGGGCCTCAATAATGCAAAGAGCTCAGAACAGTCATGGGTGGTACCCTCTGTGACAGAAATCAAAGAAGCACCACGTGTTTCTATAGCAACCGGCTTCTCTGAGTCCAGTTCCCCCAGCATCACCGCCCCTGGGGTCTTGGGGGTCACCCTCAGGGAAGGATGCGTCTGGTTTCTTTCCCTGGTGGATGTGACTCAGAGGGAGTTAGGGGAGGTTTTATTATTTTTTTTACTATTTATTTATTTTTATTGCAAAGTCAGATATACAGAGAGGAGGAGAGACAGAGAGGAAGATCTTCAGTCCGATGATTCACTCCCCAGGTGACCGCAACAGCCGGTGCTGCACCAATCCGAAGCCAGGAGCCAGGAGCTCTTCCGGGTCTCCTACATGGGTGCAGAGTCCCAAGGCTTTGGGCTGTCCTCCACTGCTTTTCCGGGCCACAAGCAGGGATCTGGATGGGAAGTGGAGCTGCTGGGATGAGAACCAGCGCCCATATGGGATCCTGGCGCGTTCAAGGTGAGGATTTTAGCCGCTAGGCCACTGTGGTGGGCCCAGGGGAGGTTTTAATCCTAGTGGTCAAAGGATGTGCTGGAGCGCATGGAATGGTGAGACCCTGCCAGGAAGCAGACAACCAACACACGAGACCTGAAGACCTAGCATGTGCCAGATATTGCTCTAGGGATCAAGTGTGCTCTGCTCTTCAAAGCAGACAGACACATGCCTGAGAGAGAGCTGCTGGTAGGAACTTGCAGTAATAGCAAATGGAACAAAACCCAAATGTGGAAAGGAGGTAGAGAGTAGAGGAGAAGCAGAGAAGACATCTGGCAGAAAGAGGAAATGAGCCAGATAAACATAGAGCATTCCACATGGAGATGCAAAGGCCCTGGGGCCAGAGCAACTGTTCAAGGGATACTGATTAGGGGAAGCCTGGGAAGAGACCGGGAGAGGTGGGAAACGGCTCTCCAGGTCAGACCAGGCCAGGCCACATCAGCGTGTGTAGCCAGGGGCCTGTCACTCATTTGTAAACTCATCTGTGAGCGCCAACATCCTCACTGTGGCGCCAGGCCAGGGATGCAGAGCCCAGCAGGAGCCTGAAGCCTGTGGCCCTGCATTCACAGGGGCAGTTCCTGTACTTGTCTGTATGTTCCCTGTTGTTCAGGCTCAGCCCCTCCTCCCTGCTTGGCTCCCATGCCTGCACCCCGGGAATTGGATGCTGTCGCCCCTGTGACGTGGGACCTGTGAGCTGAGGTGCCCATGGGGTGTGGGGTTGCGCCTTTAACCAGTAATTACCGCTCCCGGGAAGCCCTCTTGGCTCAGCTCCACACGCGGCGTGGCTGGGACGACAGCCACTTGTCAGAAGCCTCCCGGAGAGACCACCTGGAAATGAGAGCAGCCCCCAACCGAGGAGCGTGCTGGAGGGGGGTAGGGCATGGGGGCCCCTTTGTCATTAGGCAACCGGAGCTGGAGGGATCGCTCCGGTTTAAATTAAGGATTTAATGAGATGAGGCCAAATTAGATGCAATTAAAAAGACACTTTAGAGCTGGCAGACGACCAAGACAGGCAGTAATGACTTTTCTAGAAGGGAATCCCACAGGCTGGGGGCAGGGAGGACTTGGTTTCCTACTCTTGGAGACATAGGGGTAGGGGGATGGGAGGATGGAACAGAATCTATGGTTGACAAGGCCAGAGCCTGGCCTGGAGCTCACGGTTGCTTGACATGGGATTTGTGGAAGCCCACCTCACTCCTTACCTTGGGCTCCAAAGAAGGACCCAAAGTCACTTTAGCAAACATGACCTCAGATAGCTTAACATTATTCTGAATCTTGAAGCAAAAGCACCGAATCCATCAAAGCACACGCCATACAGCCTGGCTAAGGTGTCACCGGGTGGCCTCAGGTTTTCCTGGGCTAGGCCTGGGGCCTCCTTGTGGATTTGGAACTGCCACAGTATTTGGCAGAAAGATGCTTGGTCGTGGGCAACACTGGACCTGGCCGTGAGCTTGCCCATCAAGCTGTCCCATAAGCCTGCCCTAAGGAAACAGCTGGAGGCCACTCCCACACCACTCATCACCATGCTGGGTGACAGGAAGGCCCTATGGCCTCAGGGATCCCTTTTGCTCTGGGTATGTTTTAGGTCCTTCTTATCTGATTCATGTTAGCTCAGTCAGGCTCAGTTTAACCACGTAGGGTCCCCCTGTGAGGCTGCTCCCAAAGCCAGGCACCAGTCTAGGCTAAGATTGGATCCCAAAGCTGGGGCATGCATGTGTAGAATGAAACTAATTAATGTGACTATTGAGGAAGTTTGCGTGAAGATCCGTCACCAAGGCATGCCATCCGTCTTAAGTGACAACCTTTTAAACTGCATCAAAAATGTTTTTCCTGCCCAAACAATGAATATTTAAACCAGGAAGCCTAGTCATCATCTCCTTTCAAATGTATTAGTCCCAGTTTAAGGAATGAGATCAGGGATGAGGTATTATTAATAATCCAACCCTGAAACAAAATAATTGCCTATTATTCCTCTTGAAGTTTAATTAGAGAATGCTCTGAGATTGCAAAGGGAAGTTTGGAAATTCCTCTGCCATTCACAGCGACTTCTTCAGAGTGAACCAGGGTCCTAAACAGACAGTGAAACCAAACTCAAGTGCCAAAATAAACTGAATACTGATGCTGATCCTGGGTTGTAAATTGATTATGTCCAGTGGCAAATATTTGGGTTATTGAAATAGCCTTATTGTTCTTATTGGTTGACTTTGTAGTAAGTAGCACTTATACACTGGGACTGAAACACAAATTGATAATGACATCACTCCAGTCAATTTTATGGACAGGCTGTGCACCTGCCGATGTGTTGGCACTGATGCAATGGAGAAGCTGCTCATCTCACCCAGGCTACCCATGGAGAGACTGTGCTATAGACCCAGGGAGGTGCCACTGAGTATGTCGGCAGCAAGGCTAGGCTTGGAAGCAGGACCCCTGACGTCCCACATCACGGCTAGAGTGGTCCAGAGGCCTTCGGGACGGCGTCCCAGTTGTACCTGCACCTGCTGCAGCCCTCCTCTGACTGTGAAGGCCCCTGCAGCCCTCTCTCTCCTCCTCCCCTCCATCTCTCCCTGCTCAGTGCTAAGATGTGATCAAGTGCCCTGCTGGGGCAGATCAGAAGGCTGGGCTGAGCCCTCCTCCCTGGTGCTATCATGTCACTGGGAGGGACCTGGTAGGGGGCGGTGGTAGGAGGGAGGGGGCACATATGAGGGGAGAAGCACAAGCTTCCATTCCCAGCTCAGACAGAGCAGCTAGCTCTTCTGCTGGAGAAGGCTGGAGGGCCAGGGACAGAACACCATGCTGGGACATCTGGGGTCCAGGCCAGTAATTCAAGTGGGGACACATGAGAACACAGCAGTTGCACCTGGGGAAGGCATACAGCTTAAGGTTGGTGATGGTGAGTCCTGTGGCCCACTGTGTAGCAAGGGATTGACAGAAGTCATCCTTTCAAAGATGAAGAAAAGCAGGGCTAAAAATATGGGCATTCCAGCATCGCGGCATAGCAAGTCAAGCTGCTGACTGTAAGCCGGCATCCCGTATGGATGCTGCTTTGAGTCCCATCTGCTTCATTTGCAGTCCAACTCCTTGCTCATGCACCTGGGAAGGCAGCAGAAGATGATCCAAGTGCTTGGGTCCCTGTGACTCACATGGAAGATCTATAAAAAGCTCCTGCCTTCAGCCTGGCCTAGTCCTAACCATTGTGATCATTTGGGAAGTGAATTAGAGGATGAAAGATCTCTTCCTCTCTGTAACTCTGCTTTCCAAATAAAGATTTTTTTTCTTTTAAAACAAAAACAAACAACCCCAGGCATTGGAAAGGTGTTCTGGCAGGCACAGGGGTCTCTCACTGCCCCTTCCCCGGGCTCCATGAGTTTACACATGACACTTGCTGTGCCACTTCCTACATGGGTAACTCACCTGCTCTCCTGTCAGGGCGTACCACCCTTCCCAGACACCTTTCCCGCACCCCCAACTCCAGGGTCTTTCCTAAGGGTCCCTGGGGTAGCTGTTTCGCAGGAGGGATCAAGAGAAATGGCCTCTGCAGGAGCAGGTATTTAGCCTAGTGGTTAACCTGCTGGCAGCCTACATCAGAGGACCTGGGTCTGATGCCCAGCTCTGGTTCCAGACTCCAGCTTCCTACTGCCACAGGTGCTGGGAGACCCAAGGACCTGGGTTCCTGCCACCGTATGGGAGATGCAGATTGTATTCCTGGCTCCTGGTTTCAACTCAGGCTCAGCCTTTCTGGTTTCAGACATGTGTGGAGCAAGCTCTCTCTCTCTCTCCTCTTTTTCTGATGCTGTGTCTCTCAAAGAAAAAAAAGAAAAGAAAAGGCATCCACAATGAGAAGGTTGGGGCACAGATATGGTGAGGTCACCCCCTGTTAGGAGGCAGAGTTGGGGAGGAGGCAGCAGAGGAGCTGAGGATGAGATCGGGCACAGAGCCTGGCCTGGCCCTGCAGCTCCAGGGCCCTGCTTTGGCTGCCCTCACCTTTCTCCCTATCCTGGCATCTCTACTCCTACCAAATCGGAAATTCAAAGCATGAAGCTTGAAAGGGACCCAAGAAGGAACTCAGTACCATCTTTGTCCTTCATCAGCTGCCTGGGTGTCGCCCAGCATCACTGCCGCACTCATTGCCTCTGTATCTGCTCCCAGCATTACCCAAACTGCCCGCAGCTCTCCTGTGCCAGTGTGCCTATGGAGCCCCCGACCAACAAGAGCAACCACAACAGAGACCAGCCTCACTCCCTAAACTGCATTTCTCTTAATCTCTCCTGCAAAACAGCTACCCCAGGGACCCTTAGGAGTAAGGGTCAAGAGAGCTCACTGTTCTCCATGGGGAGGCTTTTCTTCCTTCTTGCGGGACTTTGTTCTCTAAGCACCTGTTTATTATGTGTGGTGCAGCAGCAGCCACTAGGAAGAACAGGGAACTGTCCAAATCCCACAGCAAGGCCAGCCTCTCACATTACTATAGAAGAGGCACTCTCTCTCTTCCAGCAGGTGCCCCGGTGTTTTCTCCAGGGCCCATGCAACCTTGCAAGGCCTCTAATTGGGGTGACATTGAAACATGTGTCTAGCTCCTGTGGCTGTGATATTTAAATCATCTGAGTCCCCTGTGGGCAGCCTGGGCAACGGCTGTTGCAGCTCTGAGTGCCGGGAACCCCAAGCCTATGAATGCGATCTGCCTGCCCTCTTCCAGCCCCGCCCTCAGTCTGGCTGCCTGCAGTCAGGCAGGCCCCCTGGTTAAATCCCACACACAGAGCTGCCACTCTGATGTCTGACTTTCAAATATAGGGCAGCTCTGGCTGGTGGGAGGCACCACGTTTCTTCATTTGCTTGGCTAGGCTAGGCCATTCGTTCAGCGACACAGCCACAGGCTTCGCTCCACCAGTTTCAACGTCCCCATGTGTAGAGCCAGGGCAAGAGAAGGGGAAGAAGGCTGGGCCTTGGGATAAGCTGGATTCGAAACCTGGTTCTACTGCACTTGGTTGTATTGCTCTGGAAAAGCCCTTCCCTGTCTGAACTTCAGTATGTGGCACTTTCCAGGGGAGGGCTGTGCACAAACTGCTGGAATGCCAATGACAGATATGAAGGTTGCAAACTGATGACTTGTGGCTTTTATCTGTTCTGCAAGCTGTTATAGAGGGTCATGTCATGATTCTGGATGTTTCTAAATGAGAAATGCTTGCTTCTGTATGGGCTAATTCCCATCATTCCCCATTCTACACATCAGGTTCCTTCTGGCATTCATGGTGTGGCCACCTGTGTGGCCTCAAGAGACACTTGAGTTTGGTGTCACCAGGAGATGCTGGTTGCGTCAGAAGCTGCAGATAAAAGAATAAGAGAGAAGACGGCAATGGTCATGCTTGTTTGATGCTTCCAGATTCGCCAAACCAGCTTCTACATGTTGACATGCTTGGTTTGATGGCTAGTCGCTCTATAGCTTTGCAAAGTCTCAGTTTCCTCATTTGCCATCTACATTGGAGTGTGGTGAGAATCGAGCTGGCCATGTTCAGTGGGGATCACTTCTGTAATTCTTAAGTTGCTCCTCCCTAGGAGGCAACAGGTGATGGCTCAAGCACTTGGGTTCCTGCCACTTATGTGGGAAACCTAAATAAAGTTTGGGGCTCTTGGCTTGGACCTGACCCAACCCAACCGTAGCTGTTATGGGAATTGGGGGAAATAAGCCAGTGGATGGAAGGTCTCTTTCTGACTCTGTGTGTCTTTCAAATAACAGGAAAATGTTTTTAGTAAATTAAAAGCTGCTTGCCAGTCAGTGCATTTTGAAGTTGACATCTAAATACACGAGTGGGTGGGAATACACACTACTGAATCTTTGTGATTTAAGGTCAAGGCCTATTGAGGGCTTCGGGCGTAGGGGTTGTGATGGAGGAATGTGGACACAACTGCTCCACATTAGGAAGGAAAATTAAGTTTTAGGGGGTCACTGTCATGGCATAGAGGGTAAAATCACCGTCTGATCCCATATGGATATGGGTTCACGTCCCAGCTGCTCCACTTCTGATCTAATTCCCTGCTAATGGCCTGGGGAAAGCAACAGAAGATGGCCCAATTGTTTGGGCCCCTGCTACCATGTGAGAGACTCAGATGAAGCTCCTGGCTTCGATCTGGTCCAGTGCTGGCCATTGTAGTCATCTGGGAGTGAACCAGCTCATAAAACCAATTTGTGTGTGTGTGTGTCTCCCTCTGTCTGACACTCTGGCTTTCAAATAAATAAGCTTTATAAAATGAAATCTTAGGTGGATTTTTTGTGAAATGAACAGACTATAGATTTCTTGAGAGCTCAGAAACAAGATTTGGAGGACCCTGAAGACATGAGGAAAAGCTGTGCGAAAAGGCTCTTGTCCCCAAGCAGAGGTGACCTTGGGCAGCGTGGAGCAGGAGCCATTGACTCCCAGAGATGGCTCTGTGTCTTGGATGGGAAAATAAATTCGTTTTGTAAACTAAAAATGTTAAACTGATAAATGCCACCACACTGAAACAGGGGTGGATATGCGAGGACCTCTGGTCAAACCCAGCCCTCCATGTGTTTGTGTGTGAACTACAATATATTTACATTCGTTGATGATGGGGGAATAAAAAAAAGTTTAATGATATGTGAGAATGATATAAAATTCAAATTCCAGCATCTGTAACTAGTCTTCTTGGAACACGGCCCTGCTTATGGGTTTAACGGCATCTGCCTTGCTATGTGTTATGTACGTCTTTATGTACTGGTACTACCAAGGCAGAGGTGAAGAGCAGGGAGGCAGACTGTGAGTCCTGGCACACAGTCCCCTTGGAGGAGGACTAGGGGAGACAACACAGCAAGCATGTGTGGTGATGACCCTGGTTCCCTCCTGGGATGGAAGTCAGCTGGGGTCGGGACCAGAGCAGCTCAGCCTGCCTGTCGGTTGGAGAACCGTCCTCAGCCGCTGTTCTTGCAACAGTGTCCTCTGACTGTAGAAGCGCAGTGGCACCCTTGTTAGCTGCCATCTGTTTTGTCCCAGTGAACTGGGGCTGTGGTTACACAAGCCCTGAAGCCCAAGTGGTTTAAACGACACACAGCTATTTCTGACAGTCCTGGAGTCTTCAAAGTCCGAGAGGAATGTGTCAGCAGCTTCTATTCCCAGACAGGGCCCTCCCCTGCCTGCCTGCCTGCAGATGGCCGCTTTCTGGCTACGTCCTCATGTGACAGAGACAGGGCTGGGGGGGTGGAGAGATGTCATCGTGGAGATGGGTATCCTGGCCTCATCTAATGCCTATGACCCCTTTCTTAGTGCCATCACCCAGGGACTCTAAGGGGTTCAGCCAAGTGTTAGGGGAGGGGAGGACCCAAACATCACAGATACTGTGCATGATCTGGTCCGTACCCCAATGGCTTCCTGGGGATCAAGCCCATTCGGCTGTTGCTCCTGCCTGCTTGGCGGTAACTCTGTCTCCCCCTCACACACACGTATTGATTAAGGGCCCATGCCCCTCTTTAACTACCTATAGACCCAGACCTGCCACTGCCTCTACAACCATTAATCTTGGCTGATAGAGCAAAACCACTTTGGGGTACAGACACCTGCTCCCCAGCACAAACCTCATGGCCTTGTGAGTGGTGGCCATGGGCTGCAATCCTCAGGCATCTTCCAACTTCTCACAAGGCATCTGTCCCAGCAGCACACCCTTCAACGAGCTGTCATCACCATCCTCCCAGGCATCTCAGGCATCTCCAGTCTGCTGGGGCTGGGGCCACTGGTCCTGCTAAGCTGCTGCTGGGAGCCGCTGTTTTGTCTTTAACCCTGCTTAGTGTCCTGGCAACAATGTCCCTGTGTTGATCGGTTCTCTCTCATTCAGTCTTATGTCCCATAACACTAGCACACTCAAGATTCAGTGCTGGCTGGGGCTGCTCAGCTGGTGCTCACACGTTCTCAAAGTCAAGATCTCTTCCCTCCCTTGTCACCCTCAGTGTGTTCCAAAGCAGGTGCTGCTGGAATTGAAGTCTGCATCCTGGAGGTTGAGGGCGTCCTCAAATGCCAAGAGGATGGCCTCTTAAGGAGGACACTCCCTGGAGTAGGGGTTGCTGAGAATTTCCACAAGGAAGAAATGCTGGCCACATTCTTGGGACAGAGGGGCCACATTCTTGGGATGTCACCCAAAAGTCTTCACCTGGGACCCTTGGTGCTGCAAGACCTGCCGTGACGTGGGTGGCCCTTTCAGTTCCATCAGGGCTCAAAGCTACTTTGACCCGCCAAGAGAATTTGTTTGTAATCTGCCCAAGAGATAACTCCAGGTTTCACCCATGCTCCTGAACTACTTGTGGCCTGCCCTCAGTTTCTTATTATCCTTGTGTTGCCAGTGAGTGGATGAGACCCCAAACTCATCAACCTACTGTCCGTTCCCAAGTTCCCCAACAAGTAGGTACCAAGATAGGGCTCAGTGTGTGAGGGATGTATTGGGAAAACCACTTGTGTAGGATAACTGTGTTGGAACAGGTGTAGCTAAGAGTAGCCTTCAGACACTTATGCAGGTCTGACCTCTAGAGAAGGAGAGAAGGAAGGTCAGATGCAACATGGCACTGAAGTCTCGGCCAGCAGCCTGTTGGGGTCTCTAGAAAAGGCTGCCTTCATACGGAGAATTCTGTGATGGGCAGGAAGGGGCCAGCACCATGCCACTGGCTAGTAGTGCTCAGTCCTTGGCTGGGAAGCTTGGTCCCCAGGCAAAACCGGAGAGCGATTCAGCTGTCAGTCAACTATGCCTCCACAGTAGGCTCTCTTAAGGAGATCTTTCATGCCCCCACCCCCAATCTTGTCCCACCTTCAGGGCAATGCCATTGAAATTAGTTCACTGGCCATCAAATCAGAAAAAGCATGGAGTCAGATAGAATCTAACCAGATGTTACATTAAACTCTGTGGCAAGAGGTGTCCCTGTCAGAAAGGGAAACAAAGAAGAAGACTGGAAAGCCCAAGTGGACATCAATTCATCATCAGTTGCATGAAACCAGATGCAACATCGTTGCCAGGGAGTAGTGCAGACTCAGATACACAACTTAGACAATGGTGCAATTGGAATAGAAAGGCTTAAGTTGTGGATCCAGCAGCCTTGGACTAGCATGGACTTGGAATCATGTCATATTACAGAACGCATGTGAGGAGACACCCCAGTTGTCTATGGTTCCAGCTCTCTGGTGCCAGCCACTATCTTGAACCAACAGTAGCCACATCCCTGGGAGGTGGTAACTAAAACATGGCAGTGAATAACCAATGCAGACTCTTTCAAGAGGAGGGTGGCTGTGCAATGATGGCAACATCAACTCTCTAAGAACAGGAAAGCAATCTCCTTAGTGTGATGAATTATTTTTTTTTCTGCCTTGGGAAGTATAAATTAAATACAGAAATAACCAAGTCAATTAAACCCATAATGTTAGTACCTTTGTATCAAGTTTAGGAATGATCTGTGTGTGTTTGGCATTTGCAGGGTTTGTGATTTGTAAGGGAATTTGACATATCCAAGACGACATTGCACGTGTTTAATTGGGTAATTGATTTTCGACTTGTGATTTTAAATTAAACATTGTTAAGAGAATGTGATTAGTTTTGTAAACAGTATTGGAATGTTTCTGAGAACCTGAGATTCACTGGATTTATGATTTGGATTTATTCAATCTATGAGAGTTATTGAAGTGCTCAGAAAGGTTGCACTTGTTGGGTCAGGCATGCCAAGTATTCCAAATGGAAAACAGGAGGCGTCAAGTTCCTAAATGCTCTTCAGAGTGCTTAAAAGAATTTAATAAAAGCGAGTTGTGAATGAGGCTGTTTATGGGGATTTGGATTTTACAATTAGGATAATAAATTTGAAATTAAGCTTAAAAGCCTCAGGGGATATAAATGAGTTTTTTAGTTTGTTAATTTTTTTCTTGCAACAACAAAAAATCCTAAAGTCATGAAGAACTCCCTCTCACACTTCTAATATCTAAAAATACATCCATTGGCATCATTCTCCATCCTTACGTGTTGGTCCCTTGATAAAGGGTACCACCTTGAACACTGGCTCCCTGCCTCCCCTCCTGTCACAGCTGAGGCTCACACTGCTTCACATCGCGAAGGTTCTGCCCACCTGCCTCTCCCAGCCCCTCGGTTTAGCATCACTCACCACCTAGGCTCCTCACCTGCCTTGTGGGGTCTCCTATCTCCAGTCTTCTCTCTTGTCCTTTTCTCCTATTAGGAGAATTGCAAGGAAATTGCTTCTAGAGGAGTCTAGCCTACCTGGAGGTTTTGCACCTGCTGGTTCCCAGCCACCCTGAAGTGTGTGGATAATCTTCCCCCAGGAGCCCAGCGTGCTCTTTGGCCAGGCAAGCACACAAAGAGAGATGTGGCCTCCCTTTCATGCCTCTGTTTCTCTGCTGTAGCTTAGGCACCTCTCGGGCTCAGGGTGACCGTGGTCACCTTCTCCGGGTCATTTCTCCTGCTCACCACTATCCTTGAATATTCTCCTCTCCACAACCTCATTTGGCCTGCACCATCTCCAAGTCTCCCCAAGAGCGCTGAATGGAGGCCAAGGGAACAAGCGGAAGATTCTGCTTCTGATGACAAGAAGACAGGAGCAGGTGCCTAGCTCTGGCTCTGCCGTGGACTTCCTGTGTGAGTCTAAATAAATCCTTCCCTTTTGTGGGTCTGGCTTCTCCTGGTTCCTTATAAAGTCGGGGGAGAAAAGCCAGCATTGTGTTGCTATGAGTTAAACAGCTGCTTGCAAATGATAGCATCCCACAGAAGCACCAGTTCAAGTCCCAGCTGCTACCCTTCTAATCCAGGTCCCTGCTAACGTACCTGGAAAAGCAGCAGTCCTTGGGCCTCGTCTATGGCCACTTCTAGTGGGTGGAAGATTGATCTGTTATCAATTTATCTATCCTTTATGTCTCTATAAATAACCTCTCTCCCTCCTACTCCTTCTATCATTTTTTAGAAGGAAAAAAAATGAGGGACCTGCTCCATTCAGCAAAACCATTTCTAGGTCTTTGTCTCAGAAACACCCTCTCAAATGTGCACAAAAGACACAAGTGTCGCAGGCTTGCCAGCAGCAGTGAACAGTATCAGTCCAAATGTCAATCAACAGAAGAACCCTTGAATAAATCAGAGCACGTAGAGATGATGTCAACCTGGGTCCAGTTACAAAAGAACATTAATAGCAGTTATTCTACCCACACATTCTGTTGCAAAAATTTTCAGACATATAGGAAATTTTTAAAATGGCAAAATGAACACTCATACACCCATGAAATTAACACTTTGCTTTATTTTATCATGTATCTATCCATCTATCCATCTGTTTATCTGTCTTATTTTTTTTGGATGCATTTTAAAATAAAGTACAGACAGCAATATGCTTTACCCAGAAATGCTTCAACATGTATATCATTAACTGGCATTCCATATGTGTTGATATGGTTTTCTCAAGGTAAAATTTTCATGTAGTCAAACACATACCTCTTAAAGGCTCCTATGCAGGGAGTTTTGCCAGATTCTTCCACCTGTGTAACGCACCTCCCCCCCACCAACCAGGATGTAAAACATGAGCTTCCCACCAGAAAATTCTCTTATGTGCTTCTTCATTCAGTCCCCACAGCCTCCACCTCCACCTGCAAACCTTGTTCTGATTCTTTCCCCACCAGGGCTTAGTGCTCTCTTTCTCAAACATTCTATAAATAGACCCCAGTGTTTCTAGATCCATGGATGCATTGTATACCTGCATACTTCAGATCCTCCTCTCCCTGGGTAGTATCCATGGCACATCACAGTTTGTGCCTTCTTCTGTTGCTGGACATGTGGGGTGTCTCTAGTTTATTTTGCCCACTGTGAACAAAGCTGCCATGAACTTGCTTTTCCACAATTCTTTGTGTGGTCATGTGTTTTCATTTGTCTCATGTAGCTACCAAGAACTGGATTGGCAGGTTCTGAGAACAGATCAAGGGGCAGAGTTTTTAAAAAAAAATTATGTAAGGACCAGGCATGTGAACCGGAACCTCCGCTCCAACTGCCGCACTTTTGGTTGATGAGGGGCAGGGGGCGCAGCAGGCTCCATCTTAGCTTGGGTGGCCAATGTGCCTATTGGCACCAGGCTCTGCCCGCTGGCCTCCTGCCTACAAACTCTGGGGACTTAGGGTTGAGGAATCACTGTCTAGGGACATCCATGTAAAAGGCCACACTACGTGTAAGTGAAGAATGAATCCTGAGAGACACCCAACAACAGAGCTACTGTACTTGCAGGTAAGTATAGGGGACTGAGACATGGTGGTTTTGAGGGGAGAGATTGGAAAATCTGTATGGATCAGACTGATTCACCAACCCAAATGGGAGTCCTGAGATGGGCTTGTTAGTGCAGAGTATTGCTGACTGCCACACGCCAGTCCACACAAAAACTAGGGCTGGGGGCCTGTCTAGCAGGGCTAGATCCCAGTACCTGACCGAGTGTCAGAATAGGGGAACAGAGTGTCAGAACATTAGGCAAGGCCATGACACTAACCAGCACATGAGAGAATTAAGTTTGGGGGTAGATTCTGTGGGGGATAAGTGGGCCTAACACTGTGGATATACAAGTCCTGTTGGTTAGCTAAAGAGTTGGGGTGGTGATGGGCTGAACTAAGCGTGATCATGGCACCCACCAACACTCACGGGTACTGGGGACGAGAATAGGCTGGCCAGGTCCAAGCTGTAGCACCCGAACATGCATCTTAAAACAGGGTGTGGGGTGGGCTGGGCAACAACATCCATCAGCTCATACAAAGGCAAAGATGGAGAAGCAGTCTATGCCAGGCATGGGCCTAGCACCTGCTGGCACATATGAAATCTGGGTCTGGGAGTGGGCCAAGTAGGGGAACCTGGGAAACTCCCGAGTCATAGCTACTGCTGGTGAGCATGTGGTCCAGACCTGGGGGTCGAGCAAGCTGGGCAAGCTAGCTGCATCTGTTGGCAAGTATATGGGTTGGTTTTGGAAGAGGGCAGACCAGGCAGGGCCGAGCAAACCTTATCCCACTGGCGAGCACAGAAACCAGGCTGGAACGCAGGTCATGCTGGGCTAGGCTGTCACACTTGCTGGTTTGCATGAGCCAAGGATGGGAACAGACTGAGTAGGGCCAGGTGCCAGCATCTGCCAGAGAGAGTTGGGACTGGGGGCAGGCCAGGTCAGGCCAGGATGCATCATCCAAAGTCAAGGTCAAGACAGGTGAGGGATTGCATCAAGCTGAGTGAGAGCAACCACTGGCACACACAAGATCTATGGCTGGGATCAGGCTGGCGAGAGAGCTAAGGGGTATCCCAGCTGGGTTGTTTCCACTGGTTAAATGCAAGGGCTGGAGCAGGGGCTGCTGTCTGGTCTGAACATGGCTGCAGTGTCCCTTGGCACAAGTGTGAACTGGATCTGGAGTGTGCTGAATCTGGAGACTTGTCCAGACTCCAGCACCTACTGGTGCTTGTGAGAACCAAGGTGAGTATAGGACAGGCTGGGCTCGGTCTCTGCCCCTGTTGAGCCATGTGTGAGCTGTGTCTGGGTGTGAGCTAGGCTTGGCTGGGCTATAACATCCAACAGTAAAAACTGGAATGGGTGAGGGCTGGCCAGGAAAGGCCACTGTTCCGCTAGGACAAGAGGGTCCATGGACCCACTGGTGGGCACTGGTGGGCATTGGGAGAGGTTCTGATGGAGAAGCTTGGGAAACTCCTCTATCAGGACACAGTCCCGGCAGGTGAGCGCAAGAACCGTAATAGGGAGCAGCCCAGACCAGGTCATACATTTGACTCAGATCAGGGACGAACCAGGCTGGGCCAGTTCATATCACCTGCTGGTGAATCTGAGCACCAGAATGGAATGTGGGTAGGACCGGGTCAGGCCATGACACAAGCCAGTTCACATGAGGACCAGAACTAGGGGCCAGCTGGGCTGGGCTAGGCTGTAGCCCCACCAATGTGAGCTGGAGTTGGAGGTGGGCTGGGCCCGGCCAGGCTATAGCACTTACTGGCAAATGCCAGGGTGAGGCGGGCCATGCTAGACTGGGCCACAGTACTCAACCAGCGCATGTGAGACCTGGAGGAGGAAGAGGCAAAACCAGTAGGGAAGTGGAGCAGGGTTCCAAGTGTTGGCAGTAAATATCTGGGCAAATGGAAACTAAGGTGAACTATGTCAGCCAATGGATTCTGAAAAGATTTCATTGTGCTTGGAGTGGCAAGATCAGTAATTCAGAACTAAGGAACTGTCAAATCCTCTTGAGCAGGAACCTTGCAGCTCGCCCCTTGGGGACTCTGGGATGGCATCGGATGGCTGTCCTCCACCCCAAGGTACAGAGGTGTTTGGAAGGCTGAGTGTGGCTTCTCCCCTTGTCTCTCCCCTTCCCCTAGAGGCAGGAAGGAAAAAAAAGATAATGTGGAAACAATGGTCTCACCCACTTCCCAATAGCCCTTGACCCTTTGTACCCTAATCATCTATGTAAAAATCATCAAAAATAAACATTCTTTTAAAATACAATTCCAAAAAAAGATTTATTTATTTTTATTGGAAAGGAAAGGTTATAGAAAGAAGGAGAAATAGAGAGAGAGAGGGATATCTTCCATTCACAGGTTCACTCCCCAAATAGCTGCAAAGACCAGAGAGACCTGAGTTGATATGAAACCAGGTGTCAGGAGTTTCTTCCACGTCCCCCATACAGGTGCAGGGTCCCAAGGTTTTGACCATCCTCTGATGCTTTATCAGACCACAAGCAGGGAGCTGGATGTGAAGTGGAGAGCCAGGACATGAACTGGTGCCCATATGAGATGCTGACACTAGCAAGATTATCCTGTTGAGCCACAACGCTGGCCCCAAGGAGCAAATTAACAGAGTTCAGCACTGCTGGGCAGAGGTTAAGCTGCTGGGAGGACTCACCTCCCAGATCTGGATCCCACATCCCTTTTCCATCCTTTGCCAGCCTGCTGGGGCTGTCCCCTCTCTTAATGGAAAGCTGTCTTGGGGCCATCTGCTTTCTCCTCCTCCCCCATCAGGTTCGTCCTTTCCCTTGAGCTTGGCCCAGGACCACTCCAGGTCACTGAAATATCTTCTAGGAATTCCAACACTCAAAGGAAAGGGATGAATGGGAGTCTCCACCCCTTTCAATCCAGGATCACATGTTTCTTCCCCAGCTGGTGGAAGGGAAGCTGAGTGACAGTGATGCTCTCTAGGCTGATTCTAAACCCTGCTTGAGCCCTGGTGCTCCAGAGGGAGATCTGACCACCCTCAGCCACAACAGCTTGGGGTCTTTTCTGGGCCCATCCTGAGTGGCTAGGGCAGGGGCTGTGAGGGAGCAAGTAGGCAGCCAGACTCCTGGGTCTCTGGGGGTGAGAACCAGTTTCCCGACTCTCCAACCCCACCCCAGGCTTGAACACATCTCTGTTTCCACAGTGTCTGCAGAGGGGGTCACTACAGCAGGTGGACCAGGACAGCAGTGTCCTCTGGCCTGGTGGAACTCAGGCTTCCCCCAACCAAACCAGGGCAGAGGTTAAGCGTGTACAAAGACACACCTGTGTCTGCATAGACCTGCCTCTGATCTCTGTGTGTTTCTTGCTGTTTCTGTTATGAGAACTCGTGTATATATTGCAGAGAGAGAATGTTTAGGCTGTTTTTCAAACAAAAGCAGAACCATGCAAGCTGACGCCTGGTGCTGTTGGGACGACAGTCAACGAGCTGGGTCAAGGCAGGTGGAACCAGGTCAATGGGAATCCCTCTTCCACCATCCAGGGTAATCCTCCTTCCCCTTGGCTTTGTAGCCACCAACCACTCCATCTTCACCACAGATCTGGGAGGGAGGCAGAGTGGCTCCAGCAGAATTGCTAAACCCCCATCCACGGACGAGGAAACTGAGGCTTGCAGCAGGGAAGGACCTGCTACCACCCCAGCAGGGCAGCCTGGGTTTTTGTCTCTTTGAGTTTGCCCTGCTCCTTAACAAGTTCATGCACATGCAGAGAGAAAGAAGGCAGAGCCTGAGGGCTCAAGGCTGGTTTGGGATCCAACCACCTGGGTTCTGAACTCTGATACCCTATCCAGGCAAGTGACCTAACCTCTTTGTGTCCTGGCTTCTCCCTCTGTACAATGAATATTCCCAGAGGGCTTGCACGGTTCATAACATAGTGTTGGTATTAACGCACTGTTGTGGACTAAATGAATGGACACAGGGAAAGGGAATGACCTAGCATGTAGAAGGTGCTATGCTCAGCCAGCATCCCCTAGAAACCAGATCCCCAGTGCAACAGAGATGGAACGCATTCAAGTCTCGAGGCCTTTGCCTGCTGAGTGCAGGAACGCAGCCATAAGAAGTTCTGGCAGGAGCCCACGTGATGATCCAGCTGGCTAATTCCACCCCCCCGCCCACCACCCACAAACACTAGGATCCCATATAGGTCCTTGGAAAGCAGTAGAAGGGAATCCTAACCCTGTGGCACCTTGATCTTGGGAACACCTCCCCTCCAGTCTCCAGAAGTCAGAGAAATCAATGGCTCTACTTTATAAACCTCTTGGACACTGGTATTCTGTCCTAGCTGTACCCTGGGGTTAATACAGTGATTGTTCTCTCTTCACAGGGGCCAAGGCCTGTGTGTAGTTCTTCTCTTGATCACCTCCCCTGGCCCCCTCCCCCATGCACACACACAGCTGGTCCTCGGCGGCAAGGTACCATGCATGAGGCAATGCACAAATGCATGGCAGCCATGGGAAGCCACTGTGCAAGTGGGCATCTGGCCACCCAGATGTTATATGCAGTGACAGCCATGGATCTTAATGCTGTCTTTTCCACGTGCCCTCTCCCCTGGCAGGCATGGGACTGTGGTCACAGAAATCCCTGTATATTTAGACTGTTTCCAAAGTCAGTTTTCCCAGCCAGCGTTGTCCTTTAGCTAATGATGTCTACAGAGACCTAGGAGGCTACAGTGCCAGGTCTGGCCCAGGAGCCTCTGCAAGAGTAGTTTGCCATGGGCGTTTTGGGTTGTGACCAAATGAGGTGATAAGCATGTTCTGAGAGGGTCTCCTGCAGCTGCCACCGCTGCCTCTCCCACAGAGACGGGAGGTTCAGGGGCCCCAGCATGGGAACCAAATGCCCATCCTCACCCTTCAGGACAGTGGGTCTCAAACCTTGCAGGAACCTGAGAGCAAGTGTCCCTCTACATGGTGTATCCATGCACTGGCTTGGGGTGACCCTGGGCCTGTTGGGTGCCACCTCTTGTGGAACTCAGTATCCTCAATATGGAGAATTCCTCTTGATCTTAAGTCCACTCAAGAGGAAGGTCAGGGTGTGATAGCAGGTGGAGGGGGTAGGAGGACAAGGAAAGACAGGGACAAGCACATGCCAGTGTGGGGACACCTTGGTACACCAGCAGCTGCAACTGCTGCACCTGGAGAGCTTCCAGAAAGTCCAATGCCCAGGTCACATCCCCAAATCTGCATTTTTTTAATAAGATCCTCAGGAGGTGTAGACACAAAGGCAGAGTTACAGACATACAGAAAGAGTAATCTCCCTCAAATGGTTCACTCCCTCAAATGGATGCAATGGTTAGAGCTGGGCTGGCCTGAAGCCAGGAGCCAGGAGCTTCTTCCAGGTCTCCTGTGTGAGTGGCAGAGGTGCAAGGACCTACCTTCCAAGGTACATTAGTAGGGAGCTGGATCAGAAAGGCAACAGCCAGGACTCAAATGGGCACTGATACAGGACACCGGCACTGTGGGTGGTGGCTTTACCAGCTATGCCAATGCTGGTCCCAGAACCAGGCTTTTAAATCCTACCCCACATAGTTGTTATGCCTCACCTGCCTCTTTGGTTGCATGCTGAAGTCAACCTGACACTTGTGTCATCTTGCAGCATTGCATACATGAACACTGTTCCCGACTTGGCCACTCACTGGCCATGTGTCCTGGATGCCAGAATTCCAATGTTTTCTCTCCATCTCAACTGAAAAATGGGAACATTAACAGCCTCTCTGGGCAAAAAGATTGATTGTGATTAATTATTGGAATGCAAAGGGATCTTTGTTAACGCAGAGATCATGGGTTCTCAGTTGAGAAAATTTAAGACTTGGCTTCAGTCTTCCCACTAGAAAAACTAGACTGGAGCGAGCCCGCGGCAGGTGCTGAAACTTAGTCCCTGATATGACTGTGTTGGGAGGTGGGGCAGAAAGGGAGGTGATGAGGGCTTGAGGACAGAGTGACTGAAACAGTGCCAGTGTCACAGGGGCAGGTCCATTGTCATGGGAGTGGGTTCCATAGAAAAGGATGCGTTGGGAGGAGGTTGCAGCAGTGGCTAAGTCACTGCTTGGGAATCCACATCCCATATTGGATTCCCTGAGTTCTGCTCTGTTCTCCATCCCATCTTCTTGTGAATGTACACCCTGGGAGGCAGCAAGTGATAGCTCAAGTATTTGGGTCCCTGCCTGCCATGTGGGTGGGCTGAGTTCCTGGTTCCTGGCTTTGGCCTGGTCCCATCCCTGCCTTTCAAGTATATTGAACAATGATTAATAAGATTTTCATCTCAATGTTGAGATGTGTGAGTTGGGTGCTCTTGCTCACCTACCTTGTCTTTGGTCGTTTCACCAGGGGATGATGCTGGGAGAAAGTCCCACCTGCTGGACCTCCCAGCCTTGGGAACTTCCTAAGCTGATGAGCCTCTGCCCTCACTACAGGACCCGTGGGTGGCGTTTGCTAGAGCAGCCTCAGCCAGCACACTGGGCATGCTCCTGCCTTGGCACAGCAAGTCCCCAGGCAGCACCCCCTGCTCTGGCTTCCCAGCCCACTGCATCCATTTCTCCATTCAGAGATGCTCCCTTACTCCTTGGTCCAGACTCTCTACTGTGCACCTTCCATCCCCTCCGACTTAAGTTCTAGGAGTCAACTCAGAGTTCACTTTCTTTAGGACAGTATACCCCACCAATTCCAGGTAAGGGGCTACGTAAGCACCTCCCTCTTTTCTGTCCTTCCCCTCAACCCCTCACCCTCCCCAGCCCGTGTCTTGTCTGATAAGCACCTAGACTGTAACAGTCCTGCAAACGCTCCGTCCCCACTGCATCCACAGGACAAGTTCATCCCGCACGTGCCCAGAATCACAATGAACGCCCTCAGGAGTCTGGAAGCCGCAGACTTCACCGCGAATTCTCACTCTCCACATGCGACCTTTTCCGACTTGATTCACCGCGAGGTGTGCAGGAGGTAAGTGAAGCATGAGGAAGACCTCATTAATTTAGGTCTCTTCCCTCCTGACACTAACCTCATTTCTCTAAACTGCCCGAGGACTGGAGCGTTCTGCATGGGTGGAGATGAGTGGAGTGGCAGGTCTGGCTGCATCTCCCCATGTGTCGCCTGCCCACCCTGGGCAGGGGCGGGGGCAGAGCAGGGAAAGAGCCGGCACTGTCGCAGCACAAGCTGTCTTCTTTGCAGAGGAACCCTTCCACACTTGATGGGTTCTCAAAAGATATTTGTTCAGTGGAGGAATCAGGTGTCAGACAATCGCAGGGCTTAGAGGCGCAGGGACCTGGAGAGTGCAAACAGGGTCACCAAAGTGAAGCTGCAGAGCTGGGAGTTCTGACGGCCCTTGCAGGAGCTACCCAGCCCAGGCTTTCTGTTTCAGGATGGGCCCCCTCAGCTCACACTGACAGTGTTTGGGGGGGGACTTGGGGTGGTGGTGGTGATGCCTTGCTTGGGAGCTGAGAGTGCATGGCTCATAGGCTGTGATCTGGCCAGTCGGCTTGTTTGCCAGGGCGGATGGTGGATGAAAGCTGTACCCACACCCTAGGGTGTGACGATGGTCAAGGCTGCAGGCATGGCCCACGTGCCAAGGACAGCTCACTTCCCTCAGCCCCTGGGTAGATTTCTCTATTCCCCACCTTGCTGTCAACACGCAGCAAGAGAGGCCTCCACACCCCCACCCCCAAGTCCACCCCATTCAGCATCTGGCAGAGAGATTTGCCTAGGCACTTCATGCCTGCTTGGGCCTCTGGCAGGAACAGATGGCGGCTGTCACATGGCAAGGTCAGAGGGCCACCCAGTCATTTTGGGAGCTACTCCCTTCCTCCCCCACCCCCTGGCAATGAATGAAGGGGAAATCATCACACTTGCCTCGAGAAGTCCCCCAGTCAGCTCCCAGTGGTTCTTCCTAACTTCCTTTGAGGCTTGCTGTTAGCAGGACAGCTGTTGGCCTATAAATAGAAGAAAACTTAGATTTTACTCTTAACTCCACCACTAACTTACAAAGTGACCTTGGGAAAAGCAGTCCATACCATCCAGAACATTCCAGAAATGCCTTTAATAGATGGCAATGAATGACCACAGTAAGTATCCTTCACTGGGTGCGTGACCATTTTCTGAAGGGCTTTCACATACATCACATCACAGATACTCCAGAGCAGGTGGAGTGCCCATTTTCCAGATGAACAAATTAAGCAGATGGGAGAAGACTTGCCTGTGACCAGGGACTTGAATCCATGTTTTCATACTCAAAACCTTGTTTTGTCTTCATGGCTGAGTGACATGGACAAACATGTGAAGCTGGATGGGCCAGCCAGCAGATGAAGAGGCCGTTGTCCCTGCTTTCTGCAACCTGGATCAAACGGCAGGGTGTGGCCGGGGGTGAGGGTGGGGCTTCTCAGAGGACCCCAACATACAATCTGCATGGGAAGGGTAATCGGGGCCTTGGTAGGAAAGTTGGGTGGGGGCGGGATAGGCACAGACTTGCTGTCATCAGATGCAGGTGTATAGGGGGAAACTGAGGGTCTTAAGTGGCACTGGACTCATTCGCCTGGGGCAGGAAGGGCCAAGGCCGGAAATGAGAGTTCAGGGTTTTCCCTATATGTGCAGGGAAACTTCTTTTTTTTTTTTTTTTTTTGAAAGTTTTTTTTTTTTTTGTGATTTATTTTATTTATTTATTTATTTTTTTATTACAAAGTCAGATATACTAAGAGGAGGAGAGATAGAGAGGAAGTGGAGCTGCTGGGATTAGAACCAGCGGCCATATGGGATCAAGGCGAGGACCTTAGCCACTAGGCCACGCTGCCAAGCCCGGGAAACTTCTTTTTAAAGACTTATTTATTTTACTTGAAAATAATAGATACAGAGAGAGGGAGAGATAGAAAGAGAGAGAAAGTAAAAGAGAGTGAGAAAGATCTTCCATCCAATGGTTCATTTTCCAAAGAACTGCAACATCCAGAATTGGGCTAATCTGAAGCTGGGAGCCAGGAGCTTCTTCCAGGTCTCCCATGTGGGCACAGGGGCCCAAGGGCTTGAGCCATCCTTCACTGCTCTCCCAGGCCATGAACAGGCAACCGTAGCATAAGTGAAGCAGCCGGATCTGAAACATGGTGCTACAGGCGGAGGATTGACTTGCTACATCACTGTACCAGTCCCATGCACAGAACTTTAAATATAATCATATAATTCAGGCTTAGTTCAGAAATTAATTAAAAATTATCTTCTTCCTGCACATATTCCCTGTTAACAAAAGAAAGAAAGAGAAAAGCAAAGTGAAGTTACTTTTAGTAATACTGCCCAGAGAGAACAAATACTGGCCATACACAGAGTCTTCCAGATTTTTTCAGCTTGCAGTGAATAAATCCTTTGTCAGTTATTCCACTTGACATTTTGGGAATATCTTCCACAACATCCAACATTCCCTTTCAGCTATAGTTTTGTTTTTGGAGGGATCATGGGTTTCCCTGCAGATCTGATCATCAAAGTTCTGGGTACACACCAGTGCTATTTTCCAGGCAGAAAGGCAGACCTGAGGGTTGCCTATGTTGTGGAATTTTCCAGAAGGCTAGAAGTTCATTGTTCATGTGAAATTATCAGATTTTTAAAGATTAGAAACGAACACAAAATATTCATGATTAGAAACCAAACAAAGCCACTGTGGGAACCAAGTAAACTTGTCAGAGGTCTTCACCTGTTCTAGAGAAAGTGGCTTATTATTTCTGGCCCAGGCCAAGGTGGGCAGGGCTTATAGCTGCATATGGCCTATGCCCGGACTCACCGCCTGAGTCGTTCTCCACAATTCCCACGTCCATACCACTGTCATAATGCATGAGACACCTGTCCTACTTCTATAACACCCCACTGGCCAAATCCCACCCACATCTCTTCAAGGGGCTTTATGACTCTGCCATTAGGCGTTCAGCATGCGTCTCTCTCTCCCCATGCCCAGTGCCCTGCTAGGTTAGAAACTCCTGGGACACAGTACTGCTAGCTCCAGCTCTAGGCACCAGCCTCCCTCCCCAAGGTCCCTCACAAAGCCAGCAATATTAGCAAGGGTGACAGCACTATCCACATTCATCTGGATGCACGTGGATTCTCTCTTCCGAGCAGAAAGATGGATAATTACAGGCTGGCTTTAGCAATCTGCTGTGCATTCACCCCTTGGGGTGCGTGAATTGCTGTGAAATTCTTATCAAGGGGAAAGCAGAAAGGGACTCTAAAAGGGAGAGTTAACAGGAGGAGCAAAGGAAGAAAAGCTTTTATAAAGCTCTGAAGCTCTCTGGCTGTGGGGAACCTGGGAGCCAGCCAGGTACAGCCCGGAGGTCCAGCTAGAGCCCATCCCCTCTGTGATGTGACCTTGGGCAGGTGCCTTCCCTCTCTGGACAGTCAAGGGCAAAACAGATGGTCTAGGGCATCTGCTTCGTAACAGGAGAAGCTTCTATAGCGCAGCCAGATCTAGGTGGCCTTAGTATTTGAAGGTCATGGTCAGATTCAACCTCATGACTCGCCAGGACCCTCTCCACAATTTCCACTTCTACGCTTTTGTTCCTGCCATTGTCACACATAAAATACCTGCCCAACCCCCACCACCACCATTGCTCAATCCCCCTGAATCTCGATGTAAGGGCTGACTTTCAGTTCTCTCTCTCTCTCTTTTTCCTTACCTCTTCCCCTGCCCTCTCTATCTCCCTTCTTCTCTGTCTTCCTCTCTCTGCCTTCTTTTCTCACTCTCTCCTTCTCTCCCTCTTTCTTCGTCCCTCTCTCCCTCCCTTCCTGTAACCCTCCTCCCTCTTTCCCTCTCTTTCCTCCCCGTCCCTTTCCCTCCCTCTCTTTATTTCTTACAGGACTTCCAACTGGGAGAGGTCTAAGTCAGGGGCTGCCTTCCAGAACCTATTCCGATAGCTGCTTCTGCTGGCCCTAGAAGTGATGGATTGATGGGTCCTGCAGGCCCCAAATGCCCTCCAGACCAGTGGAGACCCTGCCATAGAGCAGAGCTCAGGCCTACCTCCCCATTCCTGGGGCAGGGAGAAGTGAGGATGAGGTGGCACACACAGGGCCCCTCAAACTCCCTGAGCCTCAAGATGTGGCCCATAAATCCAGTCTGCTGAGTATGGCTATCATAACATTCCAAAAACCAGCATGGACCTCGGCACTTGGTAGGTGCCTAAGAAGTATCCAGTCTTTCTGCCACATGAGCCTCAATTTGATGTGAAACTGTCAGCTTTTGTACATACCCCAGGCAGCTCTGTAGATCCCAGGGGGTGTAGGGTAGAGAAGCCCCAGGTTCATATTGATCAGCCCAGCAGGACTAGTGGGGCTACAACAGGGAGAAGAGATGCTACAAGTAGTCCCTCCCTGGGTGTCTGAGGTCACGAGTCTCACTGGGCTCCATCTCAAGTGCCATTGCCAGGATCCAGAATTATCCTCAGCTGGCAGGTGGGGCTTGCAAAGGTTCAGGATCATGACCTGGGCAGGGCTCAGCAAATGCTTTCCAGGGGCAAGGATTGGTGGCCCCTGTGAAAGTGCACTGGTCAAAATAATAAAGCTTCAACCTCCAATTTCCCAAACCCACAGCCAGGAGGTGAGTCTGCAGGGGCAGATCCGAGCCTGGACACCCAGAGCTTCCCAGGAGAGAAAAGCAGGAGGCGGTGGAGGGGAAGAGCCTGAATCACACAGCCCATGGTCACTACCTGTGTGGGTCCAAGCACCGCCACCCATCAGGCCCATGCTTCCCAATGCCATGCGTTGCCCGCCTCCCACAAGAGCCAGTGCACCATCACTGGCTTCCATCTCAACAAATGAGGATGAAAATCCTGTCTATCTTGTTTCCCACTCTGATTTTCTGCATTCCACAAACTTGCTTCCATTCAGTCCCCATTTCCTTATTTCTTCAAGTATATTGCTTGTTCCTTGCTGCTCCTTTGAATTCCAATCAATACCTGGGACACTCCCCTCTGGCCTCTGTGGACACGTGTGTTTGCAGATGAACAGATGTAGTCACTCGCAAGCATGTTCTCCGGCCATCTCTGTGCCAAAGGCTAGGGGCCCATGCGTGCACTTGAGTATCCCCGACGCACATCCTGGCCAGCTGTGGGCTACGCACCTTAGTAGCTCTCTTAGCTGGGGTCTTACTAAAGGCTTCACCCTTAAGTACTCAATTCTGCTTCCTATGCACATGTGACAGCTCAGAGTGGGGGCTCAAAACCAGGAGATTAGGTTCCTGGGAAGAGAAAAAGATAACCTTGGTGGCAGGTCAAAAGCAGAGTGGCAGGCAAGCTACAACTGCAGCAACCTCTCACTGCCTCCCTCTCTCTCCAGGTCTCTCTCTCCTCTGCACCTGTCGCTCTACTTTCTTCCCACTCTGCCCTCTCACCTAATGTCTGCTATGAACTGACTCACAACTCCTCACCGTGGATTAGCTTAGAAACAGGGAAGTTCTTAGTCATTCACCCAACACATGCTCCAAGGATAGGTGGCAATAATCAGCCCAAAATACAATTGACAATGGGCTAGAAGGGCAGTTAGTAGACATTTATCGATTGAACACTGGCCAAAAAATCAAACCTTCTGGGCATAGTATTGATTCGCTCAACCTGGCCCAGAAAATATGGGCTTGGTCAAAGTAGCATCCCTTTTAAAAGAAAGCCACAATGGCAGATGTTGTCATAAGTCCACTAAAAAAATTAATTTAAAAAACCTGTAAAATTCCAATTAACAGGCTAAGCTTTTGTTTTTTATTGATTTATTTTTATTTGCAACACAGATATTACGGAGAGAGAAGGAGAGACAGAGAAAGTTCTCTATCTACTGGCTCACTCCTTAAATAGCCACAATGGCCAGAATTGGGCTAATTGAAAGCCAGAAGCTAGCAGATTCTTTTAGGTCTTCCACATGGGTGCAGGGGCCCAAGGATATGAGCCATCCTCTACTGCTTTCCCAGGTCTTAATCAGAGAGCTGGATCAGAAGTAGAACAGCCAGGACATGAACCAGCCTTCACATGGAATGCCAGTGCCACAGGGGGTAGGATTAGCCTACAGAGCCACCGTGCCACCTCAAACCAAGTATTGATGATGAAACCAGAGCCTTGATGGGTATCATTTTAGTAAGATTGAAACAGGAATGGGAAAACTTGAGATGGGAAAATGAACCAAAAAAAAGTGCCCAAAGGATTCAACTAACTTGATGATGTTGGCTTTGAAAAACTGAATTTGCTGAGAAAGTGAATTGGTATGGATAGAGCTCTGAGCCGTGGCTTCCAGTAGAATCAAGCATTCAGACACAGGGTGCATTTGGGGAGACATGGGCAAGTATGCTTGGCCCACCTGTCTGCCGTCTCCTTCCCACGGCTGCCTGAACGACACTCTGCTTCTTCCTGGTTTGTAATCACCGCCGTCTTGCCCGGGGTTCTTGTACTTCCAAAGCAGTTAAGTTTTTACACTAATCACTACCTCTCTAATCAATTAATGAGACTTAAAAGGTCATTTATCATTAGAAATTGCAACTGGAATCACCAGAGCCCTACATCGGGCCGTCAACGCCAAGGAATTGCATCCTACATTGATAATTGTACCCTGGCTTTAATGAGATTCTTATTAACATATACATTATTAATTAGACCATTAATGCAGATGTCATTTGGAGTCACACAAGGATTCCCGATAGCTTGTGTGGTTATTAAACCTTGTTAATTTGCACAATGAATTAATATTATATTAAAAGTTCTCTCCACTGCATATCCTAAATTAAATGCTAACTTTCCACCCACAGCCTCCATTCTTTCTCTTTCAGGAGAGGAGTAAGAAGAAAGTGTTTCCAGTCTAAGACCCAAGAGCTTCCTGTCTTGGACATGTAAGGATACTTCAAAGCTTGTGGGGAAAATGGGATTAAAAGAGGTTCATTTTGTTGTAAAATCCACTCATGGCAGGAGATGTAATACACACTTCAAAAAGTTTGTGGAAAAATGCACATTATGAAAAAACTAGGCTTGGATCTCAAAATTTCCTTGCACTGAAATAGACTTGGCTTTTCACTCCATTTTTAACTTTTTAAAGTCCTCATCAGAGCCAGCCTTGTGCGTGTGGTGGGTCAAGCTGTGACACTGGCATCCCCTTTCAGAGCACTGACTAGAGTTTGAGTTACTCTGCTTCTAATCCAGCTCCCTGCTAATGCATCTGGGAGAGCAGCAGAAGATGGCCCAAGTGCTTAGACCATGTGGGAGACCTGGATGGAGATCTAGGCTCCTGCTTTGACCTAAAACAGCTCCAGTCCTTGAGGCCATTTGAAAGATGAAAGATCTCTCTCTCTCTCTCTCTCTCCCCCCACTACAAATAAATAGTTTTAATGTTTTTAATTGAGTTCTCCCATGTGCATCTTAGATTTTGTTTTTTTTTTATTTGAGAGGCAGATTTTACAAACAGAGGAGAGTCAGAGGGAGAAAACTTTCCTCTGCTGGTTCACCCCTCCAATCGCTGCAAAGACCAGAGCTGAGCTGTGCTTCTGGGTTTTCCAAGCAGGTGCAGGATCCCTAGGACTTGAGCCACCCTCTGCTGCATTCCCAGACCATAAGCAGAGAGCTGTGGGACTCAGTGGCAGGTAACAGACAAGGCCGATGTCATCATTACTCTGAATAAAGTGCAAACAGGGTCTTTGTTTCCATTTTCACGACCCTGATCTCTCTTGTATAGAAGTTGTGATTCCACTGACTGGGGAAGACACACCAATAGATCCACTGGACTAGAAGATGAGATACCACCTGACCACTGTAGCCTCCCTATGCCACTGGGCAAAGAGGTGAAGAAGGTGGCTACTTAGCTCACAGGGGTGACCAGTCCTAATGTCCCAGGGGAAATCCACTTGTTGTTATCCACTGGAAGCAAACAGCAGTCTCTCTACATTCCAGGAGCCCCCAGATCCCCAGGTCCCATGGTGAAAGTTCAAGAAAAATAGTGCAAATTCAATCACACCTTTTAGGAAGGTAGATGTGAGTTCTTGCATGCAACCAGGAGTCATCACCAGCCAAGGCGCTGGCTGAGAGTAAAGCAGATGAGCGAGAAGGTAGGGGCCACAGAAGGAATGTTCTAGAAACAAAATCCATAGCGCCCCTGCTCTGAAGGGGTCCTATGATTGCAGGAACCTCTGAAGTGGCAGGTTCTCCTAGGCCAGCTTTCAGAGACATTCGCAGTACACACAGGGGTTTGGGCCATGGTTTTCCCAAGTCTCACCTGCCAAGGTCAAGGTATACCCATCTCTACCCTGACCTTGGGCCACAGCTCATTCCCCAGTGGCCCAGCTAACCCACATGACATGGCAATGCAAACGAGAACAAGGCATTCCTTCCCCCAGAAAGCTTTAAACAAATACATGATTCATTTCTCAATAACAAAGTAATTTTATATAAAATAAAATTGCAGACCATGCAAATGTATCTAAAATTCATTGAGTTTTACATATCATTGGTGTACATGATGCAAAATATTTTAAATGAAATAGAGAATTTAAACTTTTACTAGCAATTAAAATATAATTATTTGTTTCAAAATGACTAAATCTGTTCTTGGACACCTCTTTGCTCCACCTTACATCCTTTGGCCACTTTTTTAAAAGAACTTTTACTTATTTTCATTTATTTGCAAGACAAATACAGACAGACATTTTCGCATCTGCTGGTTCGTTCCCTAAACGCCTGAAAGAGTCAGGCCAAGCCGAAGCTGGGGGCAGGAACTCCATCTAGGTCTACCACATGAGTGGCAGGACCCAAGCATTCGAGTCATCACCTGTTGCCTCCTAAGATGCACATTAGCAGCGGGTTAGAATCAAAAGTGGAACTGATACTCCAACCCAGGCCCTCACTATAGGATGGGATTGTGCATAGTGTCATGTTAACTGCCGCACCCAGCACTGGTCCTCAGCCAACTTCTGACTCCAGCTGTGTCTGAGTCCCACAGCTGGAGAAGAGCTCACACAGCTGTCTTCACTCAAGTCACACATGTTTACTGCTCCAAGTCTTTTCTGCCACACAGGACATTCTGACAGATGTGCAAACGTGGAAGGACATGAGTCAGTGCCCCCTCAGGACTACGGCATTTGACCAGGGGGCCACAAATGAGGGGGGAATACTCTCTTTAGCTGCCTCCAACCGGGCAATTCTGAGGCTCATCTGGCTCAACTTTGTGGAGTCCCCCAGCCAGCTGGAGTGCAGGTGCTCCCAGCAGCAGCCAGCTGCTGCATAACTTGGGGTGACTTTTTGACCTTTTAGCTTTTTCCAATTCCTTGGAACCAGTTTCTGCAAATACCTCCACTACTCACAGACGCTTGCCTCATCCTTGGCGTTCCAGGGACACAGCCTAGTGCAAGTGTCTCATTTTTCACTTTGTGATCATTTTCATGCTTGCTTGCGCTGATAGCTTGTTTTTCCTAGAAAGGGTGCTGGGTTTTATAGATCCAAATCTTAAGTCATTTTAAGCACATTTTTTTATTTCAAGAAACTATGTTCTTCATTGGCAACCAACACTGAAAAGATTATAGATACGTAACTGAGAGTGACAAGGGAATTGAGAAATGTGTCCAGGAACCAGCAGTGTAATACATCAGTTGTAGCCTCCACATGTGTCACGGGCATTCCATATAAGGGCCAGTTTACGTCTCAGTTGCTCCAATCCAACTTCTCTCTCATGAACCTGGGAAAGCAGTGGAAGTTGGTCCAACTACCTGGGTCACTGCCACCCTCATGTGAGTCCAGGATGAACTTCCAGGCTCCTCATTTCAACCTGGACCACGGCCCTAGGCACTGTTGTGGCCATTCAGGGAGTGAACTGAACTGGTGGCTGCACAATCTTTCTAACACCATCTTTCAAATAACTAAATCTTAAAAAAAGATGTGTCAAGTACAGGTAAGCAGCAACAGGAGAGTTTAGAAAACAACTTAAAGTTTTAGCTCCTCACAAATAAATGCCCCATCAATAGCACAGCAATCAACCTCAATAGTAAATGCTCACATCTATAGCAGTTCAAGTTCATCATAACTCTCAAATTCTATGTGCTATTTAGAAAAATGCAAGACTAATGTTTTCCAATGTTACAAATATTTCTCCTAACAGTTATTATTGTATGTAATATCTTTAAAAGGAAATCTGTTTTGACATTTTTATGGGTCAAAATTGTGTGCAGATCTCACACACACACACAAATCATGGCTAAATTGAACCTTCTGACTTTTCCCCTCATATTTCCTCCGTTAGAGAGAATCAGTGATGTTCAATTTGACATCAAGAACATGCTTCTTTAATTTTTCTTCTGGTGATTTTAATGCCTTTGATTTTTCCAAAGGCAATTTGTGCACTGATCTTGACTCCTGCATTTTTAAAACTCATACTGTTAATTTTACATAAAAGAGTACGTCGCATTAAAAGAGAATTAACTTAAAAGCAGATACTTTTTGAGCATGTCTGAGATTTAAATTCTACAAATTGTATTTTTAATTTTTAAAAGATCTATTTATTTGAAAGGCAGAGCAGGAGACAGAGAGAAAGGCACAGAGACAAAGAGAATCTTCTATCTTCTGGATCATCCCTGTATTAGCCAGGATGGGCCAGATAGACCCAGGAACTTCATCCTGGTTTCCCACAGGGATGGCAGAGGCCCAAGTATTTGGACTGTCCTCCGCTGCCTTCCCAGGTGCATTAGCAGGAAGCTGGATGGGAAGTAGAGCAGCTGAGACTCAAATAAACACTTCAACATAAAATACTGGCTTGGCAAGCAGCAACTCTACCCACCGTGACACAAGGTTGGTCCATATCTTCTGTATTTTCTTAAATGATTCTCTAAATTATCTCTAAATTGTCAAACTTTTGTCCCTCCACTTAAAGGTGGAAATGGAACAATATGAATCTTGTTAGAAGAAGCTACTTTTTCTTTCTGCCAGAAGATTGTCATCAATGCATATATCACCCATCATTAGAGTGAAATTTTTACAATAAAAATATCTTCTAATGTTCAAAATGATGAAGTTATTTGCAAATAAAATGGCACCTTGAGACATGGCATTCCTGGGGGAGGCACTGGCTGCCCTTGGTGTGATGTCAAGATGACTTCTTTGAGCATCCTGCAAGTGCAGAGTGGACCCTCACCCTGGAGAGCAGGGAGGCAGCAAGCTGGGGGACTGGGTGCTTCTGTGGATGCTGGGTCCTTTGATAACCACCTTGGCAATGTGACATGTAGTGAACACCTACTGTGTGCTTGGCTCTGACCAGACACACCCTGTGCCCCTCCCCACAAGGAATTCACAACCTGGCAAGGAAGATACGTGGGGTTCCAGGGTGACTCCCAGTGGGAAGAGATGCCCATAGGAGAACTTCCAAATGGCCATAGACAATAGAATGAAGGGTAAAGTATAATTGGGTGCAGAAAAATGTTGAATTCCATGCATAGTTTCTTTTTTCATAACATACATTCCCTGTAAACCTTTTGGAGACCTGTCATATTTATCTGGGAGGTTCAGGGAGGGGAAAAGAGAGAATTACTTTATAGGATCAGGAAATCAGCTCATGGGGTCATGTGGTTACAAAGACTTAGGAATCTCAGGCTGGAGACTCAGGAGAGACATGGGTGTAAGTCCCAGTGTGAGTCTGAGACAAAGGCAGGAGAAGAAGGACGCCTTGACTCAAAGACAGCCAGGTGAAGAGAGAATTCCTCCTGCTCAGCCTCCCCTCCTACTCAGGCCTGCGGCAGAAGGGTTAGACTCACAGCCACAGAAGGGCAACTTGCAGTGCTCCTCAGGCCCAGTAACACCCAGCTGTAGGGTTTAACTCAGTGATGGCGCTCTACATGGCCAAGTGCTGGGGACACACACAAGTGCTGTTTCCCAGAGCGCTGCACTGCAGGCAGGCACTGGACAGGCAGCTCCCACGGGAAGTGAGATGGGAGCAGAGGTGGAGGAGGAGGGTGGTCTCAAAGGGAAAAAGTCCAGGGACAGAATTTGGGCAGAGGGACAGCATGTGCAAAGTGTTCCCACCGTGAGAGAGCTTGGCCTTCGGGCGGAACTATGAGCAACGGACACAAGGCAACCCACCAAGCCTGCAGTTTACATGTCATCCTGAAACCAATGGGGACCCTTGGATCAGATGTAAGCCACAGAGTGGCATGTCCCAGTGGGGGAACTCAGGAAGGTCATTCTGACACGAATGACCTTGATGCCCTGGAGCCTGAGCCAGGCACCCTGACCCTGTGAATCCATGAAATGGGATGAAAGGGAGCATGGGTCACTGGGGATTTTTGCTAACACACTTCCCAGGGACCAGCACTGTAGTGCAGTGGGAAAGCTGCCACTGTAACACCCACACCCCACAGGGGCACCAGTCTGAGTCTCAGCTGCTTCACTTCCAATCCAACTCCCTGCTAATGCACCTGGGTAAAGCAGAGAAAGATGGCTCACTTGGAAGGCCTAGATGGAGTTCCAGTCTATTGGTTTCAGCCTGTCCTAGGTCTGGCTATTGAAGTCATTTAGGGAGTGAATCCATGGATGGAAGACCTTTCTCTGTCTCTCCCTCTCTCTCTGTCTTGTTCTGTCATAAATCTGCCTTTCAAATAAATAAATCCTTAAAATATTTTCCAGTTCCCAGGTGCTAGTGTGGCCGAGATGGCTGGGTCACTGGCTGGCTTGGTCACTGAGAGCTGTACATTTATAGACCAGCCCCTGGACGTCCAGGATCTCACTGGTACAGGCCTGTCCCACTTGTGCCCCATGCACACAGCCAAATCGGAGGCACCCATGTCCATCTGTAAGTGGAAGCAGGGGAAACCAGCAGGTGGCCAGGTTGTGACAAGGCCACATGTTGTCCTGACCCTGCGATAAACATTTAAGGAACAGAGTGTCACAGGATGTGTCCAGCCATTATCTCCGCAGGGCCCAGCTCTGCCCTGTGAGCAGACAATGGTGTGTGGGTGGGGGGGACAGGATGGGGCAACGGTTTGCTTCAGGAAACACCCAGTGGCTGGGGGCTCTAAGTCACTCATCTGGAGCAGCACAGGCTTCATGTAATCACCTCCAGGTCTGCCTGGAGGGTAGACATGATCTTTGTTACCCAGGAGTCCAGCTAAGGGAATTCAACAGAGCAGAAACTCCAGCAGGTAACACTGCACTTCAAGACAAATTCAACAGTCAAGCAGCCTGAGGGAGGGATAACCATGAGGCCTCTGTCCATGGGGATGTGCCAGGCTGCTGCAGACAGTAGACAACTGTGTGGGTGACCTTTGTGTTCCTCGCCCATGCAACTCATCTCCAGCACCCTCATCACTGTGAGCACAGAACCTTCCAGAGCCTGGCCAGGGCTAGGTCTTGTGTGAGATGAATCATGTGCTGATCTTATTTTCACACTGTCTGTTCCTATCATACCATGGTTTATCCCATGCTTCAGAGAACCCTGTCTCTGGGCTGGGACTCAAGTTTCACAGCCTGGGTCTTTGACCCTGTCTTGCTCCATGACCTTGGCTCTGTTGCTTCTGCTCTCAGGCTTCAGCCCTGACCTTGGTCATACTCTGCCTGCCTTATTGCCAAGTGGGGCACTCAGGAATGGAGGCTCACTTTGGTTGCTGGGGAGTCCCAGGCCCTAAAACATAACTGGTACTGTTGAATCCAACTGAAGAGAACTGAAGTCAGGAACCGGCCTTGGGGTTCAGCAGGTGAACGGATTGCTTGTGATACTGGCATCCAATAGCAGCCATGTCCTGACTCATGTCCACTCATGTTTAGCTCCATGCTAAGGTCCATGGGAAGGCAGAAGAAAGTGGGCCGAGTCCCTGAGTCCCTGTTGCCCACATAGGAGTACCCGGCTGGAGTTCCAGGCTTCAACCTGGCCAAGAGCAGGCCATTGTGACCGTTTGGAGACTGAACCAGGAGATGGAAGATCTCTCTGTCTCTCTTTCCTCCACTTTCTAGCTCTGCCTTTCGAATAAGTTAATAAATCTTTAAAAAAACCCACAAAAAGCTGAATTAAAGTGAATACCCCTTGATGGCACAGAACAGCCGACCGTGGGAGCCAGATGCAACTGCCAAGCCGTGCAGTGTAGTCCTAGCCTCTCAACGCTTCCTCTCCCTCCCCTGGCTCTCTTTCTCCATGCGAGTACAAAGGGGCCAAGCAAGGCATTCTCCCTCCCAGGGCACACTGCCTCTGCATCCTTTCAGCAGTGCCAAAATAATTCCAGCTCTTTGTGTTTGAATCAGACCTCTCCTTCAAGTTCCAACCTTGTTTGGTCTCTGCCCACCAGCATTCCCATGACAACTCCACATCATCACAGGATGCATCATCCCACTCCCACCTCTGTTGGGCTGTGCTCTGCCTAGGACACAGAATAGCATGCTCTGCAACAGGGACTTATCCCACAAGGTCAAGGTGCACATGTCCCCCCAAACCTGCTGCTCCTCGACCAGCCTCATCAGAAAACCTGAGGTCCATCTGGACCTTCCCTGCTGAACACTGAAGTGCTAGGCTGACTCTTGAGAGTGGAGAGTAATGAGCAGCTCCTGAGTGTAGTATTTGCACATCAGTAATAAACTCCGTTTTTGCAAGCTGAGAATGATAATTTGAAAAAGACACAGTGCAGAATTGATCTGAAAGTGCACTTTTTCAGCACAGCCCATGAATATGTGCTGAGATGGCCAGATTGCAAATTCTGAACTCATCACAGGTTTTGCCAGATGTGGCATCTCCTTTCCTGACATGCTGGTCTTGCCCACAGCCAATCCAGACCAGACTGTCCATCCATCCTACCTGCTTGCCTGTAAGGATAGAATCTCCTGGAATGGCTACTGAGTATCCCAAAGCCCAAAATCCAGTTGCTTCTTCCCTCACCTGCAAATTTGAACATCAGAAATGTAGAACCCTGGGCCTTGCTGATGCAGTCAATGAGCCTGGAATGTGGGTGTGCAGCTGTCCACAAGGGACCTGAGGCAGGTACAGCAGCCCAAGGGGTCCTTCCAGGGATGTTACCCTTTCCTAGCTGATGCTCAGGATGGGAGCTGGTTCTTAAGTGTAACTGGAGCTGCTTGCAAGCCTCAACTCTGTGACATCCCCTGCTACCCACTCTCTAGCCATTATCAGAACCACTAATGGACAGACCAGCCAGCTCGTTCCCGGGGGCAGGGAGGTCATTCATGAAAGGCACTAACATAGGCCAGGAAATACAATACAAGGTATTTCCCGGGATGTACCTCAAAGATCCCACCACACAGGGCAGAGGGGAATTCTCTGATAACCTGCAGATCTGGCAGTAACACAACACACCTTCCGCATCAGCCAGTGAACTGCCGAGGAAACCCATTCCAGCTGACACAGCGGAAAGGAGGTTCATGACGTTGCAGGAAGTACTTAGGAGAATCCCTGGGCTGGATGCAGAACTGCATTGGAAAATGAGCAGCACCATGGCAAAGCAGGTAAAGCTGTTGCCTGCAATGCCAGCATCCCATGTGGGCACTGGTTTGAGTTCCAGCAGCTCCACTTCCAATCCAGTTCCATGCTAATGGCCTGGGAAAGTAGTGGAGGATGACCCAAGTGCTTGGATCCTTGCCACACACACAGGAGATCCAGAAGAAGCGCTGGCTTTGGCCTGGTCCGGCCCTGGTTGTTCTAGCCATTTTGGAAATGAGACAGAAGATAAAAGATCAGTGTGTATATGTGTGTCCCTCCCTCTCTGTTAGCTCCTTCAAGTAAATAAATAAACCTTTTTAAAAAGGGTATTGTCAAACTCAAGGCCAAAAAATAAATATCTGAGGACATTCAAGAAATTAGTGTTGTCATTCACCATCTCCTCTCTTCTTTAAAGCGGGGAAGGGGTGATATTTTTTATTGTAAAGGCAGAATTGCACAGAGAGCAAAAGATAGATAGATGGATAGACAGACACACACACATACATACATATGTGTGTGTGTGTGTATATATATATATATATATATATATATATATATAGAGAGAGAGAGAGAGAGAGAGAGAGAGAGAGAGAGAGAGAGAATATCTTCCATCTACTGGTTCATTCCCCAGACTGCCACTATGGCTGGATCTAGGATTGCCTGAAACCATGAGTCAGGAGTCTCTTTTGGCTCTCCCACATGGTGTAGGGTCCCAAGGCTTTGGGCCATTCTCTGCTGCTTTCCCAGGCCACAAGCAGGGAGCTGAATTGGAAATGGAGCAGGAGCCAGCAGCCATATGAGATGCTGGTGCCACAGGTGGAGACTCAGCTTGCTATGCCAAAGCACCAGCCCCCTTCCCTTCTCTTTAAGTAAACATCAAGCCTTCCCTTTTGAACCTGAGTTAAACTATTCACCTGCCTTAGGTCCTCCTCTGTGTCTTAGGACCTGACTGTGTCCTGGTGGTAAGTTCATTTGTTTCAGTCCAGGAAGGAGGACCTCAGATCCTGACAGTGGGGAGTTCTGAGCCGATGCCCAGGAATGTGTCCCAGAGCAGGCTGGGGTCAGAGCCTGGTCTCTGAACCCTGGACGGCCACAATAGAGGGTTCTGCAGGAAGAGCTGGAAGCTGAGGATGTGTGGAGAGCATTATGGTCAACACTCTCACCTATGTCTTGCACCTGCAAGCCCCACAAAGGTTGCCTGGGACTAGGGGTCACATGGCTGGACACCCCACACCCTGTCTTGTCCATAGCAATCATCTGCAGGTGAAATTATGAATGCCCAGCTGTGGGCGTATGGCCAATAGTGGAAAGTCTAGTTAAGACGCCCACATCCCACATCCTAGGGCCTGGGTTTGAGGCCTGGCTCTGGCTTGGACCCCAGCTGCCTGCTTATGCCCACTCTGAAAGGCATTAGTGAGGGCTCCAGTGGCTGGGTCCCTGCCACCACACAGGAGACCTAGACGAGTTCCCAGCTCCAATCCTCACAGGTATTGTAGACCTGAACCAGGGGATCAGAGCTTTCACTTATGCTTGCTCTCTCTTTCCATCCTTCAAAAAAATCTTTAAAAATCATCTCTTAAAAATAATACAGGCACCAAGTCTGCCAGAGAGAGCGAGCCAGCACCCTGTCTGGATCATGGAGAACCAAGCAGGAGCAGTCTGTAGACCATTTCCAAGTGCAGGGCAGGACCAACGTGGCTTCAAAGAGGCCTGTCAATCAGCTTTTGCAATGGACCACTGCACACCAGCCACTCCCGGCAGACAGCTCTTCCTGGCTTGCATCCGCATCTGCTGCAGGTCAACTTAGCTGTTTGATCTCATCTGCATTTCAGGAGCCACACAAAGTAAGGGTACCTGATGGTAGTCCCTTCCACGGGCAGGAAGGAGTAAGAAGGGACAGCCACAGTACAAATTCCCCATGGTCCCATAAATTGCATGATGTGCACGCGCCCCCTGAGTGTGCTCAGTGACGACATCATGGACGAAGGCCTCTCTCAGAAGGTGCCATTGCCACATAGCAGCGACAACCGTGCCCAGTAATTCCGCCAGCTCCCTCGCAGAACTGGCTCCTGCTACCTCCCCTAGCCTCCGTGTTACTCAAGGAAGTCACATGGCCAATCCTTGATGTCCGTGGAGTAGAAAAATCATCTTCTCACAAGTAGGCCACGAAATAATGGGACAAGCGGCCCCATTGTGATCTCACCTCTTTGCTGCCTGAGCCATGTCCCTTGGAAATCAAAGCCCCTCTGTTGTGCTCTTGCTATGTATTAATTTACAAGCTCCCTAGTGTAGCTCCAACTGCTCTGTGAGGCCAATAATATTGAGTCTGTCCATTTCATAGATGAGGAAACCAAGTCTTACAACTGTAAACAACTCGTCTTACCATAGAAGGCAGCAAACCAGAATAGAGCTTAGCTAAACTCTGTCATTGCCCTCCCCATGGCTCAGTGCCTTCCTGCCCAGCCCCTTGCCTGCATTCATGGCCATGAGTAGTGTCGGGCGTGGTTGCAGACTCGCAGCAATGGCACTGTTTCTTTCCCTGCCAGCTCTGGTTGCTCCTTAATTCAGACTCACAAAGCCAACCCTGCAGCACCATGGCCAGCCCAGAAATGAGAACAAATGGGACTGTCAGCAGCTTCCTGCCACTTTGCTTTTTCATTTACTTAGAGTTAGGCAGCAGGGGTGGCAGGAGAGGAAACAGATGGCTCTGTGTGACAGATGGAATCTTCTTCAGTGATACGGGACAAGGGTTCAAGAGAAAGCACAGACTCCGTGGGACAGTGCACTACATGAGCACCCGTGCCTGGCCGGCGATCCTCCAAGTCAGCCAAACACAGGGCTGGGCACCATCAGGGCTGGGTCCTGCACTCTCAGGAGGACTCTGAGGCCAGGGGAGTATGAATGCCTTATGTTAACACCCACAGAGTGGGAAAGAGAACTCAGGTCTGAATTTGAGGAGGGCGGATTATATCCCACCTCCTGGGTAGGAGAGCAGGTGAAAAGGCAGCTAGGACTGGAGGGCTCTTAACTCCCAGAAGAAAAGCTACTGTTGGCAGACACAGCTACATTACAAAGGAGAAGAACCCAGAAAGTGAAAGGCCCTTTTGTTCCAGACACACCTGGTGCCCTGAAGCAGGATGGGAGGAGCAGGTGCTGGGCTCTGGTAACCAGAAAAGTAAGAATCTGGAGTTTCCCCAGGAAAGAACGCTGCCAACCCAGGAGGGAAGCAAAGAAGACATGGGGACCAGAATCCCAGAGCCTGTGACAGCAATGTCCAAGTTTTTCTCTGTTTCACACTGCAGAAAGCGGGGAAAAGGGCTGCATTTAAAATGCTACTTTTATTTATTCATTTGAAAAGCAGAATAGCAGAGAGAGAGAGAGAGGAGAGGTTCCATTCACTGGTTCATTTTCTCAAGGCCCACAACAGCCAAGTCTGGACCAGCCTGGAGCTCTATCCAGGTCACCTACATGGGTGACAAGGATCCAGGCATTTGAGCCATCATCTGCCATCTCCCAGGTGCACTAGCAGGAAGCTGGATCAGAAGTGGAGTAGTGATGATGCAAACCAGGCACTCCGATATGGGCTGCAGGAGTCTCAAGAAGTGGTTTAACTGGCAGCAGAGCTGTGTTGGATGTCTCATGAAGAGTGCAGGAAAGCAACATCGGTGGGGAAAGAGACGACCCAGCAACAGATGAACTCAGAGTCAAAGGTGACCCTGGGAGAGTTCTCAGGATTTGCAGAAATCTTTGGAAGCATTTGCATTTTCTCAGAACAGAGAGAAGAGGTCTGAATTCAAATGATCATAAAAGGCTGTATGTGAGGGGTGGGGCTATGACACAGCCCTTAAGATACCACTGGGAACACCCATGGCCTACAGCAAAGGATCTGAGTTTGAGTCCCAGCTCTTCCCCTTCTAATCTAGCTTCCTGCTAACATGCCTGGGAATCAACGGCCACCATGGCTCAAGTGCTTAAGCACCTGCCCACCCACATGGGAAGACCAAGATGGAGTTTCAGGCTCCTGGCGTCGGCCTCTGCAGCTCTAGCTATTGCGGGTATTTGAGGAATGAACCAGTAGATGAGAAAGCTCTTTGTGTCTGTCTGTCTCTCTCCTTCCACCTTTCAAACAAAAGGAAAAATAATTTAAGGCTGTATGTAGGATATAGAATTTTGAAAAACATGTGAAAGATTTAGATGGAAAAACTGCTCTCTTCTCTAGCAGTCAACTCCAGAGTGGGCAGGTTAAGGACAAGCAGATGCAGTGGGGGACCCAGCTACAGGTCCCATCCTTGACTCTGTACCATCGCCACCTTGACCTTGGAGAGCTGAGACTGTTACAGTTCCTGTTTTCCATAAGAAGGGGACAGTGGCTTGCCCAAGGCCACTGGGCTTATAAGCCAAGGATCCAGGATGTAGTCCCACCCTATGCCCCACCCCCCCAACACACCTACACAAGTGAGCTGCCAGCCCTTCTTCCATGAAACATGGTCCCACTTGGACATGCTAAACCTGAAGGCAGGAGGAGGTCTCTGTCTTCACTGACAATGGTTTTGCTCACCTGCCCCCATGGGAGCCACACAGGCAGCACACTTTCCAAGCTCAAAGCACATCTCAGGGTCTCCCCAGGGGTGTTTTTGGCATTGAGGATCCTGGAAGCAGGTTGCAAACTGAAACCCTTTTGCCCCAGCAGGGAGCAAGCCTCTACTCCCCATCGGCCTCACATGGCACCTGCTGAAACCCCAAAGTCCATCGGTTCTTGTGCACATGAGGGGCAGCCACCCTGGATCTCCAGGAACCCCAGAGAAGTGTTAGAGACACTCCCCGCCACACCACCACCACCATTGGCTGCCTGTGGTTGGTGGCAGCTCGCTTTGCAGTGAAAGGGTGGGTCAATTACAGGCACCTCATTTGTAATCATTATGGCTGTTGTGGCGTCAGTTCTGTTGATTGCTGGGGTGAAGAAGCCCCTAATCAGTGGAGGAGCTAGAGAACTCCTTTTGTCTGCAAGCAGCCCAGCTTGCCCCCACCCCCAAATGATGCTGGGAGAAGGGGTGTCAGGAGCCAGTGCCCCTTGCCCTCTGTACCTAGCAACCTGTATGAAGTCCCAAGGGTTTGATCTGATTTTGTTTTTCTAGGTTGCAAGGGAGGTGGGGTGGACAACAGAGTTTAGAAGGCAATCCCATTCCTGAAGGGACCCTCGACAGTTCATTACGCCCGCTGCCACACAGAACCGTGCTGGAGCCTGTTCGCAGCTTTTCTCACTCTTGACGCACAGACAGGTGGGGACGTTTTGATTTGGACTGCCCGGTTTTATCCCCCAGGGAAACTGCTTCCCTCCGGCTCGCATGATAATTGAATTTCATGGATGGAATCTTCCACATACTTCTCAATTAGGGATGCGTGCAGGCAGCGAGATTTTTCAGGTGCCAATCTAGGATTGTCACTCTCTTTTTACCTTTAAATTAATCTCCTTAATTTCCGCCAGCCCGAAATCCGGCTTTGCTAAAAAGCATTATTTTGACTTAAACGCTCTAATCTGTTTGTCGTAAACTGGGTACAGCTGAACATCGTGTATACCGGAGCCTTCCTCATTAATCACAGCTGACAAGAAGTCAGAAATCAAGAGGCAAAATTGTCTCCAAAGGCAGAGTGGGGAAGGAGGAAAAGCAGCGGGGGGCGGGGAGGGCGGATTCTAGCGGGGCTGGGAGGGCCGGCTCTGGTCCCAGCCCCTGGCCTGTGGTCCTGGGTGAGACCCTGCTAGCTGTGGGGACGACAGAAAGGCAGAAGCAGATAGCGTTGGGATCAGATCCGCAGGGCCCTTATGGGACCTTTCTCTGGGCCTTTAGGGGGATCTTTCTCAACGCTCACAGAACAATTTGAATTACATATTTTGGATGCAAGCATATTTGTTCAAATCCATGCGCACACACTTTTCCCGTGAGCTTTTTCAAAGATCTGTCAAGTAGAGGTGCCAGCAGTTCTTCAATTATGCCAACCTCTTTTTCACAACAAACAATGGCGCAGCACATGGTCTTCTTGTCGGTCCATGGGACTCCTCAGGGTGGATTTTCTCAGAGCTACATTCCCCTAAGTGACATTGCTGGGTGACGAGCAACACCACCCAAATGACATGTCGGTACGGAAACGCGCAACCCTGGCACTCTTCAGAGAAGCTGGGGCTTTTAAGGCAGCATTTTCCAAAGTGAGGGAGGCAAGCTGATTTTAGGCAGAGAAGATACACAGCAGCCAGTGACACCACAGTGGCTCTGGTCCCTTTTAAGTCTCATCCTAGTGAGTGGCTGGGGAGGAGAGTGCCTCTTCAGTGCTCTCGCTAGTCTCCCAGGGTGACAGGGAACGCAGTGGCCCAGCTCTGCTTCTTTTTCAAGCAGTGGATCCAACAAGAATTCCATAAAAGACCGGCTGTGTACATGGTGGCGGTGTGAGCACTGACTTTGTTTTTGGCCCCACTTTCCCGAAGGAGCTGTCCTTGTTGGGGGCCAGGTCCCAGGGACCCAGAACTCTCTGCTCACCCAACCTGGGTCCCGGTGTGGAGATCTCGCTCTGTTCAAAGGAATGTCTGACCACCCTGCGGTGTCTGACCTGAGGGGCTTCGCTTCCAAGCATGCAGGAGATTGTTCCATTTTAAAACAAAGACAGACCTAGGCAAACCAGGATGACTGGCTCAGTTCACCCTTCTGGAAGCCAGTCCACCCCGAAGCCAGACCACTCTCCTCATCCACTCTCCTTGGGCCAGAATGATCTCTAAAGCCTTGATCTCACAAAGTGACACACTTCTAAACCCTGCTCTCAGCTCTGCACCACTGTCATGAGGTCTTATCCAGCCCCTGCCCTACCCTGTGTCTGGGCCAGGCCAGAAAGTTATGTCACCCCCTCCCCTCCTAGGCCATCACTCCATTCACCACCTTCTCCCCTGCCACGCTAGAGTTTGCCCACTGGAAGAACACGAAGAGGATCTCGAGCCACAAGCACCACCTCATTCTCCTCTGTACCTGCAGCCACGCATTCCTTCACTGAGTGACAGACCTGGGCTGGAGGTGGGGGAGGTGGCACCCTTGGGCCTCCCTCCTCTTTCTGAGATCAGACAAGATCGGGCGCGTTCAGCGTGGTATGGCTGTAGACTCCTCCTCTTTCTGATGGCTTGCTCTGTGCAGTCAGCTCTCCTGCCTCTGCAGCTCCCTGCTTCCCTCCCCATCCCTGACCCATGCCTTCTGTTTCCTGTAAAGCAGCATTCACCTCCCTCAGACGCTCTGCCAGACTGCCAGATCTGCAGGCAGTGGTGCCCTTTGTTCTGAGTGTACAGAGGATACGACACATCGTGGCTCATTTGAGGCACCACTGTCTGCATGCTGGCGTAACGTAAAATGGCACAAGCACCAAGCAGGATAGGGATTACCCACCACTCCCGTTATGCAGCTGAGGGAATCAAGGAACAGAGCTGTCAGCTGGCTGAGCCAAGGTCCCACAGACATGTGGGATGAAGTAGCTGGCTCAGAACCTCACACCCCTCCATGCTACCTCTCTGCTGCCTTAGTTGATGTCTGGGGCAGGGTCTGATACCCAGAACATGCTGAAACAATGGTGTGGGCTGAACTGAGGGATGCCCGTGGCACACTCCTGCCCCCAGGGAGTCACTGCATGGCAGAAGAGGTAGAGACATACAGGTTACGTGGATTGGACTAGGAGATTCACCAGTTTTGAAACAAAGATGGACCCAGGCAAATGAAGACAACTAATAAATTGAGAACAAGGTTCTGGGAACATGAATGTTTCTTGGCATCTGCCTTATTAAGACTCAGATCACCCAAATGGCTTGATGAACTATGAATGACATAGACTGCACTGTATGTGTCTGTTATGTTATGAAGTTTGACACATATACACCATGAAACCATAGCTCTAATCAAGGCAGCATAATTGTAACCCTCAAGAGATTCCCGCATTCTTCATAATCCCTTGCTCCTGTCCTTCCCCAACCCTGACACTCCTGACCCGCCTCCTGTCACTATGAATTCATTAACATTTACTAGAATGTCGTATAAATGGCATCATCAGTGTATGTTCTTGCTGTCTGGCCTCTTTCACTCAACAGTTATTTTAAGATTAATTTTCAGAGTCATCTGTGCTGTTTGTATCATAGTCCATTCCTTTTTATTGCAGCGTAGTATTCTGTTGTATGGATGTGCCATCAATTCTCAACCCATGATGATGGTTGAATAATGCTGTTGTGAGCACTTGGGTATAAGTTTTTTAATGACCATGTGATTTTACTTGTCTTGGAAAAATACTCATGGTTGTATTATTTGATTGATAAAAGCTTTTAAGAAAGTCAAATAGTAGAACCACTTTCCATCCAACCCAGCACTTGGAATGGTCACTCTGAGATACCTCATTATGGCTTCTAATTTGCATTTATAAGGATTAAGAACCATGATCATCTTTTTTTTTTTGATTTATTTATTTTTTATTTGAAAGTCAGATTTATAGAGCAAGTGAGAGACAGAAAGATCTTCCATTCCCTGGTTCACTCCCCACATGGCTGCAATGGCCAGAAGTGAGCTTATTCCAAGTTACAAGCTTCCTCTGGGTCTTCCCACACAGGTGCAGGGTCCACGGCATTGCGCCATCCTCAACTGCTTTCCCAGGCCACAAGCAGGGAGTTAGATGGGAAGTGAAGCAGTCAGGACATGAACCAGCACCCATGTGGGATCCTGGCACTTGAAGGTAGAGAATTAGCCAATTGAGCCAACGCACTAGGCCCAATCATGATCATCTTTTCACGTGCACATCTGCTATCCCTCTTTGTTCTCTGATGAAGCAATCCTCCAACTCTTTGATCCACTTTTCAGTTGAGTTCTTCATTTTCTTCTCCTTGTGCTTAGAGCCTTCTCTGTCTATTCTCGCCTGCGACCTTTTCCAGCTTGGTGCAGCTGTCTCCCAGCCTGCTGGCTTGCCTCTTTGTGATCATCACATTTAACTTGGTTAAATCAGATACGTCAAATTTCCTTTCATGGACTGTGCTTTTGGTAACATATCTAAGAAATCTTTGCTGAATCCAAGGTCATGAAATTGTTCTGTTATGCTTTCTCCTGGGGGTGGAAAGTCTAGTTTTAGGTTTTACATTTAGCTCTATGATACACTCAGTTTTTAAATACATGGCAGAATATGGCTCCAAGTTGTGATGATTCACATATGTGTGTCCCTGCCATCCACGTGGGAGACCTGGACTGAGATCCCATCCTCTGGCATAGGCCTCGCCCAGCTCCACTGTTGCAGACATCTGAGGAGTGAGCTAGTTGCTAGGAGGTACTGCTTACTTCTCCTTCCACCTGTCCCTCTGCCTCTCTGATGAATCTATAGTTTTTATAAAAAAGATTTATGTATTCGAAAGTCAAGTTATAGAGCCAGGAAGCGACAGAGAGATCTATTCACTGACTCAACTACCCAGATGTACACAATGGCCAGGGCTGGACCAGATTCAAGCCAGGAGCCAGGCTCTGTCAGGGTCTCCCACGTGGCTGACAACAGCCCAAACATATGGGCCATCACGCCCTTCTCAGGGAGTTGGTTGGAAGTAGAGTAGCTGGGACATAAACTGGCATTCATATGGGATGCCAGCATTGCAGGCAGTGGTTTTGCCCACTTTACCACTATATCAGCCCCTAAATAAATTTTTTCAAAGTTACATTTTCTCCACAGGTACCACTGCATCTTGATCAGAAGTCAGTTATCCAGATGCGTGTGTGCGTGCTTTTTTAAAGGTGTATTGATTGACTTGAAAGGCAGCTTGACACACAGTGAAACTGCGAGAGACAGAGAGATCTTCCATCTTCTGGTTACCTCCCCAAATGGCCACACAGCCAGGTCTGGGCAAAGCCACAGCTATGAGCCTTGAGCTCCGCCAGGGTCTCCTACATGGGTGGCAAGGTCACCCCATTGCCTTGTCAGGCAAATTAGCAGGGAGCTGGATAAGAAACAAAGCAACTAGAACTCGAATTGACACTCCAAATGGGATGTAGTGTCGCATGCAGCAGCTTAACCTACTGTGCCAAAACACCAGCCCCTGAAGTGACCTTCTTTGTCTCTGAAATGCGCCTGTTTGCTCTTTTTTTTTTTTTTAAGATTTATTTATTTTTATTGGAAAGTCAGATATACAGAGAGGAGGAGAGAGAGAGAGGAAGATCTTCCATCCATTGATTCACTCCCCAAGAGGCCACAACGGCTGGAGCTGAGCCACTCCGAAGCCAGAAGCCAGGAACTTCCTCTGGCTCTCCCATGCGGGTGCAGGGTCCCAAGGCTTTGGGCCATCCCAGGCCACAAGCAGGGAGCTGGATGGGAAGTGGAGCTGCCGTGATTAGAACTGGCACCCACATGGGATCTCGGGTGTGCAAGGCAAGGACTTTAACCACTATGCTATCACGCCAGGCCCCTGTTTGCTCTTCATACTGCCAACTTAGCTTTCTTCCTTTGGGCTGGTAGTTAGCATGGCGATTTTTTTTTTTTTTTAAATCAACTAGGTACTATTAACCTGTCTATGTCTTTCCATCTTGAGAGTTTGACATTCAGCATTTAGTTAAGGTTATTTTTTATCCAATCTGACCATCTCTGCATTTTAATTGGAACACTTAAATCCTTGTCACTTACAGTGCCTGTTGATATGGTTAGAATTAAATAGCCCTTGCCCTTGACTTCTTCATTTATAAGAACCATACAAGACTCCAGTTGTAGGTAATGGCCTACGTTGCTTTGTGCCCAGACAAATGTTATACCACTGGAAGAAAAGCAGCCAGTAGCTGATGGGCATCCTGGGCCTGGTTAATGCCAAATCTGTGTGAACTGTATCAGTGTGCCAGCACAGTTACATATCCTATTTTTAAATTTTATTTATATATTTTTTAAAGATATGTGAGGGAATTTGGCAATGTGGGCCCCAGCCAAGCTAGTGCTGGCCCGGCCTGCATAGCTCCATTTGGTACCGGGCACCTTATGTGCTCCTGGGCTCAGGAACTGTGGATCGACCAGGGAAAGGGGAAAGGGGATGTATGGGAGGGAAGACCAGGTGAGGAATGACTTCTGCGGGACCTCCGTTGACAAGGCCTCTGTATTTGCTGGCTGTGGAATGCATGTGTCTCTCCCCTTCCCCAGACATAGGAAAAAGAAAAAGAAAATTCAGAAACAGTGGTCTCACCACTTTGCCCTAATCCTCAACCCTTTCCCCCTAATCAACTATGTAAACACTATCAAAAATAAAACTTAAAAAAAGTTAAAATAATTGACCGAAGGAAAATATAGCAGTTGTGAATTTATACAAAATCATGTAAAGCTCTAGAAATGGTGATTGCATGACAAATATATACATTTTTTTCTGTATTTAAAATTCTCTTAAGACAATTTGCTGTTGATATAAAAATTAGGTCATGTGGGGTATAAAAATAAAATGCATATATGCAAAAATATCTAACAATAAAAAATAGCACATGTAAGTATGCTTTAAATGGTTCTCTCTCGCTTCCTTTTATTTTATTTTTCTTAATTTATTTTATTAGAAATGTAGAGTTCCAGAGAGGAGAGACAGAGAGAAAGAGCTTCCATTCATTTTGTCCTTGTTTTTAATATTTCTGTTGAGTGCTGAATTCACAGTTGATAGAGGAGATCTTTCAGTACCTCGGAGAATATCCACTGTCTTCTCACTTGGTAGTGTTTCAGATGAGAAATCGGCTGTCATCGTCTTCTTGCTACTCTGTGTTGATGGCTACCCAGGGCACTGGAGGTGAGGGTCTGGTTCCTCTCCAGACCCAGCATGTCGCCCAGGCTTCAGCACGGAACAGGAGGGGCCACAGGAGCCAGTTACATCACCGGCCTGGCAGGATTCCTTCCAACGAATGACACACCTGAACGGACATTCGTTACCTAATTAGGGCATAGACAGCCCCTTTGCCAGCCCATGTGTCTAGAAGGGTATAAAACTCCTCAATAAGTATCTCAGCCGCTGTTTTCATTCCCCCTTCTTCCCTCTGTGCTGCGTGAATGGGGTCCAGGAGCGGATTTTCCAATAAGGCTTCCGTTACAACTTTGGACAACTTGCTGATATTTTTCCACCAGTGGGCGCTCAGCGGGCATCATCTAACATAAATAATCCTTTCTCATCTTGCTGCTTTTTAAAGTTTTTCTTAATGATTTTGAGAAACTTGATTGTAATCTTCCTTGATGTCATTTTTTCATGTCTCTTGCTCTGGGGGCTTATTGAGCTGCTTGAATCTACAGTTTAAATCTATCATTGTTTGTAGTCTGGGACTGTGCTTTGTAAGATTTTACACTTTTAACATTTATCAGCAACTGTCTTGTGACCCAGCACTTGGTGTACCCTGGTGAACCACAAGAGAGAAGAGAAGCAGCCTGCAGCTGCTGGGTCCCCAAAGACTTGGGCATAGTGTCTTTGATGTCCGTGTTTTTTGCTACCACCATTCTGCCAATTACATAGAGTATAGCAACCATGGTCATGGATTTGTTTACTTCTCCATTTAGTTGTCAGGTTTTGCTTCATACATTCTGAGATTGGGTTATTATGCACACTCACATTTGCCATTTTCTTGTCCTGAAGAATTGGACATCATCTTTGTGACAGAGGGTATTTGTCTACTGCTACCTCATATCTTCAAGTCTGTGCTATCTGATGTTAATATAGCCACTTCAGCTTTCTGATTAGTGCTTTTTCTATCAAGTTATCTGTGTTCATGCTTAAATAATCTCTCTTTTTTTCAAAAAGAAAGATTTATTTATTTTTACTTGAAAGGCAGAATTACAGAGTGGGAAAAAAGGAGGAGGAGAAGGAAACGAAGAAGATGAAGAAGAAGGGCAGGAGGAGAAGGAGGAGGAAGGGAAGATGAGCAAAAAGAGAGATCTTCCTTGGAAGACACCAAACTCCCATCACTAGAGGCATCCAAGCATGCATTCATTCACACATCCTTATGGAGACTTCAAAGGCCAGAAGCTGGCTGGCCTACACACTCAGCCAGGGTAGTGAACAGAACAAAGTTTCCTTGTTGGCGTGGGGGGGTATGTATGAAATCATCCCACAAACATCCCAGCAGTTATTCTGCAAGGGATTTACCCTGTCAGAATTGGAGAGCAGGATAAAATATCTCCTAGCTCAGAGACAAAACAGAATCCCTGCAAGCTCCTTGTAAGAGACGGCTCCTATTGTGTTACTGTCTCTGCAGTTTCACTTAGTCATGCTCAGAAGGCCTAGAAGTAATAAATATCTTTACATTTTCATTTATGTATATTATTCATTGAGAGAGAAAAGACTGGGCTGGGACCCAAGCCAGAAGCTTGGCACTCCATCCAGGTCTCTTAGTTCTGCTGGGAGAGCAGGGTAAACAGGGGAGCCACTCATCAGCTGCTGTGCCTGCTACCTCCTTAGCAGGAAGTTGGATCTAAAGCAGAGAAGCCAGGAGTCAGCAGGCAGCCATCCCACACAGAGTCTTCACTCCTAGACCAAACACCTGCCCTGAGATTATTATCGCTCTATTATTCATCCAGCTCACATTTTCTGGGAACACAACCTGGTCTGGGCAAGGAGAAAAGTGTGACATAGGATCTTGTCCTCCAAACAGATGACCTTGCAGCTAACAGACCATCCACCCACAGTCAACTGGGTGCCTGAGGTCATTGGGGTGATCACTGGGGGGTCACTGCCCCAGGACATTGGGGTGTGTGGGAGGGAGAAAGTTCTTGGAGATGGTGGGTGAGAGGGTGAAAGGGAGTAAGTGAAGGAGACTAGAGGCAAAGTGTCAACCATCCAACTTCTCAAACACACACACACACACACACACACACACACACACTCCAGGAATATCAACTAATGGGGAGGTGTCTTCTCCCTCTCACCTCCTCCCTACCTCCTGGGCCCACCCCCTTCCCATTACAGGGTGGTTTAGCTCAGCTGGGTCCCTTAGCCAATTAACACTCTTTGCATCTGAAAAAGCTCACATCAGCTCCTCTGAGGTGTTAGAGATCAGAGTAATTAAGGTCTCTTTCTAATGCAAATCTAAAGCAGAAATTGAATGTTTGTCTTCTTGGGAAATTTGGGTTCCGAGTTGTATAGGGGAGCTTAGTGAAATGCAGCAAGGGGCGGCAACGGCTCCTGGCTCCAGGAGCTGGAAGGCAATTTGTCTGGCTGCACTCCAAAGCTATTTGATTTGATTAAATCAGAATGACTCTGCCAAGCAGCCACAGAGATCCTCTTCAGAAGAAAAGCAGTCCCAGCTCTCCCCCAGGTCTCGGAATAAAATCGGAACCCCTCACTGCACTCTCCAGGTGCCTTGTACAAAGCACCTGCCCCCTTTGATGGTTTTGCTCACTGCCTGGCCTTGCCCACATTATTGGGTAAACATAAATCCCTTGTCCCAGGGAAGACCAGATTGACTGAAATCTGCAGGTGAATTTTGCAATGTGCACTTGAGCCATTCAGAAATGGGTCCAAATCCCAAATTTCCGTGTCTTCCCCCCCTCCCCAAGCCATCTTTCCCTCCTCTGCCCTATGTGCCCTGTGACAGTGCCCTAGAATGGGCTGTCCTTGACCTCTAGCACCTCTGGGATATGCTCCCCTGGACAGCAGCTAACTACTTACTTCCCAGCCTGCCCTCTTAACCTTACATGGCTGGATTCTAAGTCAGATGCTCACAAACATACCCTCCCAAGTCCAGAGAAACTCAGCCAGCCATGGAGGCCCACAGAAACCACACTTTATATGTTTATGTTGTTCCTGCCTGTTTCTATTGTCCCAATGGAAGACATGCCCCAGTGCCCACCCATCTGCAACACCCAGAGTAGCACCTGGCATTTGTTCGATGGGTGTCCCTGGAACAGAAATGTTCTGAGTACATGGTTTGCTGAAACTGCCTGTACAGGGGCAAGAAGCTGGCACGGTGGGCACAGGAATGGGCAAGCCAGGAACCAACCTTCAAAAAGGGACACACAGCCTAGAGGGTACCTCCAATACCCAGAGGATGCACTTGTTCTTTCAGATGTTAGCTGAAGCTATGTGTTATGGGATGAGAGTGAGATAATGCCAGACATGTCTAGGTTTTATTAAGGAGTCTTTATTAACCAAGCTTGGTAATAACAGGGCCCACTCGAAATAGCAAATCACAAGTCCATATTGCAATCCAGTCAATCATAACCCCAAGAGGAACAAATGGTCTTTACCCTGAAGTTCATCTATTAAGTTAAAGACCTATGTCGCATCCTCCCCAACAATATAAGTTATTCTAAGAGATATCCTATGCAACGAGCACCTGGACACACAAAGCTGCAGACATTCACCTTTCGCTGGCTTTTCTGCCCACATTTCACTACTGCTAGGCATCACCTCTCCTGGAACTCCCAACAGTACACAAATTAGAAATGCAAAGCATCTTAGCATTGCTGTCTCCATTGTCCTGCCCAAGCAGTAAACAGAGGGTGAGGAATACAGACACACAGGGGCCATGCTCAGGGGATTTTGTCCTGGAGGCCAAGAGTCAGAAAGCTGGAGCAAGGGAAGCATGCGACCAAGAGAGCAAGCCCTTCCTTATCATGAGCCTTTATAGGGGCCTGTGAAGGGAGTGGTTATACAACAATGCAACACTGTCCCCTCTCAGAGGATAGGTGAGAGTCACAGGTGGGCAGGAAGGAACACCTAGGTGGTGGGGGAGTGACTTCCAAGCTCGTGACCCTGAACTAGCTGACTACCTCACTATAAGGGAGCCTTGACCTTCCAGGGGAGATGGAGGTGGGACTGTGGTCAGGCTCTTCACAAAGCCCTCCCTTTCGCATGGGTAAACATACTTGCAGTATAACCCAGTGTCCCCTAAGGAGGTTCTGGTGTGGGTAGCCCTGGAAGGTGCACTGGGAAGAGGCCTAGACCTGCAGGTGATACAGAGAGAGGATGGCTCTCCTCCGAAGGGCATGCAGGCTCCAGGCTGAGCAGGCACCACTGGAGGTCAGTGAGTGCACGGAGGTACAGCCAAGGGCAGGCTCCTTCCCCAGTCCCCATGGTGAACATTGCTTTGTCTGCCAGTGTGACATTAGCTCAGGAGACTCAGGGATTAGAGTTGGCAAAGTCCTCTGTCTGACCACCTCCTTCTCCTCCCACCCTCACAGCCACCAGGAGCCTGATAAGAAGCCAGTGAATACTGAAATCTAGAAAGGTGGTTTTGTGTATCTCCTGGAAATGGATGGGTGATGACCCAGTCTCTGGGAGATGCGGTTTGCCTCACCCCTTCCTTGTGCCTCCACTGGGCAAAGCGGAACATGAAGAGCAGTGAGGAAAATGCAGTTTGCCAGCTCTCCAGCCCTTCCCTGGGTACCCACGCCTGCAAGCCACATGGCAGCGTGCGTCACGAGACATCACAAGGCTGTCCTTGCAGTGCACAGAGGAGCAACTAGAGGCCCGAAGTCTTTCCTCCACCTGGTCTTCCCAAGCACATGTGCCTGACACATGACCCTGGACTGCCTCTCTGAGCTTCTGGCTCACTCTGATGTCAACATGCCAAAGTGGACATCAGCCCAAGCTTTGTGGGCAGCAGTGCTCACGCCATGCTGTGGAAGCCATCACAGTGCTCTGACATTTTAGCCCCCCTGGAAATGAAATACAATGCAATCACTGGGAAAGAAACCAGTCCCAGAGCAGGGGAATGCGTCCCTAGTCCAGGGAGCTATTCTGAAAGAAATGTTAAAAATTGGATTTAGTGTAAATATTCTGCAACAAGACACACTTCTGTGCACTGGGAACATAAGTGGTTGCTTTACCTTTTCGTTATGAACAAACATTTTAAAAGACTGTTTGTTTTGAAGGTAAAATGACAGAGAGGGAAAGAGAAAGAGAGAGGCTTTTCTATCTGCTGGTTCACTTCCCAAATGGCTACAACAGCAGATCTGGGCCAGGCCAGTCCAGGAGCTAGAAACTCCATGCTGGTCTTCCCCATGGGTGGCAGGGGTCCCAATACCTAGGCCATCTTCTGTTGCTTTCTCAGGTATAGCAGGAGACAGCTGGACTGGAAGCACAGCAGCCAGGATTTGAACCAGCCCTGTGACATGGGATGTCAGCCTTGCAGTATGCAGCCTTAACTAGCTGCACCATAACCATGACTCCCAGGAAGGACTTTAAGGACACAGGACAAAATGCTGTGAAGAGGTAAAGTGTCATTCAAAACCATGGAATAGATGCTTGCATAGAAAACATGTCCTTCTGGCTGGAGGTGCTGAGCTGAGTGCACCTTTTCTGAACTTCCCACATAGGTACTCATTCAGTGACTACCCAGCACCTCTCCAGTGCCAGGCTCAGTACCTTGCCAGGTGGGGCAGGGTGGAGAGGCTTGTCCTATGGTGAACTGCACGGACCCATTCTCTGCCCTTGATGGCATGAAGGTGACAGAAGGTAGCCAGGCCATCATGGAAGGGCTGAGAGCCATCACCAAGTGGCTTGGGAACTCCATGCAGAGACACTTGTTGGTTTCATAATGGACGGAGAAGAAGGGATGTGTAAAAGACTCCACCCTGCTTTAGCACAGGTGCTCCCATGAGTGTGAGGGCCCTGGAGCCACCCCGTGCAGGGCAAAATGCCACTGAGGCCTCGCCCTTCCCCCTGGTATTCTCAGTGGGGAGTGAGAACAGAGCACTTGGCGTCTAGATTCCAATAACCAGTGTTCCTCATGGAATAACTTCCTCCAGCAGAGAGCAGTGGGTCCGGCTGCACCACCTGGGACTACATGACTACATTAACCCCTTGGCTGCTGCACTCCTCTGTGCCTGCCAGGCAGAAAATGGGCAGAAGTACCTGGGAGGAATGCAGAAGCACCCCACTGCAGGACATCCTCATGCATCCCCTCTGTCAGCACCTCATGCAATTCAAAAGCCATCTAGTTCTGGGGCCAAGAGACACAGCCTTGCATCTCTTCCTGATGGGCAAGCCTTCCAAAAAAGATGATACTCCTTCACTTAGCATATGTGTGCAGCGTTTTAATCACACATAACACTAACTCTGCTACTCTTGCTTAAAAAGCTGAGCCAAGATAAAATACTGTCGCCCTCGTTTTCTAGGCCCCGTGCCTTCACCCATGCTGCGCCTTCTCTCTGCAGCGCCTTTCTCTGTCTCTGTGTCCAAATCCTACCTTTTGGTCAAGGCCCAACTCAAATGTTTCCTCTCCAGCTGGTGGGGGCTGGGGTTGGGAGAAGGGATCTTAAATGCTTATCAAACAGCAGGGTATTATTAGAGCCAGGTGGCACCCTGCAAATAGGCACTGAGGTTATGCTGTCCTTGCTCTCCAGGGAATGGGCCTCATGGATGGGAAATAATGTCAAACCCAAGATAAAGCAAGAATCAACATGGTAGGATACTGTCCTGGATGGGAGCTGTAGTGGGCACACCCAAATCCACACCCCTCACACAAGTGGGAGTGACTGTAGAGCAGTGGCCAGCACAGGCGGCTTTGTGAAGGAGATGCTGCCTGAGCTGGATGTTGTCAGATGAATAGGAGTTTTCCAAGGCAGACAAAGGAGGAGGGAATTGCATTCCAGGCCAAGGGCCTGCCAGGTGAAATGACATGGACATCGGAACCAGCATGGGGCATTTGAAGGATGACAAGTCATTCGAAGTCATCGCTACAGTGCAAAAGGAGACATGGAGATGACACAGGAGGCCTGGCAGGGTCCAGGTGCTGGCCTGGATTAGCCTTTGAGCTACAGGGGCTCCCTGCTGAGGTTAAGGCAGAAGAATGCTCCATCAGCTGTTGCTAAATCTCAGTGACTTCTGATAAGCAGCAGTGTTTCTGGCTGACACATCTGGGGAGGACTGGGAGCTGGCTGTTGTGAGCTAGACTCCGCTGAGCTGGGTTGGCACCTCTCCAAGGCTCCCTTACCTTCTTCCTTGGACCACCCCAAGGCCAGCCTGGGCACCTCTTGCCTCTGACAATAGTGAGGTACATAAGGAAACATGCAAGCTCTCTTAAGGCCAGGGCTCATCATCACTTCTGCCTTGTCTCCTGATCCATGGAGGTAACAAGGCCTGGTTCAGGTTCAAGGAGAAGGGATCATGACAAGGAACACAGCTTTGCTGTGAGCTCTATGATAGGCTAGATCTCTGTGTTAGGTCATCTGGTAACCCTGTGGCGGGTAGGGTTAGAGGAAGTAAGGCAGTATGGCCGGACAGGCACTGAAGGAGCATCCAGGAGCTCACAATCCGCTCTCTTCTTTATTCCATGTCCCAGGATTTAGCTACCTCGGGCAAAGAGGAGGCTTATCTGTAGCCTTTTGTTTGACAGAGCTGGCTGTGGCTCCAGAGCAGTGAATAAGGAGCCTTAGCAATAAGAAGATAAAGCCTTATGTTCAATAAGCTAGTAAACAAGAGTTTTGTTGAAACTCTCTTGGAAAAGACAGCTCTGAGACAAAAAAACAGACCTGAGTTAAGCCCCGCTGATCACAAGAAAACCTAACACAGGCCATTGACTATTGGTAAATGCAAGAAAACCAAATAAAGCAAGTAATTAACAATGATTGTGCTCCAAGGTAGGGGAACTGCAAATCCAGGCAGCCTGGGCATCAATAAGAACCAAGTGTTTGTTAGCTGGGTGAGTAACCCAGGTGTGAAATTCATTTTTATTAGACTAGATCTAAAAATAAGCTTGATTTCCAGTTTGGCCCATTTGGCCACAAAGAACTGCATTTTGTTTTTTTTTAATAGCTGAGTAGTATTCCATGGAGTAGATGAACCATAGCTTTCTTATCCAATCCTCTGTTGATGGGCATTTTGGTTGTTTCCATGTTTTTGCAATTACTGATTGTGCGGCTATGAACATAGGAGTGCATGTTGGTTTCTCATAAAACAGGTGTTTTGGATATATTCCTAGGAGTGCTATTGCCGGATCATACGGTATGTCGATTTTGAGTTGTTTGAATATTCTCCATACTGATTTCCATAGAGGCTGTACCAGCCTGCAGCCCCACCAGCAGTGAAGAAACCATAATGCTAAGGGAAATGAGCCAATCCCAAAGGGTTAGATACCACATGTTCGCCTTAATTTAAGAAGATATGGTGTTATGCATAACATGTTATGTTATGGATGTTATGTCATATGTAATATATAAACTAAAATGGAAATGTGAATGGGGTGGTCACAGAATGTGGTTAAGAAATCGCATTTATTTTTAACATGTTGGCTGCTCAATACTATGTCAATTAATTCCATACCGATGTTAATTGTTGCTGATAATATGTTAGTGCTTTTATTTGATCGGGGTGATACTCTGCTGGCTCTGCCCTCAGACCAGAAAGGGTCTCCCCATTAAGTAGTTGGACTTGACTGGACTATAAGATGCTGGACTCTATGCTTGGCATATGCTTGCTAAGAGGGAATCTCAACTGAACTTGAACTATGGTTACGCAACAGGGTGGTGGAACCCACCATGGGGGGAGGGTGTGAGGAAGTGGGGGGAGAATCCCAGTTCCTATGACATTACAACACAATGTAATTAATGAATAAATTTAATTTAAAAAATTCATGAAAAACAATAAAAATAAAAATAAGCTTGAACCAGAGAGTGGAAAAAAAAAACAGAATGTAACCCCAATTCCTTGCTGGGACACCCAGGGAACAAACTCAAGGGCAATGTTTTATTTTTCAGGGTGGGGTGGTACGGTGGCAGACTGTCAGCAAAAGTAGTAGTAGCAAAAATACAGTAGTTTCCCCTACCACCAGCACCCTTGACCCATGGGTTTTGCAGATACAACTGGGTAGCTCTTGCCATCCAGAGTGAAGTCTGCTCCTGCTGCCTCATCCCTTTTTGAGTCCAGGACTGGTTTTGGCCAAGGGAATGCAGCAGAGGTGACCTTGGTGCTGAGTCTAAGCCTCAAGAGGCCTTGCACCCTGCCACTCCACGTGCGGGCATCTTTGTCTCCCCTGTGTGAATAAACCAGCTGGTAAGGGCCAGTGAATCAGCCCCCTGTCCCAGCCCGGGCCTGAAACATTTGAGGCAGCTCACTCAATCTACAGCTAACCTGCAGCTGACCCGGAAAGTCAGAGGAATCCCAGCTGAGTCCAGAAAGCCTTCCCACTGAACCCTGTCTAAACTGCCAGCCTACAGAATCTTGAAGACAGTGGTGGCTCCTTTAGTCACTTTAGAGTGGTGTGTTATGCAGTAGCAGAGCTTTGATATAATCTAGACCAAAACGAATGGAAAGAAACTGGGACTTGGAGAAAGTGATGCTATTGATTTGTATTGCATGATACCGATGAAATGCCAGGAAGAGCTTAAATGAACTCACAGTTTGGGAAGCCGGAAGCCCAGGCAGCCTCGGGCAGGCTCTGGCAAGAGTTCCATGGCAAACTGCAGTGTGCAGGAGACAGAATCACCTCTGCAAACAGGAAGCCAGAGAGGGACATGGGTTACAGGCTCCCTCATTCAGAACACCCTGCTCTCGCAAGAACTCACTCCAGGTGAACCAGGGGTGGGCCCAATGACCTAAGTACCTCTATTTATGCTCCATCCCCCAGAGGAACCACTGTCTTCCAGAACTGTCTGCCTGGGGAATCATACCTCCGGCACAGAAACCTTCGGTGGGACACGGTCAAACTCTACGGAAACCAGAAAGAATGATAATCGCCTCGCTGATTACTGGGTGCCTCCCATATACTGGGAGCCTTGTGTATGTGGGATTCTGCCAGCTATTCCACATCCTCAGCTTCCATGTATGGTAGTCAATGTCCCCATTGTGCACAGAAATAGTTAAAAAAAAAAAAAAAAAAAAAACGGGGACAGAGTTTGAACAATTCACTCCTGGTCTCCTGGTCCCTATACTGCATGGGACCTCATACCCCCTCACTCTCAGCTAAGGGAGATGGGAGGTGGGGAAGTCTTCCAGAGGCCGAGAAGCCTGGACCACTTCCACTTTTATCAGTCATGAGAAATAGAAAGAAACAACTCGTCAGTGATGCATTTTACATCTTCCCATTTGTCAAATGAGCACCTTGAACACTAAGGAAAAAGATGGTGTGATGCCATTGCTATTCACAAGATAATTGCAGCTTTGCTTTTAAAAGCATACCTATGAATGGCAGGCCACAGTGGTGTGGTGCAGTAATGATGGGAGGCAAATGTTACCTTGTCTGGCATAGCTTCTCTACCCGGATCTGGCCAGCAAATAATCTGGGGCATATCATGTCCTTGGGGCATCAAAATGTTAAATATGGGGTCCTTCCTAAGGCCAGCTCAGCCACCCCTAGCCCCCAGCCCTCCCAATGGGGAGGGCAGTGCCAGACCAGAGAACCCGTCCCACACCTGGGGTAGAATTGAGCACCCAGGGCAAGTTCTGGCTGGATTTCCTTCTCTCATCAGCAAACTGTGCTGCCTGTTTCCTATCATTTACTGTGTTCTGCATTTACTGTGTTCACTCCACTGTATCCAGGCTTGCCCAGAACCATGTCAAGCAAGAGGTTTCCCAAGAAGCCAACCAACAGCATGAGTCTAGACAAGAGGAGGGTAGATGGTATGTGGGATTTGCAGAATGGAGGGGAACCAGAGGGTTAGGAGACATCTTAGAGGTCCCTGGGGCTTGGGTCATGATGTAGGAGTAGTAGTCTGTTAGGTGGAGAAAGATACATGACAAGTGGTTGGAATGGCACTGGTGAAGGCCAGGAGTTAAACATATGGTTGGGCTCGCATTAAAATATAGCAGGTTAAGCCATCACCTGCTGGCATCCCATATGAGTTCCAGTTCTGGTTCCGGCTCTCTATTGCTGACCCACCTCCCTGCTAATGTGCCTGGGAAAGCAGCAGCAGATGACCCAAATGCTTGGGCCCCCGCACCCACATGGGAGACCAGGATGGCATTCTAGGTGCCTAGCTTCAGTTGGGACTTCATCTCTCCCTCTCTCTTGCTCTCTCTACATGTAACTCTGCCTTTCAAATAAATAATTAAATAAATAAAACCATGCAGCCCACACAGGAACGACACTGAGAGACCCTAACCCTAATGCTGAACTAGAGCCCTGGTCAGTAAGGGGTGGGGGCAGATGAGGTCAGAGAGATGGTTGCAGGGTGGGCATGCTAAAGAATGGGTAATCCCAGATGGCCCCTCAGTGTCTTGCTCCCCTGGGGAGTGCAGCCTCTTGCTACCAAACAGGAGATCAGCTATATGCCCAGAATAAATCCCAGCAGAACTAATTCTACCTGCACCCACCATAGCTCACTCATCTCGCCTCTTCTCCAAGGACCTCACTGCTTTGTCTCTGGCTCTCCCTCAAGCCGCTGCAGGTCACGTGTTTCACGGAATCTATATCCTCCCCTTCTCCAGTGCTGTGAGTCGTTTCCAAACCTGGCTACCTCCTGACTTTCAGGCAACTCCAAGGTCTGTTGCACACACCAGTCTATTGAGAACCTGCAAAGTAACAAACTCGATGGTCCTCACAGTCCTACAAGCTTTAGGACAAAGAATGGTTAGGCAGGATTCATGGAAGGCAGAGGATGACTGTAGTGGCCTGGAGCCAGCAGGCCTCTCTGAAACCACCTAATCCAGGGAAAGCAAATAAGTAACCCGTGTACCCCCTTCCTCCAGCCTGGTGCCCAGGGCAGACATTGCTAACCAACTACCAAACACTCACCAGCAGAGCCTCAATCTATCAGAACAAGTCTACGTGTGAAAGCCCATTGGTCACTGGTGATGGTTTTCGACAGATGAGAAGATAGAGGCAGAGTGAAGTTAAGGGACTAACCCAAGGACAGCTTTCCTGTTCACTTAGTCATTGCTTTTGTGGAAGACAAACAGCTCTATGCCCCCAGCTGCCTCTGGAGGAGGCCCGGGCACATGGGACAGGGTTTGACAAGCCATCTCTTTCCATTTCCAGTTCAACTTGTTACCTGACTACACTTTACAAGCATTTATTATTATTATTATTAGTATCATCAAAAAATACACATGAACAGCACAGAGATGATGCCTGCCCACTTAATGAAATGTGAGGTAACTTTTCATGCATTCATGGACCAAGCTGGGTGCTGGGCCTGGAGTTTATGAGGACATGATGACGTTGGGGGAGGTCCAGGGACAAAATGCCCCAGGCCCAGCTCAAGTTCTCTTCCCAGGTCTGGAAAGGGACCCAGGATGGTGGGGAGAGTCCACACAGTTCCCCCACCCCATTCTCTCACTTTCAGCTTCAAGGCTGCCACTGCCTGATCAGATGGGTCTTCCTGTTACAACTGCTTTTGCTAGAAGGAAATGAACTCCCTTGTCATGATCCACCCATGCCTGTCCTGGGGAGAACCAGCTTTCCCAGGGTCCCAGATCTCCCGTGGGAGAAAAGCACAAAAAGCTGAGCGATGGGAGATGAGGAGGAGAAGGTACTAAAACCATCCTGCCCAATTTATGATGTGGCCAGGCTGTGTCACCTCCCTGCTCGTAATTCCTGCTCAGCTCAGCACAGCATCTTCTTACCCATTCCGGCCTGGGCCTGGCTGAGATCCTTATAAATCCCAGCTCCTTCAGATGGCCCCAAATGCATCAGCTTTTGGGAGGCTGTGCAAGAGAGCTGGTTGCCATGGTAACAAACAGATGTAAATTTCCCTGAGTCCTCAACTAAACTATTAATCAGAAAGATGAGGAGAGGGCTAGGGGCAGGGTGGGGTGGAGGTGTGTGTGTGTGTGGGGGGGGAATAAATCAGGTTAGAAATCCGCTCCTCCTGAGGTACCAGGGAGCAGGGCCTGCCCCATCCCTGCAGGCCCCCTAACTCATCCCTCCCTTTGATCTTGGGACAAGAAAGCAGGGGTAAGCTGGAAGGGACACTGCCTTGGGCTTCTCTCCAACTGTTTTGTTCCTCATCCTGGCAGTCAGAAGGTCCAGGAAGTAGAAGTTGCTCCTGGCCTGGCATCAAGAGAGTGGGGGAAGCGCCCAGGGAGCAGGGGACATTAAAGGTAAAGGTGTGGGGAGGCTGAGAGTCGTGTTCTGGCTGGCTTGAAAGGGGCACTCTAGTGAAGAGTGGAGATAAGCGTGGGATTAGAGGGACAAGACACCAGGCAGGGTGACGGCGGGCCACACTTGAACCAGAAGCCTTGGCAGATGGGTTGACCAAAGGGAGTTTATCCCCCTGGCTTCCCGTTTCCTTGTGTTTGCCTGGGGAAGCTTGCCAAGCCTGCAACAAGTGAGCTAGGTCCACCAGCAGCATGGAAGGTCCTGCCAGGTGTGCTGGCCTTGGTGTGGGGTGGGGAGGGGCATGGTTTGCTCTACTTACTGTGCAAGCCCCTGGGAAGGCACACTTTCTTTGCACATACTGGCAACCACCAATGAACCCAATGCCTCAGGACCCCGGGTAAACCCTGTAGCAGGGTGTGGTGGCCAGAGCCACTGGCCTGGGCTGCAGGAGGCAAAATCAGGGGGAGGAAGGGCCCTGGAGAAATGTAAGCCTCAACCCACCCCCCCTCCATTGCGGATCTCTCCAAAGAGAATTTTCTTCTTTGATGGGGGAGGGGGACAGCCTGGGGCAGGAGCTGTGGGAAATTCGGGGTCTTGGCCTCCCGCAGTCTGCCTCCCTCTGGGGACTCAGCTCCACAGCTGAAATTCCTCAAGTGTGCCCAGAGGAAGGTAATATGTTGGGAAGAAGTTGGCCAGGAGGGCCGGCTGAGTGAAGACCACCAAGAAGGAAAATACCCAGAGCCCCTGTATCCTCTTCCCACCCCCGCTGCACACACAAAGCAAGTCAGGCAATGTGTAGGTTGCTTAGGCTGTGCATGCTCGGAGCACTGTTTTTCGAGCACAAGGTGCCCCCTGCCAGGAGCGTGGGCTGACACATGGTCTGGCCATGGGCCAGGGTGGGAGGCAGGCCTCTGAGGACCTGTGTGGTTCCACGGCTCCCGCGTGTCCTCGGGCTGTCTTCTCTGGGCCTTTCCTTCCTCTAAACCAGGCACGCTCTGCAGTGAAAACAGCAGCGAGCGCTCCCGCAGGGATGGGTCATTTGTCGCCAGGGGTAGTACTGAGGCGTCCCTGTGCCCCCTGGAGGAAGGAAATGAAGAGCCGATTAAGTGCTAGCGACCTCTCTGCCTGTGAGCTGATTAATAAGCTTCCTGGTCCCTCTCTTCTGTTACAACAGACACGTGGTTTGCTAATCCAATTTGGCAAGCCTCTGGCAGGCCATGAGGACTGGCTGCTGGATGCCATTTTGCCTGATGTATTCGGTATCCGTGGGAGCCACTCCCGCCTCTTGGCATTACCTGATTAACGACTATGGAGAACCTTCCTTGTGCTAATGTTCCATCAAAAACAGAGGAAACACTCCTCACCGCTTGGTGCAGGAGCCTCTGAGGCCCCAACTCCTCTCTGCTGATTCTCTCTGCTTGGTCCCTGACTGAGTGAATCTACCAAAGCAGGGATGGCTCCCTAAACTGTGCTCTTGCGCCATGCTGTTGCCTTGGCAGGAGGAGACCCATTCAGCACCTTGCATAAAACCAGCAGCGTTGTTGCCCTGGAGCCACAGCTGCCCTTATCTGGTGCAGAATTTGTGCTCAGAGCCAGACAGTAACAGCTCTGGCTGGGGGTTCTCTTTGCCTTGGCTGCCAGGTAGCTCAGATCTAAGTGCAGATCTGGGGACCCAGGTCTAGGTATCTGCCTGTCCACCATTTTAAATTTTTTTTTAAGATTTGTTTATTTTTATTTGAAAGGCAGATCTATAGAGAGAAGATGAGACAGAAAGATCTTCCCTTTGTTGATTCACTCCCCCAAATGGCCACAACGGCCATAGCTGAGCCTATCTGAAGCCAGGAGCTTGCACCATGTGGGTGCAAGGTCCCAAGGCTTTGGATCATCCTCTGCTGTTTTCCTGGGCCACAGGCAGGGAGCTGGCTGGGATGTGGAGCAGCTGGGACATGAACCAGTGACCATAATGGATGCTGGCACTTGCAGGCAAGCTATTGAAGTCTCCTTTCTTGTTTCTTGTAAGGAATATTTTCAGGACAAGAAAATGGACAATTATCACTGCCTCCATGGTATCCACTCCTCACACAGCACAACCAGGGTTTTCCTGGAGGGTGGGCAGCACACATGCCCACTCCCAGTGCAGATGGTCTGGCCCAGCAGTGGACATGGTGCTCCTTGGCCATAGTGACTGGGTTGAGATGATCCTGCAAGCTCTGCTGGCTGTCCAAGTGAACATCTGGCTAGGGATGTGGGTCTGGGATGCTTGTCCCTTTCTCCTGGGTGTGAAGGTGGAAGGATCAAGGCCTGGGGGTAGCAGGTAGCTGGCTTGATGAAAAGAGGGACAAGTCTACCTAAGAACAACGCAGTCTGGAGGAGGAGGACCCAAAAGATGAGACAAAAGTGCATGCCAACAGTGGTACAGGAACCACTGGATCCAGCTCTTCCTGAAGCAGGAGCTCTCCTTAGACTGGGAGACAAGAATGTGAACCAACATCCAGCCTTTGGGCGGGCTTTCCCATGACTGTCACTGAAGGAACCTTGATGGTTGGTAGGGAGGAAGAAGTAGATGGCACCTGTGCCATCTTCAGGATGACAGGTGCCCTGGGACCTGCTGGGCATCCTCCTCAGGGAGGCTGGTAGTGGCACAGAGGCTCTGTACTGCCCCAAAAGGAGGTTGGCTAGCCCATGGTGGGCACCATCCAGGTTGCTGTGTACTGATGGCTTCCATGAATACCTCCAACTGAGTCTCTCTGCTGTTGCCCTCACGGGTGTCCCCTGGGCACCTCAGCCTCAGCACCCTCTACTTTCATTGGGACCTCATGGTGATCATACTCTCCTCTCACTCATGCTCTGATGCCCCCCACGTGGGTGCCTGGGACCACAGATATCTACCACAATCTACCTCCCATTATCCACTGTTTTTGCCTCCAGTTGCCTCCTCACCTTGAGCACAGCCTCTCCTCCAACTCACCCTCCACGCCTCCAACTGCAGCTCCCAAGATGCTGCCCACCTCTCAGCTTCCTGGCACAGAGCCCCCAAAGCCACCACACCCTCACTGTGAGTCCAAGACCCTCAGAGACTTCAAAATAAAGTGCGTCTTTCCCCACAGATGCCTCATGCTTTCTGCCTCTCCATCTCTGTCACCTAATTCCAGCCCCCTCATTGTGTACCTGCTAAACTTCAACTTAACTGTCCAAACCCAGTCCCAGTGTCCCTCCTGTAGAAAGCTTTCCAAGTACCCCTTTCACCTTAGGAGAAAAGTCAGAGCTTCCTATAGACCCAGTGCTTTGCTCTGAGAACTGTCTTAGGCCGACTCTTAGGACGCAGGATGAGAAGGTCTGAAGCCCAGAGCACCTGCTCACTTCCCTTCCACTCTCCTGACCCTAACCCTTTCTCATATAGGTGGGGAGCTGCTGTTCCCAGGAAGAGAAAGGGCTCCAGAGTAGTGCCTTGGCCGGAAAGGGCTGCTGCATCTGGGAGCTAAGCCAGGCTTGGCTTGACAGCATGCTGGCACCCACAGGTTCTCTCCCGGCAGCCCAGAGAGGCAGCAGCTCTGTACTCAGACCTGCCTGGTGCTGTGAGGACCCAGCAGTAACCCCTGAAAGCAGGCATAAGAAGGGAATCAAATCGGGTCTTTCCCTGTGTCCATGGGACTCTGCCTCCCTCCTTCTGACCAAGGTGCCATCTGAGGGTGTTGGAGGTGGTGTGCCACTGTGGTCCCCGCAGGAGACCTCCCTGCCCTCCGCCTTTTGCTAGGGAGTTTTGCCATGGACTCACTCTCTTCTCACCTCTGCAGTGTGGCAGCTGGGATGATGGAGCTTTCCTCTCAACTCTTTGGGCCCCAGGCAATGTGACCCAGCGGCAGCGGCGGGAGGGGGGAGAAGGGGGAGGAGGGGGGAGGAGGGGGAGGGATGGGGGAGGAGGGGGAGGGATGGGGGGAGGAGGGGGAGGGATGGCGGGTGGTGGTGGTAGAGCGCAGCTTCCCTCTTGTTGATCAATGCCTGGAGTTCATGCACAAATTCTTTGTCTGGGAACCACCGAGTTTGGGCACTCAAATTGCTCCAACACAATACTCCTGCTCCAAAGAGGGGTGGGGGAAACTGAGGCTCAGCCAGGGCCGCAACTTGCCTGAAGTCCTATAGCGAGTGAGGGGGGAGCTGTGGCCAGAATGCCCGCCTCCTCAATCCCGGTCAGATTCTGCCCCTGCCTGTCACTTCCCATCTTGGCAGATAACTGACCTACCCCACCAAGTATGGGAATGAGGTCACCCAAACTGTAAAGTCTGCCAGAGCAGCAGTTTCCTTGCTGGTCAGAAGGGAAGAAAAAGCCATCCTGTAGAGTCATGCACATGGAGGAACTTGGTAAATAGGGGCTGGCATGGTGCTCAGCAGGCTAAGTCAGCATCTGCAAAGCTTGCATCCAATATTGGAGCACTAGTTCGAGTCCTAGATGCTCTACTTCATATTGTGTGTCCTTCTAGTGTACCTGGGAAGGCAGTGGCAGATGATGGCTCAAGTATTGGACCCCTGCCACCCACATGGGAGACCATAGTAGAGTTCCTGGCTCCTGACTTCAGCCTGGCTCAGCTCCCAACTGTTGTAGCTGTTTGAATAATAAAAATAAATTTATTTTCATAAAGCAAAATGTAGGGCCTGGCATGGTAGCTTAGTGGCTAAAGTCCTTAGCTTGCAAGCACCAGGATCCCAAATGGGTGATGGTTCTAATCCCAGAAGCCCCACTTCCCATCAGCTTCACTTCCCATCCAGCTCCCTGCTTGTGCCCTGGGAAAGCAGCAGAGGACAGCCCAAAACTTCAGGACCCTACATCCACATGGGAGACCCAGAGAAGGTTCCAGGCTCCTGGCTTCGGATCAGCTCAGCTCCAGCCGTTGCGGCCACTTGGGGAGTGAATCAGTGCACGGAAGTTCTTCCTCTCTCTTTCTTCCTCTCTGTGTATCTGACTTTCTAAAAAAAAAAAACAGAACGTCATAGGTAGTTGGGTCCTGTGTCCTTTTGCCTGCCCATCGTAAGGGTGAAGGGAAATTATGGAGAAAGCCCAGGTCTTGGGTCCTGCTTATTGCTGCCAAAAGAAATGACCGCAGAGGAACTTACAGCACAAACTGCTTAGCAGACAGCTCTGCAGCCAAAAGTGCAAGCTGGGTCTTGCTGGGCTAAAATCAAAGCTGGGCCTCTTTTCTGAGGCTCTAGGGTGACACCGTTCTCGTGCTTTTTCTAGCTTCTAAAAGCCACCATCTTCCTGGACTTGTGACCCATTCTACCTATAAAACCTGCTCTAGTCAAACAAGCCTATCTAATGTTGCTAGTAGTGCAGCCTGGCTCCACCAGGACAGCCCCCAGTCTTTAACCTCATGCAAACTGGTGGAGGTTGCAGCCCAACCTGGCCTGACTTGCATCCTGGCTGGTCAGGTGGCTCTCGTACCAGTCAATGAGTGCTGTGAACTGGTCCAGCCCAGCTGGCCCCCAGACAAAGCCCACATGTATGCTGACAAGTACTGTAGCCTGGCCTGGCTTAACAGGGCATTTCCTCAAGTTCCCCTACCAGACCAGCTCCAAGCCCTAGATTTCATGTGCTGTTGGATGCTCATCCCATCCTGACATGACCCGCCTCCAGACCCGGCACTCACCATCAGGTACTACAGTTCTGCCCAACGGAGCTATACTAGCTCTCACTGGCGAGTATTATAGCTCCAGTCCCACCTAGCCCCCTCCCAGACCCAGTTCTCACGTGAACTGTCAGGTGCCTATAACCTAGTCCAACCTGTCTCACACCCATTCTGGCTCTTGCTTCAATGAGTGCTGAGGCCTGGCCCAGTCTGGCTTGCTCCCAGACTCTCTCCCACCCCCTCCTTCCAGGTCCTCTCAGCCCTGTCTTTACCTTACATTGAAAGCATCTGTTTCTGTCTGTGGTGCTCCCAGTCAGAGCTGCTGAGCCTTGGACAAAGGGGGCTGAGGATGGAAAGCTGAGGTGCTTGCTGCCTGCTCCCCAAGCCATACTGCTGGGAGCACACCATTGCCCTTAGCCAGACAGTAGGGGAGGGAGGAGAGGGGTCAGGTGTGGAGGGTCCTGGGGTCAACAGGTGATAGTTCATGACTGTGGAGATGGCCAGAGACTGTGCTGCCTTTTTGAAAGATCACAGAGCACTGATGTCTTTTATGGGAAAGGTGAGGCCCTGACCACACCCTGACTAATCATAGGGATCCTGTCTAGCTGCTGGCATCCCAGCTAGTGCTTCTCCCTCACTAGCATCTCAATGTGACCAAAACAAGGAGGTATTTGGGGAAACCTGTGTAGGCTGCATAAGCAGTTACTGAGATGAGATGACTAACTCCTTCCCAACATTTATCACAAATACAGCATTCTTAGACAACAAAGCCACATTCCTCAGTCATGCCAAATCTCCATTTTCCTGCTTCTCCTCCAGTTCTGCTGGAGCCCTGGCAGCCCTCACTAATAGCAGGGCCTTCCCAGCGGTTGGGCACAGCAGCTGAAATACGTGTCACCATCTGCCACAATTCATACTGCTCTCAAATCCTTCTACTCCTGGGTCTAGACAGCAGGTGCATGGCGCATGATAGGCAGTCTGTACATCAGCAACCACATGGATGTTGGACAGAGAGCGCCAAGTCGTATGTTCATGGAAGAGTTTAATAAAAGTTATTTCACCGTGTATTTTTAGGAGATTTATTCATTCATTTATTTGAAAGGCAAAATGACAGAGAAAAGAGAGAGACCTTCCATCCACCGATTTACTCCCCAAGTGCCTTCAGCAAGCAGAGCTCAGCAAGGCCAAAGCCAAGAGCTGTTAACTCCATTCAGGTCTTCCACCTGCATTGCAGGGACTCAAGTCCTTGGGCCATCACCTGTTGCCTCCAGGGCACATTAATAGCAAGTTGAATGGGAAGTACAGAGTAGACAAGACTTGGATCTGGAGTGCTTAACCCACTATGCCATAACATATACACCTTAACTATATTTTTAAAAATCAAGGGACAGTACAGTGGCTCAATAGGCTAATTTTCTGTCTGTGAGCGCCAGCAACCCATATGGGCACCACTTTGTGTTCTGGCTGCTCCACTTCTGATCCAGTTTCATATTTATGCGGAAGCAGTGGAGGATGGCTCCTGTGCTTGGGTCCCTGCACCATCATAGGAGATCTGGAAGAGACTTTTGGTTTCCAATCAGCTCAGCTCTGGTTGTTGTTACCATCTAGGGAGTGAACCAATCAAGAGGAGAGCTCTCTGTCTCCTTCTCTCTGTGAGTCTGACTTTCAAATAAAAATAGATCTTTTTTTTTTTTAATCGGATAAAATGTAGCCTACTTTACTAATGTTGATATGCGTGAATTATAGTTTTCATTTTACTTTTTAATTTGCTGAATAATCGTGACTTCTATGAAAGAAAATAGCCTCTCTAAAAATGAGTAGGAAAATAATTTTTATTAATTGAAATTCATGCTTAATGTGTCTTTCTTGATGAAATATCTTACAACTCCATACATTAACAATTACAGTTTTTTAAAGATTTATTTTTATTGAAAAGTCAGTATAACAGAGAGGAGGGGAGACAGAGAGGAAGGTCTTCCGTCCATTGATTCACTTCCCAAGTGGCCACAATGGCTGGAGCTGAGGTGATCCGAAGTCAGGAACCTGCAGCCTGTTACGTGTCTACCACATGGGTGCAGGGTCCCAAGGCTTTGGGCTGTCCTCTGCTACTTTCCCAGGCCACAAGCAGGGAGCTGGATGGGAAGTGGGGCTGCTGGGATTAGAACCAGCGCCCATTTGGGATCCTGGTGCTTGCAAGGTAAGGACTTTGGCCACTAGGCTACCGTGCTGGGCCCTTACATTTGTTCTTTTAATCCTTTTGATTTTTTTCTCCATAAAAAGTCAGAGAGTAGGGGCTTGGCAGTGTGGCCTAGTGGCTAAGGTCCTCGCCTTGATCCCATATGGCCGCTGGTTCTAATCCCGGCGGCTCCACTTCCTCTCTATCTCTCCTCCTCTCAGTGTATCTGACTTTGTAATAAAAAAAAAAAAAAAAAAAAAGTCAGAGAGTAAATATTTTCAAGTTTTGTTGGGCACATGATCTTCATCTTGACCACTCATCCTTACCACAGTAACATAAAGCAGATGTGGGAAAAGTGAATGACAATAGGCATAACTATGATTCAATTAAGCTTTATTTATTTATTTTAAAAGACTTATTATTTTTATTAGAAAGTCAATTTTACAGAGAGAAGGAGAGACAGAAAGATCTCCCATCTGGAACCCAGCAGTGTGGCCTAGCGGCTAAAGTCCTCGCCTTGAACGCACCGGGATCCCATATGGGTGCCGGTTCTAATCCTGGCAGGTCCACTTCCCATCCAGATCCCTGCTTGTGGCCTGGAAAAGCAGTGGAGGACAGCCCAAAGCCTTGGGACTCTGCACCCGTGTGGGAAACCCGGAAGAGCTCCTGGCTCCTGGCTTCGGATTGGCGCAGCACCGGCTGTTGCGGTCACCTGGGGAGTGAATCACCGGACGGAAGATCTTCCTCTCTGTCTCTCCTCCTCTCTGTATATCTGACTTTGTAATGAAAATAAATAAATATTAAAAAAAAAAGAAAGATCTTCCATCTGATGGTTCACTCCCTAAATGGCTACAACAGCCGAAACTGAGCTGATCTGAAGCCAGGAGCCAGGAGCCCTTTTTTGTCTCCCATGTGGGTACAGGAACCCAAGGCTTTGGGCCATGCTCTACTGCTTTCCCAGGACACAGGCAGGGAGCTGGATGGGAAGTGGAGCAGCTGAGACACAAACCAGCACCCATGTGGGATGCTGGCACTTGCAAGGGGAGGGTTAGCCAATTGAGCCATTGTGCCAGGCCCAATAAAGTTCTTTTTACAAAAGCAGGCAACTGGACTGCAGACTGTAGCTTGCCACACGCAGATTCATGAGGAGCATGATAACATGGCTATTAAATTGTGCTGAGATGATGGAAAGAAATTACATTGTAGGGGATAAATAATGACATAAAAATGATATATATACCTTGGTTTTATTACTCAGACTGCCAGCTCACACTGACAGACTGCCCAGATACAGTTGGTCATAATTAAATGTAATTATCATGTATCCATTGATTCATTTTTAATCATAACATTACAGTTGGGCATGTATTTTTGCCATTGTCATTTGGCAGGTGTGTTTGTCCAGGCTGGAAGATGAACATGGTGATTTAGTAGTCTGTGAGCACAAAGGATCACTTGTAGCCACATAAACAAATGGTTGCTGGGCATACCTCATGGGCAATGGGGTGGGCACAGGGGATCCCTGTGGCAATTAGGCTTTCCTGCTTCTTCCTTTTCTTCTCCCTTGAACTAGGACACGATGGTTGGGGCTGCGACCATAAGGAGGAGACTGATGAAAGGCAGAGATGCAGACCTATCACCTCTGGCCTCTCAAATCCAATCCAGCCAGAACCCCTTCTCTGCCCAAGCCCAGTTCCTGATCCCACAAGCAAAATGAATCTGATGGGCTGAAGTCACTGTGATTTGGGATTTCCACTACACACAGATGAACACAGATTCCCGCACATTAATTCCAAAGGAGGGAGGCGTTGAAGCTCTCATGTCACAGTTTTTTTCTCCCAACTCCCATCATTCTCATGGATGGATTCATTCCGTTCATTCATTCATTCATCTGCCCAAGGAACACTCACAAGGAACCCGATCTGTGCCAGGGCCCAGGAGAGGGCTGCCCACTGGCTGGCTATGGAGCCTGGCTCAGCAAAGTGGCTGCCCAACTCAGGTTCCAACCTGTGGCACCTCGGGTCTTCATAAAGAGCTGAGGCTGTGTGTGTCGTGCCTGAGAATGCCACATGCATTCAGAGGAGGCTATTTTCATTCAAAGGATGTGGTCATGTGGGACTTTTATGGCATCGTTTTTGGGCTGTAGCAAAACGCCCAACCTGTTTTATGCCTTGAATCCTCTCCTGCTTCTCAGCCTCCACCCACTGCTGGGTCTCCTGCCTCCTCACTGTTGTTACTCAACCGCAAAATTTATGGCCAAGGCAAATTGCCCATAATAAATGGACCCCTGGAAAAGATCTGTAAATCCGCCACTCTTTCCCCAGGAGAGATTTAATACAACTGAACTCAGATTAAAAACTCTCATTAAGAATTGAAACGAAAATTGATAGATGGTGTCTAATTCATAAAGAATACATGAGAAGCGATGATTCCTTTCTCTAGGGTATTTGGAAATATTTTTACGTGCGTACTATTTGACCAGCATCAAATTGGTCTGCTGGATCTCAGGTTTACACCTTGTCTTTGTCCACGGCAATCACATCTGTGCTTTTGGGGGGGTTGGTTCCTGCACTTGGCAGATTTCCAAACAGCTTTGCCAGAGGTTGACATTCTTGGTCATTACCTTTTATTATCCTCTCACCACTGACCTGACGTGGCCAGAAATAATGAGGTTTGGTGGGTTTTCTTTTTGACAATTCTAGTGGCTTCAAATAAGTCTCTTTGACCCAATTTGAGAATGGTTGCAGATTTGAAGTGTATTATCTACTAGAGCATCAAATGGAAGCTCCGGTTCATTAGTTGCCACAAACAGAATCATTTAAGCTGCAAGCGGGAAAATCCAAACCCCTTTAACTCTTTAACTCTTGCTTGTACCTTTAACTCTTGATTGTCTTTTTCAGTCTTTTGCTTCTTCACTAAGTGGGGGGAAAAATGATAATACTCAGAAAGACCAAATAGCTGACTTGTAATGTGTCCTGCTCAAAGCTTGTCTTCGCGCATCACTCAATATCCCTCTCTGGAAAAGGGAATCACAGTCCCTAACTCAGAAAGGCTTGAGGATTTCACTAAGACACATAAAGTGCTTACTACACCTGTTGGATGCTTCAACAAAACACATGAGGCAACAAGAGAAGATGAGCATTTAACTCACAGTTTTGGAGGTATCACTCTGAGGCCCGCAGCCCCGTGGTCTGACCTTTGGCAAGCACAGCAGCAATAACCCCTGTGTTCTTAAACGTGTCACCAATTTTCTCATCAGCCTGAAGTTAGCAGGGTATAAAAGTAAAATAATTTCCTTATCCAATCACTTGACCTCAAACGGATTCCATCAAATCTCTCCTTTCTGGCCCATAATGACACATGGACCATTCACATGGCTCTTGGTCCACTTTCCGTTATTAAGCAGTGCAGACCAACCTACTGTCAATGTAAACCTCAGGTACAGTGTCTGCAGCACCAAGTCCAAGTCAGGTGCCAAGTATGTTTCCTTACCAGAAGCTGCCAAGAGAAGTTTAGTGATCACCCCCTTGCCCCTGCCCTGGGAGAGATTCAGAGACACACAGGTACCTGCGCAGGCCTAGCATCCTCTCCAGGGCCAGCAGGAGCAGCAGGCAGAGGACAGCCAAATCACCTGTAGACAGCAGTTGTCTAAAATGATACTGGCCTTGGGCCAATCTGGTGAACGTGTGTGCACCAGGCAGTCCATTCTAGGGAAGAAGCCAATCTCTAGTCCATGGAGCCCCTAAGTGGGAAGTGAATGGAATCTTCTGAAACCTGGTTGCAAGCCTTGGCTGCACACAGTGGTGTTCATCATGGGCCTGGACTTGGGAGGACTGGAGAGACACTCCCTCCACCCCATGGGGCCACATTGGACCCGCTTACCCTTATCAGGAAATGCGTGGAAGGAGTAAGCTACTGACACACGCTATGCCTTGCATGACTCCCTGATTCCACCCACAGGAAAGTCCAGAACGGGCAAATCAATAGCAACAAGAAGAAAATTTGTGACTGTTTAGAGCAGAGGGAAGGAGGAAGGCCATAGCTATAGGCTACAGGCTTTCTTTTTAGGGCAAGGGTGTGGCATGCGAATTACATATCAAGGAAACTTTGTTTTTTTTTTTAAATAGGAGAGAAAGAGACATGGCTTTGTCTAAATTACAGAATGTGTGAGAAAAGCCCAGTGCTGGACCCTATTGGCCCTGTACCCAGAAGACATGTAAGGACATTCGTGCATTCAAATGGCCCATCTGTTTCATAAGTCATGCAGCAGGTGCATGCAGGAGGCAGGAGGCACATCCTGGTCTTTAGAAGAGAGAGGAAAGTTCTGGAGCACTGTGGGGGGCTGGGGCCTGAGGGTATCCCCACTTCCTTTTGCCCCTCCAGCAGGTCACTGCATGCTGCCTTCCCCTGGGAAACACTTCCTTATTTTGTTCAGCTCCGTTTCTATTTTAAAAAATAACTAAAACCCAAGCCTGTGAGTTTTTGTTTGACTACCCTGTGGGCAGCAAAATGAGTTTTCCCTAGAAGACTCTTTGAAATTGTACTCTTACTTGGATTTCTAATGTGCTGTGCTGCCACGGGGTCTCGGGGCCACCAGGGCCCCTCCCAGTGAGCCCCAGAAACCCTCAGAGCTGGCATTGCTTTCTTGCCTGTGCTCCTAATTGGGACAAGGTCATGGTCAGCTGAATGAGCTCCCTAGTCCCACTTCCCTGGGGCTGGACACCTCTCTCCTGCCTGGGCATTCACCATTGTGAATGTCCATTTGAAAAGAGGACACTGTCACCCAGCAGGTGGAAGGCTGCTGCTTGGCTGTGAGGTGGATGGTGCTCTCCAAGGTGTTTGTTTTCTCCTTCATGGGCTGGCGTTCGTATCTATGGGTTCTACATCCATGAATTCAACAGACCATGGCTGGAAAATATTCAGACCAAAAAAACTTGCACCTGTACTGAGCATATATAGAGCACCCCTCTTGCCCTGATTCTCTAAGTGATACTGCGGGGTCACCATTTACATGGCTTCCCATTGTATTCATTACCATGAGGAATCCAGGGATGCTTTTAAAGCATACAGGGGAGGCATGTGTGGGTTGTATGCAAATGCAGCACCATTTTATGCCATTGATTTAAACACCTGCAGAAATGGATAACTACACTCTCTCCCCTGGACCAGCAGACCAAATCCCAGGTTAGCTATGGAGGTAGGATAGTTTATTGTCACCCCACAAGGGGGTTGCCATGGAAGAAGCAACTCCAGCAGCTGACTGGATATGGAAGGAGAGAAGGAAGAAGTGGCAAAAAAAAAAAAAAAAAAAAAAAAGAAGGAAGGAAGAAAGAAAAGAGGCGTGGGATGTCTTGAGCCACAGATTGCCAGGTCAGAGAACTATGGTATGGACTTCACAGGGGATACCACTCAGGACCTCCTCCCCCACTGCTGTGTGGGATCTGTTACCAGAGGTGGCTGGAATCACCAAGGTTCCTGCTGCCTGAAACAGAAGAATCCCAGGTGTGAGACTAAGAAGCTGGCTAAGCTTAATAAAGCATAACACCTGACAGGCTGTGTGGGCAACTCAGCAAAGGATGAAGTGTCACGTTTACAAATAGATGGAATGTGTATTTTTTAAAAGATTATTTTAATTTGAAAGGCAGTTGCCATGAGAGGACAGACACAGAAAGACAGAATCTTCCATGGTTGGATCATTCCCCAATGTCTGCCATGGCCAATGCCAGGAGCCAGGAGCTTCTTCTAGGTCTCCCACATGGATGCAGCATCCCAAGAATGTGGGCCATCCTCTAGTGATTTCCCAGCTGCTAGCAGGGAGCTGGATCAAAGGCAGAGCAACTGGGACCTGAAACAACACCCATATAGGATGCTGATGCCACAGGCATAGGATTCTCCTGCCTTGCTACAAGTGCCAGCCCCGGTAGAAAGAGTTTATATGGGTATTGGGTCCACTTCTTCCCACTGTCTCCTCTGTCCTCCCTCTGCCGGGATCTTGCATGACAAAGGACTTTCGGGGCATGCAAGAACCACCTATCCAATCTTAATTACCAAGCATTATCAGACCAGAAAGCCCCCTTGGCACTGGACAAGACCAGACTCTAGCAGAATGTTGGATGTATAAACTCTGGGCTATTTCCAAGCTCAATGTGAAGGCTCCTGTGCTCCTTCCCACACATGGGAGCATGTCTCTCTAAGAGAACAAGGAGCCTGCTATGCATTCTGAAGGCCCCAGCCAAGTGGGAGAATCCCTGCCTGCTCTTCCGGCACCTGCTATCAGCAGTTCCCATCCCTTGGGAGCCCTCAGAGGAAGCAGGCACTGTTCTGCCTGTTCCCCACTGTGGTGGGCTGAATGGTGTCCCCTATTTTCCTGTGCTGAGTCTCTAACCCCTAGCACTGCAGGAGATGACTATACTAGGAAAAGGGGAGCTTTTGAGAGCTTGGTGGTGAGTAAGCTCAACTCCAGTCTGATTGGTGTCCGTGTAATAAGAGATGACCAGGACAGACCGGTGGGCATGGGCATGGAAGGCAGCCATCTGTCTCCCAGCCACAGAGAGAGGACCCAGAGGAATGCAATCCCACCGTGACCTTGATCCAGGATGTGCAGCCCTCCAAGATGCGAAAATCCATTTCTAATGTTGCAGCTGTTGTGGCAAGAGGCCTCAGGAAAGCAGGGCAGCAGTGAGCCCCAATTCTGCTTTGAACTTCACCATCTTGCTAACGTCTGGGACCCCCTCTTCTCACAGGCCTCAAGAGCTGCAGCTTTGCCAACATCCAGTGAAGAAATGGGATCTACTCCTCCCCCTTCCCCATGCCCCCAGGCCTCTAGAAAGGATCCTTTGAACCCAACCTCCCTCCACAGCTGCAGTTCCTGATTTAAAGCTGTCAGTTGCTCTGTGTCTCCTAGTGCCCTGGCCGGGGGTGCAGATGGGGATGTGGGAGTGGGCTTGGATTCCATTCAGAAAGCTCTTGGTCAACCCAAAAATGGGTGCCCAGACCCCTCATCCTTTCTGGTTTGCGTTACCAAGTGGCTTTGATGATTAGTTTCATTTTTGGTTAACACTAGCCAACTTGGCCTGGCCCATAGTAGCCAGATATCTGGCCAAATGTTGTTGTAGATTCCAAAAAACAGGGGTGTTTTTTTTGGAATGAGATTTACATGTAAGTCAGTGTACTTGTGGTAAAAATCGATGATGGGAGGGTCCTGGTATAATCAGAGGGTGTGACTGTCCTGGACACTGTGCCCTGAGTGCCAAGCCTGACAGCAGACAGCCCTGGGGAGCCCAGCACTGCGACTCAGCCAGCCAGGCTTGGGCTTGCCCAGCCTACAAAAGCCCTGGAGCCAATCCCTTAAAATCTCTCGTGCGCACTCTCTCTCTCTCTCTCTCCCTCCCTCCTTCCCTCTATCCCCATCTAATTGATTCTGTTTCTCTGGAGAATCCCAGCTAATCCAGGGGCTGCAGCTCTCTGGCTTTGGGCCCCCATCACTCGCTCCAAGGCAATCAGAAAAGACCCACTCCATTCATGTCACAACTGAAATTGGATTCTAGTTTTTGGTATAAAATTGGGCTAGTTTCAAAATATACACTTGTAAGCATTTCAAGACTTCTTCCAAAAAGTTACCTATTTCCTAAGGATTTAAAATAATCCATCCATAAAACCCAATTACACTTCTGAATGCAGTTCTTTAATAACTTTCTCAATTTCTTCAGATCTAATATGTTTTGGGCACATTTGGCCAATTTGTATTTTCTTATAATATCCATTCTAACCAGTTTTTTTCCATTTGTAATACATTCTTTTCTCATTAAAAAATCTTGCATGTCTTTATCCTCATTTTTCTTTTCTTTTTCCTTTAGTTTTAACTATCTATTTGGAAGACAGAGACAGAGATCTGTCAGCTACTGGCTACTGTCCAAGTACCCACAATAGCCAGGGCTGGGCTGGACTGAAGGCAGGAGCTTCACCAGGTCTCCCCCACAGACAGCAGGGACCCCATAGCCTGGGCCATCATCTGCTGCCTTCCTGAGTTCATTAACAAGAAGACGGATTGGAAGTGAAGCAACCAGGACTTAAACTGGTGCTTTGCTGTGGGATGCGGATGTTCTAAGCAGTGGTAACTCTATCATTCCACAACACCTTCCCCTTTCTGCTTTCTTTATGTTTACACATATCTTGGTATATAACTTGCCTGCATCTATTTTTTAATGTTTATTGTATCACAATATTCTACTTTAACCATTTTTTAAAATTTATTGGAAATGCAGATTTACAGAAAGAAGGAAAGACAAAGAGAAAGATCTTGCATCTGATGGTTCACTCGCCAAATGTCCACACAACAGGAGCTGAGCTGATCTGAAGCCAGGGGCCAGGAGCTTCTTCCTGGTCTCCCACATGGGTACAGGATTCCAAGGCTTTGGGCCGTCCTCAACTGTATTCCCAGGCCACAAGCAGGAAGCTGGATGGAAAGTGAAACAGCCAGGGCACAAACTACCCATGTGGGATGCTGGTACTTGCAAGTAGAGGATTAGCCAGTAAAGTTATCACACCAGCTCCAGGTTTTTATTGTTTTTAAGTGTATATTTATTTTAGTGGTGTTAATGACATTCGCTCTGTTGAGCAAGTGTCACCACTGTCTGTGTCGAACTTTTCATGTCCTAAGCTGACACCCTGACACCATTAAGCAGTCACTCCTCATTCTCCCTCCTTCTAGCCCCTGGAAACCTCTAGTCTAGCAGATGGATTTCACTCTTTTTGATACCAAAATAAACTTTTCATTTTCCACTCACTTTTTGAAGTCCTCTTTTATACCACATCTATCCTGTTCAATTATCCCAACATGGGCATTTGGGTCACTTGTACCTTCAGGCCATCGTGAAGAACACAGCGGCCAACGCTGACATACACGTATCCATGTAAGTCTCTGCTTGTGTTGCTTTGTATATTGCTCCATGAGGGTGCTTGGTCAAGTTTATGAATGATGGAATTAAAAATGATGCACACTTTGCAGGAATACCCTTTGCTAGGAGTAGAATTGCTGGCTCGCGCTTGCTCTTTGCATTGCTATTTCACTGTATTTGGATGTGTCTATTTGGGCGAAGTGCAAAATCTAAGAATTTTTGTCAGGAAGTAAAAGAATGCAGCCTATCTGCATTCACTGTAGCAAGATCTATTTGTTATTGTATGCAGTATGTAACAATCGTCTGAGTGCTTTCTTGCTCCTACCCATGTTTGCAGATCGGTCTGTGAACCATGAGTTCTTTTTATTCTATCATCTGTAGGCTATGTGTATACGTGTATTCATATAGCACACATGCTGTGTAATTCTAGTCTACACATTATTATGCATTTATACGTATATTTACATATGATAAACACTGTCTAAAATTTCACAAGTGGCTTTTTTCATTTTTTTCTCTACCCATGTTTTTAACAAATATTAGTTCAAAGTAAATCAGTACTTCCCAAGTCTTTTTTGCCACTTTTTTGGTGACTTTTTAAAAAAGATTCATTTATTTTTATTTGAAAGACAAATTTACAGAGGAGAGGTAAAGAGAAGATCTTCCATCCACTGATTCATTCCCTAAATGGCTGCTACAACCAGAGCTGAGCTGATCAGAAGCTGGGAGCCAGGAGCTTCTTCCTGATCTCCCAAGTGGGTGCAGGGTCCCAAGGACTTGGGTCATCCTTGACTGCTTTCCCAGGCCACAAGCAGGGAACTGGATGGAAAACTGAGCAGCTGGAACACAAACCAGTACCCATAAGGGGTTCTGGCACGATGGGATGTAAGGAGGATTAGCTAGTCGAGCCAATGCAAAAATATTTTCAACTTTTAAAGTTCTGTACCATTTTTATAATTTCTCTGATTTTTCTGTTTAACTGGCATTTTCTCACTGTCCTTTCATATCATGTCTTCCCCATGCCTTGTTTTGTATTTCTGTTTTTAACTATTATTATTATTTAAGAGATAAAGATAAACAGAAAGGTCTCATCTGCTGTCCACCCCCACCCCTCAAATGCTTGCAACAGTCAGATCTGTGCCAGGCCAAATCTCCTGACCAGGATCAGGGTCTTAATCTGGATCTATCATGAGGGTGGCAGGGACTTGGCAACTTGAGCCATCACCTGCAGCCTCCTGGGGTTTGCGGGCGATCAGGAGCCACTAAACCCAGGTATTCCAATTTGGGATACAAGCACCTTAATCAGGGTCTTACCTGCTGGGCCAAATGCCCACCCCTGGGTGCTGTTATTTGCCTCATCTCTTGACAGTTTTTGAAAACCTCTCTGAATTCTTTATTTTCAAAACAGTACCAAATGCTATGTTTTTTAAACTTTTGTACATTCGAGGGTAACTTTCTTGGAACTTCAAATACTATTTGTAGCTTGGTCGGACATCAAATGATTGAATCACAACTTTTTATTCTTCTGAACACGCAGACATCCTGCAGAAGGCTCAAGGGCAGCGAGAGGTTGAAGCCAGGGCAGGTGCTGTGGCACTGTGGGTTAGGCCACCATGTGGGGATGCTGGCATCCTGAGTGCCCACACCAACTTCTGATCCAGCTCTCTGCCAATGCACATGCGAAGCAGCAGAGGATGGTGCAGATTTTGAGTTCCTGCCACCAATGTGAGAGACCAGGATGGAGTTCTGGCTCCTGGCTTTGGCCTGGCCTATCCTCTGCCTATTGCGGTCCTCTGACGAGTAAGCTGACAGATGGAGGATAACTTCATTTTTCTCTCTCTCTCTCTTTTGTCACTCTGCTTTTTCAAATAAATAAATCTTAAAATTAAAAAAAAGAAAAACAAAAAACAGGCTGCAGCCAGTCTGATTTCTCTTCCTTTGAAGGTTCCTTCTTTATTCTGTGCCTTTCCTTGAGGGACTTGAACACTCCTTATTCTTCAAACGTTGCAGGGAGGTGTCAGGGAGAGGTCTGACTGCCTGGCCCACACCATGCTGTGTGCTCAGGAGCAGGCGGGACCTTCTGATGTCTGCCAGGACGGCCTCTCTGGTCTCCCACTCAGAAATGCTGCGTGTTGGCTTGGTGCCACTTTGTTCTCTCGTCTCTGTCAACCTTCCTCCTGCCTTTTAAATTTCTTTATCTTCTTCTCTGCATTTTTGATGAGATTTCTCAACCTTGACCTCTCCTGATTGAATATTTTCCAGCGCCAATTTTGTGCTTTTAATCTTGCCAAGGGATTAATGGTGGATTTCCATTCGGTGATTACATTTTTAGTTTCTCTTACGCTGTTTCCTTTTCTCATCAACTCCCTTTTCTTTTCATCTCTCTTTAAGAAATCTGACATGGTAGTTTAATGGAGACTGCCCATCCCTCTTCTCCCTCCAGCACCCTACTTTTATGTCCTTGGAGCCCTGTCCTCTGACATAAGGAGCGGGATGTGGAGAATTTTCACTCCAGACCCAAAATGGACGCAAAGATCCATAAAATGCAGAGGAGGAAATATGCACCCATGTTCTAGTTCAAGGGACACAGCACATGAGGCCCCCTGGTTGGTCCTGGGAAGTCCACTTCTTAAGGGTTTTGGGCCACCCAGGTGGGGGAGTATGAGAAGGCAGTTGGGTCTGCCACCCAATAGAGAAGGGACAAGACGCAGTCCCCAGCTGGCTGTGTCACTCAGAAGCAGGTAGAGGCAGATCTTGGAGCCCAAAAAGCTTCTCTAGGAGCAAAACAAAAACAAAACTACTGGGCTTAACCTGAGCAACATCTTCCCCCAAGGGTACACCACCTTTTCACCCGCAGCTGAGCCCTCCCCCAGTTGGTTACCTGCTCCAGACAGCCTCCTCGGAACAAAGACAAGTGAATAAGTCCCCCCGGATCAGCCTAATTGGCAAACAACTTAGGCTCCTGTGCCTTGAGGGAGTCACAGGCGTGGTGGGCACTGCCAGGGGCAGAGGGGGAAAAAGAACGAACAGTTCAGCCATGGCAACAGCTCCCGGATGGTAAAGGATTCAAAGGTGTCGCCTGTGGGAGTGTGCAGGCCCTCCAGGGTACAGCAAGTCCTGAGACAGTTTATTCTAATTGCTGAACCAGACACCCAGACAGAATTCTGAGTTTGAGCCTCCCATAGGCAGATGAATTCTTTCTAGTTCCGGGACCTGTCAAGCTCCCCCTCTGCCTTTGCTGCCCTGCGCCAGGGTCTCCCAAAGTGACTTTCTCAAGATGTTATTTCCATAAAATTGTAATGGGTGTTTCTGAAAACAGGGTTCCAGTTCAAAGAAATGCAAGGTGGGCATAATAAACAGAGCGGCAGGTTTCCGTCCTGCAGGATGCCTGGGCACATTGCTCGCTAATTGCCAATTATTCAGCCAATCATTCTGTCTTGCCCAAGTGTCTGTGGTGTGTCGTGCCTCGTGGAAACAGCAGCGGTTTTCCACATGGGCTGTGTCTGCTAGAAGCTCACAGAGGAGCGGCTTACATCTTAGCCCTCAGCAGCTGCAGCACCTACCGTTGGACAGGAAACTGGTCAGGAAAGCAAGCTCTGCAGCCAGGCTTCCAGACTTGCTCAATCAAAGTCTGCAGCTTTACATGCTCCACAAATATTATTTCTTTCTTATTTGAGAAGCAGAGTTACAGAGAGAGAGAGAGAGAGAGATCTTGAGATCTTCAGTCCACTGACTTGTTGCCCCCAGATAACTGCTGGATGGGAGCAGGCTGAAGCAATGAGGCAGGAACTCTATCCAGGCCTCCCCACATGGGTGGCAGGGACTTGAACCATCACCTACTGCCTCCAAAGATGCCCATTAGCAGGAAACTCTGAAGTGGAGTAGCTGGGACTCGAACCAGCACTCTGGTATGGGATGAGACTGTCTCAAGCAGCTCCTGCTTCCACCCCACCCCACACAGTGGGGGTTACAGGACCTTTCTCCTTAGTTGCAAGGTGTCCTAGTATCACCCCTTCGTTTTTAATGATTTGTTTCTTATTATTGGAAAAGTAAATTTACAAAGAAAATGAGAGACAGAGAAAAATATCTTCGTCTGCTGGCCCACTCCCCAAGTGACCACAATGGCCAGAGCTGAGCCTATCCAAGCCAGGAGCTTCTTCTGGCTCTTCCACAAGGGTGCAGGATCCAAGGCTTTGGGCCATCCTTGACTGCTTTCCCAAGACACGAGCAGGGAGCTGGACAGGAAGGGAGCAGCCAGGACATGAACCAGTGCCCATATGGAATCATGGCACATGCAAGGCAAGGATTCAGCCACTGAGTCATTGCTCTGGGCCCAACAACCACCCCCTTCTAACCTCCTCAGTATTCAGAAACAGAGATTGAAGCTCAGAGAGGGATAGAGATTTGCCCAAGACCACCCAGCAAGTCAGAGGCTGAGCTGAACTTGAACTCTAACACTAAAGCCAGAGCTCCTCTAGACCCTAAAAGATGGTCTAATTCTCCACTGGAGTCCTGAGGCTACTGTGGAACCTTTCAGGCAAAGCCAGCACAGGGACCCCATGAGACGGTGCTACAAGAGTCTGTGAGTCCCCAGTGACGTGCTGATGTAGACAGGAGAGACCAGAGGGTGTGCTATGCAGCCTGGAATAATCCCCTATCCTAATAAACCCCCCCTCCCTATGCAGGTACTGCCCCAGATGCTGGGAAACTCAAAGCAGATAGAACCAGGCCAGGAAGTCAGAATGCCAGTACCTCCTTTTGTTTAAAAAAAAAATGAAGAAATGAAGTACAATTCAGCCATCCCAGAAAATATCTCATTCTCTATTCCTGTTTGGCCTCTCACCAGATCTGTTCTCTTTGTCTGGGGTCCAGATCCATAGCAGGCACTAGGATAACAAGTGAAGTCAGAGCTGGGGCAGCCCCCTCCATCCCTCCCAAGCCTACCATGGCTCCCCAATGTGGGAGAGGCAGAGGGCACTCAGGAAGGAGGACTTAGGCCCTGGCCAGCAGAATTTCCTGGGCGAGAGGCTAGCATGTGGCATAGTAGGTTGAGCCTTCACCTGTGATACCAGCATCCCATAGGGATACCAGTTGTGTCCCAGATGCTACACTTCCGATCCGGTTCCCTTTGCATAGCCTAGGAAAGCAGCACAGGATGGCACACATGCTAGGGCCCCTGCACTCACATGGGAGACCTGAAAGAAGACGTTGGCTTTGGATCAGCTCAGCTCTAGCTTTCATATCCGTTGGGGAAGTGAACCAACAGATAAAAGACATCTCTCTCTGGTGCCCTCTGTAACTCTGCCTGTCACAGAAAAATTTTTAAAAATTCCTGGACAAGCCAGGAAAGTTGAAGCCAGAAAGGTTGAAGTGGCTAGTCCAGTGCAGATGGGAGAGAGGCATTCCAAGTGGGAAGGCAATTGTATAGGCCTGGGGTGGGCAGTAAGTGCACTCTGATCAAAACTGCTGGACCAGGTGTACTCTGAGCACAGCTGAGCGTGGCCTCAAGTCAGCTGCATCCCAAGCTTCCAGACACACAGCAGAGCCTGTCATGTCTCAGTACCAGAGACCCAGAAAGAAGCTGCTGCAGCTCTCCAAGGTCACTGCACCAGCAGAGCCATGTGAGTACTAAAGCTTCGGGGCCCCTAACTCAGTATTGGGCTAAGGTCAAGTCCTGCCTCCTGGCTTGCAAAGTTGCCTGTCTCATCCTGAAGAGGAGAGAAATGTGTTGCTAAGGAGGTGGGGAGCAGCTCCAGGAGGATACCTTTAGAACCTATCTGTCTGCACAATGAGGAGCAGGATAGGGCACTGCCACCGAGACCTGGAACATGCAGCTGCAGGTCCTGTGTAATTGCAAGTGTTGTTCTTGGCCAGAAGAGAGGAGGTGCAATTCACTGCCCCATGCATGCTTCAGTTGATAAAGAATGTCACCTTTGCTGTAAAAAATCAATGCTGATAAGAAAAAGGCTCCTGCGTGTGACACAACCCTAAGCCAACAGGAGGCCAGAGTTGAAGCATGGCTGTGCTGTTTGTGCTATAAGGAGGGTGTCAGCCCTTGGATCTGTGATGCTTGTGACTCTACAGCCTAGACCTGGCCTGGCAAACTACCTGCAGTTTGCACACCAAGTTGGACCCATGACTGGTCCTGCATGGCTCATTAGCTAAGAGATGCTTTTGCATTTTCAGAGAGCTGTAAGTAAAGAGGGATGGAGGAAGGAAAGAAGGCCATGAGGGAAGCCCGTGATGTGGGCTGGATGCACCTGTGTGGTCTAAGAGACCAGATAGCCTGTTACAGGAGAAGGTGCCAGACCTTGCTCTAGATTATGCTGGCTGAGTACCTGCCAGTTCATAGAACTTTCTGGAACTGTTTGCGATAAATAGGATTTTTCAGCACTGTATAATAGTTGTCAAATTCTTTCTCCTCTGCTGTACTCCATGCTCCAGGCAGCCATGCTTAGCAATGCATCCCTAGGCCCCCGATGCATGGCAGGTCTTCAGGAACCTATTTGCTGTATAAGGAAGGGATGCCCGAGCTCCTCATGTCTTCCAACCCCTGTGCAGGGCCCCTTGCACTGAAAAACCCTTAGGCCCCATGTAGACGGTGCCAGATGCTTATTTCACCCATGAGCCGACACAGAGTACTTCACTCAGACTCTGACGTTAGAGGGAGCCCCAGTCTGGCCCTGCCCACCCACAAGGAACTCATGGCTCAGTAAGAAAGATCAACCCCAGACATGATACAGGGCACAATTCCCTTAGGGAAGGCACAGCAAGGGTACTGCAGACACAAAAGGAAAGGGGCATGTTGCATGTACAGGATTCACACTGCCCCGACAGATAGGAACAGCTTGGCAGGACAAGCCACAGAAGGGAACATGCTCTCATACATCTAACAGACAGGAACTAGCAACCGGCAAGCTGTTAATGAAAGCTATGTGATGTCTTTTTGCCACTGTTCAGTGAAATCAACTTGGCAATAAATGCATACATCATACAAATTGTGCAAACATTATGATGTAGTCATGCCACCGCTAAGCACTGGTCCACAAAAAGTGGCTCAAAATGAGGGAAGGGTCATAGGCTAAAGGACTCAGAAGTCAGAGGTCATAGAGAGGGTGGCCATGGTGGGGATTGCTAAGAGGCAAGTTCTAAAACCTGGCTGTGGACTTCTCTTCCCGGAGTCCCTTCCCACCTATTTCAAAGCACAGCAGCCCTGAGGGAGTATCACTTCACCTCCACTGGAGGAGCCCACATCTAAGGGAGAAGAGTCAGCCTCTGTTTGGATGGCTGCTTTGGAAAGCTTGGGCACATCAGTGGGAGCTTTCTGCCACGCAGACAGGAAATGCAGAGGAAGCTGATGAGAACAGGAAATGATGACCTAAAGCTATGATTTTGTTTTCGAAGTGCCTGGGCCCAGTCATACCCTCAGTCTTGGTGCTGTGGGATGACCCGGTATCCTCTGCACAAATTCTCCTTTCCACTGGAGCCTTGCAGGGTGGGTTGCTGCCCCCACAGTCATTGCTGCTATAGGCACTCCCTGACTTACAATGTCCTGATTGGCATTTTTTTTTTACTTTGTGATGATGTAAGAGTGATACACAACAGTGATATGCAATTGATACAATTCACACTTTGGACTTTTTTTCCCCCAATATTTATTTTATTTATTTGAAATGCAGAGTTACAAAAAGAAAAAGAGTTTCCATTTTTTTGGTTCACTCCCCAAATGACTGCAACAGTTGGATCTGGGACAGGTCAAAAAATAGTTTTATCCAAGTACTTGGGCCATCTTCCACTGCTTTCTCAGGTACAGTAGCGGGGGCTGGATCAGAAGTGAACAGTGAGGCTGTAAACCAGCACCCATCTGGAAAGCCTGCGTTGCAGAAGGTGGTTTGATCCATTATGTCACAACGCAGGCTCAGACTTGGGGTTATGATGTTTTTCCAAGCTAACAACCACTGGTGCAGGAGAACCTGCAGCTCCCAGCAGCCCAGTGAGCACAAGGAAAAACACCAAATTCTCTGTCACAGACTGTGTTGCTTATATGACATGATCCATAGGCTGAGCATATTACATACATTTTCAACTTAACAATGCTTTCAAATTACAATGGGTTTATCAAGATGTAACTCCAGGGCTGGCATTGGGACACGGCAGGTGAAGCTGTTACTTCTGATACTAGCATCTCACACTGGAACACCTGTTCAAGGCTTGACTACTCTGTTTCCAATCCAGCTTCCAATTTCTCTGAGAGGTAGCAGCAGATAGTCCCCTGCCACTCATGTGGTAGACCAGGATGGAGTTCCAGGCCACTAGGTTTGGCCTGGCTCAGACCTGGCTGTTGTTGCCATTTGGGTAATAAACCATTGAATAGAAGTTCTCTCTCCATCTCCCTCTTCCTCTCTATCATTCGGCCTTTCAAATAAATAAATCAGTACTTCTAGCTGTATTGTGAGTCAAGAATACCTGTATACGATATAATTCTGTTTCCACTGCTTGGCCAGGGGCTCATTCTGCTTGTCTTTCCTTCTCTCTCTCAGCCATTGCCAATATCCAATATGCCAAAGGTGGCAGAGTAAGAGAACCATATCACAGGTGAAAGCATTTATTTATTTAATGCCCAGGTGTCCATAGCCACCTATCATGTGACACAACAATTCCACTCCTAGTTATGTCTTCAAGAAACCCTCCCACATGCCTGTGGAGACATATCCGAGAGTGTTCATAGCAGCATTATTCATGAGAACAAAATGCCAGAAGCAAACTAAATGCCCCACAGCAAGAGAACAGATAAATAATGCGTGGCTGCTCACACAATGAAGCATTATACAGCAGGAAAAATGAATGCATTAAGCTACAGGCAAGGATGTCGGGTGAATTTTGGAAGCAATGCTGAGTGGAAAATGATTCAGGGAGGCAGCAGGGCTTTGTGCAAGTACAAGTACACAGCAGGTTACCTTAGGGATGTGTATAAGCTTTGAAGCTATCGACATAGGAGGAAGTGACAAGCAGCAAAGTCTGAGCTGCGCCTTCCTCCATGGCAGGCAAGGGGATGGAACAGGGACGATGAATCCAACCCAGGAAAGATCTGATGCCAACAAAGTGCTGGGCTTGCACGTGCTGATTTTACTGGTTTGCATAAATGTGAACTGTGGGAAACAGGCAGAATAGTTGAGATGGAACATTTTTCATAATTTCTGCATTGTGACTCCCCCTGCTTCCCTGTCAATGCACCTTCCCGTAATGCACCTGGATCTCATTCAGGACCAAGAAGGAGGAAACATCATGGAAGTTCAGTTCCACGTAGAGGTGCCATGAAATTCCCAGAAAGTCTTACACACTAATCTTCACCTTGTTTGCATATTCAATGAGGGTACCACTCTCCATCTCATAGAAGGAACTGGGAATGAGGGAGCAAGCAGTCCCTTTTGCTTTCTGGGCTTCTGACTCATGCTTAGAATCCTTCTCGGGCCTCCTGCCAGCATGTCTCCTCTGGCCCACTCAGGACAGGAATCTTTCCATGTGGGTGGCCCAGATCCACATGTGAATGCATGCTCACACTCTTATAAATCAGTTCTGCTCTCACTGGCACACTGTGTTTATGCCTCTGAGTTGAATACTTATCCCTGTGGGGGCAAGCGCTTGGAATAGAGTGAGACACTTAGGTTGCAGCAAATGTATTACTCTTATTCTGTATAGATAGAATATTTCATAGTAAGTATCTTGAAAAATCCAATCAAAAACTAGTTTATGACCAAGAACTGGTCTTCTCAGGAGATTCCCATGGGACATATCAGCAGCTGAGGGCTGGTAGAGGGTGGAAGATGCCTCTCTGGTCCCTTCCTTGTCCCTGCCCCCTGCAGGCCTCCCACCTGTGTGCTGGCCACTCCTGCCAGAAGCATGGCCTGTGAGTCTGGATCAGTCTCTACTTGTCTCCTAACTTCCTGTGTGTCCTTGGTCCAGCCCCTGGCCTCAGTCTCCCTGTTGTATGGCAGCAGAGCAGGAAGCAGGTGGTCAGAGCCAGTGATCTCTGACAGCCTTAGTTTGAGTGACATTATTGAGTGGGGTCGTAACAGGCAGGGTCAGCTGGGAGTTCAATGGTCGTGCTGGTCGCAGTCAGAGGACTTCAAGGACTTTGCCCTGAGGTTGGACAATTTCCTGGCTCAACTCCTCAGAGCACAGAGCCCCATGCCTCCCCCTCCCTTGACCCCACACAATCCCCTTGGCTCAAAACACCCCTGCCAGGAATGTCCTCAGTTACCTCCTGGCTGTCAAATCCCCATGCCATCCTTGAGATGCCAGAAAGTTGTCTTATTCCCCAGTGGAAGATTAAAGACCATCAGAAGGCAGACTTGAGCCCCACAGGCTGGGTCCTCATAGGCTCCCCTGATGCTTTGCTGTGGGGGTGCTGTAGTCCCCCTTGACAGCTGGGAGAATCAGCCAAGCAGGACACCGGTCTATTCCACAGGGCTTCTGTGCCTGCACATCTTAGTTGTTCTGTCAAAGAACTCTTCTTCACCACTGTGGCACCACCATCCTATATGGGCACTGGTTTAAGGCCCAGCTGCTCCACTTCCCATTCAGCTGCCTGCTGATGCACCTGGAAAAGCAGCAGAGGATGGCCCCCAGTGCTTAGGTCCCTGCACCCACATGGGGGACTACCCATGTAGGAATCCCATGCTCCTCCTGGCTTTGGCCTGGATCAGCCCTGATCATTTCAGCCCTTTGGGGGAATGAATCAGCAAATGGAAAAATCTTTCCGTCTCTGCCTCTCCCCAACTCTACCTTCCTTCTCTGTAACTCTGCCTTTCAAACGATAATTCACAAGCAAAAAGGGTGGCAGAGGGACACTGCCACAGACAGAGGAGAAGACTGTGGGACCCCTGGGCAGGGATGGGAAGGATATAGCCAGAGATCTGCAAATGCTAGAGCCACCAGAGCTGAGAAACAGTGTAGGGACCTGCTGGGGCACCCTGCAGGATCATGAAGGAGTTATTTGGACTTCTGGATTCCCAAACTGCACAAGAGTCTCTTTCAGTCACTCTAAGCCACTCAGTTTGAGGCCAACTGTCAGGGACAGCCATAGGAGCAGAATAAACCCAGATGACTGGGAACCCACAAGCTCTGACAGCCTTCTGAGCCCCTTAAGAGGGCTGAACAATTAGACTCTCCTTGTTTTAGCTGCAGAGTATGAAAAATAAATTAGGGAAATGAATGAACAACTGAATCGAGGCTAGGTCATGGAAAGAGCACAGGTGACTAGCTAAAGACCTTGACCATCACCCTGCTGATCCTAGGACACAGTAGAAGGGGTCAGATGAGGGAAGTGACATGAACAGTTTTGTGTGTTTGTTTAATACAACTTAGATCTATAAAGAAAATGTGAGGGTTTACAAAACCCTATGGCAGGAGACAGCAAGAAGCTGTTGCCATCATTCCAGAAAGAGTTGTGGGCAGATGGGAGCCTGGCAACCCAAGCGAAGAGACCCCTGCAGACACCACTAAGTCCTGGTAGAGAACAGAGAGGAGCAGAGCTCTCATAGGGTCCCTCAGGGATTAGGGGCTGGTGGGCGGGCCTAGTGGAATCCCTCAGGGATGACCCTGGAAGGCAGCAAAGCCCAGGGCCATTCAGCTCATGCATGGACCAACCCATCACGTATGCATCCTGAGTGTCAGAGAAGCAAAGCAGGAGCCCAGTGGGTCAGCCAGGTCAGCGATGCTCTGTGGCACCTGAACCCCTACCCACACAAAGGACCCAGTTTAGGGAACTGTCAGATACCTTGTTCATCTGCTCTCCTCAGTGTCTGGCACAGTGCCACCCCCAGCGCCAGACCCAGCATCATTTCTGCTGTGTAAAGACAGACACAGGCACTCTAGACAAGGTTCTCTGCTCACCTCTGCACGTAACAGCTTCTCAGGTTTCAAAAATGTTATCAGTGAAATCTAATGACCCTGGTAGAAAAATAGAAACTGAGGCACAAATCTGAAGAGGGCCCAGCCAAAGACCCATGGTCGTACAGTTTCCTTAGATCCGGGCTTCCTCCTCTGCTCTGCTGGGACAGCTTGACCTGCTGAGGCTGCAAGACTACGGCCAAAGCCAGGGCCAGGTGCTGCTTGGTGGCCTGAGCAGGAGGTCAGGGTAGGGGGTAGCAGGAGAGCGCGGCAAGGGTGAAGAGCAGGTAGGGTCAGGATTTTCAGACCCCACTCCTACAGGGAACAGAGTACAAATGCACAGCCGAGCTGGCCCCAAGATTTATGCACCTGGACATTCATCATATTGTTATTTATAATATTGAAAAATCGGAAACGACCTAGAAACAGGTGAATAGATTATGCCATACCTTTCAAAAAAGTACAAAGCAGCTACTGGAGTTCTTTGTAGACAATGAAATGGCATGTTAGACTCAAGGCAGAATATACAGCACTAAATAGAGCAGGCACGAGAATATTACAAACAGTTATTTCTGGGGAGACTGGTTGGAGTGGTTAACAGACGGTTCTTTTGTTCTGAATATTTATCTGTTTTTTTCCCCGATTTTCCATAGTGAATGCATACCGCCTTTAGAATCAGAAGGCGGAGGGAGGGGCTGGCAGTGCCCTGAGCGGGACCAGATAGAAGGCTCTGCAGGAGCCAGCCTACCTCCCACATCCCTCAGTTCAGCGAGCATCCACTCCACATCTTGTTTCAGGTTCCTGCATTTCCAAGCACTGGATCATCTCTGCTTAAAGGCATACAGACACCATTTTTAATCCATTTTTGAGTAAGTTAATAGGCTCCCTGATAATTGTGGAACCGACCATTAAAACATCCAGAAAGTGTCTTAATACATATTTTGCATTTAGGAAAGCAATTTAAATATGCAAACTTGAAAATGCACAAAGATGCTCAATATGTCTTTTGTGCCCCATGGATTGCCCTTCATGGTTGTAGACAGAATTGTGCCAGCTCTTCTCCCAGAAACTTTAACAACTCTGTTTTCTTTCATCTGTGGTTGTGCTTGTGGTCCCTGGTGCACTGCGTGACTTTGGACCTAGCCCCTCTGGGCTCCGGCACCTACCTCTGTAAGGGTCTGTTCAGCTTCCATTCTCACACCCCTCGGCTCCATGTTCAGCATGCTGTCCATTGCTCAGGACACAATTGCACAGATGGGGCAAATTACACAGAAGTGAGGTTCCTTTAGGCTCGAGGCACTGGTCCAAGGTCAAGAGCTTGCAGCTATGAAGGCAGAGGCGAGGCATCATGCAGCTAGAAATAGGAAGTGCACCTGACACACAGTCAGACTGGCTGTTATGGCAGATCCACACTCCAGACAACCCATTAGACCGTTGATCCATTAATCATGGGAATGGATTAATCCATTCACAAGGGCAGCATCCTAATCACCTCTTAAAAGGCCCACCTGGGCCCACCTCTTAACTTCTCCTGGCAGAGACTAAATCTCAATCTTAGTATTCAAGCTACAGCAGCAACTGACATGTCAAAGACAGGCAGGTTTTGACATACATAACCCTTGGTGGGACCCTTACATGGTGCCCACCCCCCTCTACAAATGGGGTTGGTTGATTTCTGCATCCAGACTTGCAGCATTTCCAAGAAAACAGTGGCATTGTTCAGGGGCATCCTAAATGTGCAAATCATTCTGATCTAAATCTTGATGGGCTCCCAGTGCCTCATTAAATGCCTGAGCCCTCAAGGCTCTGAATCACAGTTCTTCACTCTAGCCCTTCAGGGGTGGAGTTCTGATTACCCCATAAATTACAGAGCATCGGAAGGTGTCTGCGGGGCCCTTCATCTTGCAGTCCAGTCAACAACGTTTTTATGGAATATGGATCCCGCAGGCTCCCACTCTCCCCCACCCCCATGCCCCTTGGTTACCAAGAAGGACCCAGCAAGCACAGTGTCCTCCTTGGAGCCCCTGCTCAGTCTCAGCCAATATCCCTGCCTCCTCCCAGGAATGCATTTAATTCTCCCAAATAGGAATTTCTTCTTTCTCAGCTTTCCCACCAAATAAAGCCAAGGTGGCTTTGTAACCTGCAGCCTGAGAGAAACCAAGCAAACTACTCTCTGGACACTTGCTCCTCCCAGAACACAGGGGGCAGAGGCTGTTAGAAACCCTATTTCTGGGTTAGACCCCAAATAGTAGACAGCAAGCAGAAGGTCAGAGCAGCTAAGTGTGAGGCACAGCAGGTCAGACAATGGTTAAGGTGCTCAAACCGATTCTAGCTGGCTGCTAATGCAGACCCTGGGAGGCACTGGTGTTGGCGCTAGTTGGCTCAAGGCACTGGTCCAAGGAAGACCTGCCACCCACACAGAAGACCTGGATGGATTCCCTGCTCTGGATTGGGGGCCCAATCCTTGTCGCTATAGACCTTTAAGGAACTAACCAGAGGCCAGGAGCTCTCTCTGTTTTTATATCACATCACTCTGTCACCTAGTTAAATCAATAAAAATATATAAGGCAGACAAAGGAAGGCTAGGGTCCTCTTAGCACACATGCAGACTCCACATTCCATCTGCCGGCTCAGGGATGTCTGCCTTTTGTTCTCAGGCTTGGGATGCCTCCCCTTCACCTATTGCCTAATGTCTAGATTTGGGCTCCCTCGGGTATTGACCAGGAGACCATGATTTTAGGATATTTATTTGGGAGGGGACCCCAGGCAAATATTTTTGGAGAGTAGAAAGCAGGGCAGGAAAGGGAAGGCAGCCAAGTCAAGGCACTGGGGACCTCTAGGAGCCAATTTCACCCACTGGCCTGCATGTCCTTTATCTGCCACTCACTAGGGTCCCAGAGCTGGGGATGCACACACCAAGCGCAGCCTGTCATGGGTCAGGAGAGCTGGGAGGATGGTTTTGATCCTCCAGCACACAAAGGCCTGCCATAGACATGGACAGACAAGACACATCTTTGGGCAAAGCAATGGCCAGGCTGAGGCTTGAAAGGCTGGCATTCATCACAATGGTGAGAAGGGTCATGTGCTACGCCTAGTCACTCACTGGGCAGACAGCTCACCTCCTCCAGAAGCTACTGAGACCATGCCGCATCCTGAACAGAGCTAGACTGACTAGGTCCCCATCACCTCCTTAGGAGGAGGCAGAAGATGCAGAGTGACTGGAGGTCTGCCTAGAAGTGAGTTTCCCCTGCAGCTGAAGGCTGCAAAGACAGGCTTGCCTAAGGCTCCCCTGGGGCTGCCAGTTGTTTTGCATCCAGCGCCTCCACTGGTGATGCTGCAGCGATGCCATCGGTCTCTAGGGAAGACTGGGAGAAGCCTGCATGCTCTGGCTGGTCCCCAAAGCTCCGGGGTGATGGTATCTTGCCTGCTAATGCCCCCTTTATCAGTCCCCTCCTCACTCTCCTGCAGGCATTGATGAGACCAGCTTTGCCTCAGGCCTGCCTCTGGGGAACCTAACAACAATCATAGGCACTGTGCAGAAATGGAGAGGCAAAGTGTGCTCATTTTCCACAGAAGTCTAAGTAGCAAGACTGAATAGCACAGGGCCCGGCGGCGTGGCCTAGCGGCTAAAGTCCTCGCCTTGAAAGCCCCGGGATCCCATATGGGTGCCGGTTCTAATCCCGGCAGCTCCACTTCCCATCCAGCTCCCTGCTGTGGCCTGGGAAAGCAGTCGAGGACGGCCCAAGGATTTGGGACCCTGCACCCACATGGGAGACCCAGAAGAGGTTCCTGGTTCCCGGCATCGGATCGGCGCGCACCGGCCCATTGCGGCTCACTTGGGGAGTGAAACATCGGATGGAAGATCTTCCTCTCTGTCTCTCCTCTCTGTATATCTGACTTTGTAATAAAAATAAAATCTTTAAAAAAAAAAAAAAGACTGAATAGCACAGCAGTGTTAGTTCCAAGGTAGATCCAAGGTGATGCTGCTTCAGGGGCTAGCATCATAGAACAGCTTCCACTGCATCCTACACAGCCACCATGGATCTCCTGGCTGCTCCTCAACCCATCCAGCTTCCTGTTGGTCTCCTGGAAGGGTAGCCTTCCAAAAATGGCCTGAATACCTGGGCCCCTGCTGCCCACGTGGGAGATCAGGAAGAAGCTCCTGGCTCCTGGCTTCAGCCTGGCTCAGCTCTGGCCTTTACAGCCATTTGAGGAAGGAACTTGCATTTGGAAGCTCTCTCTCTGTCATTCTGCTCTGCTTTTCAAACAAATGGTGAATCTTTTAAAATACAGATATAGTTCCAAGAAAAATCACAGAACTACACTTAAAATTTCATGTAAAAAAAACATCATTTTGTGTTAGTGTGTTGGTCTCCAATGCCTGCTGAATCAACGCACACACATATCTTCCACCAGCTCTGGAGGGTCATGCATCTGATATGAGTCTCAGGAGGTGACAGTCACAGTGTGGGCAGGATTGACTCCATCCAAATCTCCAGGGAGCCTGTGCCACCTTGCCTCCTCTGGCAGCTAGAGACTGAGGGCACTTCTTAGTATGTAACCCCCTCCCTGAGTCAGAGCAGACAGACAAATGAGCTGGGACCACTGAAGAGTCCTGAAAGTAGACCTGCAAGTTGCTTGACAGTAAGCTGTATAACTCCAATAGCTGAGAGCTGCGGAAATATCAAAAGTTCAATGACAGCATACAAACAGATCAAGTTATAGGTAGAAGCTGGCTTAAGAGAAGTGTGGTAGACACAGTGGGTGAGACGAGGGAATGATTCCTCAAAGTGTAGTCCGATTGGCTAACAATGTGAGGACAAATGGTTTCCTGACAATGTAACACAATATACAGGTAGGTAAAGGAGTGAGATGTTCAAGAGTTCAACCAGTAAAGTATTCGAAGAAAATATAGGTTGAAAATAGTGAAGTAAAAAAAAAAAAAAAAGAAAAAAAGAAAATAGTGAAGCCAGTGCATGGCTTATTGGGTTCTAGTCTGGGCTGCTCCACTTCTAATCTAGCTCTCTGCTGATGGCCTAGGAAAGTGATAGAGGATGGTTCAAGTTCTTGGGCCCCTGCACCCACGTGGGAGACCCAGAAGAAGCCCCTGGCTTCGAATTGGCTCAGGCCAGGCCATTGTGGCCATTTGGGGAGTGAACCAGCAGATGGAAGATGTCTCTGTGTCTCTCCTGTAACTCAAATAAACAAATAAATCTCTTTTAAAAATCATAAGCAAAATGATTAATGAATTCAGCCACATAAAACTTCATATCACTATGTCAAATGCACTATGCTATAACATGAGCAGCCAGTAAGGACAGGAAGCATATACAATCTCCTCAGCCATCAGGGAAATGGAAATTATTATTAGTATGCAAGCACAACAGCTCACAAGGATGTCTAAAGTTTAAAAACACACAACACCACATGTTGGCAAGGATATAGAAAAACTAGAACCTCATACACCACTGGTTACAGCATAAAATGGCACGATCACATTGGAAAATATTATGGCAGTGTTAAAAAATGTTCAACAGATTCTTGCCATATAACCCAGAATTTACATTGTTGAAACATCATCCATCCAAGGACTTATATGCAAGTATTCCTTGGAGTGTTACTCATGAGAGCTAAATATGAGACACAACTCAGATATCAATGGGTAGGAGAATGGGTTTGCAAACCATGCCATGACCACGCATCGGAATATCACCACACAGTGAAGAGGCAGCACGTGTCAGCAGTAATCATAAGTCTCACCCATGACCCTTAGTAAAAGAAACCAGGCCTGCAAAAGGCCGTTCTTTATTCCTCCCTGTACATGAAACACTAGAGCAAGCGAGACTGTTTCATGGGGGCAGAAATTCCAGCAGTGGGTGCCTCTGGCAGAACAGGGGGAATAGGAGGATCATCTGGGAGCGGGGCATCAGGACATTTCCAGGATGTGAGAGATGTGGATTACACAGGAAATGCATGTGTCAAAACATATCCAACTTATGTGTAAGGCTCTGGGCAGTTCAATAATAACAAGTGGAAAGTAAACAAAAATGACAACTGAGAAATTATATTTGTAGGAAACACAACAAAGCCGTACAACTTTCATGTGTGAAGGCGATTTGGGAACCAATAAATAAGAAACATCTAAAGTTTCAAAAACTGAAGATGAACAGTTAACTCCCTAATAGAGGTGTGCATACACACACATACACTTACAGGCATACCCCCTCCCACAGACATGAAAAACAACAACCAATGGTACCAGTACATACCACATGTGCATATACACACATACATATATATATATATATATATATATGCATTCCTATGTGAAAAGTATTAAAGAAATATCTCTGTAAATGAAAGTTGGAAACAAAAGAATACAAATGAAAGTACTAAAACTAGATATCAAATCCATTTACAGATGCCATTTAACAACAAGCAAGGCCAGACAGTTATCTGGGGATCAAAAGGGGTAGTGCTCAGAGACTGGTCATCTGGAACCAGAGTCCTCCCTCTGCCCAGCCTTTGCTCTACTCAGCAGCAGTGCCCAGCACCCCGGCCAGCATCCTAAAAGGGCTGCAACAGCTGTTCTGCTTGCTGGTGGGGCACCCTCAGCCCAGCAGGTCCTTCCTGATGCCCGAGGGTGCTCAGCCTGATTGTCTGGGCTCTCGTCTCTGCCATCACCACCATCTGGGTCCCCTTCAGCTCCTTTTCCCCATCACACCACCTTCATCTTTTCAATCACTCCCTCTGCCACATTCGCCTCTGAGGGTGGGCCCTGATAATCTGATATCAGTCAATAACTTCCCAGAAGGTCACAGGGCCTGAGGAAACACTTGTTTCCCAGATAAGACAACATCTCATGTCCTTTATAGAAGAATGTGATGTGCTATCAGTCAAATGAACAAATGAGAGAAATCAGCTATTCTCAGGACAAAGAATAGTTTATATTCAAACATATACTAAAATATGCAACTCCCTTGGTGATAAAACAATACAAATGAAACTAAGGCCCCATCCTTTACCTATAAATTAGCAAAAGTTCATTCTATTCACATCTGAAGGCAGTGAGAGTCGAATAGAATAGCAGTGCTGGTATATGAGGATTGTAGTATCCCTTCGAGAAAGCAATCTGACAATATGTATTGAGTCGTAAAAATGTCCAAGCCGTTGACCCAGCAATTCATCTTCAAGAACGGTGCATTACAGAGGGAAGTCTAAAAGGAAAAGAGAGCTTCCTGGACAAAGATATGCACAGTTGTTCAGCAGCCGTATAAATAACTCACCAGAAGATAGTTAAGTAAATTAGGGCACGGCGTGAAAGGAAATCTTCTGTCGGCATTAAAGAAGCATGACTCAATAGAAATGGAAAAAGCAGCTCATGGAAGAATCCCCCGGCCACCCTCGTGATTAAGGAAATGCGATTAACACAGTAGGGAAACGTCATTTTCTAGCCTCCGGATGGGCAAGGATTAATTTTGTTAATGTTTTACTGACAAAATGGGGTTATACCTATTGACTCATCCTGGGAGCGTAAGTGTGATGACCTTTGCTGAGTGTGTGTAAACTATCCCAGCGTACAAAAAATTCTGGGTGGGAACTAATGCAACAAACACCTGTATTGCCCAGCCAAGTTCTGCAGCATTCATTTAGCAGAGCAATTCCAGCCTCTCCCCCACACTTTCAAAAATAGCTACTTCTAACTCCCCATCATGCTATTCCTGAGAATGCCATGTACAAAAATAGTTCCACCTAGGCACAAAAGTGAATGCATGCTAAGATACTTGGAAGTATTCTTTTTAATGGAAAATAGGTTGGAAAACAAGAGAAAGGCCACGTGGTGCAGAAAGAGTTGGACCAGCCCCACTCTGTGCCCACACAGCACACCAGCCTGCTCTGGAGAGGAAATGAGCTCACCCTCTACGTATACTGCGAAGCAAGAAGCTCCAAGATCCAGCAGGGAGTGGAAAAAGGCAAGGTGCAGAACAACAGGCGCAGTGTGATCACACTTGCCTGTTTAAAAATGTATGCCTACGTACACTTGTATATTCATTAAAACTTTCTGGAAGAATTCCCAAGGAAACGATAAGAAATAGTTACACTAGAAAGGATGGCAGAAAGTTGAGAGGGTTGGGGGAGATGACAGAGCCAATGGCTTTTCATCTTTTATTCACATCTTTGTATCTGGAGTTTGCCTTCACTGTATACATGTCTTACTTTTGTGATTTGGGAATGAAAAATTTAAAAGGCAAGTGTGGATGCTATGTTGCAAATGGGGAAGGCGGAGGATGTTACAGGAAGTAACTAACAACCAAAACAAGATGCACTGTGTGTTCTACATGGCACGTGTCAGTGTACCCAGGATCTGTGGGAAACACAGGCAATCCTTCTGCCCCTGTCCTTGACAATGGCCTTGCCCAGCTCCCTTCTCCTCCCAGTTTCAGTTGTTCCTGTAAGCATTAACACATGATCAGGCATCTCTTTATTAAGACAAAAGAAAAACGCAACTCAGCCACTCCTGACTTCCCCCACCTGCCTGATTTCGCAACACCACAGACACCTGACCACTTTTACATCACTGGCCCTCTTATCAGACTCTTGTTATCTTTGTGAAATGTCTTCTCCTGGGTCTTGGGTTGACCTGAACCCTTTGTGAAATTCCTAGTCCTCGGGAGGTTCCCCCTGGCCAGTCTCCTCCCTCTCTTTCTCTCTCTCTTTCTCTCTCCTTCTCTCTCTCTCTCTCTCCCTTTCTATTTGCCTTTCAAATAAGGTAAGAATATTTTTAAGAGACACAATAGCTTTTCCACCTCATCTGAGATTTTTCTAATGTCTAAACAGCATCTTCACAAAGATGGAGCATGGGCTTAGTAAGAGCTGTGCAGTGATGTCTCCTGCGCAGTGATGTCTCCTACGCGTTTTCCAAAAGGTGAGACACACCCCTCAAGTCCCAACCCCAACCCCAAAGGTCCAGGACCTTCATGGACACGTGCAGATGAGTTTCACTTGCCTTGAACCTTAAGCGTTTCAGTTCGTGGCAGTCCTAACACCATCATCAGAAGCAAAAAACACCTCCAATCCACCTTACCACTCCTCAGGAAACCCTCTGTGGCTCCCCATTGCCAAAAGGTTCCAACCCTCACCACCCTCCCACCCCCCCAAACACCTGCCATTGCCTTGTACATTGTGCAATTCCCGCCCCCCTGGGGTCCCACTCATGTTCTTTTCCAGTCCTTCTACTTCCAGCTCATGCCTGCTGCTCCCATCCAGGATCAAACTCTGCTCCATCCCTGAGCACTTGATTTCACCCTCTCTCCAGAGCAAAAGCACGTGTTTGCATCTCTGATGCCTCTGGGAGGGGGCTATCAGCTTCTTGGAGCGGCTTCTCCTATCATCCCCTCAGTGAGGTTGTCAAGTCTACCAGAAACTGGATTGATGTCCCCTCCCATCCAGCTCCCATAGTAACAGAGTCCTCCTTGGCTGCACCACCTCCCCTCTCCCAGGAGCTCCAACCTCCTCTTCCCAAATCTCAGTCATCTTGGACTATAATGCTAGAAGGACCCTTGACCCTTGTGTCTGATAGCTTCAGGCCCCCAGAACCCCTCGCCTTCAGAAATTTGAGTCAGTGCAGCTCAGCCAGGGAGGAGCAGCCACTGCTGTGCAAGGGAGGCAAGGGCTGGAGGTGGGGACAGGCCTCCTTCTCTGGAGGCTCCAGGGATCAGGGTTGCAGTCAGAGAGCTCCCCCCAATCCCACCTCCATCCCCCAACTACTGTCAGCCCCTTCCCAGGTCAGCAAGGTGCTGGGACCTCGCTCTTGGAAACCATCCAGCATTTGGGAGAAAAATCAGGGCTGACAAGGAGGAAGGACCTGGGGAAGCAGAATAAAAGATGGTCAAGGCCCAGCGGATAGCATCACAAGAAAGCATGGACTACAGGGTTGGGAAAAAGCCAGAAAGCCCCTGCTCTCCAGTGCTAAGGGACAGCTCAGTGAGGCTGCAGCAGCTAGACAGCTGGAGAAAAAGAGTCCCTTTGAATCCCCGGGTCCTGTCCCCTGCCCTTCAGCAGAGATCAGTCCCACAAGCTCACCCACCCCCAGAACCTTTGCTCACAAAGGGCCTCTTCTAAGCCTATGGCCATTTCCTTGCACCTGCAAGGTCCTGTCTGCATTCTGCCCAGCGTGATGCGCTGCCTCCACAAAGATGTTGCCGAAGGTTGCAGGCTCTGACTCTTAACAAAGATGGTTTCATTCTGGGGAGGGTGTTTGGCACCGAGATTAAGACAGCACTTGGACTGCCAGCATCCTGGGTCAGAGAGCGTGAGTTTGAGTTCTGACTTGGCTCCTGATTCTAGCGTCCTGCTAATGCGCACCATGGGAGGCAGCAGGTAATAGTTCCCATCACTCATGAGGGAGACTTGATTTGAGTCTGAAGCTCCTGGCTTTGGCCTAGCCCAACCCTACCTGTTTTGGGCACATGAGATGTGGCAGAAGATCTCTCTGTCTTGATCTCCCTGCCTTAAAAATAGATAAAAATAATTTTTAAAAAAATTTAAAAGGGAGGATTTTATTCTAGGGTACATCCAAGTATGCATGTGTGGCAGGCGTAGCCCATCCTGACCCTAAGGCTGTGAGGGCAACATAGAAGGGAGGAAGGGAACAACACCTATAGACCCACTGTGTACTATGTCTTCAGAGCTGTGAGGTTCTGAAGATAAGGTTCATCTTTTAATATTTTAAAAAGATACATCCAACTGAAAGACATTGAAATGGAAAGACAGAGCAGGAAAGACACAGAGACAAGAGAGGGAGATCATTTATCTGCTGATTCACTCCCCCAAAAGGGTACAAAAGCCAGGATTTGGCCAGGCCAAAGCCAGAAGCCAGGAACTCCATCTTAATCACCCATGTGGATGGCAGGGGCTCTCCTATTTGATCCATATTCCACTGCCTTTCCAGGCATGTTGGCAGGGAGCTAGATAGGAAGTGGAGCAGCCAGGACACAATATAGGATCCCAGCTCTGGCAGGCAGATGATTGTGGAGCCACCACACTGGCTCCTTGTCCAAAATCGTTGAGAACAATCCAGGAAGAGCCCTTCGTGGTTCCTGTCCCCAGATCCCCTGGGAGAGACGCCTGAGGGTCTGGCCCTTCTCTGTCCCCCTCCACCAAGGACTCAGGTGCTGTCCTTGGCATGGCTGTCCCTTGCTTGCAACCTCCTCAGGAGGAAGGGAGCGGGGCTAGCTTGCTACAAAGGATGGGACACTCTGAAGGAAAAGCCCAATGAGTTGTCAGAATTATACCAAGCCCTTCCCTTTGCTCGGAGAAGTTGTCTGCATCCTGGCCCACTAAGCCACACAAAACAGAGAACAATTATACTAAAAACAGTCATTTCCATAATGCTTTTGAAGTCCACAGGTTTATCCCTGCTTTTCATTCTGTAGCTACTTGTTCAAATATGTCTCCTCCCAGGGACCTCCCCTGCTGACCAAGGCAAGGCTATGAGCTGGGGGACCCTACAGAGTGGTCAGCACTGTCCCCTGCAGGACACAGTGAAAAAAGGAAACTGACACAGAGGTGGGCAAACGTGGGAGATGGAACGCATGGCTGGGTTGGTTAACAGGGACATGAGAAGGGCATTCCCAGGATGAAGGGATTGGAGAAAGCCCAGGATCTTTCTCATAACCCACCTTTCCTTAGCCTAAGCTTGTTTAAGTTGTTTCTATGGCAACCAAAAGCATCCTGAGGGAACCAAGCACCTTCTGAGTTTTTTCCTCTGCTGCCAGGAAGCCTAAAGTCAAGTTTGGGAGACTTCCTGTAGGAAGAGACCCAAACATACCCTCCCATCCACCTCAGCCACTACATTGGCACCAATTTCAGAGAACACTGTGAAAACCCCAGAAGGCCCCATCTCAACACACAGCAGTCAGTGTGTCCTCCGTGGTGTTGGAAGCTCCAGTCTGACCAAGTTCCACCCCCAGAGGGTGTCTCGCGCCTACTGTTCAGAGTTGCTCACTTCTCCCCGACCAGGAAAAAGTCATCCAGATTGCCTGGCCTATGCAGGGAGATGACCAGGCTGGAAACCTGGCACAGTTTCCTTTCCTGGCTGAGGGAAGCTGGGATCAGGACAGGAGCCAAGAGTTGCTCCAAAGTTGATTGGATGATGGCATCTTGTGGTTGTCTCCTCAGGCCCTCATCCCTAATAAGCTGAGACAGAGGAGACAAAGAAGAGATAAGGTGAGTGGTGAGGGGGCGGGGAGGGGAGTCTGAAACCTACAAATTCATCACCGCTCTAACCTCACCTGCCCCGAACCTCTCCCTCACCCCCACACCCCTCCCTCATCCTACTTCACCCCCACTGCTGTCTCAGAAGCCTCAGGCTCCAGAACCAGCTCTGGGCCAGCTTGCCTGGCTATTGTGATATGGCCCCAGCCCGAGTCCCAGCTGGAAAGTGATGGGGAGGGCGACTTCTAAGGACCCCCTCCAGCTCGGCTATGGGAGAGGCTCCTGCCAGGCGGAAAGGGGGAGGAACAGGGAAAGCCCAGGGTGCAAGTAGAGGGCAGAGTGTCCCCAGGCAATAGCAGCTGATGGCAGCCTGGGTCCCCTGCAGCCTCAGGGAACAGCCGAGACCAGTGCTGGCTGTCCTACCAGGCGGGGGTCCTATAAGGCCAGCACAGGGTTCTGAGAACTTACTACATTAGCCCTGAGGGTTTTAGAACTGTTTTTACTGCTGCCAGTCCATCTTGGCAGGCCTACTGCCCCAGAGTATCTGCAGGTGCCTCAGGCTTCACTCTTATTATTTTGTTAGTAGCACTAATTTGTTTGAGAGTCAGAGAGAGGTAGACATAGAGAGCTCCCAACTGCTGATTCACTCCCCAGATGTCAAAAATGCCCATGCTGGTAAGGTCTGAGCCAATCAGGAGCAAGGAACTCAATTCAGGTTTCCCACATGAGTGGCAGGGGCCCAGTTATTTGGCCATCATCATCATGCAGTCAGCAGGACCACAAGGGGCCAAGACACGAGAGTGCTTGCACTGGGGAATCATGCAATTCTCACAGTGCGACAAGATCTGCTGGAATGTTCGCATCCACAGCACAGATGCTCTCCCGCTGAGCCCAATGCCAGCAGCTCCACAGCAGCCTGACGCAGACATCTCCTGCCCAACAGTGCAGGGGGCAGGGCACCCCTGACCTTGTGTCCACCTCAGCTGCCTTTACTTTCTCCAGGGTGCAAACACTCCTTGGTCAGGGGGGCACCACATCCTCACTCTCTCTTCCTTTTCTTCCCTTGAATATCCCCAGACACAGAGGCTAAGTCAGGCCCATAGAATGAATGTATTATATGTGTGTTACGGGATACTACGTCCCTGGCCCTGCTGTGACATTGGCACAATGACACAGCAAGACAGAAAGAGAGCTCTGTCATCCACTGGTTCACTCCCCAAATGTCTGCAACAATCAAGGCTGGGTCAGGCCAAAGCCAGGAGCCATGAACTTTATCCAGGCCTCTCACATGGATGGCAGGGACCCAGGTACCTGGGCTTAAATCTCCTACCTTCCAAGGTGCAGTACAGGATCAGGAATCAAGTGGAGGATTGATCTTGGGCTCGCCAACTGCAGGTTGAATTTACTGCACCACTCCCAACTATCAAGTCAAAAAGAACAAAAATTCAGTTCAAAAATCGATCAGACTAAGTTTTCTTTCTTTTTTTTTTTTTAAAGATTTATTATTATTGGAAAGCCGGATATACAGAGAGGAGGAGAGAGGAGGAGGAAGATCTTCCATCCGATGTTTCACTCCCCAAGTGAGCGCAACGGGCCGGTGCACGCCGATCCAAAGCCGGGAACCAGGAACCTCTTCTGGGTCTCCCACACAGGTGCAGGGTCCCAAGGCTTTGGGCCGTCCTCAACTGCTTTCCCAGGCCACAAGCAGGGAGCTGGATGGGAAGTGGAGCTGCTGGGATTAGAACCGGCACCCATATGGGATCCCGGGGCGTTCAAGGCGAGGACTTTAGCTGCTAGGCCACGCCGCCGGGCCCAATCAGACTAAATTTTCAACAGCCACATTTAAAAGTTTTTTCTAAGTGTACAGGAACAAGTATCTGTATATTTCATTCCTGATGAAAAGCCGGAATAAATATGTGAACTTCAACAGCATGGGGAATCGGGCCATTCTGTGCAAGTGCATGGGGCATAGGGAGTCACTTCTGAATATTTTACCTTTTCTGAAACCAGAATGGATGGAAATAATGTAGTTATGACTGTAAAAATGTGCTAACCAATTTTTGCTAGCATTTTAATTTTCAGGTATTCATAAGAGTGATACGTGCTTTAAAAAGTCTAAAACATCTTTGCTTTTTTAAAAAGTTCTTTTAAAGGCTTATTTATTTATTTGCAAAACAGAACTACAGTGAGAGGGAGAGACGGAGACAACAAGTGGGAGAGAGATTAATTCTCCATCTGCTGGATTACTCCCCAAGTGGCTGAACTGCTGTTGCTGTGCCAGCCCGAAGCCAGGAGCTTCTCCCATGTCTCCCACATGGATGCAGGGGCCCAAGCATTCGAGCCATTCACCTCCACTGCTTTTCCATGTGCACTAGCAGGGAGCGGACTCAGAAATGGAGCAGCCAAGACTTCAACCTGTGCCCATATAGAATGTCAGCATATGTTACAGGCAGAGGTTTAACCTATTATGCCAAAGCACCAGACCTTGAAATATCTTGTGTAATTATAATTTTTAAAAAAGAGAGAATAAGGCCCTTTCAACCACTGCCTAGACACTGTCTGATTTTCTAAAGCAAGGCCATCAATTGACCACAAAGCCTAACTTTCTTAGCTTCCCACTAATCAATTCAATGGAGTATAGTTAGACATTCAGTTATTTTTCATTTTATTAATATAATGATTACGATGATGAATATATAATGGCATAATTAAGATTGAATTTACCTAATGCAAATCGTATCATGTTTCAGCCAGCCCAACCCTACATTTAGAATGACCCACTTGGGTTGAGGTCTGTTGGATGGTGCAGACACAATGATCTTGTCCTTGGAGAAAGTCTTTTAGGACAGCGTTGCACTAGCAGAGGAACTTTTGTCTGGGCTGCTGACACTACGGATCAGGCTTCGGACTCGAAACGGTTAACTGTTAACTTACAGAGGGAGGATAAGCTGCCAGGGATTTTTGTCTTGCAAAGATTTCTGTCTGGCAGAAGAGATAATCCTGAAGGTGGCAGGCTGATTTATTTCCTATAGGACATTAACCAATTTAACTATCCCACTTTGCCATCTTACCCCAGCTCCATTTTTGCACAATTTTCTCAGCTCTCCTTTGAGCCAGCTCTCTCATCTCATAGAGTCCCTCACCAGTGAGTTAAACACATCTACTCCAACCCCTCCCTCCAGACACCTGAGGGAGAGTCCTGATCTGACTCCTCTGAAATTTATGCTTTGGCATTAGATGATGCTCAGCGCTAGGAGGACAAGAAAGCAGAGCCAAAGGGCAGAGAGTGCTGGCACACCATTTTGGGCAGGCAGATCAGGGAGAGCCTTCTGAGGAGGTGCCACCTTCAAGTGCCAAGATGGAGCCACAGGAAGGAGCAGGCTGCAGGGCCACCTGTGGGGTGCACATTCTCTATGGGAGCACAACAGGTGTAGAGGCAAGAGTGGGCTGGACTGTACTCAGTGTTTGAACAGAGCCAGGAGCTGGTGTGCAAGAGGCAGTGTGATGGGGGATGAGGTAGCGCAGAAGGCAAGGCCGGTGGTCAGAAGTTCAGAGTGCAGATTGCATCTCACAATCCTTCACCAAGGGGACGAGCTGAAGAATGCTCCTCGCTGGTGGGTCCCGCTGAGGCTCACACCAGTGACCCCCAGACGCTCAGCCCTTGGCACCTGCAGTGATACAACAACATCAAAGAAGCCTGCAGCGGGGTGTGAGGCAGGACCCCTAGCCACACTGGGCTCTCCCACAGTCCTAACCAGGGTTGTTCCAGCTGCTACCTGAAACCTCTCATGAGAGATTCTGAAAACAAAAGAATCATTTCCTACAGAAGAAGGCTTTTGTAGATCTTTCAGAAGGTTCTAGAAACAGACACAGGAATAGGACTGGGGAAGCCTAATCAGGAAGCAGAGCGAAGAAGTGGAGCCAAAAAGATGAAGAGACTAGGTGAGAGTGGGCAGAAGGTATCAAAAGGGTCCACCCTCACAGGGTAAACTCCAACTCAGCTCTTAATGACCTCTGCATGATCTTGAACCAACCGTGATCCCTCCCTGCCATGCAGTCCCTTCACTATGAACACGAGCTAACCTGTGGGAGGACCCTGGCACAAGGAACTGTTCTGTGAAGGCACTGCTGCTATTGTGCTCAAGGGTGGCCCCAGGCCCTGGGCTGCTTCTCACTTAGGTGTGGAAGCTGAGGAAGATGATGCTGGGGAAGCAGGGGGCAGAACAGCGGTCAGCAGAGGCCTGGGCAGGAAGCAGGGAGAAAGGACAGATGGAGCTAAGTGACCAGTATGGAAATACAGTTTCATGCAAGGAAAAAGTTACAGGGTTTTGTGCAGCAGAGAGGGATACAGCTGTGGTTTACCGCACTTCATCATATAGTTTATAAAGCACTAGAAGAGACAAATGGAAGATTCCAGGCACAAAGAAATGATCCCTGGGTAAGGAGGAGGAGATGCTAATGACTTTTTTTTTTATCATTACCCAGTGGATACACATATCAAATTATCACCCTGCAAAGATGCACAATTATTATGTGTTAATTAATCTCTCTCTTTTTTTTTTTTTTTTTTTTTTTGCAATTTTGGTATTAAATAGAGAGCCCTTTTGCAGGGAGATGATGATAAGTCAGGGGTGCTGAGGTCACCTTGGACAGCAGGGGGAGGTGGGGCGAGAGAAAGTATGTCCTGAATTGAGCATTGCCAGTAAGACAGGATGTGCCTAGGATCCACCTGTCAGAATAACCTGCAAGCCTGCTCTCCACACACCCATCCCTCAATTCCAGACCTATGCCCTGGGCTCCACTCACGCCCATGCTTCCCAAATAAAGTCCCACCCCAAGCCTCCAGGAAGCCCTCCAGGCTGCCAGGGCTTTCTGTTCTTCATCAGTCCTGAAGAACAAGCACAGTCAGCATACTTCTGCAGGGCCACCATCGGCCAAAGCAGGGACCCGCGTGCTCAGCCACAGTTGTCCTCTGGGGTTCATCGGGGACTTTCTCCAGAAGTTTGGCCTGACCCCAGGATGCCTATCCTGGCTTTCACAATAAGGAAGCAAGGCGGGAAGGACTGAAAAGACCTGGGCCTGGCCATCCATGTAGGGCCCGGGCAATTCCAACCTTTTTGGTGCCCGGACTGCATGAAAACCTTCCAGGTAGCCTTCAGGACAGCAGGTTCCCCTAAACAGCTCTTGTTCCCCAAAGTCATAGTCAGCGGGTGCTCCTTTGGCTTCACAGAACTGCAAACTTGCAGAATCGCTGGGGATTTGGCAGAGGCTCTGCTTACAGGGAGAGGTGGGACTAAAGGCGAGAGGGACAAAGACCATGACCTATGTCTGCCCAGGTGGTCCTTGCTCCATGGGAGTCCACAGTGGCCCACATCCATGCACTCCCCAGGATGACCCACAAAGCTTGGCAGCTTGCCCAGCCATCATAGGAGAAAGGTCAGGCAGCTGACTCTGCTCCTCTCCACCTCACCCTTGCACAGCTCATCCACTTCATCAGCCATGCCACCTCCCCTTCCTCCCAACACCTGAGACAACCTTTGTGGTGACATCTGCTCCCATTCCCCTGCACCATTCATCTCGAGAGGACCCACCTTCTGACCCTTTCTGGGTGGCAATGGCTTTCCTCCTACTTGTCTCCGAGTCCCTTTTAGTCCCTTGGCAGGTTTTTTTTTTTCAGTGAGCATATACAGAAGAACCATAGACAAATAGAAATCCGCTGTTGACAATAGCTGACACTGGGCCAGGTCAAAGTCAGGAGCCAGAAATGTCATCCATGGCAAGGCCCTGAGTGCTTAAGCCAGCACCTGCTATCTGCTAGGGTGCACATAAGCGGGAAGTTGGAATCAGCAGTGAAGTTGGGCCTTGAACCCAGGCATTCTGGTCTGGAATGTGGAATCCCAAGCAACATATTAACCCTAGGACAACTGCCCTCCCTGTCTGTCTTTGCTCATTATTCTTTCTTTTTGTTGTTCTGTGTCTTTCTTTGTCCCTGCCTCCCTATCTCTTTCTCTCCCCACCCCCACTCTCTCCATCAGTGACTTTCCTCCTGGGATTTCAAAGAGAGCTGTCAGTTTCCAGATCCTTGTCAGCTAGCTCTGGGGAACTCATGAATTAAAGTCTCTAGGAATGAGCCCTATGTTTAAAACCCTACAGCCTGCTGGAAGACACCAAGAACCCAAACCCAGGGCGGGGTGGGCGGTGCGGGGGAGGGTTCTTCCTTCACACCCCTGGGTGAGCTGCGGTTTTAGTTTCTGCACCTGTGAGATGGAGGGACACACTGATCCCCATCACCAGCCTCTGCAAGGACTGAGAAGCTCCAAGTCTCCTGTTCAGCTGGCAGGAATCCTAGTTGGGCATCACCCACCACTTGCTTTTGTGGGTACTTGCAGGAAATTCCATCTAAGTTTCTTGAGCCAGCAGGTGCCTCTGTGCTCAGATCTGGCATGGATACCGGCTTCTTCCTGCTCTTTCATTTACAGACCTGAATTTGCATGAGGTTTGGCATGCCTATTTTGAGAAGAGGGGAAGGGACCCCTCAAGTAGCCCCACTGGGGAGGGAGGCAAAGCTTGAGACCCAGAGAGAAGGGATTCCCGGAGACAACAGACAGGTACCAGCAAACAGCCCTGGGCTGAGCACCCAACTACGTCAGACCCTTACTCTGCCTCTTCCACAATGGAAAATGAGAGTGCAAGTCTGCTCTGCTGAGTGAAAGCTCAGTGGGGATGCAGGAATCACTGCCACGCAGGTTTCTTGGAATGAGGGGCTCAAGGAAAACTTCCTGAGAAAGGAGCCTGGTGGGTGAGTTGTATTTCCCTAGACAGAGAAACAAGAGGGAGAGGTGTGCCCCCGGCAGGGGAGATCCAATGAACCCAAGAACAGAAGGGCCAGACATAGAACAGTTGGGTTGGGAGCAGACCATGGAGGGGCAGGGGTACCTGAAAAAGATGCTAAGGGGACTACCAGTTCCTGGGGGCTTTGGTGAGCTGTTGAAGGTTTCTCTAGGCTTTATGCTTCACAGAGATCCCAGTGGTCATTAGAGTTAGAGGCTCTCTATGAAGACCGGAAGACAGAGTCCTGACAACTGTGAGAAGACACCTGCACTGCCACACACTGGGAGTGCCACACTGCTGGGACTGGGAGGTCAGGGAGGTAGCCAAGCAGGGTGAGTCTGAGATAGGAAGTGAGGTCTGGATACAACTGGGTGAAGAAGCTCACCTTGGAAGATGAGTCTGGGAGGGAGGGTGATGGGAGCAGGAAGGACATTCTAGAAGCCCTCCGAGTGAGCCCTGGATTTGGATGAGATTACAATTGATCAGTCACCATGCATTCATGCTGACAGGAGCCTTCAAGACTATGAAACTCCTCATCCTGCTCTGTGAATAGGAAAAGCAGGGTCCAAGAAATACAAATGAGCTGGCCAGGTCCCCTCACAAATCTATGGAACAACCTGGTCTGGAATCAGGAGCTCAGACCTCCCCATCCTTGCTCTTCCCCAACATTTGGACAGGTTAGTGTGTGGCCAAGAAAGGCACTGGAATCCCAACTCTTAGGAGGGCTGGGTCCAAGGGCAGGGCAGGGATTAGAGGGAGGCAGGGAGCTGGAGTATACCACAGCTGGCCCTCTGGGAGGACAGACTAGGATGGGGCAGGGAGAGTGGGAAGAGGTATGGATAAGGAAGTTTTGAAAGAAGGATTAGCAGGATCCAGGCCATGATGAAAGAAATAAGAAGCTGGGTGTGGAGAGCCTCTGGCACTGTTGCGTCCATGTGAAACATCAGTGAGCAAGGCTGGGTGGAGGGGACTCCAGAGTGGAGAGGCTGCCAAATGGTGGAAGACAGAGAGGCCTGCTCTGGGGTGAACAGGCTGAGCTTAAAGCGTTGGCGGGACCCCAGGGACTAACATTCTGAAGCATGTACTCTATCACTGGCACAGAATTATCTGTGACATCTCAACCAGGCCTCGCAAGAACACCTTGCGAAGACACTCAAGTGGTCTGAGCGCATTCCCCAAGTCTTTCTGTGTCAAGAAGTGAGGCCTTGCGAGCTCATTAGGATTGGATGAGATGTCACCAGGATGGAGCCCCCATGATTGGCTCCCCATGCAGAGAGGACATGGATGTGCACATGTGTTCCCTGTGTCTCGCCATGTGACTCCCAGCCTGTGCTACCTGGGACTGTGCCAGCAAGAAGGGCATCCTCAGGCACCTTTGCTCGAGGTCCTGGCTCCAGAAACCTACTCAACCTGTGGCCTTGCATTGTTAGCAATAGGAAATGGGCTAATACAATACTTCATTATCCTTATCCCCAATGGGGGCAGGAGAGAGAAAACCAAGAATCTCTTTAAATAAATCTTGCCAAGGTCTGCAGTTTCTAAATGTGCAAGTCAAATTTCAGCTCAGGCCTGCCGGACTCCGGAGCTCACTTTGCTTGACAGGAGAGGAGAGAGAGAGAAGTGAGTGTAAGACCCACCCTTGAGCAAGACAATTGGGAGAAGAGCAGCAGTGGATGGAGCCTTCAAACCCCAGAAGCCGCAGTAGCAGAGTGCTGAACCAATTCACAATGTCCTGCTGTGGGGAAGATGAGCTGAGCACAGAAGAAACTTGGGTCACAAGAAATCCCAGTATTTGTAGGTGTTCGGGCTGCCCATGAAGACTTCTCGGTCAGTAAGCACAGAACTGCGGGGATGAGCTCTGCTTGGGGTGGTGTCAGACCCACCAAGTCTCCTTGTGCCACCTGATGAAACATACCCTGACCTGAGAGAAACAGGTATGTTGAAATGAACTTTACATTCCAATGAACACTATTGAGAAAGTGCAAAGACAAGCCTAGATGTGGGAGAACGTTTTTCCCAATCATGGGAAGAGTCTACAAGTCAAGAATACTTAATGAACTTGAAAATCAAGCATAGGGGCAGGAATTTGGCCCAGCAGTTAAGATGCCACGTGGGGTACCTGCAGCCCACACCAGGGTTCCTGGGTTCAAGTTCAAACTCTGGTTCTGATTCCAGCTTCCTGCTAATGCGCATCCTGGGAAGGCAGCTGATGATGTCCCAAGTATTTGGATCCCTGCTGCCCACACGGGAGACCTGGATTGAGTTTCAGGCTTCTGGTGTTCGCCTGCACTAGCCCCAGATCTTGTCCACATTTAGAGGAATTAAACCAGCAAATGGGAGTGCTCTCTCTATATATATATACCTACAAAATAAAATGAAAATAAATATTTTTAAAAGAAATATTCCAATGACAAAACAGGCAAAGGATTTTTAAAAGTTTTCAAGTAGCACATGATAAGTTACTCAACACTATTGATCATTAGGGAAATGCACATCAAACCATAGTGAAATATTACTCCACACTCAGTAGGGTGACTACAATCAAAAAGAGAGACCGTAACAAGTATTGCTGAGGATGCGGAGAAAGGGGAACTCTTACACATTGCTCCAGCAAAGGTCAAAGCCACGTTGGAAAAGTGGTAGGTCCCCAAAGTGTTAAATATAATTACTGTAAGACTAACACATTTCACTCCTTGGATTATACCCAAAAAAAGGTGAGAATGAGGAGTACTCAGAAAGCTCACAGACAATGCATGTTATTAAAAAACTACATAGGAATTTCAAAAATTTTGCACCAAAATAAATTCATTTTTTAAGGATTTACTGATATACTTAAAAGAATTACATAGAGGGAAGCAGAGCTTGTGTGTGTGTAAGAGAGAGAGAGAGGGAAAGAGAGAGAGATCATCCATCTACTGCTTCACGTGCCAGATAGCTACAATAGCCAGGGTTGGGCCAGGCTGAAGCCAGGAGCCAGAAGCTTCATCCAGGTCTCCCAAATGGGAGTCAGGGGCCAAAATGCTTTGGCATCTTCTGCTTCCTTTTCCAGGCCATCAGCAGGGAGCCCGATGGGAAGAGGAGCAGCCAGGACATGAACTGCCACAATGCAAGCCCCTAACATATCTTTTAATTCCGTTTTCCATGAGCTTTATGAGGTCCGCTAATATGTGCAAACAGAAACCTTTACACAAATGCTGGTAGCATTATTCATAATAGCCAAGTAGAAACAATGCAAATGTCCATCAGCTGATACCTGGATAAGCAGAAAGTGCTGGGTCATACATAGTTCAGTAGGACTCAGTCATAAAGAGGAATGGAGTCCCGACCCATGCTACCAAACAAATGAACCTTGCAAGCATATTGTTAAATCCAAGAAGACAGTCTCAAAAGGCACTACAGCATGTCACTCCACGAAAGGTCCCAAACTGGCAAATCCATAGAGACAGAATAGACTGGGGGCCTGGGGAAAGAGAGGAGTGGAAAGTGACTGCTATGAGCACAGGTATACCCTTCAAGACTGATGCAAATGCTTGGGTAACACTTTAGGGTACTAGTTGCACAATCTTGCGAATGTATTAAACATCACTGAGTTCTACACTTTAAGTTTTTAAAAATTTCTTTTGTTTGAAAGACAGAGTTACACTCCCTGCTGGTGGCCTAGGAAAAGCAGCAGAGAACAACCCAAGTGCTTGGGCTCCTGGCACTGTATAGGAGATCCAGAAGAAGCTCCTGGTTCCTGGCTTTGGCCTGGTCCACCCCTGGTTACTGCAGTCATCTGGGGAGTGAACCAGAGGATAGAAGATTGCTGTTTATGTGTGTGTGTGTGTGTAATCCTGCCTTTCAAATAACTAACTAAATAAAATTTTTAAAAGTCATTGAATGAAATCATATTAAAAAAAAAAAAAAGAGAATATCCCAATGCAATGGCCTAGTGGTTAAATCCTCACCTTGCATTCATCAAGATCCCACTGAGCACCAGTTCGTGACCCAGCTGCTCCACTTTCCATCCAGCTCCCTCCTTCTGGCCTGGGAAAGCAGTACAGGATGGCCCAAAACCTTGGGTCTCACATAGGAGACCCAGAAGAACCTGCTGGGTCATGGATTTGGATTGGCTCGGCTCTGGCCATTGCAGCCAGTTGGGGAGTAAACTAGCAGACAGAAGATCTTTCTCTCTGTATATCTGCCTTTCCAATAATCAATAAATAAGTAAATAAATAAATTTAAAAAATTTTTTAAAGGAGGAGGTACACTTTCCAGACCAAATACTGAAGGGTTATTTAATCCCTCAAGGAACACGGAGAGCCCATTTAGATGATCTAGAGGAAAAAACAGATGATTCCCTGTTGCTAGATTGGTGTGAAGTCGTGACTCTGAGGGGTAGCTTAACCGCTGCTTGCTACTGTCTCAGTTATGTTAATAATAGCTCAATTAACAGAGAAATGACTGGAAGGTTTTTGTTTGACGCTTCCCCAGTGGCTGCCTCCAGAAGACAGTATCTTGTGTCATTTAAAATGTATTCTCTGTGTCTTTATATATCATTTACATTTTCCATATGCGCATTTGTCAACTTCGTAATCAACAAGGCTCATAAAGCTGTTTTGTCTAAAAAAAAATTAGATATGTTGAAAAAATGCTGACAGGTGGTTTTAAAACATTCTTTCTTTTTTTTTTTTAAAGATTTTATTATTATTGGAAAGCCGGATATACAGAAAGGAGGAGAGAGGAGGAGGAAGATCTTCCATCCGATGTTTCACTCCCCAAGTGAGCGCAACGGGCCGGTGCACGCCGATCCAAAGCCGGGAACCAGGAACCTCTTCCGGGTCTCCCACACAGGTGCAGGGTCCCAAAGCATTGGGCTGTCCTCAACTGCTTTCCCAGGCCACAAGCAGGGAGCTGGATGGGAAGTGGAGCTGCCCGGATTAGAACTGGCGCCCATATGGGATCCCGGGGCGTTCAAGGCGAGGACTTTAGCTGCTAGGCCACGCCGCCGGGCCCTAAAACATTCTTTCTACTTACATGAAACCGATGTTATTCCACTAGTTCTCCCCAGGGGGAAGATACCACCCAATTAGCCAATCCTGATTCCCTCATTTTCTGAGCACTGACTGAGGCCCTGCATGCGCTGAGCTGTGGGAGGGAGAAGGACATTTAGGGCACTGAGCTGCCAGCCAGGGCCCTTTGATGTCCTGCAGGAGCTCAGATGTGTAAATAAAGCCAGAGCAGGACCACCTGCAACACATAGCTGCTATGATTCACTAGGAAGCTATGATTTGCCACTGAGGGATTTTAAAGACATGTGCATTTTCCAGCTCAGCCTGGAGACTGCATAGCAAACTCAGATTCCATTCATTCTGCAGGAGACAGGAGGAAGGGCCAGAGCAAGGGCCAGGAGAGGCATCTCTGAGTCTAGCTCACCTCCCTAAGTGGGGTCCACCTTCCAGCCCTCTCCACCTGTTCCTTCATTGCCCAGTCCTCTCTGAGACTAAAATTGGCTTCCAGAAAGTTCCTTGACCCAGCAGGTGTGTTGAAAGCCTCTGGCTGGACCGTGTTATGCGCTGAGCCCATCTTGGTCATCACTCTCTGCTCCCTGCATGGAAATGATCTGCTTCTTCCTCCTGAATGTGAGCTGAGCTGAAGAAAGGCTAGAAGCCCAGCAGGAAGTGCTGATTTCAGTAACCACTGAAGGGGGCAGGTGCTATGGCCAGGGGGCTCATGGAAGGCCGGCTGCTACAGCTCTGTCTGTCCAGCACACTTCTGTGGTCTGCTCTCCTGGCCACAGTGGACGCAGTGACGTCAGTTCGGTTACCCTTGGCTCCCACTATTTGGATTTGGTCATGCTCTAGGGACTTGAATTTGCAGCTCCAGGGCTACATGTGACCCAAGCCAGGCCATTCTCAGTGGGGAGGAAGTATACTTTTCTTCATGCAAGGTCAGACTGACTGTAGTCACATACCTTGCAGAGCCTCAAAAACTTGTTTGTGACAGAGAAGGCAACCAGTTCACATGGCAAGCAGTACTGGATGGATGGCAGTTGCCAATGCTTGGGAGGTCCTGGCTTCAGCCTCTGAGAGCCCCAGGGCTGAGCTGGTTCAATCCTATGAACTGCATGGTACCTTTCAGTAAAGATCTCTGTGGGTACAAGCTCATCATCTTGAGTTTCTGTCACCTACAAACCAGAACAACCCAGTTCAGGGTTGGGGTTCTGGGGTGAGGATCAGGCTAGACAGGATTCTAGGTGCCACGGGAGCATGGTTAGGATTTGTATTGCAGGTGCAGTCATAAGCTGGGAGAGCTAAGAGAGCTAAGTCTTGAGTCAGAGGGGCAGGCAAGATAGGAGGCTTGCTGGAAATGCAAAATAAAACCAGCCCCATCTATCACAGAGGTCAAGGAGAAAGAAGATTTAATAAAACCCTGGTTTGGTAATGCAGGGAAGAGCCACAGGGCTTGTGATGAATGGGAAAGTAAAGGAGAAAGGTGGACACGCCAAATAAATAGGCATTTCTGGAAGTCTGCAAACATCTCTCTATGCCAGCATTAGTCACGGATACAAATGGGATCTCAGGGGTTTTATAAACAAGCAAGCCATTGCCAACACTCACATCTGGCAGATGAAACATCCATCACTTGTAAATACACCACACAGCATCGATTACCCTAATCAATTTCAGGCATCTATCATTTTCCAGGGCTGCAACCTAGGACAGGGAAAGCACAAAGAAAGAAAATGTCATGATAGTTTGGCAGCTATGGCTTAGAGGAAAACAGCGAAGAACTCCATGGTGGAACTCGAGGCACAAGGAAGGAAGCTGCCGACTTGTTTCTCCTGAGATTTCCTTCTAAAACCAGATCAAGAAGTCATCGTTTGGGAGGGAAGAAGACTGATAATGAGAAAGGCCTGGACTAGGAAGTTGGATCTGGAATTTGATTCCTCGGGGAAACACCTGCTTAGAGATAGGCCAGTGGAAGGCAATGAAAAGACAAGGAAGAATTGAGGTCTTGCCTAAGGGGTGGGAAGGAGATGTGAAAAGGTTTGGCTTGTTTGTTTGAAATGCATGAATTTGAGTGACAAAGAAGCAGAGAGCTCCCATCTTCTGGTTTTTTCCCCCAAAGCCCTGACAGCTAGAGTGTAACTTTAGCTGGGAGCCAGAAATTCCATCTGGGCCTCATGAGGGTGGCAAAGGCCCCAGCACTTGAGCTGTCACCCAGAGCAGAGCCAGAACTTACACCAGACATCCCATCTTAAGGCTGGGGTTGGAGTGGGAGGTGAGAGAGCAGTTAGGGGACAGAAGGGGTAAGCCAAGGCCCCTCATCACGGTGGGAGACAGAGACGGGCACATCTTGAGGTAGGAGCTGCAGATTACTGAGCACTTTCTGAGGACCAGGCACTGCTCTGGTCTCCATTGGTCTCTGAAAACAGTCCTGAAGGGTTGCTATTCATGGCCCCAAATTTACAATAACAGAAATGAAATCAGAGGGGTCCAGCAGCCCACCCAAGGCCATGCAGGGGTTGGGACAAGAAAGTCCCCAAGGTCCTCAAGGTGAGACACTACCTCCTTGCAACCATTAGCTTCACCCTCAGGGAGGAGCTGAGATCCGGAAATCGTCCAATGTACTGATCCACGTGCCCTTGCCACCTCATCCCACTTGAGCGCCTTCAAGGCTAGATGTAAACACAGCCATGAATAGCTCCTTTCCACTGCCCTAAAAAGTTGAACCTGTTAAAGGAGCCTGCTTTGCCTTTTTCCATCACGCTGCGCAGCAACCAGCACGGGAAGACATATCCATTGTTAAACAGAAAGCTGCAGTGGGTGTGTTTTTAAAGGGGCCTCGGGAAAGGCATGGAAGAGGATAAGGGTTGGACATGGGCTTCTCTAAGTTCTGAACATTCCCTGCTTCTGCCCAGGACGAGGCTCGGCACCATTAAAAAGAATTCCTCCAAAGTCTCCTAAAACGCCCAGCCTGCTGCGCTTCATTTCCAAAGTCATCTCCTCGAAGGCTCCCAAATCCCCAGTTCATGCTCAGACATATAAATTGCATTAGCAAAGAAGGAAGCTCTGCAGCTGGTGCTGTGAGCTCTGAGAAGTGGGACTGCTGGGCTCACACCGCAGAGCACTCAGGGCTGGCACCTCTCTAGCAAAGTCCAGATAGAAGCAATGGATGACAGTCTCAGGAGTGTGGGTGCTGGCGCTCACTGTCTGCCGGCAAGCACAGTGAGTCTCTTCCTGTCCACTGCCCTAGGGCTCCTGCTGATTTTCTCCCTTCCATGCTTCGGTTAGTTGTATATTAATATTCCAACAAGCACAACGTTTTTCAACTCATCCAGGTTTATCTTGAGCTTCTGCTCCATGTTCGGCCCTGAAGATCCAGACATGAGTTAAAAATAGTCCCTGCTCCCCAAGTTCTCAGTCTAGGGGAGACAAAACATGGTGAACTGTACCAAAGACCTAGGAGAAGGGCTGGGGACTGGCTAGGAACAGTCAACCCTACATTCAAGCCCCAACCCTGCATTGGCTAGCTGTGTGGGGTATTTGAATGTGGTGCTGTGTTCCCTCATCTGAAAGTTAATGAGCTGGTGTGGGAAAAGAAAGACAGAGTACCCAGCAGAGAAAGGGTGTGAAGACTTTCTGGAGGTGGTGGCATCCATCTGTGAGGCTACATCACAAAGTTCATGGAAGAATAACCTGAAAGATGAGCCTATTTGGATGCAGGAAAGTTGGAAATCCAAGCCTAAGAGTTCATGTGAAATGGGCACGACGAACGAAACTGCACACGGAATTCCAAAACTAGCTGCAGCAAAGCAAGCTGATCTTTCGCTTCCATTTTCCATGAACTTCTTAAAAGTCATTTTTAGAAAGACTTATTTGAAAGTCAGGGTTACATACAGAGAGGAAAGAGGGAGACAGTGAAAGAAAAATCTTCCATCTGCTAGTTCACTCCCGAAATGGCCACAACAACCAGGGCTAGACCAGGCTGAAGTCAGGAGTCTAGAACCTCTTCTAGGATCTCGCAAGTGGGTACAGGGCCCAAGCACTTAGGCCATTTTCTGCTGTTTTTCCAGATGCATTATCAGGCAGCTAGATCAGAAGGGGATATATATATATATTCCAGTTGGTTGTGTATTAATATTCCAACAGGGCCTGGCGGCATGGCCTAGCAGCGAAAGTCCTCACCCTGAACGCACCGGGATCCCATATGGGCACCAGTTCTAATCCCGGCAGCTCCACTTCCCATCCAGCTCCCTGCTTGTGGCCTGGGAAAGCAGTCGAGGATGGCCCAAAGCCTTGGGACCCTGCACCCGCGTGGGAGACCAGGAGGAGGTTCCTGGCTCCTGGCTTTGGATCAGCACAGCACCAGCCGTTGCGGTCACTTGGGGAGTGAATCATTGGATGGAAGATCCGCCTCTCTGTCTCTCCTCCTCTCTGTATATCTGACTTTCCAATAAAAATTAATCTTTCAAAAAATATCCCAACAAACACAGATATATATAACCATATTATTTATAAATACACACACACATATATATATAACCATATTATAGACCATATATATAACCATAGCACTTACATGGGATGCTAGCATTGTAGGTGATAGCTTTCTTTACCTGCTATTCCACCATGCCAGCCTCTCCATGAACTTTTTAAAGTGCTCTCATATATAGTAGGTGTAAATCTACCATAAATGTGTGTTTTGACATAAAAGCTAGGAAATGTCATTGCTGGCGATTCAGGGAGGGACTCAGGGGAAGGATGGAGAGAGAGTACAGGGAGTTGGCGGGGGCAATAGAGCTGTTCTGTATGATACAATAATGGCAGCTCCAGGTCCTACCTCAGCCAAAGTCCACTTAAGGGACAGCACAAGCGGTCTTATAAGCAAAATGAATGAATTCAGAACGATTCACACTGTGTGAGGCGAGACCAATGGCCCAGCTGCCTTCCAGAAAGGCTGAATCAACCCGGTTCTCTCCCGCTGTCTGTCAAGTCCTGTTCGGGATGGCTTCTCCCAAGAACTTTCCACATCTTCCGGAGATGATGAGAGTAGACTCCCTCCCTTTCTCCCTCCCTCCCTCCTTCCCGGCAGACACCAGGCAGAGTGGGGACACTGGCTCCCAAGCTTATCCTGGGACAAGCAGGATCAGGGTCTCGGGCGGCTGTTCCCCGTCCAGCTACACGTATTTGGAGCGATGGCGGTACACAGGGCTCAAGACGGCGAAGACTCCAGCAACCTCCCTGACATCCGCTCGCACATTCCAGACCCTTCCACGGGGGATGGTCTCCTCACGTTTTCTTTCATTCTGTGCCCCTTCTGGCCTGCCTGTGTCTCTACTTCTGCTGGGGAAGGTCAGACACATCCTTAATAAGGGGGGAAAAAAAGCATGTGTAAAACCAAAAACCAATAAGAAGGCATTGTCCCCCTCTCCAGCCAAATGACAAAGCTTTATGGAAGAAAAAAAAAAGTGCTGGCAAGTGTGCAGCAACATGGAGGGATTCCTACCTTTTTAGAGAGAATCATTGGCCAAGTTGCCCAAAACCAGAGATTCCACATCCTCTGCCCCGGCAAAGCCACCCTGTGGAGTCTGCCCTAAGGAAACACTCAGACACCAGCATAGGTTCTGCGTCTAAAGCTGATCGTTTTATCATCGATCCAACAGCAGCTGTTAGGACTTGAATGTGGTTTGCATTGCCCTCTCCCCCCCCACACACACACAGGGCTTAGTGTTGCTGACATGTCATCCTCATGGTGAGGCTGCTTTTTCAAGTATTAAAATACATATATATGTCACCCCTTGACCTTGCATTTCCAGAACCATGAGCTAAACTAAACCTTTCTTTATAACTTGCCCTGTTGATGGGGTTGTGCTACTGGCAACAAAACAGACTACTGCAAGCAGCACATTTGGGAACTGCCAGAGACTGATGAGATAGTTATACAAATCCAAAGACTAGAACCTTGAGCAGCCATAATCACATTTCATATCTGGGGAAAATCCCTTGGCATGTGAAGTGAAAGAGTGGAGGGCTGAGATAGGCACTGATGTCCTCCGAGGGCCTGGCTGAGCACCAGCTCTGGCTCCTGACCCCAGCCTGCTGCTCATGTAGACCCTGGAAGGCAGCAGGGACAGTTGCAAGAGTTTGTGTCCTGCCCCACCGTGTGGCAGAGCTGAACTGAGTGCCCAGCTCCTGGCTCCCAGCCCTGACAGCTGCACACTAAGGGGCTAAACCAGCAAATGGGGTCATTCTCTTTGTCTCTTTCTCTCAAATTTTTAAAAACTGAAAAGTGAGAGTTCTGCCAAATTGCATGTACACATTGCTTCCAAGGTTCTTAAACACAGCTAAGAGGCATACAGATACTCTCTAGACTTTTGAAGAGAGTTTCTCTGAGAGCCTGGCACGATGGCCTACTGGCTAAATCCTCACCTTGCATGCACTGGGATCCCATATGGGCACCAGTTCTAATCCCAGCTGCTCCACTTTCCATTCAGCTCTCTGCTTGTGGCCTGGGAAAAGAGTCAAGGACAGCCCAAAGCTTTGGGACCTTGCACCTGTGTGGGAGACCTGGAAGAAGCTCCTGGCTCCTGACTTCGGATCAGCTCAGCACCGGCAGTGGTGGTCACTTTGGGGAGTGAAACAGCAAACAGAAAATCTTTCCTCTCTTTCTCTCCTCCTTTTTGTAAACTTGCCTTTCCAATACAAATAAATAAAATTTTTAAAGGGGAGAGAGTTCCTCTGACTTAAGCATAATTATTCTTTTCATTCTTTTATACATTTTTCAAATTTTCTTTTAGGGACATATATTTTTAAATTGGCTACATATACATGTATATATATAATAAAAACCCTATTTTTAAGGCTCAGCTTAAATTATAGTTTTTCTCGGAAACCCTCCCATATGGACACGACAAGCATTACCAAGATGTGGCCATTAACACGACACATTCCTGTAACTGTCAGCTTTGATCATTGAACATTCAGCCCTTGCCCCTCCTGTGCGTCACTCAGCTCAGCCTGCCTCACTTGCACAGTCACTTAATCAAGTGGCTGTCCCTCCTGCTGCCCTCTCTTCAACAGGGACCAAAGCCTGGAGACCAGGTCCAGACCCGAGGACAATGAATGTTTATTGGATTTGTTGAATCTGATCAATCAGATTGTGCAGAAAGAAATTCCAGCTGTGTGCAGAAGAACCTGGGTCAGTAGAGCTCATATCATCAGACAAAAGAATGTTAAGATGAGCATCACGATCTCTGCTTCCCACCAGGTCCACAAGAGCAGGCTCAGCCAGCCTCTCTGCCTACATCAGCACCAATCACCCTCAGCCCTTGCTTGCCACATCTCACTCACACTTGCTTTCTTGCTTGTTCTCTGGGTTTTGCCCACCTCCTGCCACCTGTTCCCTTTCTCTAGGCATGGTCCCCCTTCAGCTGGCCAAGTCCTTGCTGATCTGTAAAAGGCTGCTCACATCACTCCCAGCAGCTCTTCCTTCTCACCCACAACCACCACTGCCATTCTGCATTTGGGTGAATTTTTGTCCAGTGCCCATCTTCACTCTAATCCTCACAGAAAGTCAGGTCTGTATTCCTTAGAGTTGTTTTCCACCACTTGGCACGATCATGGATCAATGAACAAAAAGATCTGATCCCCCCCCCCCCCCATTTCCTTGCTTCCTTCTCCAAGGCCCAGGGCTGATCCAGTCACCGACATTCACACAGGTGACTTCGCATCTCCCTTGGAGAGCCAGCCATGGTCCAAAGAAGTGAAGCCTGGAGCCCCAGCCCCATGGAGTTCCAACGTTGATTTGGTAGATGCAATGAAGATAGTACTTTATCCCTCTTACTGTGATTTAAAGGTGTCCTCCAAAATTCATGTGTTAAAACCGCACTTGCTCAGTGCAGTGGAACTGGAGGTGGTTTCCTCACACGCAGCTTCATGCCTTTATCTAAACAGTCAGTCTGGCTCGCTTAGCCTTCACTTGCCTCCTTTCCTCTCTCCCATGTGATCCCTTCCACTTTCTGCCATGAGTCGAAGCAGCACGAGGCCCTCCCCGGAAGCCAAGTGCGTGCCAATGCCAAGTTCTTAGACTTCTCAGCCTCTGGAATAATGACCCCAACTCTTTCAAAGATTTATTTGAAAGACAGAGTTATAGAGAAAGTGGGAGAGACAGAGAGAAAGATCTTCTATAAACTAGTTCGTTCCCCAAACCGTCACTCAATGGCTGGGACTGCACCAAGTTAGACAAAAACTTTGGGCCTCCCCTGTCACTACAGAGATCCAAGCACTCGGGCCATCTTCCGCTGCTTTCCCAAATGCATCAATAGAAAGCTGGATCAGAAGTGATGTAGCTGGGCCCGGCGGCATGGCCTAGTGGCGAAAGTCCTCACCTTGAACACACCGGGATCCCATATGGGCGCCGGTTCTAATCCCGGCAGCTCCACTTCCCATCCAGCTCCCTGCTTGTGGCCTGGGAAAGCAGTCGAGGATGGCCCAAAGCTTTGGGACCCTGCACCCATGTGGGAGACCTGAAAGGAAGTTCCTGGCTTCGGATCGGCGCAGTACCGGCCATTGCGGTCACCTGGGGAGTGAATCATTGGATGGAAGATCTTCCTCTCCGTCTCTCCTCCTCTCTGTATATCTGACTTTCCAATAAAAATATCTTTTAAAAAAAAAAAAGAAGTGATGCAGCTGAGACTCGAACCAGTGGCCACATGAGATGCTGGCATTGCAAGCAACAGCTTAACTGCCCTGAACTTCTGTTTTTCATAAATTACCCAATCTCTGGTTTTGTGTAACAGCAACAGAAACAGTCTAAGATGCTGAGAGTCATCGTCAAGGCAGAGGATCCAGAGCTACTTCTTGCTTGGATTCAGCTTGGTACAAGGACAGTAACTCCTCGTGTTTGTATTCATATGCATGGCCTTCTCCAAAGCTCCTTCATGTCTCTCTCTTTCCTTCTCTCCTTCTCTCTCTCCTTCTCACTCTCCTCTCTCTCCTTCTTTCTCTCTCCCCCATCTCTCCTTTCTCTCCCTTTCCCTCCTCCCTCTTCCTCTCTCCTTCTCTCTCTCTCTCTCAAACAAGCAACAGATTAACCCCATATCACACATCAGAAAGCAGCAGTCCTGAGGACCATGTCACCATGAAGCAACACTACAACTCTGTCGCTGTTTCTTTGGTCAGTAGTAATACTACAGATGACAAGGGGAGAAGCTGGGGGCAATGACAGTATCAGATGGTCTCACATGCCTCTGGTTGGAACCAGTTTGTGGTTTGTACCTCCCGATCACATGGTCTGGATTTAGTGACTCCATGTTCTTTTTCCAGTCCCTCTGCCTTAAGCCTGACTCTGATGAAAGCAAACACAGAGCCTCCATCCACAGCCCCAGCAAAGCAAGCAAGAGCGGGATGTGGGAGCTGGGATGGATTTTTGTTAGAATTAGGACCAGGCATGACTCCTACTGGGAAGAAACATACACAAGCACTTTCTGAATGGGAATTATTTGAGTTGTGAGAGGGAAAGGCACAGAACACAACTACAAGAATCTGATGTGCAGTCCACTGAGGACAGAGAAGAACCTTGGGCAAAAAATGGGTGTGGATTTCGGATTCCCAGTCCCATTTTCATGTTCCAACTTGAGAAAGTCACTGGGCCTCTCTGGGATTTAATTTTCTGATTTCAGAGCAGAGAGGAAAGGAGCCAAGAGGCTGTGCACAGACTTCCCAATTTGTTCTGACTCCCATGAGACAATTTACACACACACAAACACCTTAAAAGCTTGCTATGTACACTTGCTAAGAAATCTGAAGAAAGTAAGACCTCGTGATTTCAGATGCCCCAAAACACAACGGCTCAGGAGGTCATCTCCCTGAGTTCTAATTCAAATAGCCACTCATGGAATGTAGGACCTTGGGCAAGATACTGAAACATATTTAGGACAAAAACGATACCTGTACAATGGCACTGTAGTGTTCGATTCACCAAAGAGTTAACACAAGCAGAGCCTGGACTAGGACCTGGCACTTGGTAAACACTCATTAAATGTGACTCATAATGATGAGAAGCTGGTACTCTCCAGTCTATTGATGAAATGTAATAATAACCAAAGCTGTCCCTTGGCCAAAAGGTTTAAAACTATAGTTATTTTGGCTATAAATTAAGAGCTATAATCTCTCGGAATGTCAATCTTTCTGGAGCACTATAGAAGGTGTTGCCGTGTGTCGTTACCATTTGCCTTCTCCTCTCCTGCCTCGGGCTCAGTGAGAACGGCAACCCCTCAGGGGTGGAGATCTCTGCCGTTCAGGTTAATTTTTGGACCCTGAATTCTACTCCATTGATCCATATTTCTATAAACTTGAGCAGTCAGGACCCAACAGTATCAATGGCTGTGATTTTCCCATAAGTTTTGAAATTAAGATATGTGGTTTCTCCAACTTTGTTCTTCTTTTCCAGGACAGTTTGGAGTATTTTGAACAGCTTGCATTTCTATATGATTTTTAGAATTAGCTGGTCAATTTCTAAAAGGAAGCCAGCTGGGATTTTGAGATGAGTTATACTGAATTCCAAGATCGCTTTGGGGAGTGTGTCTGTCCTAACAATAGTAAGTCTTCTAAGCATAGATGTCTTTGCATTCTTTTTTTTATTCTTTTCTAAGCGATTATTTTTCTTGATGTTAGTGTGAAAAAAATTATTTCTCAATTTAAATCTTGTATTCTTTCATGCAAATATATAGAAATGCAATAAATTTTATATATTGATCTCGTATCTTGTAACTTTATGAACCCATTTACTATTTTTAATAGTTTTTTGTTGATGCCTTAAGATTTTCTGTATACTAGATTATACCTAAATTCTTTTATTTTTTAAAGATTTATTTATTTTTAGGGCCTGGCGGCATGGCCTAGTGGCTAAAGTCCTTGCCTTGAATGTGCTGGGATCCCACATGGGCACCCGTTCTAATGCCGGCAGCTCCACTTCCCATCCAGATCCCTGCTTGTGGCCTGGGAAACAGTCGAGGACGGCCCAATGCATTGGGACCCTGCACCCGTGTGGGAGACCCGGAAGAGGTTCCAGGTTCCCGGCTTCGGATCGGCGCGCACTGGCCGTTGTGCTCATTTGGGGAGTGAAACATTGGACGGAAGATCTTCCTCTCTGTCTCTCCTCCTCTGTGTATATCTGGCTGTAATAAAATGAATAAATCTTTAAAAAAAATTGGAAATCCATATTTATAGAGAGAGGAGGAGAGACAGAGAGGAAGATCTTCTGTCTGTTGATTCACTCCCCAAGTGGCTTCAATGGCTGGAGCTGAGCCATTTCAAAGCCAGGAGCTTCTTCTGGGTCTCCCACATGGGTGCAAGGTCCCACGGCATTGGGCCATCCTTGACTGTTTCCCAGGGCACAAGCAGGGAGCTGGCTGGGAAGTGGGGCCACCGGGATTATAACTGGTGCCCATATGGGATTCCAGCATGTTCAAGGAGAGGACTTTAGCTGCTAGGCTATTGCACCAGGCTGATCATGCCTACTTTCATGCAAATAGAACTGGTTTTACTTTGTCCCTTTCTAATTTGGATGTCTCTATTTTCCTTACTTAATGTTCCTGGCTATTGTATTGAAAGAAATGGCAAGTATAGGTATTCATTTCTAGTTCCTGATACCAGCAGAAAAGCTTTCCATCTTTTTCTATTACATATCATAATAGCCATGGGTTATTCATATAAACACCCTTATCAAGATGAGAAAACTATTTTCATTTCCTAATTTCGTCAATTTTTTTTTATCATGGAAGGGTGTCTAATGCTTTTTTGCATCTAGTGAGAAGGCCATATGATTTGTACACTTCATGTATTAACATAGTACACATAGTGACTTTTCAATACTGCACTAATCCTGCCTTCTCCTGGAATAAATCTCATTAGCTCATATGGTATACTCTTTTAGTATTGTTAGATTCATTTTTTTTTCTGGTATTTTGTTGAAGATTTTTGCACCTATAGTCATGAGAGATATTATTTTGTTGTTCAGTTTTATTTGAAAGGCAGAGTGATAGAGAGAGAAAGGGAGAGACAGAGAGAAGTTTCATCTATTTGGCTCACTCCCCAGATGTTCACAATGGCTAGAGCTGGGCCAGGCCAAAGCCAGGGACCTGGACTTCCATTCAGCTCTCCCACATGGGTGGCAGGGACTCAAGCACTTGAACCACCCTCCACTGCTTTCCCAGGCACATGAGCAGAGGGCTGGAAGGGAAGTGGAGCTGTGAGGACTCTGACCTGTGCTCTGATCTGGGACACTAAGGCATGGCAAGAGGCAGTTTAGCCTGCTGCTGTGCAACAATGCCAGTCAGCCCAGTCAAGCTTTTTTGGGGGATGTTTGTCTGATTTAAGTGTCATGGTACTACTGGACTCAGAGAACAAACTGGGAGTCGTTCTGATTTTCAGGCAGAGTTTGTGAAATATTGGAATGAATTCTTTAAACATCTGGAATAATTCATCAATAGAAACACCTGGGCTTTTATTTTAAATGGAAGATTTTTAAATCCAATTTTTTTCTTGTTAGAAACTGCCTATTTTCTCTTGTTCTAGAGTCAGTTTCTGTTGGTGTCATTTTAGAAATGTGGACATTTTACTTATCTAATTTTTTTTTAGCACTGGTGTATGTCTTCGAAAGAACACTGTAGCTGCTCCATGAAGAACAGGTTACAACAAGGCGAAAGCCAATGTGGAAGGACCTGTCACGGAGCCACCGTGACATCAAGGACCATGGAAGTGAGGAGCAGGTGAGTTCAGGAGATATACTGGGGATAGAAATCAGCAGGTTGTAAGGACTAGCTGTGATCCTAGGAAAAATCAGGAGACAAGACCCATAGTTTTGTTTTGAGTAAGTACTTATTTCAGCTCTTCCATGCAAACGAAAGGACATGGGGAGAGATTGCTTCATAAGAGAGAATAAAGAGTTTGCTTCGTCCATGCCAAGCTGGAGCCACCTGCTAGATCCTTAAAAAGAGGCGTGAGAGGGGAGACACACAGGTCTGGGGCCTGGAGGAAGTGTGGGTCAGGGATGCCAGTCTGGGCAGTGCTCAGCAAAGAGGTGCTTATTTAAAGCTACAGCTCTGGCTAAGATCACCTAAAGAGACCAGGCAGGCAGACAGAGGAAAGATCAGCCCAGGCCTGAGAATTGTGCTGCCAGGAAAGGAGGCTCAGACTGACCGTCAGGCAGGAAGAAATCCAGGGCTGTGTGGTGTCTGAACATCCAAAAGACCAAGCCATTCCAATGAGACAGGGAGTGATTGTCCACCATACATTGTTAGCCAAGATGGAGTGAGAGGCGAACAGAGAAATATCAGCAGCCTCTCTGAGACAGGAAAGGCGCTAGATTAGAAAAGATGACTTTGAACTGCAAAACATAACTGTTGAATATTCAATCTCCACAGAGCCTGGGTCTCTGTGATTTGGAAAACAAACAGAAAGGATCCTCCAGGAACTGAAAGAAGAAGAGACAAATTAAAAGTGACTCAAATGATGAATCCAGATATTACCAGGAATAGCAAAGACAAAGAACACAGCAGATGGAGAAGTGATAATCAAAGAAAAATGACAACAAAATGTCTCGGAACTGAACAGACCCTGCAGTTTGTAGATCAAAAGAGCTTATGGTCTACCAGGCAAAATTAAATGAACGAGAAGCATTCTTTGATGTAATCTGGTGACATTTTTCAGCCAGTCAGTATAGATTTCCTAAGCTGCAGCTGTGTGCTACAGATGAAGAAAACTTTCGCAGGCTGATCAGAGCAGGGGGAAAGTAAGTTTTACTTAAGGGATTTTAAAAAATCAAATTTCATCAGAGTTCTCTGAAATAGTGAAGAGGAAAATGACATAACAACTGAAGAATTTGATGGAAAAGATTACAATGCAAAAAATCTATATCCAACCTTGTTGTTACTCATGTTCAAATACAAGGTTCAAAGGACTTTTGAGGTAAAGTTAAACTTGCACTCTGAGAAAAATTCTTGGGACTGAATACGTTAATTTTTAAATAACAGAAACATGTTGTTTTAAAAATAACTTCCCAAATAAGTATCACATATAGAGCCTCAAGTAATAAATATATCACTTCTATGATATTTAGATAGTTCATGGTATTTAGGTTGAAATGTTCCATAATTTGTTTCACAAATCTGACACAGCATTCTACCATATCTTGTATTTTTTAAATATCATTTGCTTAGAGTCTTTTTTTATTATTTTTACTTTATTTGAGAGTTCCCCCCATCCACTGTTTTATGCCCCAAACGTCTGCTACAACCAGAGCTGTACAAGCCAGGAGACTAAAACTACATCCAGTCTCCCATGTGGACGACAGGGACACAAGCATCTGCAGCAGCATCTGCTGCCTCCAGGAGATGTGCTAGCAGGAAGCTGGACTGAAAGTGAAGTAGCTGGGACGTCACCCAGCATACCAACACAGGATCTCACCTTTCTAAGAAGTGATTTAAGATGCTGAGTCAAATATCTCCCTCAAGTGTTATAATATTTTTACTTACAAATATTTACTGTGCACATAGAAGCAAAATATAAATCTATTTGCAAAAACAGCACATTGAATATTGGCAAATCAATTCAAGCAATGCAATGGAAGAAAACGATTTCATGATGACAACGAAGCTGATTCGGAAATCTGTTATTAGGATAATATTTTAATATGAGAGAAACATATGATCATCTTGAAAAATGCCCTAGAAGAATTTAATTTTTAAAAGCTGCAATCTTCTTTGGCACATGCAAGATCTGTGGCTGGGAACTGGCCTAGCTGGGGAGCTAAGGGGACGGCCCAGTTGGGTTGGGGTTCCCACTGGTGAGTGTGGGGGCTGGAATGGGGGCAGTGGTCTATTCTGGACATGACTACAGTCTCCCTCAGCATGGCTGTGGACTGTGTCTGGGGACCACCAAGTGGGGCAGATTCCAGCAACCCCTGGCACGTGTGAGAGTCAGGGTGGGAATAGAACAGGCTGGGTTAGATCTTGGTTCTTACTGAACCACGCGAGAGCTATGTCTGGGGGTGGACCAGGTATGGCTCTGGGCTGTAACTCCCAAGAGTAACAACCAGAATGGGCGTGGGCCAGCTGAGCAACGACACTGTACCTGCTAGAGCTAGAGGTGGACTAAGTTAATCTGGGCCAAGGACCCACTGATGTGTACAAGATCTGCCACTGGGAGGAGACCTGATAGAGTAGCTTGGGGAACTCCTTTGTGAGGATGCAGTCCCTGTAGGTGAGTGAAAGAATCAAGGCAAGGAGCAGCCCAAATCATGCCAGGATACTGCACCCACCAGCATACATGTGAGTCAGGCCTGGGGCTGGAGCTGGCTGGGCCAGTTCATAGCATGCACTGGCAGATCTGAGAAATAGGATGGGGTGCAGGACGGGTTGGGTTAGACTCCACCTTCAGCTAGTCCACATTAGGACCAGGACTGGGCTCTGGCTGGGCTGGGCTGGGCTGGGCTAGGCTGGGTTAGGCTGCATTACCCACCAGCAGGAGCTGGAAATGGAAGCAGGCTGGACTGAGCCAGGCTGCAACACCTGCCAGTGGATGCTGAGGTGAGGTAAGGCATGCCAGTCTGGGTGCAGTGGAGGCCAGGTCTGTGACCCCTGCGGACGTGCGGGGGGGTGTGGGTTTGGTGAGGCCTGAGTTATGTGGTCTGGGTCCTTGGGCCTGTCTGTGTAGTGGGTGCCAGGTTTGTGAGCCCTGAGGGTGGGGGGTCTGGCAGGGCTCAGGTCACCTGGCCCAAGCCCATGGGTCCACCTGCAAGAATTGATTCTCCTCAGTGGAAAAGATGGAGTAGTGGATGGCAAGCCCTGATGCACATGGAGGATATGGCAGCCCATTTGGGGCATGCAGAGGACATCTGATACCATAGCAGAGGAAAGAGAACAGAAAAAATTAGACAACTACCCCAGCCAAATGGTAACAGCAAAAATCTGGGCAAACAGAGACTATAAGGTGGACTTTTTCAGCCAATGGACATTGGGAGGGATTCCTCATCCTTGGATCAGCGAGATCAACAGCATTTCTGAACGATCGCATCCTCCTGGGCTGAACCCTCGGAGCATGAGCCACATCAGGACCCTGGCTTGATACTGGGTGGCGTTTCCCCACTCCCGGGTACTGAGGTGGTTTCAGAGGCTGAGCATGGCTCATACCCTTATCTCCTCCCTCCCCCCAGAAACAGAAGGACGAACTAGAAAATTTGGAAACAATGATCGTACCCATTTTTCCCTAACCTTCAATCCTTCCCACCCTGATCAACTATGTAAACATCATCAAAAATAAAATTTAAAAAACAAAAAATCTTTAGCAAGACAAAAAATATGTAATTTCCTTGACACCCACTGAGCATAAAAATTCTAGGCACAGATCTCTTAAAATCAGATGAGGAAGATAATTCATATTACCTCCTGGTCTGGTATTGGCTGGAAGCACCTGGGTAATGTATCAAAAAAGAGAATTTTTAAAAATCTAAGAACTTATCTCTAGATTATTAACAAACTTTGGTGCAATCATACAATGGAGAAAAAAACCTGTCACAAATTACATGGGAGATATAATGTGTATGAAGGTAATCTCTAAAAGTTCATGAAAATGTAATTTAAAAATATTCTGATGAAGAAAAATCTGAAAGCTACAAATAGTTTCTCATAGTATGGATTTTGCAAGAGTTTCTTGAAGACCCTCTTGTGTATGGTTTTCAAACTGTTTTAATAAACTGTCTTTTAATTCCAGTTTTCCATAACATTTTTAATTACTCTCATAAAAAGATAGAGACAGCTAGTATAGATTATAGTATTGGGGTATAGAAACCAAAATTTGGGGAGCAGAATGTTCTGTCAGTGGAGACAATGGATTGGTCTATTTTTTAAAAAGATTTGTTACTCATTTACTTGAAACAGTTATTTACATATATACATAGAGAGACAAGAAGATCTTGCACCCCAAATAGCCACAACAGCCAGAGCTGGGCTGGGCCAAAGCCAGGAGCATCTTCCAGGTCCCCCGTTTTGGTGCAGGGTCTCAAGCACTTGGGTCATCTTTCACTGCTTTTCCAGGTGCACTGGCAGGAAGCTGGATCAGAAGAGGAGCATCCATGTCCATGTAGGATGCTCATGTCCATGCTCGTGTCACAGACAGTGGCTTTATCTGTTGTGTCTCAATACTGTTCCTGATTGGCTAATTCTTAGTATCAAAAATAAGCAAGTAGATCTGATGAGTGAAAAATTCTCAAGACATTACAGTGGTGATGGAAACCAAAAGGGTTCCTTTAGAAAACCAGTCCCTTACAATGTTAAAACTCCACAGCTATTTGAGAGGACCAAATTACACGGGAAATGGAAAGATTCTGCCTGGTCTAGCTCCACCACCAGTCCCAAAATGTGACCTCAGGAAAGTTCTCTTTCTTTCTGGGCTTCTGTTTCCCTACCTGTGCAAGCAGGGAGACCACTGTAGACCAGGTCATTCCTAAAAGCCTCCCTATGCTTCCAAGTTCTAAGGTCTCACAGGTAACACCCCACAAAGCTCACCCCCATCACCTAGAATGGCTTGTACAGTGGTCCTGCTGCAGTCCGGTCCCCTGGTGCTGGGTAACACTTGATATCCCCAGAGAGGATCGAGTCCCCAGGAATCCGGTGTCCAGGCCTCCTGGCTCTTCCACCTGCTGTGCTGCTGGCCTGTCTAGGACACCCTCTGACTCAGCATCAGAGATTGATAGCAAAGCCATGCTTACAGACTCCTATCCTAAGATGTTGAAACTCAAGTTCATTTTGGTGATAAATAGGGCTCTGTGGGAGTCACAAATGGCAGGCTGTTCATAGCTCCACTATGTGCCAGGCTTGGCCAGCGGGTTGGTGCTTGCTTTCCTTCCACCCACGGTTTGAGTCAGACCAGGCAGGGTCGACGATGCCTCCTGGCTTCCCAAGTGGCCCAGGAGCATCCACAGCCCCAGACCCTTCTCAAGGTCCTCAGGAGAGAGGCTGACTGCTGAATGGGTGCCAGGAACAGTCCAGTTCCTTATCACTGGCTGGAAGCCGCTCACTACCCTCAAAAGGCAAAGCTATTAGTTTTCATGTTGGAGAAACTCTGCCTTGTAAAACCTCACTTTTTTCAGGCAAAGTTAGACCCAAACTCTTATGGAAGGAGATGGAGCAATTCTTTCTACAGGTGCACATAAAATGGAAGGTACCTCTGCTCGAGCTGTAGGGTCAGGCAGCTAAGCCTGGCCCAAATGCTTGGTCAAATTATGCAAACTCTGTTGCAAAATGCAAAATTAACTTTTTCTTTATGTTCTCAGCATGGTATCTGGTATAGAGTATGTACTTAAGAAATAGTTGGGCCTGGCGGCGTGGCCTAGCAGCTAAAGTCCTCGCCTTGAACGCCCCAGGATCCCATATGGGCGCCCGTTCTAATGCCGGCAGCTCCACTTCCCATCCAGATCCCTGCTTGTGGCCTGGGGAAGCAGTCGAGGACGGCCCAATGCATTGGGACCCTGCACCCGTGTGGGAGACCCGGAAGAGGTTCCTGGTTCCCGGCTTCGGATCAGCGCGCACCGGCCGTTGTGGCTCACTTGGGGAGTGAATCATCGGAGGGAAGATCTTCCTCTCTGTCTCTCCTCCTCTCTGTATATCTGACTTTGTAATAAAACAAATAAATCAAAAAAAAAAAAAAAGAAAGAAATAGTAGTTGATTTTTCTTTCACTTTGAGACTTCCTGCCTTATACAGCATGCACACACACACACACACACACACACACACTTCCCAACCAATACTTCAACAGCCTAGGTTAACAAAAACTTAGATTATCAAGTAGATAATGACACCAGCCTGCTCCCTTTCCACATGAGACTCCTCCATACAGGCATTTATCACAGCAGTTAATACACTGCTTTACACCTACATTCTAAACTGGAGTAGCTGGGTTCAAGCCCCAGCTCCCCTCCTAATCCCAGCTTCCTGCTAATGTGCACTGTGGCAGGCAGTAGGTGATAACTTTGGTCCCTGTCACCCCAATGAGAGACCTGGGTTAAGTTTCAGACTTATGGCTTTGGTTTGGCTCTGTCTAGTGGCTGCAGGCACCTGGGAAGTAAACTGATGGATGGAAAATTTCTCTGTATCAGTCATTGTCTCTCTCTGCCTTTCAAATAAATGAAAAGAAAGATCCAGAAGTTCACTCCCTCCTCCACTCCACTTAACAGCAGTTGTACCCATTACCAAGCACCCAAACCCTGTCCAGGCAGTCCTCCAGGCCAATAGCCAAGGCAAGGCATCCTCAAGAGCCCCAGACAGGACTGAGCCATGTAGACAGAGCCTTCTGAACTCCCTGCATCCCCCAATATCTTCAGCCAGTACCAGTGCCAATCCCTAGACCAGGTGTCCCTGAGAGAGTGCACCTTCACATCCTGGTGGGCTCCCACAGGCCAGCTTCTTACTGTTATAATTAACACTGGGTAATCACACATATTTGCATTTAGGGCGTGTGGCATGAGACTTCCATACATGTATACAAGTGACGATCGCATCAGGCTTCTTAGCGTGTCCATCACTGCAAACATTCGTCATTTCTCTTCTGTTGGGAGCAGCCAAAATCCTCTCCTCTGGCTGTTTGGAAATCTATAGTAACAGACAGGTATGTGGCATGACAGGTTAAGGGAAGCCCTCATCCCAGATGGGAGTACTTGGGATCCAGTCCTGGCTCCTCCACTTCTAATCTTCCTTCCTGCGAATGTGTATCTGGGAAGGCAGCAAGTGCCAGCCTTAGAACTTGCGCTCCTGGCACCCAAATGAGAGAGCCAAATGAAGTTCCTTGCTCCTGGCTTTGGTGTGGCCTAACCCTGGTTGTTGCAGACATAAGGGAAATAAATCAGTGAGTGAAAGATTTCTCTCTCTTTTTCTCCATCTCTTTCTATCACTTTGCCTTTCAAATAAATAAATATATCATACACACATATATGGCAAATCATTGTTAACTGGAGTCACCCTGCTGTGCCTTGAAACAACTGAACTAACTCATTCTCACTGTACTTTTGTGCCCATCAGCCAACCTCTCCCTAGGCCTCCTTGGCTTTACCCTTCTCATTCTCTGCTAAGCTCAATTCTGAAGCTCCTAAAAAATGATGGATTCCAAGATTCTTGCACCAAAACAAATTTACCTTGCAATTTCATTTTTGAAGTGCTCTTATATTTCCATAAGATCAATTTTTTTTAATCTTCCACATAAAGGAAACAGAAAACCTGTGTAGACCAATGATAATTAACAAAACTAAATCAATAATAAAAAGTCTCCCAACAAAAACTGGGACCAGATGGCTTCACTGCTGAGTACTCCTAAACTTTTAAGGAAGAACTAATACCAAGTCTTGTCAAAGAATTCCAAAAAATTGAAGGACAAGGAATCTTTCCAAAATCTTTATGAAGCCAACATTGTCCCGTATCAAAGTTAGACAAGGACATCACAAAAAAATTAGAGAGCGATATCCTTGATGAATAATCATGCACAAGTCCTCAACAAAATACTGCAAGCCAAAATCAATAGCATATTACAAAGATCATCCATGGGACAGCCTTGTGGCACAGTGCGTTAACCTACCACATGGAACGCAGGTATCTCATATCAGAGGGCCAGTTCAAGTCTTGGCTACTCAATTTTTCAGACAAGTCCCAGTCAAGCTCTCAAAATGCAACCTGGAGGACAGCAGATGATGGTTCAAGTGCTTCAGCCCCCGTCACCCATGTGGGAGAGCCATGTGGGGTTCCAGGCTCCAGGTCTTCAGCCAGGCCCATCTCCGTCTGTTGCAGGTGTCTGGGGGAGAGAACCAACAGATGGAAGATCTTCCTCTTTCTCAGAAATTGCTTGAAATGTTTTTTGAAAAGGATAATCCACCATGACCAAGTTGCATTTATCCCTAAGAAGCAAGGATGGCTCAATATATGCAAATCATTAAAGATTTTCCATCACATCAACATTAATGAAAGATAAAAACTATTTGATCATCTCAATAGATGTAGAAAAAACATTTGATAAAATTCAGCATCCCTTCCTAATTAAAAAAAATTACTTTAAAAAACTTCAGATTATCATTTTGGTTTTTTTTTTCTGAATGTAGCAATGATCTTTAAAAGAGGAAAAAAATGTTAATGACATTTATCAGAGGTATTCTTTGGCTGCTTTTTGCTGCTCTATTAATTCTTCCTTCAGCTGAGATTTCCTGATATTGACAAATTGGTACTACAATGATAACTTCCTAGTCTTTTCATGAATATATAGACCCACAATTCTGAAACTTGAAAGCAAAGGAAACTATTCATGAAAATAAACATCAGGGAAGCCTGCATTGTGGCATAGCTAACTAAGCCGCCTTGACACCAGCATCATCTGTTGGAACATTAATTAGTTCCAACTGCTCTGCTTCTAATCCAGCTCCCTGTCAATGCACCTGGAAAAGCAGCAGAAGATGACCTAAGTGCTTGACTCCTGCCAGACATGGAAAACCCAGATGGAATTCCAGGCTCCTGGCTTCTGCCTCCCCTAGCCCTGGCCATCGTGGATCATCTCAGGAGTAAACAACAGATAGAAGATTCTGCTGCTTCTCCCTCTCTTCTGTCATTCAGCCTCTCAAGTAAATAAAATAAAACCTTTTGAAGCAAATAAATAAAATGGACTTCAGTTGTTTTGCTCATCTGCTCCTTCTGCGCCATCTCTCTCTCTTTCTCTCTTTCCTTCTCCCTCCCTCTCTCTCCCCTTCCCTTTCTCTCTCTGTCTCTCCTTCTCTCCATATTAACGTAATTTTCTAAGACATCTCCAAGCAGCAACCATTGTAATTAACTGCTTTTCACTCAAAGTGACACATGGAAAAAAGTGAACTGGCACAAAGGAAGATGTCTTAAAGAATTTAGCTTTTCTTAAAGATTCAAGGAGTTTGCCTCCCTGAAGACCCAAGACCATGAGCAGCAAACAAAATTGTTATCTGTGTTGTGTCTGGGCAATGGAATGACAGATAAACATTTCCTTGCTCCAAATGCTTTTAAAAGATGTGTATGAGTTATTTCTATAATGAGGGAGAAGAGGAAGCACTACAGCTGATGGCTACTGAGATAAAGAGTCATGGCTAACAAGTCACCTGCCAGCTCTCACATCCATCCCACCTCTTCCTGGCAAAATCTTCCAGGCAGGGGCGGGAGGAAGCCGTGTCCTTAGGTCTTGTCCTGGTGACCAGACAGGAACTCGGTCATTGCTTTCTGTGGCTCTAGGTTATCAGGTTATCTGCCCCTAAAAGGGTGCTGTCCTTTCCCCATTGCCCATGCCCAGGAAGTAATTAGAGGTCACTGTAAGTCACTCCAGATGTGCAGCTTCCTAATGGAAAAGAGCCTCAAGGCAATTCACACCCTAGGAGGATGGCTAGTGTCCGAACAAACAGAAAATAACAAGTGCTGGTGAGGATGCGGGGAATTGGAGACCTTGTACCGTGCAGGAAAGAGCAGAAAGCAGCTCAGCCTCTGCAGAAAACAGAACGGTGGTAACCCAAAAAATTAAACCTAGGACTGTCATATGACCCAGCCATAGTTCTTCAGGTTCTATTTCCAAAAAAAATTGAATGAAGGGCTTCCAGAGACATACCCACACTCAGGTGAGTAACTCAGATATTTGACAACAGTCAAGAGATGGAAGCAGCTCCTATGCCCAACAACAGATTAATAAATGGACAATGTGGTACGTGTGCACAATCTACTATTGGTCTGCTATAAGAATGAATGCTCCCCAAACCCTCCCACCATGGTGGACTCCTCCACCTTGTTGCATAGGAGATTTCTCTCCTTTCTCTCTTTCTCATACTTTCTCTCTCTCTCCTCTCTCAGATACATAGAATTTTAAAAACAAAACAACATAGGTATTCTTTGTCCTTGAGTTGTTCCCAGTCCGGTGAAAGAAACAGATTTATACCAACTCAACACAAACTGAAGTAGGGACAGGAGCAAGTGTCAGGGATGGGAAGGCAGAGCTGATCTGGAGCCTTCGGGCTGCACCTGGAGGACAGAATGTGGCTCAAGAAGCTAAGGCCACAGGGGAGCCTTCTCCTGGGGCACCAGAGCCTGGGCAAGAAAAGTACATGAGACACGAAGAGAAATCCCTGTGCTCTGAGAATATACAGAACACGCAGTGAACCTGGAATTCCGAATAAACAAACTGAATCAAAACACACCCAACACATGCTAAAAATGATTCCTCGCTTATCTGAAACCCAATTATAACCAGCTGACTCCATCTCCATCGCTCGGATCTGGCTAACCTCCCCTGGGTTGAGAACAAACCTTCTCTTCTTCCTCCATTTGTGATTGGCCACTCTCAGGAGTCCTTTGGCATTCTTGACTCTGGGCTTTCTAGCGACCCTGATGAACTGTCAGCAAGTCACTCACTGTCACTTCATTATACAGTCACCCTTCCCAGCCCCAGACAGATTGGATGGAAAAATCCTGCATGCATTTACTGTGCTCAAGGTCACTGTGCCTCCCCATTTCCTGCTGGCTTCCTTGTTTTCTCTAAGATTGCATCTCTTTTTCTGCGACAGGAAGGCACGGGCTCCCTTCTTGGCTCACGTGGAGACAGGTAAGGGGAACGACTGCAAATTAAGGGGTTTAGAGATCATGACACTGCCTGGCAAATGCACAGAGAGGATGTGGGTGTTCAAGATGGCCCCAGAGCTGCGGAAGGCTGAGGCATTCTCAGATGGCCCACAACCATGCAACATGCCCTGCAAAATCACTTCTCACTCTGGCATCCACCCACCATGCCAGAAATGAGACATCTATCCATCATTCTCAAAGCATTTCTGGACAGAAGTCAACAACATGCAAGACACTGTCACTGTTGCCTGAGGACTGTGGGCTGTGGGTGTGGCCAGCCCCAGGCTGGTGACCATGTAAGACAGTCTGCAGAAAATCACCGGAAGAGTGCCGTTCAGCCACCCTGAGGCCTGCCTACACCCACACCGCACCGGGGTTGCAGGCAGGGCTGACACAGAAGCTTATGGAATGAAGTGAGGCGGGAAGGGACCTCATTTTCTTGGTGTACTTGGCACCTGCTCAGGCTCTTGGCAAGCCAACACAAGACTCAGAGACTCAGGAAGGGTCTGTCCCCACAGTGTGTCTCTGCCGCCTTAAGCAAGAGGATTGTCCTTATCAGGTGCCAAAGGCGCCAGACTCAGGCCCTCAGAGAGACTCAGATATGCTTTATGCACACCAGAAATTCTTACTGAGCCACCATACCCCAGGAAAATTTCAATAGAAAACTCTTGCTAGCCATCTACGAGGGATGGACATTTGGCACAATGGCTGTTAGGACACTACTTGGGACGGCTGCATGTATTCCCATGTTGGAGTGTCTGAGCTCAAGGTCTGGTTTCCTTTCTACTTTCTTTTTTTTCTTAAGATTTACTTATTTAATTTGAAGTTCATAGCTACAGAGACAGGAAGAAAGATAACGAGATCGATAGATCTTCCATCAGCTGGCTCATTCTCCCAGATGGCTGCTCTGGCCAGAGTTGGGTCAGGTTGAAGTGAGGAGCTTTGCTGGATCTCCCACGGGGATGGCAGAGCTCCAAGGACCTGGGCTATCTTCCATCACTTTCCCCAGGTGCATCAGCAGGGAACTGGATAGGAAGTGGAGCAGCCGGGACTCGAACCAGTGCCCATATGGGATGCAGGCGTTGCAGATAAGGTGACCTTATCCACTATACTACTATACTGCTCCCCTGGCTCCACTCCAAATTCTAGTTTCTTGTTCATGTACACTCTGAAAGGCAGTGATCCTGGCTCAAATGCTTGGGTCCCTGCCGCTTGCATGGGAGAACCCATATAGAGTTCTGGGCTCTTGGCTTCACCCTGCGCCAGTCCCAACCGTCACAAGCATTTCAGGTGTACACCAATAGATAGGAGCTGTCTCTGTGATCAGCTGTCTCTCATCTTTCCAGTAACTAAAAATAACCCCAAATTCCTAAGCCTATGAAAGCTAGCATATGTTAGCTTATAAATGGTTAAATTTAGTCTTCATAAAAATTTTTGCAGTATTTAAAAGCAGCGAACAGATTCTTCCCCTTCAAGGAATTCCTCACTCAATGTGTACAATGATTTCTAAGAAACCATAACCGCTGAAAATTAAATTAGCACAATAATCTTTAGAGCAAAATTCTAAAAATGCCCTCAAAGCTATGTTAGAGCAAAATTAACTGCATTTACAGTGGGTCCCAGGAGCACTTGTGGCATGCTGTCATGGAGAGGGACACAAGAGGGTGGGACTGCTCAGCTTCTACAAAGCTCTTGGCACAATCCTGGTCTCACGGGGTCAAGGCACTTTGGAATTTTAAGGAGAGCAGGTGCACAGAGCCAGGCTTCGCAGCTAACTGAACAGACTTAAGGTTGACTGTCGCGGGGCCAAAGTGGGGCTGGGCTCTTGAGTCTCCAGACTCCAGTCTGAGACCCAGGAGGTGCAGAGAGGAGAAGGTCATGGCTCAAGGGTCACAGGCACAGGTTGTGGCCCCCACAAGCTAGGACTGGGGACTTCAAGACTCCTCTGCTTCCTTCACCAAGCCACTTGGAGGTACCCCCTTCCTATTAGCAGAACACATGGTTCTCTCTGCTGATTTTGGAGGTCCAGCTCCTATTCCTGGATGCCTGTTGCTATTCACCATCCAACATTCATCCTTTGGCTTTCTCAACCTTGCTCCAGGCTCCCTACTTTCCAGATCTTCTGACTGCAGATCAAACTTATTATGGGCAATTCAAGATCTCCTTTCCAACCAGAACTCAACTGGCTGTTTGGGTGGTCAGTGGTTGGTCCTATCAAGAGCCTGACACTGGGACCATGCCCTCTGCCTCCCCCTTGTGGTTATGGAGGGGAGGTGCATAGCCTGGGACTTCGGGTCCACCTGTGCCAGCATTTGGACCTAGCTTGATCACACTTTATAGAAATACTTCCTTGTTTCTAGACAATACTACCTGGAAAGCATTCCTCTCCTCCACTTCTGATCCTTTGGTTAACTTCCTCTGAGTAAGCAGTCCATTGAATCCCACATATTAACCGAATACCAGTCAAGGGTGATACACCTGCAGGTGGGGAAGGCAGAGAGTACTAAGATGCAACTCATGATGTCAAGTTCACAGTCAGCACTGGGGTCAAAGCACTCACAGATAAGTAAGTTGAGTCTCCACCGTTCTGCGCCAAGAACTTCCAGATTTCTTAAATGTGGTGAAGTAACTAGTTTCTGAGCTGGTCTTTGGAGGAGGAAGTGTTTTGAAAGGAGAAGGAAAAGATTATTGTAGAAGGAAACAGAGGTTGTGAGAAGTAATAGCTCTGGTTATTATTTACTTTTATTTTATTTTTTAATTGAAAAGTCAGATTTACAGAGAGAAGGAGAGGCGGAGAGGAAGATCTTCCATCCGCTGTTTCACTCCCAAGTGGCCCCAATGGCCAAAGCTGAGCCAGTACAAAGCCAGGAGCCAAGAGCGTCTTCTGAGTCTCCCATGCGAATGCTGGGTCCCAAGCCTTTGGGTCATCCTCACCTGCTTTCGCAGGCCACATGCAGGGAGCTAGATGGGAAGTGGAGCAGCTGGGACCTAAAGTGGCACCCATATGGGACCACTTGCTCATGCAAGGTGAGGATTTAGCCTCATCTATAGGCTACTGCACCAGACCCATAACTCAGGTTTTTAAAAATGATGGCTTAAATAACATTTCGGGGGCTGGCGTTGCAGTGCAACAAGTTAAGTAACACTGGCATTCCATATCAAGGTTGCAGATTCTAGTCCCAGGTCTCCAGGTTTCCATATAACTTCCTGCTAATGTGCCTGGAAAAGCATCAAATGAAGGCTATGTGCCTGGGTCCCTTCCATCCATGTGAGAAGCCAAGATGGAGATCCTGGCTAAACTCCAGCTGCTGTAGCCATTTGGAGAAGTAGACCAGAAAATGGAAGATTCATCTCTCTCTCTCTCTCTCTCTCTCTCTCTCTCTCTCTCTCTTTCTCTCCATGTATGTATCACTCTGCTTTTCAAATAAACAAATAAATCTATTAAAAATAAACACTTCTAAGATTAAGAGTCAAAATGGAAATGAATCCCTTTCCTCACTGCTTTCTCCTTTGGGGGTACAAGCCCCCTTGTTAGTCCTCTCTGTACAGCATACACCCAGAATGCTCACATGGTTTCCTGTCTGCTAGGAGGAGCAAAAATAACAGTAGCAGAAATACAATTGTAATGAGCTGAGGCAAAAGAAGATATTTAGGGATGACAAGCACATAGATAACACGGGCAAAATGCATGCCTGGCTTCACGTCCAGCACAGGGCTTCCAGTTCCCTCTCTCCCCTCTCCTTCATCATCTTCAGCTCTGTTTTTGCTTTTCAAGAGCCTTATTTTCCACCCCCACCGCTGGGCTTCCTCTTAGAGTCAGGGAAGCTGGTCACATAGGTCACCAGTTTCATGCCCTTCTGAGGCCAAAGGAGCAAGGGCAAGTCCCTCCCCCTGCTACGCCCTACCTCAGTAGAAGCCCAGGAGAGCCTCTGGCTGCCCAGCACGCCTTCCTGTGCTCGCCTCTGGATCACGTGGACTGGAAGCCTGCAGCTGCATGTGCCAGAGTCCCTGTCTACAGAGGCCCAGATTAGAGAGCACGCGGGAAGCACCTGCCAAGGGCTGGAAGGCAGAAAAAAGGCAGAAGCCAGATCTCAGTGCTGCTGGCCAACATCAAACTTCGGGTGTAGGCAGACCTGACATGGTCTGTAGCTTTTGCATACTGACCTGAAAAGCACAGGCCTCGGGCTTGGAGGCAGCTGTGAGCATCCAAGGAGTTTCCCAAATTCCTTCTGATTCCCATCCAGGAAAGCTGGGGACAAAAGCAGTGGTGGGATCAGTGGCCGTCTTTGACCTGTGCGTTCAGGTTGTCCTTCCACCTTTTTTGGCCAGATTTATTTTTTCAAAAGGTAGAGGGACAGAAAGAGGGCAAGAGTGGGAGGTACCTCTGCTGGTTCACTCCCCAAATGCCAGCAATGGCCAGGGCTGGGGCCAGGCCCAGGCCAGCAAGCAGAACTCAGGTCTCTTTTCCACATAGGCAGCAGGGACCCTACTACTTAAGCTGTTATCAGCTGCCTCCCAGGGTGTACATTAACAGGAAGCTGAAGTCAGAAGCTGGAACCTTGCCTCAAACCCATGCACCCCAATAAGCAGCATGATTTCTCAACCAGTGGGTCAGGTATCTATTTTGTAAGTGCCAAATTGCCTTCAATAACTCCCTTATGACTTGAAATAACTGGAGTGGCTAACCCCACTCTAACTGACCTAGGCATACAACCTTCCTGGTAGAGGCAGGAAAAGGGACTCTGGCTCATGAGAAAAGGAGGGACGACATGCTGGCAGCCACCAAGAGCAATCACTCTTCCCAGGGGAAATTGTGCTGTGTGTTTTGGGGTGTCTGGGACATGGAAGAGGGAGTTTGTTCAGAGAGGTGGTGAATTTCAGGTGATCTGTTTTCATGTGATGTGGAAGAAGGACACCAGGGGAATAGGACAGCCAGGGCTAGGCTTGAGGGCAACCCGTGGTAGTACACACAGGACTGATTAGGGTGTGTGGAATAGGAAGGACGCAGTGGCAGCCAAGGTGCCCTGAGACAGGGAGGGCCAATGCACAGAAGGATGCACCTGCCAGGTGTGTAGAGGCGGGAGTGGATCACCTGGGTGCGTCCTATTCCAGGACTTGCCAATGGCTGCCACTGTGAATTTAGAATTAGCTACATTCAATGATCTGCAGGGCTCTTCAGTTGCATAAGTCACAACTCTTCCAGGCAGTAGTCCTCTATAATCACAAGGAGAAGATCGGGACTGGGGAAATGTTTTATCCTGTCCACTCAAGGTCAGTCAGCCTTGGACCAGGACCAGCACTTGCGCTCACTCTGTTGGGCCTCACTGCCTACATTCGTTCCTCCACATTTCACTCATTTCTCCGCACCCCTCATCCTGTGAACGGTGTAAGTGATAAGGGGCACAGTGAGTTAAGCCGCAATCTTTGAGACCAGCATGCCATATCAGAGTGTCAGTTACAACTGCTCAGCTTTCAGTTCAGCTCCCTGTTAATGCACTTGGGAAAGCCCCTGCAAATGGTCCAAGTACTTGGGGTCCTGAATTCACATGGGACACTAGGGTGAAGTTGTTGTATCCTGGTATTAGCCTGACCCAGTCCTGGCTATTGCAACTATTTGAGGAGTAAACCAGTGGATGGAAGATCAATCTCGACCTGCATTTTTGCATCTCTAGCTCTACAGACCTCTCCCTATGTTGTTTTGGATTTCTAATAATTAAAACTTGTTGAAAAAGAGAAAGAGAGGAAAGGGGCCGATGTCATGGCATAGTAGGTTAAGCCTCAGACTGCAGTACCAGCATCCTATATGGGCTCCAGTTTGATTCCCAGCTACTTCATTTCCGATCTAGCTCCCTGTTAATGAACCTGGGAAAGCAGCAGGAGGTGATCCAAGTATTTAAGTGCCTGCACCCATATGGGATACCCAAAAGAAGCTCCAGAATCCTGGCTTTGGACTGGCCTAGGAGAGTATCTCTCCTTCTTTCTCTGTAAATCTTTCAAATAAAAAATAATTTTAAAAAAATAAAGGAGAGAAAAAAGACAAATTACTTCTGGATGAAAAGAGACTAAAGAGACTCGACAATTAAATGTATAAATGATCCTGAATTAAATCCCCAAATGCAAAAGAAAACCCTATAAAGGATATTTTGTACACAGATGCGAAAATCAGCCAGATATTAGTTAAGTAGCAATGTATTCACATGAAACTTCCCAATGTGATCGTTTCACCATGGCTTTGTGGAAGCATGCCCTTTGTGTGACTGCTCTTCAGAAATAAGCTGAAATATTTAGAAGTACAAATAAGCCAACACATTTCCGAGCAATTCCCAGATGAACTAGCGAAATTAAGTTGGAAGCAAGAGAGGCAGAGCAGACAGGGTAAAATGCTAACAATGAGAGGCTCAGTGGGTTCACTGTACCATTCTTGCAATTATTCTGTAATTGGAACGTTTTCAAAATAAAAGACTGAGGGAGAAAAAAAAAAACATTGAACGTGCATACCTCTCCCCAAGAGAAGCAGAGGGGACGTGCTGGACACCAAAAACCAAGGCTTTCCAAGTCCCTGCCACCGCTAGCTGCTGACCTTGGAGCTTTGGTGCAAGGCCCAGCAAGCACAGCCTGCCTTGTCCACTTTGACACCTGCCTCCTCCCATCTGCCCCTGCTCTGGACAATCCCTAAGCAGAAGCTCTGAACACAATCCATCCTGGCCCTGCCCAGCCAGCCCTGAGAGCTGTGCCCAAGGGTCGTATTCTCCTTGCCACCAGCCTCCTAAGGACCTTGGCTACCCGCATTTGACCTTGGCATGTCTCCTTCCTTCCACACTTTGATTACCTCCTGATCATAGGTTTCTGCAGGGCCATCAGGTGCCCCAATCCGGAACATTGTGCATCTTAGACCCTTCTGGGCTAACTTATGGCTCTCGCTGGTCAGTTTGGCCCATTGCCAGTAAGCTGCAGGTGTCTGTGGCAGCCTTCAAGACTGCTGTGTGAGAAGGAAAAGCCGCTGTACTCGGTGGATTTGCAGCCTCCATTATTCATGTTGCAGATGGCAGATGGCAGGTCAGTGGACCATTCAAACACGTCCTTGCAAAATGATGCAGCTAATTGTCTCTCCCCAGTGCTGACCTGTAGCACAGGCTCCTTGGGGCAGAGCCTCAGTGGTAACCAGCCTGCCCATCCACCTGCTGCCAAGCTTTCATGCCCATCAGAACTCCCTGGAAGGCCACCACTTCATTTCCGGCTTCAAGAGCCTGGAATCTGCATTTATACGCGACTCATAGGTGGGAGTGAGGTCTAGGGACCTCACTTTGGGAAGGAACCCCTGCTCTAGCAAGACTCACCTGGGAGTTTATTTTTTAAAAAATACCTGAGTACATCCCACAGAAATTCTGGTTGAATTGGTCTGGAACCCAGCAGGTCACAGGAGAGATGGTTGTAAGCCTGACTTAGGGCTGAGAAACTCTGTTCTTGTCAATTTACTTGACAGAGGCTAGCGTGGGGAATCCCCTTTCCTTTCCATAGAGACCCCTGAGGATGGGTCATGGGGGCATCAGTTGAATTTGAACTGCAGATAAACAACAAACAATATACAACTATAAATATGCCCCCATTGCTCCTTAGATGCCAATTATTGTCGTTTTGTTTTTTACTAAACCTGTCAGGAGACATTTCCAGAGCACAGAAGGGACAAGGAGCTGTGGTTATCATTTTACACATAAGGAGACTGAGGGCCCAGAGGTCAGCCAGGATGTTGGGAACAGGATACAGCCTCCTGTGACATTGAACTATATAGAAGGCATGTGTCCTCATCTTGTTAGAGGTGACCAGTTGCCTGGAGGGCCAGTATGATGGAGATCTACTCAGACCTGCATTGTACTCCATCTCCATGCCCCTTCCCATCACCATCCCAAGCAATGGCTGCTCCCAGGGCCATATCAGTATTGGCCATCTCAGGGAGGAAGCTGGCTGGAAGTGGCCCTGGCCAGAGATGGCTGTGAGCAAGAACCCGTAATTGGGTAACACAAAGACAAGTGGGATTTGGCACAGGCAAAGCATGTTGGGAGAGGCCCACTTAATTCACAGAGACACTTGGAATTAGTAGTAAATTCTCTGGGACGAGATCAAGGCAGCGGCATAAACAGCTCAATTAAACTGTCGGCTCAATGCTCAATGTGCAGTAATGGTCAAAACACAGTCTTAGTCTTTAATCTAGATGGAGAGGATTATCTTTCCACCCATAATGAGATTCCTAAGACTAGTTGTACCTGATGTGAGAATAGCAGCTGGTTTCACGACATCACCGAGGACAGGCTTTGCGTGTCAGCAGGATGGGGAACCACATGGAAGGGGCTCTACTGGGTGCCACCACATTCCCAGAGCCCCCTCCAGGTGCTGGAAAGACAGGCACCAGCCACAGTCTGCCTTCCCCACTTAGGAGTCTGCATCTAACAACCAAACCCCAGGACACATCTGCTTCAGCAATGCAGCGAGTCAACACAGCATGGTACTGGCATCAGACACGCACATAGAGCAATGGAGCAGAACAGAGAGCTCAGAAATTAATTCAAGCTTCAACAGTCAACTAATTTTCAATAAAGGCACGAAACACACACACACAATGAGAAGAAGATGGTTTCTCCAAAAAACACTGTTGGGAAAACTGGATCTTGTTGTGCAAGAGAAGGATCTCGGGTTCTTGTCTTCTAACCATATACAAATATCAACTCAGAAATGAATCAAACACCCAAACAAAAGGCGTGAGACTGCTAAGACTCCTGAAAGAACACAGAGGAGAAAAGTTCCTTGAATCTAGCCTTGGCAATGGTTTTTGTTTTTTTGTTATTTTGAGTTTTTTGTTTGGTTGTTTGTTTGCTTCTTTTTTGTGTTTTGTTTTGTTTTGTTTTGTTTTGGATATCACATCAAAAGCTCAGCCAACAAAAGCAAAACCAAAAACAAGTGAGAGTACATTGAAACATCAAGCTACTGTACAACAAAGGAACCATCAGCAACATAAAAAGACAGCCTATGGATTGGCAGGAAATAGTTGCAAACCATCCAAAAAGCAATTAATAATCAAAATACATATAGAACTCATACAATTCAATGGGGAGGGGGAAAGCCAAATAACCTAACTCAAAAAATAGAGACTCTGAATATATATTTCTGCAAAGAAGACACACCAGTGGTTAACACGTAGAGGACAAGGTGCTCAAAAATGACTAATGAATAGGGAAATGCAAATTAAAACCCCAAGGAAGGAGCCTGCCTTTTGGTGGAGTGAGTTAAGCCATTGCCTAGGACACAACATCTCATATTGGCATGCCACTTTGAGTCCTGGATACTCTGCTTTCTACACAGCTTCCTGCTAATGCACCTTGGAGGATGATACCTCAAGAACTTGAGTCCCTGCCACCCACATAGGAGACCCAGATTAAGTCCCAGGCTTACGACTTTTGCCTGGCCCAGTCCTGGCTGTTGTGGACAATTGGAAAGCGAACCAGAGGAAAAGGTGTTCAGAAAAGGGAGCTGTTGTCCACTGCTGGTGGGCGAGCAAATATTTGCAGTCACATAGAACATTAAAACGGAACTACCATGTGATCCAGCAACCCAACATCTGTGTCTACACTCAGAGGAAATGAATCATAACTGTTGCATCATTATTCTCAATAGCCAAGTGTCTGGAGATGGATGAATGCATTGCTATATATACATAATATGTGTTTCAGAAAGTTTGTGGAAAGTTTGCCACAATTTTTTTAAGATTCATTTCTTTTTACTGGAAAGGTAGATATGCATAAAGAAGGAGATACAGAGAGAAAGATCTGTCCACTGGTTCATTCCTTAAGTGGCCACAACAGCCAGAGATAAACTGATCCGAAGCCAGGAGCCAGGAGTTTCTTCTGAGTCTCCCACGCGGATGCTGGGTCCCAAGGCTTTGGGCCAGCCTCCACTGCTTTCCCAGGCCACAAGCAGGGAGCTGGATGGGAAGTGGAGTAGCCAGTATACGAACTGGCACCCATATGAGATCCCAGGTGTACAAGGCAAGGATTTAACCACTAGGCTATCACACTGGGCCTGGTATAAACATTTTAAAACCCAACTATTATGAGAGGTCTTTGAAAAACTTATAGAAAATGCACACCATAAAAAAAAAATCCAGGCTACAGTTTCATTTTCCCAGTAATTCCTTGAAGTACATACATACACACACACACACACACACAGAGAGAGATATTATTCTACCCTTTTTTAAAAGATTTATTTTATTTTTATTACAAAGTCAGATATACAGAGAGGAGGAGAGACAGAGGAAGATCTTATGTCCGATGATTCACTCCCCAAGTGACTGCATCAGCCAGAGCTAAGCTGATCCGAAGCCAGGAGCCAGGAACTTCTTCCAGGTCTCCCACGTGGATGCAGAATCCCAAAGTTTTGGGCTGTCCTCAACTGTTTTCCCAGGCCACAAGCAGGGAGTGGATAGGAAATGAGGCTGCCATGATTAGAACCAGCACCCATATGGGATCCTGGTACATTCAAGGTGAGGACTTCAGCCACTTGGCCACTGCGTCGGGCCCTTTTCTGCCTTTAAAAAGAAGATCTTGAGGCCAGTGTCATAGTGCAGCAGGTTAAGCCCTTGTTTAGGAGTACAGGCATCCCATATCAGAATAAGGGTTCAAGTTCAGATACTCTGCTACTGATCCAGCTCACTGCCAAAGTGCCTGGGAAATAGCAAGTATGGCTCAAATGTTTGAACCCCTGCCATTCGTATGGGACAGTAGGATGGAATCCCTCGTTCCTGGCTTTAGACTGACCAGTCCCAACAACTGATGTCCTTTGGAGAGTGAACCAAAGGATGAAAGGTCTCTCTCTATTTCTCTCCTCTTTGCTATCTCTATCACTCTGCCTTTCAAAAATTAATAAATGGAATCTTGTTCAAAGAGACCATGCCACAACATGCATGAAATGAGAGGATACTATAGTAAGAGGAATGAGACAGACACAGAAAGAGAAAACATTGCATGATCTCACATGTACACTTGTTCTTTTTTTAAGTTGAACATATAGGGGGTGAGCATTTGACACAGTGGCTAAAACACTGCTTGGGACACCTGCATCCCATATCAGCCTCCCTCCCTGAGTGAGGGGCCCGGTTCTCTTTCCAATTCACCTTCCCACTCATGTGTGCCTCGAGAGGCAGCAGTGACTGCCAACCAATGGGGATACCCAGCCCAGCTTCCACCTAGGCCAGAAAATGAATCAGGTAGTGGTTTGGGTTTTTTTAAATAATAACTTTAAAATGTTAAAAAGTTGAATACACAGAAACAGAATAGAATGGTAGCTATTCGAGCAAAATTGGGGGATAGGATAGGGAGATGGAGGGATGTCAGTCAAAGGGTTTGGCTTTGCGGAATGAATGAGTCTTTATCATGAATAGCATTGCACTGTATACAGAACATTTCTGAGATATTTCAGTGCTGATACTACACACACACACAAAAGCAACTATGAGTACTATGAGTTTGGGGCAAAATTAATTGGCTAGAAATGACTGGAGAGGAGCCAGCTTTGTGGCATAGCAGGAGCACTGGTTCAAGTCCCAGCTGCTCCACTTCTGATTCAGCTCCCTCCTAATGGCCTGGGAAAGTAGCGGAGGATGGCCCAAGCACTTAAGCCCCTGCACCCACATAAGAGACCCAGAAGTTCCAGGCCCTTGGCTTTGGCTGAATCATTTTTGGTCATTTGAGGAGTGAGCCAGCAGATAGAAGAGCTCTCTCTCTAGGTCTCTGCTTCTCTCTCTCTAACACTGCCTTTAAAACAATTGATTTAAAGAAATCATTTCACTAGGCATGTGAATATCAAAACATGGTATACAGCTTAAATATCTGCTAATACCCATCTGTGTAACTATCCATATCCATGCATCTGTCCATGTCTGTACCTATCTCTACGAATCCTGCAAGTCTAACATGCTACCCGCTCCAGCTCAGCATCAGCAGTCAATGAACCCGAATCTGAACAGAGATGCCAAGTTGTGGCCCACAGCTCCTCTATCCAGCATGGCCTCCTCCACTCCTCGTCATTTATTCATTCCGCAAACAGCAGGTGCCTACCACCTGGCAGGCACTGCTGTGGACAGTGGGGACTTGCAGTGAACAAAAGGACCTTTCCCTACATGGGCCAGGGCAAAGACTAAACAAGAAACACAAAGAATTATGCAAAGGGGGTGGAGAAAAGGAGATGAGTGATGCTGAGTCACAGGACATGGAAAGGTAACAGGGAGGGTTATTGGGGGCTGCAGTGCTAGCCTCATGGATCACGTGATTCTCAACCGTGGCTTGAGAGAAGCCAAGGGTAAGCCTTGGGGATGCTGGGGGAGACGTTCTAGGTAGTACTGTCCAGGCTGTAAGGAAAAGATGTGTCTGGAGGGGCCCGGGGACTCTGCTGGAGGAGCAGAAAAGGGACCAGGTCCCAGAGGGACACTGTAGTCACTCTGGCCTTCACTAGAAGGGAGATGGGAATTTCAGCAGAGGGAAAACAGAATCAGACTCTTCTTTTCTTTAAGATTCTTATTGATTTATTTGAAAGTCAGAGCTCCAGAGACAGAAAATCTTCCATCTGCTGGTTTAATACCCCATAATGGGCCAGGCTGGAGTAAGGAGCCAGGAACTTCTTCCAGGTCTCCATATGGGTAGCCAGGGTCCAAACACTTGGGGTCATCCTCCACTGCTTTTTCTAGGTCATTATTAGCAGGGAGCTGGATCAGACATGGAGCAGCCAGGACATGAACTGGCACCCCTATAGGATGCCAGTGTTGTGGGCACAGGCTTTACCCGCTCTGCCACAACCCAAACTGGCACCCCTATAGGATGCCAGTGTTGTGGGCACAGGCTTTACTTGCTCTGCCACAACCCAAACTGGCCCCAATTGAATCCTTTCGGAAAAACATAATCTATCTGAGAGGATGAGAGACAGAGCTCCTATCTGCTGGTTCACACCTCCAAATGCCTGCACGACTGGGCTGGCCAACAGCAGGAAGAAGGAACTCAGTTCCAGCTTCCCCCACAGGCAAGCATTCACCACTGCTTCCCAGGGGCTACAATAGAGGCAGCCAGAGCTGGGAATCAAACCCAGACACTCCCAAAGGACACAAGCATCTTCATTGTGAGGTCAAATGTCTGCCTAGAAGCATTTTTAACAGGACCACTGGCTACTGTATTGAATTGGAAGTGGAAAAAGTGGGTATGAGATCCCGGCCATCAATCAGGCAGAGATAGAGTCAGTCCAGGGTGACAGCAGAGAAGCAAGCTGGAAGCATTTAGATTCTGCATCCTGCCTTCAGAGAGAGCACAAATGAGTGAGGTTTCTGATCTAGCATGTCAAGCAGCTAGAGCTCAATGCCTGCCCATCTACACGTCCAGCCCAGATTCCTGCCCTAGATTTTGTATCTACAGGTGGCTGATGCCAAGTCAACCAATATAACCCTTACTGTTCCCTTCAGTGTTACTACCCTTAGGAATGGGCTACCATCATTCACTGGTACTCCAAAGCCAGTGATGTGGGAATCAGGCAGAATCCAGCCTCCAAAACAACGCAGTGTAACGCAGGCTTCTGTTGTGGCACAGTGGCTTAAGCTACATGTCAGCATGCTGATTTGAGTCCCAGCTCTTCTACTTCCAATCCAGCTTCCTGCTAATATGTCAGGGAAGGGCAACAGAAGATGACCCAAGTAACTCGGGTCCCTGCCACCCACTTGGGAGACCTGGATGAGGTTTCTGGTTCTTGGCTTTGCCCTGGTTTAGCTCTGGCTGTTATGTGCCAAAATATGGAAGAGTCCTCTTTTTGTCTGCCATGCTGCCTTTCAAAATATAAACCTCTTAAGTCTTTTTTTAAGTTTTGCATATTCCAATGCCATTTATTCATTCAATAATTAAGGACAGAGTGCCTTCCATGCACTAAGTACTGTTCAAGACACCATATTAAGGTTTTTGAACAACTACAAGAGTGCACTGGCAGAGGGCACAGCACAAGCAAAGCAGTTAAAAGCCTGCTACATCTGCTCATGAAAGGCATCCTCCACAATGCCTCCCAAAGGAGTTTTATAAAATGTAAGGAGGGAAAAAATGAGACAGGGCCCAGAGCAGAGGTTCAATGGTTAAATTCTCACTTTGCAAGCACCAGGATCCCATATGGGAACCAGCTCATGCCCCAACTGTACCACTTCCCATCCAGCTCCCTGCTTGTGGCCTGGGAAAGCAGTTGAGGATGGCCCAAAGCCTTGGGACCCTGCACCCATGTGGGAGACCCGGAAGAAGCTCCTGGCTCCTGGCTTCAGATCAGCTCAGCTCTGGCCTTTGCAGTCATTTAGGGAATGAACCAGCAGATCATCTCTCCCTCTCCTCTCTCTTTCTCTCCTCTCTGTAAATCTGATCTGCTTTTCCAATAAAAATAAAACAAATCTTAAAAGAAGAAAGAGGTATTTGCTCTAATACCTGCAATTGCCTATAAGATAAAGCTCCATTCTCCCTACTTGGCACGTCACAACTGAGGGGCCATAGACCATTTTTCCTATGTGTCTCTTTAAACTACCATGTCGGGCCTGGCGGCGTAGCCTAGCGGCTAAAGTCCTCACCTTCAACGTGCCAGGATCCCATATGGGCGTTGGTTCTTATCCCGGCAGCTCCACTTTCCATCCAGCTCCCTGCTTGTGGCCTGGGAAAGCAGGCGAGGCTGACCCAAAGCTTTGGGATCCTGCACCTGTGTGGGAGACCTGGAGGAAGTTCCTGGTTCCTGGCTTCGGATCAGCACCGGCTGTTGCGCTCACTTGGGGAGTGAATCATCGGATGGAAGATCTTCCTCTCTGTCTCTCCTTCTCTCTGTATATCTGACTTTGTAATAAAAAAAAAATCTTTAAAATAAATAAATAAATAAACTACCATGTCATGGTTTCCTAAATTCTCAACTGCTCATCTCCTTCCTCAGTCACTGCTGCCAGCATGCACCTGTTTCTATGCCTTCACTTGTGTCCACGATCAGTTAAGCTGCCTTCCCATGTGCCTATGGCTCTTTGCCCCTTATTCTGGTCTGTGCTTCTCTTCTCTTGCCAGGCCATGCACAGGGATTGGTGAGAAACAGAATGGCCATGTCGACCATCTGCATCCCCTGGGGCCTGGCATACAAATGGGGCAGAGGAGGGGATACCAACCAAATTGAATGATGCTTCTGTAAAAAGATGTAGATGAGTCTGGTAGCTTGGCAGCCATCATTTGTCTGGGCCACAACAAATGACCCGGCCTGGCCTTCCTCCACACACAGTGGAAGGAGCTGCAGTCAGGAGCTGCCCAGGCCCTGTCCTTGGGGAACTGTTGGTCTAAAGCGAAAAGGTGAAACAACATGGAAAGAGAAGCAGGGCCATACCCAGCCCTTCTAACAAGAAATCAGTGTCAGGGCAGGCAGAAGAGCACCAAAGCAAAACTGCCAGAGATGACAGACATGGTCTGCAGCACCCCAGGGTGTCGGGTTAGCGATGTCAGGGGATGGGGGACCCATCCCAGCTGTGCCTCTGGTCCTCACTGCCTCAGTTTTCTCGCTCTGAAGTGGGCTGGTTGAGAAGAGTCTGTCCAGCTGAACACCCTCTATTGCTCTGACTCTCCCTGCATGACCCTGTCTCCCCCCAACCACTGGACACAACTGCTTCTGTGGCAGCTCCCTGAGGAAGACTTTTGGTGCCTTTTACCACAATGCTTTCTGCATCCGAGTCTTGGAACACAGGTCTCTTCAAGCTGCCCGACTATCTGTAGGCTGGGAAGAACCCAGAACAGCAGAGACGTGCAGGAGGTCAATGATAGAGCACTTGGAGGCTGCACAGATCCACAAGGACATGGGCAGCTCTGGGCATAGCCCTGTAGTGTGACAACAATTATGGCTTGCAAATTACACCTCAGCAGGGCCATCGCACAGGACAGCTGGCAGGTCTGATCCCAAGGCCTGCTCAAAGTTGTGGGGGGAGAATAGGGTTGTTAAAAACAAAACACAATTTTTCTCCCTAAACCTTTGTTTGGGAAACACAGAGGTAATGTTTTTTCATATAAACCGCACGTGGCACGTCACCGCAAAGGACCAGTGCCAGCACCTTTCTCCTGGGCCTAGCCAGGGAGTGGGGAAGGGAGGGAACGGAAGACCTGTGTCTGGACCGAAGGCGGGGCTTAAGACAAGGAAGTCCTGGTCTTTCAGGTTTTCTGCTGGGGCCTCCCCACATACAGGATAATTAAGTGCTGGTGCAGCAGAGGAGTGACTTAATGGGTAATTTGAGATATTTAAGTCTAGGGATACCCAAAATAAACATCTTAGCTAGGTCAGCTTTAGGTCTCCTCCCCATTTCTTCAGACACAGTATACACACACACACACACACACACACACACACACCTACCTCTTAAATGATTTCCTTGAACTACTAAATAAATAGACTTGTATTTACTTCGGCAAGGACAGGCTGAGTCACCGGTGCTGTTTTCTGTGACTGTGAGGGTCTCAGGATGCCAGGATGGTTTGCAAAATCCACAGTCCAGTCTGACCAGCTGGCTTGAGTGGCAGGCAGTCCTGCTTTCAGCAAGTGGCTCCGTGGTGCCAGCACAGCCCTCAGACACCCATCCAGGGCACACAGATGGTAAACACAGGGCACCTAACTGGGCTACGGTTTTAGAAGTCAACATTTTTAGATCCTCAGACACCCACACTTTGGGGGCCTGCCCCAGCGGGAATCACAGTGGCATTCAGCTCCTGGCAGCCACATATCCTATCAGCATGGAGCATGAGGCCTGCCATGGGTGTTGACCTTGGGAGTTGCTACACTCAGCAACCTCCACCTCCTCCTTCAGCCTTTTGTAAGTACCCGCGAAAGTCACCAAAAAAAAACCAGACTAAACACGGAATGGCACTAGCATGGCGCCAGCACCCTCAAGACTTGGAACCCAAGTCCACCTCCATGAGCGTCCTCTGGGCCTCGTTTCTCCACGTGGTTGACCCGGAGTCCAGCCACCGCCTACTACCTCATTAAAGGCTCCCATAGCCTCGCTCTGCCAGGTTGGCAGGGAACCCGGGTTAAAGGGCCGACTTCCTCAGGGGTGAAAAGGTAAGAAAACATTCCGACCGCCCCCCTAGTCCTGCTTTCCGATTGGTGCCCCGTGCAGCCGCCGCCGCCTATCCCGGCCGCATCCGTCATCTGGGTTGCTAATCCATCTCTATTAGCATAAATTTCTCCAAAGACCAGGCGCACGGGGGGCTGAACCGGAGTCTCTGTCCCTTTAAGAAAGGGGGGTGACACACAGCCACTCTGTCCCTTAGGGCGCTCCGCAGCGCATTTCCTCAGCACGCACCGGCGTCGCGAACTAGACAGGTCCAGCGTTCATCCGCCCCTGCCGCTCAACTCCATTCTTGGAGACCCCCTCCGACCCCGCTGAGGGGGAGGGGGACACAGCGCTTCCAGTCCCGGGGCTGGGGGACTGCGGACTGGCACGGCCGCGGCGCGCTGCAGGCGCACCCCGGATCCCTCTCACCCGAGGCGGAGCTGTTCGCGCTGCGGGACCCCAACGCGCCTACTGGCACGACCCGGGGGCTGGCGCCGGGACAGCCGCGGGAGGTGGCGCGTGCTGGAGCGGACCCGGGCGCCCCGAGGGCGGCGCTCCGGCTCGCGGGCTGGAGGCGGGGCCGGGCCTGCGGGGGCGGGCCGGCGAGGCGGGGCGCGCGGGCCCGGGGAGGGCGGGGCGGCGGCGCGGGGCGGGCGCTGGCCGCCCGAGTGTCACACACGCGGCGGCTTGGGAGGCGGCGGCAGCGGCAGGCGACAGGCGCCGCCGGGACGGGCACCGGGGCACGGGCGCGCGAGCTCCGGGCGGTCGCCGCTGCCTCCTTCTCACGGCTCGCTCGTTCTCTTCTAAGCTCGCTTTTCTCGTTAGCTGAGAGGGCCGAGCTCTCGCTCGCGCTTTCGGGAAGGAGGCAAAGGAAGGGTGGTGGTGGGGGGTGTGCTGAGGACGCCAAGTTCCCCCGCAGCAGCAGCCGATCCCCTGCCGCGGCGGAGGCTGCGGCTCCGACGGGACCAGGAGCGCGCGTGGCGGCGGGGCGCACGGCCAGAGCGCGGGGGGCGTCCGGGCCTTCCCGTTCTCGGCGAAGCGGAGGGCCGGGACCCCATGAGACGCGCCCGCGAGGGGCGCGAGATCCGAAGCCCGGGCGGCGCGCGGCGGAGGGCGGTGCTGCAGCTGCCGGAGCCCGAGAGCTGCCGGCAGGCGGCGGCGAGAAGTTGAACTTGGCGTCTGGAGCGGGCGCCCCGGACGCCCCGCGCCGGGGGGCCGGGGCGCCGAGGGACCTGGGCGGCAGCGCTGCCCTCCGAATGGCCGCGGCAGCGGACCCGGCACCCGCGCCGCGGCCCTAGGCGGCCTCTCGCCATGGCCAAGTGGCTGAACAAGTACTTCAGCCTGGGCAGCAGCAAAACCAAGAGCCCCCCACAGCCGCCGCGGCCGGACTACCGAGAGCAGCGGCGCCGGGGCGAGCGGCCCTCGCAACCCCCGCAGGCCGTGCCGCAAACGGCCTCGGCGTCCTGCGGTCCGGCCGCCGCCTCTTGCTTCTCAGCCTCGTCGGGCTCGCTGCCCGACGACAGCGGCAGCACGAGCGACCTTATTCGCGCCTACCGCGCACAGAAGGAGCGCGACTTCGAGGACCCCTACAACGGGCCGGGCTCGTCGCTGCGCAAACTGCGCGCCATGTGCCGCCTGGACTACTGCGGCGGCGGCGGCGGGGAGCCAGGTGGGGGCCAACGCGCCTTCTCCGCCTCGTCCGCGTCGGGCGCCGCGGGCTGCTGCTGCGCCTCCTCCGGCGCCGGCGCCGCCGCGTCTTCGTCGTCGTCCTCCGGCTCCCCGCACCTCTACCGGAGCAGCAGCGAGCGGCGGCCAGCCACGCCGGCCGAGGTGCGGTACATCTCCCCCAAGCACCGGCTCATCAAAGTGGAGAGCGCCGCGGGCGGCGGCGCGGGGGACCCTGCGGGGGGCGCCTGCTCCGGCGGCCGCACCTGGAGCCCGACGGCTTGCGGAGGCAAGAAGCTGCTCAACAAGTGCGCCGCCGCGGCCGCGGAGGAGAGCGGAGCCGGCAAGAAAGACAAGGTAAGACGCTACGTGGGCTCGCCCCCCACCAGCGGCTGCTGCTGCTGCTGCGCGCGGGGAACGCGAATCCACACCTCCACGTCGGACTAGGACTCGCGTGCCCTCAGATTGTCCCGTTTGAGTCCACAGCCCAAGAGGGCGCCTGGTTCAGGGCGCCTTGCTGGAAGTACTAGGACTCTGCGCGCCGGTTGAGTCGTAATCCGACCTGTCACCGACTTAGAAGGCGTTTACTCTGGTGTGCTTCTGCCCCCGACCCCACACACGCATTTGAATGGGAACCACCAGAGCTGGCTAAGCACTCGCCTATTTTGCACAGCTTTCTCTGTAGCACTGACTTTAAATCTCTGTCATTCCCTCTTAACTGCCCCCGTCCTGCCTCCCACCTCCCACCCCTGTGCCAGCTTCCAAATCCGGACGACCCTTTGTACTAAAGAGCTGCCGCGGAAACCCCCGTGTTAGAGCACTACACGCCTGCACTCTTGGGGGTCCTCCTGCCATCCTCATCCTTCCTGGCTCCACCCCCACCGCCCTGCCCTAGGCTGAGGGCACCTTGTGACATCAGTCTGCCCAAGTAGCAGCCCGTCTTGACCCCTCCTTTGAAGCAGGCATGTTAATTGCAGCCGGGCTCCACTCCCGTCACACGTCCCTCCCTCCTCCTTTCACACTCTAGGGACGTCCTCCCTTCCTCCATAAAATAATACTTGTTCTGTCTACTTCTGGTGGAAGGCAGTGTTTTGATTAAATCTGAGGCCCAGTGGGAGCAACGGGCGCTTAGGGCAGGGTTGCGTGGCTGTGAGCCCACTGCCTCTCTTGTTCTCCCAACATTCTTCTCCCCGAGGTAAACTTGGGCTCAGGCCTGGCTTGGGGGAGACCGATTGAAGAGTCTGGACTCTTTTTAGGTCTGGGTGATAGGAGGAAAGCAGGCTCCTACCTGCCAGCTGGTGCTTGGAAAGGGATCCCTTTTTTTGTTTTCCAGTAGGGAGGAGTAAGAGGGTACCTCTCCTCTGTGTGCTCTTTTCCAGTAGGGAGGAGTAAGAGGGTACCCCTCCTCTGTGTGCTCTGGGTCCCCACTCCCTACAGAGACCCTAGGGGACCCTTCCCATTGGTCTGCCAAGGGTGGCATGGACCACCTGCACCTCTCTCCCAGGAACCAGTTTAGGGGAAACCTGTCTGTAATTTCCTAGCCCAGAATGCCATGCCTCCATGACAAGGGAACTAGGAGCCAGGTGGCCACTCAGAAGCTGCCCAAGAGAGGGGACAGATTCCCTGGGAGCTGCTGGGCCTGTACTGAGGTACCAAGAGGCTCTTGGCAGTCTTGGGAATGGCCCAGGAGCTGTTTGTCATAGGGACTGGGGAAGCCTGGACCTCTCCCTTGCAGCCCCTCCACCTTTGTTTCCCATGACCACCCCAGACCAGGAGCCAGAACTCTGTGCCCACCTCCAAAGGTTCGGCTGGTTCCCAGAAGGCATCCTTCACAGCTTTGAGAACTTCAGTACATTTTACCCCCAAAGTTGCAACCAAAACTGTTTGGCATCCAGTGTGTTTTATGGTTAGAATGTTAAGTGCACGGAGGACTTGGCTTAAGTCCATCACCAGATATTTCTTGTGGATATTCTGGGTCCCTTGCCCTGCCAGTTGCTACTAGAGCAGGGCCTCTGGCTGAGGTGACCTGTGTGATGAATGCTGGGACAGAGGCCGCTGTGTGCTAGAATGGGTGAAACAGTGTTCCTTCAAGTGGTGCCTCACCAAGAAAGTGCTCATGACCGCAGAAGTCGAGGTCAATGACTTGAGGGGGAAGACCTTGTGTGAAAGGCAGCTTTAGAATGAGGGGTGGGTGTACACTTCAGGGGTGGGGCCATTGTCTTAGAAAAGGGGTGCTCACCAGGGGTGGCTGCAAGAGAGAGCCTGTGGCTTCAAGAAGCACAGGTGCAGGCCACAGTGTGTGGAATGGGTGGGGTAGAGGGGCAGCAGGCCTGAGTGAAGGAGGCACTTGTTTAGCAGAGAGTGGTGGAAAGGGATTTGGCTTGGCTGGAATGGTGTATCATTGACCCTGTGTGGGTGCTGGGGGCAAATGGAACTGAGAGTTGGCCTTCTCACAAGTTCCCAGAGACTCTTGGCTGCTGATCTTGCACCGTACTTTAAGCAATGTAGTGGAGACTTCTGGCTCCTCGCCCTGGGACTTTTGTAATGTCAGAAGGTCACTTGGGATGCAGAGGCTGTTGCTGCCCTATCTCTGTCCTCTGTGTGTGGCCACCTCCAGATCCTGGGCCGGTCATCCCCTGTCCATCCTCACTGCATGCAGTCTGGAGGGAGTCTACTCTTGACGGGATTTCCAGCCAGGAAGACCAGGCCTACTGCAGCTCCAGTCCTGACCCTGCCCCTCACCCATGGATGCAGGGGCACCTGCTCCCAGCATTCCACTTGGGCTGCAGCCCAGCCTGCTTTGATGAGGTGTGCGGTAAGAGTCCCAGACTCTTAAGTTCTGTGTTAAATGCCTGCGTGCCAGGCCCCTTGTGTGTGTGGTTTTGGGCATCTTTTAATTTTTTGTCTTTTTTTCTTTTTCAATGAATGAATTATTTGAAAGAGTAACAGAGCAAGAGGTCGCCATCTTCCATCCTCCGTACACTCCCTAAGTGCCCATAATGGCCAGGGCTGAGCTAGGCCGGAATCAGGGAGCAGGAACCCAGGTCCTGGGGCCAGTTTCTGCTTCCTCACAGATGCAACAGCAGGAAGGTAGGCCGGGGAAGGAGGTGGGACTGGATCCCAGGCCTGCCATCTGGGCTGCAGGTATTTTGGTAACTTGTTTCCTGGTGTTTCTGCCTTGAGAATCTGGGGTAAGAGCTGGACCCAGAGACACAGGTGGGGTTCCAAGGAGGGGCTGCAGAAGGCTTTCCTTGTCACAGTAAGCATGTGTGTATGTGGAAGGGTAGTAGGTGTGTGTACACATGAATAGAAGACTGCAGTGTGGGCCGTGTGCTCACAGATCAGAGCTTTTACGCTATGGATGGCCTTGCTTGGGGATGGCTGTGAAGTGGGGTCCCAACTTTGGCCCCATATGGGGTGCTCTTAAAAATTGGGGTGCAAGAGAAGAATGTGCTCAGAGCCATAGCCGAGGACATTCCTCCCCAGAAACAGCTGCCCTCCTCATCCAGGGGCTTGGGCTGGGAGTTAGGGGAGCGATCTGTGCAGTGCAAGGACAAGGTGGAGAGTACCCCCAGTTGCTCGGTAGAGAAAGGGACATTGCAACAGGGTCTAGAATACCTTTCGTTCAAGTTGTGCTTTATAGGAAAAACTTGGTAGTCCTTTTCTGCTCCCATTCCCAGCTCTAACACCCCATCTTTACTCCCTCAGCCAGGTCTTGTCCAGTTGGGTTTTCTGCTGAAATCTTGCTGCTTTTTTTTTTTTTTTTAATCATAATTAAATAAAGCCTGACATCAGTTTTCCCCAGGGGTTTAAACACATGCTAATGTGCACCGACACTTTTTATTTTGTCAGCATCCACAGCATGGAGTTAAATAACACGTCTCCCAGAGTTACAGAATAAATAATAGCATGGCTAACTTTTTCTGTTTTTGAGCATCCAGCAGTTTGGGAGCTGTCTGGTACACGGGAATTCAGAGAGGCATACTTGACAGCCAGTGTTCCAGGGAAGAAGTAGGGGTAGTCGGCGCTCTGGACCTGTAATGCTACATCTGCAGATTCAGGCGACCATGGGGCAGAATATATATTTTTGGTGGGAGGGAAAGGGGAAGTATGTCTGGATGGAACACAAGGGCTGACTTTTCTGGATTGCTGGCTCTGTAAACAATCCAGTACAGCAGTTATTTACATAACATTTATACCGTAAGAAGGATTTAAAGTCATTTAGAGTATGCAATTTAGAGAAAGTATATAGGAAGATGGGTGCAGGTTATATGTAAATATTGATATCCTGGACTCGGATTTGAGTGTCCATGGGGAGTCGCAGACCCAGTCCCCTGTGGATTCTGAGGGGTAACCAGACTAGCTTCACTCAAGGCTGTTCAGAGAGACAGGTGCAGCCAGAGACTGGGGGGATTGCAGCTTGCTGAGGGCTAGAGCCCAGGAGTACACAGCAGGCTGTGAGCCACCTGCATACTGGGAAGCCCAGGAGGGCTTCTTGGAGCAGGCAACCTCTGCTGACTCTGCAAGGATGAATGGGAATCAGATCACTAGCCATGACTCCCTGCATGTGCCCCCCACCCCGGAAGCCTAGAGGCTCAGTGGGGCAGGGACAGAATGGCGAATGGAGCCTATCCGGGGAAGAAAGTGTTCCCCTGCATGCCCAGTTGCCAGAACTTTTGACTTGCCTTTTGCTCGTTTTCAGAGAAGAGCACTGGTGTCCTGTGGGGGCTTGCTGGAAGCCAGAGTCAGACAGGAGAGTTCAGTCATTCCTGTTTGGTTAACAGCTGCAATCTCCAACTCTGACAGTGTCCTTGACGGTAGAGGCAAGGGCCAGACCCAGACCTGGTCCATCGCTGCTGTTTGGCTTGGGTCCTTTCTGCCTTTGCTGTCTCCCATGCCTTGGAAGCCAATGGGAGACATGCTACAGACAAGCTCCAGGGCTCCCTGGGAGGGACAAAAGGCTTCCTGCTCCCCACAGGCTGTTTCAGCTGTAGCTGCTGAACAAATCACCCCAAACTCTCTTCTTGCCAGCCAATATCTGTAAACTTTCCTTAAAGGGCCAATGAGTAAATAGCTTCAGGCTTGCCGGTCCTAGGCTCCGCTATCACTGCTCTGCAGCGCAGGCCTTGTCACAGGGAGACAGTGCAGAGATGAGGGGAGATAGCTGCCGTGCAGTGGGACTTCGCTCACAAGATCAGACAGCTGACCTGTGGGCAGATCACAGCCCTGGATGGAGCCTGCACCTCTTGAATGGTTGTTCTGGTCTCAGCTGGGCTTGCTTGCTGACGTGCATGGGGCTGCCTTCCATGTTTGGTTGGCTGGTTTAGGATGGCCTTGGGCTGTGACAGTGCAACTCTGAGTGGAGCCTCATTTTCCAGCTCGTGACCCTATGGGTGGTGGCCTATGGTTACAAGACGGTGGAAATGCCTGAGGTTCTTTGACGTTGGAGCCCAGTACACAGGGGTCCCTTTTCCTGCATCGTTACCTAAAGCGGGTCACAAGATCGGCCGAAGTCGGGAAAGGTCTGGTTACAGGAGCAAAGAGCAGGCATCCAGGCAGCTGCCCACGGCCTCGGTGCTGTCTGCCTGCTACAAGGGGCACAAAAGCTGGAGATGAGTATTCTGAAATAACTATGTATGCATAAGGTTCAAAGTTTCTCATACCAAAATAATTTTTTTAGATTTATTATTTAAAAAGCAGTTATAGCAAAAAATAGAGATCTTTTATCCACTGACTTACTCCCCAAATGGCTGAAAGGACTAGAGCTGATTCAGGCCAAAACCAGGAACCAGGAACTCCATCCGGGTTTTCCACATGGTTGGCAGGGCCTCAAATGTTTGGGCCATCTGCCATTGCTTTTCTCAGGCATATTAGCTGGGAGCTAGATCAGAGATGCCAGGGCCAGAACTGGTGCCTGTGTAGGGTGCTGGCATTGCAGGCTGATGGCTTCACTGGTCACTTAAACAAAATGTTTTTAAGAAAAATATTTATATACTTCTTCATTTGAAAGGCCAAGTTACAGAGAGAAAGAAGGAGAGGTACACACAAACACACAGATCTCCCATCTGCTGGTTCATTCCCCTAGACCACCATGACAGCCAGGGCTGGGCCAGATTGAAGCCAGGAGCTTCTTCTATGTCTCTCACCTGGGTTTGGGGGCCCAGTCACTTGGGCTGCCTACTACTGCTTTGCCAGAGAGTGGAGCAGCCAGGACTCTAACCAGCACTCCCATATGGGATGGTAGGTTCACAGGCAGCAGCTTTAGCCAGTTCACCATAAACATGGACCCCCCCAAAATAAACTTTTAATCCATTCTTGCACAAGCTTTTGAAGGTTCTCTCCTATCCACCCCCTTTGGCAGGTAAAGAAACCAAGGCTTAGAAATGTGAATGGCCTGCCAGAGTACGGAGCAAGGGTTATACCGGGCAGCCTGAACACAGAGCACACGTGCCTCATCCTGATGATTCCCACCATTGAAAGGGAGCGTGCAGGCTCTAGGGGTGCAGCAAGGTGGGTCCCTCTGCCCTGATAATCCCCCTCCAGTCTGGGCCATGGCAGTTGAAGCAGAACTGGAGTCATTTTATAGAGAAATTCCACACACAGAACTGGCACCTCCCAAGGGACTGCTGCATAGACCACATCTCTTGTAACTGTCACGTCTTCTCCTTCTAACACCAAGTGTCCCTGCCATCTAAGGACTGGCAGGTGTGTGTGTGTGCATGTCTGCTCCAGGGGCTAATATGGATGATGCCTCAACCCTCAGCCACAAGGAGCTTGAGTTTTCTCCAGGGAGATCAGATGGCTCCTCCGTCTAATACAACATCTCAGAACATGGCTGATGACCCCAGGCCTTGACTGTACCACACACACACAACAGAACCTGTGCCCACCCTCTTCCTGCGTCCTGTGACTTACCCCAAAGGTCAGCTCTCAAGAACAAATGTGCAGCAGGTATGACTTCCTCCCATCCCTCAGCTAAGCCACACCTGCTCATGGTCAGACACTTCCTCCTGTGCGGAGTTGAACTTGGCGTAGGGACAGCCAGGAAGTCATGGCCTGTGGGACAGTGGCAGCTCAGCAGGTTCATGTGCAGCAGAGCTGGGATGTCATGCTAGGGGAAGTGGGGAGGGGTGGTTTGTGTGTGTGTGCGCGTGCTCACATTACCTGGAAAGCAGAAACAGGCTGCAGTGGCCTGTGCCTTTGGAGCATCTCTGGCCTGTGTTGATTGAGCAAGTGCTGTGCACAGGCTGCTGTCAGGAGCCATGTGGACGCAGGGATGGGCCAGGTGCTGAGAGGTGTCTACCCTGAAGGGGCTTATCTTCTGGCACACATTGAAGTGAGCCACCAGATCTGCAGGACTCAGACAGAACTTGTTAGTCAACCCAGTGGCACGGGTCAGCTGAGGATTGACCTGGCATAGAGGCTGTTCCAGGCAGGATCTTGATTGCACTGACCTGGAGAAGGCAGGAAATCGTGGGGGGCGGGGAGGGGTTTGTTTTAGCTCAAGGAAGTAGGGAAGGCTTCTTGGAGGAGAAAAGGCACTTGAATCAAGGGACCATCCACAGTAATCATGGTAGCATTGCTCTCAACCAAGTGCTGCCCCATGTCACTCACTTCTCACAGTCTTTTGAGTTAGGTGTTGTTATTGTTCTCATTGATACATGTGAGAAAACTAAGACATAGAAAGTTTATAAACTTGTCCAAGGTCACACAGCCAGAGATGACAGAGGTAGGATTTGAGAGGCCAGATCTAGAGCTGGGTCATCTTTATTTGAAAGGCAGAGTTAGAGAAAAGTAGGGAGAGAAGAGGGAGACATATTTGTGTACACAGAGAGAGAGAGATCTTGCATCAGCTGGGCCTGTCTGCAGCCAGGAGCATCTTCCAGGTCTCCCACAGGGGTATAAGAGCAAATACGTGGACCACCCTCTGCTTTTTTCCCCAGGCATGTTAGCAGGGAGCTGGATCAGAAGTGGAGCAGGCAGTGTCCCAATGTGGTACGCTGGTGTTGTAGGCTGTACCTTCTTCCCCTGCTGCAACACAACAGTACCCCACCCCACCCCTGCTGCCCCAGAGTCTGGTCTTCTGACTGCCAGATGGTACCACCTCCGGCTGCCCAGACTCATGCCTGAAGGTTCCACGGCTTGCGTGAGGCTTGACTTCATCTTTGGGAGAGACCTCCATTGCCACAGTGTGAGTGACTGACTTTTACAGCCAGTGTCCCAAATGACTGCTCCCCGGCTGCAGCCCATCGCTGGCCCCTGAAACGCCCCCTTCCGCACCCACAACAGCAGAGGCTTGGTGGATAGGAGGTGGGGAGGAGGAGGGAGTGGGCCCCGCCACACTGCTGGTCCCGCTGCAGCTGGCAGCCTGCCTCTCCACATCAGCCCCTGCGTGTCGAGTTCCTCAGCGCTGGGGTGGTATGAGGTGGCTCGACCAGCACGTCGGATACAGGAAGAGTGACAGCCTGATTGATTTCCGTCTCTCTCTGTGTTTTGATTCTGGAACACTTGGCCCAGACGATTAAGGAACTTCAGCCGAGGTCCCTGCTTCCACAGTGGAATTTTTCCTCTTCCTGTTTGGTATTTTCCAGTAATATTTCTATTAATGTTTCACTTTCAGAGGCATTTGCTTCCTGAGCATTTGGGCTTTCTCACTTGCCAGCGCCTTCCTCTCAATCACTCAGTTCCTGTCCATTTTCTCTGAGGGGATCTCTCTGGATTTCCCATTAGGCAGCAAGGAAGGATCTGGGAGGTGGATCCAGGGACTCAGAGAGAGTTAGAGGCGGAGCCCAGGAATGACTCAGCCAGTGTTTTCCAAGCAGCCCTGCAGAGTAATGGTCAGGATGGGGCTCCAGGAGAATCCTGCCTTCCTCCTAACTGGAGGGGTTGGGAGAATGGGGAGAGCAGGGTGGGCCATCCCTGAGCCATGACCCACAAGTCGGACCTAAAATCCTTGGCTGCACCGCAGGGGCTCATGCCCAGCCCCTTGTCCTGATTTCCTCATGTATCACTGCCATGCAAGTTATTGCTCTAATCAAGGGCTGGGACCCTAACAGGGAGCAAGGGCAGAACCTCCCATGCTCTCCTGAACACAAGGCCAGTTGTTTGGGGCCAGGCATGTGGGGGAGAAGTCAGGCCCATTACAGGGCAGGGTAGGGGCTGCTCTACATAGCAGCTGGGCTACATAGGGCTGGCCGAGGGACTTAGGGGCAGGGTCACACAGTGGCTTCTGGAGAAGAGTATTCCAGACAGAGCAAGCACCAGGCCTGGGAGGTTCAGGGAACAGCAGCGCAAGACTAAGCATAAGTGAGTGAGGAAGTGAGCTGAGCAGGTGCTGGGGCAGGTGAGGCTGGAGGGCCTGGCCCCAGGGCACCGGAGGAGCCAGCTCTCTCCCTGTGGCTCAGAGCCGGCTGGCCCCAGGGTTAGCAGGCTGTGTCTTGGGTTTAGCTGCCTAAGGGAGGATGGGGTGAAGGGGATAAGACCCCTTGAGCCCAGCTGAGAGCAGGTACCAAAAGGAGCCCAGGTGGGAAAGTGTCATCAGACAAGGACTACAGGCTTCTCTGACGATTGCAATGTAAGAAAGTATTGCTGGGGGTGGCCATTGACAGGGTGGGGAAGCTTCTAAAGGGGCAGCTGCAACTCTGCAGAGGGGGTCAGTTAAGCGACTGAGTCCTGGGGACACAGGGTGGGATGCACTGAGGGGATGGGTGGCCCCAGATCCCCAGGGGTTCAGGAGAAGAAGTGAGCAAGGAAGGGCAGGTCCAGAGGGAGGCACAGACTGGGCGCCCCAGGCAGAAGGAATCTGGTCCACAGCACTTGGGTGGAGCAATTGTTGTTCTGTGCACTCATTGTGGCCAGAGCTTTGGGCCTGCTGTGGTGCTGCAGCTGCAGGTGATGGAGAAAGGGAGCAGGAGTGGAGTGTTGCATGGCTGAGCCAGGCACCTGGGGAAGGGGAAGTGAGCACACCACTGCCCGAGTGATGGTGGTGTATCGCTGCCCGCTTGTTGGGGTTCATCTGTATGCGGCACACAGAGCTGTGAGGGGTGGAACCCCCCCAAAGCTTCTCCAGGCTGTGGTGAAACTAAATGTGAAAATGCGTAGGAGCTGGGGACGATGGGACTTCACTGTTTTGTAGAGCATGCGTGCCCTGAGAGCCAGATAGCCCTGTAATCCCTCCAGTGCATTCCACAGCCATGCATGTGATGTGGGGACTGTGGGGCATTTGTGGAATGACACAGCCCCTCACCTGCCATCCTGCATGGTGCTGGTGCCAGGTGGTCATGCACCGAGCCTGCTTTCTCCTGGGCAGGGTGAGCTTAGATTTAGGGATGTATTTCAGTGTTTATCTCTTTGGTCACTTGTCTCCCTCTTGTAATAAAGTTAAGACAAGTTTGTTAGAGCAAACACAGACAAGTGAAGTTAAAATAGAAACCAGCCCCACTTCTACCACCCAGAGAAGCCAGTGTTAACATTTCTCTGTCTTTCCATCTCGTCATCTTTCCCTGTGTAAAAATTGATACTGTGCGTATTTTTGTCTTCATTTCTCCTGAAGACACTCACTGATCAGTGCCTACCTCATCTTGGACATTTGACAGCAGCCACTGGACAGCTGCACTGTGTGCTGGCTGCCAATTTCAGCTCTCCCTGGTTTTTGCTAACCCCACAGCGCTGTAAATGAACACCTTTGTGGCTCCGTTCCTGGTGTGGGTCTGTGATTACTTCCCTGGGATTGATTCCGAGAAGGCGAATTGTTGGATCAGACAGCGCAAGTCTTGATGCATGCTTTCAGGTTGTATTCCAGACTTCACGAGTTCACGCCTGTTCTCACACAACCCTGGGAATTCTAATGCAGTTTAAATTGTGGTGTCTGGGCTCACAGGTGGAGACCGGCGTTGACCGATCATGCTGCTTTTCTAGAATCATCCATCTTCTGGCCATCCATCTCCACACAGAGTACCTTGTAGATGAAGGAGACAGCTGTTTACCTGCTGGTTTTCAAAAGTTTGTGATTGTTTTTAAGATTTCTTTTTATTTGAAAGTCAGAGTTACAGAAAAGAGACAGATCCACAGAAAGATCTTCCATCCACTGATGCACTGCTCAAATGGCTGCAATGACCACAGCAGGGCTGATCCAAAGCTGGAAACTGGGAGCTTCTTCTGGGTCTCCCAAGTAGGTGCAGGGGCCCAAAAACTTGAGCCCTCTTCAGCTGCTTTCCCAGACACTTTAGCAGGGAGCAGGATCAGAAGGGGAGCAGCAGGGACACAAACCAGCATCCATATGGGATGCTGGTGCTGCAAGTGGAGCCGGCTGTACCCTGGCACCAGCCCCTGTGTTTGGTTTTGTGGTTCTGTCTGTTGACTGCTGCATTAGGTGAATTACTTTCTGTTGTTGGAGCCCTTCTTGATCGTACCATATGGAAAAGCCACCCTTTTGCCATTCATTCTGTGTGCTAATGCTGCAAGGGGTTCCCCCACCCTTCCTTTCTCACTTTGAAAGTTTAATCTGTCTGCAGTGTGATTGCATGGTACAGGCCAGGGTTGCAATTTTGTTTTCTAAGCAACTAGAGTGTTTTGGACATCCTCTCCTCTTGCTTGCTCGTGATCTGTCTGTGTTTCTTCAGGTGCCTTTCAGACTTAAATATTTGGACTCCGTCTCCTCCCGCCTGTGTCTAGATCTCGTCGGCGATTATGATCACGATGGAGAAGGCGCGTCTTCATAACATGATACCTCTCGTCTGCAGCTTATTATAACTTCACCTCCTGACACCTAAGGGAGATAACTGGGTATTAGCTCCATGGATTTGGATGTGGTGAGTGGGTTGTAGCCAGGAAAGCCTTACCTCATTCCTGAGAAGTGTCGGCCTCCTCCTCTCGTCCTCCTTATCCTCCTCCAGGACCCCGATGCTGGGCTATCTAGGTATATGTGGGGTGGTCTATGCTGCCTATCTAGCTCTAACTGGGAGAATCTTATTTGAAAAGTAGTTACAGAGAGGGATATTTCATGCACCAGTTCACTCCCAAACAGCTGGAGCTGGGCTGATCTGAAACCTGGAGTCCAGAGCTTCTTCTGGATTTCCCATGTGGGTGCAGGGGCCTAAGCACTAGGGGCCATTTTCTGCTGCTTTCCCAGACACCTTAAAAGGGAGCTAGATCAAAAGTAGAGCAGCTGGGGCTTGAACCAGCACAGGTATGGGATGCTGGTGCCATAGGTGGAGGCTTAATTTGCTGTGCCATGGCATTAGCCCCTGTTTCCAGACTTTTGAGGAGGGAGGGACAGAGGGACACGAAGTCTGGTTGCCTTCCCAGCACATTTTTTAATGTAGAAGCCTGCCCAGCTGTGTTGCTGCAAGCTACCAGGCTAAGGCCTGGGGTCAGTCAGATAATTAAGCCTGCCAGGAGCTCTAACTTCAGCCCCTAGGAGGGAGTGTTGGAAAGGCCCCATGGGCATGTCTCAGGCAAGACCCAGAGAGTCAGGGGAGCGACCCCCCACCCCACACCCTCAGTAGGGCAGCCTGCAGCCAGCTGCTGGGAGGAGACACAGCCAGAGGTCTTCTGGCGTCCTGCGGTGTCCAGCAGTGAGAGCCCCTCCGGGACCTCTCTGCCTGTCTCTTCTCTGGCCCTGGTCTTCTGTCTGGGAGTTCTGTCACCGTATCTGCTTGACACTGCTGTCAAAGGAGCAGTGCCCTGCAGGAGTGTCCCGGGGAAATAAATCCAGAAACTCAGGGGGCTTCTGGAACACTGGTGGACACTTCAAGGGGCCTCAACAGCTGGGGGTCTCTGCCCAATTTGCTGCATCTCCACCACCAGAGCCCTTTTTTTTTTCTGGATCCCTGGGCTCCAGCTCTGTAATGATGGGGCTTTGATTTCCCAGGAGAGAGCCTGGGTGTTGGTGTTTTTTGTTTGTTTCTTTGGACATTCCTCAGGTGACAGTGGCCGCAGCCAGGGCCACTGCCTCATGTCTCTGGGTGATTTGACCCATCTATCTGTGCCTAGAAACCGCTGGCAATGAGGAAAGATTTGTCACCTCCCAGGTCCGCTGCATTTGCAAGGCTGGGACTGAAAGGGGTGAGGGGAAGGAGGAGTGTTTCTTTTGAAAGGAATTTATTTATTTAATTTGCTGGAGTGATAGAAGGGAGAGATGGCTCTTCCATCTGCTAGTTCACTCCTCACCTGCTACCCTACAGCCTGGACTAGGCCACGCCAAAGTCCAGATCCTGGAATTCCATCTGGGTATTCCATACATGGAGAGAGCCGGGATAGGCATGTGGAGATTCAAGCACTTGAGCCATTGCCTCCTGTTGCCTCACAGGATTGCGTTAGCAGGAAGCTGAACCACAAGCAAACCAGGCTCTCTGTTATGGGATGTAGGCAACCCAAGTGGTGTTACTTGAAAGTTTGTTTTTCTGGCGTCTAGTCTGGCTTCATACGCATCTGCTGGTGTTGACGGGAGCTCTGTTGCCTGAACTCACGTCTCCTGTAGGGTCAGCTGCTGCCTTGGTCTGAGTCTTTGAGGTCCAGTCGGACCAGTCCAGCCCAGCTCCTCCCGCATGAGAATCCTTAGATGTGTGATGGTATCTTCAAGGTCAAGAGGAACCACAGGCTGCAGCGCCGCCCCACAGAGCCAGCTGCCCAGAAGGGACACCACCTGCTCAGAGCAGGGGCCCTTCAGTGTCACAGGTGAGGAGGGTCTTGATGTGGCCCAAACCCCAAATGCACTGCCTGAAGGAGGGAGTGAGTGGGCCACTGAGATGTTAACTGGGCAGACCAGTGATGAGATGGGGAACAAGTTTGATGTCACAGGTGGGTTTGGGGGAAGGAGAGGAGGGTAGCTCTCAGGGGTGGCCTTACCATCCATCCAGAACCTTACAGCCTATGTTGATAGCAAGTGGGACAGCAGTTGCTCAGCTGAGAGCTGCCTGGTGGCACGGGGCTGGGTGGGCCAGTGTAGGTGCCCCCACTATCTGCTGCAGACACAGCAGGACCCTGAGACTATTTTGCTGAGGTGGCGCAGACGAAGCACTGGCTTTAGGGTCAGAAGTCCTGAGCTCAAATTCTAGTCTGATGTTTGACAACTAACTCAGTAGCCTAGGGCAGGAGGAGACCGCCGCCACCCCCCAACCCCCTGGCCCCCCACCCTCGACCCAGAATGACAGATAGCATTTTCCTGTTGGCTCTGTCGGTCTCTGAAAATCGAGAATGATTCTCAAAGAGGATTGGAGGGGATGGAGCTCCATGTGTTGGGTCATTGCAAGGGCTGAGTAAATGGCCAGGCATCGTATCGTGCTGGAGCAGGGTCTGAGTAGCTGGGGCCCAGCTGGTGTTGAGCAGTTCCTGGGCGGATAGGTGCCTGGGTAGAGAGCAAGAGTGGCTTTTCGGGTAGATTGTAAGGATTAGGGGTGGGGGAATCCCGGGTTTCTGTGTTGTCTTGGCCACAGTCCATCTCAGGCCTCAGTCCAGCCTTGAACTCTGGACTTCCAGTTGCCACTGCCAAGCCAGTGCTGCTGCTTCCCTTTCTGGCCTGGGGGAGGGGTTGGAACCCCCCTCCCTGCCCCGCCAGTGGCCCAGGTCCTTGTTGCAGTGGGTCAGTTTGTGGTCAGTCCCCACAGCTGGAGAGAGGCTCAAACTGTCATTGGGGTCACCCCTGTGTGGAAGGGGCCTGTATGTGCACCAGCTTCCTGACCCCCACAGCACTCCCTTGGAGGTGAGACAGGGAAACTGAGGCAAGCAGGTGAGCTGGGGGTCAAGCACAGGCAGACAGTCTTGTTTCTGTGTCCATCCCTTGATCACCATGCTCCGCAGATGCAGATAACGGTGACAGAGGTTAGATCAGTGTCATCTGACCACCTCAGAACCACGAGACCAGAGCAGTTTAGAAACCATAGCTCTCTGCTGTGGATGAAATTTCTGGTGCCTTGGGATAGTGCTGCTATGAAGTGTCAAGGAAGGCTTCACAGAACCAGTGGCTTGTGAACCAAGCCTTCACAGACGAGGAAGGTTGGGGCAGGGGCCACCTTGTGGCATAGCGGGTTGAGTTACCACTTGCCATCCTGGCGTCCTGTTGGAGCATCTGCTTGAGTCCCAGCTCTTCCACTTCTGACCCAGCTCCCTATTACTGTGACCGGAAAGACATCTGAGAATGGCCTCAGTACTAGGGCTACTGTGTTCACTGGGGAGACCTAGGTGGAGTTCCTGACTCCTGCCTAGAGCCTGGCCCAATTCTGTCCATTTGGGGGGTGAACCAATGGAATTAAGGAAGATCTTTCTCTCACTCTCTATAACTGCCTTTAAGTAAAACAAATGCCTATTAAAAAAAAAAAAAAACACAAACCAGTATAGTCTAGGAGGGGTCCTGTGATGGTCCCAGTGGCTGATGGTGATGCAGTGGGTGTGGGGAAGACCTTCAGGGCCAGGCACATCTTGGTGTGGTTTCTGTGGGTATTGAGAGCAGGTGGAGCAAGGCTGCAACAGAATGGGCTCTGTGCCTTGGGAAAACCAGGGTGTCTGCAGCTTGAAATGGTGGAGTGGCGATAGCAGGTGTTTTAGGTGCAGGCAGGAAGGGCCCGGCCTGTGTCTGCATCCCCAGTACTACAACAGTCTGCCCTGCCACTCTCAGATGGCACCGGCCCATTGGGGGCATTTATGGAGCATGAGTCAGGAAGAGGGATTTTTCTGGATGGCCAGGTGTCTCATAGCCAAGACGCCCTCTCTCAGAGTTTGTCCATGACTCGGTCTAGCCAACAATTTATCCACCGCCTGTTAGAGGCAGACAGAATGCTTGCCCAAGGGTGCCATGTCTGGTCAGGGGTTCAGGGTGGGGTGGCTATGCATGATCCCTTCACTTCGTGCTGGTAGAGAGCTATACAAAGGATGATCCTGAACATATCCCACATCTAGTCCCTGCAGAAACATGGAGCAGGAAAGGCCAGAGCCACAGATGGTCAACCCCTGAGGAGAGTGTACAGACCCAAGGAAATGGGGTACAGGCTGGAAGAGTCCCAGGATGTCCAAGGCAGTGAGAAGGAAACCAAGGATGACTTCAGGCTGTTGCCGACCTTGGGAGGTTCGCCAAGGAACACTAAGTGCTTAGGATCCTTCATGATGCCTGGAGGGAAACATGAGCCTGGAGGAGGATGTTTGCTGAGCTTTCTCAGGGAGCCCTCCAGGACCCCAGGTCAAGCCTGTGACCCAGCCACTCCAGGCCTGCAGAGTCCAGGAGTCAGGTGGCCGCCAGCATGCTCTTGCTGCCCGCCTGGCTTCCACAGGGCTCCAGATCCCTTGGCAGACCATCTGTGGTGTGACTGTGGAGTGACAAGGTGTGAGGTGGTGTCATCACCCCCTAGGCACCTGCCAGAACAACCAAGAACATCAAGATAGCCTGCATCACAAGATAGCCTGGCCCGAGGACTGACAGAGCCTGCGCACACCTGGGGTCTCACCTACACATCCCAAGATTTGCCTGCACACTTGGTTCTGATTCCGTAATCCCCAAGAGTCTGACTTTGAAGTCACAGGGGAGCTTCCTGTCATTGGGAGGATCCCTGGGTTTGGAAAGGCCCTGGATAGTCATTAGCTGGGGAACCTCCAGTGAGAGCCACTAGGCTTGCTGATGGGAGGGCTGGTCTGCCTAGGCAGGCAGGGAGTGCCGGGGTGGGGAGACGCTGCTCCTCCTCCATCTCTTTCTAGTGCTGCTCAGCTCTCTCTCAAGTAGAAGTGCTCTGTCCCTGAGGGAATAGTTATCTGTCACTCCTGAGTGGTTATAAGATATACTTTTTTTTTTTTAATTCTGACTTTCTGCAGCTTCATTCCCCAAATACCTACAAGAATCATGGCTGGTCTGGCCAAAGTCTGAAGCTGAGAACTTGACCCAGGTCTCCCACATGGATGCAAGGACTTCCTTGCACCTCCCAGGATGTGTGCCCCAATATGGGATGCAGCATACACACGTGCCCCGGATAAAAAGCTGTGATCAGTGGCTGCTTCTGGCTTCAGCTTGCTTCTGTATGTGCTGGCATGCCAGACTAGGAGATTACTCTAGGTCTGGCAGCCTGTCGTTCCACTTGCACTCCAACACTTTCCTTAGTCTGAAAAGAGATGTTAGTGGAGTACTTTGATTGCTTGGGAGTTATTTGACACTGGGACAATTCTGGTGGCAGCCTTCCTGGTTATGGACGAGAGATTTTGGATCTTCAAAACCTGCAGCAAGGGAAGTCGGGGCCTGCCGAGTAGGAAGAAGCCTGACTTCCTTAGGAGATCAGTGGGTTGGAATTTCAAAGCCTCCTCTGAACCTGAGATGGAATTTATAGTCGCAGCCTGAAGCTTATTGGTGAATTCAGTTGTCATTGCTAAATCCTCTGGTAACCATCGTGGAATGCCACTTTCTACTTCCTAGTTCTCCTGTGGCAGAGAACTTTTTTCACATGGCTAAATAAGAGAGAAATCACTTAAGCCCTTGAGGGAAGGACAGGTGGTGGCATCTGCCTGAAGTGGTCCTGGGCCTGGAGGCTCCTAGTGTTGCCTGCTGTGGACAGGTGGAGCTAAAGTCACACATTGTGGCTGGGCACTGTACATCAACATCCACTTGATTTGAAAAAGCCCACGTCGCACCTGCATCTACTGAACCCCTGGCCTCTTAGTCTGGGTTCAAGTGGGTGGGGCTGCAACTTACGGCAGGTTACCTGACCTTCCGCTACTACCACCCCACCAGTTTTCCATTTTTGGAATGAGGCTGTTGCTCCCTATCCTGATATCCATCTGTCAGCCAGGAATGCAGCTCTGGTAGGACTTGGTCAATCAACGTTGCCCTAAAAATGCCATAGACTTGGTTCTGAGTGACAGGAAGGGGACTGAAAATGGAGAACAGCATGGACAAAGCCAACCCCATGTTGCTGCTGTGGCACCCCCTGGAGCCCTCTTAGGGACTTACCCTGAGGATGGAATGAAAATAGTGACTCTGTAAGTCCCACAAGAGCATTTGGGGAAAAAACAAACAAGCACAAAGAGCTGGGGATTCCCTAAAATATCCAACCTCGGGCACCAGCTCACACGTGATGCATGCCACTGGTGAACCAGTGAGAGCTGGGTTGAGCAACTCCGGTGCCAAACAGTCTCCAGGAAGCAGGAGAGAAGAAATGTTGGTGTTCTTGGCCCCTTACCCCATGGCCTACCTCTATGTGGAGATAAAAGGGCCAGCATGAAACTGGCCAGGAAAACTGGCAGGCTGGAAGAGGTTGCAGGTTTTAAAGAGATTGTTGTCTGGTGGCAAGTGTGAATTTAAAAGACTCTTGAGTTGGGAGGTCAGGAGGGGAAAGGGGAGGGAAGGTGAGGAAGTTGGGGCTGTGTCCTCCCAGCGGGGAGCTTTTGCTGGGGCCATCTGAATGAGTTGTTGAACTTCAAAGCCAGGGCTCAGAGTGTCTCACAGTGTTGGAATGCTGGCGATGAGGATTGCAGGAAGTGGTGACAGGCCCTTTGTTATATAAGCTCACCAGGCTTGCTCATGGGTGCCAGCGCCAGCCACTCCACCTCCCTACCCTTCCAGCCCATGCCCTCTCCCTGCCAGTGCCCACTTACTATACCGGGACCTGTATGGGAACTGCACAGTCAGGTGCCGGAAGCTAAAAGTCATGCCCTAGATCACACGGGACTGTTCTACCATAAGGTGAAGGGCCTGAGTGACTGGCATTCATTGTTAATAATCCAGTCTGGACTTGGGGATCTTGCCAGGAGAGAACACTTCCCATGGCTGCCTGCCGAAGTCAGAGCGGCCTGCTTTGCTTGTGGACCTGCTGTTGGCAGGCCCTAAGTGCGCTGTTCATGCAGAGGCCAGGGCTGGCCTAGCCTCCCCGCCCCCTCCCCCATCACACCACCCCAAGCAGATTGCAAGTCTCCCTCCTTCTGCTAACTTCCCTGTGGGAGGCCCTTGCACATGACAGGTGCCCAGTGATGCCTTGCAGCCTCCAAGAGGTCTCTGTGCCAAAGGGGTGTGTGCGGACATGCTTCTGGGTAAGAAGAGCCATGAGGCTTCAGGTGGAAAACAGCCCCGCCTCGTGCCTGCCTGAAACTTTGTGCTGCTTCTGATAGAGGTGTGGGGGGAGGGGGAGCACCTGCTGGACACTGCTCTGCTGGGCATTGTGATCCCTGCGGGAAAGTGGGAAGGAAAATGGCCTCCCCTTTCCATACAAGGATGCAGAAATGGAGGGGGCCAGGGGACGTGCCCAAGTCCTGCCTGCTAGACTTAGGTTTTTGTTGACATTCCTGTGTTAGCTTGGAAACTCGGCACTGGGCTCCTTGAGAACATGTTCTTGTTTTTTATTTACCCACCTCTCTCTCTTTCACACACACACACACACACACACATATTGAGGGGGCACACAGAATCCAGGACACCAGTATGAATAGAACTCATGGATGTCCCATGGCTGGGTAACTTTGGGCAAGCAGCCTCCCATCTCTGGACCATTTGTTAAGATGGCCAAGAGTCCTCTCACCAGACCCTCAACAGCTACCCCTGGACCACAGGTACCCTAGGAAGAGGCAGTCATAAGCCCCAAGTGACTGAGGGGTTTTTGTTGGTGGTAGTTTTTTTGTTTTGTTTTGTTTTTTCATGTGCAGGCAAAGTCCCAAATGCCAGGCGATTCTGTTGTCCCCAGTTAAAGAGACCATAAGAAGTCAAACTGCACAACATTCTCATGAAACCACATCTCTCCCCGTGATTGCAGTCCCTCCTGGGTGGAAGGCATGCATCCTGCCCCCAGCAGGCCAGCACAGTTCTCTGCTTGGTAGTATCACCCACCTTCTCACTTGAATGGGTTTGGAGAAGCCCTGGGCACTTTCCACTCCAGAGAGTGGAAGATTTAGCACCCGAAGATGTTATAGGAAAAATGTGAGACCTCCTCTGAGGGCATTCCTTGGAGAAGCCCCATCTCCCCGAGGGACCTTGGGCATGAATCTGACTCCCTCGGTCACGGTGACTGCCCACTCTGGTGGGCACATGTGAGTTTTTTCATGTCTGTAACGGAGTCAAGAGGTATTTCCTGTGTGGAACATAGCAGACTTACCTGGGACTTGGCGGCAGCCCAGCTTTTGCTGCAGGGACTCCCTTATGCCCTTGTAGTGCAGAAGGGAGAGTGATGCGTGGAAGAACGGGTGTGGTGGCTGTGTCCCAGGTGTACTTTCACTGATCCTGGGTCTAAAAGGAGGGTAGGCACCTTTTCTGCATGGTCTCACAGGATCACCTTGTAAACCTATTTGGCCCTCCAGATTGCATAAAGAACCCTTCCCACCAACCCTGATGTCTTGCCAGCTGCCTTTGGCTACACAGACATGGCCAGTGTCCTCATGTCAGAAGGCATTTGTGTCTTCAAACACTGCTGGCTTCCTCTACATGGAGGAACCCCTGTCCATTGGGTTCATAGTAAAGAGGTGGACACTCCAGGTCCCCACATTGTAAGACGCTGTCAGGACAAAAGCCTCGTTACTGATAAGTCTTGAGGCCTGAGACTTAAGCCTCCCATCCTCCAGAAGTGGCTCCAGACAGGTCGTGGCTTCCGTCGCGTACAGGCTTCTGGTCTGGTGCTCCAGTTCACCCTCTCTTAGAGAAGCTTTTCGTTGGCCCCATCACTTCTCCCCCTTGCAGCAGGATGAAGAGTACCTTCCATGCTTCTGTGTCCGCAAGTGCCTGCAGCATCTTTGTATCAAGCTTCCTCCTTGAGGGCTGGCTCAGCTGTCCTTCCTTTTCAGGACATGTCCCCTTCTCCTGCCTTCCCTGTCTGCAGGTACCTGTGTCCCAACTGTGTGCCAAAAGCAAAGCACATCGTTGTGTGGTGCTGCCCCTGCAGGGTCACAGTGTGAGTCTCAAAGTCTTCAGAAACTCCAGCATGAGGGAAAGCGCTAGTAGTCCCACCCAGAGAGCCAAGACAACCTACGTTCCAGGTAGCTGGTGGCCACCAATAGGCCAAGGGACTGGGCTGCCTGACTCTGGGGTGGCGGTCAGACTTCGGGGAGCATCTGAGAAGAGCAGTAGGTGGGAGTGGTGCTTATGACCAAGTGCTGAGTGATGCTTGCAGTATGCCCAGCTTGTTGTTTTTTTTTTTTAATGCTGCTAATGTAGTTGATCAGAATGAGAGGGATTAAGGGTTAGGGAAGAGTGGGTATGATCATTGTTTGCAGGTTTTATATTTCTTTTGCCTGTGTCTAGGGGAGGGATAGGCAAGAGGAGAAGCCATACCCAACTTCCCACCCGCCCTAGCACCCAGGGATCGGGGACGGCCACCCATTATTGACCCAGAGTCCTAATGTGGTGTATGCTGCAAGGGTTCTGCCCAAGTGGTTTAAAAAGTTCTGAAATGTTGTTGATCTCACCAATCCAAGAATGAGAGAACACTTTCAACGTTCACTGGTGACATAGTCCTTCTTGCAGTCTCCTTTCGCCCAGATATTTGGTGTCGTCATTGGCTGGGATACATGTTCAATTTGTTCTGTTCTCCTTCCAACTACTTTGGTAACAGATGTCTTCTGAAGGCCCTGAAGTATGCCCAGCTTTTAAAACTTCAGAACTCACAGGTATGATTTGCACCAGCGTCAGGGCTCCTCTAGCATCCACCTGGCACAGATGAATGAGGCTAGGAGATTTTTCTGAAAAGATTTGGCTGCAGCCAGATATGAAAGGCTGCAGATACCAAGGAGTTCATTGAGGCCTCCTCCCATAGGAGTGGGGACACTCAGGGACAGGTGTGTACAAGAAGGGGCGACTGCGCCACATGGGACATGCACACCCCATTATTTGCCCTTTGCAGTAGGACTGAAATGCCAACTAATGAGGTACTGGGCTGGCTGCACAAAGCGTTTCCTTGTGCCGCAGAGGCAAGGCTGGCCTCAGAGCCAGTTGGCCACAGGCCTCCCTGTAATTTATGTGCAGTGGCAGGTCGGAGTGGGCTGCCAGGCAGAGCCAGGGCTTGCCTGCCTCTCCAGGCCACTGCCTCGGCTTGCCGGCTGCAGCTCAGGGGCTGTGGTCCTGCTGGGAGGCCTGCCCTGGGAGAACTGGCCTTGCTGTGCTAGTACATTCTGGAAGGATTAAGAGCACCCAGGTTTGGCCTGGTCATTCCCTGTACTTGCTCATGCAGTTAAAGATTCTGCTGGGGTGAGGGTGGGAGGTACCACTGATGCTTGATTTCCTTCTCTCTGCTACTGCTCCTCCAGCTCCAGGTGGTCTCCGACTATCCCCCTTGTCTCTCCCCCACCCCACCCTTCCCCAGGATCACCAAAGGAGGGTGTGCTTAGATGGGGAACTGAATGCCCAGTTCAGCTGCCAACCCCCAGAATCTGAGGTGGGTATAAAGGGGGCAGGGTTGTGTTACATTGTTTACTGGGTGCCCCTTAGTGTGGGTGCTGTGAAGAATGCAGAACAGGTTGCTGTGGGGTAGGCAGAGGCAAGGTGGGGACGGAAGAGCTGACACCAGCCCTTCCTTCCCCAGCAAGGCCAAACAGAGTGGCTTCTAGGAAGGGAAGCTGGGGAGTCTTCTTGGAGGAGGTGGCCTTGAAAAATGGTTGGCTGTGGAAGAGTTGATAGGTCTCCAAGCAGAGGATAGAGCCTGGGTCTGATCATGGCAACCGGCAAGGGCGGGCAGGGACTGGTAGGAAGGGTGTGGGGGCTGGAGTGCAGCGTGGACAGTGGAGCCATGAGCACCTGCCGTCCGGGGCCCTTCAGGGGGTCTGCCAGGCCCCTGGATGGGCCTTGGTTCCTGCATGAACCCTAGGGAATCCACAGGGTCCAGCCCACCATGCGGGTACTTGGCAAGCACAATAGGAATTAATAGACACTCGACTTCTAGGCTGGGTCAGGTCGCCCCGGAAAGCCAGTGCCTGGCCAGACTGGAATTGGACTCCTGCTGCTCTGGCCACGGCTGCCCTGCTCTGTTGGCCAGAGCCTGTCAGAAGCGATTTCCGAGGGACAGCGACAGATGGGTGAGATGGCAGATGCCTGCTCTGACACCCCGCTGCAGCTGGGGCGGGCAAATGCTGGCTCCTCAGGCACTTCACAGCTTGCCCCCTCCCACTCCATGAGGCGGAGAGCACAGGAACTTCCACTTCCTGTTCCAGGGCTGGAGCCTCTGTGCCCACGCATTGTCCGCAGTTGGCACTGCCCCCTTAGCAATGTAAGGGCGGGCGAGCTGTCTGCAGGGAAGGTTTGTCTCTAGGTGACAGTTGAATACAGTGGACAGCTTCTAGTTTGCCTGGGACATCAGGAGCTCTCACTGCAAGGCTAGCGTTGTGCTCTCAACAGCTTTCCTAGATTTCCTGGGGACGGCCACCAAAGCTGGACACAGACACAGTGGCCCCGCCCCAGGACCTCCGCCCTGGACCTGCTTGAGGACCACCGGTGCCTCTGGGAAATCAGACAGCATCCTCAGCACGTTCTCCTTGTCTGCCTGATGCTCCTGGGCGGGCTTTATAATTAGAAACCCCGGCAGCTGCAGCTAATGACTTTCCCAGGAGATGGATAAGGCACCGACCCAGGAGAAAATTGAAGAACAGAAAACAGGCAGGGAAAGAGGTGGGTTGCTTCCCAGTAAGGCCCAAAGCACCATCTGAAAAACATGTTTGCAACCGAGTCTGGCTGGCTACGCTCTGGCAAGTGGGAAACCTTCCACCTCCTCACCATCTCCCCCCCACTGTGCTGCCATAACAGGACTCAGTGTGTGCCTTCCTCACTGGGCCGGCAATAACCTCTGCCGACATCCTGTCCCTGTGGAAAAATCACCACTCAGGGCATCGCTCCGCTTCTCAGAAACCCGTGGTGCTTTTACCAATAACATTCAGTTATTCAGCACTCAAGCCCCACCCACTCCCAGCACACACTTGTCCCTGTGTCCTCCACCTGTCGCACCAAGACTGTCTTCTCCTGCCCCAGCATCTTCCCCTATGTTCATGCCTGATCCCAGTTGGGAATGTAATCTGGGCTCAGATGGTGCCCCTCGGGGAAGCTGTCTGTCATCCACTTGTGCCCTGGGCCTGGCTCAGGACTGCCCTGCCCCCCTGCTTCCTGGCTGCTGGCCTGACTAGGAGGCAGGCTTGGGCTCAGGGGCAAGGGCTTGCCTGGCACCAGGACATGTGGGACCGGGGTCTGTTGTCCGTGTGGTGGTTGTGGCACTCTCTTGCTAGGGTGTGTGTTGTAGTTTGAAGAGAAGAGGGCATGTCCCAGCCCCCGCCCAGGTCACCGGTCTCCTGGAAGCTGACCTCCTTCTGGGCATCAGTAGCATTCTGGGGGCAGCAGCTGCATTTTTCCATCCCACCCTGCATACTGCCCCCCTGAGCAGGTGTCACACCTCTGCTTCATCACCAGGCCCCGCCGAGGTCAGCATCAACCTCTAACTTCACCCTAAATTCCCATTTCTACCATTGCACTCCTCACTTGCTTCCAAACCCTCCAGTGTCATATACTGAGCTCTTTTTTAAACTGCAAATTGAGTGGTTTTCATTTTATTTGAAAGGCAGAGATACTATCCAATGGTTCACATCCCCAGTGTCCACAACAGCCAAGGCCAGGACCTCAGGTCTTTGTGGGGCACTGAAGGCATCAGCTGCTGTCCGATTCCCCCCTTCCCCATCCCCATGTGTATTGGCAGGAGCCTGGCGCTACTCCCCTCGTACCTGTGTGATCTCCCTTATATGCCTTGGCACTGACACTCCCACCTGAATCCATGAGAAACTACCTCGTCCTTCAGGAAGCAGCTTTGGGCTGTCTCTGCAGCCCCTCCCCCACGCCACGTCTGAGGCAACCCCAGCCTTAGTGATAACACGAACTTGAACATGTGACTTGCCACACATGCATTCGTTTCCTTCTCTGTCACCTTCCACAGATCATCCTGTTTATGGTGCTCACCAAGCCGCAGAGATTGCCCAGGCCAGACACATTGCCAGCCCGGGGCCTGCAGCCTAGCCCTTCCCCATCTTGTCTTGCACCCTCTTGGTCTCTTGCAACCTGGCTGTGCAGCCTCAGCACACAGCATAACAGAGAGATTTCAACTTGACTTTAGGAAGAACTTCCAACACAGAAAAAAAACATCCTCCTCACTTAGATGCTATGACCAATCAGGAGAGAGTTGGGTTGTTTGGTGGAGTTTCAGTCCCCAGCACTGGGGCAGCCTCGGAGGCTGGCAGGCCTGACAACAGCATTGCCCTGTGCTGTGCCTGCCCTCTGCTTCCTCTCCAGCCAACAGTGTGAAGAATGCCCACACCACCAGCCTGGGTCAGCCTGGCCTACTCAGCAGGTGCCTGGCTTCTCACCCACAGGCCATTCTCATTCATGCCTTTATGCTCTGACTGACAGCTGTCCCCTTCTGGAGTTTGGTCTGCCTCTGCCAACTCTTGCTTGCTGTCATCTTGTCCCTTTTCCAGCTCCAAGAAGCTTAGGCAGCTCCTAGGCTGGCCAACAATCCCTTGGGCAGGGAGCAGAGTTGAGGGGATGGAATGTCTCTGTGTTTGCAAGGAAGAGGTGGAGGGTGAAGACGAGAGAGCCTGGGAGTCTGTCTGCCTGTGCTGTGTGGTCGTGCGCTTGTTTCTTAACCTCTCTGGGTCAAGTTCCTCACTTCTAAAGTTCATATTTTTCATTGGCCATATGCCAGGCCCTGATACCTAGGCCTGGATCTAGACCCTATCTTGGAGGCCCCAGTTCTGGGCACCTTAGTGATCATGGAGAGACAACTTCCAGATGTATGAGATGAGCAGGTGACGCTCAGAACCGGAAACGTTTCATCAACTCTGCAGGGTGTTACCCCTGGAAAGAGGGCTGGAACCTGGGGCTGCTGGGTCCTATGCTTTTGATATTTGAAGGTCCTGATTAGGCTGCTTCCCAGCTATCTCCCGCCCCACTTCACCCCCAGCATGGACCACATGAGCTCAGGCACATCTGTGGAGGGGCAAGGGGTCAGACAGCTCCAGACAACCAGACCCAGGCTGGGTGGAGATGATCCTGGTAGCTGTTTGGAGTTCTCCAGATGCGGTTTGACCTGATTTTTTAGAAGCTCCTACAGCTCATCAGGAGTCGGTGAGACTGCTTTCAGTCTGTGGGAAAGGAGCCAGACGTTTTGAAAGTCTCATGAGAATGTGGCAGGCTTTGAAATGTCACTCTTGAGTCCCCCCTCCAGGCTGGAGTTAAGGCCATCTGTGGGCCCTGGCTGACCTGCAAACTCCCACAGGACCAGCATAGAACCCATTTCAGCTTCACTCCTACCCTCCCACCACAGGAAGCCTGAAGGGAGGGGTCCTCTGCACAGGGATGGGGGGGCAGTCAGGGTGATGACATCACACTGTGACCCAGAAAGGACAGTGGGCCTGGCTGTTCTGCCCACTTTACAAAGCAGCAGAGGCCCAGAGAGGTTGAACAAGCTCCCCAAGGTGACACAGCCACTGTTGGCATTCCTGTCCTCAAGCCCTGTGTTCTGAGGACTAGATAGAAACTAAACATCCAGTGACAAAAAAAAGGGACTATCCCCTGGGAGGACACAGCACAGGCAGAGCCTTTGGGGGAGGAGTTGGGGCTGATGAGTGCTGTGGGGCATGACATCACTGGGCTGGAAACCTAGACAGAGGTGAGATAGGGAAGTCTCCAAGTGTCACAGGGTCCCCCAGTCATGTGGTGCCAAGACAGGGCTGACGCTCCTCCCGCCACCAAGCCTTTAGTGCTTTGCTTGAGCCTGTCCTGAGAAGATAGCTAACTCTCTCTCTAGGAAGAGAGGGGTTCTTGCTAGCTTGCCCCAGGCCAAAAGCCAGGGTTTGCCAGGGGTGGTACAGAGAGCTGGGTTTCCCACAGCCTGTGTGATGCTACCCTGCACTCTGGCTCCCTTTGGGTCTGTCTTGCCATCTCTGAATGGGGGCAGTTTCAAGGTCATGTCTAAAGTCCTTTGAGCCTATCTCTGGGACAGAGCACCTGAATTTGAATGCCCAACCATCCTCTTGGCTCAGTAGAGAGAAGGGAAGGTCTGGGGCCACCCATGGAGCTCCTGCAGGCTGCCCCCCTCTGCCCCTGGGAGAGGGCAGGGTGCCCAGGTTTGTCCTGTGTGCTGGGGCTCTCAACTGCTCTGAAGACGCTGAGATCATCGCCTCGGTGGCTGCCCAGCCCCAACCAAGCTCTTGCAACATTGCCTAGGGCTGCAGGGGGTTCCTGGTGCCTGAGCCCTTTGTGTGTGGGCAGTGCCCCAGGCCGCTAGCACGTTTTGGCAGGTCCACAGTGGTGTCATTGGTAAAGAGTTTCCTGTGGCTGCAGTCGCTCATCAGGGCTGGAGAAGCAGAGATTTTACAGCTGCCTTTTGTTCTTCCCAGATACTAATAAACTTTTAGAAATTGGGTTCAAATGGTGCTTTTTGGGAGCAAGATAGAGGCTCTGGGAGCTCTTGGTGCGTCTGAGGTCACAAAGTTGGAGCCCCATGCCTTAGAAACACCCTGTGGCTGGTGTTTCTCTGAATTGTACTGGCTCTGAGCACCCCGAGCCCTGCTATTAGGGGGTTTTGTACACGTGCACCTGCCATGGTACAGGGCAGAGACCTGGGGCTGCAATTCTGCAGGGCAGAGCCCTTGCAGATAGTTTGGACTCACTGCACGCCTTGTGCGAGTCACTGGCCTGGGGTTGGGAATCAGTGATTGGGTAACAAAATGTTGGCACATGCCTGTTTCTGCTAAGAGACCAGTGTTCGTCCAGTGTGGGTACGCGGTAGCCCAGGTCCTCGGGATAGTTTGGAAAACACTGGTCACCCGCCCCATTTTGGCCTATTTCTGGGTGTGGAACTCAAGCCTTGGAGGATTGTGCAAGCTCCCCAGCTGGTGCTCATGTAGTATGCAGCCTTTTTGGACTGAAGCCGGAATTGCTAACCTGTTTGTACAGCAATTGTTCTGTATGTGGCCATAGTGGTGGGCATAGATGCTGAGCCCTGAGAGACCCTGAAGTAGCCACTGTTTAGATCTTTCTGGAAAAGGTGTGCTGACACCTTCCTAGACCTTGAAAAGAGGCCCTCCGCATCTTTGTCAAACTGTCCTCAGGACCTGGGACCATGGGAGTGTTGTGAGTTTCAGGACTGAGATGATTTGGAATGATCTGGTGCTTCCTGAGAAATGAGATCCCGTCCCTGAGAGTTGTTGCCTACCTCCAACATCTTGTTTCTGGGTGTCATGCTTGTCATCATGCCATGCTCCTGGGGAGGGAATTGTTTGCATGGCAGAGAGCACCTAGAAAGTGAGAGGGGATTAACCTGCAAATGCTGCTCCCCACCTCACCCTGGTCCTTAGTCCTGTGCTTGGGGTACAGAAAAACTCTCAGGAGGAGCCTTAGTCCCAGGCCTTCTTCCTGCCAGGTGCCATATCGCCTCCTGCCCCAAGCCTCTAAGCTCACTGTTGGATACTCTTCCTAAAGTCAAGTTTAACTTTTTCTGTAAGCTCTACCCACACTCTGTGCCCTCTGACCCCACATCTGCTCCCCTTTCCTCAAACATCCTCTTCCTGGGTCAATTACACCCATGAGATACAGAGTCCAGGCTGTCTGTCATTATGGTGACTGACAGCTCTTAATGTGCACGGTCCCAGGTGGGCTAGCCTTTTGGCACAGCAAGATGAGCCTCTGCCTGCCACACCAGCATCCCATACCTGCACTGGTTTCAGTCTCAGCTACTTCATTTCTGATCCAGCTCCCTGCCAAGGTACCCAGAGAAGTAGCAGAAGATGGCCCAAAAATGCATGGGTCCCTGCCACCCAGATGGGAGACCTGGATGGAGTTCCAGGCTCCCAGTATCAACCTGGTCCAACCTTGACTGTTGGGGCATTTGGGGGAGTAAACCAGTGGATGTCCCTCCCTCTCTTTAACTCTTGATTTTCATGTCTTTAAAAAAAAAAAAAAAGATTAAGTTCAGGACCAGTAGGCAATGTGGCTGCCCAAGGGCCTGCCAGTTTGTACAGTGGAGGGACCAGTAGTGGATACTGCCCGGTCGGCACTGTAGTCCTGTCAGCACTGGGAGGCTTGGCCAGACCACAGGAGCACAACTTTACTTGAACCAAAGTCCCGCATCACAGGGGTCCCACATATGTGTGGCACGTTGTGACACTATTTCCCCCTCCTACACAGGGTTGGTTTTACGGATGCCACAGGACTTCACCCAGGGGCCTGGGCCTTCCTGGCTTGCCCCCAGGGTGGGAGGGGCACACTTTCACCTGCCAGGGGGCGTGTGGCCATGAGAGAGCTTCATGTGGCCTGAACAGAGGTTAATGCTCTTAGTGGCAAAGGGTGGGAGCCCCATCATTACTGGGGCCTGCGCCTCAATGGTAGAACCCGTTTTACCTGTTAGATGCCCTCAGCGTGGGGAGGTCAAGAATGGGAATCCAATTTTCTCCTGAAAACCCAAGCCACTTGGGGAAGTGGTTCCTAAATCAAGGAGACAGTGCTGGGGAGAGCGTCAGCATTTTACAACAGTTTTGCCTGGGTGGAGGAAGCTGTGGTCAGCACTGGGGACCCCTCCTACCTTCTGCTCGCCAAACAGGCTTGCCCAGACCAGCCCATAGGCTAAAAGGCTGGGTCTGCGACAGGTCCGCTTCTGGGACGCAGGATCGAAGGGATGGTCTGTGGCCCTGCTGCCCACTGATCAGAGGATGACATGACCAAATGTGGGCACATGATCTCTCAAGCGGACTCTCTGGGCTCCCCCACCCCTAATCTCTAGCTAGCTGGGTCACTGGAACATTGAAGGAAATGCCTCAGAGGGTCGGCTGGCTTCTGGAGCTGCGGGTTGGCAAAGCCGCCTCCCACTAATCTAGTGGCCCTGGTGCCTCCTGTTATCTGCAAGAAATGGACGTTAGGCAGCACCCAGTAATCTTAGGGGGACACTGCTGTCTTAGGAGGACACTGCTTCAAGTTCATCCTTGACACACACACGCCCCCCTGGGCACCACCAGCAACCCTCAACTATCAACTCTATGTTGGTCTCTGGCTGGTGGCGCCAGCCAACATCCTTCAATCTTCACTTGCAGTTGGGCTTAATCCTAATATGATGAAAAATGAACCAGCTCTGCTGTAACATCCCCTTGAGACTGTTTCCGCCAAAGGCAAGGTGACAGGAAGAGAAGAAGTGAGAGATCTCTCATCTGGTTCACTCCCCAGCTAGGGCTGGGCCAGGCTGAAGCAAGGAGGAGCCAGGACTCCGTCTAGGTCTTCCCATGGTGACTGGGGCCTGGCCAAGATTTAGGGGTGAGGAGTGGGTGTTCGGTGCAGTGGTTAGGGTTTGCTATCTCAGTACTTGGGTCACAGTTTCTTACTGTGTGCACCCTGGGAGGCAGCGGGTGGTAATGCTTCAAGGCCTTGGGTTGTTGCCACTCCAATGGGAGACCTGGCTGAATTTCTGGCTCCTGGTTTCAGCCTGGCCCAGGCCTGGCTGTGGCTGGCATTTGAGGAATGGATCATTTGAGCAGTATGTGGGAGATTTCTTTCTGGGTGTCTGCCTTTCAAATAAATGAATTTTAAAAAATTTTAGTGGGATTAGGGTGTGGGGAGGGGGTGCCTGGGACTATTCATGGGGTGAGTAAGCAACTGGTATTGCTTCCTTCTAGTGTAAGGGAGAGGACTCCCCCATACAGTACATGTGGGTTTTTTTGTTTGTTTTTTGTTTTGTTTTGTTTTGCTTTGCTTTTTTGGTGGGTGGGGAGAGTGTGTTGAGTGGGATGCCCAAGGCAGGAAGCATAAGGCTGGTGGAGGATGGGGGAGGGGAAGAGCTGGAAATCCAGGAGCAAGTGCAGAGCAAGTACAGGCTGTGAGCGGAAGCCCTGCTTCCCTAGGTGTGGCTGGGCAGGTGCAGGGGTGTTGTTGGAGTCCCTGGGGCAGCTGGGGAAGAGGAAGGGTGGTTCCCAGCACCCGGCTGATGGAGGGTGTGTCCGGGTGGCCCTTTCCCAGGGTTAGCACCTGTGAGCCAAATTGGCAGAGCCGCCTCCTCTTCCTATCAAGCCTCGCATCAGAGGTGCTGTGGCTGCCAGGAAGGAGCTGGTACATGAGGAACTCCCGCTACAGCCATTGGGTGGTTTGGGAGAGCTGGTGTGCTGGTGTGACACCCACCTGGGTCAAAACCAGCATGGTCTTGGGTACTCTGAGACCTTGAGGAAATTCTTGTGGCTTCTTGGAGCTTTGGTTTTTCTCATCTGCCTCTTTGGGGATGGGCGGGGGCGGCCTCCCGGCCTCAAATAGGAAGGTGGACCCAGACAGAGACAGCCACACCTGTTAATCTAGAGTAGGAGTGGGGAACCGACCTCCTGCCAAGGGCCATTGGGGGTATTCATAACGTCATTCACAGGCCACAAAAAGCCATGAACTTAAAAGCTAGCCTGCTGTAGGTGTGTGGAGTTTAGAGTCCTGCCTGCCACCACCTGGGCAGTGCCAGAACCTGTGATTTCACAGGTCATATAAGCCTTCTAACCCTGGCTGTTGGGCTCAGCTGCTGTGAGTCTCAACTGGTGGAGATGGGGGACAGTGTGTTGAGGATCCCTGTGACAGCTGCAGCATCAGCCAGGGGCTATCCTCCTCCCTGCCCCACCCCCATCCCAGTGTACTCAGCAGTGGATCAAAGTTTGCTCTGTTGCAAACTTTATGCTGGAATCCAGAACAAGAGACCTGTTCTCCAGTCAGGAGGGATTGTTTCTTCCATCCTCACCAGTGACTGATGGCCTGCCTTTGAGAAGGGGCGGGGGGTGGGGGTGGGATGTGACCAGGGCCTGGTGCAGGGAGCGCTTGCTCCAGCCAGCACTGTTCTGATTTTCCCAGAGGACAAGCCAGGCAGGAAAGGCCAGCAAGCTTAAGCCGGGACTTGTCCACCAGACTCCCAAGGGGTCCGCCAAGGGACTTCGCTATTTTCAAAAGCAGGCTAAAAAGACTAAAATGCCCATTGGTCTAGTGTGTCCACTGAAAAGCCTGTGGTCCCAGGGCAGTGATAACATGTTAAAGTCAGGGAGGTTTGTTTGAAAGGCAGAGAGAGAGATTCTATCTTTTGATTTACTACTCAAATGACTGAAGTGAGGAGCTAGGAACCCTATCTGGGTCTCCTATAGCGGTGGCACCTTCTGCTGCCTCCCAGGGTACATATTAGCAGCAAGCTGGATCAGAAGCAGTCACTGGGACTCGAACACGGGCTGTCCAGTAAGGGTTGTGGGCATCCTGACTTGCACCAGGCACCTGCCCCATGGGTATTCATAGTGGAGTGAAGGTTTTTTTTCCCTCGGAAGACTGTCCTTCTGCCTCAATTCCTTTTTGCTGTTGCTTGATTGTTTTTATTCTTTCCCTTATAAAATGTGGGTGGGAGCAGAGCTGTCAGCTGTCTCTTAGTGGTCGTTATGGTGTGTTTTTCCTCTTGTTTGCTGTTACAGCAAATGAATGCCACCTTTTCCATTCTACAGATGGGGAAACCAAGGTACCAACAGCATGGTTTAGCTAAGGGTGCTTAGCCAGAGTGAGAGGAAGGAAACTCCCCGTGGAAACCTGTGGATGTCGGGAACCGTTTACATCAGCTTTGTAATTGATGGGGACCCTGCCCCGTGCAAAATAAGAATTCAGGGCCCTTCATTCCAGAATTAAGAATTTCAGGATGCTGATAGCAGAGTGTTCACATAAGGGCAGGACCCTATGTAATTCCACAAGGCCACACCACACACAGGTGAACCTGGCCCTAGGGACCATAAATGTCCCAGCCCCTGACATATGGGCATCTTAACATAAGAGCCTACAGTACTTAACCCAGGAAATCAAGTGTGTGGAGGCCAGGCTGTTTACCCTCTTCCAGGATCCCCATTCCAAGTGCATCCTCGGCTCTGACAGCCCTCTGGCATGAAGCTGGGGGAGGGGCATCCAGGCAGTGGGGGAGGTTCCTGGAGGAGGGCTGGCTGGCCATCTGGCCAGCAGAGTTTGCCCTGGGACAACATATCCGGGACCAGGGGGTCTGAGGTTGGATCCCAAGGTCATCTGTCCCTGGAGCCGAGGCCATACTTAATGTAGGCTAAGGTTGGGGGAGGGGCCAGGCAGGTGCTCTCTGACCAGGAACAAGCAGTAGTGGGTGTGGAAGAGCCAGGCCCAGTCCGATTACAGAGTTCAGTGGCCACAGTTGTGAGTCAGTGCCCCTGCTGGACTCCCCTTGCTGGATCGTTGGGTGGAGGGCAGGCTGCCATCCATCGCCCTGTTTTCCTGGGCTGTGCCAGAAGCTCGAACTCCCAACTCCATAGCACCTATAGAGAAAACAAATGCACTTTGTGCGGAGAAGTGCATGCATTATCTGCCTTTGTGTACATATTTACATGCAGGCTGAGGAAAATGTGCCAGGCACCAAGATGTGCTTGTCATGTGCACTGAGTATAACTTTTTTTAAAAAGGTATATTATTTGAGATAGAGATGGAGCTATAGAATGATCTTCTATCTTCTCACTCACTGCTGAAAAAGCTGCAGTGGCTGGGACTGGATCAGGCCAAAGCCAGGAGCCTGAAACTCCAGCTGGGTCTCAATCATGGGTAGCAGTGGCTCAGAGACTTGTACCAGCCTCTGCTGCTTCTCCCAGGTGTGTTAGCAGGGAGCTGGATCAGAAGTGGAGCATCAGGGACCTGAATTTTTCTGATACACTCTGATATGTGATGCTGGCGGCACAAGCAGCAGTTTAAGCTGCTGCACCACAGTGCCCACCTCAGCATGTGACAGGTGCTAATTAATTTAAATGTCCCAGCAACCGTATGAGGTCGGTCTTAGTACTAGAACGTTACAAATAAGGACAGTAAGGCATGGAGAGTTCCAGTTGGTCGTGTCATTTTGCCAAGGTCCTGCAGCCTGGAAGCAGGCCAGTCCTTGAGCAACAGCGTGACTGTTTGCATTGTCCTTGAGAGGCCCCTTGTTGGCACATAGGGTCCCCTCAGCAGACTGCCTGTTCTAGAATTAGTTACATGTTGACTTGTTAGGTGGATGTAGGAGTGACCAGGGATCCGGGGCGTGGAGGGAGGCTCCCGGATGAGAGATTTGCTGGAGCCTGTCAAAGCTCACTGGACTGTGCCCACCAATCCTGCTTCTGAAGTGCGATGGGTACGGCAGTGACTGGGTGGAGATTCTGCACATGTGGGTAGTAGGAGCCCTCCTCTGCTTTTTTTCCACGCCATGGAGCAGGTAGCTGAACGGGAGGTGGAGCAGCAGGACTTGACCCGTCAGCCCTATGGGATGCTGGCATTACAGGTGACTATGCCACAGCATCAGCTCCATGTTTTAAGCAGTGAGTAGATTCCTGGCCATTTGGTTCTACAGCATAGGATGTCTTCTCGGGCCTTAGGGCTGGATTTTACCTCCTCTATATTTCTATCTGGGATCTGAGCAGGACAGGGTACCTGAAACGGAAGCCAAGAAAGGTGCCAAGAAAGGGATCACTGGGGCCCAGCGTGATAGCATAGCAATTAAAGTCCTCGCCTTGAACGCGCCCCGGGATCCCATATGGGTGCCGGTTCTAATCCCGGCTGCTGCACTTCCCATCCAGCTCCCTGCTCGTAGCCTGGGAAAGCAGTTGAGGACGGCCCAAAGCTTTGGGACCCTGCACCCGTGTGGGAGATGTGGAATAAGTTCCTGGCTCCTGGCTTTGGATCGGTGTGCACCAGCCATTGTGGGCACTTAGGGAGTGAATCATCGGACCAAAGATCTTCCTCTCTGTATATCTGACTTTGCAATTAAAAAATTAAAATAAATCTTTAAAAAAAAGAAAGGGGTCACTGAAGGCATGTGCATATCTTGGGGAGTGGGGGGAGCAAAGCCGGATTTCTGGCATCTCCAGCTATGCAGAGTCTGGAGGAGGACTCTACCTAGGTAGGTTTGTGCACGGGCACAGGCAGCAGGTGCGGTCAAGGGCCCACCAAACTGGCCTTCTCCAGGCAGCTGGACACCACATCTCTGAGCCCAAGGGCTTTGTCCAGAACCTGGGAGTAGGGTTAGCTTTTACCCACACACTTGGGGACAGGAGAGGCCATGCCAGTGTCTGCTAGGGTGATATCTGATGCCCCCTCCCAAATCCTTCATTCTTGGCAGGATCATCCCAAGGTAAGGGCTGGGCACAGCTTCTTGGCGTTTCCCTTTGTGCTCAGTTCCAACTGTCCACCTTGCAAGGGCGCCTTCCCTTCTACAGCCTGCAGTGTCACCCTCCTATCTCCCCTCAGAGAAACCACTTGGTCTAGGATCTGGGTCTGGGGAGCTGAAAGGCTGAGTGCCCTGGGGGCCTCTCACTCTGGGGCACAATGGGGTCTTAGTGTTTGTTTCCTCTGCCTGGTTCACAAGCCTTGTGAGTAGCATCTGCCCTTGACCCTGCCTAGACGCTGCCAAGAGCAGCCCTAATAGAACCAGCTTTCTGATGGTTGATACATAGAACTGAATGATGCCAGCACTGATATGGGTGACATTGCAGAGCCCTGTCCACAGTCATTGTGCTAGACACTTGCGTGTGCCCAGTGCAAAAGGATTGTTTCTTAGCCTGGGTGACTGCGCATGACCAAGATCACCCCAATCTTGGTTGCGGGGTTGCTGGTGCTACTTCCAAAAGGGAACCAACATGGTCTGATCCTCCCCTGTCAGTGGGAGCCTCAAATGCTGTGTTGTACCCGTGACCGGCGCTCCCTATGACTTGCAGACGCCCCAGTCCACCTCGTGGGAGATGTGCCATGAATCATCCTGATTGGCCCCAACTTAGAGAGAATGGAGCCAGGTTCTAGTTCCCCTAGCTGTTGGTTATCGGTAGGCGCCAGGTTCCCATGCTCTGCGTCTGTCTGCAGCCCGCTCTCCCTTGGGGTATCTGCGGTGAGCGCAGGAAGTATACCCAAGCAGGTGAGGAGGGGGTCTCGGGGACTCCTGCTTACCCTGGGTCCCACACAGGGCATGGGGTGGGGGGCGGGGCTGTTGTTAGTGGTGCCCTGTTGTGCAGGAAAGGCCCTGGCTTTGGGAGCGCTGCTGTTTGGTTTTGCATACTTTTTCCATGAGCACATTGGAGTTGCTGCTGTTGCACAGAACCTCTGGACCCATGAGAAAGCCTCGCGGGCATTCCCAATCCTTTCCTGGGAAACAAGGAGGGGACAGACTAGCCGTGTCCAAGCAGGGTGGAAGAATGCCCTGAGTGAAGCTGCCTCCTACCCCATTGGGGAAGCAGGCTGGATGTTGAAGGATACAGGTCAGCCAGTGAAGGAGATTCTCTCCTGTTTAGGTTTAGCGGAAGGCAGGTTTTGTCACCATGTCACCTACAGTTCTGCTGGTGTCACCCATAGACTTGGAATTCTCCGGTGGCTACTTGCCCAGTCCACTGTAGGGCCTGTGTCTGTCACTGAATGGCCAGGCAGACCGCTCCTCCAGACTTAGTTTCCTCCATGAGACAAGGGAATCCATCAGACAAGGGCCGGATTAAGACAAAAGGGATGCTTGTGGAGCACCTGCTGTCTTCCAGGCCTCTACTCACAGGCTCCTTTCAGAGATGAATCGACAGAGGCACCGAGAGGGTAATAACTTGAGCCTTCTGCCACCTGTGTACCTGCTCTTGGCTGCCACATTCCCCTCACCCTCCCAGCCTCAGCCCTGCAGGAGGAAGATGAGGCAGACCTGGCTGAGGCTTCCTGGCTAGGGCTGCTCTGAGCATTTTGCAGACAGCAGCATAGCCCCAGGATGGGGGAACTTGAACTTGGAGAGGAAGGAGTGTCACAGAGTGAAGGTTGTCAGGGTCCAAGAAAGTCAGGTCAGAGCTTGGGTGGGGCTGGAGGGGAACTCCACATGGACCTGTCTTATTAGCATCAGACCCGCCTCCCGTGGGAGCCAGCTGTAGTCCTCCCATGGGGTAGTTATGCCCTGAGAATTTGAGAGATGGATAGAAGAGGACCAAAAACAAAATCCACTTGGGTGTCTCAGATACCGTGTGGACCTGGGAGTTAGCAAACACGAGTTTGGTTGCGTGTTTCTGGCACTGACCTCGCTAAGGTCATCCCTCCTGATCTGTCCCTTGTGAATTCAGAGATTGTAGCATTTTTTTTATTTAATTTTTTTATGGTGCAGGTAGAGAATGCAGATCAGAGTCCTTGGCACAAACCACACAGGCAGCAGTGGGAGGCATAAAGAGGCACATCTCCTGGTGAGGCTGCAGGCCTGTGGGTGCTTCTGTCCTCAGGCGCAAGGGGGTGGCGCCAACTTCTCCACCTGGAGGCCCTGGCTGAGAGCAGTTTGGGAGATTCTAGGATTAAACTGTGTTTGAGTGCAAACCAGAACCTTCTACTGCTCATGAGATGCTGTCCCTTCTGCCTGACCATGAGGCTCTGGAGTAAACAGAGTACAGGTCTCAGCTCTGCAGCAGGGGCCTCCACAGCCCACACTGCAGGGGGTTAAACTGAAAGAGTGTGGTGTATATGTGAGAGAGAAAGAGAGGCGGGCAGGAGGCAGAGCCCCAAGGAGCTGGCGGCAGAGGCTGTAATTTGGAGTGCATTTTTCCTGACAAGCTGGAGCCTGCAGGTGTCTCAACAAGCAGCTGTGGCGTGGGAGGGGCAGGACTGGAAAGACCAGTGGTGGTGACCCCCCTCTCCTCCTGCATATGGGGCAGGTCTGAAAAGAGGCATCTACCGTGGAACCCCAGAGGTCAGCATGAAGAGACGCAGCAGGAGGATGGCTGTGGGGAGGTGGATCCCCGCCCTGCCACCTTACCAGTGGCTGCAGACGCAAGGGGTAGCAGAGCCCTTTTAACAAGGAGCTCTCTGTGGCAGAGAGGGGGGCCCTGGCCCTGGACCTGGGGAGGGCGTAACTCCTATGTAGAAATGAAGCCAGGAAGCTGTCCTGGTGTGCACCCCCACCTTCCTCGTTGGCAGCTGATGGTGTGCACAGAGCTAATTAATCTTTCCCAAATGAGTTTCCTCACACGTCAGAAATGATGTATTGGCACACCTGCAAAGAGAGCTGGTCCACAATGGTCAGAGCCTGGGATGGGGAGAGGCGAGCAGGAAGCCTTGGCTTACATGGTGATGCCATAACCCCATTTGGTGTCACAGCCAGGTTCTGTGCAGCCTAGACATGGGGCGGAGATGAGGAGTGCACCTGCTCTGCCTCCCACACCCAGGCAGAGTGGCCATGAGGGTCCCCAGAGTTTCTGTGCCTCTTGGCCACATGCCCCAGTTGGTGCCCCAGCGTATCACAGCAGGGAGGGATGGTCCGCAGGTGAGTCTTTGCCTCAGTTTTCAGTCTCTCCTGGACCTAGGTTAAGTACTTGGCCAGGTCTTAGATGCCCAGGATGGGACGGGGGGCCCTTACCTGGTACATGATGGGCTGTGCCCCACATGACAGAGGCTCCCTTTTTCAAGTGAGCTGCCCGTTCCTGAGTGTCTTATGTCCTTCCTAAGTCTCCAAGCTTGGCAACTGGGACTTCAGAGCAGTGCAAAATATCTACCCACAGACCCTTCCCCACCAACTAGCCCCCTGCAGAACCCTGTGTCTGTGTTATCTTCTCTTGCTTGACCTCTCCTGTGGCCCTCAGGCCTGCTCAGCCTGGGATGGGACAGAGGTGTGGAGGTTTCTGGTTGCAGCAACCACCCCTTGAGTCTTCCAGGTCCCCAGTGGGCCTCACAGGTCCACTGCAGGCGGGGCACTGCGTGTTGAATTACAATGGAGTCAGCACCCTGCAGTTGCCTTGCAAAGACAGAGACAATGCATTCTCTTCCCTGATGGTGAAAGCAATTCTAATGGAAGGGTTTCCACTGGGGGTTTGTGACCTCGCTAACAGCACTTCCATAGCAGTCTCAACGTTATCAGTTGTCAAATTCTCAAAGATCCCATGACCCCAGTGCTCTCTTGGAAACTGACAGGCCTGATAACCCATTAGTGGGAAAACAGTCCCCCTGGAGACATAGAGCACCTTCCCAGATATGTTCACATGCAGTTTGCCTTGGGGCAGAGCAGAAGGAAGTCATAGGTTTGGCAGAAATTGGGGGCTTTGTAGGGGTGCTGCCTCTTCACTTTCCAAGGAGGTGCAAGCCATGCAGAACCTGCACTCCCACTCCATCCACAGAATCCAGGGGAAGGCTAAGGCTCCATGGCGTGGCTAGTTGCAATGGACAGCAAGGGCATGAGCAGGCGGCCTAGGGGAGCTGATGGAGATGGCATGGGTCTCTTGTCCCTCTTTTGAGCAGGTTTGGTGGCTTCAGCAATGGTTCTTGCTGGCAGCTCTTCCTGGGCAAGGCGATCTCCCTGGAGGGATTTGCTAAGGGCCAAGCAGAGAACTTGACCTGAAAGTGTCTGTAATAACAGAGCCATTGACTTTCCTCTGGGGGGCAGGGACCTTCTTCCCCAGGGCCATGTTGCTCAGTCTGGGACCAGCCCCTTACATCCCACCTTCTAGAAGTGAACCAAGGCCAAGGTGTGCACTAGGTCTGCCCTTACTACCACTGACCCCCAGGGGGAGGAAGCAGAGTGCTGCAGTTCACAAGACAGGTATTGCTTTGAGGAACAGGGCTGAGAGAAAGCTGGGGAAAATGAAAATTTCAGCATGCCTTTGGACCCTGTGGGGAAGGGACAGGTTCCAGCCTGCTAGTTCCTAAACTTTCCTGATGCAAATCGCCTGACTTGCTTGTTAAATTCAGGGATTATTGGGGGGGGTCTAGGAATCTGTTTTCTTAACAAGCATTCCAGGTCAGGCCTGTCTTCAGGAAGGTTTGGGAAACAGCCTGTCTGGTGTACCAAAGCTGCTGTATGAAAGGGGAAGTCTTTTCTTGTTCCTTTACATTAGAGCATGCATCTGCAGGTGCACTCCCCAAATGCCTGCTGAGGCTGGGACAGGGCAAAGCTGAAGCTGGGAGCCAGGAACTCATTCCAGTGGTGGAGTCCCAAGTCTTGGAGCCAGCACCACTGTCCACTGGGGTGGACATTAACAGGAAGTTGGAATTAGGAGCTAGAGCTGATTTCTGTTACATTTTTTACACATATGTAGTATGTTGTATTTCTCTTCTTCAACCTTTCTTTCCACTCAAAGGCATGGAGATGGTTTTCTTTTTAATTTTTGTATTATTCCACAGGGTGGACTAGTGCTTGGCAAGAGTAGTTACTGTATGGGCTCGGCAGCATGGCCTAGTGGCTAAGGTCCTTGCCTTGATCCCATATGGCCGCTGGTTCTAATCCCGGCAGCTCCACTTCCTCTCTGTCTCTCCTCCTCTCAGTATATCTGACTTTGTAATAAAAATAAAATAAATCTTTAAAAAAAAAAAAAAGAGTAGTTACTGTGCTGTCACCTCCTTGTTTGCTTCCGGGAGCATCCTTGCCCATATCTCCTTCTGCACCTTCGGGAATAAGTATTGAGAAGGCAGATAACTGGGCCAAGGTCTGTGCACCTGGGGATTTGAATAGACTTGTCCCAAAGTTAGCCTTGAAAGCAGCTCAGCCCCTGTACACCCCCAGGGAGGATAGGGTAGAGGGCCCAGTGGTCTACACAGGTGTAGCCATATCTTGCAAAAGCAACTGAAACACCTCCCCAGTGTACAGGCAAGTGTGGCCAGGTAGCAACACCTGCTTCTCTAATACCTCCCCTTTGGGGAAGAACAGGAAGACAACTTCCTACCACGAAACTAAACCCCTGAGCTAAAATTGCCAGGGCCTGAAGACTGTTGGAAGGGACCGAGTTGCACCCAACAGCATGTGTGGAATGGAGAAAGGAAGCACGAAGAAGAGGCCCTGCTGGTTAGGCAGAGGCAGGGGACAGCCTGCCCTTTGCTGCCTCTGCTCCCCACACTTAAATTCAGTGCAGCCTTCATTTTCAGGTCAGTCCTGACTTCTCTCCCCTCCACATAGCTGTGCAGACCCAGGAAGGGATCTGATGGACACCACATCTTTGCCAGCCTAAAACCAAAAGGAGAGCTTCCGGTGAGCCCGGGTAACCTGGACTGCTTAGGAGTCCCTGACTGTCCCTTTTGGTCAGATGGTTCCATTAGATCCAGGGCACTTGTTCGCTTACTGGAGTGTCATAAAGCAAAACAGAAGCAAACCTGGCAGGATCCAAGCCCACCTCTGGGAGAACTGCCTCCCTTTCTTTTGGAAGAGCAGCAGGTCTTGCTGGAGCCACCTCCTGGGCCATCCTGCTTGACACTGAGCCCCAAGCAGCTTGGACAGCAGTTACTGTCTGGTCCTGGTGACTGGTATCCACAGCACAGGGTCAGGCCCTCTGGAGAACTCTAGCAGAACTGTCTCCTAACACCTGGTTCTGTCTACTCCCTAAGCCAGTACTTCACTGTGTATAAGGCTGAGTGGAATCATACCATGTTTTCTGGGCTTCAGGTTCTTCAAACCTCCAATTCCCTTCCCCCCACCACCATCACTTTGAAGTTAGAAAGCAAATTGATTAAATATCCCTCTTAGGAAACTTCCTACTTGCTGCTTGAACAAACAAAATCCCGTACTTTTTTTTTTTTTTCAGATGTCAGCAGGTGTAACAGGAACCATATGTCAGCGGAGACCAGGGGTTCTGCTGGGTTTTAGGATTTGTAAATTCTTACAACGGAAGTAAGCGGGGCAGGCAGCTTGGGGGCCCTGTGACAGCCTGCACTCAGATCTCACTGTAATTAGAAAATAGAGATGGCGCCCACTGAATCGCTGAGCTCCCTGAGCTCCTGTCCCACAGCGAACAAAGATGTGGTTTATGTCCTCCAAGCCTCGCCGCTGACAGATTGCAGAGCCCTTCCAAGAGAGCTGGAGCACCAAGCTCCCTGCAGTTTTCTGTGCGCCCCAGTGAACACCCCCCCCCCCAATGATTATTTTCTTGAGGGAAAGATTGGCTCCTTTAGACTAGGGTGTTCATATGGAACGGTGACCACGAGGCTGTCTGGGAGGACAGGACTGCCATTCCATGCTGGCCACAGCAGGTGCCTCATCTTTACCCTGGGGTCCTCTGAACTCTGGGCCCCTGACTGTGTGCTCCTCACCCTCCCAAGCAGCTGAACCATTCTGTCAGACAGTATGGGTCTATCTCCTTATGTCATTTTCTGCCTAATGTGTTTTGCAAATGGCAGAGTAGAAATATCAAATGAAAGACATGGCCAGGCTAGCTCTCCACCACCCCCTCCTTTCCCCAGCTGGGCGTCCTGTCATTGGAGCCGGTGAGCCTTCAGAAAGGCTGCGATTACCCTGTCAGCATCTGGAAGTGGCTCCCCACTGGGACTCCCTCCTTGCGAGGCAGCCAGGGTGCAGCTGACACCCAGCAAGGCTTTCCACTTTGAAGCTTGTTCTTGTTTGGGGAGTAGAGACCATTGTGCACTCTCCCCCACCCTCCAGCGTACACCCCCACACACACCCACCACGCGCACCAGGGACTGAGCTGCAGCCTGCCATTCCTCTGTGGGACTTTACATTCCAAGCTGCTGCCCGCGGTCACTGGAGCACCCTGCCAAGTGCTGCCACAAGCCACCCTTTACCAGGCAGACAAAGAGGGGTGGTTATTCCCTCCCCCAGGGGTTTACAGCCCCTCAAATGCCTCACATTCCAGGGAGCTGGGAAAGATGAGACTCCTGGGGTTTCTAATTAAACCCACCATTTAAATAACAATGCCTAGGACACCCCCGCCCCTATAGGGTGGAGAGAAAGACCAGCCTACCCTTCCCCGAAAGAGCCAGCCCGGGTGGCTTCAGCCTGGAGACTTGACCTGACCCATTTTCCTTTGCCACTGTATGCCTGTGTGACCCTGGGGGCAGGCACTGGGGAGTCTGTGCCAAGACTGGGGTCCCTTCCCCAGCCTCTCCTATTTGCTACATCCCTTTGTGACATCTTGGGTGTGGGGTCAACATGGACCTGGCCTTTGCCCACCCCTAGAGCAACAGGCAGTATCCTCCGCCTCCGCCTGCCAGTCTTGTGTTGCTTGAGGCCATGGAGGGTCCTGGTCAGGTCCTGCCCCTCCACCTTCAGTTGGGGGAGTGTGTGTCCATCGGTCCATCCGTCCCTGAGCTGCTCTCGTGCTTTCTCTGGGCTTTGCCCTGTGTTGATGTCATCACATTGCTGTGTGATGACCCAAGGCATGGTTGTGTTCCAGCACCGGGGGACAGCACAGCACCAGCTGTAATCATCTCTATCCGAGCACCGAGCCTCAGCCCACACCAGGAGTGCCAGCATTTCTGGTCCCTCTGTGGTCTTCCTTCCAACTTGTCTTGAGTTTTCCTCTGTTTCCAAGCCACTGCACTGAGCGGTGCTCATTCTCTCCAGAAACACCCTTGCAGGCTCCATGCATTTTGTTGCCCCTGCTCCGGTATCCCTTCTGGTCTCACCTGACTTGTCCACAGCCAGTCAGGCAGTGTGTGCCCCAGACCCTAAGGACCCTCCCTCAGGCCCAGAGCAGTGTCAGGGTGGAGCACCACTTGCCACACCCCCTGCTTCTCCTAGCTCAGCTGATGTCTGCTGGAGCAAAATGTGGCTGTGAACCACAGAGAAATAGCCAAAGGTGGCCTCACGCTACACTGTCTTCCTCCTGCAGGTGACCATAGCTGATGACTACTCGGATCCCTTTGATGCCAAGAACGATCTCAAAAGCAAAGCGGGAAAGGGTGAGAGTGCTGGCTACATGGAACCCTACGAGGCCCAGAGGATCATGACAGGTAAGGCCATGTGACAGGTTCAGGGAGCCCCAGGGCCCTGTGTGTCTGGGGACACAAGCTGCAAGGGCCTCTCTCAGTTCCTCATTGTTGGCTGTTATGTCATTGAGTGCTTTCTCTTGATTCCTCGTGAATTAGAGGAAGGAAGGGATAGGAAGTGACACAGGACATTGAATGCATCCTGCACCTGTGCTGAACATCAGCTCCCAGGGCTGCAGATCATGCAGGACAATCAGTGGGGAGTCTTGGCTGCGAATCTAGGATCCACCTCTGGGTCTCTCAGCCTTATGCTCCCTGTGGAGACTGGGACAGTGGCAGGTGACCACAGGGCCCTGGGCCTGCCTTCCCAAGGCCTGCCCTCACCCTTATCCCATCACCCTAATTCCAGCTTCAGCAGAGAGAGAGACAGAGAGACAGAGAGACAGAGAGAGAGAGAGAGTGTGTGTGTGTGTGTATAGTATTGGTCCAGGGCCCTGAGATCCCCAAGAGGGGGGCTGATGTTTTCCTCCAGTTACTCAGGGAAGCAGGTCCACTGATGGGTGCTCAGGCCCTGTGGAAAGCTGCCACCCTCCACTGAGAGACATAGGCCGGGGCTACAGCCAGCACCTCCCTCCTTGTAGCTTGGCTGTCTGCAGGCCTGGCCTGAGTTTAGACGAATGGCCGTGACAGCTGCGACTTTGGGACACTCTGGCAGTGTCAGCGTGTCAGGCCCCCGAGGGCTCTTGGAAATCATCCTAACCCCCACAGCCTCATTTTATAGATGAGGGAGGCTGGGGGTGGGGGAAGAGAGACTTGCCAGAGACACACAGTGAGTTGGGGGCCAAATGCCAAGAGTGGATGGTGCTTTTCAGGGTAGACTTTGGGGTGGATGCTAAGGTTTCCCAGACACAAAGAAATAGCAGGTGGGCATCACACCTCCTACCCTTCCAGGCTCCTTAGCTGCATGTTAAGTGGCTCAGGCCTGGTACACTGGATACAGGGGCAGAGTTGGGAGTAGAGGTGAGGGGTGGCACATGGAGGATCTGCCCCTACCTGGCACCTTGGAGAGCTGGAGGAACAACTCCTCAGCTGGGTGGCATTGTCCTGAGGGACTTGGGCTTTTGATGAGGGTGTACCCCATGGGCAGGTGCTTAAGGGGCAGCCACAGGGCAGGGGGAGCCTTCTTCAGCATGGCAGTGTTCTAGGAAGGGACTGGCAGCGCAGAAGGTGGTAGGAGAAGCAAGATCCAGCTTTCAGGGTGACCCCCATGGGGTGATGTTACTTTTGATTGGGAGGGGGAAATGGACATGTGTGCACGCAAGCATGGGTCTTAGGTACAGGGCAGCCTCTTGGTGTAACAAGACCATGCTTGGGACAGGAACCCATGCAGAAGGATCCAAGCTGGGGGTCATGCTGGTCTGGAGTAGCCACTTGCCCCTACCCCTCAAACGGTTGTGCCCTGCATAGCAGTGGCCTTGACATGGGTAGTAAGGAGCACTTCTGGCTGCTAAACAAACATTTGACTTTGGTGATATGTCCTGTTTCACTTCCGGGTGGCAGTGGAGCGCCCCGTGTGATGGCTCAATGGCTAAATCCTCACCTTGCATGTACCAGAATTCCATATGAGTAAAGCCAGTTCATCTCCCAGCACTTTTATTTCTCACCAGGCTCCCTGCTTGTGGCCTGTTAAAGCAGTAGAGGATAGTCCAAACCCTTGGACTCTGAACCTGCGTAGGAGACCTAGAAGAGTCCCTGGCTTCAGATCAGCTCAGCTCTGGCCTTTGTGGCCACTTAGGAGTAAACCATCAGGTGGAGGATCTTTCTCTGTCTCTCCTCCTCTCTGTAAATCTACCTTTCCAATAAAAAAGAAAAATAAATCTTTTTAAAAAAAAAACAGTGGCAATAGAAGCACTAGCCCAGATCTCTCCCACTTGCTGGTAGCACTTGAGCCATCCCTACTTGGCAAGAACAAACAGGCACAGAGAGGTTAAGTAAGTAGCCTAGAGCAACCCAACCAGTCAGTCAGTTGCTGGGCTGAATTTCTAAGGCCCTCTTTTGTATGGTTATTAATGTTTTCATTTTTATTTGAAAGAGAATGGCTGTTTGTTTTGTTTTACTGTTTGTTGGTTTTACTCTCCAAATGCCCATAATAGCCAGAAGTGGGCCAGGCCAAAGTCAGGAACCGGAAGCTCCATCCAGATATGTGATGATGAGGTTTTAAGAGCATATAGAGTTCAGTTGGGATCGTGAGACCCCGGTTCACCCATAGGCACAGAGCAATTCTTTTTTTTTTTTTTAAAGATTTATTTATTTTTATTACAAAATCAGATATACAGAGAGGAGGAGAGACAAAGAGGAAGATCTTCCGTCCAATGATTCGCTCCCCAAGTGAGCCGGAACAGCCAGTGCTGTGCTGATCCAAAGCCGGGAACCAGGAACCTCTTCCTCCAGGTCTCCCACGCGGGTGCAGGGTCCCAAAGCTTTGGGCCGTCCTCGACTGCTTTCCCAGGCCACAAGCAGGGAGCTGGATGGGAAGTGGAGCTGCTGGGATTAGAACCGGTGCCCATATGGGATCCTGGGGCGAGTTCAAGGCGAGGACTTTAGCCGCTAGGCCACAGCGCCAGGCCCAGGCACAGAACAATTCTTCAAGATCTTTCCCTCTCCCACCACTGGCCTTCTTCCCCATCCCCTCCCCCCTGCTCCTGGGAATTCCTAACAGTACCCCTGGCAAGGTAGTGACATCTATGTTGGTCACCCAGTTTGTTTGGTGGGCTTCCCTGAGTTACCCTGTACATTTCACAGCAGCCTGGCATTTCACCCACACGATACATTCACCATGCCCATTTCAAAGAGGAGAATCCTGAGTCCCAGCACCAGGACTAAACATCCACTTCTGGAACCCTCACCTGCCGCTAACACACACCACTACCACCACCATGTTCATCCGTGTGCTCCATGGACAGAACTGGAAAGTTTGCAGCTCCCAGCACCCCTTTGCTGTGATCACCCCTTCATCTCCACCAGCATCCCTGATAAATCCAAGTGTCATCTCCCAGGGTGACTCACCTGAGCATCCATTGAGAAGTTTTTCATGTAATTTTTAATATGCAAGCAATTACACATAAAGAAATCCTTAACGTGTTTGTGTTATTAAATCAGCTTTATGGTGTAATAAGAGGAAATGAAAGGAAAGTAATCTTGACCTCACACACAGCCCCACTACCCTGACATGGCTCTCTCATATGTCTGTGCTGTGCCACCAACCACCCATGGCAACATTGTGCCAGCAGCAGGCATGCTCTATCTGGAGCCAGGCCCCAGTTTTCCAGAGAAGAGAGGTGGCCTTTCCCATCAAAGCCAGGCTTTCTGAGAGAACTGTGGCTTGTGCTGTGTTAAGTAACAGCTTTTTGGTGTCCAGGAGAAAGGAAGTGTAATAGGGGCGGGGTGATACTGGCTTCGGCTCTGCCCCTCACCTACTGTGTGGCTCTGGCACAGTGCGCATTTCCCTTCCCTCATCTGTAGCATCGGATTCTACCTTCTTCCTTGGACGTCTCGAGGACCCAACAAGGTAGCAGATCTGGGTTGTCTTTCGAGCCCTGCTTCTATAGTTCCAGGGTTTTCCCTCTGCTGCCCTTGGTAGGAGAGAGGTCTGTTTTCCCTTACCTGAGGCACCAGTCCACCCCTAGCCCCCATCTCCTCCCAGGGGCTCTTCCAAATCCTCTCACCTTCCAGTTCTGAACTAAACTAGCCCTCCTGAAGTTCAGCAGGGGCTTCTTGGAGGAGGGGGCCTTTGAAGCTTGACCCAGGTGTCAGGGGCTGGCTCTGCATCTGCTCCCCCAGATTCCAGCTTCCGCTGGTGTTTGCTGTCCTCCCTCCCACAGGTTCCAGGCCATGCTGTTTCTCGTTGAACTAGGGCATCAAAGGGTTTCCTGTACCAGGCCCCTAAGCTCAGTTGTTTCCATGCTGTGCCTAGGAACTACTCTATATAGTTAGGAGCCCGCTCTGACCCCCCACTGCACTCATACTTCCCTAACGTACTCTCCCCTCTGGGTGGCTGCAGGCTTCGGCCAGTCCTGCTGGTCACTGTGCTTGCCCAGCTGGTGTGTGACAGAATAGAACTGTCCTTTCCATCCAATGTCCTCTTTCTACTCGAAGCCCTGGGGGGTGGGAGAAAGCACATGCCAGCCAAGGTCACATAGCAAGCTATGAAGGCAAATCTGGTGTGCGATGCAGGACACAACACTGGGAATCTCACACGCACTTCCTCCAACCTGGCAGGCAAGGAGGCCCGGCCCCTGGACTGTGTGGAGTGCCCTGACAGGTCTGTCATTTACCAGTGACTTACCTACCGGACAGGAAGGAGATAATCGAGTGTAAATAGATCTCACGTTAGTCACCGATGACTTTCCCCTTGTTGAGAAACAGCCAGGCTCACACACCCAGACCAGTGGTGCTCACCTGCTAAGCTGTGGGGCCGGCTGGAAGCTGGATTTCCCTGGTGATGGTGACCGGGTGGGAGTGGGGCTGCACTCTGGGAACAGCTTCCTAATCTCTCCCCTCTCTCCCCTGGGGCACTTGGCACTTAGGCACATTCAGGTTTTCCAGAAGGTTGCAGTGTAGCAGGTCTGGGACAAGTCCAAGAGACAGATTGTCACTGCTGGCGCACCCAGCCAGGGCCATCAGCGAGGGTCCCTGCCCCCAGGGTTGGGGGTACACTGGTACCCTGCTAAGCCCTCGATGCCTGTGGTTGTATGGCACATAGGAAAGAGAAAACCTGGTATGGGAGGGTGGTGTTGTGGCTGTCTAGGCCAACAAAGCCATACTTGGTCGTCCCTTTCTGAGCTCAATCTTGATCTGTGACAGTTGGAACTGTTTACTTTGTCTCACTCAGCATTTCATCCTGTTGATAATTGGTCTCAACCCAAGAGGCAGATGTCACATGGACACAGGTATCTGTTTGGTGCCCAGTGCAGTGCCTGGCACACAGCAGGTGCTTGGTACATATCAGTCAAGTGAATGAATGTGTCTGTTAACTCCAAGGACCCAGGGCAGGAGTCCAGAGACCCCCTAACCTGCCCCTGAAAGTGCCAGATGTAGAAGGTCAGAGCTCAACTCATTCTTAAATGGTTGGCACAGGGTTAGAAAGGAACTGGCTTTGGCCTCAAGGGCTGGGAGCCAGGTGGGAGCTAGGCCGGAAACCTGTGGTACTATCTTCTGCCCAGTTCTGTCTCTAGCTGGCGGATCACATGGGGATGACAGGGTTGTGCCTCCCTGGGCTGGCAGCTCACCTAGGATAAGGGATGGATCTTACCCTGTCTTCCCATCTGTTCCAGCTCTATGAATGAGTGACACGCACACAGGTCTGTATGGGGAAGAATTAAGAAACCCAAAAACATAGTCAATGAATACTACAGATGACTGCTTTTGCTTGCCACCATTCCCTCACTTGAAAGGACAGGACCTGGTCAGAAGGGCGGTGACCATGTTCTTGGTGGGTGTTGATGAGCACCTGCCACATGTAGCACTGGCCTGGCTGGCTCTAGGCTGTATCCATGAACACCGTCCCTGTTCTCCTGGAGCTTGCAGTCCCAGTACACACCAATGGCAGGGTTTATCCAGCCACGACCTCCATCAATTCATTTCTCAGATTCCGGGACCCTATAAGGACCATCGCCTGCAAAGTCAGGGACTTTCTCCAAGTCAGGATCAGGTGGACACCTGTCTGCAGGTACCCCAGCCCCTTTCAGCAGGTAGGCTGTCTGAGCTGTCGTCTGAGGACAAGGGCATGTTCCCCTGTGTTCTTGGCCTTGGTTGGAGCTCATACTCTCAGCATTGCCCTTCTCCATGCTGCTGTTAGCCAGCCCCAAGGTGTGGGGCCCAGGGTGATGACTGTCCCATCAAGGTCCCGGATGCCTACAGATGCAACCAGATCCCCCCTTTCTTCCTGGTGACTGGGAGAGAAAAGATGTGTTTCACCCAAGGTGGCCCCACAACACACACTCTGCACCTGCGCAGCTCTGCACATCAGAATCCCAGGACAGCAGGCAGAAACCGCGGAAAACCACTGTCCCAAGATAGGCTCAGGGGGTCAGATTTAGCTCCTGGCCCTGTGTGTTGGGCAGACATGGAAACAGGGACAGGTTACAGTCAGGAAGTTGTTGATGAAGTTGCGTCATCTAGGGTTGTGGGATGGATTAGTGCCATGATGAGCAAGAGGCCGGGAGACTAGCCCCATGGCCCTGACAGTCAGAAGGTTGAGGTGGGTGCCAAGGCTAGTGCTGCAGGACCCTGGGGTGCAGTGTACAGGGAGAGGGGAGGAGCTCCAGCCAGAGTCCTCAGTGTGTGGGAGGGCAGGAGCATCAGTTATCCCAGCTGAGAGGTGGAAGGGAGGTTCCAGGAGGTGGGTGCCCGGGAGAGACTGAGGTACATTGGTGCGTTAGAATCAGGTCACAGGGCCTGGGAGCTGCTGGTCCAGCTAGTGGCTGCTTTGCAGGGCAGGCCAGAGGGGCCATCCAGCCCACCCCTCTGAAGTCTGAAAAAGATGCAGTGACTCACTCCACACCCTGTGATTTGGCTAATTAATCAGTCCCCTCCTGCTGGAAGCCTGCTGAGATGACAGAGCCCTGTATTTAAGCGGAGCCTTTGATGGATAAGGCCAGTCCCCCTCACCTCTCCACCCCCCAGGCAAAAGCAGGTGTGACTGTTTCCATGTTGCAGGTAAACAAGCTGAGTCATGGTGGCCCCCCTGCTCCTGCCCAACTGGGACAGGCGTGCTGAGTAGGAACAGGTCTAGGTCTATTTTGTTTTTTAATCAGGTGTTTCTTTTTAATACGAAACATTTCATGAATTTGCATGTCATTGTTGCACAGGGGCAGCGCATATACTAAAATTGGATTAATACAGAAAAGTATATCTTACAGAAATGTGGCCAAGATTCCAACAGGGTGGCCCCAGAAGAAGCTGGGCCAGGAACCTCAGTGCTGCATGGTGGATGGCAGGTGCCAGGCTTGGGCCATGAAGGCTGCGCTGCAGGCAGTCATGCAGCAGGTGCCTTGTGCAGCAGGTGCCTCGGGCCTGCTTGAGTCCCTTCCCTTGCACTGCCCTGCTGGTCTTTTCATGGACAGGCAGTGCAAACATAAATCAATAAAAGCCAGCCTCTCTTTCCCCTTTTCAGTTGCTTGCAGGCTCAGCACTGCACCAGGCCCCCTGAAACAGTGACACTGGAGGAGCAGTAGTCCCCAAGGGTACTGTCCTCCTTTCCACCCTGTCCATGATCTGTGTTTCTGCTGACACAGCACTCAGCATGTCCCTTGGTCATTAATTTATCTGCTGAGAACGGGAGGTCAGAATCCCGGGGATGGGGTAGGGTAGGGTAGGGTGGGGGATCAGGCAGGGGTAAGGACTCTCCCCTCAAGGCCGTCGACGCCTGGGGCTTTGCCAGGGAAGGATGCTGCCTCCCCAAAAACCTGCTGGCTTTTATGGGATGCTTGCAAGCCATCACCAAATTCCTCCCCAAATGACAGACTCTCCCATCCTTGCAGGGGCCTTGAGCCACCCCCAATTCCTGTTGGCCTGTGGTTCAGAGGGAGGCAGGAGGCATGCCTTCTGTCTGCTAGTCCTTGGGTGTCCATGGGGGGCCTGGCATATATAGTCCTTTCACCACGCTGCTTCTCACAAGGCCACGTTGTGCGACATCCCACTCCAAAATAGGGGATCCTTTCAAATCTTTGCACTGCTCTTGGTCCTCGAGACCACTCACAAGCAGGTCAGTGGTCCCTGGAGCCTGGGTGGATCTGTGCATGCAAGAGATAGAAGGCTGGAATCAGCATGGGCCACTCCAGCAGGCTGCAGAACAGCTGGCAGGGAATAGTGCCCACTTTCTCGGCCTATGCTGTTTCCCACTCTTGGTCCGAGCCACTTCTGCCACAAGGGCCTTGACTAGGGAAGAGAACCCAGAGCCATGGTCGAGGATGGGCACTGGGGTGCATGGGGCAGAGGAGCAGCCATGTCTCAGGTTTCTATTCTCAGTCTTTTGAATGTGAAGCTGAGGAGGGGGCTTTGCAGAACACCTTTTGAGTCCCTACTGTACTAGGATGCTGGACTCAGTATAGAGCTAGATGGTAGTATTTGCCTAAGGCCTACCATGCACCTGTGTGAGGCAGGGTGGCCATGTGACTGTGATCTGTGGCCCATGTGGACATAGAACCCTGTCCTGTAACGGGGGCTGCAGGGCATGTGGCCTCCATTTGCTTCTAGGGTGTAGACATCGGTCAGGGCAGTCTCCTCCACCTGGTGCTGGGTGAAGGGCATGGCCCCAGCCCAGGCACACTGAAGAAGAAATGACTGAGGATTTAGTCCCACATAGAACTACCCAAGGGCACCCTCTGTGATTTGCAGTAGGGGCCTCAGAATAATAAGGACACTACCCAGAATGGACTGGATGAGGCCACTGGCTTGCCCAGCCCTGCCCCCACTTTCTCTCCCAAGCATAGGCAATGTTTGCATTCTTTTCATAATTTATGCCCAGAAATTAAGAAGGCTGGGCTTGTGATTCATATACTCAGCCCGTTGACCCTGGACTTGCAGCTGATTTTCATCTGGACCAAGAGGTGTCATAAATTCCTGAGGTTCCCCATGCAGCTGATAAAAAGCTCCTGGCCACCTGTCATCTGTCATGCCAAGCCCTGAGCTCTGTGTCTGGCTCCTTCACAGTTACAGAAGCTTGCAGTCAAATCCACCATGTGGTATTTTTGCTGTTGTTTGTTTGTTTGTTTGTTTTGGCTGGTTTTGACCTGAACTATACCTGATGCTGAAGGGAAAACTTGCACTTAGCTCTCCAAACCTTTCCTGTCTATGGCAGTGTTCCTTGAAAAAGTGAGAATCTTTTCTTTTTTTTAAAGATTTATTTATTTTTATTGCAAAGTCAGATATGCAGAGGAGGAAGATCTTCCGTCCGATGATTCACTCCCCAAGTGAGCCGCAACTGCCGGTGCTGTGCTGATCCGAAGCCGGGAACCAGGAACCTCTTCCAGGTCTCCCACGCGGGTGCAGGGTCCCAAAGCTTTGGGCCATCCTCGACTGCTTTCCCAGGCCACAAGCAGGGAGCTGGATGGGAAGTGGAGCTGCTGGGATTAGAACCGGTGCCCATATGGGATCCTGGGGCGAGTTCAAGGTGAGGACTTTAGCTGCTAGGCCACGACGCCGGGCCCAAGAAAGTGAGAATTTTAAGAGCTAGGGTCTTAAGACCCTCTGCCCCAGCCCAGGGTCACTGCTTATGGCCTCCTGCAGCCAGGGTCCCTTGGTCGAGGGGGTGGCCTGGTTCCCTGTGACGAGTGCCCCAGTCTTTGCAGTGGCCTGTGCCTTAGGAGCTGCCACCCACCTATCCCTGCAGGAGTCCATCTGAGTCCTCCTGTCTGCTCAGGGTGCAGGTTCTCACCTCTCCCTGTGAGGGAAGCCCGTTTGTTTCAGGAGGTCTTGGGTTGTGTGATCAGTCAGGCTAGCTGGCCTTGCTCTCTGTCTCCTCCAGGAGCTTGGACTTAACTCCCATGTGGGGGGTTTTGGCCCATCCACATTTATATTTATTTATCCTTCCAAAGGACTGTAGAGCGCTCTCTTAGACATTATCTCATTTCATCCTCAGAATAACCCTGGAGGCGGCGCTTGTTCATCTCCTGTTTAACACAGAGAAACTGAAAAGCAGAAACCAAGGGCCAGCAGGAGGCATTCCCGGATGGGAGCCAGGGTCTCTCTCTCTCTCTCTCTCTCTTTCTCTCTCTCTCTCCCTCCCTGCCTTCCCGCTGCCGAGCGCCAGTCCTGGGCCCTGGACCAGGTCCTGCCAGGAGGGATCAGGGTCCATGAGTCACTCGCCACCTCACCTGCCTTCCAGAGCTCAGGGACTGAGGAAGCACATGGTCTCTTCTCCTCCCTCACACCTTCCCAGTCTGTGGAGGCCTCCACAGATCCATGTGGGAAAACTGCCTTGTCCAGGACTCCGTATGCTAGTGTGGGCTGCTGGGAAAGACAGCTTGTGGCTTCCAAGGGAACTCGCCCAGTCAGAGGGCCCAGTCAGGCTTCTTCCCACCCTCAGGGGCTGCCCATGGCCATGGACCCTGACCTCACCCTGCAGCAAAACAGGACTGCAGAGTACCCAGCTCCAACAGAGTTCTCCCCCAACCCGCCTTGAATGAGGCTTCCAGGTCGAAGCTTGCAAAGGGCATGGCCTGGACCAGCTGCCTTCAGTTGAAGGTCAGACATGTTCAGGAACTGCCCAGTTCACAGACAGCCTTGTGTGGGTTCCCACTTGGGGCGGAGAGGGCTCAGTCATGTCCATAGGGAGCCTGGGTTTGACACTAGATGTGGAGCTGAAATCATACAATGGTGCCTGCATCAGAGAGCTGGGCTTAGCCCTTAGCTCCTGGAGTGCCCCATCTGCCTGGAGTGCCCCCTGCAAGGGGTGGCTGCTTTTTTCTCCGGGACCCAGGGTCCAGCCTGGCAGAAACTACATCAGTATTAACCTGCCCACCCATTCTGGTCTCAGGCCATGAAAGACCAAGTCTTATCCTGATGCCACAAAAGAAAAGCAGTGGCAAGCAAGGAACCATGTCCCGATGTTGCTTCTCTGGTCTTGTTCCAGTCCTGCAGGCAGGTGAAGAGGGCTTGTTGCTGTCCACATGATACAGGCAGGAAAAGAGAGTTCCAGAGAGATTAAGGGACGGGGCTGGAGTTGTCTAGAGCTCAGACCCCTGCCCCTGCAAGCCAGTTGTGGTTTATTTTATGAGCTCTCTCAAACCCTGACCCCACGGCTCACCGATTTTGGAGGGCTCAGAGTACCAAGCATGCATTAGGACTGCAAGTGAGGGCCAGTGCTGCAGGCTAAGTCACACCAGAGTCCACATATGTACTGTACAGGTGAGCCCAGCACGCCACACAGAAGCAAGCTTGTCTGGCCTGGGGGCGGCCTCCCTAGGGGGGAATCCGTATATGTCTGGGGCTGGCTGGCTGGCTGGCTGGCTGGCCAGGCTCTCAACCCTGACCCAGGCCAGGCTGAAGGGCAAATTTCCCTGAAGTCCCTTGAGTGCAGGCCCTTCCATGTCAGCTCATACCACAGTCATAGAGCAAGCCAAGGGCAAGGTGGGTGGGCAGTGTCAAGATACAGATTCCCAGCCTGTCTTTGGTTCTGGTGCAGACAGCCCCTGCTGTAACAGAGGCTCCAGCCCAGAGTCGTGCCGCTCGGGCCTGGATGTCTATAGTATCCTTCTCCTCTACTTCCACTATTGCCATCTTTGTGTCTCTCTGTCCACTGTAGGGAGTGGACATTTGTGTTTTCCCACCATTCCAACACAAGTCTTAGAGACCTGCCTCAAGGTGCAGACAGCAGAGGAAAACTCTCACTCTGGGATTGGGGGTTCTGGTTGCATGGGCCCAGAGCCATAGTTCTTGCTATCAGCGGCAGGTGCATCTTTGTACAGCGAAGTCGAACAGAGCTGGAGGTGGAGGTTGTTGCCTGGGGGATGGTGAGCTGCAGGATTCAGGAGCCGATCCCAGCTTGCTCCTGTAGTTCTTGGTTGGACTTGATCGAGGCAGTGCCCCTCCTAAGGCCTCAGTTTTTCCTATCCCCAAAGACAGGGTCTCCATCTGACCCTGATAGGCAGTGTTGGGTGCTTGCCTGTCTTGCTGATGGTTGTATTATCAGTGAACACGCTGGATGCTCCCAGGCTTAGGGACACACCATACAAAATCCTCATGCATGTTGCCCGTTGGGCTTGGCCGCTATCATCTGGGAGCCTTCATGCATTTGTGTGTTCATCCCCAGCTGCCATCAGACTTGCACTCCGTGTGTGACATCTGGTGTCAGCAACCTCTACTTGGCACCCTGGAAGCCTGTTTTAAGAGCTGTCGGCACACCAGCCTCCCTAGGGGGATGTTTTTCCACAGAAGCCAGCTTCCAAATGAGGTCCTAATTTCACCATCACTTACTTTCAAAATAATTTTGCATGTACCTTAAAGGATTGTCATCATCACGTGCACCATTAAAGGAGCAGTTTTTAGTGACCCCTCCCTCTGCCCTGGTCTCCCCAGTGCCTGCATTGCCCTTCTCACCTTGCCCCCCCACCCTTGTAGGGGAGCTGGGGGGAGGTCAGAGGAGCACAAAGGAGAGGGGCTGGCAGGACCCAGCTCCAGCCCGCTGGGCTCAGCCTCCCTGCATCCTGCCTGCCCTCTGTCCCCTGATGAGTTTCGCAGGCCTAGAGGATCAGGTTACCCTCCTGCCTTGTCCCACACATCCAGATGCAGGCTTGCTTCAGCCACAGCAATCCCAGGCAGCCGCCCCTTGAGATGCTTGGAGCACCCCTCCCACACCCGCTGCTTTCCTGTGTGAACTCTCATTGGCCTCTACTCCCGTAGGACCTACCCAACATCCTCTCCTTCCTAATGTCCAGCCTAGAGGGTAGAAAGCAACACAGGAAGGACTTGTAGAGTTGGAATGGAAACAGTCTTTACCTTGCTGTCGTCCAAGCCTCTCCTTTGAACTGGGGTCTGAGGACTGCTCATGCAGAAACCAGCTGGCTTATTGTGGCTAGGGGTGCTCTCCTGTGGTCCCCTGCGAGATGAGCCCATGCCGAGGATTTCAACGTTGTCAGAGCACGTGCTGCTGGTATGAGTTTGTAGACGGGTCATGCGGCAGCACTTGTCTGGCAGGGATGGACCGTGAGCCTCCCGGGTGTCTGTCTGCGGTTATTGGAAGTTTACAGTTTACAGAAACCTTTGTGGTCAGGAAGCCTAGGCTGGCAGGAGAGCAATGGGACCAAGCACCAGGCTGGGCTTCCCGAGCCATACCCGCCACTGATCACTGGTGCCTGGGAATTTAAATCCTGAATTCAGGGCTGAGGATGCCGCACATCCTTCTCTGTGAGAAGGCAGCTCCTGGGGATGAGGTGGCACTGGATGAAGGCAGCTGTAGCTGTGCCACAACAAAACATGGCTAATGCCTGGGCACAGGCTCAGCTTGTTTGCCCACACACAGTGCATGCCTGAGTCAGGAACAAGCATGGTTCTGATCGTATCCACCCCTCATCTCAGGACCCAAGAGTCTGTTGTCCATTCTCATACTTGCCCTTGACATGTACTGCAAAGCTGCTATCCACCCTGGACACCTGCTGTTCGCCAGATTTGCCCATTGGCCTCAAGGAAAAGGAAAAGGCCGCTCACAGGAGGGAAGATCCGTAAGACTTCAGGCATGGCCTAAGAGCCAGTAGGCCTCAGAAGAGGCAGCAAGACCACCCGCAAGGTCAGCCACAAGACAAGATGATTATGGGGGGGTGGCAGATGTCACAGAAGGCCAGCAGTGCCATCCATGGTCATTTCACACCACCTGCTTGAGCTGAGCCCCTGTGTGACAGACATAAGTGAGACAGGCTGCAGAGTGAGGCAGGTATGGGTCCAAGTAGAGCTCCTTCACATGATGGGATGGGGATGCCCAAAGGGATGTCACAATTGCTTGGATCCCAAGGAAGAGTGGCAGGCAAGAGCAACATCCAAGGAGTCAAGGCTTTGACTTGAGTCCAGGAGGGAAGGAGAGCTGAGCTGGACCTGAAGGAGGGCTAGCATGGTGGCCTTGGGGACACACCCATGGCTTCGGAGGTGTTAGGCTGGGTCCTGGGGATCATACAGAGGTGGATGCCATGTGGGAAAGAGGATCAAGATGGCCGGAAGGGATGCCAGTAGCGCTGTGTGGCCAGCACAGCTGGAGCCTCATGGCCTGTTGTTCAGTGGGTACTTTCTGAACCCCCGAGAGGGTTTTTGGGCTTTATCCTCTGAACCTTAGCATTGTCTCCCTACCCAACCATCAGCTTCTCTTTTCCCCTGAATCCAATGATGGAGCTCATGGGACTCCTGCTGATACCAGACAGGCACCAAGGGCCACTTGAGACACACAGATTTATCCCTTGGAGCCTCTGCTCTGGATTGAAAAAAAAGACCTAGGTCAAGTTGGAAAATTAATCCAGGTCCAGAAATCAAAGAAGTCACAGGGCCGTGAAAGCCAGCTGTGTGGATGTCTCGGAATGAATTGGTGTGTGACTCCGACATCATTGACGCCAGCGTCGGGTGCTCTAGGGACAGACTTCCTCTCCAGGTGGTTAAGGACAGCACTTGAAGGAGGTAAGAGTGAGGCCTGGCCTTAAGGACCTTTGGGTGTTGAAAAGAGGGGCTGCTGGGGGGTGGGGAGCAGCCTGTGACCTTAGCCAGACGCCTGCACGTCAGCAGTTGCCCTGACGGTCATGACTCTGACTCTGCTTGGCATTCAGGCGGCAGGGGGAGGGGGGCAGTTAGTGTGGTGCAGATAAGGGCTGTTGGCTCCCACCGCTTTATCTAAGTGCTGCCCTCAGACCTACTTAGTGTAGGTCTGTGCCTTGTGAACACCCGCATCCCAGGATTCCACGCATGCTCAAGCCTCAGACCTGGGTGAAGGACCCTCTGTCTGATGGCCAGCCAGGCTGCAAGGCCATCATCCCTTGTTCCGTTTCTGCCCTCCTCAGCAGGCTCAGCAGGAGCCCCAGATAAGCACAGAGCCTGTGATGCAGACAGGATCCTTGACAGGCTGGTATTGCATAAGGTAGGGCAGGGTCCAAGTCCATCTGAAAACTGAGATGTTTGGTCATGGCTGTAGACAGGTAGTCCTGCTGGCTTCCCCGGGGTCAGGGGAGGTGGAGGAGGAGGGCACCCTCTCTGGACAGACCACAGCCCCCTGTGGGCACACAGAGTGGCAGTTGCCATTTCAGCTGGGACACTTTGCAAAACAGCCATTTCAGGTTATGTCCACCACAGAGGAGAATCTCTATGAAGCCCCCCTTGCCTTTCCCCTCCCTCCACCAGCAGCATCGCATTTGAAACAATGGGAGTTTCCTAGTGAACCTAGTAGGAGGAATTAGTGGCAAATGAAAACCCCCAGAAAGCAGAGTGATCTGACCTATTGTGTGGAAGTGATGGACATGGGCCAGCTGGATGCTAAAACACATCTGGCTAAAATGAGGATGACTTGGGGTCTGAGTGAGCTAAAAACCATTGCTTCTGGCGAACCAAAGCGGGTGCGGGCACTGTTGAGGGTCACAGGAACAGCCACCTTTGCTTCCGACGGTAAGCGCTGGGTGCCTTGACAGCTCCTTCCTGGCATATAATTAGGGCCTCGCTGGATCCAAGTGTCCTCCTCCACCTGTTGAATCCACTCTCCTCTTTGCTCCCCGGTGCCCAGCGCCTCCTGCTCCCTCCAACTGTGCATGATGCTGTCAGTGAAGAAGCAAACTGTGCAGGCAACTTCCCCTGCCTGACAAACATCCCGCTGGGACATCTGAGGACCTGTCCTCTCCCAGGCTGGAGCATTCTCCCACACTGACAGACAACGGCCAGCCCTTGGCTTCAATTGGCAGCAAGACCAGGAGAAATGGAGCCTGTCTGTCGCCTATGGCAGCCAGCAGGTGCCTGAAATATCAGGCCTTAGGGGCCAGTGGGTCTGCCCAGCAGAGTCTGAGGATTCCTCCAGAGGGTGTGGTGGGTGGGACTCCCCTTCTCCCAGAGGCAACTCGCCTCTTTGTCTCAGCCCAGGGAGTGAGAGCTGGATGTCCCCCACCCCCTCAATCATGTGGCCTGTGACTGGCGCCTCCCTCTGTCCAGGGTATGTGAGTGAAATCTGAAGTGTCACGTGTCTGTCTACATGGCAGCGACTGTCATGTGAAGTTTGCTTAGCCTGTCCACTCAGCTGTCCCTCCGCGTCAGTGTTATAGGGTCCCAGCTGCTGGCCAAGCACCTCATACAAACACATGAGTTACCCAGTGCAACATCCAGGAAGGCAGCCCCACATCTCCATATTAGGAGGGAGTTATGATACAATGCAAAGGAAGGAGGGTGCATTGTGGGAGGAACCGTGCCAAAATAGGGATCCAATGATGTCTGTCCAGAACTTTGACAGCGAGTCCTCGGTAGGCCATATATCAAACTTCAGATTCATGAAGCTGAAGCAGATTCTGTCAAAGGGTACCACAGAAGGCCAGTGTCACAGTTGTGTTCTGGTGGACACAGCACCGATTGGCTGGCGGTGTATTCATCCCGCCTGTCAGCCAGGACTCGGGCTCGGCTGTGCACACATGTGCACAGATTCTCCTGGAATGTGGAACACATGTGCAGGAGGACGTGGTCTGCAAGGCTCTCATATGTCCTTCATCTGACTTTATTTACCAACCCCCTGAAGTTGACATTAATGCTCTCTCCACAACACAGCACAAGCTGCTGAGGTTCCTCACTAGAGCTGGTCCCTGCCCCCGTACGGGCCAAGCTAGCAAATGGCAGAGCTTGAATCCACAACTCCCAGTCCTGTACTTGCAGGGTTTGGCTGATGGGTTCTGTTTCTGGAGTCTCAGCGGGGAGATACGGATGCTTTCGAAATGCAATTGCACTTATGCCAGTGTGAGTGAGATTGGGGGAGGGTGGGGAAGAAGAGTATCGTATTTTCTGTTGGCTTGTTGCTTACTGGGGTCTGCTGACATGGCACAGATGTCAGGGATCTGGGAGCCCAGAGAGGGTGGAGGAATTGCCGAGTCACCCAGCTCGGTGGCCCAACTTAAGAGTCCAAGGCATTTTTGTCCCTGAGGCTTTCTCATCTCTCTTGTTCATTGGTGTTGTTGCAGCTGTGGATAAAGCATTATAAGGAAGGCACAGGCAGCATGAGGATGACCGGGGTCCCTTTGCTGCTTGAGGGAAAGGGGCAGATCCTGGAGTGCTAAGGCAAGAACAGGCCAAGCTCCTGGCTGCCAGCCCATGCCCCACCCAGGCCTCCCTTCCTGAACTGAGTTTTCTGTGGGTTTTTGAGCCAGCAGGCAGTGCTGCTCTTGGGGTTGGCCTGTTTCTGTATAAGCTTTTCAGCTTCCTAGTTGGATGAGAACCCTAAATTTCAGGCTACAGACAAGCCCTCTTTACAGAACTGGACTGCAGTCCCCAGCTCCTACCACAGTTGCTCATGTCTCATCGCGAGCCCATACTTCCACTGTTGGTTATTTTGGGGTGGGAACTTTATCTTTTCCGTCTGGTGCCACTTGGTTGCCCTGTCTCGCTGGGGTTATATTTTCTGTCTAGCAGTCATGTGTGCCGCAGCTGCCGTATTTTTAACTTGATTCATTTTTTTTCTCTCTCTGATTTCCCTTCTCGTCTAATTAAAGGCACACACATGCACGCTGCCACCTTTCTCAGTTTCACCTAGTTCCCACTCACTGGGTCACAGGACTTTAGAAGGTGAGTGCTGACCCTCACCTGGTGCCAGGCAGAAGGAAGGGGCAGGGGCGGTGCCTCCTGCAGAAGCCCTCTGCCTGCTGCATCACTGGTCTCTCCACCTCTGCCACTCAGTGCTGGCTGAGAGCCTTGTGCGTGTGCATCTTGTGGGCCACCATACAAAGGGAACCTACTGACCAGCATGGGCTGGGTGCTCCAAGGGGCCTGGGACTAGAAACTAACCTAAGCATCTCCGAGATCTGTGGCCATCACTGGCACCCACAGAATTTGGCTCTGGTTGCAGGTGCTGGTTGAGGACCTGTGGTCAGTGGACTCAATGTGCTGGTATTATTCAGGTCATTTACTCTTCTCTGTGTGTGGCAGCCAGGCATCTGTGAGAATCCAGCCTGAAGTCTGAAGAAATGAGTCTTGGGAACAGGATTTACCCAGTGCTTAAATCTGCAATAAAGGTGATGGGTTCAGGAGGTTCAGCCAGGAGAACGAGCCGAGCTGACCGGCCCATCCCCTGCCTCACCCTCTCTCATCAGAGTCGAGATCCTCACCCCATTACCCATTTTGCCCCATTTCTTTTCTTCTTCTTCTTTTTTTTTTTTTTTTTTTTTTTTTTGCAGCTGTGGAAGGATTCCATTTATTTATTGGCAAATAATTATTGAGCATTTTTTGTTTTTGGGTTTTTTTGTTTGTTTTATGACAGTTTCATAGGTTCTGGGATTCTCCCAACCCCTCCCCATGGCTCCCCCCCCATTTCTTATATGGGGTCAGGCAACCTCTCTCATCCATGAATGTGAACTTGTCATACTGCCTGCAAGCATTCCCCCTCTGGCTGCACCCCACACACAGGCCAGGAGTCACCTTCCTGGAGATGGGCCATTGAGGCCCTCGCTCAATTCATCCCCTGCCTCTGCCCTGGCCTGGCCTGTCCCCGGGGCTCGTACAGTACTCCCAGCTTAAGGCCCAACTCGCTCACAAGTGCCGGCACTGACAACAATAATGCTCAAGAGGGTAGTGTGTGCACACACCATGTTTGCAACTTCCTGTCATACATGTATTTAATGATTCCATTGAAGAATTGCACCATTGAATAAGGCCATTCAGCACATGATGTATAGGAGGTAAGATCTGTCTCCAGAGATGAGTCTTAATCATTTGTGTATTCTCTTAGCTCGTCACTCGTGCACTTACAAAATTACACATCTCCTTATACTTATAAACATACTTGTCTATGTATAATCTGGAGTGGTGGAGCTTTTTTCTGTTGACAGGCCATACAAAAACAACCAAGTTTAAAATGAGCCTGCTGTGGATTTATTATTGGATTTCAAGTTCTGCCTGTAGGTGGCCTTGGCAGGGCCAGAGTAGATGATTCTGTGGGCTGTGTAAGGGGCTGGCTGAAACACCACCCCATTAAGCACCATTCCCCATTACCACTCCTGTCGGGGGGCTGTCTGTCGCCTCTTTTGTTTGGTCCTGTGATGCATCTGGGCCCAAGGGTGCCTAGTCATTCTCCCAAACATCCTTGCCCATTTGTTTCTCTGTGTGTGTGTGTCTGGATACTGTCATGGAGTAGGTTTCTGAAAGTAGAGTTTCATTTTCCTCCATGCTGCCAGGTTCACCTCTGAAAAGGCTATTTCCCATTTATAATTCCTCCAGCAGCCTCTGAGGACAGTGCTTTTTGCAAGGATAGACACCTGGTAAGTTAGGAATTTGAGGAAGGTGGTGTGTGTCGTTCAGAGCATCTCTGGAGTTAGGCTCTGTGCTGGGACTCCCAGGAGCTATGTCAAGAAGAGATATACTTGAACTGGGTTGGGGGTGGGAGCTGAGCATGCATAACAGCTGGAAAGTGGCAGAGAAGTCGCCACCAAACCCAAGGCAAGGAGGGACCGCCAGCAACCCAGTTGGGTTCATCTTTACCTCTGTAATGTCCCATGGGCCTTCAGTACTTGGTGTCCCACATTGAACACACAAAGGGACTTGTATTTCCTGGGGTAGGTGGCTGTATTTCAGGCTGGACCTGTACTGATCCTTGCCCCATGGCTTTGACCACTGCCTGGCCAGGTGGGACTCTCTTGCTATACTCTTGTGGCTTTGGTACTGTCAGGATCTCTTGGATGTGAACTTGCAGGTCCTCTCCAGGGAATTGCTGAGAAGGTACATGCCCAGCTCTTTGAGATCAGAAGGAAGAGTGACAGGTGGGCCCCCTGCCTTGTGGGACAGAGCTTTCCTCCTCAAGATTGTCTTCACCTGTGTTGATCTGGTATTTGTAGGAACTGTTCCACAGGAAGGGGAGCACATGCAGCCAGTCCAAGGACTCTACACAGAAGCAGGCACGTGTTTGTTAGGGTTCTCTGATGTGTGTGTGAGAGATAGGACTTGGCCCCCAGGACTGTGAAGCCTAGTGGGTCATCCCATTGGCTGGTGAGATTGCAGACCAACACAAGGGGAGCCATTTGTTGCGTTTCCAGACCTAGCCTGAAAGCCTGGGAACCAAGTGAGTCACAGGCATAGCTCAAGTGCAATAGCAGGCAAGGGGCCACTGCCCCAGTTCAGAGGCAGGAGAGGAGAGGGGTGGGGAGGTCCTGCCTGTTTGGGCCCTGTGCAGGCAGTTCTTTAGTGGATTGAGTGAGACCCATGCATGGGGCTGAGGGGCAGTCTGCTTTATTCAGTCTACCCATTTAAGTACCCTCACCAAGACATCCAGCATCAGGTGTGATCAAATATCTGGGTACCCCTTACACCATCCAGGTTGATCCACTGAACAAGGTTCTCATTACCCATTGAAGTTGTATTGTGGGAGAGTTTGCAGCAGGTGCCTAGGATGCTGAGGTCAGAGACCCCCACATGTGGGTTGGGTACTACTGGAGAGGTCCACTTTGGCCTTGACACGCCAGAGCCACCATGTGTGTCTAAGCATGAGTCAGAGAGTCAAACCCTAGGGACTCTGCGGTCAGAAGGACCTGTCAGGCCATCCAGTTGCACCCCGCTTGCCTCATCTGCCAGGGAATCTAGGCGCCATGGGTTGGGCAGTTGACTAAGGTCACCCAGCCAGTGAGTGAGGGCCACTCTGGCCCTGAGCTAGTAGTCTTATCACTGTCCAGAAGGCTCAGGTTGTCGCTAAGTCTGTCTCTTGAAGCAGTTCCAGAGTGGGAGGCCAGGCAGAGACCTCGCCAGATTTCAGCAAGTTGCTTCCTCCTGGGCAGCTGCCCTGGGTGTAGGGCACTATGCCTGCAGCAAGCACCTTGGTATCAACCATTGAGCCCATGGCCAGCCCCAGGCGTGCAGGCAGGATTTGACCCATTTGGCAGGAGAGCCTGGCAGGGGGAGGGAAGAGTCATGCCCAAGAGCGGGTCCTAGCTCTGCACCTGCTGCATCTTATGTAAGCAGTGCCTCAGTGCCAGAGTGGTGGCCACCCCTAGACTGCATCCCTGACGGGTAACCTCTTCTTCAGATCCTCTGTTTTCCTCCCAGATTGCCCATGACAGTTCTCATCAGGACATGTGTGTAGCCTTTGGAAAATGAACCTTAAGGCTGGGAGGGGCCTGCAAGATGACTCCCGTGACCCTGATGGGTGTACACCCTGACAGCAGAGGGGAGGCGGGGCTTGCTACAGACCTGAACATGTGCATTTCCTTTTGTACCTGGCAGGATGGAGGGAGCACCACCCCAGGTGGTGGAAAAGCAGTGTAGACAACTTCACAGGCAAGGACATGAGTCTCTGGAGTCAGGCTGGCTCTGGCCATCCTTGGAATGCTGTCACCTGGAAGTCCCACCTCAGAAAGCTGCTGGAGACCAGCTGCACTGCACATGGCCCAAGCCCCGGCACTTGGCAGTGCTTTGAGGTGGTGCCTCGCCAGCCCCAGCCCCAGCCACTCTGCTGCCCTCAGCTGCAGGCATATGTCACTTAGGTGGGAAGGGGTTGTGTGTGTTTTGGGGGCCTGGATGAGAACATGCAGCATTCACCCCCACTGCACCCTTCCCCCACCCAGGGCAGGCACCGCCACCACTGGTTCCATGTGAAAGCCACTCCCATGGTGTGATCCCATTAGAGTGGGTGTCAGCCCTCTCTGGAGCCCAGAACCCACCGTGCCCAGCAGACTGGAAGATTTGCCATCAGTATAGGACTGGCCCCCCAGTATGGGCTCCTCTGCCAGTACTTGGGAGCCCTGCTGCTGCTGGCCGTGTTTACTGAGGCCCCGACCTCTCCCTGCAGCATGGGGAGGTGAGCGATGTCCACCCCAAGGATGCCACTGCCAGTCTATGCCAACCTCTACCCCTTGTAAGTGCCAGGGCTGCTGCGTTAGTGCTCTTCTCAGTTTTTTTTCTGTCCGGAATCCTTGGCATCCTTGGCCCACTTCTGGGAAGGGCGGAGGCCTGAATGGTGTTATCAGTGGCCCATGACCATGCCCTGAGTTTCCTGCTGCCTTCTACTAGGGCTATGGTAAGGAGGCACAGGGCAGTAACCTGATTACGAGTCCTCCTCCAGCTTCCTGCCCTCGGCGTCTGCACCCACGGGTCCTCCAGAACTCAGCCTCATCTCCTTTGGGTGGCCTCCCCATTCCCATCTGCTTGGCAAACCCCAGGCATCAGGCAACATAAACTTGCAAAAGTTGAATTTTGCCTAAAAACCCCTCTGGGTTTTTTCTCTCCCTCCAAAGCTCTGTGTGTGCTTGGGCTGCCTCTGTCGCCTTTTGCCCGGCTTCTCCTGCCTCTTCCTGCCTCTTCCTTGAATACACTCTCCTCTCTTGTGAGTCCAGCAGTTGTTGGTGGTGACACGGCCAGCCTCCTTGGAGCATCCCTGACCAGTTTCCTTGCACACAGTTTGAGGGCCTAGGACTTGCCGCCTCCTCCAGGAAGTCTTTGTAAACCCTTAGGACTGAGTTCACTTTCTGCTTCCACCAAGCTGTCAGTGTCTGTGTGCTTGATGCTCCCTGGAGCTGTGAGCCCCTGCCACTGTCAGAGCCTCTGTTTGTGGATTATCCCTTGTTGGATGGCATCCAAGTCTGAACCTGAAATTTATGCATACCTCGTAGATACCTTCTACACATACCTGGAGGCCTTTTTGCACACTTTTTTTAAATTTATTGCACTTGTATTTTGACCATGACCTGTCAGGTGAGGTCAGGTGTTAGATTTTCTTCTTGTGGCATCATGTCAGCACCCAGAAAGCTTTGGCTCTCACTTGTGCATCTTGGGTCTGAGTAACTTCCTTCCAGTGTCTGGAGCAGCACCTGATGCTGCAAGCCTCCTGTTACTGACGTGGTGCATAGGGAGGTGGTGCCCAGCAGCACCATCTGGGTCCCTAGTCTCCCACCTAGGAACGCTGTAGGTGTTTGAGGAAAAATAAGCAGGTAGGGCTTCCCACCTGGTCAGCCTAGAAACCAACAGCTGTCTCCCAAGTGAGTGGCTCTTTTAAGGAGAGAAGTCCCATTCCCACCCTTCCCGGGGCCTGGAGCAACATTGAGCTCACCCCAGGAAGTCTCCCAGAGGACTTGCATGCAAAAGCAGCAGGTTGAAAGATGCGGAGTGACAGGCTGGGCTGATGGACTCAGTGGTCACTGCGCCCCTGCTGAGGCCTGCATAGCCTTGTTCTCCGTGATGAACGTGCAAGTGCACAGGCAGTGTCTCCCCTCTGCTGCCTCAAGCCAGAGAGGGCTCCTGGGCAGGTGAGAAAGGCTGGCTAGCGCCACAGCCAGGCCTTTTCCTCTCTCCCCCCTGGAGCTGAACATAGGCAAGCAGGCCAGGCAGGTTTGCCGGGAGCACCCGCCCGCCTGCCTGCCCTAGCCACTCTACACAGCTATTGTTCCTGCCCCACGCCCCTGCTTCCGCACAGCTCCCCCTCTGTTGCTTGGGTGTTGCTATGCATGCCTGGAAAAAAGATGGCAAAAGAACTCTAATTAGTCAGTCTCCTGGCTTCTGGACAGCTCCGGAAACGACTAGAATGAGGTGGGGCCCCAGGGGTAGGGGTGAGGGGAGCCTCCTGCTTATGTGAGCGTTGTCTCCAGGCCTGGCTCTGACCTGCCCTGCCCTGCCCTACCCTTCCCTTGCTGGGCCACAAGGGGCACACACAGGAGGCTTGCTAGCCCAGGCTGCCACCCTCAGCCTTGGCCCCTGACTTGCAGCACCTGCCGGGGTGGAGGGGAGGTCAGGGCTGATCGTTGCCTGGAAGCTGGCTGGGCTGCGGCTTGTGTGCAGTGAGCCATGGCTTCTGCCACTCATGCAGCTCATCCCTCAGACCGTGGTAGTGTTGTGCTTTTTGTGTTTATATTCTTATTGTTTTGCTTTTTTATCTAACATTTAATTGAAAGGCAAAGCAACACACAGAGATCTTCCATCCACTGGTTCATTCCCCCAAATGTCCACAATTGTTAGAGCTGGGCCAAACTGAAACTAGGAGCCAGAATCTTCTTTCAGGTCTCCCATGTGGGTGCAGAAACCCAAGTACTTGGGCCATCTTCTGCTGCCTTCCCTGTGCATTAGCAGGGAACTGGGTCAGAAGTGGAGTAGCTGGGACTTGAACCAGTTCTCTGATATGGGATACCAGCATCAACTTAATGTGCTGTGCCACCACACTGGCCCCCTGAATGTGCTTGTTAATACCTGAGGAAGATGCACCTACTTCCTGCAGATTCTTCCCTGCTGCTCTGTCCCCCTCTCTGGCCCTCAGTTTCCCAATCTAGCCAGTGTGATGATTGTAGACACACATGAGCACTCTGCTGCTATGGCTCCACTGTACTATACTGCCTCACCCTGAACATTTGCTTTTCTTCTAACCTTCTTATTAATAAATGTATCATAAATCATGTTACAAGTATATTTAGATGAATGACTACCTGCTATCAAAGTATAGATCTGAGGCTTCCCATAATGTCCACATGTAACAAGGCTGTTAGGGAAAGAGTTACAAATCTGGCTAAAACAAAGGACAGGTGCAGGGACCCTTCCCTAAGTTGTCACAGCTCCTGAGGTTCAGGGTCACAGCTAACTCAGTGCATCAGCAGCTAAAGCAGGAAAAGGAAAAAGGCACTCAGCAGAAGGTGTGGTGCATTGCTGGGAGTGCAGAAACAGAAGAGCCACTTGGGGAGACTGGGTGACAGCTTCCTACAAAACCAGGCATGCTTGTATCAGGATCCAGAAGTCATGCTTCAAGTGGAACGTCTGGCATCCAAAGTCTGAAACGCAAAAAGCTTGGAACAAGTTTTCAGATTAGGGAGGCTGAATATCCATAGGAACATCCCAGAATCCAAAAAAGCATTTCTACCTCAAAGCATTTTAACCAAGGGACCTTCAACCTGTAGCTTGGATTTACCCAGGAGTGTCAGAAACTTATTAGCCATGCACAAATCTGCACATAGGTATTTATAACTGGGAAACAACCAAGATGTTTCTTTCAGTAAGTGAATGGATACATCAACTTCACTATACGCAGACAATTGAGCACTGAAGGGAAAGAGCGAGGGCAGGCATTTGGCACGGCAGTCAAGCCACTGCTTGGGACAGCCACATCCCATGGTAGAGTGCCCGGGTTTGCATCCCATCTCTGCTGTTGATTACAGCACTTCCTGTTGCACACCCTGGGAGGCAGCAGGTAAAAGCTCAAGTACTTGGTGTCTCCTGGTAAAGAGACACGTAGCAAGTTTCTGGCCGTCAGCTTTAGTCTAACCCAGCCATGGCTGTAACAGGCATTTGAGGAGTAAACCAGTAGGTGGAAGAGTCTCTATTCATCTTTCTATCTCTCTGCCATTTAAATAAATTAGTGGTTTTTAAGTTTTTTTTTTTTTTAATTTTAATGGCACAGTTACAAAGAAGAACAGAGAGAGGGGGGACTCTTCCATTTGCTGACTGCATTCCTCAAATGGCCACAGCACCTAGAAATGGCCCAACCACTTGGGTCATCCTCTGATGCTTTCCCAGGCAAATGAGCAGGGAGCTGGATCAGAAGTGGAGTAGCTAGGACTCAAACCAGCAGCTATATGGGATGCTGGCACTGCAGGCAGTGAGTTAACCTGGTATACCACAGCCCCCAAACTGAAACCAGCACCCATACAGAATATCAGGCACTGTAGGTGGTAGCTTAACTTGTTATGTCACAGCCCTGGGCCCTAAATTGATATTTTTTTAAAAATGAACTATCAAAGCATGAAGAGACATAGGAGAAACTAAAGTGCATATGATGAAGAGAAAAGAGTCAACCTGGAAATCTATTCAGTGTCATTCCGCCTATAAGATGTTCAGGAAAGGGCCTGGAACAGTAGCCTAATGGCTGAAGTCCTCACCTTGCATGCACCGGGATCCCATATGGGCATTTATATATATATATATAAATGGGCATTTATATATATATATATATATAAAGAAGCAGTGATTGCAGGTGTTGGGGCAAGGGAGAAAGAGGTGGCTCACAAGGGTTTCAGGGCGGGGTGGCTGCTCCGTGAGACACTGTAAGGGTGGACACATGGCATTCCGTGCATACCCGGAGCTGCTGGTGACCACTGTGACTCCGAATGGTGATGCTGTGTCAAAGTGCAGGCTCATCCATTGTCACAGATGCCTCATCATCGGGGGTGGAGGGGGCTGTGAGGGAAGGGTCCCTCATTCAGCTCATGACCCACTCCTGGCCGCAGTCTGTGGGCAGCGCACCTGCCTGGCCGTCCCAGTGAGTGTGCCCAGGCCTTCCCTGCCTTCTCCGACTCTGAGGAAAAGGCCCCATTCTTCTGTCCTTGCTCCACACGCCGTTCCACTTGAAACCCTTTTGTGCTCCCGAGTTCAGCGGAAATCCCCACCCTGTCAATTTAATGTTTCTGCTTGCTGCCTAAGAGGCATGAAATCACAGCCTGCCACCCTCAAAGTAAAGGGCACTTTCTATAAATGCATAGATAGCAAGGCCCCAGGAACCTGTGACTTAAAACATCTGGTCCCCCAGCTCCTCTATTGGACCATCATGAATCAGCCTGGCTAATAAGGGGGACGGGCCTGGTCATTAGGCCAGAGACAGCGAGGGCTGCCGAGCGGGCCTGGGAGGGTGGCCCTCGGCTTCCCAGGGCTCTGGGCCAGCCTCTCCTGGGAGGGGAGCTGCCGCTTGGACAGGCAGTTTCCCCAGGGAGTGGCAGCTGCTTCCTAAAGCTGCATGGCTCCTCAAGGCCTCCCAGCAGGAAATCATATTTACTTTCATGTGTTTCTGCCTTAATTACATTCTTTCCTCTTCCAAGTATCTTTATTCATTATTTAAAAACAATTTTGAGAAACAACAAGGCCCTCAGCCCTTCCCAGCATGCAGTGGCTGTCTGCAATGCTGCTGCGAGCCTACAGCCCCTATTCCTGTGTCTGGATTTACTGCATTGCTGTCATCAGAGTGTAGCTGTGACAGGGCAGGATGGGTGAGGTCAGATGCAGCAAATTCCCTTTGGGGAGTCGCATTGTTGGGAATGTGTCCTGAAAACCTGCACAAGATGCTTTACCCTGGTCGCATAAACAGTCTCGGTGCTTTGCTTTTCAGCTCTGCATAATTTCATGCACGCTCGGCCGTTGGAGCTACATAATCTTCCAATTTGTCATCTTAATGGCTGCTTAATATTCCATCCAGTTAACATACCATCATTTACTTAACTGTTGACTATTGTCAAGGCCTTAATGAAAATTCCAATTCACCATGTAATACAAGGGGAAGGAGGCTGGGTTGAATGGTTTCCGTTCTCCCTGTGCTGCGCTTGCTTGCACACGTTAGCAGCCTGGCTCAGCTTCAGGAGGGCACAGATGCTCCCGCAACAGTAAATCCTGGGTGAGAGGTGTGGGACGTCACAGCTCATCTGCTTCCTGGGCTGCCTTTTGTCCAGGATCCTCACCTCTTCTGAGCACGGTGCCTTTTCACAGCTGTCAGGGACTTTCCACCGCACACTACAGTTTGGGGTCAAGAGTGGCTTCCGGCTGTCCATCCTACCCATGACCGCCAGGTGTTTGGAACGAGAGCCAGCAGCAGTAGTGCTCCTGCAGACAGGACTCTGGAAAGTGTGCGTGTGTGAACTGCTGCACGGTGCTTGTGAACAGGAAGGTGATTCACCCAGGGCAGGCCCCTGCTAGCTGTCCACCTGTGGTCTACAGCCCGCCCCCCAGATGGCAGCTAATGCTTCCAGGCCAGGGTTGACCCACAGCAACAGCAAGAGCCAGCCCAACAGTTTGGTAGACTTAGGAATTTACACCATTGTGGGCTGGTTTGGGTTTGGGATTTTTTTTAATTTACTTGGAAGGCAGAGTTACTGAGAGGGAGAGAAACACAGAGACAGAGGTCATTGCCAAGGTGTCCACAATGGCCAAGACTGGGCCAGGCTGGAGCCAAGAACCAGGAGCTTCTTCTGGGTCTCTCATATGGATGGCAGAGGCCCAAACACTTGGAGCATCCCCTGCTGCTTTCCCAGGCCTTCAGCAGCAAGCTGGATCAGAAGTGGAACATCCAGGACTCAAATGAATGTTCATTTGGGATGGCAACACACAGGTGGCAGCTTAACATACCTGCACCACAGCACTGGGTCCCTACAGCCTTTCCATGGCACTTACCAGTTGGTCTTCACCTTAGTGTAGCAAACTTCTACCTTGTGGCCCTTTCTTCTCATCGCCTCTCCCTCCCTCTGTGCCAACCATCCCAGGTGTCTCACACAACCCAGTAGAAGTCATGCTTTGCCAATGTTTGAAACACCTTCTCACAGATATTTCATTTTAGGATTTCTGAGAAACTGGTAGCAAAGTTTTTCTCTCTACACTCCATCTAGAGAGAAAAAATTATTCTTTGCCAAAGAAAAGATCTGGCCCCACCCCCAGGCCCACTGTGAGGGGCTTTTCATCAGGAGAGAGAAAGCCGCAGGCCCCTCCGAGCAGGCCCCACCAAGTGGTTTTTATTCTCATTCATTCTTTGCCTGTGCAGCACCTCTATTGTTTCACCAAGGCTGGGCTTCTTGTGCGCCCCACAAGCTGGCCTTGGAGCACAAAGCCTGAAAGCAGCGCCTGCTCTGCCTTGGAGGGGCTGTGTCCTTCCTTCCTAGCTTGTGTGAGCTGCTCCTCAAGGTGCGTGTGGGTTTCTGCCTGGTCCTTATGCCTTCAAGATTCCTAGCTGAGGAAGGAGATGGGCCCACCCTTCCTCCCCCACCACCTTCTCAGATTACTGGGTGTGCTGGCATGGATGGGCAGCAAATACCCGTGTGGCAGGATGCTCCCCAGCCTTGGGAAGGATGCCGTACCACACATGGTGCTCCAACATGCCAGAGACTAGGGTGCATCATGCTAAGTGGAACGAGCCTGTAGCAGCTGCACAAACACCAGATTGCAGCTGTTAGAGGCACCCAGGTCGGTCAGAGTGGGAAAGCACAGGCCAGCGTGCAGGGTGCCTGGCACCAGGAAGCTCAGTGTTCTGTGATGCAGGGTTTCCGCTTGGAAGATAACCAAGTGCAAAAGGCAGAGAGTAGCTGTGGTTGTGCAACTTTGTAGATGTATCCAGGCCACTAAATTATGCCCTCCAACAGAGCCAAAACAGTGAATGTGGTTAGGAGTGTTTTGCTGCTCTGAAACCTCAAGGAGGCAGCCAGCGTGTTCTTCTCATTGGTACTGCCTTGGCTTGCCTGGCCCTCCTGCAGGGCATGCAGCACCCCCTCTTGTCAGCTCCCTGGCCGTCTTTTCCTGCGACCTGGCCCCAGGGCCCTTGACCTACCAAGTGTGCTGGTGGCTAGGGTCCCTGTGGACTCCCTGTGAGTAACCTGAACAGCCCACCTTCCCCGTGTCTCCAACATGGAGCCCCTGCACACAGGTATGTCCACAACCCACAGCGAATCACAACTCACCCTCTACCCAGGAAGCCCCTGATGGCACATCCTAGTTTCTCTATTTCCAGCACTGTTACCATTCACATCCCTTTTTAAGCAGCAGCCAATACAGATATCCCGTCTAGGGCCTGGTCCAGCTGGGCGATCATCCTCCAGTCCACCTAAGCCCGGCCTTGGCATCCTCTCTGGACTACAGGAGCCCCTTCCTCTCTCAGAAGTTCCCGAATGTGTGGGTCCAGCTAGATGACAGGCTGGTTAGGGCGGGCTCTAGGGCAGATTGAAAGGCAGGGGAAGATTGCTCGGGCTTCACAGGGGAGAAAGGCGCCATCTGGGATCCTTCTAGTCAGACCCTTTGCTTGTTGGTGCTTTGAAGTGTGTGAGAGAGAATTGAGAATCAGTTGGCCCTGTTTGCTGGTTGTACAGCTTGTACAGCTGGGGACTGGGAGGTAGTAAGAACACACCTGTGACTTCATATTCATGTCTGGGCACTGCCCTGTAAAACTTAGGTTAGGGACCAGCATCACAATGGATGGAGGTGCTACTTGAAATGCCAGCATCCTGTAAAGGAGTGCCAGTTAAAGTCCTGCCCAGCTACTTGGCTTACTCTCCAGGTCCCTAGAAGGCAACAGGTGACAACTCGAATATTTGAGTCACTGACACCCATGTGGGAGACCCAGATAGAGTTCCAGGCTGCATGCAGGCTTGGGCCTGGCCCAGCCGCAGATACTTGGGGCGTTTGGGGAAGCAAACCAGCAGGTAGAAACTTGCTTTCAGTTTATGTAAGTGAACATTTAAAGAGAGAGAAATTGAAATGACTGATCTCAGTGGGTACATGTGTGCAGAGCCCAGAGCCTGTACTGTTTGTGTACAAGCTTTGCCCGGCAGAGCAGGATGCTGCCCTTGCCTCGCTGGCCAGCGTCTCTGAGCTCACGGGCAGGCGTGCCCTGGTGGGGATCCCCGGGGAGGAAGCGCGTGCTACACACCCAATGGCATCTCTGCTTCCTTCCTTGTCGGCCCGCAGAATTCCAGCGGCAGGAAAGCGTCCGCTCCCAGCACAGAGGCATACAACTGTACGACACCCCTTATGAGCCCGAAGGCCAGAGTGTTGACTCGGACTCAGAGAGCACCGTCAGTCCCCGGCTGCGCGAGAGCAAGCTGCCCCAGGATGATGACAGGCCCGCCGACGAGTATGACCAGCCTTGGGAGTGGAACCGGGTCACCCTCCCAGCCCTGGCAGGTAGGGAGCCCTTGTGCTGCTCAGCGTGCTCCATGGGTAAAGGGAGCGTACATGGGCAACAGTCGCCCCCTGCCCTGCAACAGACCCTGGGGGCTTTGACCAACCAGCCATTTTGGCTGGGATCCCCTCAAAGATGACATAGGTCTCAGAGGGTGCCAGGCCATGGAGAGGCTCCAGGTTTCTGCCCTGCAGGATCTCAAGTCCCTTCTGCAAGGCCCAACTGCTGTCATCCTTCTTCACTCTCTTGGTCCTACAGAGGATAACATCCTCACTCTGCCACATCCAGAGTTCAGACTAAGCTTTCTAAGAAACTAAGAGAAACCCCAGTCTACACTGCAGCTCCTACTGAGCTGGAGGGAGGCCGGACAGTCCCATCCTGGGCCAGCTTGGCTCAGGCAACCCAGCCCAGCTTACAGGATGTGGTCCCTGGCTCCGCCTCTCCAGCAGGAGCCAGCAGCATTGGCATGCTGCCCTTAAGAGGTTGAGCCTGGCCCTCCTCCTAGCCAAGAACTCTCCAAGAGGCTTTCTGGAAGCTGGGTGTCCATCATTCTGCCACAGCCCCTCTCATGCAGCCCTTCTGGCTCTGTGGCCTGGCCACAGGGGTCCCACATAGTTCACCTGTGCTCACACACCGCAGACCTGATCTCCTCTTTCACATCTTTGCACAGACTATGGTCTGAGAGTCAGACAAGGTGGGGTGTGTGATCCTGAAAGATAAGGTTCAGCCCAAGTGTCTACCGGGAGAGGTAGCTTTGCTGGGTGTCTGTCTATCCATGCGCAGCCATTGAACGGGGTGGCCTAGGAAAGTGTTCACTATTAATGCTGGGAGACAGCAAGCCACATGCAAACATGTGTTTGTTCACTTGAGATTTGGGGCCTGAGAGAAGTCAGCAACCAATTAATTCTCACCACGCTGAAGCTCCCATAAAGTACACTTGGACTTGAATCTGCCCTTTGTTCATAGACAGCTAGACCCATCTGCTCTTTCCAGCACCCAGCAGTGAACCCTGGTTCAGTCCTGGGCCCCTACATTATCAGCTGAGCTGTCCTGCCTCAGACATGTCACTGAACACAGCATGCCCCATGCAAAGCCCACATTCCTGTCCCATGAAACAGCCTCTCTGCCTCCCGCCACCCGGGACAATTCCGCACCTGCTATCAGAGCCAGCTGAAACGTAGCCATCACACTACAGCCTCGATGGCTTTCTCACCTACCCCTGTCCGCTGCCCCATCAGGTTTGCCACACACATCACTGGCGGAACATTTCTTGCACCACATCAAGATTAGTTCTGTAGGTGTTGCTATCACCTGTCAGGCCGCGGGCTCCCCAGGGACACTGCACCTCATCACCTCACCACATCCTTAGCACCTGGTGGAGAGCCATAATCAAGGTCTCACCCCACCCCCTCCCCACAGTGGCTTGAGATTCTGGCTCGGGCATGGTACCGGACTCCACGCACCCCTGGCTGATGGATAAGAAGCCGATTCCCTCCAGGCCTGGGAAGAGCTGTTTGCTGAAGGGGCTGACTGGCTCCTACAAACACTGAGGGCCAAAGGCTGTGCCGTGAGAGCAGCAGGTGTGGGTGCTTACCCAGGCATGAACCGGCCAGCTGTGGATCACATGAGGGCTCCTGGTACCCTGGGGTGCTCTTAGCTCGTGTCTGTTTTGCTGTTCAAAGTGTGGAAACTGCACCAGCAGCATCCACTCCCCTTAAGAGCTGGGGACAAGAGCAAGGCTTCAGGCCCCTATACCTGTGTAGAGTTAGTCTGGGTTGCTATCTTTTTTATTTATTTTTAAGAGTGACACACAGAATCCTTACACCAAGATAACCCCTAAGGGTGAAAAGGAACCCAAGCAGCTGGGAATAAAATTGGCCTTCTGATAAGGGATGCCAGTGTCACAAGCAGTGGCCTACCTCAGCACACTTAACATGTTTTAGCAACATGCCCAGGTAGGGGCTGGGGGTAGGGGTTGTGTGTGTGTGTGCACCTACCCTCGAGGACCACATCTTTCCAAAACTTCTCAGGCCAGAACTGCCCCCTTCTGCCCAGTAGAACCTAAGACTAATTTCTGAGCCCACAAGTGGGCACTGCCGCCCTGGTTCTGCATCCATGGTTACTGGTCCCCTGTGTCATGAATCAGCCATCCTGGGCTGTTGAGAGAAGACAGATGTAGGCTCCTGTCCCTGTCTATGTCCCTTCACTTCACACCTGCTGCTTCTGGCTCCACTTTGCCCACCATGCTGGAGGGATGCCATGCTCACACTGGCCACTAGTCATAGCCATTTCCTCCCCCAGCATGATAGAGCACAGCATAGGCAGGTAGGATGCATCTTCACAAGTTCCCACCCCCTTAATAGCAGAAGAGCGGGAGAGGTTGAAAGGCCTCCTGGGCAGATACAGTAAGGATGGCTGGCAGCAGCTCGCTGGGCTTGCAAAAGTGTCTTGCTGACCCTGTGTGTTCACCCAGCAGTGCAGTTACTCAGGAATGTAGGCCAGTGTTCCCACCTGCATCAGTGGTGTGTGTGTACACACATACATGGATACTCCTGCTTGAACAAGTCGCCTGTATGGTTAAGGAGGGCCTGGTTGGGCCCTGACCTTACTGCAGCAGCTGTACCTATTAGAAATGCCTCTCAATCCCTCTCAACTTCTAGGACTGGGCAGCCTGGGGTATGGGATCCATTGGGTGAATTTACCTGGGCAAAATCATCCCCTTCTGTGCTTAGCCCTTGTATTCTCTGATTCAGTGTATTTAGCCTGGGTGAGGGATCCTAAGGAATGTGTTCACAATTCCCAAGTGCAGAGCTTGTGAGAGGGCCCATGGGCCAGGTCAGGCTTGCCAGCCCAGGTACATGGACAGCATTTCCGAGAGACTTAACAGTGTGTCATGAGCTGCCCACTCCTCAAGGGTTTGCAAGCAGAAGCTCTGGCAAGGCAAGGTTGGCAACAGGAGGCTGGCCTGCCGCCAGCTACAGGAGTACAGCCAGGCTTCACCTGCACTGCCACAGTGCCCTCCTTCTTTGCCACTTGTCTTGCATCTGGGGAGGGAGCCCATGGGCTCTCTGCTTCAGGATGCAGCCCAGCACATGCACAGGTAGTGTTGATGCCCATTCTGTCCACTGCCTTAGACTTCTCACCCTCCAGTCATGAGTAAAACAGCCATCCTGAGGTATGCAGTGTCTTTGTTCCTTGGGACAGCCCTCCACTTCTCCCAGAGGTTGTAGACTGCTGGGTGAGACATCCCATGTGTTCTTCCAGGGACCCTGGGTGTTTCACACTCATTTATCCTGCAAGAGGTTGGTGTGGCCTCAGCTAAAGCCCTGTGACTTGTCAGAGCCTAGTCCCTGCCCCCTAAGGACACACAGCCGGTTAGACCATTCCCCACAGGCTCTGTCCACCAAGCTGCCAGTCCACCACCCCTCTCCCCACCCTCCCACCACAACCTGCCAGGGACAGCTGCCTTCCAGAGCTGGCTGGGCCCCACTGTGGCCTGCTGTGAGTCACCCTGTGCAAGTCTGCATGGCCACATATTATAAGGCCACAGGTAAATCCAGAAATGGCCTTCTTCCCCTCGATGTGTAGCCAAAGGATGCCACCTGTCTGGAAGTGAGTCTGTTGGAAAAGTGGGTCTTCCTGACTCCATGGCTTGGTGGTGCCTCTGGTGAGGGGAGCAGGTGGATCCTGCACACAAGGAGAGGCCACAGGCTGGGCGGGCAAGCTGGAGAAGCAGGGCCTAGTGGTAGGAGCAGGGTCTGCACCTGACCTGGGAGCCCCAATTCCCTCACCAGGAAAGTAAGGAAGGGTATCCCCACTGCAAGACAGCACATCAGGGGAGCAGGGTGGCGTAGCCAGTGCTTGCCATGTGCCTGCTGTGTGTACATTGCCCATTCCTCCTGGATCTTACTTCCTTCTCTTAGTTTCTTACTTTGGAAACTAAGGCCCAAAGACAAGAAATAACCAGGCCCTAATCCCATTGGATGTGTACCTCTCCCCTAACCCCTCGCCCCATGCCAGCCTGGATTGAATCCATGACCATGGATTGAATCCAGATGCATCCATGACCATCACTGAAGCCTGCCAGCAGCCTCCTGTGCCTTCTGTATCCTGCAGCCTCAGCTGGTGCAGGGCCTCTGGAGGGGCTGCAACTGAGGATGCTCTGAACAGGTGCCAGGGGTCACAGGAGTTGTGCTGCTGGTTGCTCATGTTCTGCCACCACTCAAAACAAGGAGGTACCCCACACAGCAGAGTCCCACTTGCACCTGACCTCCTGGGGAAAATGAGGCAGGCACAGGTGTGCCAGGGGGCTGCTGAAAACTCCATGGCAGAGCCAGCGAGGCCAGGCACAGGGGATGGAGCCACGTTTTCCTTTTAACCCAGCAAGTAGAGCTAAGGGTGTGCTAATCTGCGGTTGAGTCTGGGATGCAGGTAATCCGGGTGTGTGATGGAGGAGCCATTTGGATGGGGAGGAGAGGGGTGCGTGTGGCACCCCAGATAGAGATCCTCGGGAAACAAAATCTTCTCATGTGTGACTCACTGTCTGAAGGTGTATCTCCAACGAAATTACTTTTTAGGCACCGTCCTGGGCTCAGCCTGAGACAGGTCTGCCTGCTGCCATAGGTAGAAGACAGACATGACTCAAACTAGTTCTTTGGCACAACATGCTTATTTGGGGTCCTTGTCTTTCTCCCCGCCCTCCACCCTACTGCTTGGTGGGTTCCTCACCTGGAAGGCATCAGACCATGCATCTTTCACATAGATCGCAGCTTCGGGACCTCAGATGGGCTGTGTAGTCCCCCCAACCTTTAGTTTTCCCAGCTGTAGAATGGGCTTAGGCACAGCTGTGTACCATCTGGGGACTCCGTGACAATCCAGTGAGAAGATCGGGCAGAAAGTCATTGCAAGTCCCTGGAGGGTGTCGCGTTTGTCAGATCAGACTTCTTATAGTGTGCAGGGGAGGCTTGCTGTATTAAATAAAGCGTAGCTTCATATAGAAGCCATATTCATGAACCGACTCTAAAGCAGCCACCGAGGGCCCATTCACTAAGCTCATTCTGGCAGTGAGTGGAAAACAGCCCCTAGTCCTGTAGGAAACCCTAGGAATGTATCCCACCAGCAGTTAGCACCCCAAGTCTCCAGAGGCTTCTGTTCTTCTTCAGTCCCTCACAAGGATGAGGCCCCTGGGCGTGGGGAGCCCCTCCCCATTCCAGGGGTGACACATGTACATTGGTTGGTTTACCTGGAACAGGTAATCTCAAGCTTGAGTCACCCAGAGGAAGAGTTGAAGCCACTGTGTGGCCCCACCCTGAGTCCTTGATTCAGAAGGCCCAAGAACCTGCATTTTCAGCAGATGGCTATGGGGACCTGGGACCCCACTGTGAGAGCCAGAGTGGATAGAGTACATGCTGGCGGCTAGGTGAAGGGTCAGAACGGAGTTAGGGGGGCGTGTCGCCTACTCCAAGAAGTCTCCTAGGCTCACCCTGGTTAAAACCAGGTCCCCTCCTCTGGGTTCCCACCACAGCCTGAACCAGTGTCACCAGCCAGATCTGCACTTGTCACTTTTGGTGTGAGCAGGGCTAGCAGCTGTGCCATTCACCCCTTTTGAACCCCTTCTGGATTTCAGCCGGTGAGGCTGCAAGGGCAGAGATAGGGAAAGTGAGGTGTCAGCTGTGTCTGTTCCCTAAGCAGTCCTCAGTCACCTTGGAACCAACGCAATTAGAGACCTGAATTTAGAAAACCCTAAAGTTGACGGGGGCAGAGAAAGATTGGACACTGTGGCCCCGGGGGTGTCCTTGGGTGCTGTTTCAGTTACGCTTACATAGAGACTGCCAATAGAACCCTTCGTCTTGGGTGGGAATGGGGTAGCTGAGGCAGAAACAGAGCCACCTGCTCCCTGCTGTACGCTCCCAGTGTACATGCACGGAGGCTACACGTGGGGCACTGCCCTGTGCTTGCTGTGCCCACAGCACCCCGTGACTCAGCCCCGCCTGCCCAGGTAAACACGCCTGGACTCGGATTCTGTGGACTGCGGGGGAGGGGAGACCTTCGACCTGGCCACAGCACCTGCTGCACCCACCAATGCCATCTCCGCCCAGCTGGCTCCCGGGATGGTTCCTGCCCTCTGCATAGCCACCCAGAATGCCCTGGGCCCCGGAAGGAAATGAACAATCGCCGCTTGGGAGGCGGGAGCTTTGTGCTCTGTAATGAGTAACAGTTGTAATTAATGTTTAACACGTGTGAACAGCAGGTCTGACGAGGAAAGGGGGTGGGTTTCAGCAGGAGATCTGGATCGCCGGCTTCCTGTGGCTAATGTGTTACCGGAGACAGGTTTTTCCAGTAGGCTTTCTGTTTGAGACTCGCCCGAATTCACTGGGTGACCCACAAGGAAGACATCAGCGTCGCCTGCTAGCTGCACTGGACGGGCCTTTTTCGTCCCATGGTTGGAGGAAGAGGCTGAGGGGTGTGGTGGGGGCTCAGAGTTCTTCATGTGGATCTGAGAGGTCCCAGATAGCTGTCGTGGTCCCTACCTGGGTCCCACCTAGCTCAGTGTCCCCTGCAATGGAGCACTTAGTTGCACTGGGGCAGGGGGTTAGGAGTTGGATTATGAAAGAAATCGAACCTCAGGAATGCAGGAAGGCTTCAGGAAATGGGTAGGGGGCGAGGCTGCTGTCCCAGAGGGAGTGTGCGTAGTTCCTGCATGCCACGCACTGTCCCCCAGCTGGGAGGCCTGCAGGCGAGGGCTCTGGGTACTGTGGTCAACCTGTCTGAACGCCCAGGTGGAACGGCAAGGGTTCCTGCCTATGTGAGGATCAGCTGCAATCAGGAGGCCACGCCAGGCGGTGGCTGAGCTGTGGTGGCAGTCCAGGCATGTCAGGTAGCCTCTCAGAGCTGTGTGTACAGCTGGCGCCCAGCTTGTATCCTCCTAGCCCCCCTCGTAGCTGTGTGCAGCAGGCAGTGACAAAAACACACAGCTGGCCTGAGACTGTGAACCACACAGCTGGGGCAACTCGTCTCTGCATGGCCCCATGCAAGTCCTAGACTTGTCCATGATGGAGAAGTCACTTTCTCAGGGACTGGGGTTCCAATATCAGCATGGGGGTGCCTGCTGGTGGGCCACCCGCCTCAGTCTTGAGCAGGTCCCAAGTACATTAGAGAGGTGGGCTTGACCCCTAACTCAGGGAAGGGACTAAAGGAGGGATTGGGCCAGGTGAGCTGGTTATAAAGGCCTGTTCAGTTAGTTGCCTTTGCTTCTGCATCTATAAAGTGGTGTGGTGCCTGGCAGTAAGAGTTGAGGACATAGTGAATGCTCAGTGGGGGCTTCTGGCATCACTGTCTTCACCACAGCTGTCTCAAGAACATGGTGCTCCGTGGACAGAATTTGTGCCGAACTTGCTATGGCCTGTAGGATTTGAGAGAGTTGGGTCATGTCCAGGTTCAAGTGGAGCTGTTGACGAGGCAAGGGGTGGAAGGGGGAGTGTGACATCAGTTTTGCAGGCCTCTCTTTCTCACCTGCAACACAAGTTATGACAGGACAGTGGCTTCCTCTACCCATGGCCTGTGCCTTGGATTGCCTGTGGCCAGGTGCCCAGCTCTGGCTGTCCACGTGTCCCATGGGAGGGGATCACAGATCAGAAGCCAGAGCCACACCTCAACCAGGCCTGCCTCCCCAGCCCAGTGGCGCTCCTGGGACCCAGGTGGCGGTGACAAAGAGGGCCTGTGTTCTCTGCTTCTCCTATACTGGGTGGCCATGCAGTGCCCCAGGGCCTGCCCATGGTTGTGAGGTGAACACAGAGGCCCCTTGTTGGTGATCCTACAAGCACAAGCTGAACATTTGCTGGGGCACACGCTATCTTACAACCTGCCTGGAAGGAGAGCCAGGCTCCAGGGCCTCCATTTCTCCATCCACAAAATGGGTCTTCAAGGAGACCCTTTCAAGACATTCAAGGAAAACAAAGCTATGTTTTATGGGGTTATTCTGCTACACAAGGATTTGGTGTGCGTGCGTAGGTTTTTCAGGATGTTTACTTCCCAGGAGTTTGTCGGTGAGGATCAGTTGTGATTGGAAAGTGAGCAGCAGGAACTTGTGGTGCAGATGGAGTTTGTCATCAGCAGGTGTCTGCGTTGTTGTGAATGTTTCTGGCAATTTGCTGGACCTCGGGTTAAGTCATCCATTGCCTCCTCCCCAACCAGTAATACATGGTCTTGCTCCTTGTCTGCTCATAGGGACACAGCTGTAGCACAGAAGGCACACGGGGAGTCCCAGCTTAGGGCTTGCATAGCTCAGGGGCCCATGCCCGGGGCCAGCTCCTGGACCTGGTGAGTCGAGAGTGATAGACATCCAGGAGTGAATACCAGGCCCTCCTCTCAGTGTATGGTTAGCAAATGCAGCCCATGTTCCCTTCCAACTTCTCTTTTGCTCCCTTTCAAACAAAATGAATGAATGAATGAATGAATGAATTTTTGGAGGAACAGGTACCCCCTGAGTCTTCTACAGTGCCCGTCGATGCATAGGAAGCACTAAATAAAGTTTAGGCCATTTTTCCAAACTGTTAGTGCTCCTGTGGCCTTTCTGATTGATGAGTGGAGACTCTGAGGTCTCTCGGAGCTTCCGGCTCACTGGGGTATTGTGGTGGGAAGAAGGTGGCATCTAATACCTGGAAGGAGGGTTTGTAAGCTCACCTGTGACCATGGGCACTGATGGAGGTGCCTTGGAATTGACCTCCAGTCGTTGACGGGGATCACACTTCGAGATTGATGGAGGTCAGGTCTGCCAATTCCAGATGGTGGGTTCCAAAAGCCTGGAAGGGAAGCCAGAACAAGGGGAAGGTCTGAAGGGGTGTCAAAACATTCCAGAAGGTGTCTAGACCGAGATGGAGGGCTAGCCGAGCCCTGGAGTGTGTGAGCCAGGCCAGCCCCAGGTGCAGTGAGAGGGCCTCCCAGCACCTCATCTTCCCAGCTCCAACCCTTGCTTCTTCGCCCCTGCAGGGATCCCAACTTCCATTTTTAATTGCCTATAGGTGGGATTAATTAGGCTTCCTCATTTTAACAGCTCACGTGGCGGCGGGCGGGGGGGTGCACATTCTCTGTCTAAATGCTGATATTCTTCGGGGGAATTGTGTCTTTATCTTTGGCAGAGAAAAAAATCACTAAAGTAAAAGAAATTGCCACTTTAAATTGCAGATTAAAGAGAAACTTAATTAGAAGGAATGAAAGCAGTTGTGTTTGAAGCTTTTGTTCTTAATTTTTTTCTTTTGCTGCACCCGGGAGTTTGCATATTTGTATTTTAGGTGAAATGATTTTCCTAATTAAGCCTGTCAGTCATCACCACCTGTTCTCTCTAAACTATATGGCTGTATTATTAAGCTTGCCAGCGAATGTATAAATTAATTCAGTGGGGAATTGTGGTGTTGACTAGGACATTCGGAGGTTTTATCCAATTTACCGTATATGAAAACTGATATTTTTCTCTCCGATAAAGCAAAACAGCAGCTCATTAAGTCTCCTCTTGTCGTCTTCCCTTGAGTACCTGTTTATGTAAGCAGGTGTGTTGCTAGGCGTGGACACTGGGAGCAGAGGTGGCACAGCCCCCTGCCCTCAACTCACGGGCACCCTGCAAGAAGACTGACTGAGAAAACTGACCAAGTGGGTCTTGGGGGTGAGGTCAGGGACAGCATCCTGGGAAAGGTGACCCCCAGACAGTTAAGTGGAATCAGGTGAAGAGGTTGGGGACCGCTTCCTGATTGTTCCACGTGCACACCTCTGCCATCCCACCACAGAAATTCCTGCCCTGATCTTAATTGGTGCCATCCCAGTGTGCCTGCTGTGGATATGACTCACACCCCAGCCCCAGCCCTGCTCCCTGGGACAGCCAAGAGGCCTTCGCTGTCTGTATGTGGCTGGCTGCAGATAAGAGCCAGACAAGAAAGCCCGAGCCCTCAGCAAGTCCTCACCCCACCAGCTCCCCGACCTGGCATCCAGGGCTGTGGGCAGTTCTAGGCCAGCACCGGGCCTTCGTTCAACTTCAGAAAGTTTGAGAGTCTTCCTACCCCTCCATGCAGTGCCCAGGCCTCAGGGCCGTCCCCACTCCTGCGCTCATGCTCCATCTGGGACCCTGCACAGGTCCTGCTGTCTCTCCCTTATATCCCCCAGCACCTGCTCTCATCATCCATTAAAGCCCATTAAAAACACTTTTTTTTAAGGAGCTATTTTAGGCTCACAACAAAATTGAATGGAAAAGACCAGAGAGCTGACACATACCCCTGCCCTTCCTGTCTTTACCATGCAGCAGTCCTGTCACAAAGTATGAAGCAAATATCCCATTAAAAAAGTAAAACTCAGACCCGGGTTATGGTCCAGCAGATTAAGTAAGTCGGCCTGCCCAGGCATCCCGTGTGAATGCCCATTCAAATCCTGGCTGCTTTACGTCCAATCTAGCTCCCTGCTCATGGCACCCAGGAAAGCAACAGAAGATGGCCTAAATTCTTGGGCCCCTGTCACTCACAGGGAAGATCCGAATGAAGTTCCTGGCTCCTGGCTTCAGCCTGGCATAGCCCCAGCCTTGGCAGCCACTTGAGGAGTGAGCCAGCAGATCAACGATCTCAGTCTCTGTCCCTATCTCTCTGTCACTCTGACTTTCTAAGAAATAAGTCAATCTGACTTTCCCCATCAGAATGTCTCAGCAGCTCCCGCCTTTGGCACCATGTCTTCCTCCTTCCTCTCCATCTACTGAACCATGTTTCTGCTGCACTCAAAGCAAAAGCTTACCCCAGGGCCTTGGAGCTTGGTCTCTCCTCTGCAAATGTCTTTCCCATGGATGTATCTCCTCCCCCAGCTGTTTATACAGAGGCCTCCTTGCAGAGGCCTGCCCTGCTGTCCCCTGCCATCTCCCTCACTCATCACCAGCTGCTGAGAAGCTCACGTCCAGTGCCTTTATCTCCTCACCAGGACCAAGAGCTCTGTTTTGTTCCTGACCTTGAACCATGGCCGGTGCCAGTGTATGCACATTGTAGAAGGTCATAGGTAACATCTACAGGACTGCAGGACAAACAGGCTGGCCACATGTTCTACACAGTCCCCAGGGGCCGGAGATGGCCCTTGCTGCTATCCACTGTGACATTGCTACAGAGGAGTGTCTGTAAGGGTCGGGAGTACGTAGAAGTGTCCGAGGGAGGTGGTTGTTGGTGGATGAGTCTAGAACAGGTTTCATGCCTGTTTCTGGGTCCCAGCAGACAGCACTGCACCACTGTCCACAAGCAAGGGTTGAGTGCTGTCAACCTGGGGTTGCAAATCCGGGCTAGCGAGGAAACTTCTGCCTATATGTGTGGCTCAGCCAAGGATGTGTCTTGTGGACCTACAGCCAGATGTTTTGCCAGCCATGCCTGGTTGACCCAGTGTCCCATGCATGCCAGGCACCTGTTCTTGTCACACCTCACAAAGTGGTGACATGGGAGATGGGGCCTCAGAAAGATTCACTTGCTTAGCCAAGTCCATACTGGTCCCTGGCAGGTTACAGAAAGGGGTTCAGGACCCTTGGGACCTTCCATGGAGCCTTCTGGGTTCCCCGTGTTTGCACGGAGCTGATGTGATGGTAATAAAAGTGGATAGTTGTCTTTAAGGTTTATTGATTTACCTGAAAGGCAGATCACAAAAAGTAAGATACACAGATCTTCCACCTGCTAGTTCACTCCTCAAATGGTCAGTATAGCCAGGGCTGGGCGGAACTAAAGCCAAGAGCCAGGAACTCCATCCAGGTCTCCCATGTGGAGGGTAGGGGGTCAAGTACCTGGGCTGTCTTCCCCTCCATTCTGAAGTGCATTAACAGGGAACTGGATCAGGAACAGAGCAGCCGGGTCTTGAACCAACAGGCTAATATGGATGCCATCCTGGTAAACAGCAGCTTAATCCACTGCGGGACAGTGCTGGCCCCAGAAGTAAATATTTGAAGTTTATGAAATATTCACTGACTCCCCACAAGACAGTCTGTGTGCAGTGGCTGATTTAAATCCTCAAGGAGTAGGAACCCTCAATACCCCTGTGCTTCAGAGGAATCAGGCCCACAGACAGCCTGCAAGGTAGACCAGCTATTCCCCAGGACTTTGACCAGCGGATCCTGTTTTACCTTTATAGGGTTATCTGTAGGGTCTTAGCTTCACCCAGTTGTTGGCTGAGTCCAGGACGGGCTGCCTGTGTACCCCGAGGCCCACACAGGGTAGTCTGAATAAAGAGGAACAGAGTTGGGGACTGCAAAAGGACCCCTGAGCAGAGCTCCCACAGCAGCAAGGAGCTAGATGGACCAGTGTGGCCCTCGCCAGGGACAGGAGGGGAGGAGCTCCTTGGAGGCAGGTTGCTGGCCCAGAGGGAGAGCCTTGACCCCTCACTGGAGACCCTCGCAGACCCTCAAACCTGCTGTGGGGCTCAGCAGCACGTGTGTTGTGTCCTCAAAAACTAGAGTCCCATCAGCCCTGTTTGCCACTGCTCCCCATTCCCCCAACCCTTAGACCAAGCTGCCAGTCACCATGCACTCTCTTTGTGCCCTGCAGCCCAGTTCAACGGCAACGAGAAGCGGCAGTCATCCCCTTCACCTTCCCGGGACCGGCGACGTCAGCTTCGTGCCCCTGGAGGAGGCTTCAAGCCCATCAAACATGGCAGCCCTGAGTTCTGCGGGATCCTGGGCGAGAGAGTAGACCCCACCGTCCCACTCGAGAAGCAAATGTAAGTGTGGGAGTGGTGCCATCAAGCATGATGGGATGGAGGGGTCCTGGCAGGACTTCAGGGGTCCCCTTGTGTACCCTCTGTTCCCTTGATCAAGTATACCTTGAGGCTCATGGAAGGTCAAGGCCACCCACAAGTCAGCAACATGCCTGACCTCCTGCGTGCCCCTTCTGGCAGCCAGGCCATGTCTTGGCCCACCTGTGACCTCTGAGGGCCTGATTTCTTTTCTGGCTTGCAGCTCTGTTTCTACACCCAGGCTGCTGGGTACCAGCTGAACGAATCCTCTCCTCTCTTCATCTCCTTCCCTAGAGGTTTCCCACCTGTGTTCATTGGCCTGTCCCTGAATTTTCCAGCCCTCTCCCTCCTAACCATCCCCAGCACTGCCCTGGGCCAGGCACATCGCTGCGTTGCCCTTTAACCACAGTCATCATCTCCTTGCTCTAAGACTCCCTCTCACCTGCAGGGAGGAGTTCCATTTCTCTAACCTGCCATCTGCCCTGGGAATTGCCCCCAAACTCTACTTTTTGGCTTCCACCCCTAGCTGGTATCCCTTACCTTCCCTCCCTGCCTTACTTGGCCTGAAGGTTGTACTTACTGGGATCACGCCCACTTCACACTTGCCACTGTCTGACATGGCTGCTAGGTCAGCCTGCTGACTACCCCCACCCCCACTCTGCATCAGCTCTGGGAGATCAAGGGAGTAGCAAGTGATGAGTAAATACTGGGCAAGTTAATGGACCTCTGCTGGGACCATGGTGACAGTGGAGTCGTGCTAATCCCCAGCTGTGCCCTGACCCAGTGGCTCCAGGAAATCCAGCTACGTCCCCTACATGCTCCGGCCCGGAATATCTCCTCCATCCAGGCAGAGCCTAGCAGCCAAGCCCAGCAGCAGCTGTCATGGACATCCCCTGGGGCCAGCGGCGCCCAGCCTGCCCAGATCCCCAGCACCTTGACCCAGTGCCCTCCGCCCCTTGTCTCTTTGCATCCTCGACCCCAGGTTCCCCGACTTTTGTCTGCCTGTGAAGTCTCAGGGGAAGGAAGCAGCAGCTTAGCTTGTTTACCCCAGGGATTACCTTTAATAAGTACCCAGAGGCCCGAGGGGCTGTGCCCTGGGGAGGGGCAGATGCCGGGCAGGACTTCTCTGGGGAGGTCCTCCTAAATCACTGGTGTTGTCAGCTCCCCAGCGCCGCCTTACACAGTCTCTCCCTAGGGCAGACTCACCCAGGCTGTGGGCTCCCATTTCCTTGGGTAGCTCCGTCTGCGTCTCCCAGCTGCGGCCATGCTAACTGGTGGCAACACAGCTTGGGCCTCAGGTCTCTAGGAACATTTTAGTGGTGGCAGCCCATGCATCCTCCGTGTCCCTCTTGATTTCTCTGTAACTTCAGGAAGGAGGGGTTGCAGTCTGCATGGTTACACACACACACACACACACACACACACACTCTTCTCCCCTCTGCTGGCCAGTTACATAGCCACCTCCTGGACAGACAGCAGTTCAGTCTTGTTCTCATTAGATAGAGGCAGTCACACCTGCTTCCCCAAGACCTGGCTTTTTCTAAGCACCATTGATAACTGTGTGACAGTCATGCTGCCATTTGTTGAGGGACAGGTAGCACACAGTGGCAAGTGCCTATGGAAATATTCACCCTGGGCCTCCCAGAGGCACCACCTGCAGGGCAGCGTGGTGTCCTCGCTCACACACATACAGCCGCTGGCCAGGCAGGAACCTGCAGAGGGGCGGAAGAGGGACTCACCCACACGCGGGTGGTGGGATCAGACTCTAGCTGCTGCCAATGCTTCTTGGTGACCTTACCACTGCCAGGCTCTGCCTCAACCCTGGCCACCATCTCTGCTGCTTTTGGCAGCCCCTTCTACACTGCCTGCCTCTCAGACACACTCATAGAAGCAAGGGGTATTCTGGGCCTATTGCTGTCAGGCAGATGAGAGTCTACTGACCAAAAACTCCACCCCTCCCAAAAGCCAGCAGTTACAAGTGGTTCTGTGTTGGGGGTATTGGGCAGATGCAGGCTCCACTCCTTCTCTGCTGCTCCCCTCTGTGATGCTGGAGTACCCACATGCCCAACCAGGGCCACTGGCCAGCAGTACGATGCAGCCATCTCACTGCTGTGCCCAGTCCAAAGTAACAAGCTTGCCCGTAAATGTCACAGAGAGAGGGTGGCCCCCGAGTCAGTGCCTTCTGATGACTTCCTTGTCACCCAGAGAAAGGCACCTGCTTTGGGACATCCCCCTCTAGCCATGCTGGCCCTGGGCTGCTTCCAAAACCCACCTGCCAGGCCCCTGCCTAGGCCCTCGCACCTGCTCTTTCCCAGACCAGAATAAGCACCTTTTCGTAGCTTCCTCCCTTGCAGTCTATACTCTCTCTCTGGGATGTCCCCCACAGCCCCCTGCTGGAAATGACAGTCTCCCTGCAACTCCCAGGCCCTGTGGTCATGTGGCCTGGCTGTGTGACAACCAGCGGGCCTGCTGCCCAGCTCCCCCACCACAGCGGGAACTTCCCCTGGGGGAGGGTACTCTGGGCTTCCGGCACCACTCTCTCCTGGGAGTTGCTGAAAATCTGTTCTATGAGCAGACAGGTGCACGTGTACCTAGCAACCAAAGACAGTCAGGGGCATGCCTCCCTCAGGTGCCAGGGCCATGGGCGCCCCTTGACTGCCCTGTGCTTGCTACGCTCTGAGCTTACTCTACCTCCCCCTACCCACAGATGGTATCACGGAGCCATCAGCAGAGGAGACGCTGAGAACCTGCTGCGACTGTGCAAGGAGTGCAGCTACCTTGTCCGGAACAGCCAAACCAGCAAGCACGATTACTCCCTCTCCTTGAAGTGAGTACCACCCCTGCCCGCCCACCCAGCTCCGTGAGGCCACACACTCCCCCCGAGTTTGTGTCCTTTCAGGAAGCTTGCTGGCAGGAGTTAAAGCGGACCTTCTTTTTTCTCTTCTCTTTTGTAATGATTTACTTATTTCCTTGTTGAGACTTACTTATTTTACTAAAAGAGTTACAGAGATCTCCTATCTGCTGGTTCACTCTCCAAATGACTTCAGCTGGGGCCAGGCTGAAGCCCCCAAGCCTGGAACTCCAAGTCTCCTATGTGAGTAACAGGAACCCAAGCTCTTGGAGCATCCTCCGTTTCGACAAACCTCTGTGGTAGCCATTGCTGCCTTCCTCAGAGAGAGGGTCTTCTCCCAGGATTTATCCAGCCAGGACTGTGGGAACCCACAGCCCCTCAGCCCCCTTCAAGCTCATGATAGCCCTCTGATGAGGGACATATGTCCACCTTCTGTAGATGAGCAAACTGAAGAGCACGGTGAGAGGGTGTGGTCCACGTGGCAGGGCCAGGGCTCGAGTTCCACTGCTGCTGGGAGAGCAGCCCTTTTCCTGTGCCCCGGCCATTGTCTGGGCTGACCTGATTTGCATGCCTCATACCTGTTGGGAAGAATCCAAGCAGCGTTGGGGATGGGGGGCAGTGGTGGAGGGGTGTGTGTTTGCATGCATGCACTTGCACCTGTATGCATGCGTGTGCTCATTCATTCCTCACCTGCAAGGCTTGCTGTCAGGATGGGTGGGCCCAGGAGTAAGGGAAAGGCATCAGGACAGGGACCCCACTATTGAGTACCACTACTGAGTGATGCCTAAGAGACTATCTACAGCCCATTTTATGGGTAAGAAAACTGAGGCCCAGAGAAAGGGGCACAAATAAAACTTCATGACATAATTGGGGTATAAACCCAGATCCTTCAGCCAGCGCAAAACCCATAGCAGCCATGAGACCCTCTGCCCACCTTCCCTTCTGTCCCACTCACCCAGTGACGGAGAGCTGGCCTGCTGGGATGCTGACGAGGGCACTGTGCTCACCACCTTCGCCCACAGATCTCCTGGCAGGGACTGGTAAAGAAGCCCTTGGCAGCACCAGCCATCCCGGGAGGCCTGGGTTGTGATCCCCATCGCTCTATCAGAGAATCGCCTGTGGAAACCCGTCTGTCTGGGCCGGGGCTGGGAAGGGCAGGCCTGAAGGCCCAAGGGCCCTCTGCAAAAGAACTGACTGAATACACAGCAAAGGGGTGGGTACCCAGTGCCATGCAGAGGTTGGGATAGCTGCTCTGTTCATGCCTCAGGCCAGTGCCAAAGCCCGTAGTGCCACCTGCTGAGCAACCAGGCTATGTGGCAGCTTAGCAAGGAATCCACACCCTGCCATGCCCAGACAGCAGCCACATACACAGGCCCAGCTCACGAGTAGGTCTCAGGGCCTGCAGGGCCATGTGCCCTCCTCCCTGCTCCTGCTCCCTGGTGTGTACTGTCAGCAACGGACATGACCTTGGTTGGTCCCACCACCTCTCTGCACTCTGCCGTCCTCATCTGTGCCCTGGAGGTGGCAGTGGCCCACTCCCAGGCAGCCACATCTGTACCATCTTGGCATCATGGTCTCCTGCCCCTGATTCCTGATATCAGCCCTATTGTTAGCACAAAGTCCATTTTTTCCCCCGAGAACCACAGGAAGGACCCAATGTCCAAAGTTCAGGACTGGGCACTGCTCGGTGCTCACTGGATAACCTTGAACAAGCTCCTTCCCTTCTCTGAGTCTTGGTGTCACCACTGCTGGCCATGCAGGGTACTCCCATCTCTGCTTTAGGAGTTGTTAAAACTCCACACACATCCAGGTGACCCAGTCTGCAGGTCCAACAACCCCTTTGTTCCCAGTGTGCTCTGACTAAATCCAGTGCACCTTCCAGGCCCGGAAAAGAGGAGGGTGACAGGGAGATGGCTCAGAAGCCTAAGCTGGCTGGACCCCAGGCAAGAACGTTCTGCATTCAGGCCTCAGGCTCATCTTCTCCTACTCATTCTGTCAGTCCAGTCACAGGGACTGCAGCTTAGATGGCTGGTCTGAGCCCAGAGGGGCTGGAGGTGGAGGTATAGTTTTGCATGCTTGTCTAGAGCTATCAGGTCACCACCCCTCGAAGGCCAGAAGGCTGGATGTACCTGCTGAGCTGTCCTGGAATCCCCACACTGGGGTGAGAGAGGAGTGAGTTGACCCATCCTGGCCTGGGCCAGACTGCCCGCTCAGAGGGAGGTGGGCTTGTTTCCCAGAACAGCCAGCCCCAAGTGCACCTGCTGACCACAGAACAAGGTCTTGGCATTCATCACCTTGACTGTGGTGGATGGTCCTAGTACTGAGTGTCCTAGCTGCTTGGGGTGGACACCAGCTCTGTCGATTGGCATGTGAGGGGCAGGGCCTGCCTGGATAAGTGGGGTGGGGCACAGCATTCCCCACGCAGGCAGGGTGCACACTGACACTGGAATCCTAGCTATGCCGCTTCCCGCCTGCCTTTAGCCGCTTCCACCCAGAGCCTCAGCTTTTGCTCTGGGTGGAGGGAAGACTGGGGAAGTCCAACCTCTGAGGACAAGGTCCTCCACCCATCCCATGCATCTGAACCCTCTGTACCAGGCACTGGGCTGGGCATCAGAGAGCAAGTGAGCATGCCAAGCCAGTTCCAGCTGTGTCTCACTGCGGGACATTCTGCCTGAATGGGGTAATCTAGGAGCCCCAAGATGGCACTTGGGTAGACAGCCAGGAAGAGCTATAGTGGGGAGCCTCAGGGAGAAGTCAGGCATGTGTCTCAGGTGGAGGCAGTAGCCTGGGCAAAACCACCACACACTGCAGGAGAGCCCTACGGACTTAAGCATCTCCTCCCACAGAGGAGCTGGGACACAGCTCTCAGTGTCAGGGACCCCCAACAGAGGTTCCACTTGGGGGAACTCCCTACCCCCTCTCCAATTCCCAAGTCTCTACTTTGCCATGTCAATAGATATTGCATGTGCCAGAAGTCCCACATATGTATCCTGGGCCCCTCCACACACACACACCAGCCTGCCATTGCCCCAAATGACAGTGGCAGCAGAAAACACTGCCCTCCTGCTCATCCCGGGGAGCAGGGAACCACGTGGCCAACTAGGGTCGCCCTAGTCCCTTTGCTTTGTATGTAAGGAAGCTGACATTTGTAATGGTTCATGACTGCCCAGCTGGCAGCTGAATCCCAGGCCAGGCTGCCACCCCCTGTGTCTCAGAAGTCACCCTCCACAAGGGGACCTTCAGAGACCTGGCCTCATTGCCTCCATCACTTCCCACTCCCCCTATTCCCCTGGCTGGGTCTCCACAGGTTGTTGGGTTCCCCCTCCCTCTTTTAATCCTAGCACCCACCCCTGGCCCCTGGACATGCTCACACCAGCCTGGGGAAGCTGAGAGCTTGGTCTTGAGAGATTGGCAAGAAGAAATCAAACTCCAGCATCATCTCCCACCTCCTCTGGCAAGATAGGTGTAGGGAAACAGAATGGAGGATCCCCAGCAATCCTTCTCCATGGATGGCCCTCCACAAGTCCTGGCTTCCAAGTTCCTGCCAAGCAATGCAGACATGAGGCACATGGGAACTCCCCAGGGGTAGGGAGGAGCAGGGACAGTGCACACAGGAAATCCCCAGCTCCAACAAGTCATGAAAGTCCCAAACCCAACGGAGGAAGCCGCCCCTGAGTCCTCACAAAAGGGGCCTCTGGCTTTGGAATCCCAAAGGCAAACAGCCAGAGTCCAGTGCTCCAGAGCTGCTTCCGGGTGCCCCAGCCTGATGGCCCAGATGCCTCCCTCCCCCTCCTCCCACCTCCATCCCTGTTCAATGTCAGTGACTTATGGAGTTGTAGGTTAACAGGAAGTCCTTGAATCCTCCCCTGGTCACCCATAGAAGATATATCAAAAACAACCCAAGGGAGATGTTCCTATGGGCCAGCAAGGAAGGCGAGGACTTGAAGAGGATGTGATTGAAGGGAGAGCAGGGCTTAGGTCAGGTACAGGGCGGTGAGAGCAGACCAAGCCCGGAGGCTGTGAACTACAGAGCACACTAATGTCAAGGGGGGCTGCTTGAGCTGCAAAGGAGGCCTGTCATGAGAGGCCCAGGAGGTGGTGGGCAGTTCAGGAGCAGGCAGGCTGGCCAAGTCCAGGGCTGGAAGCCCTTTGCAAGCTGCAGAGGGAGAACCACAGGCTCGGTAGTCAGAAAGCCAAGAGTTCAAGTCCCATCTCCACCGTACAGCAACCATGCAATGCTAGGCAGCTGGCTGTGCATCCCTGATTGTTGCCTAAGAAGGAGGGCTTGGCAGGAAAGCCCCTTACATGGCACTGTGCCTCAGGAGCTTCTGGTCCTCTCTGCTCCCTGGCTGTTCCAGAGACTTTAGACATTGCCGTAGAAGCTGCAAAGGGGGTAGAATCCTAGGGGACAAAGCCAGCTTGTCTCTGCTCTGCTGCATGGATGTGGGTTCACTTCTCCCGCCTTGTGCTTCTGTAAGAATCAGGCCCCGGGTTTGGGTAAGCGCACCTGCTTCCAGTCTGGGGGGCTGCAGGGAGATCCCAGGATCCATTCTCCAACTGGGATTGGTAGGAAGGCACCACTCACTTCCTCTGCTGGATGAGTTTTTCTTGTCCCCTCATTAATTTATGCAGCAAGGGAGCATGTTTTCCAACAGTGGCCTGTCTGGGTCCAGTGGGCAGCTGCATGATCAATCATGGTTTGTGGCGGCTGACAGCCAGGAACAAGCAGGAAGAATGCTGGGCGGGGTGGGAGAATGGGCTGAAGGCTGGCTGACCAAGGTTCCTGCAGGTGCCCCTTCTCCTCCATCCTTATGTAGTTACACTCACCTTACATCACAGTTAGGGAAAAAAAAGGCTGGGCATGTCATCCTGATGCTCTGCCTCATAGACTACACCCCTTTCTTCTCGAGGGTCTTGGGCCCAGCTAGGTCTCTGTATGCTTTGGCCCCAGGACCTAGGCTAGGCTCTCTGAGTGGGACCATGAACCCCCACCAGGTGTTTCTCTGATACCTCTCCCTGGATCGCAGCAGCATGCCAGAGGCCCAGATCTCCTGGGCAAGAGGAGGTTAGTCTGTCTGACTACAATCCCCTGGCCAGGATGCCTGACTAGCCCCCAGGGGAGTCTGCTTCCGGCCCCCAAACAGCTGTTAGAGAAGGCACAGCTCTGTGGTCCTCCCCGCTTACCAGGAGGGGAAACTGAGACTTTGACAGCTTCATGAATGCGTCCCAGGTGGGACACATGACCGGGAAAGGCCTAGGGAGTCAGCTGTTTGTTCCCAGAAGTTCTCCATCTCCCGCCAGGGGCTGGGAGTAGAAGAAGCCAGAGGAGGGAGAGAGGCCGGGGTGGCTCAGGGGTGCAGACCCTCCTCTGTCTGGCTGTGTATACGTGATGGATCGGGGAAAGGACTGGCTGCTGAGCAGCCAGTGGGAGAAGAGAGGAGGGGCATGGAGTCAGTGCCATGGGTGGGTTTTGGGAACAGCTGGGTGGGGGACAGCATGGCTAGCTGGCAATATGGACCTGAAATATAGTTGGTTTTGAGAGAAAAGCAGGCCCCTCTCCCGCCCCAACTCATCTCCTGTCTTCCCACCACTACCTGAAATCCAACCGTTAGAGGAGCCCTCGCACATTCTGCCATGCCCGGTCTATTTGACTGGTTGGGGCGGGGGTAGGAAGGGTGTCCTTCCCGACCTGCCCATCCCCCTCCCTGCCAGCAGGCAGAGTTGCCCTTTGTACCCTGAGAACAAAGCTCTGTCCTGTCCAGCCTTCCTGGCCACTCTTGGGGTCTGGGATCCTTCCACCAGCATCTGCCTGGCTGGTAAGGCCGCCAGAGCAGGCATCCGGTCTCCCTGACCTGCCAGCCCGTTCATGCCCCGAGGCAGCTGCCTTTGAGCTCCAGGTGGTCCAAGGAGGAAAAGCATTTCTTTCCACTCACGTCTCCAACATCTTTATACTTTGATATATTCAACAGCAGCCCTGGACCACGAGTGGTTCCTCCATCCCCACTGGCAGGGAGGACTCAGAAGCTAAACAGAACAGAAATTGGGATTATTTGTACAGTCGTGGTGCCGGCCCTAGGGACATGAGTGTGCTGTGGGCTTTCGCATCACTTCAAGTTCAGTAAACAACAAGGCCCCTTTGGCAAATGGCATTGCCCCCGTCCTTGATCCAGTGGCATCCAGTGGGACTCAGGCTGTTGGCTTGCAACAGTGTCAAGTGCCGGCTTGGGCCATTCCCCAGGCCTCAGCAGTGACAGCTGGAGGAAGCAATTAGAATGGTTTAGGTGGAAACCATGGCTGGAGGGGTGAGGCGGGGTGGCTAGTCTCTCTTCTCGCTTCTCTTTCTTTCTTTCTTCCTTTTTTTAAAAAAAATTATTTATTTTTATTACAAAGTCAGATATACAGAGGAGGAGGAAGATCTTCCGTCCAATGATTCACTCCCCAAGTGAGCGCAACGGCTGGTGCTGTGCCAATCCGGAGCCAGGAGCCAGGAACTTCCTCCAGGTCTCTTATGTGGGTGCAGGGTCCCAAGGCTTTGGGCTGTGCTTGACTGCTTTCCCAGGCCACAAGCAGGGAGCTGGATAGGAAGTGGAGCTGTCGGGATTGGAACCCACGCCCATATGGGTCCTGACGCATTCAAGGCGAGGACTTTATAGCCATTAGGCCACCATGCCAGGCCCTATTTATTTTTATTGCAAAGAGAGACAGAGAGACGGAGAGGAAGATCTTCCGTCCAATGATTCACTTCCCAAGTGCCTGCAGTGGCTGGAGCTGAGCCATTCTGAAACCAAGAGCCAGGAGTTCTTCCAGGTCTTCCACATGGGTACAGGGTCCCAAGGTTTTCGGCCATCCCCAACTGCTTTCCCAGGCCACAAGCAGGGAAGCGGGGCTGTCGAGATTAGAACTGGCACCCACATAGGATTCCAGCACATTCAAGGTGAGGACTTCTAGCCACTTGGCCACTTCACCAGGCCCTCTCACTCCTCTTTCTCTGCCTTCTGCGGAGGGCTTTCTGGAGGAGGGAGCCTCTGCAAGGTTTATGGCTAACCAGGCGGCCTCTGTGCAGTCCCTCCCCCGCCAGCCTCCGGGTTCTCTTCTAAAAAGCATCACTCAGTTTGAATTTCCAGGTGGAAACTGGAGTGCATGAACTTGGAGCTCCTGCTTTCCAATACCGCTATGGCAGCCACAGCTGCCGACCTTGACCCTCAAGATGAGAGTATGACCTTGTGGCTGAGTGAGGATGTCTTTGTCACTTTGTCACTGTCTTCCTATCTCCCCACCACCAGTGGACCTGGCACGTAGCAGGTGCTTGGGGGGACAGGCGGGATTCTATTCAGGAGAAAAATAATGACAGCATCCCAGAAGAGCTATGACATTGAGCGAATGGTAGAATTCAACCCAGTCCAGAAGTGCTTATCACAGACATAGGCTCGTGGGTGGGGCAAAAATAAAGGAAGTTCTTGCACCAAGTTGTGGTGCACAGCAGCTGTCTGAAAGGGTGAAGTGGCAGGTGACTCGTTTTTTGTTTGTTTGTTTGTTTGTTTTTGCATCTTTTGCTTGTGTATTTAGATTTTCTACAGTGAACCTCCTTTATTTTGCTTCTGTTTTTTAAAAAATTTCTTTATTTGGGGTCTCCTGCAATGGCTCAGTGGTTAAAATCCTTGCCTTGAATGCGCTGGGATCCCATATGGTTGCTGGTTCGTGTCCCGGTTGCTCCACTTTCCATCCAGCTCCCTGCTTGTGGCCTGGGAAAGACTGGCCCAAAGCCTTGGGACCCTGCACCCACATGGGAGACCCAGAAGAAGCTCCTGGCTCCTGGCTTTGTCTCGGCTTAGTACTGGCTGTTGCAGTCACTTGGGGAGTGAATCAGCAGATGGAATATCTTTCTCTCTCTGTCTCTTTTTCTCTATTAATATGTCTTTCCAATAAAAATAAATGAGTCTTTTTTTAAAAAAATTCTTTATTTGAAAGCTAGAATGATACAGAGTTTTTTTGAACCTGCATGTTCACTCCCGAAATGGCTGCAGCAGCCAGAGCCGGTCCAGGCCAAAGCCAGGAGCCCAGAACTCCATCCTTGTCTCCCACATGGGTGGCAGGGGCCCCCAAGCACCTGAACTGTCTTCTCCTGTTTTGCCCAAGTGAATGAGCAGGAAGCTGGATCAGAGTGGAGTGGCTGGGACTTCAGTGAGAGCCCCGACAAGGGATACCTGTGTCATAGGTGGCAGGCAGCTTTACCAGGTGCCGTCACAATGCCAGCCCCTGTTTTCATTTTTGTTTTGTTTTGAAGTGAGGTGAAGCCAGAAACTCCTTGTCTGTGGGTGGTAGGAGACCTGATTTGGCTCTTGGTTCCATTTTGAGTTTTTCTTTGTGGCTTACCTGTGCCAGTTGTCTGGGGTTGGTCATCACACCGTAGAGCATCAGGGCAAGAGTATGCACTGCCCAGAGCCAGCATCCCTGGTTCAGATTTCATTCTACCTCTTAGCACCCCTGCAGCCTCACTTTCTGCATCTGTACAATGGGAGTAGTGGCCAGACTGCTTCCCAGGACCCCTGTGGACATAAACGATGCAGTGATCAGTGATACGCCTTATGCACTCTTGAGCTGTCATGATCCATTCTGTCCAGCTCCTCCAACCTGTCTGCTTGGCCCTTGAGGACAGACCTCAGAGAGGCAAAGGGCTCCCCCAGGGCCATATTCCCAGGCTGGCGGCATCCCTTCCACAGCCCCCACCACCTCCTGCTTGCCAAGGAGTAACCCAGTTTCCCATGGTTTCCTGCTGACTCTGCAGGCACAGGCCTCTGTGTCGCTGAACACAGCTGCTGGTAGAAGCATGTCATGGAACCCACCTCAGTACCAGCGTTCAGAGCCAGGGCAGGATGTCTCCGAGTCAGGGAGAAGTGTGCTGGCGGTGCCAGCAAACACCAGGGTACTTACATGAGCTCTGACGTGAGCCAGGGCTAAGCCGAGGCAGCCCGCACAGGTGGCAACATGACCCCATCGTGGATGTAAGGCTTCCCGCCAGGAAACACATGCTTCTCTCTGTCCTGAGTCATTCACTCAGGTCTTCCATCCATGGGAGCTGCGCTTTTCAACAAAGTTCTTGGTCCCAACAGTGAAAAACTTGTTGGGAGCCTATAGCATGCAGCTGTACTGGGAAAGCTGGTCATCTCCATGGCCCTATGCAGGCTGAGTAATACAATAAAGGCCATACCATCAGGGGAGTCCCCAGGCTGTGTTTATGGAGGCTCCACCATCCTAGGGAGGAGGTGCCACTGTCTCAAGGAGTGTCAAGCCCTCCCTGGCTGGCATCGCACTTCTCAGTGTGGCCGAAGCTGGTAGGCTGCTATTACTCTTTGGGCTCTGTGTCTTCACAGCTGAGCCACATGTGGATACCTGTTGACAGTGGTGTGTCCAGGAGCCCCTGTCCTTTAGGGCCAGGGAGGAAGGGAGCACAGAACGGTGGGCCTTGACAGTCAGCAGACACCAGAAAGAAATTTGGTATAGACTGTGGGGGTTGCAGACAGATCTGCCAAGGCTGAGGTGCCAGAATAGAGTGGGAGGGGGAGAGACACTTCTGGCCTTTCATCTCAGCCAGGGTAGCCCGGAGGGGCTGGCACCATCTGCCAGGGTGGGCATCCATGGGCCACACACAGGTCATGGAGCAAGTCTTCCACGCACAGAGCCAGAGAAGCTATTTTGGTGAAGAATAAATTAGGAGGACCCGGCACGGTAGCCTAGCAGTTAAAGTCCTTGCCTTGCATGCACCAGGATCCCATATGGGTGCCGGTTTTAATTCTGGCAGCCCTGCTTCCCATCAACTCCCTGCTTGTGACCTGGGAGAGCAGTTGAGGATGGCCCAAAACCTTGGAACCCACGTGAGAGATCTGGAAGAACTCCTGGCTCCTGGCTTTGGATTGGCTCAACCCCAGCCATCATGGCCACTTGGAGAGTGAGTCAATGGATGCAAGATCTTCCTCTCTGTCTCTCCTCTTCTCTGTATATCTGACTTTCCAGTTTTAAAAAAATAAACATAAATTAGGCGATGGGGCCATCACGGTTGAAAGAACCAGAATGGTGCTTCCCAGGCATGAGCGTGCGTCCATGTTGTGTGGAGCGGAGTGTCTGGTTGCTAGTGTGGCCGGGGCTGTGGGCTTGAAATGGAGTCCTACTTCCCTCTTTCAGCCCAGGGCTCCTGGGGTGTCTGCAATAAGAGGATGGGCTCCTGTTTACCATCCAAAGGGGCATTCATTCCTCTGCACATGCTGTGATAAGCTCTACGTGCCACATTGGAGAGGCTTCAAGGTGGGCAGGCCTCAGCCAGCAACCCTTCCTGTCTATATTGCACAGATGGGGAAACTGAGTCTCAACAGGGCATCTGCTCAAGCTCCCAGAGCCATTGGCTCTCACTCTGATAGTAAACGACTCCCCATTTCAAAGGTGAATAGACTGAGACCTAGGTCCCCCAGGATGATTGGGAATCTCCCGCTATGAACCACTGTCATTCATAGAATTGGCAGAGACCTTTGGGCTGTCTGGTTGGCTAAGTGTCCCCTCTCCCCCAACACCTCTGTCCTGCCCTGTGTACCTTAGAAACCCCAGGGAGGAGAAAGCCCCCCTCAGGTTAGATGCAGGGGCCACCGAGCAGGGTGATCTGTTTGGGTCCCTCTGGATCCCAACTGTAGTTGAAGGAGAAGCTTTGTGGGCAGTGTGTCCCTGCATTGCTGGGCTAGCAACTGCTGTGAGAGTAGCTGTTAAGGCCAGCAGCTGTGTCACCTGTGGCCAGGGCTCCTAGGGTACGAGCCTGGGAGCAGGTAAGAGCTCCTGACTCAAGGATGGGGAATGACGAGGGGCGTGCTGCCATCACTGCAGGGCTAGAGTGTCAGAGCCAATGGTGGTGTCCACAGTGGGGGGGCATGGGGGCCCGGAGCAAGGGCATTCTGACCCCTGAGCATTACCAAACGGAGCTAACTCTGCCGCCCGGCGCACCAAGTAGTCTCAAAGCCCCCCAACTGGGGTCTCCTGTCCCCCTGTTGGATGCACACAGTCAGCACTCAATAGATGCGGGAGACCATTTATGACTGTGTGTTTCACAGAGAGGCCTCTCCTCCTCACTGCCACGCTCACAGGTCCCCTGTTTGGCATCGTGCCTCCGAGATGGTGTGAAATCCCCATTTGGTGTTCCTGGACATGGACCTTAGGGCAGAAGCACCCTGTCCAACATCGGCCAGCATTGAGGTTCTGCTCAGCCTAGGAACTGCCTAGCCGTATCCAGAGCTTCTGGATGGTCAGTGTGACTGAGAGCAACAGACCAGGCATACAGACAACAGACGCGCACAGGGTTCGGCTCCGACGGCATGAGCCAGCCAGGCAGACCAGATGGCCAGCAACTCACTTGCCATCTCCTGCCCAGCGTGCGAGAAGCAGGCTCCTGACAGGGCTCCCAAGCCTTGAGTCCTGCATCTCCATCAGGGCCCTGCTCTTGACCTCAAAAACCAGAGATGGAATCTGCTGACAACCCTATCTCAGCTTGCCAGGCTGCTTCCCCGGAACACTGCCCGGGAGCAAGGCTCCTAAGGGAATTCTGGAGTGCCCACCTCGGTGCCCAGCTTGGCTGTGGAAGCTAGCTGTCCTGGGTCAGGAGTCAGGTTCGAGCTGGCCATCCCCCAGTGTCTTCAGGCCCCAGTATAGTACCCTGCCCCGGGTGGGTAGGGGAGTCCTTTCTCCCTCTGCAGCCCCGAGGGTGGACTCTATTGGTACCTCCCTTTCACAGGTGGTAAGTTCAAGGCACTGACTGCCCACTAGGGAAGGCCGGAGTTTAACCTCGCTGGCACCTGGGGCCAGACTGTGGTCACAGGGAGCAGGCATGTGTCTGGGTATCCCTGGCCTCTGGATGCTAGGAGCACCCCCATGTCTCCCAAATACTGCTGGATAATTCAAGGTGCTAGGGGGAGTGCAGAGCAGACATTGAGCACCATTGGTCTCAGAGGAGCATAGGCTGGTGGGGGTCAGCCTCAGGACAAGGGAAGCCTCCTTTGCCCAAGTGGTGGTGTCCATGCTATTGGTGCAGCCTTCATAGAGAGCTCACTCTGTCATCCCACTGTCTCAAGCCTGAGGGTCCACTGGGACTGGGACTGTACCACCTCTTTCCTACCATGAGGGCACCCATTTGGTGAGACAGAACTGTGCCCGTGTCATCAGTGGAATCTGAGTTTGAGTGCGGGTCTTGCTTATCCCACCTCAGAGTGGGCCTGGTGCTCCCGCCGTGTGCCAGGCGTGGGCCGTCAGGAAGAATACACAGGACAGGGCTCCCTGCGTGAGAATCTCACGAGTTTGCAGTGGTAAGAGCCCACTTCCGGGCGTGCTGTCTGCCCACTGGGGAGCCACGGATCGGATCGTTCAGGCTCCCAAGAGCAGTTCCCTTTCCGACTCAGCGGCCACCAGAAAGCCTGTGTGTGCCACTTTCTGTAACGGGTCCTCCCTTGCTATCCTCTGAGGACAATTCCTTTTCCTTCTCCTGCATAAATATTGCATGCAAGTATTTTTTTAAAGTCATTTCATCGTGAAAAGAAGCGATTTAACATAACTATCACCCGCAAACCTTCATGAAATATGCATTGAGCAATTAGGTCTAAAAGCGAGAGGTGAGGCCTCACACCCCGCTCCCATGGGCAGGAGGGTGGCCGGCGGCAGCTGCAGGCTGCGCAGTGTTTTATTAAACCCGTGATGATGAAGCGAGGTGGGGTGTGTTTGATAATCTGGGTGTTGGGGAAGAGCGTTTTGTGATGGTAATGAGGCAGGTCACCCACTAGAGGGACCCTCCTCCGGGTCACTTTGCTCTCTCAAGCTGTCCTATCAAAGGAGACCACAGGGAAGCTCCCCAGGGGATCAGTGCTGCCCCCTTGGCCTTGAAGAGACTGAGCCCACATGGCTGGGTCTGACTTCACCTGCAGGCCTCCCACCTTACTCATACTGCAGGCTCCAAGGCGCCCAAAAGGGGGTGAAGGGAGATGAACCCCCAGTCTTTGGTCTTTGGCCTGTTAGAGAAGCCCCGGCCCTGCTGGGCACACACCTTACCCTGAGATTTTCATCTCTTCCTTTGCATACCAGCAGGCCCCGCTGGTAGGGAGGCATTGAGGAAAGTGTGGAGGCCTTTAGCCTGAGCTGTCCCACCTCCCTGTCAGCAGTGGAGAGCAAGACAACACATGGGGATTTTATTATTATTAATCATTATTATTATTATTTGAAACTCAGATCTTCCATCTCCACTGATTCATTCCCCAAGTGCCTGCAGTCACGTGAACTCAAAATTTCTGCCATATCTCCCACATGGATGGCAGGGGCACAAACGCTGCAGCTGTACCTGCTGCCTCCTGGGGCGTGCCTTAGCCAAAGGCCGCAGGTACAAGAGCAGCTGGGACTTGAACCCACGCCCTCAGCTGGGTACATGGGCACATCAGGTGGCATCCTCACCACCATGTACAATGCCTGCCCTACTGGAATCTCTCAACACCTACAGAAGTTCCTCCCTCTGCCACTTTCAACCTTCAGCGGCATGGGAGACACTGCCACCATCACTAGCCTCCCTGCTGGGTGACAGATTTCACGGAAACTCATGTGGGATGCAAGGTTGGCCGGAACCTGCTTGCCTTCACAACTGTGGTGTCGGGCTCAGCCCCACCTGCCACTGCCACCTGTCCTCTATAGCCTCTGCTCTGCCCTGAGTTCTTACACCCCCAGGCATTACCAGCTTGGTACCTCCCAAGGTCGTACCCTGTTGCCTGCCCAGCATCCTTCATGCCCACAGCCCTGTACCCTGGCCCATACACATACCCCGTGGAATTCTATCTGGGTCTCCCTAGTGGGTGCAGGGGCCCAAGCACTTAGGCCATCCTCCTCTGCTTTCCCAGGCACATTAGCAGGGACCTGAATAGGTGGTGGGACTGGAACCAGCTGTTCCACTCTCCCCACTGTATTATTCCCAGCCACTCAGCTCCGTGGTGCAGTCACAGTCCTTGGTGGGCTGGCTTGGGATTGGCCATCCTGCCCATGGCCAGTAGAGGAGTGCCGGCCCCCATGAGGTTTCATGTTCCTCATCTGGCACCCCTGTGGCCCAAGCCAGTGTACCCGGTGCTCCCCAGCTGCGACGGTGATGGAGGCCTCCGATGCAGTGACCCCTCGCTGGGGAAGCAGAGCTTGCCACGGGCGCTGTAATTAGAACCTCAGCAGCCTTAAAAAATCTTGATTTAAATTTCAGTTCTTTACAGGAATTATTCTCTCTTGAAACTGTAATTGCTCTCCAAATGATTTCCTTGAAGCCAGGGGTGACATCTCTAAATACATTATTACGTGCAGATGTGGTGCTCAGCGCCTGCACTTCATTAGCCATTTGTTCTGCCCGTTTGAAAATGGTCCTGGAACCAGATTAAGGTATTAATAGAGCGGGCTCTCAAGGAGCCCAGCGCCAGCTACAGGAGGCATTGGTGGGGTCCCCCAGTGCAAGGGTGGGAGCAATACAAGTGACAGAAAGGAACCAGAGGGCAGCTGCTGGCCAGGCCACCACCTCCTGGAAGCAGAGCCCTGTGGGGCAACCTCCTGCTCCCTGATTAGCCCTCAGCCACTGTCAGGTCACAGGTGTCCAGGATTGGCCAAGGGCAAAGGAAAGACAGTGGCTGGAGAGATGGGAATGAGATGCCTCACCCATGCTAGTGCAAAGGTCCCAGCCACTGTGGCCACCTCAGGCTGTACCCCGCCTGGAGTGCTGACCCAGGGGAGGCTGCCTGGTCCATAGGGCACCTGCTCTGCCCTCGTCTCCACCAGTGCCCTGCATCCAGCAGACACCTCCAGAATCTTCCTCCAGGCGGGTGGGAAGCTGGCCTGATGGGCAGGGAGCGGGGCCTGGATGATGCTGTCTGTGGAACTGGGCTCCAGCAGGCAAGAGCAGGTGGCTGTGCAGGCGCCTCTGGAGGCATCATACAAGCACCAGGCCAAAAAGATACTGCTGGGCCTTAGAGAAGGAATGTCTCATCTGCTGACACTCCAAGACAGAACACCCAAGACTTAACGGCGAGGCTGATTCCTCTGGGGCGAGCCCCCAGGATCTACATGGCATGGTGGGTGGCTTCACCGCGGGAGCTTGGGAGACCCTGCACAGGAATGTGGATGCTGTGCAAGGAGCTGTGTGAATGCTTCGGGGTGATGATGTCCCCCAGTGGTCTGATCAGAACTAGTCCCCTGGCTAACTACATGCAAGGCAAGTTGGGAAATGTAGTCCCTGGCCAGACATCCCCTTCCCAAGGACCAGGTGCTACTGCTCAAGTGGGAACAGCTTGCTTGCCATCCTGGCCTGCCACACTCAGTTTCCTCACTCATCAGTTGGGGTGGGGGAGGGAGAGTAGTGACCCCTGCTACCCCTGGTGAGGTGCTGGATTCAGGGGTGCTCCCGGGCCCAGCTTTCTGGTGTGGAGACGTACAACTGCTGGCTGCTTGGGGGCTGACAACCACCGGAGCAAGAATTGCCAAATGCCACCGAGCGAGCCGGCCACGTGGTCACCTTGGTCTCCTGTCCTGCAGGTTCTTAACCAGGCTCTGTGTTTGATTCCACAGGAGTAATCAGGGTTTCATGCACATGAAACTGGCCAAAACCAAAGAGAAATACGTCCTGGGCCAGAACAGCCCACCGTTCGACAGCGTCCCAGAAGTCATCCACTACTACACCACCCGGAAGCTGCCCATCAAAGGTGCGGAGCACCTGTCCCTCCTCTACCCAGTGGCCGTGCGGACCCTGTGAGCAGAGCGGCCCGGGGTGGGTGCTGGGACCCTGCAGCTGCCCCTGCCCACCTGCTGCCAGTGACCAGTCTGTGTCATGTGTATGGTACCACTGCGTGTCCCTAGAAGGCTGTCGCCACTCACCACTCGGCCGGGGCTGGAGAAGGCCTAGTTGAAAGCGACAGGGGGGGACAGAAGCCGCCCCAGCCCCCACCCGAACCCTTCCTGAGTTTCTGTGAATTAAACTATTTGCAAATCCAAAGAGATGCCTGGGAAGGATGAACAAAAACAAAGCTGCCCAGAGGGAGGGCGGGGCACCAGCTCCCCGTTGGGTTGCTTTGTTCTCCCTGGGGAGCTCACCCCTTGAGGGGCAGGCCGGAAGCCCAGGGCTCCCAGCCCAGCCTGGGGGGTACGCCTGTGTGGTGCACTTGGGCTCCCATGGACAAAGGCTGTGCTCCCGGAAGCTCAGCACCATCAACAGGACATCTTCAACCAATGGTGTGCGGTCCAAAAGAGGCTTCAATTATTTATGAAGAGGGCGTGTAAATAAAACAGTCATTTAATATATATTCTTAATCCTTTTTTGGAAAAAAAAAATCTTCCAGAGATGGGGCTCTTAAGCCTGCTGTTGTCAAACCCAGAGCAAGGGCCGTCTCCTCTGGGCCCTCCATGGGGTCGCAGACTGGGACAGTCAGCAGTGGTCCATGGGCCTGGAACATCACTTGGGGGCGGAGGGGGCGGTCCTGAAACCTCTCCTTCCCAAAGTGTCCTGCAAGACCCTGCCCCCACCCTCTGGCCTCAGTGGTGACCTTGGCCAGGGCCCTCCAGTGTGGCTGCAGCAGCGCTTCCCTCCCAGTCCCCAGTCGGTGCAGCAGCACTGCCTTGAGGGAAGGGAGGCAGGGAGAGGGACAGGAACCTGCCTGCAGGCACACAGCAAATCAAGCTCCAGGAACCCGGGTCACAAGACAGCAGCAGCCCAGCTCCCCAGCACATGGAGCCTGTGCCCTGGTCCCAGGATGGCAGCAGCCTAGCTCCCCGGGTACATGGAGCCCATGCCCTGGCCCCAGGATGGCAGCAGCCCAGCTCCCCGGGTACATAGAGCCCATGCCCTGGCCCCAGGATGGCAGCAGCCCCGCTCCCCAGGTACATGGAGCCTGCCATGGTCTGTCCTGCCTGAGTCCAGCTCCAGCCTGGGTTTCGGAACTCGGGAAGGGTGCGTGGATGAGGCGCAGAAAGAAAGAGACGGACCACTAGGATTCCATGATGATAGTGGACTATGCAATAAAGCCGTCCGCTTTATTTATACAGAATCAGTCAAACTCTGGCTCAGACTTTTTACGTCATGATCAAATGGGTGTTGCTAAAGATAATTCTGCCATTTGTTTCACCTAAGGCAAGCTCAATCAGTAACACATACCTCTTGAATCAGCTAAGGGCGGAAATGTAACGCAGGAGGCAGGACCCAAAGATCAAAGGAAGAGGGAAAGAATGGGCTTCCCCTTTACCTGGAGACTAGCACCCTTGATCAGCACAAGGTCAGTAGGGGAAAAGAGGATTCTAAGTGAAGGTAACTGCTATGCCTCTGATTAGCATAGGATCAAAGGGGGCAGCCATACGTTAACCCGTTAACTCTGCAGAGGCAGACAATGCCTAAATAAATTACAGAAATCTCAGTGGGATAGTCCGGTGTCCATGCAAAGGGAGGCGGAGCTGCATTCAGGTGATCTAGAGGTATTCCCGGCGGAGCCCTGCTGCACAGCAGGAGGTTCCTTGCGGCCCTGCCAGCAATGGAACAATACTCTTTACACCTTCCTGTCTTCCACACCCATCACACGGACCCCAGCACTGTCCATTTTCACACAGATGGAGTCTGTGCATTAGTAGACATCAGTCTTGCCCCATCCTTGACAGGAGCAGGGCTCTAACTGCACATTCAGGGCAGATGGCCCCCCAGAGTGCTACCACTCATTTCCTGGGCTTTGCTACACATACACACACACACACACACACCCCACCTATACAAACGATCTAGTTTGGGCACAGGTGCCAGAGCCATCACCAAGCTCACGTCTCTCTTACCCTCATGGCATGAGTCTGGGCACCGTCCTCCCTGGTGCCATGGCCAGCAGGTGCTGGCACTGGGTGCTACTCTGTCACAAGCAGTTCGGGCGGGGGGCAGAGGATGGCAGCTGCAAAGGGGAAGAGCTTACCATGCCTCCCACCGAGTTAGGGCAAAGTGGAACTAAAAGTTGTGCCAACTAGGTGATGGTGTGGTCTTCTGCCTTTGGTGGGCAAAACCATTTTGCTAATGGGTTATCATTAGTGGCCACTGGCCTCTGGGGTCATCCTGGTGTGTTTCCTGGGACCATGGGCTGTTTGCAAAGAAGCCAACCTTGACTCCATAGCTGTCTCACGGTTTCCAAAGCATCCCTCCCATCAGGGGAAGGGGGGAGAGAGGGAGGAGTGCTGCATGTGGCAGGGGTGTGTACGAGGGGACGGAGGTAGGGAGTGTGCACCTGTCTGTCCCAGGGAGGAGCTGCTACAGAGCTCAGGCATGTGGCAGGTGGGGCGGGCTAAGGCTGCACCTTGGAAGGTTCTGTCGTTGTAGCCTGCAGGGCGCTCTGAGGACTACAGCCACACCTGCCTCTACACCTCCAGAAAGGCCGCCCTCCCCCTTGAAGGGACTCCTGGGACCCTCTGCCTGCTGCTTCCGTCCTCAGGGCCCAGGCGGGTAGAGGAGCCAGCTTACAGGATGGGAGCTGCCAAAAGGCATTCTTCCCCCTCCGCTCCCTGAACCGCTCCCTCTTCTTCCTCCTATTGTGGCCATTTCCTTCACCAGCGTGTGTGCACGTTTTCTTGGACACCTAACAATCGAAATGGCAGCCGCCTTTCCGAAGCGCCTTAAGAGGTTACCGCCGTGGGCTGGGGGGTCTGGGCTGCTGCTTCAGTTTATATACAATATTTATGTATCTTTATTGGAAAGGGAGATCTACAGAGAGGAGAGACAGAAGTTCCAGGCCACAAGCAGGAGCTGGATGGGAAAGAGAGCAGCTGGGACACGAACTGGTGCCCATATGGGATACCAGTGGATGCAAGGCAAGGATTTAGCCATTAAGCTTCTGCACTGGGCCCTGTATTTTTATTTTTTTTCTTTCATCTGCTACCAGCCCAGGGAAGAGGGGGGCAGGTGAGGGGAGTGAAGACACACGCCATCCAAGAGCAGAACGTTTGTCCTGCTGCAGGGCTCCATTCCTCCCTCTCACGGCCACCAGGCCCTGAGCCAGCCCCCTGCTGTGTGCTCTGCCATCCACGAGGAATAGAAGAGGCGGCAAACTTCCCCACAGGCTCAATCTGCCCAGGCCTGGCCAGGGGGCAAGCCCTGCAGACATCCAGCCGGCTTCCAGCCAGCTGGGGAGGAGGGCCGACAGCCTCCCCTGCAGTCCCAGCACCCAGACCCTCAGGCAGAGGCAGGACCAGCCCACCAGGCCCACCTTGCACCCCTCATGGACCCTGGGGTCAGTGTGTGCTAAAACCCCAGCAGGTGTGCAGGACAGAAAATGTCCCTCCCACCTGCCAGAAGCGGCCAAAGACCAAATCAGGCAAAGTTGTCCAGAAGGTGCTGGCTCTTTCCTGAACTATCTCAGGAACTTGCTGCTGAAATAGTCCTAGTCTGTGACCCCATAGGAGGATGGGTGTTAACACGAAACTGGTAAGATAATGGGCTCACCCAGTGCTTCAGGCTGTCCCAGCGAGCAGGGGACCCTCCTGCTTCCCAGAGTGCTCCATGGTGGAAACGGCATGTTTGAGCGGACATTCGCTGAGTGCGCACCCACCGCTCCTGGGCGCTCCTGGACAGGAAGTCTCCATGGTAGACACGGGATCATGTGTGACGGAGCGCAGGCCAGTGGTCTGCTAGGGGTGGGGGGATTAAGAACAGTCAGGTCCTGGAAGAGGAAGTTTCCTGGGAGTCAGGGTGTGGGGTGGGGGAACACCTCCAGGCCCCTCAAAATCCCTTTACACAGACCCGAGGGGCAGATACATTGAGGAGAGGGCATGGTATCCTGGCCACAGTGCCCACAGGGTCAGCCAGCACTCAGGGACCAAGCAGGATAACAAAGAGGAGAGTCCACTTCTAGAAACTTCTAGAAACTGCTTTGCAGCGTGGTGGGGCATCAGGGCTGTTTTCCCTTCAAAGTTGAGTTGAACAGCATGGAGCACAGGATGAACTAACGGATGGCCAAGAGTAGGCCCCTTGGGCACTGGTGGAACACATCATCCCCAGCCAGAGTCCACTGTGGAGGGCCAGGCATCTTCTCTGCATAGGGACCCAGCTGGACAGGCCAGATGCTAAGGCCCAGAAAGGGACAGAGACTTGCTCAGGACCACACAGCAAGTCCATCTCCACGTGCCGGGTGGGGCTCAAACGGTCAGCTCAGAAGGTGAACTTGGCCAAGCACAGCAGGGCTGGGAGGCATAGCAGAGGGTGGGAGAGTCTTCTCCAAGCTTATGAAACAATATTGTCCTTGCTGGTTTCCTCTGGAGCGGGAGTAACCACTGTCCCCTCTGGCCTTGGGGGCAGGGGCTTTGGGAGGGCAGCCGCTGAAGGAGCCATCAGTGAGGTTTTGCTGCCCTCGTGTGGTTGCATTTGGAATTGCAGTCAGCAGGTCTTAACGACAGAAATTGAAACCCCTAGGAGGAAGAGGCAGGTTGCCCAGAGTGGTGCTTGGTGGGAGCCCCAGCAGGAGGGACCCCCATACAGCATCTACGGGCAGCCCAAGTTAAGGAAATAGTAGTGCTGCATCTTCCCTCTGCACCCTGCTCCAAGGCCTCAATTCCCGGCTCCACTGAGAAGGAAGGACTGGCCATACTAGCACAGAAACAGTTCTAACTGATTATAAAATTAATATGGGGCCAGAGTGGTGGCATGAAGCCTGCATCCCATTGTCGGAGGGCCTTTTCAGGCCCCGATTGCTCCCACTCCAGTCCCAGCCCCCAGCTGACACACCTGGAAGCAGCAGATGACCTGAGGGCTTGGGCCCCAGTACCCACATGGGAAACCCCAGTGAGTCCCTGGCCCCTGGCTTTGACCTGGCCCAGTGGTAGCCATTGTGGGCGCTTAGGGGAGTGACTCAGTGGATGGAAGCTCTGTCTCTTAACATTCTGCCTTTCAAATAGCTAATGAATTGTTTCACACAATGATGAACTTCATTGCCCTAAATTTGTCTTTTTAGGAAAATACAAAAGAGAAAGTAAAAATAGCTCTGAAGTTAGAACCTTGTACCATCAGTGTCTTCAAGTGCCACCCAGCTCTTCCCTTAAACATACCCAATGAATTCAATATGACCGGCCTCAGGCGGCATTTCCACTCCCAGGTTCCCTGTGCCCCATTTGCCACCCACCACCGTGCAGGGCCATGTCCTTTTGGGCTTCGTGGCATGCAAGCTCTCACGATTGCTTCTCTTTCTGCAGAGCTGCTCGTTGCTCCCCCTTGATCCAGTTGATATGCCAGCAGTTGTGAGGGTGTGTGTGTTCTGGACTCTTCCTAAGGAAATGCCTCCCTGCACTGGAGGCAAGGAACAGCTCTTGGGCTTTCATCCCCCCAGAGACACAGTGGATCATCTTCCCCCCACTGTGACAGCACACATGTGCACCCCAAAGCAAAGCTGCTCAGTTCCATGGAAGGACTGGGCACAGTGTAAGCTGGACAAGGCAGCCAAGTTCAAGTGCTCGGGCGAGGGAGGAGAGTGGTGGAAGGCTGCCCGACACTGCTTGGTGGGTGACCAGTTGTCCCTGCTTAGGGCTGCCCAAGTCTTTCTGCATTGTAACAGGGTAATACGGAGCAAAACCACAGCAGTTGATTCTGTCACCTTAGTCTCCGTCTCACAGAGTGACCCTGAGGTCACCTTGCAAGAACAAGACCTTGGGCTGGGAGGCATGGGAGGTACCCAGAGCGGCTCACAGGGAGGCCTGCCTTCCTGGGGCACAGGAAACAGAGTGAAGGGGAGTTGGGGTAGAGCCTGCAACTCGGGCTCCAGGGCAAGCTCCACCCCCAGCAGCCACACTAAGAGCTGCCCAAAGCTTCCAGTTCCTCCACCGGCAGAAGGCGCTGAAGCAGTGAGCGCGCTAGGCCACTGCGGGGCTCCCAAATGGCCTGTGCCAACTCCCCCAGCAAGCCCCAGCTGTAGAAGTCAGTCTTCCAATGAGGTCAGCCAGGAGAAGAGCAGCTGCGATGCCACAGAATTTCAAAGGAAACTTCCTAGAGGGCCTGGGGGACAAGGGCAGGAAGCTGCCCTGGCAGAGGAGCAAGTGGGGCTGGCAGTCCCTGTGCAGATAAAGGATATGCTCGCCTACTGACCGTCCGGAAGGAGGAAGAGCACAGCAGCCTGCCTCGTCCCCTGCCCTCAGCGTCTGCCTACAGCCCAGCTTCGGGCTCCCTACGAACCCCAGCCTCAAGAATGTCAGAAGTTGAATTTAGCAGCCAGGGCCCAGTTCACAGGTGGGCGGAGGACAGGAGGAGAGGAGGACATGGTCGCTTCTGCCCCAGGAGCCAGGAAGTGGGTGACATCAGCTTCTGAGTCCCTTTGCTTCCCTGGAGGACAATTGAGCTCATCCATCAGGTGTGGTCTGCCCATCCCAGGGGTGCCTCATGCGGGGCCTCAGAAAGTAGACAATCCCTGAAGGACCCCATTCTGCAGACAGGAAGACTGAGGCCCTGAGAGCAGGAGGATTTCCTGGCAGGTGCATCACCAGGAAGGGGTAGTTCCCAGATTCCAAGCAGAGTGTCCCAAACATGCAAATGAGGTGGAAATCTCAAGCAGTGACAACCCAGGCTGACCTGCAAACGTATGTGGTTATATCGACCCAACCTTTTCTAGATAAAAACGTGTTTGTGTTTCCCAAGTCCAGTTCACTCCAATTCCAAATAAGGTGTCCCCTGACCCCATCCAGAAGTCAGCCACTTTTCTGAGCTGCCTGTAGTTGTCCCTGGGGTTTGGCCCCAAGGTAGGTGGGTGGCAGGAGAGCAGAGGTCTTCTGTTTTGCCCTGTAGTGCTTCTTCCCTCCCTGGGCTTTTCCTGGCACCTGCCTGTCTTCACTCCCAGTAGTGCTTGGTGACTCACCTCTTCCAAGGAGCCTTCCTGGATGGCAGCGGATATAGCTTCCCATTCCGATCCACACGTGCTGTGTTCTATGCCTTTCTCAAGCAGCACTGGTCTCTAGGACTGACTGGGCTCTGAGCCCTACAGGAGGGACCCCGTGTTCACCCGTATCTCATTAGGACAAACTAGCACACTAATTCCTTTTTTTTTTTTTTTTAATTTATTTATCTTAAAGGCAGAATTAGGGCGAGAGAAACAGAGACAGAGAGAGAAATCTTCCATCTACTGTTTCACTTCCCAAATGCCCACAGCAGTCATGATTGGGCCAGCCTGAAGCCAGGAGCCAAGGTCACCATCCAGGTCTCCACGTGGGTGGCAGGGACCATCCTCTGCTGCCTTCCCAGGCCATGAGCAGGGAGCTGGTGGCAAGTGGAGCCGCTGGAACATGAACTGGTGTCTCTATGGGATCCCAGCACTTGCAAGGTGAGGCTTTAGCCACTGAGCCATCACACTGGGCACTATGGGGGATTTTTTGCTTGTTATTTTTTGTTTTGTTTTATTTTTGTTTTTATTTGTTTTGATGGAACTTCTATAACCGAGACACTAGGCCCCGTCTCCCATCTGCCATGGTGCGTCACAGGGTGAGACTGTTGACCCTTGAGCTGGATTCACCTGGTTGGGAGCCTGTCTTTCAGCAAGCTCCTAGGTAACATGGTAACGCGGTGTTGCCATCTGCGGAGCCTGCGTTGCTGGGCAGCTGCAAGGGGCTCTTGTCTTTAGGGACACACAGCTCTCAGGCTTCCCCTCAGCATGCATGGGGAGCCCAGCCCCACCCCCGCTTCTGTATGCCCACAAGATCACAGTCATGAATGGGGACGGGGGATTGTTTGAAGTTTGGCTGATTTTGAAAATGGTTGTAAAGTAAAACAGAGCAAAATCACTATTAGTGAGGCCTCACTCACATGAGAACAAACAAAAGCAGGGTGAATATTACCACAGAGTAGGCTAAGCCTCTGCCTGCAGTGGGCACTGGTTCAAATCCTGATTGCCCCACTTCTGATCCAGCTCCCTGCTCTTGGCTGGGAAAGCAGCGGAGAATGGCTCAAGTCCTTGGGTGCCTGCAATCATGTGGGAGACCCAGAAGAAGCTCCTGGCTCCTGGCTTTGAACCACCCTGGCGTTGCAGCCAGCTGGGGAAGCAACCAGAGATGGAAGATTTTTCTCTCTTTCTCCTGCTGGCTTGAAAATAAATAAATAATTCTTCTTTAAAAAAATAAATGAAACACTCTCACAGACGTGTAAGGTGAAACCTGGCTCCCTTCTGTGTGGTGTATGTAAAGGGGTCTTCAAAGAACACGTGGGAAATGGGTGGTACAACAAAATAAAAACAGGGTTGATTTCCATCTTTGCATGGAATACACTTACCTCTTCTCTCCGTGTTCCCACCAGCCGCTTGAAGCGCCCTCAAACACAGATACCCTGGAGTTGCCACACTGGATGGCACTCACGGGAGTCAGGTCTGGGCTCACATAAGACACGAGGTTTCTCTTTAGGAACCCCACCACCACCAAATGGATGACTGGACTTAAAATCTGACTACAGGGATGATCACAGAATCTGTGGTCTGACCTTGGAATGCATGCATCAGACCTGGGCCTCCCTGCTCACTGAAGCTTGTGCAGTGGATGGCATACCCAGGTGCACATTGGGGATGTGGCAGTCCACTGAAGCCTGAAGAGGACACCTGGTACCATGGCAGAGGATGGAGGGCAGAATAAATTGGATAACCCTCTTGGCCAAACTTTCACAGCAAGTATCTGGGCGATTGGAAATTCTAAAATGTACTATCTCAACCAATGGACCTTGGAAGAATTTTCTTATCCTTGGAGCCACAAACTCAACTGTGTCTCAGAGCTATCAATCTCACTTGAGCAGCACCCTCAGAACATGCCCCACTTTGGGGACCCTAGGATGACATCAAGTGGCCAACACCCCACTCCTGGGTACTGATGCATTTGGCTGCTGGGAGCGGCCCTTTCTCCCTCTCTCCTCCCCTAGATACAAGAAGAAAAAAAACCAGAAGCAATTATTGCATCCACTTTTCCCCATACCTCGACCCTTCCCACCCTAACCAGTGGTCCACATGGACATACATCCTTCTCAACCACATAAACAACATCAAAAACAAAATACATTTATAAAAAAGACAAGAAGATGAGTCAAGGAGGGAGGGAGGGAGACAGTCCTGGAAGCCACAGACCAGCCCTAGGGACAGGAGGACCGCACAATCCTAGCCCAACCAGGGCCAGAAGGGGGAGGGTGCTGACAGCACAGAGGGCTCTGCAGCAGGAGGCTGTGAGGTCAGCAGTGACGGGACATGAACATGAAACAAGCAGAGCCTCCCAGCACAAACCATGCACAGTGCAGGGGCGTGAACCAAGATATGAAACCACAGGGACAGTGACAGCAACAGCCACAGGGCCAGGCTGGCCCAGAAGAGGGAGCCCGGGCAAGAAGGGCAGTGATGTGGAAATGCACAGAGGATTGCACAGGCCTGGCCAGTGCAAGCCAGAGGGAAAGAAAGGACGCTGATCCCTTGCTGGGGGTGAGTACAAATGACCAACTGCTGCCTGGCAGTAGCTGAGACTGTCCCTCGCAGCTTGCACACAGCTGTTTCTATGAACACAATCCATGGAAGCTGAGGGCATCAGGAAACTTTCTAGAAAGCATTGTGTAGAGTAGGGGAACCAGGAGTGCTTGAGCAAATGTCCATCTGCAGGCTCCAGCATCCAGTATAGGGTTGCAGAGGGCCTCAGGCGGGTCTGGTCCCAGCTCAGCAACTAATCGCAGCTTCTTCTGGGGCTCACTGGGAAAGGCAGCAGGGCGTGGCCCACGTCACACACAGACCTGCATGGCTTGGGGCAGGCTTTGGACTGCCCAGCGCCTTGGCCACTGTGGCATTGAAGGAACAGCCACCAGATGCGAGCATGCTCCCCCTCTCTGCCTCCCTAAGAATCCAGATCCTCACTTAAGTTTTCAAAGATTGATTTCTCTGGTGGCCGGTACGGTAGCCTAGTGGCTAAAGTCCTTGCTTTGTATGCCCCGGGATCCCATATGGACACCAGTTCTAATCCCGGTAGCCCCGCTTCCTATTGAGCTCCCTGCTTGTGGCCTGGGAAAGTAGCAGAAGACGGCACAAAGCCTTGGGACCCTGCACCCGCGTGGGAGACATGGAAGCAGCTCCTGGCTCCTGGCTTTGGATCAGCTCAGCTCTGGCCATTGCAGCTACTTGGGGAGTTAGCCAGCAGATATAAGATCTTTCTCCTTTCTGTAAATATGACTTTCCAATAAAAATAAATAAAATCTAAATTAAAAAAATTTTTTTTTCTGAAAGGCAGAGTTACTTACAAAGAGAAAGAAAAATCTTCCCTCCACTGATTAAATCCCTAAATAGCTCCCAACGACCAGAGCTGGGCCCATCTGCAGCCAGGAACTTCTTCTGGTCTCCCTTCTTCTACAGAGCTACCTTCTGCTACTTTCCCAGGTGCATTCGCAGGGAGCTGGACTGGAAGCGGAGCAACCAGAACACGAACTGGCTCCCATATGAGATGCCAGCACTGCAGGTAGCACCTGACCCACCATGCCATAGCACTGGCCCCAAGATCCTCAGTTTCACTAGCACTCCTCTCCGTTTCTCTAAAGCACACTCTGCCCAGCACCCCCCCTTTTTTGGGGGGGGGGTGCAAGCACTTAATTGGAGGACCAGAGAAAAGCCAGCACCTTTGCAAGCCGGCAGTGGGAAAGATGCCTTCACAGGTGACTATAACACGGGGTGGGAAATCAAAAGAGCCTTGTCCCCCTCCCCAAACTTTGTGCCAATGGCAAAGGCAAGAGTGTGGAGTGATCAGGGAAGACTTCAGGAGGAGGCGGCCATGGGACCTTGAAGGGCTACCACGTTTGGTGACGGCTGGATGGTGAAGGAGAAGGCAGGGTTAAAGAAACACAGGGATGGGTAGAACACTGAGAGATCAGCCGTGGGCTGACGCACAGAGAGGCTGAGGGGCGCCGCGGCAGGCTGCTGAGCTGGGAGCGACAAGCCATGTGCAGGCTGCAGAGAGGCACAGCAGTTGAAGGGAGTGAATAAGCAGGAAGAGTGTGGGTGGAGGAGGCGGAGCGATGGGGGGTGGGGGTGGCACTGACTGGATGCCCAGGAACTGGGTTTTGCATCAGGACATCCAAGCCTTGGGTCTTCCACACAGCCCAGGACCAGCCAATGGAGGGCCTGGGGGTCTCTGGCCATTGTGGCCTGCAGCCCTCTACCCCAGAGCTCCTGAGTCAGGGATGCCCCGCCTGTATGTTTCAGGGAACCACCACTGTGTTCTGATCTTGTATTAGTTGCCTCTGCTTACCAACATGCCAGGTGGCTATCTGGCTTCTTTATTTTTTTGAATGAGACAAGGCGGTCGCACCACACAGGCAAACACCATTTCGTGGTTAACGCCTCTCCCTGACTGCTGCCCCATTCATTGCTCCCGAGCTCTTCCTTCTGCGCTCTGATGAGGCACCAGGTGTCTGCCTCTGATAGTCCATGGGCCCAGGAGTGTCCGCCCCGGCCACCAGCTCTTTGAAATCCATCACCTCAGAGTGCGAAACTCCTCCTCTTCCTCCTTCCTGCTTCTCTCCACGAGAAAAGCCTCCTCCGGGCTCTAGGTGTTCAGTCTGGTGTGTTGAGGAGCCTTCCCCGGAGCGGGTCTGCGCCTGCATCGGACGTCTTGGGGACCCTAATCCCGTCCCCAGCCAAAACCCCGATAGACGAGCCAGCCCTGGGCACGGTGCCACAGTCCGCGCACGCGCCCTGACACCGCTCCAGAAGGCACCGGCTGTTTCTGGACCGGTGAGGCCACCGTACGGCGTCCGGGATTCCGTGCCCCAGTTGGCGGGATCCCGGAGCCTGACGGGGTGACCCTCTGCCCGAGCCCGGTGGACAGCGACCCGGGGAGGCCCGCAGCCCCACCGGCCGCCTGCGGACGCCGGGAGGCCCGGGGCGGGCGCAGGGCTCCTGTCACGTGACCGGCGGCTCGGCCGAGGTGTGCGCCTGCGCGGGGGCTGCCGGCGCTCCGGGCCGCTCGCTGGGCGTCCTGCGCGGCTCCGGGCCTGGGCGCCCGCGGCGATGGGTGAGTGCGGGGAGGAGAGGGGCGCCCCCGGTCCCAGGTGGGGAGGCGGGGCAGCCGAGGGAGCAGCCTCCCTCCTCGCAGCCCAGCCAGTGCCCCCTGCGCCCCGGGGCGAGCCCCGGCTCTTCGGGCCCGGCGGCTGCAGGCCCCGCCCGGGGCGGTGCGCGCAGCGAGGAGCGGCTGGGCTGCCGCGTTCCCGCAGGGCTCACCGGGCTGCTTCCCTGGCGCGGGCGGCTGTGCTGGTCCTTGGGACGCGCGGACCCACCAGGGCAAGGACGCTCCTCGCAGGGCCTCCCCCAACCCTGGGTGACCGGGCATCCGGCCGGCTTCCCTGGGGACTCCTCACCCCGGAGTGTCGGAGACCCAAGGTTGCCTTGGTGATGGCGGTCGGGTCCGACCTGCTGCTATATCTCTTTTCACCGATTGGGAGGACCGTGCACTGGACTCCCTGAGAACGCTTGCTGTGCGATACCGTGTTTACAGCCTTATGGGAAGCTTGGTGGGGGATGCAGGGCTTTTCGGGGTGAACCTGGGGGTGGCCGTCCGCGTGCGGATCATCTGGTGCAAAGTGTGACTGCCTGGGGTGTGTCAGCGCATCAGCTGTGTTTACACTTTCCGCGGGAGCTTTGTTTGGTGCCATATGGCTCTACCCAGCTGGTCTTGAGCCCTCCTCAGTCTTGTGTACCTGTGAAGAGAAACCCTCGGAAAAAAATCGATGGTCACCTTGGCAGTTTGAGCCTGCCCTGGCTTGTATCTCGTGAAGCTCAAGCGTGCGGTCCCAGTCCCTTACGGGTTCTAACTCCATGTTAGGACTTTGGGGTTCCCTAGCGCATCTCAAAGGGAAACGATGTTTCCTGCATCTGCTGTGTACCTGAGCTCCGAGGAGTGGATTTCAAGTCGTGGTAGCCAGGACCAGAACCCCGGGCAGAGCCGTGGGACTTGACATCCCTGGAGAGCTACATTCGCCCTCTTGCCCAGTTTCTGCGCTGAGACCTTCGTGCCGGGGTCACATCTGAGCGCGTGCAGCCCGCGGGGGTTATAAATTACAGTGAGTTTTTTCGGACTTTATACCTTCTTAGGCCACAGAAGTTCGGCACTCGCTACTGCCTTGGTTGAGACATGGTGCTTTGGGTAGCTGATAAGGGTCAAGTTACAGGGGTTAATTTTGCAGAAAGTTATCCTTGTTGAAGATTTTATTTATTTTTTTTCCTTGTTGAAGATTTTAAATACCTAAGTTAGTTCAGTTAAAACACAAATTTAGTTGTGTTCACAGTGCAAATAATTGCAAGCTGCTCTGCCCCAGAGTTCTGTGCACACTGTCTTCCCACTGCTTCGCCAAGAGCCGGTTCACACCGTGGTGTGCAGCTGGGAACTAGAGGGCAGCCTGAATGCCCCAAGGCCAGAAGGGTTTCATAACATCCCTCGTTCCCATCCAGGTTTACTTGTTGAAACTCAGATTATAATGTGCTTTAGTGTTCTTAGAAGTCTTAAAATAGGGGCCGGAGACGTGGTGCAGCAAGTTAAACTGCCACCTGCCACATTGCCATCCCATAGGAGCCCTAATGTGGCTCCTCCATTTCTGATCTAGTTCCCTATAATGTGCCTGGAAAGCCGGTGAGGATGACCCAAAAACTGGAGCCTCGGCCACTGCTGTGGGACACCCTGTGGGAGTTGTGGCATCTGACTTCAACACGCCTCAGCCATGACTGTTGCAGCCCCATAGGAGTGAGCCAGTAGATGGAAGACAGCTTTCTGTTCTCTCTGCCTCTCCCAACCCCTTCAAATAAATCAATTTTTTTAAAGATTTATTTATTTTTATTACAAAGTCAGATATACAGAGAGAGGAGGAGAGACAGAGAAGAAGATTTCCCGTCCGATGATTCACTCCCCAAGTGAGCCGCAACGGGCCAGTGCGTGCCGATCCGATGTCGGGAACCAAGAATCTCTTCCGGGTCTCCCACGTGGGTGCAGGGTCCCAAAGCTTTGGGCCATCCTCAACTGCTTTCCCAGGCCACAAGCAGGGAGCTGGATGGGAAGTGGAGCTGCCAGGATTAGAACCGGCGCCCATATGGGATCCCGGGGCGTTCAAGGTGAGGACTTTAGCTGCTAGGCCACGCCGCTGGGCCCATAAATCAATTTTTAAAAATAAATTTTCTTAGAACACTTTGATTTTGTAGTCCATGAATGACTGGCTTCCTTAGCCAGTTTTCTGCTTTGTTACTGAGAGTCAGTACACACTAGATGAAGTACCTGTCATTTGCACAATTTGAGAAAGTAGTAAAATATTCCAGTAAAAATGAAAAGCGTAGGGCCCGGCGTAATAGTATAGTGGCTAAAGTCCTCGCCTTGCATGCGCCACCAGGATCCCATGTAGGCACCGGTTCTAATCCCAGTGGCCTTGCTTCCCATCCAGCTCCCTACTTGTGGCCTGGGAAAGCAGCTGAGGACAGCCCAAAGCCTTGGGACCCTGCACCCGCATGAGAGACCTGGAAGAGCTCCTGGCTCCTGGCTTCGGATTGGCTCAGCCCTGGCCATTGCGGTCACTTGGGGAGTGAACCATCGGATGGAAGATCTTCCTCTCTGTCTCTCCTCCTCTCTGTATATCTGACTTTCCAATAAAAATAAATCTTTATAAGAAATAAATAAATAAATAAATCTTTAAAAAAAAGTTTCAAAGATGAAAGACATAATAAATGGATAGTAGAACAGACTCTGCTGGAGGTCAGACGAATATAAAAGTAGGTAAACTGGGTACTCTCCTCCAGAAGAAAATAGAACATAAAGGCACAAGGTTGCAAATAACTGGTTTTTCTTTTAAGATTTATTTATTTTTTTTAATTGGGAAGACAGATTTACAGAGAAGGAAATACAGAGAGAAAGATCTTCCATCTGCTGGTTCAATCCCCAAGTGGCCACACCGCCAGAGCTGAGCTGATCCAAAACCAGGAGCCTGGAACCTCTTGCGAGTCTCCCACACAGATACAGAGTCCCAAGCTTTGGGCCATCCTCGACTACTTTCCCAGGCCACAAGCAGGGAGCTGGATGGTAAGTGGAGCAGCTAGGGTATGAACTGGCGCCCATATGGGGTCCAGGCACATGCACGCCCAGGAATTTAGCCACTAGGCTACCATGCTGGGCCCTGCAAGTAACTTTTTAAAACATAAAGCACTTTATTTTTTTTTAACAATTTTTTAATAATCTTACTTAGTTGATTAGGGAACAAAGGGTCAAGGGTACAGGGTGAAAGTGGGTAATACCATTGTTTCCACACCAATATCATTTTTCCCTGTATCTGGGGTCAGGGAAAAAAACAAAGGGAAAAGCCCCACCCAACCTCCCACCTATCCCAGATCCCCAACGGGAGGCGCGCTCTGAGGGTCCTGCTCATACAGTTTTGATAGTTCATCAGTTCTGGATTGCTGCCAATCTCTCAGTTCCAATCGCAATGAACCCTATTCAGAGTCCACTGGCTGACAGTCTCTTCATGGTTGGGGTTCTAAGATCAGCAGTTCAGTTGGAGGGATCTCCAAAGAAACTTCGTCCGAGATGATCCCAGGCCTGATTCTTGTGCGAGTTTGCTAGTACATAGTCCGACACCGTCCGCAACACCAATCAGCTTATGCTCATGCTGGTCGCTGGGATTGACATAAAGCACTTTATAAGGCTGTGGAATTTAAACCAGACTTTCCTTTTCGCCCCCCTCCTCTAGGAAACCCAGTTATTGCAGCGGACTGCCAAAGACAGAGTCCAGCCAACCCAGGAACCATGGCAGAGGTCAGGAAAGCCAACAGAAGTCTCTGTGGCTTCCAAGCAGCAGGCTCAGGTGGGGTGACAGGTGAGTCCTTTGAAATCCCAAGGATCACATAACTGATTCCACAGCCAGGGGGCCAGGGGAATGCTCATGCTGGGCCTGAGCAGAAGGTAGCACTGAAACCAGAAGCCTGATAGGAATAGTGATAGGAATAGTGAAGGGAAAATTAGAAACAGTTGCTAGCCAGTGAGAAGAGATGGCCAGGTAGCATTCATCCCCATTATCCCCATCAGCTAAGGAAACAGCCAGGCAGCTTGCTAACCTAACAGTCTCTGCGACTTCTGATTGCTCTGATTGTTCAGGTGACAATCTTTCAGGTCTGTGATGGTGCAGAAAATGGCCCATGGGCCTTTGCAGCGCACCCTGAATTTTGATTTTTTTCCTTGGCAGATGCAACTCATTGGGTCTGTGAGGCTGAGGAGCTCGAGAGTGGGTAGAGTGTATCAAATTCCCCTTTAACTTAGGGTGTTTTCCAAGGTGGTTATTAGGACACAGTCCAACCATATAGATTGAGGTATGGTGCACACCCACTCAGGGCTTCAGAAAAAAACATACCAACAGCTGGTCCTGGTGTGTCCCTTCTGTACCCCACACAGTCCTCTCTGATACCTGACCTGTGTTCACTCAGCAGAGCCAGTCTGAAGGGTGGGCAGCATCCTGTTCAAAACAAGGAGAGTGAGTCAGAGAGGGGAGTGACATCAGAGGTCAAACAGTGGGTGTGGCCTGGGATCACGGAGGCTTCCTGCATTTCACCCAAGCGCAGGGTTGCCCCTGCATGAGTGACAGTGGCTGAACTCAGGCACACAGAAGTGTATGTTTCCTATGCTAAGCTGAGCATTAGTACTAGAAAAATGGAATCTATTTTAACGAATGCCACAGTTTTATAGTCAACTGTGGTGGGGGCAAGAATTTATGCTTTTATTGCCGCCTTTGTATTTGGATGAGCATGAAGTTTTGTGGTTTTAGTGTAGTTTATCAGATCAGAGCAGTGGGCTTGGGCACCGTCCTTCATGTCTGTGCCCCTGAGACACATGGGGGTGAATAGGGAGCAGGAACTGACCTTGCATGACTCAGCTGTGTCATGTTGCTTGGTCTCCGCAAAGCCACTGGGACCTGGATTATGAACCCTCAGATGACAAGAACTTCCTGTTGTTCAAAGTGGAAGCCAGCATCATGCCTAATGGTAATCTCTGGCAGAGTTTCCCCAAAAGTCAAGAAAAATTATGAGATGTTCATCTTACCATAATTCAGTTTTACTCCAGGAAGCCTTAGTTAACCCAGTGAGAAGGAAGAAAGCAGAACTCCCTTGCTGAAAAGCAGGCAGAATGCTCTGCGAGCACTATCGCATGTGGTCAGAGCTGAGAGCAGTCTCCCGGAAAGCTGAGAAATAGTGGGAGGGCTCGGTTGGCTGAGTCTGAGCTCCAGGCACAAGAATGGGGAACTTTTTCATGTGCGGACAAAAAATGTGCTAGAATGAGCAACCTATTCATAGCTAGTGGCTGAAAAGGTGAAAACTGCTCAGTGCCAGAGGTAGCCTGGACTTCACCAAAAAAGTACTTCAGAGCCATGAAGTTGTAGATGGGAAGACACCATGCCCTTGTGAGATAGACTTGGCTCTGCTGAGAGCATTTGGTGCTACAGTTGGCTAAAGCAGGTTAGTACTGGATCAGTGTGGGAAAAGAATGAAATGAAGGGGAAAAAAGCAAATGCTCTAAGTGTTTAGATTAAGCAAACTGCCAATGGAAAGCAAATGCATTAGTCAGCGATGTTGGCAGTCTCTTATCTTAGTCCCACTGCTTGTACTGGAAATTCACAAGGTGAAGGTGTGGATGATAAGGGATAGCTTAGATGTTCTGGAAGCATGCCTGGATTAGCTGCTTATAATTTAGGAATAATAAAGTCCTGCCAAGGCAGACGTAAGATCTATAAGCCAAAGAAGATTGTTTTTGTGGGGTAGGTTTTTTTTTTTTTAATTGATTAAATGATTTGCAAGGCAGTGTTACAGAGAGGGAGAGATGGAGATCTTCTATCCACTGGCTCACTCTCCAAATGGGCACAGCGGCCAGGCTTGGGTCAGGCTGAAGCCAAATGCCTGGGACTCCAGCCAATTCATCTACCACTTGGTGGCAAGGCCCTGAGTACTTGAACTGTCCCCCACTGCTTTCTCTGGCTCATGAAACTGGGAGCTAGAGCAGACGTGGAGCCAGGAGTCAAACCAACACTCATACAGTATGTTCACATCACACATGGTGCTATATCGCGATACCATCCCCTCATTCTGTTTTTGAGAGACAGATCTACCTGCCTGCTCATTCCCGAGGTATCAGCAATCCTGGCCAGGGCCAGAAGGTGGGAACATGGCAAGAACCCACTCAGTGGAGCCCTCACTGCTGCCGCCAGGGTCTGCAGTGGCCAGAAGCTGGAGTCGGGAGCCGGAGCTGCGCTGTGGGATGCGGTGTCGGCTGGGAGGCTGATTGCTGCTCTCCTGGCAGGCAGTTCTGACATCCACTTCAAGAACTTGGGTATCACGACGATGGTACAGACAAGGTGGCAAAAGCATTTGCCACAATTTGAGCAGTATTGCTCTTCATGTGTGAGAATATTTTATAGTTCAGTAAGGGAAAAACATAAGTTCCAACAGAAAAATTTTGGAAACTCATGAAAATTAGGAAATTCATGGAATTTTTTCAAACTTTATTTACTTATTTGTAAGGTAGAGTGACAGAGCTCTTCCATCCTGTTTCACAAATGCGCAAAACAGTTGGGACTGGGTCAGCCCTGAATCAGGAGCCAGAGATTCCTTGTGAGTCTTCTACCTGAGTAACAGGGCCCCACGTATTGAACCACCACCTGTTCCTACCAGGTGCAGGTTAGCAGAAGTTGGCTCAGAAGCAGAGGTGGGACTTGATCCCAGGAACTCTGATAGGACCAGCATGCTGGCATCCCAAGCAGCAGCGTAACTTGCTATGCCATCATGCCTGCCCTATTCCACATTATTAAAGGGCACAACAGTGTTCGTTGGAATGGGTTTAAGGTTTGCCCATCATGGCCTAGTTTCAGAGGGACACAGAGAGCAGAAGCAGTGATGTAAACAGGAGATGGGATCAGTAGGGCAGGACCTTCACCTGAAGGCATGCGGCCCTTCAGAGTGCTCTCTGTGCTCATTACACATCTCAAAGTGGTCATTGTGCACCTTGCTTGTTTTCACATAAGAACATCTCTTTTTACTTCATCTTGAAATGATGGGTCAGTTGGAAGAGGGCAGGGAGTAAGGAGTGAATGAGGCCCAAGCCAAGTGAGCTGCAAGAGACCCAAGGAGGAGGGCTGTGCAGGCTGGAGCCTGGAGACGGGGAGTGTCTACCAGTTCTTCCCCTAAGCCCTCCGGTGTTCCTTCTGTGGGTTTTCACATGAGTGACTCATTCGTTGTTTGTTCCTGGATCCTTGAGCAGTTCAGCTCTAAGGAACCTCATCATGGGCCTGGCACAATGGCTCAGCTGGCTGATCCTTCCCCTGCAAGCTCCAGGATCCCATATGGTCACTGGTTTGTATCCCAGCTGCTCCACTTTCCATCCAGCTCCCTGCTTGTGGCCTAGGAAAGCAATCGAGGACAGCCTAAAGCCTTGGGACCCTGCACTCACGGGAGACCCAGAAGAAGCTCCTGGCTCCTTGGTTTGGATTGTCTCATCTCATTATGGCCACTTGGGGAGTGAATCAGTGAACAGAAGATCTCTGTAAATCTGCCTTCCCAACAAAAATAAATAAATAAATCTTAAAAAAAAAAAGGGGGGGCCCGGCGGCGTGGCCTAGCAGCTAAAGTCCTCGCCTTGAACGTCCCGGGATCCCATATGGGCGCTGGTTCTAATCCCGGCAGCTCCACTTCCCATCCAGCTCCCTGCTTGTGGCCTGGGAAAGCAGTCGAGGACGGCCCAAATTTTTGGGACCCTGCACCCGTGTGGGAGACCCGGAAGAGGTTCCTGGTCCCAGCATCGGATCGGCGCGCACCAGCCTGTTGCGGCTCACTTGGGGAGTGAAACATCGGATGGAAGATCTTCCTCTCTGTGTCTCTCCTCCTCTCTGTATATCCGGCTTTCCAATAATAATAAAATCTTTAAAAAAAAAAAAAAGGAATCTTGCTGCTCCCAGCTGAGTACAGGTGACTCCCTCCCAGATCCGAGTGCTTCCTGGCTGTTAGTACTGTGCTGACACGCCTGTCACAGCAGGTCTCCTCGGGCATGTGAAATGCCATGTTTCTCAGGCTCAGGATGCACCACGGTCATCCAGATGGACAGTGCCAGGATTTTGCCCCACCACTGTGAAGCTCCTTGGGGACAGCCAGGTGACTGTGTGGACATGTGATTCCTGACTGGACTGTAATGATAAAAACTTATCAGTTTTAAAACTTATTTCTTATTTCCTTTTTATTTTTTTTTTTCCTGTTTGTTTGGAAGGCAGAGAGATTCCATCCACTTGTTCTCTCCTCAAGTGCTCACACCAGTCGGGTCTGAAACACGCCAAAGCCAGGAGCTGGGATTTTGTTCCAGGTCTGCCCTTTGGGTGGTCCTGCCCTAAGCCCTGAACCATTGTCTGCCACCTTCCCAGGGTGTACATCAGCAGGAAGCTGGCCCAAAGACAGAGCTAGGTGCCCACCATGCATTCAGCATGGGATGTGGGCATCCCAAAGTAGTGTCTTCCTGACTGTAGCGACTGCCCCTCCCTGCTGCTATTGTAACATCTGTGCAGCAAAATAGCCTGTCCTATGGATTCATCCTGAAGACGCATGGCTATTACTGATGAGCGTTTAGTTTGTAGTCAGCATTTTTATTGTGAGCATCGTTGTGACTGCCTGGTAGTTGAATCTGTGGATCTTGGGAGGAACCATGTTATGGAGGTCATGTGTGAGCTCTAGCTGGTTCTCAGCCAGTCCCTACAGCCTGGGGCTAAACAGGGCTGCTTCCTTCTGTCGCTGTGGCTGCCTGCCCTTGGCTGTAACAGACTTGTGTGCTTCCTATTGGGCCCTCGGATGTGTTTGGGCTGCTTCCTTCTTGACTGTTGTGACTGCTGCTGTAGGGAAACTGCCCCAGCAGGGTCTACTTCCGCTTACTTTGGTTAGATACCAGTAGTGGGATTGCCGGATCCCATGGAGGTTCTGTCTAGTTTTTTGAGGAGCCACCACCATGCTGTTTTTCTTTGTGTTTGTACCATTTCGCCATCCTATCAGCAGTGCACCAGGGTTCCAAATTCACGTCCTCACTCAGAATTGTCACCTTCTGCATTTTGGAGTTTTTGTTTTGTTTTTGATCATCAATGGGTGTGGAGTGTTTGGTGTACAATTGGAGGATTGATTTGTGTTTCTCTGATGCTTAGTGATGTTAGGACATCTTTCTACTCTCCTTGCTATTTGTACATCATATTCAAGGAAATGTTGATTCAGGTCCCTGGCCCATTGTTTCAATCAGGTTATTTGATCTTCTGTTAGTATTTTAGTTAAATATGATTCTTTACTGTTGAGAAATTAAAAATATTTAGCCTGCTGGATTTAAAATATAATAAAGATGCTTATGATTTCTAGGACCATCTGTGGTGTGGGAATTTGGATCTGTTTTGGGGAAAGGGTGGGTGGGTCAGGTCATAGGGAGAATCCATTTAGATGACTGACCAGACACACCTTACATTTCATGGAAGCAGGTGTATTACGAAGTGGGGCTTGGCCTTGGAGCAAACTCAGGGAATAAGCCTGTGTACTTAGGCACTGCGTCCTTGTCTGCATTATCTGAGGTGGCCATCTTTTCCCTCAGGGCAGCCTCCCAGGGTCATTGCCATCCAGGGTGTGGTGGCAGGGTTGTGAGCTCTGGAGTCTATGTCACTTCAGATTGTCAACTCCACCAGTGACTAACGTAACTGAATGAAGGAGAATGTTGGGTTTTACCCCTTTCATGGAGTTGTTTTGAGAGTGAAGAGGGGGCAAGTGTAGGCCTAGTGCACACCTGCAGGCCAGCCTCAGCCATGCTCTGCCACACCTGCTCCTCCCAGGGTGCATGCTCAGTGCCCATCACCCCCGACACAGACATACACGGGGCTACTGGGGGTGCCATTGCTTACCTTAGCAGATTCTCCTGCCAGTCTGTGAGTTCCTGGTCTTTGGCTCTCTGACACGCAGCAAGGGTTGTATTGGTAGATATGCAGTACATCTAAGTAGGACTAGGCAATGTTGTCCAGTGGGGCTCAGGGCTCCTTTACATCCTGAAAGTCCTGTAGACTTTGGTAAAATATTTTATGAGTTGAAAGCAGAATTTTTTTTAAGGGTTTATTTTATTTATTTGGAAGGCAGGTTTATAGAGAGAGGGAGAGATAAGAGAGGTCTTCCACCACTGGTTCACTCCCCACATGGCCTCAGTGGCCAAGGCGAGAAGCCAGGAGCTTCATCTGGGTCTTCCACCTCCTGAGAGCAGGGGCCCAGACCCTCAGGCCATCCTCTGATACTTTCCCAGGAGCATTAGCAGGGAGCTGGATCGGAAGCAGAACAGCCAGGACTTAAACTGGTATCATCCAGGTGGCAGCTTAACTCATTACACCACAGAACTACCCCAAAAACAGAAATTGTAAATGTTGTTTTTTCACATAACGACAATAAGTCCATAATATGTTAACATATCAGATTTTCATTGAAAAGGACTATGCCTTCTCCCTGCTTTCAAAATTAGATGGAGTTTCCTGTGCGCATCTGCAGTCCGTCCTCAGCTGGTGCGGCTGGAGTGTGTGCATGAAGTGTAGCCTCACCCCCAGTCATGCGGGAAGGGGGCAACCCTGTGGGATCACCTCTCAAGATACCCGAGACCCACTGATACAGTCTAACAGGGAATGCGTGTCCAGAAACTGGAGGAGAGATTAGGGAGGAGGCTCAGTGTGTTCAGCTCTCTGCGAAAGGTTTACCCATTGTCGTTTATTGTCTGCAGATTAAAAAAAAAAGTCCTTCATGAGAAATGACTTGGAGCAACATGATGGATTCTGAAGCTCATGAGAAGAGGCCGCCCATCCTGGCGTCCCCGAAGCAGGACCTGGCGCCCCACATCGCCAACGTGGGCGACATGAGGCACTACCTGTGCGGCTGCTGCGCAGCCTTTAACAACGTGGCCATCACCTTCCCCATCCAGAAGGTCCTCTTCCGGCAGCAGCTCTACGGCATCAGGACACGCGATGCTGTGCTGCAGCTGCGCAGGGATGGGCTGCGGAACCTGTACCGCGGCATCCTGCCGCCGCTGCTGCAGAAGACCACCACGCTGGCGCTCATGTTCGGCCTGTACGAGGACCTGTCCTGCCTGCTGGGCAAGCACGTGAGCGCGCCCACATTCGCAACCCGCGGCGTGGCAGCCGTGCTGGCAGGCACGACGGAGGCCATCTTCACACCACTGGAGAGAGTACAGACGCTGCTGCAAGACCACCGGCACCACGACAAGTTTACCAACACCTACCAAGCCTTCCGGGCGCTGCGGCCCCATGGCATTGGTGAGTACTACCGGGGCCTTGTGCCCATCCTCTTCCGGAATGGATTCAGCAATGTCCTTTTTTTTGGCCTGCGGGGTCCCATCAAGGAGTACTTGCCCACCGCCACAAGTCACAGTGCCCATCTGGTCAACGACTTCATCTGTGGGGGCCTCCTGGGTGCCATGCTAGGCTTCTTGTTCTTCCCAATTAATGTCGTGAAAACTCGCATCCAGTCCCAGATCGGAGGGGACTTCCAGTCTTTCCCCAAGGTCTTCAAAACCATCTGGCTGGAACGGGACCGGAAGCTGATAAACCTCTTCAGAGGCGCCCATCTGAACTACCACCGCTCCCTCATCTCATGGGGCATCATCAATGCAACGTACGAGTTCCTGCTAAAGGTCATATGAGAAGGGCTTTCCCACCAGGGAGGTGCCGTCATCAGCTGCGTAGACCCAGCAAGAAGGCCACCAGGCCGCATTTCCACTTGGCCCAAATACCGATTGGCATCCTAGGTCTAGGCCACAGTGGGTTATGGATGAAACTGTTTTCCTTCAGCCATCAACAGAAAGAGAACTCAAGGTTCCAGTAGGAAGCTAGAAGGGGCTGGTTTTGTCTGTCCTCTGCAGGAGCGTTTCGCTGCCAGCCTGGCGACAGCTGTACGTCCAGACAGGAATCCTTGGTAGCCATACCATGGGCTTTTCCCCATCACAGTCCCTGAGCCTTTGGAATTCAGCCTACATGGCCAGGACTGGTCCAGGGCTCACGGGGTGCCAGGACTTCTTTCATTTCTCGAATCCCTGCCCTCAGGGGCAGAGGAAAAGGGTTGTTGATCTTTGTGAACTCAACACATACACTTGGTGTGGAACAGAGGGGCAGGCCAGAGGTGGGACCAGCTCTAGGGTACAAACTGTCACAAGGAAGTGTGCATTCAGTTGTGACACCGCACCAAGTCAGCATCACCGTCACGTCATGCACCTGTTTCTGCGTGGAGAGGGCTGAGTCGAGCAGCTGGTAGAAATCGCTGTTTGTTTTTCAACTTCGTAGGTTTTCTGTTTCGTTTGGAACATGGCCTAAGCCCTTCCAAAGCCTTGTGGTTGTTTTTTTTCACTGCCAAAAGGCGGAAAGGCCTAACTGTTGCTTAACAGGTGCTTCATCCTGTTGAGATATTGTGGATTGCTGATACTTGCAATTCTGTTTTGCTTGGCTTCTCAGAATTCTTGGTGCCAACTTAGGAAGCAGCTTTCTTTTCCCTTCGAGTAGAAATTGGTCTCATTCGAGCTCCTGTTCTCTCAAAACTAGGTTTTTGAGAAATAAACAAGCACTTCCATGCAGTTTTATTTTGAAAGTCCGTTTATGTCCCAGGGTTTTTTTGTTTTGTTTTTTTCTCCCAGTTTCTCCCTGCTGCAGGGGAAGTGGGCACACGGGGTCTGACCTGTCCTCTCTTTTACTCTCAGACCTAGAGACCAGATGCCAGCATTTTGACCCGCCATGTCATCACAACAGATCTGAGAACTGGCCGTATATAGAGATATTTCCAGATAGTTTTGAATTCTAAAGGTTGGATCCTCACCCTCACTTAAATGCTCGTATCTGTCAAAGAAATTGGACACATTTATGAGTTTTCCAACATAAAACAGCGACTCACACATCCATAGAATCGCTAAGGAAATGAAGGAAACACACTGGAAAAGTGGTCCCTGAGTCTCAGGACCCCACCCCCTCCGTAGATGTCACCCAGCAAGGCGGCGTCCCCGAGTTTGCTGTTACTGTCTCCTTTCTGGGCAGCCACCTTGAGGGCGTGCACCTCCGACCCCAGTAAAGCCTGCTTCTCCACTGCTTTTCCCTGCCAAACTTTCAGGGAAAGCCAGCACCCCCTTCAAGCCAGGGGAAGCGGACAGGACTGGAGCGCAGTCCTGTGACCTCGCAGCACCTGTTAGAACTGTACTGGAGACAACGTGAACTGTGCAGAGAGCAAGACACGGGAGGCCAGGTCTTCGTAACAGGACATCAGGTAGAGCTACACCAGGAGCTCCTCCTGGCCCGCTGGCTAGTTGGGGAGTGGACATCCACAGGGGAAGAAGGGACTGACCAGTCCTTCATGGGACTCACACTCAGGCCACAGCTAGGTGCTCAGCAAGGCCAGGGCAGTTAGCCCGTGTTGCAGCCCAGCCCCAAGAACACACTCCCTCCTGGGCAGCCTTGGTCTTCACACTCCAGGCAGGTGGTAGGATTGCAGTCTAAAGCACTTTTTCCAAAATACAGGTCTGTCACCATTTAAGAAATGCAGAAATGCTTTGGTTTTTGCTGTCTCTGATACATGGCATTGAAAAATTTTTAATGGTTTTAAATTTAGTTTTTTTTTTTTTTAACTTGTCCCTTTTTACAGCTTTTGAAGACCAAACTGCAGATACATTACCAGGGCTAGTTTTGTGTTGTCGTGTAGACATAAAATTTGACAAAAAAGATTGAATAGAACTTGTGGCCAACAGCTTTGATCTTTTCCATCCAAACGTGTTCTTCATAAGGGATTCTCGCTACCTTTTTACCTTCTGTGTAAAGGTGAACATGATGGGAAAGCTTTCAACAGGGCCCTGTGACAGGCATGTGTCACAGGTGCTGCCAAGCACACGCCCCTGCCCCCCGCCCCCTCAGGGCCTGACACCCCTAGTAGTGGGGCTTCTGTATTTAGCACGCAGAGCGTGGCCTGAGCTGCCTCAGGGCAGCATCACAAACACAGCCGTTGTGAGGTGGTGTGTGTGTGTGTGTGTGTGTGTGTGTGTGGCTGGTTTCGTTCATGGTGGGGATAATGCTGGCATTTTTGCTGAAGTAGGCAATGCCCACCTTAATTCCTGTTTGCTGGTCTAATCGCTCACTGTCTGTTATGAACTGTGCAATAAGGCAGGATGGGGTGCAAGTGGTACAATACTGCAGTGCCCGGGCTGTAGTGCGGTGTGAGGAGGCGAGAGTGTTGAAGAATGGGGAGCAAGACAGGCTGTGAAATGAGGGGGTGGGGCCGGGGCCGGCTGCCTTCAGCATTGTTCCTACATCCACTCCGTGGGGACAAAGTACTGGAGCCCGGGGCTTGTGTGGGGTCTCCACGAAGGCTTCATGGAAGTGATACCGGGGATAAAGGGTTAAGGACTGACTTGATTTCTAGTTCAGATATTCCTCTCTCCTTCTGTGTAGGTGAGTACACATGGAAGGCTTGAACAGGCATTCTCTTGGAATTGAGGACTCTCCCTTTTTAACCCTTTTTGCTTAATAAGGAATGCTCAGTAGCCTCCACACAGATGTGTGTGTGCGGGGGGATCATCTGTGCACGTCCCCTCATTAAAAATGACTAAGTGCACAAGACTGTTTTGGTGTGACATTTTGAATTGTGATTAAAATGACTGTCTATTCAATGTTTCAAAGCTAACGGCCTTTTTTGGAGGGGTGGGGAGGGGGAATTGGAATAAAGTTTGTTTTGTAAGTCCCTCCTGTTTGGTCTTCTCTGTGGCAAGGTCGTGTCTGAGGAGTAGCGTGTCCTTCCCATGGTCCCTGTCATCATCTTGATAAGAAATTCTGCTTGCTGCCCTGTCTCGGGGCAGCTCTTCTGGGAATCCAGCAGGTAAAGCAAGCCCTGAGTTTCTCCATTTTGTTTGGATTCAGGGGAATTTCATGCAGTTCATTTTCCCAGTGATTGTACTGCAAAGCGCGTGCTTTCCAAAGGTTTTAATCTTGTCCCTACCATGTGTGGACTTTCCTGATCCATTCAGCTTATCAGATGTTTCTGTGGTACATCCAGGCCATGCTCAGCCCTGAATAAAGTGGCCCAATTATTTGCACTTTTGAAAGAGTGACAAGGTCTTGTATCTGCTGGTTCACTCCCCACACACCCACAACTGCCAGAGCTGAGCCAGGTGGCAGAAACCAGAGGCCCCCGACTCCAGCCAGCTCTTGCGCTGCTTGAGTGGCAGGGTCTCCAGAACTTCAGCTACCCTCTGCTGCCCTCCAGCGGATGTGTTAGCAAGGAGCTGGATCAAAACATGGAGTAACCGGGATTCAAAGCCAGGCACCACAGTGTGGGATCTGGGCACCCTGACTGGTGGCTCAACCCTCTGCACCACCGTGTCTGCCCGCTTTCTGTTTCCATGTCCACTTACGTCCTCCTAGCCATCCACTCCTTGATGTTGCAGCCAATGGTTCAGAGAGGAAAGGCATGTTAGCCACACTGCTGGTTTACATGTTGATTTGTGGCTTGTCTCTAGGTGTACCCAAGGCCACCACATGAGGGGTGACCAAGGGACTGATTGCCATGACATGCTTCTAACATCCAGTTTGGGACAGAAACCCACACAAACACAGAGGGCTGATTTCCTGAACTGCGGAGCTGATCAAAGTTCTTGGTGGCCTGTCACTCTAGCCCACCTGAGGGCCACGGTGAAGGGCAGAGGCTGTGACCCACACAGGGCCCTGGGCATCCCGTCTAGCTCTTAAGGCAGTGCCCCACCACACTCACTCGACTTCCTGCCAAATGAGCACAGGATAAAATGGAGGCTAAAATAAGATTGTTAGGAATTCTTGGGTCCCTCCCATCTGTGTTGCTGTCAGTGAGTTTTAATGTCACTTCCTCCAACTGGCACATTCTCATCCATCTGCAGGGAAGAGAGCAGCTAGGACTGGAACAGGTGTTCATCTGGGTTGCCTGCATCTGTAGGTGGCAGCTTAACCTACCACACCACGATGCCAGCACCTGCTATTTCTGTAAGAACAGGTGGAGAGAAGACGAGAAGGCACACGTAGGCCATGGTACTTTGGAGCATTATACCTGGGGGTCTATAGGAGATGGAGCTGCTAAGGAAAAAGTAATTTGTGCACTGAGGGACAGAGGAGCGCAGCCTGGGTGGCTTCCCTGATGGCTCGCACACCTCGGGGCAGTGTGTCAGGTACGGTTCTGGGGAGGACCTTCCTCCTGGATGGCAGGGGCTGCCTTCTTGCAAACTCCATATGGTAGCAAGATTCATGACCTGTCACCCAAGCCACCTGCTACAGCCCCACCCCCAAATGACTTGTGGGTAGGGCTCAACACAGGGGTCCTGGGGAGATAGGAACATTCTGTCCACAACCTGAGCTACATAGTAGATGGGATGTTTTCTTATTCTCCTTGAACTGCAAAATCCTCGGGCTGAAGTGGTACAGTGGATTAAGCTGCTCCCGGTGGTGCCCATGTACCATATTGCAGTGCTGGTTCTAGTCCCACCTAATCCAGCTCCCTGCTCATGTGCCTGAGAAAGCAGCAGAGGATGACCCAAGTGCTTGGGCCCCTGCACCCGCATGGGAGACCCAAAATAAGTTCTGGGCTCCTGGCTTCAGCCCAGCCTAGCCCTTGCTTTGAGCATTTGGGGAGTGAGCCAGCAGATCCAAGTTTCTCTGTCGATACACCTTTCAAGTAGCTAGAAATAAACCATTTTGAAAGTGCATGTGGCGTAAGATTTAAATGTGCAGGCACTCTGATTCCTGCTATTCCTGAGATTTTAAATTTTGTTTAAAGATTTATTTATTTGGAAGAGAGAGGAAGAGAAATCTTCCATCTGCCAGCCCACTTCCCAAATGACTACAACTGACACCTGGGGCCAAAGCCAGGTGCCAGGAGTTTCCAAGTCTGCCACGTGGGCTGCAGGGGTCTGTGCTTTGGTCATCCTCCACTGCTTTCCTGGGCTGGGACCATGTGGGGTGCACCAGGTCTTAGCAGGAGTCTGAGTTCCAGGTACAAGAATATGTGTGGCTGAGCTTTGCTCATGTGCATTTACAGTATATACAACTCATAGCAGAACAGAAAAATTACTGACCTGTAGCTCATGGTACGTGTGTTGAGGATTCCTTACAAGGGTGGGTCCAGATGTCTGCAGTTTATTCAGAACATCCAAAACAGAAATGACGGAAAGGCAGGCAAGGCATGAGCCAAGCCTTGGGGACTGTTACTGGTAGACCCTTGGTTAGCCCGTGCACTGCGCAGTGCTTTCAACTAGGCTGTATGGGTGAACAGCATAAACTTGTCTAAGCCCTCTTGTAAAAGCTTCGCTTTTGTCAAGGCAAAAAAAGATCCAGATTTTACTGTGACAGAATTACTTTGTTTAAAAATTATTTCTTATTTGAAAAGCAGAATTAAAAAGAAAACAGTAGATCTTCTATCTGCTGGTTCATTCTCCAGATGGTTCCAACACCCAGAGCTGGCCTAGGCCGAAACCAGGAGCCAGGTGCTTTATCTGGGTCTCTGACGAGGTCACAGGGGTCCAAGCACTTGGACTTGAACCAGCCCCCACTGCTTTCTCAGGCCATTAGCAGGAAGCTGGATCAGAAATGGAGTAGCTGGGACAGAAAGTGGCGCCCATGTGGGATGCTGGCATTGCAGGCAGAGGATCAAGCTGCTGTGTCATTGTGTTGGCCCTGAAAGAATTAACTTCAGCAGCTAAATGGAAAGTACCAGATAAACTCTGAATTTGTTTCTCTGTCTCTGTGTGTGTGTGTGTGTGTCTCTCTTTTTTAAGAAGTAGCTGTCCAGAGAAAGAGAGAAGGGAGCTTCCATCCAGTGTTTAACTTCCCAAGTGCCCAACAGCCAAGGCTGGGCCAGGCTGAAGCCAGGGACTGCATCCAGGTTTCCCACTCTGGAGCGTGAGTGGCAGGGGCCCGAGCGTTGGAGCATCGCCTGCTGCCTGCCCGGCTGTACATTAGCAGGAAGCTGCATCAGAAGCAGAGTTGGGGCCAGATTCCACGTACAGCCACGTGGCGTGAAGTGTCCCAAGTGGCTGACACTGCTAATGCCACAATGTCTGCCCCTGTCATCACTTGTAATGGGAAAGACACGCAAACTCCTAGGCCACAAGCCCATGTTCCCCTGCAGCCGGCATCACCAGGAGTAACTTCAAGACAGTCTGACTGGCATACTCAAGGGTCTACACTGAGTCCCCGAATGCAGAGCTGACACGCAGTGTTCTGTGGTAAGCTCCCTCATGATGTATCCCACAGCTTCAACCTCGAAATAGGAAATTGTGGTGCAGTGGGTCAACTCATGACCTGTGGGTGCCAGATCAAATCCCGGCTGCTCCACTTCCAATCCAGCTCCCTGCTAATACGCCTGGGAAAGCAGTTGGACAATGACCCTAGTGTTTGGGCCCCACACCCACATGGGAAACCCAGCTGGAGTTCCAGGTTCCAGGCTCCTGGCTTTGGTCTAACTCAGGCCCAGCCATTGTAGCCATTTGGAGAACAAGCAGATGGAGGAGCTCTATGTCTCCCTCTCTGTAACTCTGCCTTTCAAATAATTCTTTTAAAAATTATTTATTTGACAGGCAGAGTTACAGAGAGAAGGAGAGACAGAGAAAGATCTTCTGTCCGCTTGTTCGCTCTCCAAGTGGCTGCAGTGGCGTCAGCTGAGCTGATCTGAAGCCACGAGCCTCCTCGGGGTCTCCCACGCAAGTGCAGGGACCCAAGCACTTGGGCCATCTTCTACTGTCACAGGTACATTAGCAGGAAGCTGGATGGGAAGTGGGACACTTGGGACATGAACTGGCTCCCATATGGGATCCCAGGATGTGCAAGGAGAGGATTTAGTTGCTAAGCTATGGCTCCAAGCCCTCAAATAAAAAAAAACAAAAAAAAAACAGCAGGAGGTTCTCAGCTGCCCTCCTTCATCTATCCCTGGGATCTCTCGCCCACAGAAACCTGACCCTTAACTGCACTTGCTGTGTCCGTGGGGCCGAAACAGGTCCCCAGACCTACAGCAGCAGTGAGGAATCAGTCAGACCTGCTAGGGAAGGCTCACACACTGTGCTCCCTGATCCCCAGTGACAAAGGACAGTCCTTGCTTGGGGGAGGCTCTGGGAGAGGCCTCCCCACCCCCAGCCCCAGGGTCAGCATCTAAAGTGGACTCTGGTGAGGAGCTGCGGCTCCCCCGGCGTCGGCAGGAGTGCACCTGCGGCTCTGACCGCTTTGGGCAGTGGTGCTTGTTAAGCACACACTATTTAACGAGGAACTCCAGCTGCAGGCAGTCCCGCCGGTGAGTAGAGCGAACTCATGTCCTTCCCTGTGTGTGATTTCTTTGGAACGCATGAACGTGATGTTGCTGCTCTCTTGGGCACACCAAAGTGTAAGTCCTTGACCTACAAGGTCAGCCTGTCCCGGTATGGGTCCGTCCGTCTGCATTTAACCCGGCGCCCCAGGAATGCGTGTGCACCTTGGAGTATGAGTGAAGCCTCTCAGGAAGTACCTGGATGAACACTGCAGTGGGAGCTGAGGCAGACCTGGACTGCTTCAAGAGGGGCAGCAGGCAGCATGAGGCTCCGTCCAGGGAGTGGGCACTGTGCTGGGTGAGAAGGGCGCCGTCAGGGCTGGGCAGCGTGAGGCTCCGTCCAGAGAGTGGGCACTGCGCTGGGTGGTGAGGGTGCCGTCCAGGGAGTGGCCATTGCGCTGGGTGGTGAGGGCGCCGTCAGGGCTGGGCAGCGTGAGGCTCGGTCCAGGGAGTGGGCATTGCACTGGGTGGTGAGGGCGCCGTCAGGGCTGGGCAGCGTGAGGCTCAGTCCAGGGAGTGGGCATTGCACTGGGTGGTGAGGGCGCCGTCAGGGCTGGGCAGTGCCGTGGTGCAGCAGGTGTCTCCAATCAGGCCTGCCTAGAGGCCAGTGGAACCAGGGTCTGGGCCCAAGGGCAGGCCACTAGTCTTCAGTGCGCCTGTGGGAATGAGCAGAATGGGGACAAGCTGATGGTCAGGGCTGAGCTGGCCCACGACTTAAGGCAGACACTCAGTCGGCCTTTGCCCAGGCCACGCACTGGGACATGCCCAGCTGATGCCAATTGCTTATTGTTTATGCTAGATAATTCCTCTGATTGGTGACTTCAGCACCCACATGCACCCCAATCACCAATGAGGTGTGGTTTTTGTAGTTGAAGCCATGAGATTGAGGGAGAAACTTGGAAAACTAAAAAGCCCTAAACTTTAAAACGTTTTCAGATTGTCTTTGCTCTTTGAAAATCTTGTGGGTTTTTATTTATTTGTTTATTTATTTATTTTTTAAAGATTATTTGAAGATTTATTTATTTTATTACAAAGTCAGATATACAGAGAGGAGGAGAGACAGAGAAGAAGATTTCCCGTCCGATGATTCACTCCCCAAGTGAGCCGCAACGGCCGGAGCTGAGCCAATCCGAAGCCGAGAACCTGGAACCTCCTCCGGGTCTCCCACGCGGGTGCAGTGTCCCAAAGCCTTGGGTCGTCCTCGACTGCTTTCCCAGGCCACAAGCAGGGAGCTGGATGGGAAGTGGAGCTGCCGGGATTAGAACCGTCACCCATATGGGATCCTGGTGTGTGCAAGGCGAGGACTTTAGCCGCTAGGCTACGGTGCTGGGCCCTGTTTGTTTATTTATTTTTAAAGATTTATATTTATTTTTATTGGAAAGGCAGATATACAGAGAGGAAGATCATCAGTCCAATGATTCACTCCCCAAATGACCCCAACGGCTGGTGCTGCACCGATCTGAAGCCAGGAGCAAGGAACCTCCTCCAGTTCTCCCATGCGGGCGCAGGGTCCCAAAGCCTTGGGTCGTCCTCGACTGCTTTCCCAGGCCACAAGCAGGGAGCTGGATGGGAAGTGGAGCTGCCGGGATTAGAACCGGCGCCCATAGGGAATCCTGGCACATTCAAGGCGAGAACTTTTAACTGCTACGCTATTGTGCTGGGCCATTTATTTATTTATTTATTGTGTGTGTGTGTGTGTTTTCTTTTTTTATTATTATTTATTTTTTATTTTTTTAAATTTATTTATTTATTTTTTTAAAAAGATTTATTTTTATTACAAAGTCAGATATAGAGAGAGGAGAGACTGAGAGGAAGATCTTCCATCCGATGATTCACTCCCCAAGTGAGCTGCAACGGGCCGGTGCGTGCCATTCCGATGCCAGGAACCAGGAACCTCCTTCCAGGTCTCCCACACGGGTGCAGGGTCCCAAAGCTTTGGGCTGTCCTCAACTGCTTTCCCAGGCCACAAGCAGGGGAGCTGGATGGGAAGTGGAGCTGCCGGCATTAGAACCGGCGCCCATATGGGATCCTGGGGCGCGTTCAAGGCAAGGACTTTAGCTGCTAGGCCACGCCTCTGGGCCCTTAATTTATTATTTAAAGAAACTTATGAGGCAAGAGCTGTGGATCAACAGACTAATCCCCCCTTCAAGTGCTAGCATACCTTGTGGGTACCAGTTTGTGTGCCAGCTGCTGCACCTCCCTTCCAGTTCTGTGCTTGTGGCCTGGGAAGGCAGTGGAGGATGGTTCCAAGTCCATGGAACCCTGCACCCACATGGGAGACTCTTGGGGCGTAGGCCTGCCAGCAGGCCTCAAGGTCACCGAGGGTAAGGCAACAATGCTCTTTGGGCATAAGAAGCCCTAGAGATAAGCTGGTGTGGAATGTCTGTTTTATTATGCACAGGTTGCAGTTGATAAAGGCTCAGGAAGGGGAGGGCAGGAGGGCATCTTCCAGCAGACCCCCTGCCCCCGCACCAAAGACACTGTCATATGACACTTAAAAAAAAGATTTATTCATTTTTATTACAAAGTTAGATATATAGAGGAGAGACAGAAAATATGTAACTGTCCAATGATTCACTTCCCAAGTGACCACATTAGCCAGTGCTGCACCCATCTGAAACCAGGAGCCAGGAGCTCTTCTGGGTTTCCCACGCGGATGCAGGGTCCCAAAGCTTTGGGCCATCCTTGACTGCTTTCGCAGGCCACAAGCAGGGAGCTTGATGGGAAGCATGGCCACCAGGACTAGAACCAGTGTCCATATGGAATCCTGACACGTTCAAGGTGAGGACTTTAGCTGCTAGGCTACCACACCAGGTCCCATATTTTGAAGCTTTAAAAATTAACTTTTTAGTCATAAAGTTGCATCCATATCAATAGGCAGCATAATTGATTCACCTTTTCTTTTTTTTTTTCAAAGATTTATTTATTTTATTACAAAGTCAGATATACAGAGAAGAGGAGAGACAGAGAGGAAGATCTTCCGTCCGATGTTTCACTCCCCAAGTTACTACAACAGCTGGTGCTGCGTCGATCCGAAGCCGGGAACCAGGAACCTCTTCCAGGTCTCCCATGCGGGTGCAGGGTCCCAAAGCTTTGGGTCGTCCTCCACTGCTTTCCCAGGCCACAGGCAGGGAACTGGATGGGAAGTGGAGCTGCTGGGATTAGAACCGGCGCCCATAGGGGATCCTGGGGGCGTTCAGGGTGAGGACGTGAGCTGCTAGACCACGCCGCCGGGCTCCCAATCACCTTTTCTTTATCATGCTTTGTACATTGATTGGCTCTTACATACACTTTTTTTTTTAGTGTTCCACGGAACAGCATACTATTGTATTAATAATGTGATAGATGGCTCATTTTACCATATTATTGTCATTCATTAGAATAATTACAGGCATGTCTAAGATGCTTTATTTTTGGTTTTTGTAAGTCACTGAAGATAAAAATAGGAGCTGTCTCAATAGAAATTATTTTTTGTAACTAATGATTAAAACTGATATAATTAACCATAGCACTAATTAGCACTATTTGTTATCTCTGTGACTGACATGTATAGGCCTGGGTAAAAATACATTTTTTTTTTATTGAGAAGAAAATTATTTGGCATGCATTAATGCCAATGAACTAATCATGTAAATTAGTTTCCCATTACTATGGTAACAAATTACCACAAACTTGGTGGTTTAAAATACAAGTTTCTGATGTAGTTCTGGAAGTCCAAAATGGCCCTTACTGACTGGAGTTAGGGGGTCAAGCAGGACAGTCCTCCAAAGGGGAGACTGAGGGGAGAACCCGCGTGCTGCCTTTCCCAGCGTCCCCAGGCTGCCTGTGGCTCCTTGGCTCAGGGCTGCTCCCCCTCCACAGGCTGCAGCGCGCTGGCTGTGTTCCTTGGCAGCTCCCACACATTCTGCTGCCTCACCCCTCACCTGCCAGACCCGCCTTCCAAGCCCCCATCCTGCCCCGTGCGGAAGGCCCAGTGAGGAGCACACAGAATTCCATCCGTAACACTAGCCACCCTTGCCCTCTAATGTGACACACCCACTGGGTCTGGGTAGCTTTGGTTTACTCTGCTTGCAGTACCCGTTATCTAATCCTTAAAGCACTCTTAGGTGGTAGATACTAGGTATTACCACCATTCAGAGACAAACCAAGGCTTAGGAGAGATTGATTGAAAGTCATGCACCAGGCCCGGCGGCGTGGCCTAGCGGCTCCTCGTCTTACACATGCCGGGATCCCATATGGACACCAGTTCTAATCCAGGCAGCTCCACTTCCCATCCAGCTCCCTGCTTGTGGCCTGGGAAAGCAGTGGAGGATGGCCCAAAGCCTTGGCACCCTGCACCCCCGTGGAGACCAGGAGAAGGCTCCTGGCTTCGGATTGGCATAGCACCGGATGTTGCACTCACTTGCGGAGTGAATCATTGGATGGAAGATCTTCCTCTCTGTCTCTCTTCCTCTCTCTATATCTGACTTTTTAATGAAAAGAAAATCTTTAAAAAAAAAAAGTCAAACACCTAGTTAAGTTTCAGAGTTAGACTCATACTCATCTGCTTCATGGCCCATCTTCAGTTGCTATACTTATTGCAGACAAATGATGTATGACATGGTGATTACAGATTCACACCTGCAGCTTTACAGAATGAAGCAATATTTTGTTAATATCTAGGGGCAGGGCCCAGATGTCGTGGTGTAACAGGTGAAGCTGCCACTAGTGTTGCTGCAGCCAATATCAGCTCTGGTTTGTGTTCCAGCTGCTCCACTTCTGATCCAACTCACAGCTAATGCCCCCTGAGAAAGCAACAGAGGATGGCCCAAGTGCTGGGGTTCCTGCCACCCACAGGAGAGACCTAGAAGTAGCTCCTGGCTCCTGGCTTTGGCCTGGCTCATCCCTGGCCATTGTGGTTATTTGGAGAGGGGGCCAGCAGATGGAAGAGCTGTGTCTCCCTCTCTGTTAACTCTGTCTTTGAAATAAATTTTAAAGAAGATGCTTGGCCTAGTGATTAAGGTGATCGTGTCCTATATTGGGGTGCCTGAATGAAGTCCCAGCTTGGTTCGCAATTCCAGTTTGCTGCTAATGCAGAACCTGGAAGGCTCAAGTGGCTGGCTCCCGTCACCCATGCAGGACACCTGGCCATTGTAACCATTTGGGGGAGTGGACCAGCAAATGAAAGCTCCCTGTCTGTACCTTTCAAATATATTAGGATTTAAGTATTTCTAGTATTGGGGCCCAGTGCCAAAGCATAATAGGTTAACCCTCTACCTACGGTGCCAGCATCCCATATGGGCAGTGGTTCAGGTCCAGCTGCTCCATTTCTAATCCAGCTCACTGATAATGGATCTGGGAAAGCGGCAGAGGCTGACCCAAGTCCTGGGGCCTCTGTACCCACGCAGAAGGCGTGAAAGAAGCTCTTGGCTTTGGATCGGCCCAGCTCAGCTCTAGCCATTGTGGCCATTTGGGGAATAAGCCAGCAAATGGAAGATCTGTTTCTCCTCTCTGTAAATCTGCTTTTCAAATAAAAAATAAATCTCTAAATATTACATTTCTAGTATCAATGTAAAAAAAAAAAAAGAAAAGGCCTCTATTTCAGTGTTGACGGTCAGTGATGTTTTTGAGATTGTCTTCTGACACAGCAAGGGCTTTGTTCTAGTCCTTCTGCTCATGGGAGCTGGCTTACAGGTGTCATATACTGCTGTTGCTTTTTTAAAAAGATGAGGAAACAGCTTTCATCCACTGTTCACAAGTGCCTGCGTCATCTAGCTCTGGGCCAGGCTACAAGCAGGAGCCAGGGACTCAATCTAGATGTCCCATATGAGGGACAGGGACCCAATTATTAAAATACATATATGTATATATTATTTAATAGCAATTCACCATCTTCAGGTTCACTCCTGCAATAGCGAGTGTCAGGCTAGGATGAAACTCCTGGCTCCTGGCTTCGGATTGGCTCAGTTCCAGCTGTTGTGGCCACTTGGGGAGTGAACCATCGGAGGGAAGATCTTCCTCTTTGTCTCTCCTCTCTGTATATCTGACTTTGCAATAAAAATAAATGTTTAAAAAAAGTTTCAAAATATGAAGCATAGTTCATCCTTTGGGAGGTATTAGGAAGAAACTTAGAACCTTGAATTTTAGAAAATTTATTTTTAAATTTATTTTAAAATTTTATTTATTTTTAAATCCCACACAATGGCCTAGTGGCTAGAACCCTTGCCTTGTGTGCGCCAGTATCCCATGTGGATACCACTTCTGGTCCTAGGGGCTCCATTCCCAGCTTGTGGCCTGGGAAAGCAGTCGAGGACTGCCTTACACCCATTTGGGAAACCCGAAAGAGGCTCCTGGCTTTGGATCAGATCAGCGCCAGCAGTTGCGGCCATTTGGGGAGCCAGTGTATGGAAGATATTTTTCTCTGTCTTTCTTCCTCTGTATATCTGACTTTCCAGCACCCAAGGCTTTGGCCTGTCCTCCACTACTTTCCCAGACCACAAGCAGGGAACTGGATGGGAAACGGGACCTCCAGGACACAAACCAGCATCCTCATGGGATCCTGGCACATGCAAAGCGAGAACTTTAATCTCTAGGCTACTGCGCCAGGCTCAGAAACTTTTTTTTTAGTATGTTGTGTTTGAGTGGGAGAGAGATGTCCCCCCATCTGCTGGCTCACAACCCACATGCACACAATGGCCAGTGCTGGGTCAGGCCAAGGATTCAACCAAGGCCTTCATACGGTGGCAGGAATCCAGCCACTTGAACCATTGCTGCTGCCTCCCCCAGTCTGCTGAAGTCAGGAGCTGCAGCCCTGGAGCAGGCGTAGGAAAACGGAAATGGGATGGGGCATTCCAACTGGCATCTTCACCACTCAGCCCTATGCCCAGCCCTGCAGTTACTGTTTTTTTTTTTTTTTAAAGATTTATTCATTTTATTACAGCCAGATATACACAGAGGAGGAGAGACAGAGAGGAAGATCTTCCGTCGATGTTTCACTCCCCAAGTGAGCCGCAACGGGCCGATGCGCGCCGATCCAAAGCCAGGAACCTGGAACCTCTTTCGGGACTCCCATGCGGGTGCAGTGTCCCAAGGCATTGGGCCGTCCTCAGCTGCTTTCCCAGGCCACAAGCAGGGAGCTGGATGGGAAGTGGAGCTGCCGGGATTAGAACCGGCGCCCATATGGGATCCCGGGGCTTTCAAGGCGAGGACTTTAGCCGCTAGGCCACGTCTCCGGGCCCAGTTACTGTTTTAATAGTACATTACGAGTGACCCAGCATGATGGTGCAATTGGCAAATACTGCTCCTTGCAGGTGCCAGTTCATATCCTCGCTGTTCCACTTCCCATCCAGCTCCCTCTTGTGGCCTGGGAAAGAAGTGGAGGCTGCCCAAAGCCTTGGGACCCTGAACCCACATGGGAGACCTGGAGCAGGCTCCTGGCCCCTTGTCCTGGCTTTGGATCAGCTCAGCTGCAGCCATTGTGGCCATTTGGGGAGTGAGCCAGTGAATGGAAAATATTTCTCTGTTTCTCCTTTTCTCTGTAAATCTGCAGTTAAATTAAAATAAATCTTAAATAAGTCTCTCATAAGGCAGATTTGTGTCAAACTATTCAGTGTGAATATACCAGGTTAATAAAGCCTTACACATTTATGTAGGTATATTTAGATAACAGAAAGTCACCTGCAACTCTGTATTCATCTATTTGAAAAACTCGGGACAAAAGGTGAAAGCCAGTTTCATTTGTAGAAAGGTTTTCCAGGGCCCGGCGGCGTGGCCTAGTGGCTAAAGTCCTCGCCTTGAACGCCCCGGGATCCCATATGGGTGCCGGTTCTAATCCCGGCAGCTCCACTTCCCATCCAGCTCCCTGCTTGTGGCCTGGGAAAGCAGTTGAGGATGGCCCAAGCTTTGGGACCCTGCACCCGTGTGGGAGACCTGGAAGAGGTTCCTGGCTCCTGTCTTCGGATTAGCTCATCTCCAGCCATTGTGTTCACTTGGGGAGTGAAACATCAGATGGAAGATTTTCCTCTCTGTCTCTCCTACTCTCTGTATATCCTTCTTTCCAATAAAAATAAAAAGAAAACTTTCAAAAAAACGCAGGACATTTGATCTGTCAGGAAAGCTAGGAGAGGGTGCCTACAACTTGAAAAGTTTTATAAATCACGCATTCTCTAGCTGGTCTACAATGATTGTGAACAACTTTTTTCTAGAAGTGGAAGAGGCTGTAATCTTTATTTTATTTCCCACATATCAAAACCAGAACATCTAAACAAGACCAGCTACATAATTTTGCATGCTCTGGGTAAAACAGTAACGCAGACCCTTTTTCAAAACTTTAGAATGGCAGGGGCCTCGCATTCAAGCTGGCAAGGGGCTCTGCTGTGGGGCCAAAGACACTCATAGCTCTGGTTTGTAATTGCCTCTCTAAAGTACCATGACGTCAAATTATCTTTGATCCTTTATTCATTAGCATTAGACACAGAATAGGGATTTAAATATATGTTGATGAAAAATTGAGGTTTTTTTTTTTAAGATTTATTTATTTTATTACAAAGTCAGATATACAGAGAGGAGGAGAGACAGAGAGGAAGATCTCCCATCCGATGATTCACTCCCCAAGTGAGCCGCAACGGGCCGGTGCGCGTCGATCCGAAGCCGGGAACCAGGAACCTCTTCCAGGTCTCCCACGCGGGTGCAGGGTCCCAATGCTTTGGGCTGTCTGTCCTCCACTGCTTTCCCAGGCCACAGGCAGGGAACTGGATGGGAAGTGGAGCTGCCGGGATCAGAACCGGCGCCCATATGGGATCCTGAGGCGTTCAAGGCGAGGACTTTAGCCGCTAGGCCACGCCGCTGGGCCCGAAAGATTGAGTTTTAACCTACAGTTTTCCAAATGAAATGAGAAATCATTATTTGACATTGGAAGTCTTTCTCTAAATACGGTCTGGTAATTATAAGGAATGGCACCGAGTGACTGACACACCATGGTCTGGCTTCACGGGCGCTTGAGGGACCTCGGATGTGAAGGTTGGTTGGATTCCTTCAGTGAATTGTTCCTGACCAGCTGCTCTGTGGCCGGTCCTTCCACCGCACGGTGGGGACACAGGACCAGACAGCCCCTGCCCACCAGACGCTCAGTCTAGCATGAGAGCATGGAACAGCTCCCCAGACACTGGGAACACCTGCTAGGCACCTGGCATATCCTCTGCAACACTTCAAATCTCCTGCAAATGCAGATTTAAAATTTACCACAAAGCACAGGCCACAAATGGAATATATGGTGAGATTTAAAAAAAAACTCAGATGTTTAAAAAGTCATGAAATCTGTATGAGGAAGAAACTTGCGGAAGCTCAAAATTCTACCTATTAAAGTCTTTGGACCCGTCTTATGTTTTAAAAATCAGTTTATTATCTCCAGGTGACATTTCACTTGACATGTATATTCCCACAGACACGACACGTGTGTATCCAAACATGTCCCTGGGGCTTCTGATAAAACCCCCATCTCTAGCACAGGCCCATTTATAATTAAAGAGAGCAGCATAGAATTGGAGACTTCCTTCTTCATAGTAACTTCCCTTAATTTGAATGGCAGAAATTCTTAGGACATCCAGAATATAAATTTCAATATAATCTTCATCGATGAGACTAAACTGCATCTTTGTAGCAGAATGTGGCAATTTCAACATACATCTCAATAGTTATTGACAGTTTAGTGGCAGCTCAAATACTCGTCAATGTGGATTTTTTTTTTTTTCGTGTTTCCCCCTTGTATGCTTCTTCCTTGTACTTAAAAGCATGGTAAGACCTTTGTGCAAACTGGAGCCTCCATTGTCGCTTTGCTGAACTTTGGTACACTATTGTCTGTCCCGCCATCCAGCAGCATGTAGGTTTGTAGTATCTTACCTAGTGTCAGCCGAAAATTGTAGCCTCAACTTCAACTGGGAGCTTTGGTTACCTGGGTTGCTGTGCCTGCCAGGACAGTGGACAGCAGCCGAGAGCCATGGCAAAGACTGCGTGGCCTGAGCTCGTCCAGACACAGCAGGCTGTGTCCTCTCAGTCCCGGTTGCAACACTGGAACACAGCGTGTTAGCAGAAGGCAGGGGACCTGCGCGCAGGCAGGCTGAGAGCAAGGGAAGCGGCGAGACATGCCACGCAGCAGATCTTAAAAATTTGAACAACACAAGCTAGCAGTTGGAGGCAAGTGCTTTTATGGACCTCAGGACTGAGGGACTCGCTTGGTTTAGGTAACAGCTCAGCTGTAGCTGTTATAGCCCTTAACACTGCATGAAGCATATGTGTCACAGCTCACTGGACATCTGTAATTACATGTTATGCCTAGAACTTTTCATCGTAAAAAAATGACTTATACTGAGCATGCTCTTTATGAAGGCAGGGAGGTACATTAGTGTACCTGAAAGACTTGCATCAAAAATAATTACCATTTTTAAGTTTTGGCACTTAAGAGATAGGCATTAGTTACCCCCAAAATCACACGTGCCTGCCTTCAGGCCAGCGTGGGGTGTTCCCGAGTGAGTTCCACAGCGCTCCACGATCGCTGGTCAGTACAGGGAGACGACTGCCATCTCTAAGACTCTTCCTTCCCCAGACGGGAGCCTGACACACCTGGGCGCTGGGCCCTTGGCTGGCAGCAACATGGGAAGCACTCGGCCTCTGGCAAATTCTCCAAGTGCTTTTCCTATATTATGCTTGCTGTGAAACACAACTTCTGACAGTGATCAAAACCTCACCTCGGGCCTCGAGAGAAGGGTGAGGAACATGGGACTGACTTCTTCCTTCTTTTCCTAATACTTTTGGTACTATCTCAGGGATATCCTTTACAAAATGTGTATGTGCTTTGAGCTTCTGAGGACAAAAAAAGACCACACACATTTAAACAGACTACAGGTGTCTTCTACTTTAGCCAACTTCCATTTTCACAATTAAACATAAGGAACTATGTGATATATTTGAGGTTCTTAACTAATTCAATGTAGCATTGCCATAAATTTACTGTTCTTGAGAACGCTTTTTAAAACAGGAGAACAATTTGTATTACATTTTACCAATGAGTCCATTACATTAACACACATAGTACAGGTGCCAATTTTCAAGAACAAAAGCAACTGAACAGAAGTTGGATGTTGAGGTGTTACTTCCTCCAGGGGTGGGGCGCGCCTCACACCCTTCAGCTCTTGCCTCACGTTCCCAGATGCCCTTTGGATGGTAACCGTTACCACAAGGAGAACGCAGGTGTCGTCTTGCTGGTTGTGTTTTAAATTCTCATCTGTGTGGCTCCTTTTTTTTCATTCAAGGCTGCTTACCCTCACTTTCTGCTCATTTGACAGCTGTTAATCCTGCCTCTGATTTTTGAGTCCGAAAGGGACTTTGCCCCCCGTTTATGGTTCCCATGGAAAGTCACTCTTGAAAATGCTCTTTTACCTGAATCAGAAGGTAAGTGAAGGTAAGCTGGCTTTTAAACGTTCTAGAAGATGCTAAATAAATGAACAGACTCATTTACTAACTGAAAGACAAAAGATCCGTAAGCACAGGCTCTGGTGTCACTCGGCCCTGGGTGGGCACACCAGTCACGTCAGTCACTGCTGAGTTCAGGTAAGCCACCCAATCTTCCCGATTCACCTTCACCTCCCACGTAAACTGGGGTTCATACCCCAACCTTGCGAGATTTCTGGCAGGAGTGGCACACAATGTATATTATTTGACATACAGATCCTCTGCAGTGGGTCAAAGACTCACTGGATGAATTCAGGGCGAGGTAACAAAGAGATGCCAACAGCCGACAGGGAACTCTTTCCAAGGGTGGTGTGATTCACGCCATCTTCTTGTGACTACTGGCATGACCATGGTATGACGTAACTTATTTTTAATGAGAACTATAATTTTTTAAGTATGTGCTTTTCACAAAGTTGATGGCAAGCCTTTGCTTTCACTATGCCTTGTGGTAATTTTTAATGCCTAAAAGTTTTCTGTGGGTAAAGTGGATCTAATTTTTAGAATTAACTTAAAAGCCAGCATCGTTCCCAGTGATGACGTGAATCACTTCGTGCCTGTGCGCTTATTCAGTAGCTCCTACAGACAGACATCACTTTTAGTCATGTATTTAAGTTGTTTACACTTTTCAGTAAGATTTAAGAAGCCTTTCTTCTTGTGACTGGAGTTCTTGGCTCCACCTTCATGCCTTGCTGTTTCAGTCTTTGGCCAGTCTCTGGGTATTCACAGTAATGTAACTTACAGGCGACATTCTACAGCAGAAGCTGCCCTGAGCACTCAGGAGACCTGACTCTAACTCTGAAGGATGATCTTAGCCAGTTCACTCATCCGTCAAAAATGCAGCTAATACCATGTCTGCCTATAAAATTCCTTTACTTATTACTAAAATAATTAAAACACCTTCTGAGAACTGTGTTAAGCACCAGTGGTTATAGAAGTATTTGCTGCTGTTTAAGGTTGTGTTTTTAAAAGTTCAACCCCGAGACTGAATAAAGATTACCTGGGGTTCCTGTTAAGAATACAGAGTCCTACCCTCTCCTGGCTGAATAAGGATTTTCTGTGGTGAGGCCTAGGTCTCTGCATTCTTAACAGGCTCTTCAGTGATTACAAGGCACCCCAACATTTGAGAACCACCGCCCTAGAAGTACGCAGCCTAAGAGGGCAAGGCTAGTGCATGGCTTGAGTAACTCCAGCTTCTAGAAAATCCCTTCTAAACACAATCCCCTTCAGCGTGAAGAAGATTACCAGGAAGTGTCTTACTCAGCACAGTAGTCTGCCTTGTTTTTGGCCCTAGCTCCCCGCTTGGTGCTCTCACTTGTTTCATGCCACAACAAAATACAAAAAACAGAGGCAAAAAAAAAGTCCTTCCTATGGGCACTTCGTCTTGACATTAAGCCACGGATGATCAGGGCTCTGACAGCAGCTGGCAGAGGGCTGCAGGACTCCCCTCACTCTCTGGCAGAGAGCTGAACTTCCGAAACATGGAAAACCACCTGTGGATTCCTCTTCAGCCCAGTGCTAACACATCATGCTAAGCAATCCAAGGAATCTGGCAGACAACACAGAAAAATCAAAACCATGTTGCTGGCATCATGCTAGTCAGACACCATATGAATCCAATTGGTCCTCTTCTGCACGGTGGGAGTAACCAAAGGCCACCCCTTCTCTCCTTTCGAATGCCGTACATGGGAACAAAACACAAGGTAAGGACACATGCTGGAGATTTTAAAATCATACAAGTACAAAGAGCTGGCGATATTTTTTTCCTAGCATTTCACAGCAAAATCTCCCTCATCCTGAGAAAAAAAAACAAAACATCAAAAACAAACCTTGTATATTAACAGGAAGCTTAAGACATTTTGTTGCAAGACTACCTAACAAGTATGAGAATAATGCCATTATCTGTGCTCTGAACTTAAAAGGCCAAATACACTGATAAATGAACATGAGATTTCTTTTTCAACAATCAGTATGCCAACATGAAACTTCTGGGTTTTATTCAGTACTTGTGTCATAGGTTTCTCCTGTCTCAACCAAAACTCCTGTCAAGTGTCCACAATATTTACACCAGAACTGGGGAGGAGGAGAGAGAAGGAAACGGGGGAAGCAAGGGGGTAAAGAACAGGAACTTGACAAGAGTGATTGTGCAAAATCCCCAGAAGAGGTGGAGCTGAGTGGCACAGATCAGCAGGAGGAGAGGAATGCTGAGACGCCGCTGCAGCACGTCTACCTCAGAGGTGCCCGGATGGTGCTGGACGACCGAGTGCTCAGGTCACGGGGGTGTCCGTAGACCCATAAGAACTAGGATCTTGACCCAAACATTAGATATTCTGAAAATACTTCACCTAAATTGAAGTAATTTATAAGTCAACCACCAGAAGAGTTCCTTGTTTTGATGTAAGTTGTGCCTAAAACTTTGGCTGATACAAAGAAACCCGTCCACTAAGGCACCCTGAGGCAATCTGACAATGCGTTGGAGAGAACTTCGTCGTCAGTACCACGTCATTATGTGAGTACAGAGAGCGGATCACCCGCAGGGGACTGGCTTCTTTGGGTAAACAGTCAACAAGTTCACTGCACTGCTTGTCAAATCCCAATAAGCGAATCCCATAGCCATGAGGGGAAGAAATCATTCGCCCATCTGGGCTGAAGCAAAGTTCTTTGATGTAACCCCTGCCCACGTTGGCTTCTTCAATGTAATGAGTCAGTCGTAGAGAGCAGCGAGGGGAGACAGGTCGCACTGGAGCGCCTTCCTGGAATTCATAGACACAAGTCCACTAGGCAGAGAGAAGGAAGACAAATGGACATTATAGCGACTCCAACAGTGCTGGAGATAACCCTTATCTTAAAAAGCTCAACCGACTCTGTGTCATAGCACTGTTGCAGGAAATCAGCCCAACCCTTTCCAACTAACAAAATCTGTAGGTCCTATAGCCTCTTACTTTCTCAAACTGAACTTCCTCTGTGCTGTAAAAGCTTTTGTTCTCTGAAGCTCCTGGGACTTCAATAGGAACACATCCCTGTTCTGAGGAGAGCCACCATTTTGACATTTCAACAACTCCTGGGGTGCAATGATGCCTTTCTAGCACCTTTCCCTACATCTTGAGGCTCTTCTCGCCTCCTTCCATCTGTGGCCCCCACAGCCAGGCTCACAGGACTTGGTCTTCCACAGTGTTGGAGATCATGAAGTCATTTAGGACCTTACACCTCAGATTTTCCAGTCTTCCCCTTGTCTACAGTATCTCATGGTTTTTACAAAAAAAAAAAAAAAATTGGCTGGCTTAACAAAATCTCACGTTTAGCCATTATAAGTGAACTGTCTCAGTCCTATGTTTATTACATAAGTTTTTTTTAAAGGTAAAATGGAGGAAAGGTTTAAGAAGCCAAGCATAATCTGAGGTGATGATGGGCTTTACAAATATTTCCCAGCTTCCCCATGCTAGGCAGGAAAGGGGAGTAAGAGTTTGTAAAGGATATGGGTACTAGGAAGCAAGAGAGGACAGAAAAAGATCAGGAAGCCTCATCTTGGCCCCGTGTGGTAGCCTAACGGCTAAAGTCCTCGCCTGGGATCCCATATGGGTGCCAGTTCTAATCCGGCAGCTCTGCTTCCTGTCCAGCTCCCTGCCTGTGGCCTGGGAAAGCAGTAGAGGACGGCCCAAGACCTGGGACCCTACACCTGTATGGGAGACCCAGAAGAAGCTTCAGGCTCCAGGCTCCAGGCTTGGATTGGCTCAGCTCTGGCCGCTGTGGCCACTTGGGGAGTGAACCAGCAGATGGAAGATCTTTCTCTCAGTCTCTCCTCTTCTCTGCATACTTGCCTTTTCAATAAAAATAAATAAATCTTTAAAAAAGCCAAATCTCTGACACAGCAGCCGTGAGGGTACGGACTTGTGTGCAGTGCTAAGGTCTGCAGGCAATGGCAGCCTGTCCCGCGAGCCCCCTGAGGGCGCAGTGTTTCTGTAGTACCTCCTGGTCATCAGTGTTGCTTGAGCACCGAAGCAGAGTGGCCCAGCCTTTTGGATGCAGCTGTAAGGATGTGATGCAATTTCCACGGTCTCTTTCACCAGGAACTTCAGGGGTTAAGACTTCAAGACTGTTTCGTGGTGAAACTCCTGAGATAGAGGAAAAGAAGGATCTAAGATCTGTAGTATTTGATGACCAAGACAGCTTGTCAAAGCTTTAATTTCTTGCAGCCATTCCCTATATGTCCCTTTCTGATTCTGCCTCCAATGCCCCCACATGTAAAGAAAATGGAGTCCTACTACTGTGTGGTGTGTGAATGGATTTTTGAGGGTGCATGAATATGGAAAGTTTAGGCCTAGAACTAATGAAATCTGTCAGATTCTTTGTGAATGGTTTTTCAGATACCTAAACAAATTCCCTTTACTGCATCACTGATGGAAACCTGTAACGTTCTTCATTATACTGCCACAGGCAACCCATGTCGAACAATGAATTCATACCTGATGGAACTTCTGCTTCAATCAGAACTAATCTGGTTTTATCTGTTCTGCATCCTTAAGAACTCACAGCTTTTATGTTGAAGCAGCTTCTGTGGTGACGTAAGCTTGAAAACATCCACCAAAGGACGTTGTCAACCTACTCTTAATACCTGAACAGCATTCAGGATTTCCAGCATTGAGAACAATTTCATCTCTAAAGCCTCTCCACTCACCTTTTCCCTTTTTTCTCCATTTTCTACCTTTCTTATTTCTTCCTTCAATTCCAAATCCCTATTGTAAGAAACTACTGTATATTTGTATTCACCACTAGCCAATAACAAAGAAGCACATTAACTATTCTTAAATTTTCTTTTTTTCATGAATGGCATAGCTACCAATCAGATGAGATCAGGTGTATTCAGGATGGTATGGCTGTAGACAGAACTATCAAGATGCTTCCCCCGCCCCGCTGATCAGCTTATTTCCCACAGTCAAAGTAAAAAAGGAAAGAAAAGGCAAAATCTGTAAAAGGAGAAATATTATACTTGTAGACATACACATTTACATTTTAGGACAGGGATTTTTAACCTTTATGTGAAATAAATATCAAGTTTCAACATGCAGGGGACAGACCAGTCCCCTGCTTATAGTCTAGAAAGGACACCCAAGCCACCTACTGACATGCATCGTCAAACAAGAGAACCAGCACCTACTAGGTAGGGGAAGCCACCCAGACAAAGCACAAATCGGAGTCTAAGGTTTAGTCCCCACGCTGCATGCCAAGGCAAAGACAGGCCTATCTCCAAAAAGTGACCCAAAATGACAGTCGAGAGTGACCTTTAACAAACTTGGTCTACAAAGAGCATGAGAAACAACACGTGCTACAAGAGCTGACATGGGCCAGTAGTGCGGAAGATGGCATGGGGACAGGTAGAAAGCATTTCAGGTAGGGCGCAGCAAGGACAGGCAGAGTAGCTGGTTCCGCCAGCCAGGATGAGGAAAAACTGGCAACTGCAGTGCGCCCAGACCGCAGCCCATCTTAGTCCCTAACCAGCCCCTCCCTGAAGCTGTCAGACATTTCAGGAGCAGGAAATGGCAGAGCAGAGGACTCCCGGGTTGGAACCAGATGACTTCTGCCATTACCTGATACTTGTATTCTCATTTATATGGCACTTCTGTAAGCTTAAGCTTATTTAGCTTTTACAACCTTAACCAAAATCTGTATTTTCCAACTACTTCCTCTTATAAGACCAAATTTGGTCCAGATAATAAAACCAAAGCTTAAATCCCCTCTGAGATTTAAGCCCAAAGACAGTGAAGCTCCAGAGGGGATAAGAACACACACAGGAAGCTGTGTGTGGGGCTCTGCTGTTGTGGGTTACTATGCGGTGGCCTTCACATACCTTCTCTTTGAGAGGCTCGTGACATGTGTTTCTCAGAAGCTGAATTAGAATCGCTGTGATGACAAGGTGAACCAGAAATTCTAGGACCAGATGAACTTGATGACGTGGTCAAATCTTGAAAATACAGAGTTCTGACAGTTAACCTAGCAGAAATCTAGTAGGGTCTCTTAACTTTCTAGTTATCTATTTGAACCATAGTTTTGAAATGCATTTGAAAAACGGAAAAAAAAATTTACATAAAAAACTGAGCCATTAATTGATACTGACAAAAGGGCAGCTGTTTGAGACCCAGTCCCTTCCTAAAATCTTTCAGGCCAAAAACTTGCTTATATGAAATAAAAATGAAAAACCAAAATAAGCACAGAAGCATTTTATTTTCCCATCATTTATGTACCTCAACAGAACCAAAGAATTAAAAAAAAAAAACAACTAAGCCATTTAGCCTGTTAGTTAATGTTACAGTGGGTCCAAGCACAGGCCCACTAAAGAGAGCACAAACAGATCTACCTTTAAAGATATCAAAAACTTTTATCACTCTTAAAATTATATAAACCCTATTTCTGAAATGTAATATAAAGCTTTACAATGAAACTAGAAAAAAAGTCAAATCAGACAGTATTGAGTGTGATACATTATTTCATCTCTCCAGGGCACTCTCAGTTAATCTCTTACCTGTTAGCTAGTATCAGAATGATCTTTAGGAAGCTGAAAATCAAAGTTCAACTAGATACTCTAAATTACTATTGCTAAGCTAAAGTTGTTTCTCAATGTTTAACTTTTTCTAAAACAATTATAGTCACTTATCTATAAAATGTTTGGCTTGCAAATAAGCTAGTTATACTTAAATTTCTGCTTTTATTAGTTAAACTGAGCAACTACACATACAATTATGCTTAATTTTCTCAAAAAGAAGTGGCCTTGAACACTCAGGAGAAAGATTCTAAACACTTGAACCCACTTTTTTATTGCAATTTATGAACATTCTGTGATCCAAATGTTTTCTCTGTATTGTAGATTATGTATATGTTCCTAGACGAATCCTCTCCTTACATAAAGTAGATGAAACATTCTAATAGTGATCTAACATAATAGGTTTTTCTAAGTTCCAAGAGCACTTACATCTAATGAAATCAGCAAGGGGCGAAGGGAGAGGGTACAAGCAAGGAGACAAGATGGCACCACTTTGTATTATGTAAATATGGAAGTCTAGCATACAGTACAGACTTAACACAGATTCTATAATGACCCTAACTTAAAAGCTCTGCTGAATTCCAGAAGAGCTTAAGACTGATACCATCTTGGGCCATCACTGTTTTTTCAATGTGATGATTCAGAAGCTAAAGGAAAATATTTTTTAGAATTAACAGTTATTCACCCTAGACCACTTTTGATATAAATTAATGCTGTCAGAAACAGATTATTTTACTGCCTTAGAAAAACCTATCACAGAGCTTTCTAAAGAATGCCTTTTCCTTCCTTTGTCCCATTACCATTCTCAGAAATATAGACCACCCTTAGGTCTAAGATTATTTCAAAAACCTCATTTTTCTTGTTAAAAAAATAAAACAACCTTACCAGAGCTTGATGTAGTTCTTCTTGCTCTCAAAATGGGATAGCTGCCTACTTCTAATGACTTGGTTAAGTCAAGATCATGCAAAATCAAGAGATATCCAGAGGATGTGGAGATCAACATTTTTGAACAATCTGGTGTTAACCTCATTCGCATGAGGAAACGTGTATGAAAAAATTTCTTATGTGGACACCCATCTTCTGTACACCTATGGAAGAAATCCAACAAAATATAGTTATAATACTGCAATTTTTAAAAAAAAATTTAAAGTAGAATTTAGTCATGCATTTAATTTGCACATTTAACCACTTTTTTATCATTTGTTCCTTTATCTCCAACCTTCCTTTAGACAATATTCTGAAGAACACCTCAAAATTTTTAAGACTTAGAGATAAATTCTTATTGTTTTGAAAAAAAATCTTAATTTCACTTTCCAAAATTTACTTTGTAAGCACTTATTTCATCCATTATAAAGGCAGAGATCCTGTCCATCTACTGTTTCATCCCTCATATACCTGCAACAGCCCTGGCTGGCCAGGCCAAAGTCAAGAACCCAAAAATTAGCTTGAGTCTCCCATGTGAATAGCAGGAGCCTATGCACTTGAGCCAGCATCTGCTGTCTCCCAGGATGCATTAGCAGGAAGCCGGATTGGAAGTGAAGCAGCTGGGACTTGAATTGGCACTCCAATCTGAGATCTAGGCTTCCCACGTAACAGCTTAATTGCTGTGCCACAATGCTCAAGCTTCTCTTCCTTTTGATAAAAGGGTTAGCTGACCATGCAACTTACTGTTGGTAGTTACTCCTTTCTGAATATTGAGGTTAACACCCGATGGAGTCCTGGCTTCCACTCAACCAGTTTCTGGCTTCCGTGGTTGTTACTGTTTGTGCTAATTTTAAGTCTGCTATTACTATGTCACTTTGGATAATTTATCTACTGATGATACTTTTGTTTTTCTTACTGCAGTGATTGCTTCTGATCTTTATTAGGATTCACCTGACTTGCCAATCTCAAGATTCATGTATTTTTTTGAAAATTCCTATTCTTCCAATATTGCCTCCCAGGTATGGATTATTTTGAGGTACAGGTGTTGGAAATCTTCACAACTGACTCTCCTGTTCTTTCATGTTTTCCAAGTTTTGTTTTTGGAGAAACTTTGCAATATTTACCCTCTATTTTTAAAAGAAAATGTTTAATTTATTTATAAAGCAGAAATAATAAGAGAAAGTGTATACTTTCATCTACTGGTTCATATTCCAAATGTCTGCTATGGTTCCCAGTTAGGACTGAAGCTGGGTGGCTAGCAATCCAATCCATTCTCCCGCATGGGCAGCATGAACCCCATTTGAGCCATCACTGTTGCCTTTCAAGGTCTGCAATAGTGTGAAGCTGGGGTCACAGCCTAAGTATATTAAACCCAGGTACTCCACTATAGGATGTGAGCATTTTGACTGCTAGGCTAAAAGACTACCTGTACTCTTTTTACTCCCTACTGGTCCCAGCAGCCAAGGCTGGGCCAGGCTGAAGCCAGGAGCTTCATCTGGGGGTCCCCCACATGGGTGCAGGGGTCCAAGTACTTGGATTTCTTACACTGGTTTCCCAGGTGCAGCAGCAGGGAGCTGAATCAGAAGTGGAACAGCCAGGACTTGTTGCAGGACGTAAATGGATGTCAGCAATGTATACAGATCAACCTGACATATACAACACTGGCCCCTAATTATTTCCTTAAAGCTGTCTCTGAGTCCAGCACTGTGGCATATCCCTATAGGCACTAGTTCATGTCCTGGCTACTCTACTCGCAATCCACTTACCTGCCGATGACCTAGAAAAACCAAACACCTTGGCTCCTAACAGCCATATGGGAGATGCAGATGAAGCTTCTAGCTTTAGCCTGGCCTAGCCCTGGTCACTGCAGTCATCGCTGTGTAACTCTTTCAAATAAATAAATATACATATTTTTAAAAACTATGTCAAATATGCTATTTCGCTCAACCTATGTCTTTAAAAATTCACATAGCTGTTTAACTTCTTTAAGTTCCATTTGGTTTGTTTTAAAATCTGCCTACTTTATGACAGATCTCTATTGCCTATTTTAGTATCTTTTTAAAATTTGTACATCATGAAGCATACCTACTGAGAAGTATTTAAGTAAATAGGATTTAAAGAAAAAAAACTGCGATTTACCAATAAGTTGAATACAAATATCTTAGAAACATCCCCATTTCTCTGACTGTACCTCATTTTTGCTTCAATCAGTATATATTTTTACAGATTTATTTTTATTTGAAAGGTTAATTTTATCTCCCATTCACTAATTCACTCCCCAAATGGCCACAATGGCTGGAGCTGGACTGGGCTGAAGTCAGGAGCCTATGTCCGGTTTCCCATGTGGGTGCAGTGCCAACCTCCTCTGCTTTCCCAGGCCATTAGTAGGAAGCTGGATCAGAAGTGAGGCAGCCATGATTAACCAGGGCCCATATGGGATGCTGGCACTGCAAGCCGATCATTAGCCTACTACGTTGCCACTCTAGGCTCATCAGTTCTATCTCAGGATTACTGATCTCTTCAAAAAAATTTTCTCCCTGGTGGCTGGTGTTGTGGCATAGCACCTTAAGCCACTGTCTGTTCCACTGGCATATGGGAATATGGTTGCTGGTTCAAATTCTGGCTGCTCTACTTCCAATCCAGCTCCCTACTAATGCACCTGGGAAATCTGTAGAGGTCAGTCCAGTGCTTGGACCCCTGCACCTGTGTGGGACACCTTGAGGAAGCTTTTAATTTCAGGGCCTGGTGCAATGGTTCAGTGGCTAACCCCCTGCCTTGCATGCATTAGGATCCTATATGGGCACCAGTTCATGTCCCAGCTGCTCTACTTCCCATCTAACTCCCTGCTTAAGGCCTAGGAAAGCTGTGGAAGATGGCCCAAAGCCTTGGGATCCTGATCCATGTGGGAGACCCACAAGAAGCTTTTGGCTCTTAGCTTTGGACTAGATCAGCTCTGGCCGCTGCAACCACTTGAACAGTGAACCAGCAAAGAGAAGATCTTCTAGTCTCCTTCCTGTAAATCTGCCTTTCAATAAAAAATACATCTTTAAGAAGCTTCTGGTTTCGGCCTGGACCATCCTGGTGGATGTGACCATTTGAGGAGTGAGCCGGTGAGTGGAAGATCCATCTTTCTATTCTCCCTCACTCTAACTGTACCATTCAAATAATCGTAAAACAAACAAGCAAACCACTTTTTGGGCTGGCATTATAGTTCAATTGGCTAATCTTCTGCCTTGCCATAACGGCATGCCATATGGTGCTAGTTTGTGTCCCGGCTGCTGTGCTTCCCATGCAGCTCCCTGCTGTGGCCTGGGAAAGCAGTCGAGGACGGCCCAAGGCCTTGGGACCCTGCACCCATGTGGGAGACCAGGAGAAGCTCCTGGCTTCGGATTGGCTCAGCTCCAGCCACTGCAGCCATTTGGGGAGTGAAAGATCTGTTTCGCCTCTGTAAATTTGCCTATTCAAGAACAACAACAAAAAAATATAATTGTGTGTGCACCTTCATATTAGATTTTTTTTTTTGCTGCTATTTTTAAAAATATTTGAAAGGCAGAGCAACAGTGAGAGAAAACTCTTTTACTCCCTCATTTATTTACAAAATGCCACAAGAGCCAGGTCTGGGTCAGGCTGAAGGCAGGAGTCAGGAACTTCACCCTGGTGTCCCTGCGAGTGGCAGAAACCCAAGTACACGGACTATCTATCATCACTTGGTGATGGGAAATGAAGCTGCCAGGACTTGAACTGGTGCTCCATTATGGGACGCTGGTGGCATGAACAGCGGATCAATGAGCTGCACATAATGCAGGGCCCCTCAAACATCTGACTGTCTTGAGGTTTCTGCTCTTGACCAAGTGTGGACAGTCACAGCTGAGTGACAGTCACAGGAGTGGCAGCTGGGCTTGAGCCTCACAGTGCAGCACCAAGAGCCTCATGTCAGTATCCAGCTGGAAGGTGGCTCAAGTGCCCTGAATTCAACATTCAGCTTGCACATGATTAGTGTCCTGAATATCAGTAAGGTACTCAAGTCTTCAAATGTGTTTGGCATCTATTCATACAGATTCTTTATTTTTCCCTTTTTAGACAATAAAACCAACCTTCTGCTAAAATGGGAGGTTGACTATACTGGCATGGACGAAGGAAGAGGAAATAATTCTCCACCTCCAAGTGCTGGGATCCCATATGGGTGCTGCTTCATGTCCTGGCTGCCCCCTTCCCATCCAGCTCCCTGCTTGTGGCCTGGGAAAGCAGTGGAGGACGACCCAAAGCCTTGGGACCCTGCACCCGTGTGAAACATCAGGAAGAAGCTCCAGGCTTCTGGCTTCAGATCTGCTTAACCTTGGCCTTTGTGGCCATTTGGGGAGTGAATTAGCAGTGGAAAATCTTTGTTTCTCCTCCTACGTTTCCAGTGAAAAAGTACAAATGTTTCACATGAAAAAAATGTTATTTATAAACATTTATAGGGAGAGAGATCTTTCATTTGCTGGCTCACTCCCCAGAGGACCACAAAGCAAGGGGCCCAGACAGTTGGTTCATCTGCTGCTGCTTTCCCAGACCACTAGCAGGGAGCTGGAGTGGAAGTGGGGCAGCTGGGATACAAACCGGTGCCCAAAGCAGCAGCTTTACCCACTGTGCCAGCTCCAAGAAATAAATCCTTATGTAACTTTGACTTGAATCCTGTTAATTTATATAGCACCCACATTTGCCAGTGCCTGTTTTTGAAGGTTCTATGTAAATGGTCCTAACTTTTTAACTTTTGCCCAATGCTAACTTAAGATTTAGCTTTCCTGGACTAAGTAAACTTGATTAAGTAACTGACATTCATCTACTTTCTAAAATTCCATTACCAGCATTTCTTCTCCTTATTTATGACTTTATTCCCTTTATTTTAAAATCTCCTTTTTGGGGTGGTCACTTGGTACCAGCACTTTAGTGGATACTTGGGACACTCACACCCATATTGAAGTGTGGTCCAAGTCCCAGCTACTTGTTCCCACACAGCTTCCTGCTGCTGCCCTCTGGGAGGCAGCTGGTGATGGCTTAAGTACTTGGGCTCCTGCCACCCACACGGGAGACCACATGGAGCTCCAGGTTCCTGGCTTCTAACTGAATTTTATATCTTTTGACCAATATCTCTTCAAGTAAATGAGTATTTAAAGATGAAAAAAATAAAATTTGCTTCTTATTGTTTTAGAGTACTCTATTCATCTATGGACTCTTTCAGTCTTATAATTCAACTGAAACTTTATATTTTACTCTAAAAATCATATACAGCTTCTGTTACAATTTCATTCCTGTGAATCAACTATATTTTATTATAAGAAATTCTTTACATTTAAAATTTAACATATTACATTATATACAGAGAGGAGGAGAGACAGAGAGGAAGATCTTCTGTCCTATGATTCACTCCCCAGGTGAGCCGCAACGGGCCGGTACGCGCCGATCCGAAGCCGGGAACCAGGAACCTCCTCCGGGTCTCCCACGTGGGTACAGGGTCCCAAATCCTTGGGCCGTCCTCGACTGCTTTCCCAGGCCACAAGCAGGGAGCTGCCGGGATCAGAACCGGCGCCCATATGGGATCCCGGGGCTTTCAAGGTGAGGATTTTAGCTGCTAGGCCACGCCACCGGGCCCCTAATAATCTTTTAAATAGATAAAATGGCATATGTATATGGTACACAACATGTGTTAAAGTATACACACTGTTGAATTGCTAAAGCAGGCTCATTAATATGCAAATTACCTTACATATTTATTTTTGCTAAGATTTTTCTACCCTTTTAAAAAATTTCAGGTAGGGCCCGGCGCTATAGCGTAGCGGCTAAAGTCTTCGCCTTGCACGTACCAGGATCCCATATGGGCGCCGGTTCTAATCCCGGCAGCTCCACTTCCCATCCAGCTCCCTCTTTGTGGCCTGGGAAAGCAGTTGAGGACAGCCCAAAGCCTTGGGACCCTGCACCCACGTGGGAGACCTGGAAAAAGCTCCTGGCTCCTAGCTTTGGATTGGCTCAGCTCGGGCCATTGCAGCCACTTGGGGAGTGAATCATCAGACGGAAATTCTTCCTCTCTGTCTCTCCTCCTCTCCGTGTATCTATCTTTCCAATAAAAATAAAGAAATCTTTCAAAAAAAATTTCAGGTATACATTGTTATTAACTATGGTCACCATGTCATACAACAGGAATCTTTTCAATGTATTTATTCTAACTGAAATTTTATATCTTTTGACCAATATCTCTTCAATCCCACTCCCTGTACTCACCCTCTGCCATTAGAAATCACATTCTATTTTCTGATTTTATAAATTCTTTTTTAGAATCTACATTTATGCTCTCCACACAAGATTTTCTTCTTTTTAAAAGCTGAGTAGTATCCCAATGTTATGTGTAGAACACTTTAAAACCATTCTTCCACAAATGGATGCTTCAGTTGAATCTGTATTTTAGTTATCATAAATATATTGTAATGAACAGGGCAGCACAGACATCTCTTCAGCATAATGATTTAATTTCCTTTGAATAAATACTTAGCAGGAAGACTGCTGGATTATACAGCATTTCTATTTTTAAATTTTCAAGGAATGTTCCTATTTCCTATAATTTGTATCAAAAGTCCTGGTCAGTTTTTAGTAATTTCTCTGAAGAATTTCTACACAGATCAGCAGCTGGAACCTGAGAGACAGAGGAACCCAGGAGTGAGAAGAGACTGGTTGAGGGCCACCGCGGGCTCAGATCAGCAGCTGGAAATCTTCTCAATGGTTCCAATCTGACCCACTGCTTGTTTACATAAAAGTGAACAAACCATACCTTCATTTATGTATTATCTACAGTTATACAGCGCCTGAGTATTCATCATGTGGTTCCTCATGGAAACAGTCTGCCAACCCCTGACAATCCAAGCATATGCGAATACTAACTTCCCTTTTTCCCCTTTCCAGTCCTTATGCGTGATGGTACTGCAAAAAGCTCATGAAAAATCCATATTATGAAAAAAATACATATTATGGACTTCAAATTTTTTTATACCAGACTTATCCTCAGCTCCATTTTTTCCATAAACTTTCTACACAGTGTCCTTGTATAATTTTTTCTTTCCTTTACTGGAAGAAACTGGAACCCTTTTTCCCCGATTCCACGACACTGATATGAACAGTAAGTAGTAGCAGTACGTTCTCCTTCCTGTTCAGAGAAAACACTGCAAGATTCACCACTAATTTAGTTAATTATCTTTAAAAAGCTTTCATTGAGATAGTTTACCACAAAATTTATTCATTTGATATAATTGTATAAAACAATCTTTAAAAAAGATCTTTAGTACACTATGGAGCTGAACAATGACCAAGAGAATCGAGCTTCAGAACGTTTTCTCTGCCTCAAAGCGCCTTCCTCGCTCGCCATTAGCAAACACTCCTTGTGGCCAATCCCAGCCCTGGCAGCTAGTAACCTACTTTGTGTTTCTGTAGATCTGCCTGCTTTGAACATTTCATATAACTAGAATCACACAGTAAGTATTCTGTTACAATCTGGCTCTTTTTTTTCAGTTAGCATTAATTGTTTTGATGTTTATCCATGTTATAGCAAATACTTATAAAACTGTCTATTTTTAATGCCAAACAGCACTCCATTGTAAAGATGTAAATTTACCACTTGACAGATTATGGATCATGTTACTAAAACAAGTCTTTGTGTATACGTAAGTGCTACTTTCTTTGGAGTAAAATATTTAGGAGTGGAATATTGAGTCATATGATAGCCTATTGTTCAATATTTTACAAAGCTGTTCTTTTTTTTTAATGTTTACTTATTTTTATCAGAAAGGAAGATCAGAGTTAGAGGAGAGGAGAAACAAAAATCTTTCATCTGCTAGTTCACTTCCCAAATGGCCACAAAGGCCAGAGCTACACCAATCTGAAGCCAACAGCCAAGAGCTTCTTCCGGGTTTCCCATATGGGTGCGGGGTCCAAGGCTTTGGGTCATCCTCCACAGTTTTCCCAGGCCACAGGCATGGAGCTGGATGCGAAGTGGAGCAGCCAGGACATGCTCTGACGCCCACATGGGGTCCAGGCACTTGGAAGGTGAAGCATTGAGCCATTGCACCAGGCCCTGTCCAATGATTTTTTGAAGTGATTCTAACCACCAGCAAGGTGGGTTACAGCAAAGAAAGTTCCAGTTTCTTTACATTCATGCCAATAGCTGTTATTAATAATACTGAGTGATCTGATCTATCAAATCAATCTACCTACACATTTTACTTTTTTTTACTAATATTGCATATTTTTCAGTGTATAGAGTTCATACTTCAGAAGTTTTATTTTTTGATGTTAGTGTGAATGGAATTGCTTTTTTTCATTCATTTTTGGATTACTGGTTATAACTAGAAATACAAGAGTTTCTGGTATATTAATTTTGTATTTAGTGAGCCAAACTTATTTGTTCTAATGGCCTTTTAAAAAAACAAAGATTTGTTTATTTTTATTGGAAAGGCGGATATACAGAGAGGAAAGATAATGGTTCACTCCCCAATCAGCTGCAATGTCTGGAGCTGAGCCAATCCGAAGCCAGGAGCTAGGAGTTTCCTCCTTGTCTTCCACAGGGGTGTAGGGTCCCAAAGCTTTGGGGCGTCCTTGACTGCTTTCCCAGGCCACAAGCAGGGAGCTGGGTGGGAAGCAGGGTTGCCGGGATTTGAACCGGCGCCCATATGGGATCCCGGCACATGCAAGGTGAGGACCTTAACTGCTACGCTATCACGCCAGGCCCCTAATGGCCTTTTTGTTCATTATTAAAGGTTTTCTATATGGAGATATACTGTCTACATATGAAGGCTGTTCTACTTCTTCCTTTCCAATCTGGACACATTTATTTCTTCTTTAGTTATTCTACCTCCAATGCAATAGAAGTGAGTGCTCAGTGTGATGCAATCAGGTGAAAACGAGTCCGAATTTCTTTCAATGAAGAAAGTGCCTTGGGCCTGGTGCCTAGTAACTAAAGTCCTCGCCTTGGATGCACTGGGATCCCATATGGATGCCAGTTCTAGTCCTGGCAGCCCTGCTTTCCATGCAGCTCTCTGCCTGTGGCTTGGGAAAGCATTCGAGGCTGGCCCAAGGCCTTCAAATTCTGCACCCATTTGGGAGACCCAGAAGAAGCTCCTGGCTCCTGGCTTCAGATCAGTGCAGCTCCGGCCATTGCAGCCACTTGAGCAGTGAATCATCGAATGGAAGATCTTCCTCTCTGTCTCTCCATCTCTTCATATACCTGACTTTCCAATAAAAATAAATAAATCTTAAAAAAAACTCCTTGTTCTCGACCTCAAGAGGAATACATCCATAAAAACTTTGATTTTAGCCATAGGTTCTTTATAGAAATCCTATATCAAGTAGAGAAAATTCCATTTGGTTCATAATTTTATCAGAAATCAGTGCTGGGTTGTTAAAGGTCTGACTTTACTGAGAAGGTATAGTAAATATTTTGACATTTCTTAATATAATATACGACTAACTGATTTCTGGATGTTAAACTAAACCTGCATTCCTGGGACAAATTCTACTTGGTTGTCACATCTAATTCTTTGTATATGCTGCTATATTTAACATGCTAATATTTTGCTTTAAGATTTTCCATCAGGCCTGACAGAATGGCTCAATTTGCTAATCTTCTCCCTGAAAGCACCGGGATCCCATTTGGATGCCAGTCCTAGTCCGGGAAGTTAGTGTTCTGGCTGCTCCATCCTGCTCCCTGTTGTGGCCTGAAAGCGGTAGAGAATGGCTCAAAGCCTTGGGACCATGCACCCACGTGGAAAACCAGGAAGAAGCTCCTGGCTTCTGATCAGCTCAAGTCCAGCCTTTGCAGCCTCCAGGGGAGTGAACCAGCAGATGGAAGAGCTTTTCTTTGTCTTTGCTTCTCTCTATAAATCTGCCTTTCTAATAAAAAATATGAAAACCCTTACATTTTTTATTTGCTTATTTATTTTTAGCTATATTGATGTTTAGTTCTCCAATGTCATGTCTGTTTGCTTTTGGTATTAGGGTGATACTACACACGCAACTGAAAAGTATTGTGTTTTCTAAAGGAGTTTGTAAAAGATTGTTATTATGTGAACACTTGGCTAGAATTCATCAGTGAACATGTTTGTGCCTGAGATTTTCATTGTGGGAAGAGTTTTTCAGTGTACTAATTCAATCTCTTTATTTGGTATAGGCTTACAGGTCTATGATCTACTTACTCTTGAGTCAGTTTCAGTAATTTGAGACTTTCTAAGTAGTTGTTTATCCAAGTTGTCTAATTTGTCACCATAATCCTGTTGATTCTATTGCTTAATCAGTTTCTACAAGATTAGTAATGATGCCCTCTCTTTTCTTTCTACTTATGACTGAAAGCTGAGTTTTATTTTTCAACTACATCAATCATATGGATGCATTCATTTACCAGTTTAATATCACTTAATGTCCTTTCACTTGCAATACTTGGTAGAAGTCACAGGTGAAAATGGTAGGGCTGTACTTTTATTAGCAAACAGACTTTAATTGATTTTTTCACATTTCTTTAATGACCACAGAAGAAGTGACGCTCAGAATACTTAAATAACCAGCACTGCATTACTATTGGCCAATCAGATTTTGGAGTGTTCCTGCCGAAAGGGAGAACTAGCTATCGGGTCATGTGAAGATTCTGAAGTAAGTATCCCCAAGAAGAGGGGTCCCGGTAATCGAGTACTTCTATTTGCCAGTATGCATGCAAGTTCAATGTTAAACGATTTCAGTTGAACTGGTAAAAAATGGCTAGATATTAATTTCTTGTATTTTAAATTTTCTAATGTGTTTTCATCTTTATCACTTCTATAAATCTACATATTCCAGGTTTAATTTAGTTTTTTTTCCAGATTTTTAAAATACATTCATAAATTTTCAGTCTATTTTCTGATTTCACTGTGAGTTCTTCTTTGAGCTTTAACTTGGGAAGTGAGTTCCAAGAGTTTAACCATGGGACTTTCTAATTACCTGTATTACTAAATTACACTAAGTTCAGGGAGATGCCTTCTAGGGTTACAGTTTGTTGATACCAACTGAGACCTACTTTATAGCCTAGCACAGTTGATTTTCATACTCACTGTTTCTACTTCAGTGGATGTATTTGTTGTGCCAACTATTTGTTGGCAGCAAGATTTTTTTTTAAAGATTTATTTATTTTATTACAAAGTCAATATACAGAGAGGAGAGACAGAGAGGAAGATCATCTGTCCGATGAGTCACTCCTCAAGTGACTGCAATGGCCTTGGTGCTGTGCCGATCCGGAGCCGGGAACTTCCTCCAGGTCTCCCACATGGGTGCAGGAACCCAAGGCCCTGGGCTGTCCTCGACTTTCCCAGGCCACAAGCAGGGAACTGGATGGGAAGTGGAGCTGCCGGGACAAGAACCGGCGTCCATATGGGATCCCAGCGCGTTCACAGCAAGGACTTTAGCCGCTAGGCTACACCGCCGGGCCCAAGCAAGATTCTTAATATTTAAGTCTTAATAGTTTTACTCTTTTTATCTAATCTGTTAGTAAAAGAAAGTGATGTCAATATTTTTTAAAATGAAGATTTCTCATTTTTTCTTACACTTCTTTCCCTATTTTGCTTTACATGGTTTAAGATACACACAAGATTAAAAATTGCTTCATACTCTTATGTGTTTTTCAATATAATCTTTTTTTTTTTTAAAGATTTATTTTATTTTTATTACACAGTCAGATGTACTGAGAGGAGAGATAGAGAGGAAGTAGAGCTGCCGGGATTAGAACCAGCGGCCACATGGGATCAAGGCGAGGACCTTAGCCACTAGGCCACGCCACCAAGCCCTTTCAATATAATCTTTTTATCAACAATTCCTTTTACCCAAAATTCTATTTTGTACACTGTTAATGGATCTGTAACTGTTTTTTTCACTCCCCAAACAGCCATAATGGCTGGAGCTGAACCGATTCAAAGCCAGGAACTAGGGGCTTTATTTCCGGGTTTCCCATGAGGGTGTGGGTGCTCAAGAACGAAGGCCATCATCTTCTGCTTTCCCAGTTTGTAAGCAGAGAACTAGATCAGAAGCTGAGCAGCCAGGACTCAAGCTGATGCCCCTATGGAATGGTGGTGCTCCTAGTGAGGTAGCCTAGGGGCTAAAGTCCTTGCCTTGCATGCACTGGTTTTGATCCCAGTGTTCCCGCTTCCCATCCAGCTCCCTGCTTGTGACCTGGAAAGCAGTCGAGGACAGCCCAAAGCACTGGGACCCTGCACCTGCGTGGGAGACCTGGAAGAGCTCCTGGCTCCTGGCTTCGGATTGGCTCAGCTCCAGCCACTGCGGCCACTTGGGGAGTGAATCAATGGATGGAAGATCTCTCTGTCTCTCTGCCCTCTGTATATCTGACTTTCCAATAAAAATAAACTTAAAAAAAAAAAAGGAATGCCAGTGCTACAGGCTGAGGATTAGTCTGTTACGCCACCATGCCAGCCCTGTTTCTAAATTTTAATGGGCATGTTTATCTTGAAATGCCACATACTACATCAGTATTATCTTTCTTTTTTTTTTCAAAGATTTATTTATTTTTATTACAAAGTCAGATATACACAGAGGAGGAGAGGCAGAGAGGAAGATCTTCCGTCCGATGATTCACTCCCCAAGTGAGCCGCAATGGCCGATGCGCACCGATCTGAAGCCAGGAGCCAGGAGCCTCCTCCAGGTCTCCCACGCGGGTGCAGGGTCCCAGTGCTCTGAGCCGCCCTCGACTGCTTTCCCAGGCCACAAGCAGGGGAGCTGGATGGGAAGTGGAGCTGCTGGGATTAGAACCAGCGCCCATATGGGATCCCGGGGCTTTCAAGGCGAGGACTTTAGCCGCTAGGCCATGCCGCCGGGCCCCAGTATTATCTTTCAAAGACCTGCCTACTCTGTGCTTCCAGTTAAATTCCTGCATGGCTGGGAAGCAATGGATCATGGTCTATGTACCTGGGTTCCTACCAGCCACATGAAAGACCCAGATTAGTTCCCTTGACTGCTGGCTTTGACTGGGCCTATTTTTTGCAGGCATTTAAGGAGTGAACTATGGATGGAAGACTCTCTCTCTCTCTGTGTCATTCTACCTTTCAAATATATAAACATCCTCATTTTCTGCTGAAGACTGATCTAACCAATAACTCTGTCTTCTACTCAAACAATATTCACACATTTAGAACTTTTAACAAATATCTACTTTTCACATATGGCTGCTGGAGGAAAATAAGTCAGGAACAATCCTTATGTGTTACTATACTACCATCTCAACAAAACTAACAATAGGATGTACCAATCATGTCTCAAACTAATTTAATCAGTTTCCCCTTAAAGAACCATCTTGAAATACTTCACATCTGAGGCATACCTGGAGAATGGTCCACTGGCCCAGTGTGCAACCAGTCTTGCATGCTGAAAGGTGTTTAGAAACTCTGGTCGTTGCCCACTAAAAGCCAGATGTTCTCTCTTCCCCTATAGTGACAACTGAACTTTCCCTACGGATTATTTCCAACATCCCTTTGGGACTGGTTCCACTCCAGATGAAAAGTATTTTTTTCCAAGACGTGAAAAGTGCAAAAATGACAAAATTCCTAGCTTTAGAATTGAAGAACCAAAGGGAGAAATTTTAGCTTTACAAAGGAAATAACAAACATATTTTTCCTAAATTCAGGAAATTCATTTTATAATTCAGTTTTGATTAGTAGCTATATTACTTGGTCTCCTTGCCGTACATTTTTCAATTATAAGATTAACTGCAAGTAACAACAAAACAGTAATCATTTGTTAATTTCCTAAAGCCTTATTTCTCAAGGCTAGGACAGAATCCTGTATTTGTTATCTGAATTAAAAAAAAAAGATTTTATTTGTAATCCTAACATATCTGTAATCCTAACATAGTCTCCTATTCACAAACCTGTTAGTGTCCCAAATAATGACATTTCCATCAAATCCTGATGTTACTAAGAGTCTTGTATTAGTATCATATTCGATGTTCTTCACCCAGCTAGTATGACCATGTAAAGTGCATACTTTGGTGTTCAATTTTCTCAGATCCCATAGTGCTATTGTAGTGTCATCAGAGCAGGTAGCAAACAGCCGGTTATCAAGAAATCTACAAAAGCAGAAAAGAAAAATTGGTTCATTTAATCTTCCAGGAAAACTTGATTTGAGAAAGTCTAGCCTAATTATCTGATCAAGAAAGGCAAGAAAGAAAACAACTACACACTCACTACATAACCCAGTGATTCTGACATACAATCACATAATCAAAGATTCAAGATACTATTATTTAATGAGACCACACTGGAATTTGACTCATTTGCTTTTTAAATTATTTTATTTGCAGTTCAGAGCAACACTGTTTGCATATCACCTGGTAACCAGAAAAAAATAATTCATTGTCTGAAAACAAATATGATGAATTTAACAGAGGGGATTTTGAAGACCTGCTAGTTGAGGGGGACACATTAAGTGTTCCATATCATAAAATATGTTTGCTGCATATAACATCTCTACATGGAACACATTTATAGACAAAAATTGCTATCTGATTTGCTGTCATTTATAATCTATTAATTCAAAGCCACTCCCCAAAAAATCTCACAAGCAACATTAGGACCAGTCAGGATTTTGCATGATTAGAATACTTCATAATTACCATTTTATAGTAATTTATCAATTCTTGGTGGAAATTTATTTTATCCAAATACTTTAAACATAACAAATCTATCATTTACACTCAAATTTCTAATTTAACATTAGAAATTTTAGACATTTTAGACGTTTAACATTAGAAAATTTTTAGACATTTTCCCTAACATATGCTGTTATGACAGTGTTTTTAAAAGTTCATGGAAAATGGAATTTAAAAATTTATTTTAACACCAAAACAGTCTGAAATTCCCTGGACAATATTTATTTATTTGTTTAAGATTCATTTATTTGGAATGAATAGGAGCTTCTTTCTGGGTCTTCCACGTGGATGCAGGACCCCAAGACCTTGGGCCGTGCTCCTCTGGTTTCCTAGGTCATAAGCAGGGAGCTTGATGGGAATTGGAGCAGCCTGGACTTGGACCGGGACCCATATGGGATGCTGGTGCTACAGGCAAAGGATTAGCCTGCTTACACCACTCTGCCAACCCCAACTTTTCTTTTTTATAATATACATTTTCCATGAACTTTTTTGAAGACCCATCATGTATAACTTCCTAAAGTATTGCAGAAGAAATGAATTCTGGAACTTCATTCAAGAAAAAATTATATAGTTCTCATCAGAAATCCAATTCAACATTCCTGAACAATGTAATTAGCCTTTCTGAAAGTTATCATGGATATAAAATTCCAGTCTTCATTTAGGCTGCTTCTACTATCTAAAATTGTCTTTCCCTTATCCCTTGATCTGGCCAGCTTTTGCTTGGTTTTAAATATTTGGTTGTCATTCTCTAGTCCTGGGTAGATCTACCAAATCTCTAAGTTTTGAAAGCATTCTACCATCCTACCCTAACAATACATAATATAGCATAAGGAATAATTTGACAAAATTGTAAACTCCTTGTAGACAGGGGAAACATGTCTGCCTATTTCATAGGTAGGTCTATAGTACCCAGTGTAGTGCCAAGCACATATGCACTCAACAAATACTTATTAAATGAATGAATGAGAAGAGTTCACTTCCTAGTGGAGAAGACGTTCACATAATTACATAAAATAATTTTATGGACTAAGCAAAATAAATGGTGCCAGTTAGGCAAGACTTCATGGTGGTTTAATTTGAACTGACTAAAGATGCTCAGAAATTCCCTAGGAGACCAAGAGGTAAGGACAGAAAGCTAGCACTGTAGTGCAGTAGATTAGACCACAGTTTGTGATGTCGGCATCCAGTAGCAGAGAGCTGAGTCCCAGCTGCTCTGCTTCTAATCCAACTTTCTGCTAAAGTGCCTGGGAAGGCAGCAAAAGACAACTCAAATACGTGGACTACCACAACATACAGAGGAGAGAGCAGGACGGCGTTCCTTTATGCCTGGTCATGGCAAATTAGAAAGTGGATTGGCAAACAGATCTCTCTCTCTTTTGCTCTGCCGTTCACACAGAACATGTTAAAGAGGTAAGCAGAAAGTATAGAGGCATGTAAAGGATGATGGATTTTGAACAGCATGTAGTATACCACAAATTTGTTCTATAGTGATTCCCAATATCTTTCAATTATATTTCCATTGAAAATATTTTTAAAATAAAAAATCAATTGATCACCAAAAATAGCCAGTCATGGATGTCTAGTCAATTTCAATGTTTTAAACATGTCATGTGTTATCAACTAATTTTCATAATTATTTTTATTGGAAAGGCAGATTTACAGAGAGGAGAGACACAAAGATCTTCCATCCACTGGTTCACTCCCCAAATGGTAGCAACAGCCAGACATAAGCCAATCTGGAGTTAGGAGCCAGGAGCCTCTTCTGAGTCTCCCACATGGGTACTGGGTTCCCAAAGCTTTGGACCATTTTCCATTGCTTTTCCAGGCCATAAGCAGAGAGCTGGATGGGAAGTGGAATAGCCAGGATATGAACCAGTGCCCATATGGGATGCTGGTACTTGAAGGTTGAGGACTAGCCTGTTGAGCCACAGGACAGTGTCACCCCCTATAATTTTTTTTTAAACTAAGTAAATATTCTGATGACTTTGGTGCTTCTCCTGCAACTTCCTAATTAGTTTAATTTAGGAAAACTAGGACTTAGGTTATTAGATAGACTCTTCATATAGAGAAGCCTAAAACTTTTGGCTATTCATAAACTCTAAAAGAAATATCCTTACAGCCAAATACTAATCACATCTCACATCCCTATTTATTTCTTTGAGTACATTCTCAGAAAAGTGTACTTAAATAAAAAGGAATTTAAAAATAAATGTTAAGGAAAAAGGGATTGTTGAAAAAGTAATGCTTCTGAACATGTATGTCCTCTAAAGAACATACCCATTTATAGTAACACCAGCAATTAAGAGCATCTATTGGGCCTAGCACAGTAGCCTAGGGGCTCAAGTCCTCACCTTGCATGCGCCGGGGATTCCATATGGGTGCAAGTTCATATCCTGGTGGCCCTGCTTCCTATCCAGCTCCCTGCTTGTGGCCTGGGGAAGCAGTTGAGGACAGCCCAAGCCTTGGGACCCTACACCCGAGTAGGAGACCCAGAAGAGGCTCCTGGCTTTGGATTGGCTCAGTCCCAGCTGTTGTGGCCGCTTGGGGAGTGAATCAATGGATAGAAGATCTTCCTCTCTGTCTCTCCTCCTCTCTGTGTATCTGACTTTCCAATAAAAATAAAATAAATCTTTTAAAAAAAAGGGTATTTGCCAAAACCTTTACCATTCTAATTGCTAGGGGAAAACAAAACAAAACAAAACAAAACAAAAACACATTTTCTTAGGCTAAAACTTAGTAACCTCTTGACACACTTATTGGCAAACTGCATTTCTTTTATGAGCTGGTGTCCATGTTCCTTGTTGATTTTCCAACTGCAGTGTTACTGAGCTGTAAGACTCTCCATAGGTGGTTCATATACCAGTTCTTAAGGAAGTTTATGAAAAAGTGTCAAGGAAAAACTGTGTAGTGATCGCAAGAATATTGTTCCAAAATAATTTGTGTTTTCCACAGGCTTCTTAAAGTATAGTCCTATATTAGTGTAGCTTATGTTTTTTTTTTTTTTAAAGATTTATTTTTTTATTTTTTTATTACAAAGTCAAATATACTGAGAGGAGGAGAGATAGAGAGGAAGTGGAGCTGCCGGGATTAGAACCAGCGGCCACATGGGATCAAGGCGAGGACCTTAGCCACCAGGCCACGCTGCCGAGCCCCATGTTTTCTTATTCTATCTAAATTTTGATTCTTTACAGAAAAAAAACTGAAAGCTGTATCTTTATTGGTGAGGCAGTTAAAAAAAACGACTTCTACACTTGCAAAAATTATGACTGAGAAAAACACATAAAATATTTTTAAAAATAAGTTACTGGAAAGTTAAGACTTTTAAAATAAACTAAACGTGGACCTGAAAATTTTATAGAAAAATATGATGATATATTATCTACAAAAAATAGTCAATGAGTGTATGGGTAAAATCCCAATGGGAATAAATTGCTTTGGGACACACCTGAAGAATTTTAAGGGAGAAAATGAGATGAATACAGTGGGGTTACAGAAAGATCTGAGATGGCTATATTCCCAAGCTCACAGATTTTCATACAAAGTATGAAAACGAGGGGCCAGCTTGTAAATTTTTGCTAATAAAGTCATTTTGAAAAACTGTAATTATTGCACAAAGAATATATTTTAATATTAAAAATGTAGAATAATATAATCTTGAAATAGGGGGTAACAATTCTGAATTAAGTATTCTTTTAATGAAAAATTCAACATTTCAGGTTTAGGTAGCTTGAATTTTACCTTGGCATACTATCTATTAAAAATTTTGGTACTGCTGAGGGAGGCAATGAACCCAGCAGATAAGACCTGCAATTCAATATTGGAGTACCCAGGCCGATAAAGCCAGCTCCAGCTACTGACTCTAGCAGAGCGGAAGCCAGCAGGGATGGCCGAGGTTAAGTGGGTTCCAGCTGCTGATGTGGGGACCAGGATGCAGTGTCCAACTCTTCTGGTTTGGGATAGCGGCCATTTTGGGCAACTGCAGAGTAAAATTGCAGATGGGAGCTCACTTTATCTGTCCCTGTGCCTGTCAAATAAATTATCTTTAAATGTTAGTATTAAAGCATCATTGGTGTAGAGTAAGTTATGGAATATTACCAAGAATTAACTAGGAGCTTTTCTCTAACCTCAATCCTTCCCACCCTGACCAACTATGCAAACATCACCAAAAATAAAATTTAAAAAACTAAAAAGTTTAAAAAAGAATAAACTAGGAGATCAGTTTAAAGTATCAAGAATTTTTATCCCGACAGAAGCAAATGCAATGAATGTTTAAGTATTACACAAGCCCCTGGAGATATGGCCCAGAGGCTTCAATCTGGCCTAGTAAGTTAATAATTATAAAATACTTTTAACTCCACAGTTCTTATTGGACAGATGACATTCCAATACACATTAAAATCTATGAGTCTCTGATTCACAGGGGTTCTCCAAATGTATCCACCAAATCCCAACATGTGACTCTCACAGCTCTGGATGAACTGACTTCTGGATAAATAAAGGTTTTTAATACCAGATGATAATTGATACACATAGTATAAGAGTATAAGATGCATACAATGCAAGAAACTGAGTCCTCTTAAAATAAGAACATTACATTATACAAGAGAAACTACTGATTTTTACCTTCAAAAATTTAAATTAAAAATCATGAAAATAACATTTTCCCACTGGTTGGACTAAGAATTAATTGTGTTTTTGTATAAATTTGCTAATGAAATTACGATAGCAGCACATGGCATCCTTATTGTCTGTGTTTTGTAGTCCAGTCAACAGAGGATCATTAAGGACTTTATTAATTTTCTAAAGTCTTTCCTCAGTCTTTTGAGATAGTCGCACATTCTACCATACCATCACTTCTGCCGTTTTGTACTTAATAACTTATCTAATTTCATCAGACCTTCATTTTCCAACGATTTTATATACAACCTAATAATGTCCCTTCCAGGGTTTTGTAAAATTCTACATCCATGACAATATAAAGAAATTTCACATTTGTGCTAATAAACATTGCATTTACACTATACTGTCTGAAATAAAATAACCAGCAAAAGGCCAACAAAAACAGTGGGAGGAAAAAAATAGCTCCTGGGATTTTTAGATGGATTCTAATGTTTCAACTGTCACTTCACTACGTAAATATTCTTATGGTGACTCCAGGACTTCTTTCTGAAATGACCTCTTTGTGCTCAGTTAGGGAAACCAGCACCTGGATTACTGAATGAACTCTTTTTTTTTTTTTTAAAGATTTATTTGTTTTTATTACAAAGTCAGTTATACAGAGAGGAGGAGAGACAGAGAGGAAGAACTTCCGTCCAATGGTTCACTCCCCAAGTGACCACAACGGCCGGTGCTGTGCCGATCTGAAGCCAGGAGCAAGGAACTTCTTCCAGGTCTCCCATGTGAGTGCAGGATCCCAAGGCTTTGTGCCGTCCTCGACTGCTTTCCCAGGCCACAAGCAGGGAGCTGGATGGGAAGTGGAGCTGCTGGGATTAGAACCGGCGCCCATATGGGATCCCAGGGCGTTCAAGGCGAGGACTTTAGCCGCTAGGCCACGCCGCCGGGCCCTGAATGAACTCTTAAAATCAGCACAGAAGCCACACAAATGAAAAGCTTGTATAATAGTAAGAACCAAAATTATACTTTCCTCCTTACTTCCCAAAAATATAAAGGAACAGAAAACATTCTCTATAGTTACTAATATTTTCATTTTACAAGAGAAGTAAACCACAACACTGAGAACCGCACCATAGAGAGCCAGTACTGGCCAAGCAAGTGAAGCTGCTGCCTGCAATGGCTGCATCTCATATGGGTGCCAGTTCATGTCCTGGCTGTTCTACTTTTGATCCAGCTCCCTGCTAAAGGCCTGGGAAAGACGGTGGAGGATGGCTCAAGTATTTGTGCCAACCGGATGAACCTCCAGGCGCCTGGCCGGACGTGGCTCAGCCCTGGACACTGCAGCCATTTGGAGAGTAAACTGGTAGATGGAAGATCTCTTTCCCTTTAACTCTTTCAAATAAATAAGTCAATGTTTAAAAAAATGCACCTAGAAAACATTATAAAGTACATGCAAAACAACTATTTAAAACTAAGGCAGAAATGCATGCTTCCATCTCTGACCAGTACAGTGGAACCAAGCATGAATTCCAATGCTACCACTTAATATTTATAAAGCTTTGTGCAAGGTTTTGAGTTGCAGTTTCTTCATTTCATAAAAATCACAATTTCTGTCTCACACAGGGACAGAGGAAGACAAAATATATAAAAAGTGCTTTCCAGAAAGTATATATAATAAGCACTCAAAAAACAGAAGTTAGTTTTCTTAATATGTAATGCACACTTAATTAAGCTCATGCACCAAGGAGACCCTTGATATTCTCCTCAAGATTCTTATATCCTAAAGTATCAAAATCCATTTCTTCAATCAGCAGATGAGAAGAAAATTCAAATTGGTAGGTGTGGGACGCTACAGCAGTCACACTGAAACAGCAAATGAAAGCTGATGTGAAGAACATGGATTCTAACAGTGGGATTAGTCAGTCATTTTGAGTAGGGACAAACAACTTGACAGTTGTCTTTATGAGACAAAAATTTTAAGTTGTAAAATATTAGAGAATTATTAAAAAACAAACACCTGTGATTCCCACCACCCAGCTTCATTAAACTTTATCATTTTGTTGTCTTTAGATTTTTAGCATTAAAAAAAAACAGTTTAAAGTGCATTGTGTAATCCCTTCCCAACCCCATTCCCCTCCCTCCCTCTCCAGAGGGAACCACTATCCAATATTTGTCATCATTCCCCATGCAAGTGTTTAATATTATGAGTGTGTATGGCTGTATCCATAAATAATGCACAGCACTGCTAAGTATCCAATGTATTCTGTAGATATTTAACTAGCACCATTACTACTGGGTATAGATTCAGGTGCTGGGACAGGTCAGAGAACAAGCACAAATGCATGTCCTCAGCAAGTCGACATTAGTGCAGTTTTCAAATTTATATAAATGGTATTGTACAGTTCATTCTGTAATTTGCTTTTCTGTCTCAACCTTAAATCTGGGATGCACTACCAGCTGCTGATGCTTTCAGTTCATTTATTTTAACTGATGTATAGTATTCCATGGTATGAGTACCTCAAAATTTTGCTTCCCTCTTAATGGACATTCCAGTTGCTTCCAACTTCTATTATTAACAACAAAATGGATCTTCTTTATCTAACCTTGTTCATCTGTGCTTTTATTTCTAAAAAAAAAAAAAAATCCTCAGCTTTACCAGATATTGCAAAACTGCTCTTCAAAATGATTTTGCCAATTTATATATCATTAACACTACTTAAGAGTTTCCATCTCTCAACTTCTTTGACAATACCTGATATTTCTTCATGGTTATTTTTGCGCTTCTATGATACCTACTAATAAGCTTGAAAGTCATCTTTCCATTTTGTTGTTCATTGCATTTTCCCTGCAGAGTCTCTATTTTGCATGATGTTTGTCATATTTTAGATACTGGTCCTTTCCTGTAGATGTGCGTTAAAAATTAATGTTGCCACCAGTCTGTCTTTCCACTCCATGATGTCTTTAGTCACAAAAAAGCTTCACATCTTTTTTATAGACACATTACATTTACTCAGAAATGTGTGTATATAAGTACCCAAAGAAAGTAAAGCTAATAGTATCAAGATTAGGTAAGTTCCATGTTATAGAATATAAACTGATAAAGAATGGATAAAAAGTCAATAGTAAACACAGACTGTGGCTTGCAAGTTTTGCTTTTTTGATCATCAGTATTCTTTTAACAATATTGCTAAAAATTACATATCATAATAAAACTGGTTCATGGAATGGATACAATAGGTGGGCATTAGACATTTTATTTATTAGCTCCTTTTATTCAGAGTAAAATTTGTATTTTTCATTCCTGTAAAGCTTCATACTTTCATGTGTTCAATGTAATCCTTAATGCTTTTTGGTCTTAAAAAACCCTTTCAAAAGGAATGTAATATATTACATATTCTACAAGTTAAAAGATTTGCTTTCAAAATCAGGATCTTAACTGGGAACTATTTTCAATTATGGTGTGAAGTAGAGCTCTATTTTTATTTTTATATAGAAATAACCAAGTCTCTCGTTTCCATTTAATTTCCATACAAGCACAGCTGTTTCTGGAAGCCCTATTCTATTCCATTGTCATTTCATCTACCCCTGGCCTAAGACTATATTTGATATCTGGGTAGATGATTGCATCTATCATCTTAGTGTTCTGAGAACTCAATCCAGGTCTCCCCAACAGGTGACAGGGAGCCAGTGACATGGGCCAGTCCCATTGCTTCCCAGGGTCTGCATGAGCAGATGCCAGAGGCAGGCCCTTAATGCACTTACTTACATATGACACACAGGCATCCTAATCTCTAGGTTAAATCAAGTTCAACAAAACAATCTCTTCCTGGTAGCATTTTAACTCTAATTGCATGAGTTTACAGACTAACTTGGGAGCAACTGATTTCTTATATATTTTTTTAAAGATTTATTTATTTTAATACAAAGTCAGATATACAGAGAGGAAGAGAGACAGAGAGGAAGATCCTCCATCTGATGATTCACTCCCCAAGTGAGTGCAACGGCTGGTGCTGTGCCGATCCGAAGCCAGGAACCAGGAACCTCTTCCAGGTCTCCCACGTGGGTGCAGGGTCCCAAGGCTTTGGGCCATTCTCAACTGCTTTGGATGGGAAGTGGAGCTGCCGGGATTAGAACCGGCGCCCATATGGGGTCCCGGTGCGTTCAAGGCGAGGATTTTAGCTGCTAGGCCACTCCGCTGGGCCCTTATATTGAGTTTTGTCCTCAGAGAAATAGGTATCTGATAGCACTTCCAACCTGTATCCAAGTTAAGGTTGTTAGCTGGAAGTTTTGAATGGTACGTGGTGTGAATCTGGGCCCCACACATACATGAGCACTGGTTTGTGGTTACGTACACACAGCGAGTTCCTGGCACCCCACAACCAAAGCCACAATGTAAACGAGTAGGGTTTATTTCTAAATCAACGTTATTATGCTCAATGTGAACCCTTTGTGGTTCCAGTCTTATGCAGTTTTCTATCAGGCTCCTTCCCTTAAACTGGCATTAATTCTCCTGTGCCCTGTATTCCTCAGATCTGCCAACAGGGTAGCTCAGGCACCAGCAGTTGGCAGATGCCTCAGCTACTCAGAGGCAGCTCAGTACCCATTAGTCGCACTTGTTTACAATCCTGTTTCATTTTCTACTTGGTGCAAAGATTCCTTTTTTTTAATCAACTTCAAATACTTATTAAAAATATCAATATCTATCCACATTTTACCTAGCATACTGTTTTTTAGTAGGAAGATTGTTGAGAGTATTTTAAATTCTTCCACAACTCAATTTTTACCTGCCGTATTAGTTTTAGATAGAACTATACTAAAATCTTACAGTGACTACAGACTCCTAATTCTCCATAACAGTTTTTGTTCTGCATATTTTAAGATTATATTGAAGGTACAAATTCATAAATATACCTTGTTGGTGGAGTTTTCCTTTTATATACTGACACACTCTATTCTTTAAAGCCTTTGCTATTTATCTGTCAGACACTGATCATCTGTACCAGTTTCCATGCTTATGGGTGCTTTAAGGTATCTCTAAAAAGGAATACACGGATGGTTTTCTTTTTTATTCAAACTGGTGACTCTGTATTTTTAAACGATTTGTTTTTATTGGAAAGGCAGATTTTCATAGAGAAGGAAAGACAGAACAATCGTCCGTCCACTTGGCTCATTCCCTAAAAGGTTGCAATGGCCACAGCTGAACTGATCTGAAGCCAGAAGCCAGGAGCCGCTTCCAGGTCTCCCATGTGGGTACAGGGGCCCAACGACATTGAGTCATCCTCTACTGCTTTCCCAGGCCACAAGAGGGACCTGAATGGGAAGTGGAGCAGCTGGGACACAAACCTGTGTCCATAGGGGATGCCAGCATTTGCAGGTGAAGGATTAGCCTATGGAGCCATTAGCCCCAGCTCTGTATATTTAATAAGGAAGATCAGGCCCAGATATTTGGCACGGTGGTTGAGATGCTGCCTGGGAACCATATGTCCCACAATGAGAGCTAGGGTTCAAATTCTGCCTCTGCTTCCAATTCCAGCTTTCTGCTCATGTGCCTCTGGGAGATAGCAGGGAATACTGCAAGGATTTGTGTCACCAGGACTTATACTCACATGGAAGACTCAGACTGACTTCCAGGCACCTGGCTTAGTCCAGCTATGGCAGGCATCTGGGGAGTGACCAAGCAGATGAAAGGTCTCTCTCTGTGCCTTTCAACAAATTAGCCTCATAAAAAAGATTAATCCATCTATATTTATTGTGAAGTAATCATATATTTGAAATTCTACTACTTATTTCCTATGTATCATCCTTTTCCTTTACTTAAATTTAAAAAAAAATCTAAAATTTTCTTGTTTTCTGCTGAATTGGTCAAGTTTTCAATGTTATCTTCCCCACCTTAGCTGGAAAGAAAGTTACAAATTGAATTTTCATTGTTTTAGTTACTTTGTTTTACTATCTTTTCATCGTATGTGCTTCATTATGTGTTATTCTTAAGTCTGAAGAGTTGGCATTTCTATTTTCTTCTTGAATATGACATGGGCATTATAAAATGTTATACTGTCCTATTGAACAAACCTACCTGTACATTTAACAATAACCTGCTGTTACTGTCTAGAACTACACTTGTTAGTTTGGTGGCAACTTGCCACATGTGGTTTCTGAATCCTTGATATGTGGTCAGTCTGAATGGAGATATGCAGTCTAAAATATTCTCTGGATTTAACACTTATCTTTAAAGAAACAAAGTATTTCAATATTTTAACATTTTGGTGGAACTAGATTTAACAAAATAAATGATTAAAACCATAGATTTTTTTAAGTGTAACAACCACGTGATTTAAAATTGCACATGTCCCTCACATTACATTTCTACTAGCACTAATCTAGTTTGAGTTTCAAAATTGTTTTAAACGTATCCTCTGCAAAACTTATTTCCTTTCTGCTATCAGAAATTATAACATTTAATTAATAACATTTTCCTAATACTTACCAATCAAGATGAACAGTTTTCCTGGATATAATATGGTACTGGACATTATTTTTCCTTCATATAAAGATGTTAATATTACACAGCTTTCTCCTCGTGCCAACCATTACCGATGAGGACTCTTCCAGCTGAGCTATCCTGCCACTACAGGCAATCTGCCTACTGATTCGGTGGCTTGGAATATGTCCTCTTGGTCTCTGACACTCTGTTTTCTGCTTTCTGTTCTCTGTTTTCTACAGCCCATGTAGCTGTGCACCTGTCTGACTGGATCTGCCGGACATTGTAAAGCTGACTTTCAGTTGGGAGTTGGGCCCTTTCTTCTTGAATACTGCATATTTTCAGCAACTGTAAATTATGTTTTCTATCAGGCTCTGTGTTTTCTATCTGTTTAACATACATCATGATCTTTATATAATTTTTAACTACTTTTTAATATTTTTACCTTTTTTCTGTGTTCTGGGGGAAGTTCTCAGTACTACTGTCCAACTTACTAATACATTCATCAATGGTGTACAGGATAAATGTGATCCATCTCTTGCTTCTTGTGACGAACTATATTTTTAATTTCTGGGTCCAGAAAAAGGGATTTTTAAAAATAATAATGCTTCTGGGCCCGGAGGCGTGGCCTAGCGGCTTAAGTCCTCGTCTTGAATGCCCCGGGATCCCATATGGGCGCCGGTTCTAATCCCAGCAGCTCCACTTCCCATCCAGCTCCCTGCTTGTGGCCTGGGAAAGCAGCTGAGGACGGCCCAAAGCATTGGGACCCTACACTCGCGTGGGAGACCCGGAAGAGGTTCCTGGTTCCCGGCTTCGGATCGGCGTGCATCGGCCCGTTGCGCTCACTTGGGGAGTGAATCATCGGACGGAGGATCTTCCTCTCTGTCTCTCCTCCTCTGTGTATATCTGGCTGTAATAAAATGAATAAATCTTTAAAAAAAAATAATAATGCTTCTGATACATATAACTAAATATGTATGTCCTCTATTAGAATATATCCTTTTATAGTAACACTAGGAATTAAGAGTATCTATTGGGCCCGGTGTGGTAGCCTAGCAGCTAAATAAAGGTCTTCACTTTGTGTGCGCCAGGATCTCACACGGATAATGGTTCTAATCTAACGGTTCTAATTGTGGCAGCCCCACTTCCCATCCAGCTCCCTGTTTGTGGCCTGGGAAAGATGTCGAGGACAGTCCAAAGCTTTGGGACCCTGCACCTGCACGAGAGACCTGGAAGAGGCTCCTGGCTCCTGGCTTCGCATCGGCTCAGCTCCAGCCATTGTGGTTGCTTGGGGAGTAAATCAGCGGACAGAAGATCTTCCTCTGTCTCTCTTCCTCTCTCTGTATATCTGACTTTCCAAAGAAAATAAATAAATATCTAAAAAAATTTTTCTAAGAGTTCTACTTGCTTCTATATTATATCAGCCTGTTCTTGTTTTACCTCTTTTGTTTCAAGATTTCCAATTCTCTTTAATTGGAAAGTATCTCAATTTCTCTGAGCATTCAAAAAAAAAAAATCTCAACCAATGGAATACTATGCAGACGTTAAAAAGAGTAAGATCATTCCACAGGTACTAATATGGAATGATCTCTATGTTCAATGAAAAAGGTAAGGTATATATAAGAAAATATATAGAATGTTACCATTTATATAACAGTACATGTATGTATGTGTGGATGTCTATATTTATACACAGAGACACTTATCTGTATGCTTATGCATGCATAAACTCTCTGAAAATGCAGCAACAGATTGGTAATAGTGGTTGCCTCTAAGGAGGGAACTGGGTGGCTAGGCGGCAGAGGTGGAGATGGACTTACTTTTCACTGTTTACCCTTTTGTACCTTTGAATTTTGTATCACGTGCATGTATTACCTAGTCAAAAAAAAATAAAATAATTTTTTATAATGAAGCTTTTGTTGGACTACTCCATTAAATTCGGTTTTTTTCCAGAGGAAAATACCTGTTCTGGTGGTTGATTTTTGTTATATTAATATCAAATATCAGGGGTTGGGGGAATCCCAGAGCCTATGAAACAGTATCACACAATGCAATGTAATTAATAATAAAAAAAATAGATCAGATATCTTTATCAACCTTGGTTAATAGTCTCATTTTCAGTAGGAATGCTTTTTAATTTTTTTCCTCTTTCTTCCTAGTTTATGGTTTTAGATTTGCCCCCGACCAGGCCTTCTGGGTATTCAGTCCACGAGCGGGTCCTAAGGGGACATTTCAGGGGGTCCAGCTGAATGATGATATACACATTGTTAGTGACTCAGCAAACGGCTTCATTCAATTTCTAATGATGGAGCTATCAGCTAAAACCTACAGCTCCAGCTTTAGTGTAAACTGCTGCTTTCTTTTTCAGTCATTCACAAAGGAGACAGACATTTCAACCAAACACCTAGCTTCACGTAGCAATTCTGGCTCTTGCTCCTGCCTCTCATGAAACACTTCAGCATGTTTTAATCCTTTCGTCTGACAGAAGCAAACCTTTAGATGTCAGTGCTGGACTGAAAACCCAGCAGGCCTGTGGTTTCCCTCTGGTTCAGGGCTTTTGTCTATACTCCATTTCTGGCCTCCAGAGATGCTTATGTTGTTTCAGAACTTGGCTGTATTGTTTGTGCTATTTAACTTAATTTATTGTTCTATGTATTTGGAACTTGAGGTTACACCACAATTCAGTATATTAGCTTGATCATAAATAATTTCCACATTTCTTTTTCCACAATATTAAAAGTAATAATTATTTAAGTGACAATCTCATTACATAACATACAGTAATTTTAGTACATACAGTGTAGAAAATAGACAATTACTTATAATTATCCATTTAGTCAATCTACTGAAAAATTCAAAAATGTTTCTAAAGTTTTTCTTCAGCATTTCATATGTATACAATTTTGTTCATGATCTTCCCCCATATTTCCCAAGGTTAGTCCATGTTGCTCTGCACTGTATGACTGCATACTAATCCACTGAACTGTTCAACTGTAACTCCCTTCCCACTTTACAAAGTTCTCTGCACATTTTTTTTTCCTCTCAGGAAATTAGAGTTGATAGGGTGGTGATGGTTAGACAGACTGCCAAAGTTCTACACAGATCAATAGTACAAAGGCATCAAAGGCCTAGTGTAATACTTAACTGCAGTTACAACGATCCTGATATAGGAAAAGACAAACTCATGAAAGTGAAAAGTATATTTCAGGAAGATTCATGGAAATGGATTCTCAAGTCAATGCTGGATAAAGGACTACATATTTTCACCAACTTCTAAAATATTATTTCAGTCACAATAAAGTTCATGCTTCCACTATAATACTTACCTGATATTATTTACACAGTCTTCATGAGCTTCAGAAAGAGTTTTTATGTGCTTTGAAGATATAGGATCAAAAAGGAGAACTTCAGTCTGTTCACAGGCAACTGTCAGAACTGACCTGAAAGCAAAACGACCCATTTCTCTTGATTACTTCATTATCTGAATATTGATATCATAATTACTCATAATTACACCAGCTATGGATGAATCACTCTTCTTTCTAGTTTTGTCATTGGCACGTATTTAAGACTGTCATTACCCACTGTTGGCAAAGTAGTAGAAAATAATACTATTTGCCTCTCTCCCGTATTATACTGAATTATAAACAGGCACAGCTTATGTTTGGAGAGTCCCTTTAAAGTATCTCTCAAAAATGTAAACCTCTGACCATCTGCACTGCCAGTAATACAGACTGGCACTTGGTTTGTGCCCAATTGCTCCAGTTCTGATCTAACCCCTGACTAATGGCATGGGAAAAAGTACATGTATCAGGGCCCCTACCATCCAGCAAGCAAACCTAGCTGAAGCTCCTGACTTCTGCCTGGCCTGGCGCACGCTGCTACAGCTGTCTGAGGAGTTTACCAACCAGCAGACAGAGGATCTCTCTCTCTCTGCCCCAAACACCCATCCTCAATTCCTTCACTCTCTCTGTAACTCTTCAAAAACAAGTAACTAAATCTTTTTTTTTTAAAGATTTATTTATTTTATCACAAAGTCGGATATACAGAGAGGAAGAGAGAAAAAGAGAGGAAGATCTTCCGTCCGATGATTCACTCCCCAAGTGAGCGCAACGGCTGGTGCTGCGCCGATCCAAAGCCAGGAACCTGGAACCTCCTCCAGGTCTCCCACGCGGGTGCAGGGTCCCAAGGCTCTAGGCCGTCCTTGACTGCTTTCCCAGGCCACAAGCAGGGAGCTGGTTGGGAAGTGGAGCTGCCAGGATTAGAACCGGCGCCCATATGGGATCCCGGGACACGTTCAGGGTGAGGACTTTAGCCACTAGGCCACGCCGCTGGGCCCACTAAATCTTTTTTAAAAATCAGTTTTAGGGCTCGGTAGCGTGGCCTGGTGCCTAAGGTCCTCGCCTTGATCCCATATGGCCGCTGGTTCTAATCCCAGCAGCTCCACTTCCTCTCTGTCTCTCCTCCTCTCAGTATATCTGACTTGGTAATAAAAATAAAATAAATCTTAAAAAAAAAATCAGTTTTAAATGCAAAGAAACATGAAAAACAATCTTAAAAGTTTATGGAGAGGGCCCGGTGGCGTGGCCTAGCGGCTAAAGTCCTCGCCTTGAAAGCCCAGGGATCCCATATGGGCATAGGGTGGATTAGGCTGATGCCATGAGCCAAGAACTCTGTGCTCACACATGGGTTGCAGACGCCCAAGTACTGGAACCACTGGTTTCAGTATACTCCAAGCTCCCCCCATCAGAAACAGAAGCAGTAAGCTGGACAGGAAGCAGAGGTAGGACCTAGGTACTCTGGCATGGGAAGCAAGTGTCCCAAGTGATGGTTGAAACCCACTGTGCTACTATGCCTCTCCGCCTCCCCAGTTTTTCCATGTAACATGTGTTGAACCGTGTTTGACAAAGCTAAAACCACAGAAAACAAAACTGCGGAAAAGGAGAGAGTACTGAACCACATAGAAGTTATAAAGCAAAGGGTAGACAAGATAACTTTACAAAGCACTCCAAAACATGTTTTTAAAAGAGAAAAGTTTCCTGCAAAAACAACTAGGCAAAGATAAGACAATTTAGGAGGAAATCATATGTAAACAAGTTACTTATTTCTTCATTAGTCTCTCTAACATATATTGGGAAAATATCAAACCAGTGAGTTATAGTCAGGTTTAACTTTTTTTTTCTTATTGTTGTTTTTGTTTGTTTGTTTTAGTTTTGTCTTTTGTTTCAGGCCTTCTCTATGGCAAAAACATTTTATAAAAAATGTTAGTTATTCATTTTATTACAAAACCATAGGTACAGTGAGGAGGAGAGACAGGAAGATCTTCCATCCATTGATTCACCCCAAGTAGCTGCAACTGCCAGAGCTGCGCCGATACAAAACCAAGAGCCAGGAGCTTCCCCTGGGTCTCCCATGCAGATGCAGGGTCCCAAAGTTTTGGGCTGTCCTTGACTAATTTTCCAGGCCACAAGCAGCGAGCTGGGTGGAGGAGCAGCCAGGACATGAACTAGTGTCCTTATGGGATCCTGGCATGTGCAAGGCGAGGACTTTAGCCACTAAGCTACAGTGCTGGGTGTGGCAAAACATATTTTAATAAGCTTTTTACAAATAATATTTTTCATTGTGAAAAGTCATTTATTTTTTAGAAAAATATTTTTAAAACATTTATTTTCACTTCATTTGAAATAGAGAGACAAAAATCTTCCATTTTCAGGTTTGATTCCCAACTGCCCACAATAGGGCACTGAGCTCCAGACCAGAGCGGGGTCAGGAATGCAACAGGACGGAGTGCTTGAGCCATGACCTGCCACCTCCAAGTGTGCGCCTCAGGAAGACGGCGTAGGTGGGTCTCACACCCAGGCTCTGCTATGGGACAGAGGCCCCCCAAGCAGTATTCAGCTGCAGTGCTAAAACTCACCCTTATGACTTTTTCTAAATTAAATTTTTTATTTTCTGCACTGCTCTTTCAGATTCAAAGCTAGCAACTGAAATCCTTAGTCTATGAAACCTCAGGTCTTCTCAATGTTCCAAAAATTGTATACATGTACAATAACAGCATATAAAATTTCTTTGTGATCTAAAAAGTTCTATTTCTACTAGATATAAAAAGATTTGAATTCATGGGGTACCATGTGAAGTTTTGCTATATTTACTCACTATATACTGCTCAAACCAGGGTAAACACAGGTAGAATTTTCAATAACAGAACGTTTCTATTCAGAACATACCACTTATATAAAGTGGGGTACAGGAAAACATCTACTAAGCTGAAATCCTTCTATATTCAGTGATCAAGTAATGTTTAAAAGCGGGGAGGCATATTCTTTTTTCAAATATCTGGTCTTGGAAGTGTTGATCTCTGGGGGATTTTGCTATGGTTTCCATGTGTTCCCTTTTCATGGTCCCCAACACAGCACTGCTGAGAAGTGGGGATCTTTGGAAGCTGACTGGATTATACAGCGTGTCACCACATGCACAGATCAATCCACTTGGGGAATAACAGATTCTCATGGGAGTGGCTTGATTACAGAAGTATACTCTCTGACACACTGGCATACTGTGATATCATCAGAAGGCTCTCACAGATGCCAACACTACATTCTTTGGACTTCCAGCCTTCAGAACCATGAGCTAACCACATCTCCAGTCTGTATAAACTGCCCAGTCTGTGGTACTCAGAGCAGCACAAAATACACTCAGGAACTTCTATGCTGGTTGATTGTCAGGAGTAAAAATATTCAATTTTGTATACTTTCAGATTTGTAAATAGCCACTTCTTTGTTAACTGGAAGAATCACAAAATGAACTCATTTCCTTTTTGTGTGTAAATAGTCATTTCCGGGAGATTGTTAAATATTATTAAAAAAAAATCCGTAGGGGCTAGTGCTGTGGTATAGCAAAATGGGCCTCTGCCAGTGGTGATGATATCCCATATGGGCTCCAGTTTAATACAAGTTGCTCCACTTCCTGCATTCATTCATTCATTTATGGCCTAGTTCGATGGCTCAGTGTCCTACATGCACTGGGATCCCATATGGGTGCCAGTTCATGTCCCGGCAGTTCCACTGCCCATCCAACTCCCTGCTTGTGGCCTGGTAAAGTAGTCGAGGACAGCCCAATGCCTTGGGACCCTGCACCAGTATGGGAGGCCTGGAGGAAGCGCCTGGCTTTGGACCGGCTCTTTCCAATAAAAACAAAAAAAAAGAAATATTTTAAAAATAAATATTTATTTATTTTTATGTGGTATGCAGGTGGTTAAATCCCAAAGTCTGATGTTAACAGTTGATGGGTTAATGTTAATAGTGGATGGATTAAAGGTAGAGATGACTCAATTATGACATCTACCAGGCAGGCCAATGAGAGATCTAAAGTCTTGGGGTTTGCCTTCAGAAAGTAGTGAACAAAACAGGGCTAGTTATATAAGCTCAGCACACTTCCCAGCTTGCCATGATTGTCCTGCCAATCTGCCCTCATCAAATACCTGAACCACTAACATATTCTGATCTTGGACTAAGAACCTCAAAGTGTAACTCCAATAATAAACTTTCTTTCCCAGTAAGTTCTCCTAGCTATTTTAGTTGTCATAATGAAAAGCCAACTAACACAATGACATGATAGGTAACTTCTTAAGCAGATATAAAAGATCCCACTATCAGAGCCAAACCTCTTCTTCACAGTTTATAAAGTCTCCTTTGTTACATACAAGGTTTGTTTCTGGACTCTACATTGTATTCTGTATAATGCCATTTCTAAAAGGTTTATAGTATATTTACTATGTGGCATCATTTATAAACTTTTTTTTTCTTGGCTAATATGCTTTCTCCTCAAATGAATTTTCTGGCTTAATCAGGGTCCTAATTTTAAAAAGTCTCAGTGAAAATTTTGATGGGATGATCTTTAACTCTACCCATACTTTAAATTATTTATTTATTTGAAAGGAAGAATGACAGAGACAAAGAGAAACAGTTCTTCCCTGGTTCACTCCCTAAGTACCTGTAACATCCAAAGCTAAGCCAAGCCAAAGTCAGGCTCCTGGAGCGTAATCTCTGTCTTCCATGTGGGTGGCAGGGAACCAAGTACTGGGCCATCATTCACTACCTTCCAAGGGTGCACATTAGAAGGATGCTGGACTAGAATTACAGGAACTGGGGCAGGCCCGGCATGGTGGCCTAGCAGCTGAAGTTCTCGCCTTAAAAGCGCTGGGATCCAATATAGGTGCTGGTTCTAATCCCGGCAGCTCCACTTCCCATCCGGCTCCCTGCTTGTGGCCTGGGAAAGCAGTCGAGGACGGCCCAAGCCTTGGGACCCTGCACCCGTGTGGGAGACCTGGAGGAAGTTCCAGGTTCCTGGCTCCGGATCGGCACAGCACTGGCCGCTGCAGCCACTTGGGGAGTGAATCAGCAGACGGAAGATCTTCCTCTCTGTCTCTCCTCCTCTCTATATATCTGATTTTGCAATTAAAAAAAAAAAATCGGGTCCGGAGCAATAGCATAGTGGTTAAAGTCCTCGTCTTGCACGCACCAGGATCCCATATGGGCGCTGGTTCTAATCCCGGCAGCTCCACTTCCCATTCAGCTCCCTGCTTGTGGCCTGGGAAAGCAGTCAAGGACAGCCCAAAGCCTTGGGACCCTGCACCTGCGTGGGAGACCTGGAAGAAGCTCCTGGCTCCTGGCTTCAGATTGGCTCAGCTCCAGCCGTTGTGGCCGCTTGTGGAGTAAATCATCGGATGGAAGACCTTCCTCTCTGTCTATCCTCCTCTCTGCATATCTGCCTTTCCAATTAAAAATAAATAAATAAATAAAATCTTATGAAAAAAAAAAGAACTGGGGCCAGCACGATGACTCAATTGGCTAATCCTCTGCCTGCAAGTGTTGGTACCATTATGGGTGCCAGTTCATGTCCCACCTGGTCTACTTCCCATCCCAGCAGTTTATGGCTTGGGAAAGCTGCATAGGTTGGCCCAAAGCCTTGGGACAGTGCACCCATGTGGGAGACCCAGAAGAGGCTCCAGGTTCCTGGCTTTGGATCAGCACAGCTACAGCCATTGTGGCCCTTTAGGAGGTGAATCAGCAGATGATTCAGATCTTCCTCTGTCTCTCCTCCTCTCTGTGTATCTGACTTTCCAATATAAATAAATAATTTTTTTTAAAAAAAGGAGGAATTGGGACTAGAACTAGAACTCTAAAGTGGGATCCAAGTGTCCCAGGTGACAGTTTAACCACTGCACCCAGACTCCATTCCTGATTTTACAGATTAACTGGGTACACTTTATACCATACACTATTGAATCCTCAAATACGGTAACACGCATAACATTCCCACATATTCATCAAGTTCTAAACAATAGTGTTTTAGCAATTTCTGGGTATTTAACCGTCCTGATATGTTTAAAATCAACATATCTAGTTATGTATACACACATATATACACACAAAACCCAGCTGCAGATTTTAGTTGACATTGTATTAAATCTACAGAAAAATTTGGACAGAATTGACAGTTCTATAATCCACAAACATGATATGCTTCTATCTATTCAAATCTGTAGTTCTCTCAACTGCTTTGGAGGTTCCATGCCTATGTTAGATTTATTCCCTGGTATTTGGTACATATGATTTATTTTGTTTATTTTGAATGTCTTCCCTCTGCAATATACAACACAAAAGACCACAATGCCTGGCAGGGTCAGGCCAAATCCAGGTTCATCCAGGTTCCCATAAGGGTGCCAAAGGTCCAAGCATTTTGGCCCTTTTCTAATGCAGGAATTCAAACCAGTGCTCATTTGGGATGCCAGCACAGCAGGTAGTGGCTTAGTGTGCTGTACCACATTGTTGATCCAGACAAGCCTTTTAACTACAAAGGCAGTATTCTTTTTTTTGTTTTTTAAGATTTATTTTTTTTTTTTGTTTAAAAGGCCATGTTACAGAGACAAGGAGAGACAGAGAGATGTGTTACCTGCTGGTTCACTCCCCAAATGGCCCTAATGGCCAGAAGCTGAGCCTATCCAAAGCCAGGAACCTGAGGTTTCTGGGTCTCCCAAACACATGGGCCATCCTCTGCTGCTTTCCTCCAGCCAACAGTAGGGAGCTGGATGGGAAATGAGCAGTTGGGACACAAACTGGTGCCCATATGGGATGCCAGTGATTTGCAGGTGGGTTAATCAGCTGAGCCATCATACTGGTCCCTAAATGCAGTAATTTCTAATATTTTACAAAGTCAGTTTTGCTCATTTTTACTCTTCTACAAACTGACCTGTTTCAAAGAAACTTAAAATTGTACAGAAGTTGTTCACATACCATGTATTTCTATTTTTTTTAACTGAAGTATGAAATATGCCTAGCAAACTGCACAAATTGTAAGAACATATTACAGAGACAGCTACCCTCACTGGTTCCCTGCTAATACATTCTCATAAGGATGGCTTAAAAAGGTGCCACATGGCACCAACATTATGCAGAGTTAAGCTGCTATTTACTGGCTGCTTCAAGCCCTGGTTATCCCACTTCCAATCTGGCTTTCTGCTAAGGAGTGTTGTGGGAGGCAGTAGGTGGTAGCTCAAGCACCAGGTTTCCTGTCATGCACACAGAGCTCCTGCAGGGGCCCAGCACCCTGGCTGCTGCAAGTACTTGAAGAGTGAACCAGCAGATGGAAGATATTCTCTCTATTGCTCTACTTTTCAAATAAATATTTTAAAGAACAGAGACATTATTATCTCCAGAGGCGGGGAACTTCTGGCTAGCAAAATTATTTGGTCTGGCCCTTTCAAGCTAATTTGAAATTCAGTAAATCCACACCAGGCTGATTTTTAAGTTCATACCATAGTATGGCCAATGAAAGATGTTATAAATATCTAAATGGCTCTTGGCAAAATTTTTCTTATACCTGAATCTAACAACATTTTGCTTTTTGCTTTTCAAAATCTCATCTTAGGAAGTGGTACACTTATTTAACAATTTCATCATGTGACTTCTTTTTTCTAAGATTAGTTTATTTGAAAAGCTGATTTAGAGAGGAAGAGACAGAGATATTCCTCAGCTACTTTAGTCCCCGAATGGCTGCGACCACAAGCATGCGCGAGGTCCAAACCATGAGCCAGAAACTCCATCCTGGTCCCCTACGTGGGAGGCAAGGGTCCAAGTACTTGGACCATCTTCTGCTGCCTTCCCAGGCGCATCAGAAGAGAGAAGAACCAGAAATAAAACAGCTGAAATTCAAACTACTGCTCTGATAGGGACGCAGGCATTGCAGGTGGCAGCTTAAAACACTGTGCCACAATGCCAGCCCACAGACATTTTGGAACTCTTTGGAAATCACTATCTTGTTCATGCATCCTTTCCTTTTTTTTTAAGCTTTATTTATTTTATTGGAAAGGCAGATGTACAGAGAGGAGGAGAGACAGAGAGGAAGGTCTTCCGTCCGACGGTTCACTCCCCAAATGGCTGCAATGGTTGGTTCTGCGCCGATCCGAAACCAGGAGCCAGGAGCTTCCTCCAGGTCTCCCACGCAGGTGCAGGGTCCCAAGGCTCTAGGTCGTCCTTGACTGCTTTCCCAGGCCACAGGCAGGGAGCTGAATGGGAAGTGGAGCTGCCGGGATTAGAACCGGCGGCCAAATGGGATCCCGGCACGTTCAAGGTGAGGACCTTAACCATTATGCTATCATGCCGGGCCCAAATTCTTTCCTTTGTGGCGGGGGGTGGGGGAAAGCGAAGAGGTAAGGATAGAGAGAGGGGCTGCTACGTTCCTATACTTCAGTTTTTACTAGATTCATAAGTTAAATTTTTATTCCTTCTCCGTATTGAACTGTCCTTGTGAACGACAGTGGTTATACTACCAGGCAAGATGATTTAATTCGACTAAAACTGGCAAGTCCCTGAGTCCTACACAAAAGTTGATCAGACTAGGAGGCGAAGTAGCAATACTAAAACACTGAATTTATTCACTCACCAAAAAAGATGACAAAAGCATAGCAATATTCAGATAGGCATTTTCATTACTTTTCTACTTGGAATGAAAACTGTTATGACTTTCATAGGGCAATGTTACCATTAGAGAGCAAACATTTTCATATCCTTTGATCATTCTAGGTCATAATCAAAAATAATTCATAGAGCTGAAAACAGTCTTATAGAAACATATTAACAAATAGTTCACAATAATTGGAAGGAAAAAGGCTACATGACAAGATGATTCCATATTTACATTAAAATAAACATATACACATGGGCCCTGCGAGATGGCTAAAGTCCTCACCTTGAACATACTGGGATCCCATATGGGCGCCGGTTCTAATCCTGAAGCCCCGCTTCCCATCTATCTCCCTGCTTGTGGCCTGGGAAAGCAATCAAGGACGGCCCAAAGCCTTGGGACCCAGCAGCTGTGCAGGAGACCCAGAAGAGACTCCAGGCTCCTGGCTCCTGGTTTCAGATCAGTGCAGCTCTGCCGTTGCAGCGACTTGGGGAGTGAACCATAGGACGGAAGATCTTCCCCTCTGTCTCTCCTCCTCTCTGTATATCTGAATTTCCAATAAGAATAAATCTTAAAACACACACACACACACACACACACACACGATCAGCTCTTTGCAGTAGCAAGTTAAGCCATCACCTGCACTGCCAGCATCCCACATGGACACTGGTTCAAGTCCAGCTACCCACTTTTGAACCAGCTCCCTGTTAATGTGCCTGGGAAATCAGCAGAAAATGGCCCAAGTGCTTGGGCCCCTGCACCCATATGGGAGACCCAGAAGAAACTCTGGGCTCCTGGTTTCAGTCTTGCCTAGCCCTGGCTGTTGTGGCCATTTGGGCAGTGAACCAGTGGATGGAAGATCTCCTCTCTCTCCCCCATTCTGTAATTCTGCCTTCCAAATAAAAAAACAAATCTTTAAAAAATAAACGCATACAAAATGTCCTTCAAATACTTTCATTCTTTAGGATTATAAGCAGCACTTATGTACTTTTTGTTTTGTTATTGCCTAAATTCTCCAAAATAAGCATATATTGTATATTTTAAAATTACTAAATTGCTTTAGGTACCCATCCACCTTTTAAAAATGTTTCTATATGCAAGTCCTGGCATTCCAAACAGGCATCTCTTGGCTGCTCCACTTCCCATCCAGCTCCCTGTTGTGGCCTGGGAAAGCAGTTAAGGACAGCACAAAGTCTTGGGACTCTGCATCCACACGGGAGACTCGGAAGAGGCTCCTGACTTTGGATCAGCTCAGTGCTGGTTGGGGAGTGAACCAGCATATGGAAGGATTTCTGTCTTTCCTTTTCTCTTTAAATCTGCTTTTCTAATAAAAATAAATAATCTTTAAAAAAAATTAGGCTCCTGGTGTTTCAGGAGAACGTTACATAGAGGGATTGGTACAGGAAGTAAGAACGGTCCATGAATAAGCTTCTAGGAAATTAAATTTCCCCATCACCAACTGTCTGCCTTAACCAGTTACACAGTCATTCCTACATCCTACAGGATGAAGCATTTGCATCAGCAAAATAGAGTTCAAGACCAGCCTGCTTACAATAATTTCTGATTCTATTCCTCTGCTCCATAACATATTTTAGGCATTTTGTAGAGAGACATATTCTGTTTGAAAGGCAGAGGTGAGACACAGATCTTCCATCTGATGGCTCACTCTCTACATGGCTGCAATGGACACAGCTGCGCTGGGCTGAGGCCAGGAGCCTGAAAATTCTTCCAGGTCTTCCACACAGGTAGAGGGTAAAGCACTTGGGTCATTCTCTGCTGTTTTCCGAGGTTCCTCAACAGGAAGCTGGATTGGAAGTAGAGCAGTCAGGACTTGAGGGGGGCCCATTTGGGATGTCAGCACTATAGGTGGCAGCTTTACTCCCTACACCAACACAGGTCCCATGTGTTTCTTTAAATTTTTATTTCATTACCCTATCCCTCCTCAACTTCCTCTTTGACACGCTGCCTCTGCACTACCCCAGATTCTTGGTGACAGTCTCTATTTGAAACACTCCTGCCTTTCCTCCAAGCCTACCTTGACTAATTCACCTCCTGCTGGCTCATGAGGCACTTCCTCAGGGAGCCTTACACACTCCGGTCCACCAGAGTTTCCTTCAAACCTTTCTGTCAGTTTGTAAACACAGACAATGGCTTATCCAGCCGATGGTCGGACGGGTCCTGAAGGCAGTGCCATGGCGGGCTGTGCTCACTACTGCTTCCCCTGCCTGTGGAACACAGCAAGTGCTGAACAAACACTGGTCGAATGAGGCAAGGCATGGGCAACTTGGCAAACTAGCAACCCACAGGCCTTGACAGGGTAAGCAGCAGAATTACATCATCAGCATTCCAATTTTCCCCTTTGATTACTTTCAGCCTTCCATCTTCACAGACAGAGTTGTGTTTAAGCTTTCTTTGCAAGGCAGAGAGTGAAGAGTAGAGACAGCCTTCACTTGTTGGTCCACTCCTAGCAACCCAGCCCCAACTAAAGCCAGGAGCACAGAAGGCAAACCAGGGCTCCCACATGGGTGACGAGGCAGAGCCCAGGGCCTCAGAAGCACAGGGGAGTGTGCGCACTTCTTGGACCCCATTTCACAGGTCACTGTCTGCACGCACTAGATGCGCTGGCAGCGCAAAATAAAGACAACCAAGGTGGAGGGATTTTCCCTCTGCTTCTCCGCCCAGGTCGTGCTCCCTGAAGAGGACAAGGAGGTCGCTTGAATACTCTCATTCAAGACACCTCTCCACCCACCCAGACACGAACCCCCCCACGTTCCTCCCAATGGTCATTACAGAAACACACACCTTAAAACACCCAAGCTGTGTCCCCTAAAGCCTATGTCCAGACACCCCACTTTCCTAGCTCATGGGATGCTTCCTAGCTTTTTATTTCTATCCTAAACTGAGGAAAGAACCCATCAAGCTTCAAGTGACAGGGCTCAAGCCCTCAGACCAACCTCTGCGGGTTTTTCCACAAGTAGAACAACCGGGCACAACAACTGGTGCTTTGAACGGGGATGCTGCCTGTTAACAGCAGCCTAACCCTCTGGGCCCAAAACCTGCCCCACGGCAGTGTCCAACACACAGAGAATATCCCAATTATTTTGGAAACATTCCTACAGCCCGCAGCAGAGCAAGGCCAAACACAGAATAATACATCAGCCAAGAAAACGGCTGGAGAGTCTTGGGGAGCATGACCGACGTGGCTCAGTAGCCGCCCTGAGCGAAGCAAGGGCTTGTGCCCTCCTTCTCCGGCAAGTGCCCGCAGCAGGTGCAGGCTGCCCACCCTGGACACACACCCTGCCTCACCACCTCCTGGCCTCGCTCCCGCACACCTGCCGGGCGGTCCAAGGGGACAAGCGAGGCCCCGGGGCTTCACCAAAGCGTCAGGAGAGGATCCAGGGGGGCCCGGGCCAGAGGGGCGAGCTCCGCGCCGCCGCCGTGCGCTCCCCAAAGCTTACCCGTCGGGCGAGTACTCGAGGTTGAAGACGGCGCCGTGGGTGCGGGTGCTGAGGTACACCGAGTCCGCCGGGTGGATGGAACCGTAGAGATTCGTCATGGTGCGGAAGTTGTCCCGCGCCGGGTCCACGAAGAGCCCGCGGCCCAGGCTGCGCTCTCGCAGCCACCCGAACAGCCGGGCGCCGGAGCTGCCCAGGCCGCCGCAGAGGCCCGGCCAGCCCCGGCTCCCGGCCCTGCAGTCCGGCCCCGAGCGCCGGCGTGGGGACCCAGGCGGGGACGGCTCTCCCTGGGAGGAGGACAAGGGCTCCGTCGCTCCGGCCGGCGGCCCCAGCTCCCCGGCGCGCGCGGCCGCGGGCAGCGAGGAGACGCCGGGGCGCCGGGGGCTCCGGGCGGCCGGCGGGGGCGGGCCTGAGTCAGCCTCGGGCTGGGGCGGCGGCGGCGGCGAGGAGGGCCTGACGGCTGCCGCGGACCCGCCGTGGGGCGTCGGCTCCTCCGCGCCGTCCCCCTCGGGACTCCGGGGCCCGAAGGGAAACATGACCAACGCCCCCGCCCCGGGCTCCCTCGGCTCCGCAATCCGCCGGCCGACACCTCAGCGCTGCCTCTCCGACCGCCACTTCCGGGTGCGGCGGCCTAACCCCGCCGGCTGGAAAACCGGTCCGCCGGGGACCGGGAAAGCGGAGGCACCTCCTGCCGCTAGGACGGAGGTGGAGAGTGGCCGGCTGGCCGTGGGTAGCTGTCAGTGACCGGAGGTCCGACCCGGCAGTCCCGAGGCAGGGCAGGATTACCGACTGTTATCCCCACCTTACGGAGGGCCCCGAGGGGAGAGGGGAGAAGGGGGACGGACACACGGGAATTAGCGTATTATGTGCAGGTCGCACTAAGTAAGTGGCCTGGGTCACTGCCGCCTCAGGCAAATAGCTAAAAAATAGCTAAAAAGCCCTGGTCTACGTAGTGTTTAGAATTAGGGGGCTTATCGAGACCCTGAATAGCTGTCCAGCTCCCAGCTGCTGCTCCAGGCCAAAGCCTTCCTCTCTCCTGGACCCACCCCGAGAGCTGGAGAACCGCGGCTTCTGTCGCGCCTGCTGGCACTGTGCCTGCCGCTCGGTGAGGGACAGCAGGTCTTTACAGCTGAGGATTAACACCTAATCCACAGTTACGAGGAACTGCGGGCTCCCTAGGGCGGCAAGTAGAGGTGGATTGGAGCACTGACAGCTGGGGGTGGGAGGGTTGGTCATGAGCTGCGTGCAGAAAGCTCACAAGGGTCAGGTCCTCCTGCTGAGTTACGCGGTGTCACCAGCTGACTGAAGAGGGGACAGGAGGCCAGCACCCTAAGGTGCATTGAGTAGTCGTTCTTGAGATTCCCTCCATGTTACTCCCACAGAGCAAAAGGGCTAGTCCACTTTATGACTAATAACGTCCCTGAATGATGCACCACTTGTGGCTGCAAACAGACACCTACCTAGTAGAGGCGCTGGCTTATTCTCCTCCCACGCGTCTGGAGTTATGACCAAAATTCTTGGCCAGGCTATTTACCCATATGATTACCTTTAACATAAGTGAAGTTAAATTCGATTTTAAGAGATTATAAACTCCAACGTATTTTTTTTTAAAAAGATTTATTTTTATTTCAAAGGCAGAGTTACAGAGAGACAAGGAGAGACAGAGAAGTCTTTCATCTGCTGGTTCACTCCCTAAGTGGCTGCAATGCCCAAGCTGAGCCGATCCAAAGCCAGGAGTCAGGAGCTTCTTCCAGGTCTCCCACGCATGTGCAGGGTCCCAAGGTTTCACAGTTCAGCCAATTCAAAAATTAAGCAATTGTGGAATCTAGAAAAACCAACTGACATTTTGAAGATTTGCATATAACTCTCAGTTAAACATTGAGAAGGAGCCTTGAAAAGTTAATATAGCCACCAACTGAGGCAGTGATGGATGTAACGCATAGAACAGGTCATTTAGTCAGGCCAAATTTTTCTCCTAAATGCTCCTACTTTAGGTGTGAGTGCTAATGTAATCCAAATGATTTTTACTGAAACCCAAACTAAGAATTATACAGGACTAAAATTCTATTGAAATGACAATGCTTTAAGAAAAAAAGAAATTACAATGCTTTTTGCCACCTGTCTGTAAAAAAAAAATTACTTGCAGTTATCTGAGAAAACAGGACAGACTGAACTTCAACAGTGCTTGGTCCTATCTACTCAGTGCCTTTCAGCAAAGCCTTTACATACAACCACGTGAATAAGGAACTGATTTCAAATCACAAACTAGACAAACCAATTTCAACGTAACCTCATTTTTTTTAAAGCTTTTGACTTCAGTTGCTGAAACCCAGTTAGATGCCACTTCATGAGAAATCCCTAAAGCTTCCTTTGAAACTCCTTTGCTCCTGGTGGTTCTGTCTGATTACAACAAAAGTCAACCTTTAGCCATTTGTTTGAAATGTGTTCCCTAGTCCTGGTGTCACATGTTGTTGTGTACCCACAACACTGAGGATTCACCTCATTAAGCAGGCAAAAAACATGTATTTGTGCCTCTATCCACTGACTAGATTTAAAAAAATTTTTTCTGAGGTGTTACAGCACAACACAACTGAGGTGAACACAGGCCTTTCCTGTCAGACTTTTAGACTTGAGAAGCAGGTTCACTCTTCACATCTTTAACCTCACTGGTTCTGCCTATGAAATAGAATTCTTTGTTGGGAACAAGATTGACAAAATTAGCAAGACGGTTGGACATGGCATAAAAAGCTGAAATTGCAGCTATGTCCCAGGCATCTTCTTGATTGAAGCCGTGCACTTCAAGTTTTTTGAAATGGTCATCTGTTATGTCATCTGCTTGGGAAACAGCAAGTGCGAATTCGAGCATTGCTTTTTCCCGAGCAGAGAGGTCAGACTTTCTCCAGTTCACAGAGACCTGCAAGGAAAAAAAAAATGTTCATGTGCAAAATCTCTATCACAACACTGCCAACAAAACATAAGGCCTAACAAAAAAGTGGCAATAATGAAAACAAAAACCAAAGGTTACAATAAAGGGAAAAACTCAATCCAATATAAGTATTTCAGAAGGCTAAGTATGTTGGATCTAGACCATGGAAGGTGAACATGGACGTCTGGATCGCACCCCGTCTACCAAGAAGTCGTCTTCTTTCACTGTGGCTACAAAACTTATTTTTCATCTAAATATCCATGACATCAGAACATCCCATATCCAACAGTCACAAACGCTTACTACATAAGGACCCAAAAGGTCAACCTTTTTACAGGAGAAAAGGAGATCAGAGAACTTTGTTTACAATTAATCCAAACAAGACACAAAATAGCTGACATTTAGCAATTACTCTGCACTAGGAATGCATCCAATGCTTCATTATCCATGATCTCATCTAATCCTTATAAGTCCAAGAAGTTGAGTTTTTATTATCCCCATTTTACTGACAAATAAATGCAAGCTGAGAGAAAGTGACCATCCGCACCCTGTTTCCCACCAAGATCATACAGCTAGAGTATTCCGGGTGTACTAGATCCCAAAGACCATGCTGACAATTGTCATCCTTGCTGAAACGAGAATAGAAACAGCTAGAAACCTAAAAAGCCAATCACCATAAGGAAGACAATGCCTAGGAAATTGATCCTAGACTCAGAAGGATGGAAGATTAGGCAAGAGGATCTCAGCCGGGCCAAGAGGCTAATCTTTGTTCTCAGAGGCTACAAGGTCTCTACTCAAGTCAGGTGAGGAGGCTGGAGAGGGAGGAGGGATGCCAACGGCCCTAACCTTGGTCATAAAGGCAGTGGGTTTTGCTCCTGAGCTCTGAGGATTGAGGAGTTCACTTATGAATCAGTGGAATTTTGTAAGCTTGGTGACAAACCCACACTTACTAGGTCTCCACTCTCAGTCTGGAAGTAACTGGTATAACATGACCCCTGATTTTGGATAAAGCAAGAGTATGGTCTTCTACATGGGTGCCAGAGGCCCAAACACTTAGGGCATCTTCCACTGTTCTTCCCAGGCCACAAGCAGGGAGCTGGATTAGAAGCAGAGCAGCTAGGACACCAGTCGGGCACTGTATGGGATGCCAGTGGTGTAGGCAGCAGCTTTACCTGCTACACCACAATGCCAGCTCCTCATATATGCAGATGAGAACAGATGAAAAACTTAGTGTGTTGCTGATTGAGGGAATTGAGACTCAGTTTCCTGTCAATACCTGTGTTGGTGGGAATGAATGGATAAGGTAGTTCTGGAACAAGTGGCAAGGAGGCCAGTAGCAAGCAAGCTAAATAAAACACAAAAATCCAAAGAGGCTGGTTTGGACTCAGAAATGAAATTTCATCTGGAAAATGCAGTGTAGTGTTAGCAGATAGAGTACAGCTTTACAAATGGACTCTGCCACCTGCTAATCATATGCCTCATACTAAAGACCAAGAACTACCCTCAGAATAAAACTGAGGTGCAAGGATAAATTTCTCCCCACCTTAGAGAGGAAATGGTATGCATCCCCAGAATCTATGCCAAGTTTCTAGCGTTATATCTGGCACAAGGTTGGAGCTCCTCTATCTGTCAGTCTGTCTCTCACACACACAGAGTTAAGGGAGTGCCGTGACAGAGGATAAAAAGTGAACTCACATAGGTGGAAAAGCTAGAGTTCCCATTTCCTGCACTAATCAGGGTACAATGACTCAGGCACTGCTTCTTCCTCATGTGCAGAGAGGCCCTGACACTGTCACAGGGTACACAGGCACTCACCTGGTCAGAGAGCACTGGGTTCTTTGAGTAGACCCTGTACCGGGCACTGTGGCAAGCCACGTTGTAGGGGCATCTGTTGGCTAGGCTGGTCACGACAATGATGAGTTCCTTGTCAGCTCTGCTGAGTTGGCCTGTGGAGGAAGTAGAGAGCAAACAATCCACAGCCCAGAGAAGACAACAAGCTGGACTGGCTCAGAGGTGTCCCCCACCCAGTCCCTTGCTATCAATGCTCATATTTTATTTTCCTCATAGTATTTAATACTCTTAAGTTGTTCTTTTATTTTACTCAATTTTTCATCATCTGTCCTCATCCTCACCTAATATATGAGGAGACAGCATCCCATATGGGCACGGCTGGTGTCCTAGCTGCTCTACTTCTAATCTAGCTCCCTGCTGTAGCCTGAGAAAAACAGTGGAAGATGCCCTGAGTGCTTGGGCCCCTGGTACCCATGTAGAACAGAAGAAGCTCCCGCTCCTGGCTTTGGCTCAGCCCTGACAGCTGCGGCCATCTGTGGAAAGAACTAGCAGATAGAATTTTTTTTCTCTAACTCTTTCAAATGAATAAATATATTTTCTTTTTTTAAAAAAAGATTTATTCAGTTTATTACAAAGTCAGATATACAGAGAGGAGGAGAGACAGAGAGGAAGATCTTCCGTCCGATGATTCACTCCCCAAGTGAGCCGCAACGGCCGGTGCGTGCCAATCCAAAGCCAGGAACCTGGAACCTCTTCCAGGTCTCCCACACAGGTGCAGGGTCCCAAGGCATTGGCCGTCCTCAACTGCTTTCCCAGGCCACAAGCAGGGAGCTGGATGGGAAGTGGAGCTGCTGGGATTAGAACCGGCGCCCACATGGGATCCTGGGGCGTTCAAGGCGAGGACTTTAGCCGCTAGGCCACGCCACCGGGCCCGAATAAATATATTTTCAAAAATATATTTGAGGGATCAGGCATGGTAGCCTAGTCACTGAAGTCCTCGCTTTGCATGTGCCAGGATCCCATATGAACACTGGTTCTAATCCCAGCAGTCCCGCTTCCCATCCAGCTCCCTGCTTGTGGCCTGGGAAAGCATCTGAGGATGGCCCAAAGCCTTGGGACCCTGCACCCAGGTGGAAAACCCAGAAGAAGCTCCTGGCTCCTGGCTCCTGGCTTCAGATTGGCTCAGCTCCAGCTGTTGTGGCCACTTGGGGAGTGGATCAATGAATGGAAAATCTTCCTCTCCGTCTCTCCTCCTCTCTGTATAGCTGATATATATATATATTTGAGAACCCATTTTTTTCTCTGACTTGTTCACCACTCTACTCCCAAAAGAGGTAAGTATTTGGCATACAGTGATTACTCAGAAAATGTAGGGAATGAACTACTCAATTCATGGAAGTTTTGTGAGATCCATCAAGTTGTGAGCTAACACTTTCAAAATGAGGAAGACAAGGAAAGGCTTCCTAATTGCACGGGCCCTACTACTTGGGGGAAAGGAGAGCCAGGATGGGAAGGAGGGACCCACCTGGTACCTGGCACAATTCTGGAAAGTTCATTTTGTCTCCTTGAATTCTCACCCAGCTCTGCCTAGGGGGCATTATACCCATTTTATTAGTAAGGAAATGAAGATAATCAGATAATCAGTAAGAAAACTAAGGCTCCGAGATGCTGAGGTACTTTGCTGAAGTTTTCTTGTATTCTTTATGGTAGAACTCAAATGGGAACATAGTACTGATCTTTTCCTACCGGACTAGAGAGGTTACAAAAAGATATGGTGCTAACATAAGGCAGAGTACTGAGTATGTCACGGGGAAAGGGCAATTGGAGGATGTGCTAGGAGATCAGAGGAAGAAGAATCCCTGGTATGTAAAAGCAAGTAAGATGGGCTTTTAAGGAAAGATCAGAGTCACCAGACATAGACCGGAGAAAAGGAATTCTAGGAGCACAGCAAAGTCTAAACAAAATTAGAAGGTAATCATAAGGCCTGATTGTTAGGTTTGTTTGGGTGGAGTAGATAAAATTAGCCCATTTTGACTCAGAAAATAAAGAAGGGCTGTGGGGGGTTAAGGCCAGTAAGGCAGACTGGTGTCAGGTCATGGGGAACACTGGAGCAGACTGCTGCTACCACTACATGTTCTCACCTTCCTTCTTTAGTAATAGAATGCCTTTACGATGGTCAGGTACATGCTGTTAGCTTCCCCCATAGCTACATGTGACAGTGAAACAAGTTCTGGTCAATGGGAGATAAACCAAAGCATATGTCGACCTTAAAGGGAAAGGATGTATGCCCATGAGTCTCTCCCTCTTCCTGACTCTCTATCTCTCTACTGATAGGCAATAATGAGCCTGTAAGAGCGTGAAAGCAAGGGCAACTACAGATAGTGAATAATACTGACTTAGTCCTTACCAGATCACATAGGGAATATCAGCTGGAAGAGAAAGGTTAAAAAAAATCCTATTTAAACCAATGCATTTTGGGCCCAGCACCACAGCCTAGCTGTGCTGGGATCCCATTTAGGTGCTGGTCCTAATCCCGGCAGCCCCACTTCCCATCCAGCTCCCTGCTTGTGGCCTGGGAAAGCAGCTGAGGACAGCCCAATGCTTTGAGACCCTGCACCCACGTGGGAGACCTGGAGAAGGTTCAAGGTTCCCGTCTTTGGATTGGTGCCACTCCGACCATTGCAGCCACTTGGGGAGTGAACCATCAGACAGAAGATCTTCCTCTCTGTCTCTCCTCCTCTATGTATATCTTACTTTCCAATAAAAATAAATAAATCATAAAAAAGAAATGAGCATTCCTTAAAAAAAGAAATAAACCAATGCATTTTGGGCTCTAAACTAAATGATAAATCCATGCCTGCCATGTAGAAGTCGAACAGGATTTATACAACTATAGGGAAACAATGGTGGTTTTTAAATCTGAACAAAGATAAGCCAGAGTTATTAGCTAATGTTTTTCAGTTCGACACATATAACCATAAAGTTGCCTGAAGACCTCCCACTCAGGAGCCAGAGCAAGTCGCAGAAGTTGAGCTTCTTCCTAACTCCAGGCAGTCAGACACTATGTAAGAAGAAATGCTAGCAAGTACTGGAATGTCACCCAAGAATGACCCAGCAATGTTTTTCCATTTACCTGTTTTTTTGTTGCAGATGACATCATAATAAGCAAAGAAGGCTCTGAATTCCAGTGGACGGTAAGACAACACTTTAAATATATTTGGTAAAAATCCTGTCTGCAAGGGAAGGAAAAAGACAGGGTCACACAAAATGCAGACTAAGAACAGAACATGCAAACAGCATTCCTCATTACTGTCTGCCAAATAGCACATGAAAGTTTGGGCAGGTCAGTTATTCTGTATGTACCTTTCCTTTTTTAGGTATTAGTTCTGCAGGTGTGTGGCAAATCATCTTATAAATTTACAGTGAATGCTAAAATGAAACAAAGTAACAGTTAGAATTTAGATTCTACTGCTTAGGTCCTACCTTTTCACAGAAGGGCCAATAGTACTCATTTCTTCTAAAAAATGAATTAGTAACAAGCATTTACATCAGCACTAAAGTTCTTTCATACACCCAAGCCCATTTTCCTTCTCTACAACTCTGTAAGGAAGATGAGGTAAGGTGCTGCTCTTTCCAGTCTGGTGGTAACCGAGGTCCAGAGAGGCTGAGTGATCTGCTTGAGGTCAGGCCAGAAGTGAAGTGCATCTGTGGGCTCTGGCACTGAGTTTTCAGAATAGCTTCTAATGGGCTACTCTGGCAGATAACTGTTGCCTGCTTTCCAGCAACCGTTTCTTCCCTCTTCCCTTGACAACAGAACATAGGTGTTGCTCAGAAAGGAGACTGCCATGAGTTCCAGGGAAGGCTAAGCCCTGTTATGGCTCCAGTGGGAGAATCCTGATTGGTGTAAACCAAACCATTTATGGTGACTTCAATCCACTTCTCAATGACTGGCTGAGGAATGGGCATTCTGCCTAATGAGAAACGAGAAGTTGACGGGAAGCCTTCTGCTCCAAAAGGCACAGCTATGCCCTCCTCACATCCTACAGGACTGTGTAAGGGAATATTATTTGCTGCTGTGACAGACGTCTAATAACCATGAGGGGATTATTTGGGCACAGTCATCACATTGAAGAAGAGAGAGTGCAAAAGAAAATAAATTTGATTGCCAATGATTTCACTGAAACATTGAATTAGATAATCCAAGGGCCACCTACTTCTGGATCTATTAAGTGAGAGACTGTATTTTTATTGTGCTGGCTGATGTGGACTTTCTGTATGATTTGTAGCTGGAAGCATCCTAACTTATAATACATGCTAAAGGCTCTCACTGGTCTAGAAGACACAGCATAAACATTTGTATTGCTAGACCAGAGTCTGGGGAGGGAGGAAGGGAGTGGAGAGGTGCTGACAGGGAAGGTGACACTGCGAGCCTAGGACTCTAAACCTTCCCACTATAGCAGCCAGGTTTTGAAACATTTTTATATGAGTGTACTTCGAAAAGATATGGGAAAATGGAATGAAAAGACAAGGCATTTAAACAGAATTAACTCCCAGCTTTAGGCAACTGCCTAGTTTGCCTTATACTTAGGTTAAGTGTTATACTGCTGGGAGGAAAGCAGTCAATAAATAGCTGGCTGGCATTCAGGGCCTGGTTCATGCTGACTCTCTTAACTATACCAGTGTGCCAGTATAGGTCCCTATTCTTTAATGTTAAATCTGCAAGGGTGGAGGCAGACTGTCACTAGCCACTGGCTGGGTCCTTGGACTGGGTAGGAGGCACTGAGGGCTTTTGATGTGGACAGAACTACAGCCACAGGACTTCTTGGGCCATGCCACTGTACGCACCAGCATAAGCAAGAGCCAGGGATAGGGGTGGGCTGTGTGTGGGGGCGGGTGAGGGAGGAGCTAGAGGGCCTCTCTGGACCATGCCACAGCACCTGCTTTGAGAGAAAGCCCTCCAATGCCTTTTGGCATCAGTAGGCTGTGGCATGTTCTTTCATCTCATGATGACCTCGGACACATTAGATTCTCTGAACTCAGGGACTAGAATCCATAGGCATGTGGCCTGGCCTCAGCACACACACCGCATGATTAGACCACCTACTTTGCTGACTCATGTGCAAAGAGGCCAACAGCATTCAGAGTAATGATGAAGATACAGGGGATACTTACAGGAAGTTCTCTGGCTCCTGAGAGGAATCAATTAGAGGAGACAGAAAGAGCATTCTAAACCAGGGCCAGGCCAGCCCCTATGCCCCTCATCAGCAGGAAGTAACTGCAGAAGATGCAATGAATCTGTACCCTTCAGCAAATCTTAGAATAAGAGTCAGAAATCTCTGGGGTTGGGGTGGAATAATGAAATGGAAAAGTTAGGTAGATAACTAGCTAAAGTCATGAGCTGAAGCCATACTTCCTCTGTTCTCTGTTAATACCACCCACTTATCAATCAATCAAATGACCCTTCCCCCAGGATGTACTACTCCTAACCAGGGACCTGGGGTGGTATCATGAAGGCACTCCCCTTCCCAAGGTGAAATGAAGACTGGCAATGACAAAGGACGCTCTCACTTTCTGCGAACACAGGACAGGAGGCAGAAATGTTTCCAACTCTCTCACCTTTCCCTCTCAACCCACTCCAACCCTAAACATGCTCCACATGTATCTGTGATCTCCTCAGCTTTTGAACAAACTTGACATTTTAAAAAAGATGCGTTTAAAAATATATTGGTGCAAAAATTTTGAAATCCATAGTTTTTTAATAGTATATTTTTCAAAAACTGAAGGCCCATGATTTTAAGATTTACTTCGTTTTATTGAAAAGGAAAATTTACAGGAAGATCTTTCATCCACTGTTTTGATTTGTTTGTTTGTTTTGTTTTTTACTGCAGCCAAATGGCTATAATAGCTGGAGGTGAGCCCATCTGAAATTAAGAGGCAGGATCCTCCCCTGGGTCTCCCACATAAGTGCAGGGTTCCAAGGCTTTGGGCCATCCCTCACTGCTTTCCTAGGCCACAAAAAGGGAGCTGCATGGGAAGTGGAACAGCCAGAAAACAATCCAGTACCCATATGGGATTCCAGCACTTACAGGCAAAAGATTAGCCAATTGAGCCATTGCACTGGTCCCAAAATAAACTTAACATTTTTCCACAAAATTTTTTGAAGTACCTGTATATAATAGATTTCTATGCAGTACTTTCTTTGGAGAAAAAAAATCCCGTGGGGCCAGCGTTGGGTAGTTGCAGCCTACAATGCTAAGATCTCATATCATATTATAACAGAACGCTGATTTGTTTCAGCTGCTCCACCTCTGATACCAGGGAAAGCAGGTCCTGCCCCTGCCACCCATGTGAGAATCCCAGATGATCCTGGCCCCTGGCTTTGGCCTGGCCTAGTCTGGCCATTGTGGTCATTAGGGGAATGAGCTAGAGGATAGAAATCTCTTTTTCTATCTCGTTCTCTGTCATGCTGTCTTTCAAATAAAATAAAATCTTTTTTTAAACAATTATTTTTTTTTTTATCAGAAAGTCAAATTTACAGAGAGAAAGATCTTCCTTCCATTAATTTACGCCCCAAGTGGCTGCAACAGCCAGAGCTGAGCCAATCCAAAGCCAAGAGTCCAGGAGTCTCCTCCGGGTCTCCAACAAAAGCAGGGTCCCAAGGCTTTGAGCTGTCCTTGACTGCTTTCCCAAGCCACAAGCAGAGAGCTGGATAGGAAGCAGAGCTGCCGGGATTAGCACCGTTTTCCATATGGGATCCCAGCGTGTGCAAGCTGAGTACTTTAGCCACTAGGCTACCCACAAAATTCTATGACCAAGTTTGAAAAATAAAGGTCTAGAACAAATGTCCCTGTTTAAGGAAGAGTCTTAGACTGTCAGTAAAGACTACCAGCTTTATAAACTACCATCAGAAAAGATTTCAGAAATGTACATCAAAATATATGCACACCAAAAAAACAAGTTAAACAGAATATATGTATATACACATGCATTTACACGCACATTTTGACACAGTCTAAATGTCTAAGATTAGATTGATAAAATAAATTTCAATAGCTGTTACCCAATGCTGTATTAACCATTTTTAGTTAAATAACGATTGATCTAGAAGCATGTTCATGAGAACAAGATCTCATTAAAACAAATTTACATGTGTAATTTTACAAAGAAAACAGGGAAGAAGAAAGCATATCGGGCTGCTGTGGGGACCCGGGCCGGGTCAGACTCCATGCTTGGGGCACTGACTATAGCCAGCACCACCATGTGGCAAGCTGGGCCCTGGTGGCGAGCTCTGGGGTCTCTGGGGTGTGAAATTGCTGCCTAGGTATGTCCATGAATGAGGCCACCATAATGCATGTGGGTGAGGAATCAATCCTGAAGGACTGCCAATGACAGGGTAACTTTTTCTTGAAGGTATGAGAGGGTGCTGGAACCTGGTGGTTTGGAGGAGAGAGACTGGACAATCTGTATGGGTCAGATTGATACACCAGCACACTTGTGAGTCCTTTATAGAACTTGTTATCACCGAACAATGATGACCACCACACATCAGTCCATGCGAAAACTAAGGCTGGGTGCTCGTCTAATAGGGTCAGATCCTAGTACTTGAGAGAAAGATGGATCAGGGGACGGGTCACGTTAGGCAGGGCCATGACACTAACCAGCCCACGAGAGAACCATGTCCGGGGGTTGATTCTGTGGGGGATGTGTGGGCCAAACCCTGTGGAAATACAAGTCCTGCTGGTTAGCTCAAGAGTTGGGGTGGTAATGGGCTGAGCAATGTGTTACATGGAACCTGCCATCACTCACGGGTAAAGGAATCGACAACCGTCTAGGTAGTTCAAGGCAGCAGCATCCGAATGTGCATCCTAAAATAGGGTGCGGGGTGGGCTGGACTGCATCCTTCAACAGCTCATACAAGGCCAAGATGGAATGGCAGATTATGCCGGGCACTGGCCTAACACACACTGGCATGTATGAGATCTGGGTCTGGGAGTGGGCCAACTGGGGAAACTTGGGAAACTCCCCTTGTGGGTCACAACCCTCACTGATGATCACATGGTCCAGGTCTTGGGGTCAGGAAAGTTGGGCAAAGTAGCTCCAATGGCTGGCTAATGGGTGGGCTGGTTATGAAAGAGGGGGCACCAGCCAGGGCTGAGCAAATCTTAGCTCACAAACAAGAAAGGAAATCAGGCTGGAGCACAGGTCTTGCCGAGCTAGGCTCTTACACCTGCTGGTCTGCATGAGCCAGGGATGCCTGGCTACATTATTGAAGGCAAAGACTAAGACAGGTGAGGGGCTGTGTCAAGCTGGGTCAGAGCAACCACTGGCATGCACAAGATCTGTGGCTGGGAACAGGCCTGGCTGGGGAGCTGGGAGGATGCCCTGGCTGGGTTGGGGTTCCCACTGGTGAGTGCAGGGGCCGGAGTGGGGGATACGTTCTGGTATGGATATGGCTGCAGTCTCCCTTGGCACCAGTGTGGACTGGGACTGAATGCACCAAGCCAGGCTAGACTCCAGCACCACTTGGGGCTTTGGAGGACCAGGGTAGATTTAAGATGGACTAGGCTAGGTCTCCGCCCCTACTGAGCCATGTGTGAGGTGTGTATGGACAAGCCTTGGCTGGGCTGAAACATCCAACAGTAAGAACTGGAATGGGTTGAAGGCCAGTCAGGAAAGGACACTGTTCCTGCTAGGACAGGAGGTGGACTAAGCAGGGCTGGCTCATGGACCTACCAGTATGCGTGAGATCTGGCATTGAGAGATGGTTCTGATGGAGGAGGTTGGGCAACTCCTCTGTCAGGACACAGTCCCTGCAGGTAAGCCCAAGAACCATGATAGGAAATAGTCCAGACCAGGCCAGCAAAAGGTACCCACTGGCATATATTTGGCATAGGTTAGGGGCAGACCAGGCTGAGCCAGTTCACATCACCCACTGGCGAATCCAAGCACCAGAAGAGTGTGGGTTGGGCCAGCTTCAGTCGCAACACACCAGTACACATTACGGCTGGGATTGGGTGCCGTAGCCCTCGCCAGCATCAGCTGGAATTGGAGGTAGGCAAGGCCTGGCCAGGCTACAGCACCCACTGGCAAATGCTGAGGTGAGGGGGCCATGCCAGACTGGGTGGCAGCACTCAACCAGCACAAGTGAGAACCAGGGAGGGAGAGGGCAAAGTCGGTAAGGGGAATGTGGAGGGCTCCCCTGTTGACCCACCACTCCCACTGGAAAGCATGAGTTGGGATGGGGGCTGACCAGACCAGGCAGGGCTACAACACCTATCGGCCTCATGTGAGCTAGATCAGGGAAAATCCAGGCTTGGTTGACTGTTCTTACTGGTGCAAGCATAAATCAGAGTGGGTAAGGGTTGGTTGGAATTTGCCACAGCATCAGCTGGCAGAGGCTGGCACTAGGGGCTAATTATGTCAAATTAAACTGCAGAACCACCTGGAGAGTATATGATCCAGGAGTGGCCTAGGAGGGATAGTGGGCAACTCCCTCTTGGGTTATCACTCCCACTGGAGAGCATGAAAACCAGAACTAGGGGAGATCTGGCTGGATAGAACGGCACCCACCAGAGTGTGTGGGCTGGATAGTGGGGCTGGTTGGGTTGAACTAGGCTTCAATGCCCATTGACATGTAGCAAAGCTGAATGGAATTTTGGACAGACTAAACAAGTCTGCAGTACATACTGGCAAGCATGGGAATCAGGGCAAGAGGCGGGCCTGGTGGGGATTTTGGGGAATTGTCCCAACTAGGCTGCAGCTCCCACTGATTTGTGTGAGGGCCGAGTGTGAAGTGCACAGAATCAGGCTGGGCTGCAACACCCATTGGTTCATGTGGAGGACAGGGCTGATCCAGCAATGCAACCACAAGCATATGCATAAGCTGATTGGGACAATGGACTGTGCCGGGCCCTGCACTGGCAAGCACACACAAGAATCTGGTCTGGGAGCACTTCAGACAAAGTTTCTTTGGGTATCCCTCCAAGTGAACTGCTGATCTCAGAACCCAAACCTTGAAGAGAAGTACAGGTTCTGTGGTCTGACCATGGAGTGCAAGTATCAAAGCTGAACCTCCTCAGAGGCTCAGATGGAGCAGTGCACAGCAAATCCAAGTGCACATAGAGGATATGGCAGCCTATTGGAATCTGCAGAGGATACCTGGTACCACACAGAGGATGGAAGACAGAACAAATCAATCAACTACCCAAGCCACATATTGGCAGTGAAAACCTAGGCAAGTGGAGACCCTAAGGTGGACTATATCAGCCAGTGGATTCTGGAGAGATTTCATCATTCTTGGAATGGCGAGATTGGCAGCAATTCAAAACTGTTGAAGTGTCAAAACCACTTGCGCAAGACCCTTGGAGCATGCCCCACATCAGAGACCCTGGGATGGTTGGGAGGCTGGATGGGGCTTCTCCCTTTCTCTCCTTCCTTACCCCAGATACAGAAAAAAAACTGGAAACAATGGTCTTACCCACTTTCCTGCAGCCTTTGACCCTTTGTGCTCTAATCAACTATGTAAAGATCATCAAAATAAAATAATAATTTAAAAAACTTCCTGCTTATTTAGCTAATTTTTCAATTTGTAATTTCCCAAGCTACTAATTTTAATAGAAAAGAGCAAGATCGCTTTCACTTGCTTAAGCAGTTAGTACATATTCTCCATAATTGTATCTCTATACCACAGTGTACAGCGACCACACGTCAGTCACGGTGAGCAGAGGACTGACAGACAAAGAACAGGATGGGAGGCTACGAGGCTGCAGCTAAGCCAGAGGGTTTTTGGAAAGTGTGCCACAGTTGGGACATATCTGCACCCCACAGGAAGGGTTCAGCTACAGCGGGAAACCTGGACAGGCTGGGCCACAAAGATTTGTGCTGGCTGGATCTCCCCGTACTACAGGAGTCTCACCTTCATTTCAATCTCTTCCATGAGCTCTAAAATGTCAAAAGGTAAGTCCTTCTTGTAGGGAATGGGGTAACGGCTGATAGGTTTGGACTTCTCATCCTGCTGAGTCTGATAAGGGCGCAAATTCAGGGTCACCGCAGGCAATGTCTTCCACAATCTCTTCGTAACAATGTGAAGAGACTGAAAAGAAACGAAGAGGTTTGTTGGTGCGTTCATGTCAGGTTGGCCTCAGAGATGTTGGGATCTGCGATCTCAGGGACCAGAGACTGAGGGTGTATGGCCTGGCCTAGGCACACACATTGCATGATCAGGCCACCCATTGCTGCTCCCAGTGCAAAGATGAGGAAATGCCCAGGTACACACGGAAGACTGCCAATGCCTTTGAACCAACTGAAGGCCTCAAGTGCCTCTTCAAAAGGCAGAGAGATAAGTAAAGCCTTTGCTTTTGACATAACCAGGCTGCTGCACTTTAACACAGACATGTTTTTTTCTACCTTTCCTCAATCCCCTCCGGAAGTTGCTTTTGCTAGGAGAATGTCATAGTAAAATCTTACAATACAATTGCAGAAGATAGTGATAGGTCACATGAGGCTGGTTTTTAAAATCACACTGTTGCTTTAGGCAATTTGACTAACTTTTCGGACAGAGTTCTACAGCAAGTCACGGAAAACGGACAGGCCTTAGAATTTATGCCTAGAGATCAATCATGCACCTGTGCAGTGATTAATGGAATCTGCCACCTCTATTTTTCAGTAGTCTGTTTACTGGGAGGGACATTAAAAGGCTTTATGCTGCTCAAACTAGATGGTTTTACAATCTGCACAGGAGCAACTGACTACCATCTATTGTTTGGGAAATAATAAAATGCAATCTTCCTTACTTGAAGAGCACTCCAGCTGCAACCAGTGTCTCTCCAATTTTGTTCATGCTGATTAATAGACTTGTCCAGCTCAGAAGCCAATGACTTTTCCAAGTAATGACTATGACACAGGGTATAGATGGGAAATTCTCTAGCTCAGGGGAATGACCCATTAGATGAAATAGAAACTTCTGAATCCGGGATAGGCAAGCCCTATTCCTCTAATAAGCAGGAATTTAACAGCAGAAGATGTGATGAATTTGCACACTTCAGCAAATGTCTGAGGGGGACGAAATTGGACAGTTTGGCAGCTAGCTTAAGGACACGAGTTGGAAGCCACAGATCCCCTGCTCCAAGGCTCTATGCAAATCCCACTGCCTATCTGTCAATCAAATAGTCCCTCTCCCAGGATGTGCTTCCTCTCACCAGGGCCTGGAGGTGGTATCATGTAGCCATCCCCCTTCCCACGTCCATATACAATCTGACAATGTGTAGGGGTACTCTCTTGCCTTCCATGGAAGACAGAAGGCGGGCCCAGCACAAAGCCTATCAGCTAAAGTCCTCGCCTATGGGCGCTGGTTCTAATCCAGACAGCTCCACTTCCCATCCAGCTCCCTGCTTGTGGCCTGAGAAAGCAGTTAAGGACAGCCCAAAGCCTTGGGACCCTGCACCTGTGTGGGAGACCCAGAAGAAGATCCAGACTCCTGCTTCAGACTGGCTCAGCTCCAGCCATTGCGGCCGCTTGGGGAGTGAATCATCGGACAGAAGATCTTCCTCTCTGTCTCTCCTCCTCTGCCTTTCAAAAAAAAAAAAAAAATTTTTTTTTAAAAGGAACTAAACTTGAATGCCATTCCAAATATGACTCTAGCTATTGTGAAAAGCTGGATGATTTCTGTCTCTGCTCTATGAAAAATAAATAAATAAATCTTCCTTTAAAAGAAAAATCAGGGGCGGGACGCTGTAGCCTACCTAGCAGCTGAAGTCCTTGCTTGCTCATGCTGGGATCCCATATGAATGCCGGTTCTAATCCCAGCAGCCCTGCTTCCCGTCCAGCTCCTGCTTGTGGCCTGGGAAGGTGGTTGAAGACGGCCCAAAGCCTTGGGACCCTGCACCTGCGTGGGAGACCCAGAAGATGCTCCAGGCTCCTAGCTTCAGACTGGCACAGCTCTGGCAACTGTAGCTGCTTGGGGAGTGAGTCAGTGGACAGAAGATCTTCCTCTCTCTCTCGTCTCTGTATTTATTTCCAATTTAAAAATCTTTAAAAAGAAAAAAAAGAAAGAAAAATCTGTAGTTGAGGCAGATGTTTTGGCCTACTGGTTAACAAGTGGGTGTTCTATATCAAAGCACTTGAACTTTGTCTCTTTTTCGCTTTCTGCCCTTCAACTATATTTTTTTTAAGATTTATTTATTTATTACAAAGTTAGATATACAGAGAGGAGGAGAGACAGAGAGGAAGGTCTTCCATCCAATGTTTCACTCCCCAAGTGAGCCGCAACGGGCTGGTATGCGCCAATCCGATGCCGGGAACCAGGAACCTCTTCTGGGTCTCCCACGTGGGTGCAGGGTCCCAAGGCTTTGGGCCGTCCTCAACTGCTTTCCCAGGACACAAGCAGGGAGCTGGATGGGAAGTGGAGCTGCTGGGATAAGAACCTGCGCCCATATGGGATCCCGGGGCATTCAAGGCGAGGACTTTATGTGCTAGGCCACGCCGCCGGGCCTCTTCAACTATTTTTTTGTTTGTTTGTTTAAAGATTTATTTTATTTTTATTACAAAGTCAGATATACTGAGAGGAGGAGAGATAGAGAGGAAGTGGAAATGCCGGGATTAGAACCAGCGGCCACATGGGACCAAGGTGAGGACCTTAGCCACTAGGCCACACTGCCGAGCCCCTCAACTATTTTTTTAAAAGATTTATTTATTTTTATTGGAAAGGCAGATTTACAGAGAGGAGAGACAGAGGGAAAGATCTTCCATTCGCTGGTTCACCCCACCCCCCTCCAGTGGCCACAATGGCCACAGCTGAGGTGATCTGAAGCCAGGAGCCTGGATCTGAGGTGATCTGAAGTCAGGAGCCTCCAGGTCTCCCACGTGGGTGCAGGGTCTCAAGGCTTTGGGCCGTCCTCCACTGCTTTCCCAGGCCACAGGCAGGGAGCTAGAAGCGAAGTGGAGCAGCCAGGATAAGAACCGGCACCCATATGGGATCCTGGAGCATGTAAGATGAGGACTTTAGGCACTAGGTTTTTGTGTTGGGCCGACTCCTCAGCTAGTTTTTCAAAAACAGTACTCATCACATCCTCTGGACTCTCCCAGCAGATGTGTCTGCTGGTTACCAGTACACTTGGTATCTTTCCAAGAAGACAATGAACTTCCTGGGAGTAGGGAATGCGCTTCAGCTACCTATTCAGCTCATCTCTTGCTGAAAGCAAATGCTCAATTACTGCAGTCTGAAATGTGAAAAATTTATGTTCACCAGTAAAAACTAAAATACAAACTAAAGTAGCAACTGCTTTAAAGTTTTGTTTATTTATGTATTGTCTGTAAAGCAGAATTACAGAGGGAGGGTGTGATCTCTATCTCCTGGCTCATTCCTCAAAAGACTTCAATGATCTACATCGAAAAACTGTAAAACCTACTATACCCTCAATACGCTATGTTAACCTGTAATGGGGGGGAGTGCAGGGAAATCTTTCAGGACCATAAAAAGAGTGAGAAAAAAGTACAATATAGCCTATCAAGATCAAATCTGGTAATTCATAGATAACAGACTCAAAGCGGCACTAAACAACACTAAAACTACTATACCAATGCATGAGGGGGGAATCGGTTGCGATCCTGACAACCTCTTAACAGGAGGTCATGTGCGTGGAGCAGGGGAGCACTCCAGAGTGGAGCAGGTGGTAAGGAGGAAGCTTGGATCCCAACCACAAAGACGCCCAGACCTTCACCACAAACTATTAATACGAGCAACAAGGACTATATCCCAACTGCCAAGGAGGCCACAGGGAATTGGATGCCCTCGGAGGCCGAGTACACTGAGGTCACCCACCCCCAACCGGAGCTTCCACAGGGGATGGAAGAAGTCCAAACACTACCGTGCAGAAACCAACGTCATCGGAAAGACAACCAGAAGCCCTGAGTGGTCTGCAGAAACAGAAGAACAATAAACGTCCTTCGGGACCAGGGAGGAGAGCTTTCTCTGGTCCGAGCCTGGCTCCACCTCTGGACCCCCCCTCCCTCGCAATGACCATCGGGATCGCTTCGAAAACCCCTCACAGCAAACAATCATACAAACTAAAAAAAAAAAAAACAAACCTAAAATAAATAAACAACAGAAAGTAGAACTTGAAATCTGACAGGAAAGAGCTGGCATGGATTGGCTCATGCCTCGCTGGGTGGGTCACAAAGATTAGTTACTCCTCACCATGGTGTTGAGGATTTTCCTGCACACCCCCCCCCCCAAAAAAAAATGTTCTGCACCTAAAATGTTGACATATATCTTGTTAGAGTTACAAGCCAGTCTGGATTATGCTAAAATCTGCCAAGATCAGCAAAATTTTACTTCAACACAACAACTGGCTAAATACTAAGATGAAATGGACACGAAACAGCTGAATGGTGCCTTATGGCCATTTTAAGGTATATAGCAGCCGGTCCTGTATATGAACTAAAATTGAAATGTCAATGAGCTAATCATAGGTTGTGGCTAGGACTTGTTTTCCTTTTTTTTTTTTCTTTTTCTTTTTAATACACTGGTTACTCAAAACCATGTCAATTCCATAACATTGCAAATTGCTGTTGATGTTATATTGGGACTCTTAATTGACTGTGATGATATTCTGCCAGCTCAAACTTCAGACCAGAAAAGGTCTCCCCAAGAAACTGTTCAACCAATCTGGACAATAAGTAGCTGGACTCTATGCTTGGTATATGTTTGCAATGAAAGAATCTTGATTGAATTTGAACTGTAATACTGCATCAAGGTGGAGGAATCCACCGGGGGGAGCGGAGGGGGAGGGAGGGGGGGATTCCCAGAGCCTATGAAACTGTCACATAATGCAAAATAATTAACAATAAAAAAAAAAAAAGTAAAAAAAAAAAAAAAAGACTTCAATGGCAGGTGCTTGAAATTCCACCCGGGTCTCCCACGTGGATGCAGGGGTGCAAGCAGTTGGGCACTACTTCCTGTTTTGCCACATGCTTTAGCAGGAAAGTGGACCAGAAATGGAGCAGAGCGGATCCAAGCTGGTGTCCATGGGGAATGCCAGCACTGCAGGCAGAAGCTTAACCCTACACACCAAGACCTTTTCTTTCTTTATTTTTATTACAAAGTCAGATATACAGAGAGGAGGAGAGACAGAGAGGAAGGTCTTCTGTCAGATGGTTCACTCCCCAAGTGACTGCAACGGCCGGTCCTGCGCCGATCCAAAGCCAGGAACCAGGAACCTTTTCTGGGTCTCCCATGCGGGCGCAGAGTCCCAAGGCTCTAGGCTGTCCTCGACTGCTTTCCCAGGCCACAAGCAGGGAGCCGGATGGGAAGTGAAGCTGCCGGGATTAGAACTGGCGCCCATATTGGATCCCGGGGCGTGTTCAAAGCGATGACTTTGGCCGCCAGGCCACGGCGCCGGGCCCAACCAAGAGCTTTTCTAAAAGAGGGGGTGCTGTGAAAGACGCCTTCCATCCAGTCCAGTCCTGCTTACGATTTTCCCCCATTTTCCAGAGGGAAATACTCAGAAATACAGAGATAGAGGCCAGCGGTACTGGAAGGCCAAGTGGGCATGACTGCACGGCTCCAGAGCATCCAACCCTCCCACCTGCGGTACCCAGGAGGCGTGGTATGCACGGCCATGCCAGCGCTGGGCCTCCTCTTCATTTCCGATGTGCTGCCACTTGTATCACCAGAAAAGGCAGCACAAGCACAGAAACAAGGACCTGAAGGTAGCCTTGGGCCTCTCAGTAAAGACACACACATCTCCCACCTGGTAGTGCCAGGGTTCGAGTCCCGCCTCTGGTTCGAGTCCTGCCCCTGCTTCCTGCTAGTGTGCACCATAGGGAACAACACTAATGACTCAAATAGTTAGGGTTTTGACTTCCCATATGGGAAACCGGGTTTGGGTTCTGGGGTACCAGCTCTGGCCTGGCCCAGTCTCGGCTGCTAAGGATCACTCAGGAAGGGAACCAAAGGATGAGTTCTCTCTCGATCTCTTGAATAAACCACCTACAACAAACTCGGCGAACGTAGAACTTTCTATGCCCAATCTCATGAGGGTTCCTAGGGGGCTGCTCATAGCCGAAGTCGGAGGTGGATGTGGAATCCTGTCCAGTTCACACGTGTCGGTTTCCGGGTTCCCAACTTGAAGTGGACAGCTTGTGCTACCTGCCACCCACACGGCGCGAATCCTCACTCACCGGCCTCAACCCTCTGAGGTAACAAAGCAACACCGACATGGCGTCCCCAGCTAGTGTGGCTTTCCCGCGCACCGGGCCTTGGCGTAATGGCGGGTGGGCGGGGCCGAGGACGCCCCTCCCGGGGTGTGCCACGGGGCGGAGCCAGACGTGGGGTGACGCCCCGCCCGGGGCGTGTCAGGGTGGGTGGGCGGGGCCAGGAGTAGGGTGACGCCCCGCCCAAGGCGTGTCGTGGGGCAAGGACGCCCTCCCAGGGTGTGTCACGGGGCGGGGCCAGGAGTGAGTGACGCCCCTCCCAGGGTGTGTCACGGAGTGGGGCCAGGAATGGGTGACGCCCCGTCACGCACTTCTGGTCTCCGTTAGTTCAGCAGGTGGCTTCAGTTGTTTGTGGTGTAGCTATGGCTGCATGCTGTTCCCAGAAGAAACTGAACCTGGCTAGATCTGAGCCGCCATCACTGAAGTGGGTCGGATGAGGGGACAGTCTCCGGCCTCCTCCGCCTGGCATAGATAGGTCAGCCATGATCGAGGTGGGCTTAGTGATGTAATACTTACTGCCCCAGGCCCTCTGGAATTGGGTTGAATTGCAGAGAAATTCCCAGCTTCAGCCAGGAAAACTAATCTAGGACAGTCTCACTGTGGCGAAAACAATTACTCTTGTCTTTCAGGTGGCTTCGTGAGTGCACCAGGAAACATGGCTCTATGGTGTCTTGTCAGAATTGCAGTCAGAGATGGTCGGATCAAATATACAAGTCTAAAAGTGCACCTGGCAAGCAAGTGCCTCAAAGCTGGGCAGCCAGATTGGAAGTAGCTGAAAGCTCTGGGTCAGGACACCCATCCCCAGGAACTCTCACTTCTGCAGGGAAATCTGATCCAGCACAGCTGTGCAGTATCCCATAGGGGCGCTGGTTCGTGTCCCGGCTGCTCCACTTCCCTCCCAACTCCGCGGTTGTGGCCTGGGAAAGCAGTCAAGGACTGCCCAAAGCCTTCGGACCCTTGGGACCCTACAGCCACGAGGGAGACCCGGAAGAGGCTCCTGGATTCGGATCGGCCCTTGCAGCACTTGGGAAGAGAATCAGCAGATTCACTTGCAAATCTGCCTTTCCAATTATATATTTAAAGAGCCTCAAGAACATCGGAAGTCCCGAGGTCCTTGTAACCAGGTGTTTGGTTTTGCTTATGTGAGCAGCTGGTGTGCTACAAGTAAAGCAGCAGATTTAGCTGAGTTACTGATTTTCCTATGCCATGCAGAAACAGTTAATGAATGTGCGTGTGATAGAAATATGTGGGGTTTTTGTTTGTTTGAAAGGTGGTATTACAGAAGAGACAGATGTATTTTGGTATGGTCCGGGTCCTGAGAGTGGAAGCCCAATTGATTCAAGCTGTGCTTTCTTCGTACCGACCCGTGAACGGACGGCAAGCTGGGTGGTGGAGAGCGGACAGGAGGATCCGCGGACAGGAGGACCCGGGTGAGGACAGGAGGACGCGGGTGAGGACAGGAGGACCCTGGTGAGGACAGGAGGACCCGCGACCGGACCAGCCACTCGGCTTCCAAACCCACAAACCACAGCCGCTGGCGGAAGCGGTCCGCCGGAGCCGGGCCCGCTGGTGCACGCGGAAGCGGAAGTCGGATACCCGGAAGGCTGTTCGAGGACCGCCCAGCATGGCTGAAGCGGCGCCAGTCCGGGCCGAGTCCGCTGCTTGCTGCCGAGTACGGGCGGCGCGCACGGTGCTCAACCAGCTGGTGCTGCCGGGAGAGGAGCTGCTGCTGCCGGAGCACGAGGACGCGGGCGGCGCGCAGGGGGCCGGGGAGCGGCCGCTGCGCCTGGACGCCGGCGTGAGCGCGCGCGAGCGTGTGGTGTGCGGCCCGGGGCTGCGGCGCTCCGGGGACCGCCTGCTGGTCACCAAGTGCGGCCGCCTCCGCCACAAGGAGCCCGGCGGCGGCGGCGGGGGCGCCTACTGGGTGGACTCGCAACAGAAGCGGGTGAGCAGGGATAGCGGGGTCCTGGTGGGGAAGGCTGCTGGGGCTGGCAGTCCTGTGCCCGTCTCACCGGCGGGTATGATGGGAACGTGCAACGGGATAACAGGCTTGTCGTTTGGAGGGGGTGAAATCTCTCTCTCAGGTAGGACAAAGTGTCTATGCAATATCCGTTTTTCGTTCCAAGGATCCCGGTGCCCTGGGACCTCGATGCCTTGAAACATAAGGGGCTTAGTGCTAGACTGGCACAAATGAGTAGAAGCTGTAAACTTGAGAGTTTTATATTGTGATTTTTTTTCTCCCCTAAACGTGACATAGGATGAAACATGTATGGGTTGTATGAACTCGTAAACTTGGATTCCAGAACATTTAAAAAATGAACTCCTTAATGACGAAGCCACCTGTTGGGAGAGGTCTTGTAAAGATTTCTCGCCATGCGTAGCTTGTTCTGTTTTGTAGTATGTTCCAGTGAAAGGAGACCGTGTGATCGGCATCGTGATCGCTAAATCTGGAGATATATTCAAAGTGGACGTGGGAGGGAGTGAGCCGGCTTCCTTGTCTTACCTGGCGTTTGAAGGTGCCACCAAGAGAAACAGGCCCAATGTGCAGGTGAGGAGGGGAGCGCTGGATTTCACGAGAAAGGCCCACTGCCATTTCTAGGACGGGTCGTGTCTATAGGTGGCTGCATGACCTGCTCTGCCAGCTAGGCAGTGGTCTCACTAGGCATCTGTTCAGGCTCTCACAGTTCCTTAAGCTACGTCAGGATCACAGCCTCACACTTACCTCACATTTGCCACGGAAGGTTCTTGGGGTGCTGCATCTCTCTGAGGTCAAAGATCTGTGATCTGCTGTGATACCTTGTGGGTCCATATCCAGGACCAAGGTCAGCGGTGCGGTCATTGTCAGCTGGCTGTCCCTCCTGTGGAGGAGTAATCTCCCCTAACATTTATCTTTGGGCTTCTCAGGTCACGTGGCCACGCTCTTCTCTCCACCCAGGCCACTTTGCCACGCCACCTCTCGTGTGTCTGTAGTCGCTTCAGCTTACTTTGATCCTGTTTTATCTTCTGCATGTCTATCCCATTATCACCACTGTTCACGTTCAGGCCTGCATTCCCTCTTGACTGACTTTAGTGATCCCACTAACATCTTGTTGCCACACTTTCCGTTAAATTTTAAAAATTCTTCTTATTTTCCATCACAGAGCTTTGTAGATACAGAAATTCCCCCTTTCCCTTCCCTTTCTCCCTCCTTGTGCCCCTCCCACAGTTTTCGCCCGTATTATTTCAGTACAATAATGGCTGCCACACTTTCACCCCCTCCAGGAGGCTTTGGGAGTTGATACCTCCTTTTCTAGACCAAAAGGAAGATTCTTCAAAGGCCACAGACTTCCTTGGTGTGACACTCTTCCCTCTTTACTCTTTCACACAGCCATGCAGGAATCACACCCAACTCTGCTGCTCTCATCGGTTTCTCAGGTTGTTCCCTGGGTCAGGACTTGCATAGCCAGAGCCCCCTTTTCAGCCTGGGGACCATGGGCTCATCCTGAGAGGCGTGGCTGAACAGGGCCATCTCTGAAAGGCGCTGCTGCTTATTGCTCTCAGTAGCTTTGCATTAGCTGAATCTGGCCTGGAATGGGATTGGTACATTACCAGTGGCTCTCCAACCAAATGCTTCCAGAGCGTCTTTTGTTCCTCACTAGGAACATGGTCACAGACAAAAAGTAGATATTCAAGAAGTATTTCCTTGAGTGGACAAGTCCTCTGTTTCCTCAGGTTTGTCACTCTGAAGTTTGGTCCCATGAGATTTTTACTACTGTATGGAGAAATGTCTTTGTGAATTACCGGTGTTCCATTTTGCTTTGGATAATCTGCAAGTCAGCAGTTCCTTCCTTTCCACAGTCTGCTTCTCTAGAGTCACTCTCTATGAGACATTGTTTTATATCTGCCTGGAAGCCACTTGCCACAAGGGCCTACTGGGGACTTGAAATGGCTAATGCAGCTGAGAAGCTAAATTTAAATATGCAATTTTTAAAAAGAATATATCTATCGTATTCTATTTAAAAGGCAGATTGACAAAAACATTTCATTCGCTGGTTCGTTCTCTAAATGGCCATAGGAATCAGGGCCCTGCTGGGCCAGGCTGATAACAAGAGCCGAGAACTCCTGGGTCTCCACGTGGATGCTTGGGGCCAAGTATTAGGGTCATCTGCTGCTGCTTCCCCAGATGCATTAGCAGGGGACTGGATTGGAAGCAGAGCAGTCAAGACTCAAAACCTGGCACCCCAGTAAGGGATGCCAACATTATAAGCAGTGGCTTAACCTACTGTGCTACCATGCAAGCCCCTAAATGTCTGATTTTAACTAATTGAAATGTGAGTTTAAATAATTGCAGATGGGTAGTGGTTACCGTTATTAGACAATACAACTCCAGCGGGTTTCACTCGAGAAGGCTCCTAGTTTGGGGGTTTCCTCGTGGGTGCAGAGAAAGGGTACATGTGTTCATTTTGCTCTCCTTCAAGACTCGATTCCAAAGTGACCGTGGACATCCTAGAATGTCAGTCCCTTAGCCTCAGGACCCTAGATAGCACTAAGGAGAACCAATAGCAGAACCACTAGAATGGTGTGCAGAGAGGAAACTAGCTGGTTTTTTAACTCCCATTATAGGTTGGAGATCTCATCTATGGCCAGTTTGTGGTTGCTAACAAAGATATGGAACCAGAGATGGTCTGCATTGACAGCTGTGGACGAGCCAACGGAATGGGTGTGATTGGACAAGATGGCTTGCTTTTTAAAGTGACTTTGGGCTTAATTAGGAAGTAAGTGACTTGCCTGTCTTCTAATAACTAAACTTTCTTGAAAAGCTAATCTTGTGGAATTAGCTTCTTGATAAATGAATTTCTCCTGGAACTTAACACCCAAGTTGCACATTTATAAACTCATGAGTTTAGTTCTGTCCCTTTGCAGTGTGAACATATCCAATTCATTCCTATCAGGCTGTGTAGTTTCTGGTATTAGTGTAGTGTTGGGGCTAACACTTTATGCTTCAAGCTCTTCCTCTACCTTGTTCAAATCTCTTTCAGAAGGCTTGCAGGGCTTACAGGGGAAAAAAAAAAATCAGGTGTTCTTTCAGCACTGTAGGTAATAAAGAATGATTATAAAGTCCAGAATTCAGGCACTATGAGGCAGGCACTTGATACTGGTTAAGTCTCTGCTTGGTACACATTCCAGCTCTGCTTCTGATGCAGTTTGCTACTAATGCACCCCTGGGAGGCAACAGGTAATAGAAAAAGTGCCTGTGTGCTTGCCACTTCACTACAAAATCTGGATGGAGTTTTGAGCTCCTGGTTTTGGCGTGGTCTAGCTGTTACAGGCAATTGGGGAATAAATCACCAAGTGGACAATTTCTATTCTCTAATAAAATTAAAATTAATAAAAATAATTGAGGAGTTCTGTTAATTTGGGGAAGAACAGATGGTGACAAAGGAGTTTGATTTTCTTGTAAGGGACAACTCACCCCATCATGCCTGAAGTGTCGACCTTCTTGAAGAAAGGGGGTGGGAAATGTGCATTTTGGGGATGGAGTTGGTGGAATTTTGAATTGCTATGGAAAACGGCCCAGGAAAGGAGCCCGCTTCTAAAGGGGTGTCAGGACACACACCGCACCGCTTTGTTAAGGTTCCTTTTCTTTCATCTTCCCCAACAGACTATTAGCTCCAGGCTCCGAGATCATACAGGAGGTGGGAAAACTCTATCCACTGGAGATTGTATTTGGAATGAACGGTAGAATATGGGTGAAGGCAAAGACCATTCAGCAGACATTAATTTTAGCAAACATTTTAGAAGCTTGTGAACATATGACAACAAGTCAAAGAAAACAGATCTTCTCTAGACTGGCAGAAAGTTGACCGGTGTGGACTCTTTTAAATGGGTCAGTTGAGCCAAGAGACTGGATTTCCTGGGAGAAACTTTTTTCAGGTAAACATCTCCCTCTTAAATCTTCAGAAGACAAGATGTAAATATATACTATCTTCGTAAAGTCCTAAATATTTTTGTAAGAAAGATACTGGTTTTCTCCCATTATCTGTGACAAAATAACTGTAAATTATAACTTTTTTTGTTCTGTACAATCAAGTTTATTAAAAAGTTATTACAGTTTATTATAGTTAATTCCTTTAGTTTTGCTAGACTGCAGCTTCAGTGGGGAGTTTGAACTTGGCATAAAAATGGTCACTTTCTGATGCTAGTAATAAAGCATGTGAGACAAAAGAAGCCGGTGAAGCCACACTGAGCTCCAGCATTCAGTACGACCCAGCAAGTCTTATGTGTCGGCCAGTCGTTTCTGCATGGACTAACTCCTTCATCCCTCACAGTTGAAGGAACTGAGACACAAGGTTTAAACTGGCTTACATTCCCAACTACTATGTGTTCTTCAAACTGACATTACAGGATATTTATATTCTATTTTGTAATATACTTTGTCAGGTTCAGATAACAAATTTATCACAACTGCTAATAAAATGTCTCTAGTTGTATTTCACTTTTGTATTATAGGATGTTTGGTGTTGAACTTTCGTGTTGTACAATTAATACCACCCTAATGTGTTCCAGTCTTATTTTGCAAGTCATTTTCTAGAAAACAAATAAAAAGCTACCTGTTCTAGGTTTTGGATGAGTGGGAGAGGTTCCTGGTAAGAGTGAGAAAGGACAATGATCCCATTATACACCATGACTAGCAGACAGTACAGTTTGGTGGTTCTGGGGTCACAGATCTCTCTAGTCCCTTTTGGATGAAAGAGATTAATATGTTGATAAAGACATTTCCTAAGGACTGGTCTGTTTTGAAACAATAAAAACAGTGATTTTTCCAAGTGATCATGGCTCCGCAAGAATTGCACTCTGTGAGGACAACCGAATAGCAGAAAAAGAACCTCTTGGTTCTTTTTGAGTTTGTTAGTAGTTTAGCAAGTTTGTTTATTTATTTATTTATTTATTTTAGTTAGTAGTTTAGCAAGTTAACTAATCCAAACAGCAAGAGTAACTGAAACAATAAAATACAGGGAAGGAATATGAAATTTGCGTAAGAGGTAAGCTAACTTCCCTAACACATCAGGTCACAATGCAACACATTCTTTATTTTCAGGACTTCGAGCAATACTTCTTGTTCTTATTTGAATAATTATTATCGTACAGTAGTCAGTCCCCTCATCTGGGGACATAGTCTGAGGTTCCCAATGGACATCTGACACCACAGACAGCAAATGAAGAAGGGGACAGTAAGAGGTTAACAGCAATAATAAAATGGAATGTTTGCTATAATCAAATGATTAAAACCTGAACTGCTTATTTTTGGAATGTATCCATTATATTGACCTCACTTGGCTGTGGATAAGGAGAGACCACTCTAGAATTTAGTTTGTAGAAGGCTGAAAGGGATATGAGAATATTCATACAACTCACCCTGTGGAATCCCACCATTAGGAGGAGAGAAGCTCTCCTTGCCCCTGTCAGCATGAGGGAGAAGAGAGTCGGCGCCACAGGAGGGAGCGAAGGAGAGCAGGTCAGCACAGGCCGAGTCCTGCAGAGCTGTGTGTACATGACTGAATTGGCAGAGGAATCTGCATGATCATGCGAAGCTGGAGAAAATCAAATTTTATGATGCCAGTTTCGTGCAAATTCAATTAAAAACAAAACTATTCACTTATGTATTGGAAAGTCAGATTTACAAAGAGAATGGGAGATAGAATGATCTTCCATCCGCTGGCTAATACCCCAAGCAGCTGCAATGGCTGGAGCTGAGCCGATCCAGAGCCAGGAACCACCTCCAGGTCTCCCCATGGGCGAAGGGTCCTAACGCCATGGGCTGCCCTCGACTGCTTTCCCAAGCCGCAAGTGGGGAAATGGATGGGAAGCGGAACAGCCAGTACAGGAACCCACCCTCAATGGGATCCTGGAGTGTGCAAGGCAAGGACTTTAGCCACTAGGCTTCTGTGCCAGGCCAAAACATTCAATTCTTGATGCAACAATATTTACATCTTTACGTCTTTGACAAACAGACTAACACAGAGCTATGTAGTTTTAGGGCTAATTACTTGTTCTGTAAACTTTTTACTTAACATGTATCTGGGCACTTTTGGTGAGGCACTATAGAAGATAAAAAAGAGCACAAAAATGAAGTTCCTGTCACTAGTTGATTCCATCCCATGACTGAGACGATCCAAGATATCGTGGAAAGGTAAGTGTGTGCAAGTGCACCCTGTGCTCTGCTCTTTGGTAAAGCCGCCAGCAGCTGCCTGGGGCTGCCCATCACGCCACAGCATTGCGCAGCACAAAGCCTTTCCCCGAAGACACGCCTTTCTCCAGTGCTGCAGGCCAGCTGTGAATCTCAGAGTAAGCAGCCAGGACATCAAACACTGTTACAAGGAAACAGAAAACGGTAACCACACAGGAAAAAGAACTAGGAACTGGCTGATGAGGAATCAGTGTTCTCGAATATTTCATTCAACGAGCTGCTGCCCACCACACACAGTGGTTGGTCTGGAGCGGATGGAAGAAAAGCTAGTGGCTTGCTCAAGAACCTCAGACCAGAAGTCGATGAATGGATATTGCTGCAATTCATAAAAATACCGTAAAACGGGCTCAGAAAGAAGGGGTCCAGACAAGGCTGGGAAGGGGAGGGAAGCCAGCTAAGTAGCTTCTGACCCAAATTCTAAACAAAACAAGAATTCACCCGAAAAACAACCAGGTTTAGCAAAATCATGCTTCAATGCTATAAAATGCTAAATACTAACATTGAAATAGACAAGAGAGAGCTGAATAGCAATCTATGGCCATTTTAAGGTATATAGAACATGGTTGAATATAAACCAAAATTGAAATGTCTATGAGGAAGTCACAGGTTTCGGTCGAGAACCTGCATTTCCCTAGTAACATATTGGTTAATCAATACCATGTCAATTAATGCCATAATGTTGTAAATGGTTGTAAATACTATGTTGGGTTTTTTACTTGATTGGGATGATACTCTGCTGGTTCTACCTTCAGACCAGAGATGGTCTCACCAAGAAGCCATTGAACTTACCAGGACAATAAGATGCTGGACTTTATGATTGGTCAAAACCTCCAATGAAAGAATCTCAACTGAATTTGAACTATGGAAATGCAACAAGGTGGAGCAATCCGCCGTGGGGGAGGGAGGGTTTGAGGAGGAGTGGGGAGAATTCCAGTGCGTAAAAAAAAATGTGTCACATAATGCAATGAAATTAATAAATAAATAAAAAACGAATCAGGGCTAGAGCACGTTGAAAAAAAAAAGAATTCACTGGTCCAGAGGTTGAAAGCTGGACATTCTGGGCCAAGTGGACAATCTGAACTATCTTCAACATTACTGGACCAGGAAGGAAATGAAGAATGCCATTCTAAAGTCCAGCACAAATGCCACAAAGTATATGCACTGAAGTTCAAGCACATTGGTCACTGGAGAAAATTAAAGGGCTGAAATAACGCCCAGTAGGTGTGGGCCGTGGGACAAGTGGTACCTTGGTTGATGGCCAGGATCTCTGAATGATAGTTTTTCTCATTCTGGCATCGGACCATGTATTCCTGGATCGGCAAGCGGGCCGTCCTAACAGAGTGCTCCCGAGCCTTCTGAAGTGTTACTTTCTGTAATCACAGTTATATATATTTATAATCATAAATGACATGCAGATATATCCTAATACACTCACAAATTGTGAGAATTCTGTTTACCACTATCATTTCCATCTGTAATCATAATTAAAGGGTAAACATTTAAAATAAGTAACTTACAGCAGAATAGGAAACAGCAAATACTAAAGAGTATGTGTTCCAAGGAAGAAAATGCTTATGTGGCAGGGTTTTTTTTTTTTTTTGAGGGGGTGTGGGAGACATTTATCCAAAAGCCTCCACTTAGTGCCACTTATAATAAGGAAATCAGCAGATACATCTGCGGTTACATTTGATATCAAAAAGCCTAAACAGAAGAATCTTGCTTGTAACTCAGTTCTGCCATGTCTGGAGTTTTCGGCAAATTACAGGCAGCAAATTTACGTAGAAGGGGATGAGAAGTAGGCATGTGGTTTAGTGGCTAGTTTGTTTTTAAGATTTATTTGAAAGGCAGAATGACAGTGAGGAAGTGCTGGTTCACTTCTCATGGCCACAACAGCCAGGGCTGTGCCAGGCCAAAATTGGGAGTCAGGAACTTCCACCTGGTCTGCCACATGGGTTGTAAGGACCCGACTACATGAGCCATCTTCCACTCCTTTCCCAGGCACATAAGCAGGAAGCTGGATAGGAAGCGGAGCAGGCAGGACTTTAACCAGCACTCATATGAGATACCGGGACCCAAGTGGTGGTGTAGACCCCTCCCCAAATCCATTACTATTTCTCATAGGAACTACTTTTTACCTCTTAGAATTAAAGAAAAAAATAAAAAGGTTTACATTATTAGAGTAACTTTAAAAATCTGATTTGGGAGGAGCCAGCATGGTGGCAAAGCAGGCTAATCCTTTGTCTACAGTGCTTGCAACCCATATGGATGCCAGTTCGAGTCCCAGCAGCTCCACTTCCTGCTTATGGCCTAGGAAAGCAGCTGAGAATGACTAGAGTTCTTGGACTTCACATGGAAAACCTGGAAGAAGCTCTTTTCTCCTGGTTTTGGATCAGCTCAGTTGTGGCTGCTGAAGCTATCTACAGAGTCAACCAGCAGATGGAAGACTTCTCTTTTGTCTCTCATCCTCTGTCAACACTGCCTTTCAAATAAATATAAAATAAACCACAAAGAAAATGGCTTGGAAGAGGCTTCAAGTGCCTTATCTGTGCTAGTTTAGCACCCATCCAGTGTTCGTCCTCAGTGACCTCTCTCCCCCTTTGGCCACATGTGCTTTAAAAGGACAACTGTGACCGAGAGGGATTTCTCACAAGGTCATTCCTTTCAACTTAACAGTTCCAAGTGATATTCAGCCAAAACGTCTCTTTTCCCTTCAACTCATTCATCTAGTTCTATTACCCGAGGGCCAAAATAAGTAAATGAAAATGTCCTCCCACAAGGTAGCCATTCATACATGGCAATGGCCATGCTGCTAGGAATCCTCTTGAGTTCACATTGATGGTCTTAGTGCTGTCGACACTTCTTAGAATATGAATATGACTAAGTCTCATTCACATTCATTCAGTTCAACCTTTTCTGGAATTGTCTAGTCCAATTTAATTTAGGGTCCCAATGTTTGGACCATGAGCATGTCTAACCAACTAGAATGGTGTGACATGGGCCTAGCACCTTTCTTTGTTGTGATCCTGAAATACTTGCCTCAGATTCACACTAAACAGACTTCTAGGAGAACTTCCAAAAATGTCCCACATGACATAATGCAGATGGGGTAAGGTGCAGATACTTAAAGACTGCACTAAAAATAATATTGCTTTACATAGGTGAGCTATAATGTTTGTTCGAAAAATTCTTACTTAAATAAAAAAGAAAAAAAAGAAAAAAATTCTTACTCATTTACAATCACTTTTAACTAGAGTATGGAATTCTAAGTTAGGAGATTGGGTTGCTGCCTCAGAGATTACAGTATAGTTTTTGTTCTCTGTATACTTAGAGACATAATGGTGTCCTGAGGATATGAGATTTTCAGTGTATTTCTGTGAAGAAGACAAACTCCCAGTAAAAATGGGAAAGTTTAGGGCAGGCATTCAGTCTAGCAGTTAAAACAACAGTTAAGACATCCACATTCCATATCACAGAATAGAAAGCCTGGGTTTGATTACTAGTTCTGGCTCCTGATTCCTGCTTCCTGACACTGCAGACCCTGGGCGGCTGCAGGTGATGGTTTAAGGAGCTGCATTCATGCCAGCCACATGGAGACCTGGATTGAATTCCTAAATTCCTTGTCCAGCCTGGCCTAGTCCTAAAGTTTTGGAATATACCAACTGAAGGGAACTCTAACACTGTCAAAAAATCAGTAAAACAACTAAGTAAATAGACATTTAAACCAAAATGTCTGATACATCTGAAAAATCTTTGTGCTCATTATGTTTCAGTTTGAAATGTTAGTGGTGAGATAAAAGAGGCCAGTGCGTTCCCACTGCATGTGTGTGTCATATATGGCCACTGGCCCTATGCTGCTACAGCACAATGGTGACAACTCAGGGCTAGGCGGGGCTCCTGCACTGTGATCCTTCCGGCTTTTTATTCTGAAACTTTTCAAACTAAGGAAAGCTGAGCGAACAATAAATAAACATTCCTTCCTGTTGTTTAGATTCACCAGTTAATATCTTATTAAATGTGTTTTTCTCTTTTTACATATAAAACTATTTTGTGGGTTGGAACTGTGGCACAGATAATTCTAGAGCTAATACATGCCGACGGGCGCTGACCCCCTTTGTTGGGGGGGATGTGTGCATTTATCAGATCTACTTGGATAACTGGAACTGTGGCACACAGGGAGAAGTTGCCACCCGTGATGTCAGCATCCTGTATGAGCACTAATTCAAGTCCCAGCTGCTCCAGTTCTGATCCAACAGCTTGCTAATGTGCCTGGGAAAAGAGTGGAAGATAGCCCAAGTGCTTGCATCCTGGATCACCCCTATGGGAAACCCTGAATAGAGTTCTAGGTCCCTGGCTCTGGCCTGGCCCATCCCAGACTACTGAAGCCAGCCACTACAGTGGTTTGAGGAATGAACCAGATTTATTTACTATTTATTTAAAAGGCAGAGTTACAGAGACAGAGAGAGAGAGAGAGAGAGAGAGAGAGAGAGAGAGAGAGACATTCCTTCTGCTGGTTCACTGCCTATATGGCTACAACAGCCAGGGCTGGGGCAGCTGAAGTCAGAAGCCTGGAGATTCCTCCAGGAATCCATGCATGGGCCCAAACACTTGAGCCATTCTCCACAGCTTTTTCAAGTCATTAGCAGGGAGCTGGAGGGAAGTGGAGCAGCCAGGAATCAAACAGGTGCCCATAAGTGATGGTGACCACCACACACTTAACCTGCAATGCCATGGCATCAGTCCCATATTATCACTTAATACAGAGTTCAGGTAAAATCTCTCCATCTGTCCCTAGTGTGCTTTATAAAGTTCTATCAATGCTGAATCCAATCAAGCCTCACATACTGCATTTGGCTGTTAGGTTTTGTCTCCCTGTTTGAAGTTCTATTACATTAACTTCTTAAAAGTTGAATCCTGGTATCTTACAGAATGCCCCCCACTCTGGAAATCACTGTTTCCTCAGGACTTGCTTTAAATATTTATTCATTTAAAGGCATAGCAACAGAGATGGAGAAACAGAGAGTAAGACAGCAAGAGAGACAGATCTCTTCCAGTTCACACCCCAGATGCTTGCCATAGCTGGGGCCGGACCAGAACAAAGCCTGGAACACCAACCAGGTGTCCCTGGAAGTTGCAGGGACTCAAGTATTTGAGCCATCATCTGTTGCCTCCTAGGCACATTAGCAGGAAGCTGAATTATAGGCATATGCAGAACTGAATCTCAGGCATTTCCATGATATGAAGGCATCCCAAATGGCCACTGCATCACAACCCCTGTCCCTCCTCATGACTGGTTCATTAATGAGAAAGAAAGCTAGAGGGAGAGAATAAGAGAGACAGCGAGCTCACTTTCATCTGCTGGCCTATCCCCTACATGTGAGCAAAGGCTGGGACTAGGTAGGGCTTAAACCAAGCACTGGGAACTCCATCCAAATCTCCCAGATGGTGGCAGCTCCACTGCTTGGGACACCACTGCTGCTCCCCAGGGTCTGCATTAGCAGGAAGCTGCAATCAGGAGCTAGAACTGCGACTTCAACCTGGGCATTCTGAAATGGGATGCTGGTGTCTCAAGCACTATCTTAAACACTATTATCACATCAGGAGGCACATCCTGTCAAGGCTACTGGTTTCAAGTACAATCAAGTTTGGACAAGATGGTAACCAACAAATTACTTCAATGTAATGGTGCATTTTTACCTTTGGAATCATGTAGGCTCATAATTTGAGATCATGTACATAGTTTGTCCCTCTTTTGTCCAATCAAATACCTGAACTGATAATTACACTGGGAATAACAAAATGATGACTTTCTAATTCTTTTAGCTTTCCTCATTTATTAGCTGGTATTCTTCTGTGACAGATCTCTTGCCCATTTTTTAGATTTTCAGTATGGAGTCAGGGAATACCAGTGTTTTAAAAATAGATGCATTTGGGCCTGGCATGGCAGCCTAACAGCTAAAGTCCTCGCCATGAACGCACCGGGATCCTAATTGGTTCTAATCCCAGCAGCCCTACTTCCCATCCAGCTCCCTGCTTGTGGCTTGGGAAGGCGGTTCAGCATGGCCCAAAGCCTTGGGACCCTGTACCCACGTGGGACACCTGGAGGAGGTTCCTCGCTCCTGGCTTTGGATCGGCTCAGCTCCGGCTTTTGTGGTCACTTGGGGAGTGAATCAATGGACGGAAGATCTTCCTCTGTCTCTCCTCCTCTCTATATATCTGACTTGGCAATAAAAAATAAATAAATCTTTAAAAAAATGCATTTAAGCTATCATCTGCACTAAAAAAAGTGTAAGTATACATATGAATTATGTACACAATATGAAAGACATCTACGTGCCTGGCGTAATGGTACAATGGCTCAATGGCTAAACCCTCACCTTGCAAGCGTTGTGATCCCATATGGGTACCAGTTCATGTCCCGGCTGCTCTACTCCTCATCCAGTTCCCTGCTTAAGGCCTGGGAAAGCAATAGAGGATGGTCCAAAGCCTTGGGATACTGACCCATGTGGGAGACCTGAATAAGTTCCTGACTCTAGACTTTAGATCGGTTCAGCTCCAGCCATTGTGGCCACTTGGGGAGTGAACCAGTGGATGGGATCTTTCTCTCTGCTTTTCCTTCTCTCTGTAAATTTGATCTGCCTTTCCAATAAAAATAAATAAATCTTCTTAGATATCTATGTAAAGCATACATATACAACATATTTGTGTGCTCATAGACTATGTCAAGTAGGACACACAGGAAAACGTAAGAGTGGTTGTCTTGGGAGGGACGGAGGTGGGAGGGAAGACTCATTTCTCTACTCCTGACTGTGCACTTTAAGATACTACTTAACTTAACTTATCTTTGCTATGAATATTAGTAAACAATAAACAAAGGAAATTACCTCAGCAATTGTTTTTACAATAGAAACATATTTCAAAGGCTGAGTAACGCTTCAATTATTTCAATGAAATTCTCATTCAAGGAAAGACATCTGGACAATGTCACTGTCATCTGGACAATCTCATGGGGTAAGATTCATGTCAGAGCATTGTGGGCAGAGGCTTAACTGACACCAGCATCCCATATGAGCACCAATTAAAATCTCAGCTGCTCTAAAAACAGCAAGGGATGGCATGATGCTTAGTCCCCCTGTCCTTCTTGTGGGGAGATTCAGATGGAATTCTAGATTTTTGGCTTAGCCTGGCCCACACCAGCCTCAACCCAGCCAGTCTCAGGTTCAGCCATTACTGCCACTTGGGGAGTGAACCAGTGCATTAAAGATATTTCTCTGTTTCTCCCTCTCTCTTTGTAACTCTACCTTTCACATAAATGAATAAACCTTACCAAGAATAAAAAAAAGGGTCCTATCAGGAGGGAGGGTGGTTTGGGAAGGAGCAAGCTACCCTCTCACAAAGGGCAACCTGCTGGTTCAGCATGCTGAGTCAATGCTCACTTAGTCATGATCAGGGTTACCCCTAAAAAACTGAAGAGAAGAAAAAAGCTCAACAGCGGCACTGCAGTTCCTGACTGCTGATTCTGTCAGGCCAACAAGAAGAGAGGCTGCTTCCTAGCCTGGGAGGTGAGGCTCGTGTGCAGGCCCTTCCAGTAAGACCATGACAGGGCAGGGACCTCTAACAGCAAACAGTGCTCTTCCAAAGACACAGGTTGAGGTCAACGCAGACACTTACCTTCTGGACGCTTTCATCCACAAGTCCCCCAAGGATGTAAACTTTGCTGAGATCAACATCTTCAAGAGCTAAGAAAGAAATGAAGGTCACTGGATCAGATCAAATTCAAAGAAAGCAAAAGGAAATAATTAACAGTAGAAATACAAATTTAATGAACAGGAAAGAAAAATATCACTTGCTCAATAAATTGAAAGCTCTAACAGATCACTTGACAAACCGTGGGCATCTTTTAATTAAGAAAAAGGTAGTCGATCCAAATCAACATTAGGTTTAGAAAAGAAGCAAAATCAAAAGAAAATAATTCGAAGAGAACATTATGAATAGCTCTATACCAATAAATTCTAAAGTTTTGTGAAATGGATGGTTTTCTAAGGCAAGCAGTATCCTGGCATTGGTCCAAGGAGGCCCAATGCAGGTAGCTGAGCAAGGATCCTGGAAGAACAGCCAGGCAGCACACAAGGTCTAGTGAGGGTGGAAGCCCTGCATCTGTGTTGCTGTGTGCGTGGGGCTAAACACAGGCAGAAGTGAGGGATCTGCCCATCAGAGGGGAGCAGTTCTTGCTGAACCCTCGAGTGGAGCCCTGGGGAACACCGTAACAGAGGGCTGGGCAGCATGAGTGACCCGAGTCCACTCAGCAAAGTACATACCGTGTTCGGAGTCCGGAGTCAGGTAGACAAGTGTTTCCAGAGGAAAGACGCTAAAGCAGTCTTCTTCTGTTATGTCTAGCTGAAAAATGCAAAGGATCCAAGCAGGAAGCTGGTTAAAAGCCCATATTTAATAACTAGTTATTGGGCCTCTAGTTTTTTCTCAGGCACGGCTCTAGGTGCATTAAGGGGCTGCCTGTCTGGCAGTTTCTTCTCAGAAAGTGTTGGATCAAGCAGGGGAAATAAAAAGGCACAAAACACCTAAACGAGGAAGTGAGATGGAACTCAGGCAGGTACAGGGAACTTCCCAGAAGTAACCATGTGGGAATGACCCCAGGCATGACCAGTGGGGGGAAAAAGGCTGCAGCTGAGCGTGTGAGAGGAGGCGAGATGGATACATGCAAAAACAAAAAATCAAAGCCGACAACCATAGAAGAAAATCAGTAAAACAGCACAGCAAATGACATGACCTGTGAATTGGTCTGTGCAATCATTAAAAAAGTGCAGTGGGTGGGTGTTTGTAGCAGTGGGTAAGATGTCACTTGAGACGCTAGCATCTCATATGACAATGCCTGGGTTCTAGTCCCAGATCCACTCCTAATCCAGCTTCCTGCTAATGCCCATTCTGGGGACTGCAGATGATGGCTCAAATACTTGGGTCCCCACAATTCATGTAGGAGACGTGCAAGGAGATTCTGTCTCCTGGTGTTAGCCTGGCCAAGCTCTAGCTGTTACAAGCATTTGGGGGAGCGAATTAGAAGATGACAGATAGGGTCCGGCACCATGGCCTAGTGGCTAAAGTCCTTGCCTTGAATGCGCTGGGATCCCATATGGGCACCGGTTCTAATCCTGGCAGCTCCACTTCCCATCCAGCTCCCTGCTTGTGGCTTGGGAAAGCAGTGGAGAACAGCCCAAAGCCTTGGGACTCTGCACCCATGTGGGAGACCTGGAAGAAGTTCCTGGCTCCTGGCTTCGGATTGGCATAGCGCCAGCTGTTGCGCTCACTTGGGGAGTGAATCATCAGACGGAAGTTATTTCCTCTGTCTCCTCCTCTCTGTATAACTGACTTTCCAATAAAAAAAAAAAAAAATCTTAAAAAAAAAAAAGATGACAGATAGGGTCCAGGGTCATGGCTTGACTGGCTAATCTTCCCCTCAAGAGCCGGGATCCCATAAGGGCAGTGGTTCATGTCCCAGATGCTCTACTTCCCATCCAGCTCCTTGTTGAAGGCCTAGGAAAGCAGTGAATGATGGCCCAAAGCCTTGGGACCCTGCACCCATGTGGGAGATCCGGAAGCAGCAACTGGTTCCCAACATCAGGTTGGCTGAGCTGTAGCCATTGCAGCCACTTGGGGAGAGAACCAGCAGATGGAAGATCTTTCTCTCTGTCTCTCCTCCATAAATCTGCCTTTTCACTAAAAAAAAATTTTTAAATGACAGATTTCCGTCTCTGCTTAAAAAAATATAAGCACAAATAGGTAAAGGTAAAAAGGTACTTCAGCAGATATTGTTCAGACAGCAGCATCAACACAGCTAGCCGTGTGGCACGACGAAGTATACCCTTCATGCCTCTCACCTCTGTGGACCTCCCGAGGGAAGGGCAACCATTGCTTAGCCGCAGCCACACACAGCCAACACATAAGGGTATTCTAGCGACAGAGTGATTTGTATTCTCGTGTGTTTATCATTCCACTCCTGAGATCCTTGGAAAAAATCTTAGCACTTGCTAAAACTCATTTTAAGTTCACAGTACTTTCTGCTTTTAATTTTTTTTTTTTTTTTTTTTTTTGAGAAGCAGAGCGTGACAGCAAGAGTGACAGTGAGAGTGACAGAGAACAAGAGAGAGAATATGTGTGTGTGTTCCTATCTCTGGTTTATTCCCTAAATTCTTGAAACAACTAGGCATGGGCCTAGCCAAAGCCAGGCACCAGACTTGGTGCAGGTCTCCCACATGGGTCACAGGGCCCCAGGAACTGCAGCTACCTCCTACTGCCAGGGGGGCATCAGCAGGGATAAGTTGGACTGGTAGCAAGGCTGACTTGAACTCAGTTACTCTGATACGAAACCAAGGCATTCCAAGCAGCAGCTTAACTGCCAGACCCAACACCTGCCCCTAAATTCACATTACTTCCTAAAGCATCCTTTCCTACCTCCATCACAGAACAAGAAAGGAGTCATGGAACTTCCCAGAAACATTACTGGAATATATATATATATAGCATACAATATACAGGATACAAAACACAGTCCTGGGTCCTGGAAATACCAGATTGCCAATTTAGTTGAGGGATGAGACATTTTTTTTGAATGTAGAACTAATGAGAAGACCTGAAATTGTTTCAATATTGAAAACACACCATTCTTACATAGAAACACACAACATTACAGTGGTCTGTCAGTACCTACAGAGGACTGGATTCAAGGACTCCCAGTGACACGGAAATACAGCAAGAGCAAATACAAAGTCCCTTACATAAAATAAAATGTTACCAGATCTGCAGACAAACTATACACTTACTCTAGTATACATTTCAAGTCTCAATACAATGTGAATTTTATGTAAATAGTTTTCACAGTGTATTGTTTAGGGAACAATGACAAAAAATACACCTGCGTTTTTTCAGTACAGATACAATCGTTTTCTTGTATCTTTTCAATCCATGGTTTGGGTGAGCCTACAAACACAAAACCTGTGAATTCATTGGGGCTGAGTTTACATCAAAATATGAAAAAGTGACAAGAAGAATTACCATTACAACACAATCTTCAGACACTTGTTATTAAAGTAATATGCAGAAGGACATACCAGGTAACCAGAAAATCCATCATTCATCCTCAAACACTCTTCATAGAGGGGACTGTCTGTTGCGAAGCCAGTGAGGCAGATCCAGAACGGCCTGGCAGCCTTTTTGTTTGACCCGTACAACCTGCGGATCTGTCCAGCCAGCCTACTCAATTCCTTCAAAGAAACAAGGACAACGGGAGGTGGGACAGGCCAACTCTCTAAGTTCATCAATAAATAACTGCACAGCAAATCTGCCGAATTGTGCTCTAGAAAATGTCATGAACTCGACTAGCCTCTTTTACTCTGTAAGTGGGCACATCTGTGTGTGAGTGTGTGGAAGCCTAGGAGGTCACACCTTATGGATGAAAGTTCAGGTAAAAATACTAGCCAAGAAATAGTGAATCAGTGAAAAAAACAGAATTCTTTTTCCTGCCAGCCCTGCTGTAACATTCAGATGTATATATTTAATATACAGATGAGATTACTTTAGCTATCATCTAAAATTGTACCATGCAATAGTTACTACTTGAGTTATTCAAAAGAAACTAGGTAACTAGAAATTTTTACACTCCCCTCCAAAAATTTAGTCCCATTCTCCCTGTCTCCAACAGATGCCACAGGGGTTGGAAGTTTTAACTTTGCACCCTGATTCAGAGACATCCTTCTTATAGACAGGCAGCTTCACAAGTCAGCCTGATTTATTCAACAAAGACAAGAGAATGCTTCTGGGAACAAGCGCTTGGCCTAGCAGTGAAGACACCAGCTGGGACGCCTGTACTGCTATGGGATTGAATGTATTGCTTTGTTCTTATTTCCGGCTCTCTGCTGATGTACATCCTAGGAGATAGCTGGGTGATGATTTCAGCAGTTGGGTTCCTGCCATTCATGTGAGAAACCTGGACTGAGTCCCTCGCTACCAGCTGTGGCTTGACACAGCCCAGGCCAATGCAGGCATTTGAGGGGGATAGAGTTCTTTCTGAATCCAGACTTGATTTAATGTGATACCTCAGTTATATCACAAACATGGAGATTTTTGGTTCACCTTTTTGGATATCTATAATTACTGATTTCATGCTAAGAACCTGTAGCTTTCCTATATTCTCTGAAAAATAAACACTGGCCTGGGCATTTGGTACAGAGCTCAGATGACATGGGGGATGTCTATACCCCCTCTGGGAGTGCCTGGATTTGAATCTGGGGTGTTTCCAATTTATTTCCTGCTAATGCATTCCTGAGCTGATAGTTCCAGTATTCAGGTCCCTGCCACCCATGTGGGAGACCCAGTGAGTTCCGAGCTTCTGGCTTCAGCATGGCCCAGAACTAGCCATTGTGGACATTTGGAGAGTGAACTAGCAGATGGAAGATCTCTTTCTGTCTCTACGTCTTTGCCTTTCAAAGAAAAATAAATGTAAGAAAAAAATCATTATTAAAATTAGGAAAAAGGGTGATTTCCCACAACATGCCACCCTACAGATATTCCTCTTCCCAGGAGAAGGCCAAAGATTCGGAGCCTAGAGAACTGATTCTGAAAAGCTCCATTCACACTGGGGACACCGTGAACAGAATGGCCAAGGTCTCAAAGCAGATGAAACCACAGGATGTCCACCCTCTTTCCACCTTCCTCATTTCAACCATCCTGGAATTCAGCAGCCCAATGCAGTAAGCCAAACACTGGGTTTATAAAAGATTACAGAAGCTGAAGCTAGTCATATTCTTTATGACAACTGCACCTTTTGGGCCTCCCTCAAGGGAGCGGGGATTCCGGGCTTAGTGAATGCTCTACCTTCTTTGACATGTGGTGGGTCATACTCAAATCAATACACAGTCTTGGTCCTGAGCGTTTGGCTTCCAAAAGCTTCTCTTTGGTTAAGGCTCTCAGAAAACGTTTGCTGTGCTGGGGGCAGATGCCTAGAGCAAAAATACCAGGAAGGGAGAAAAGTGGGAAAACAGGAATGATCTTCCATAAGAAACAAAACTCTCAGGCCAGATGAATAGTGGTGGTGTATATAAAGAAACTTCAGGCTCAGGTAGGATATTTGTTCACTAGAGTCATGCATGGCAGAGCGGGAAGGAGTGTAGGCTCTGGTGCACGCAGATGGGTTTAAAAGCAAGTTCACTTTGTTCACTTTGTCCCTGAATTACCTGGGGCATGTTACTTAATTTCTCTGAGCCTCGCCAGTACCAATCTCTTAAGATAATCTACATACATTCTTAGAACTACACTTTGCACTCAGCTGTGAATCAATACTAGTGGTTTTTGGTATTGTTCCTTCTACTTCCTCACTTATAACTGGACAGTCTACATTTGAAAAGCAGCCTTGGGGTGGACACTGTGGCACAGCACACTAAACTGCTGCCGAGGATACCTACATCCCCTATTGGAATGCTGGTTCAAGTCTCTGCTTCAATCCAACTTCCTGCCAGTGTATGTTGGGAGGCAGCAGTTGACAGTTGCCAGTGCTTACGCACCTGCTATCTACCTCGGAGACCCGGCTGGAGCTCAGGGCACCTCCGGCTGCAGCCTGGCCCAGCACCACTGCGTAAGGGCATCTGGGGAGGCGACTAGCAAATGGAAGTTCTGTCTCTGGCTTGCTTTTGCTCTCTCTTGCTCTGCCTTTCAAGTCGATGAAAACCAACACTTTATGTATAAATACATAGACATTTTGAAAGAATTTATTATTTGAAAGGCAGAATGATCAGAGAGGGAGGGAGAGATAGGAAGATTTTTTGTCCACTGCTGCACTCCTCAATTATTCCAAACATCAGGGTTGGGTCAGGCTGGAGCAAGGAGCCAGGAACTCCATCTGGGTCTCCCATGTGTGTGGGTGGCAGGAACTCAAATATTTAGTCCATCACCCTCTGCCTCTCAGGACCAGCAGCACCAGGTTGGATCAGAAGCCAAGAAGCCAGGACTCAAACCGACACTGACATGGGATGCCACATCCCAAAGGCAGGTTATCCGGCCGTGCCACCACACTTGTGCCAAGCTGCTTTGATACTCTGAATGCAACAGAGCAGGACGATGAGCCCCATCTTACAGGTGTTTGTCTACTAGAAATCACTACTCTCTGAGAATATGCAGACAGCAGTTTATTAATCAACAAATGTGATTCCATGAGCAACTCATTACCTGGATTTTCTGCACGATTGGCTTTTCTTCTTTCTTTTTCTTGTTTCCTTTTACTCTTCTTGGCTGCAACTATTCTTTCCCAATGTCTCTGTTTCCTCTGGACATTTTTCTTATGTTATCCAGAAAACAAAATTGTTTGAGAACTTCATAAGCACCAAAAAGGAAAATGAATATTAGAATAAGTTACTTATTTTTTTTTCACTTACATGCAAAGTTAGGAGCAAAAAAGGATATCAGTAGTAAAAATGAATCCAAACTGAATTGTACTTAGAGAAAACACAGCCCTAGAAAGAGAGGTGACTCAGCTATGGCTACAGGAAATACCACAAGGACAGAACCAACAGTAGAGTTTAGATCCCTGATGCTTCTCTGGCACAGAAGTCTCCATGGAAATTTACTTACTTTTCCTATGATTCAAATGCACCTGAAACTTTAAACCAACCAACAGGAAATTACTTCATCACTTAGAATACATACACAAGACTGACTCCTGGTCTTCACTACCAGCACCCATTCCCTTACACCAGGGTGCTCTGTGACATCCCATCATTCACAGCCCCTCGCTACACTCACTGAGCACCATGACGCACTGCCCGTGGATGGAGTCTCTTCCCCCTGGCGCTCACATCCCACGTCAATCTGCAGAAGCTGGAAGCTTTCGGAGACCCCATCTTCATCTGTGCCCTCCAGGACGCCTTCCTGCTCCTGCAGAACAGTTGGCTGTGTTTCCTGGGTACTCCCTTCCAACTTCCACTCCATGTACTTGGTCCTTGGTCCTCTGAAAAAGGTGCAATAATTTGTGAGACATTTTCTTTTTTTTTTTTTTCTTTTTATTGTATTGTTGTTGACAATCTTTACATAGTTAATTACAGTTAAAGGAAAAACAAGGAAAAAAAAAAAGGTTTAGGGGATAGGAAAGTGGGTAATGCTATTATGTCCATATTGTTTCCATCATGTATCTGAGGTAAAGGGGGATATTGAGGGAGAAGCCCCACCCGGTTTCCTGCCCACCCTAAGTCCTGGATGTGGGGCATGCTCTGAGATATGTGCTCGAGTGGTGTTAATAGTTCTCCAGTTATGAATCGCTGCCAGTTTCGCTCGATGAGGTCGTCCACCGATTGATATGGTCCATCATAAATTCTCCGTTTGCCCCATAATTTGCTGCCAACATATAGCTGAGACGAATGATTGTCCTGTTCTGTCTTCTGTCTTTTCTTGGTTAGAGTTGTGAGATATTTTCTGACTACATTTATATAGCATTTCATCACACCCAGAGGACCAATGCTGTTAAAAACACTGAGCCACGTTTGACGAACACAGAAAAGACTTAGAAGCTTATCATGTACTCTGTATACACGTCCTATTCCAGATGTACGTTGTCAGACTATTTTCTCACTGCTTGTAGCCTGTGCACTCATTTTCTTGTCTTTTTAAATATTTACTTATTTTTATTGGAAAGGCAAATTTACCCATTTTCTTGTCTTTTTAAATATTTACTTATTTTTATTGGAAAGGCAAATTTACAGACAGAAGGCAAGATAGATTCCAGTCACTGGTTCACTCCCCAAGTTGGCCACAAGGGCTGGAGCTGAGCTACTCCAAAGCCAGGAGCTTCTTCTGAGTTTCCCACCTGGGTGCAGGGCCTCAAGTCTTTAGGCCATCCTCTACTGCTTTCCCAGGCCACAGGTAGGGAGCAGCATCATAAGTGCATCTGCTGGGACATAAACTGATGCCCATATGGGATGCTGGTACTACAGTCAGAGACTTAATCTGATATATCGCATCACCAGCCCCAGTATTTTGTATTTTTATTTGTGTTTGACCATTAATTTAATCCATAAACACTCAGGTCTTTCTCTGTGATGGGCCTTGTGGGGGAGTGACTACACAGTACCACCTGCGGTTGTCTTCGGAGAAGTCACGCAAGTCAGAGTCAGGAAAGGAGTAGCTAGAGGGGCCATAGAGAGACAATGGATATTGTCTTTAAAATTGAAAAGTTGTCGTTTATAACCTCTCTTCCCGCAATCAGGAGGGACTATGACTACACTGACCTACACATTGAGCAGCGGGGAACCTGCCAACAGCAGTGTTGCTTGGTTACTGACTTGAATTTTAGCCTCGCCACTCCCTTTCCCCTTTCTGTTCCCTTCCCGGAACCTAACCCTCCTGAAACTCCTATACTCTTTTTTCCCTTTTATTTATTTATTTTTTAAAATTTATTAATTACATTGTATTATGTGACACAGTTTTATAGGTACTGGGATTTCCCCCACCCCTCCCCTAACCCTCCCCCCATGGTGGATTCCTCCACCTTGTTGCATAACCACAGTTCAAGCTCAGTTGAGATTCCTTCAAAAACTCCTATACTCTTCCAGGATGATTTTTAGACCAGGAACTGGGGAGCTGGGAGGATGCAGCAATATTGAAAATCAAATAAAGACAACCCAACCAGTATCAGAAGGGTCTGTGACACAGCCCATTGGAGCTCCCTGAAGGCGTGGACCATCTCTTCTTCAGCTTTCCGTATCAGCATTAGGCTGACACAGAATGGGAGCTCAGAAACAAACAAAAACAAAAAACGCTGCACAGGAGCTGGCCACCCAGGAAGCCTTTAAAGAAAGCCCAGGGGAAGTTGAGCATCCCAGAAAGTGGACCTGCTGAACTTATGGGGAACACTCACCACACCCAGGTTTAGCACGTCTTTACTCAAAATCCTTTTGTGAGTCCGCACAACAGGTCGAGGGCTGAGAAGTGGAGCTACCACACAGATGACCGTCACTCACACCGTCTTCATGTGCCCAACACCACCTACTGGGGGTCAGAGAGGAGGGGAGCGGTGACCGTTCACAGGCCTCTTTCCCCCGCTGGACCACCAGCCCCTGTAGCAAGTAGAGGACGAAGAGTTGACCTGCAAACCACCCCTCCACCCCAGTATTCTCGGCCTCACAGGATGAAAACTTTTCAGGTGTTTGACAGTCTTAGAATCAAGCTGTGACATTATTTGGTCTTCTTTGTGTCTGAACCTCCCCACGCCCACAATGGCCACGGCCAGATGCTCCATCCACACCGTGCCAGCTGGGTTAATTCACCCTCCACACTTACACCGAGCTCACACGGGCCTGGACTGTCCCTCAGTCCATTCCCACCCGTAGGGGGTCTACGCCAGCATCCAGCGATGGAGCAGCTAGTCGGCCTGCGCCTCTTTCTCCGCTCCAAACTGCAGCTCACTGCAGTCCTCCAGCACCTGCAGCTCGGGAACACCCCTCTCCCGCCTTCCCAAACGCTCGGCTTCCCGCCAGGGACTGCAATCCGAAGAGAAGCACCGAGACACGCCGCTTCTTCAGCTGGCGCCCGATGCAGCACCCGCACACCCCTCACCAGACCCCGGCAGGATCTCGGTTCCCGGCACTACCTGACGCCGTCACCTCACGCTGCAACCAGACAGTAAGGGAGGAGCAGTTTCGTCCCGCCCCGCACAACTTCCGGTTCCTGCCTTCCGCATCGCATCCTGGGAATTGTAGTTTTCCATCTGTCAGTTCTGTGGGCAAGGAACAAATCGGCGGTTTCAGCTTCTACTCTTGTGGAGCGAAGTATTCCTGTGATTCCCCGAGCCTCAGTTTCCCCGTCTGTAAAGGTTCCAATCGCAAATGCCGGATACTGCGATACTGGGATGAATAAAGCCACGACTAGGCTGGCTTGTCATGGCACAGCGTGGGAACCTTGGCCCTGCACTGGCTTCCCCGCCACCAGCATGAACTGTATTTCCCCATTCGTGCAGCAGCTCCCACCTGTGCCCCACCCGTGCTTCCAGCACTCCCAGGGTCTTGACAGACACCAGTCCCCTTCCTTTTACTGCTTCCATGGCTGCTGCCCGAGTCCTCAGGCCTGACCTCACCCCTGCCTCCCTTGGCTACCCTGTGTAAGACCAGCTCATTCCCTCCCCGTCTCAGCGGTTCTTAGTCCGTAATGCAATTTATTTTTTCCGTGTCAGCGCCGACTGTAAATTCCTTGAGGAGAGGATGCTGTCATAGTCCCAATGCCGCTGTACAGTCTCTGAGGACACATCACAATACAGGGATACAGTTTTTCTTTATTAATGTAATCTTTTGGAGAGACAGAAAGATGGGATGAGAGAAAGAGAGAGGGAGAGAGAGCTCTTCCATCTACTGTTTCATCCCCCAATTCCCGCAATATCAGGGTTTGGTCAAGCCTAAACTGGGAGGTGGGATCTCAATCCACATCTGCCATGTGGTGGCCATCACTGCTGCCCCCTATGGGCCGCATTAGAAGTTGGAGTCAGATTATTTTTCTTTCCTGAAGGGTCCAAATTCTATCTACAAAGCCATGGGCCCACACCCTTTATTCGATATATACTTAACATGTTAGTGCTAATGCTGCCTCCACAGGATGCCTTCCATGATTACACCTCTGCCACTGGCCCCCAAATTATTTCTGTTTTCTTTGGGTTCTCATTGGTCCTTCCTGGTCTCCTGGGTGATTCTGACCACATCCTGGTGTGTCTCTCAGAATCTCTTCCAATTTACTAGGAGCTCTTAAAGCTAAGATTCTTCATCATTTTCTTCTGTAACCCTGCACCAGGGACCAGCTGTCACAAGTCTACCCTAAATGCATGCTGAAAGATTCATCTGCTGTGAGGCTAAGTGGGAAGAGGAAGGAGGGCTGTGAATAGGCACCTGTTTCTCAAATAATCATTCATTACACAATTGGCTCTTGCAATGTCAGTAAGCCGCCCACCCCGGCCACCTCCCATGGGAGACTATGTCTGCAAGAAAGGGTAAACTTAACCTTCTCCAAAGCAGTGAGGTGGGGATGTTCCCAGCACATCTGGGACTTAGTCCTCAAGGGAAATGCAGTAAGAAATGCCAGCTCCAGAAAATAGCAACCCAAGAAAAGTTGATGGATGTAGGAAGTGAGGGAAACAGAAAAGCAAAGAAATGTTGATTCTGTATTTTAGACAATATTCCCAAAAGTGTTGGCAGTGTTGATAGAAAATGTATGCACACTCTAAATAAGACACCTGGCAGGCCTCCATTCAGGGCCAACTTATGTAATTTCCTTTAGCCATCTGGGGGAAGCCAAAGGCACAGAGAAGTGCCTGTAGCAGCACAGGCTGCAGCCAGGACTAATTCCTGAACTTCCCTATATTTGTGAACATGTAGATCATATTCACACAAATTATTTGTCAATGCATAGTTTTCTGTTGGCAAAAGTTTCAAGTTCCAGATTGGGTGCTTGTTCTAGGGGTTAAGACACCTGCTAGGGGACTGGCACAATGGATCAACTGGATAATCCTTTGCCTACAAGCACCAACATCCCCTGTGGGTGCCAGTTTGTGTCCTAGCTGCTCCACTTCCCATCCAGTTCCCTGCTTGTGGCCTGGAAAAGCAGCAGAGGATGGCCCAAAGCCTGGGACTCTGCACCCATATGGGAGAACCAGAAGAAGCTCCTGGCTCCTGGCTTCAGATTGGCTCAGCTCTGGTCACTGTGACCACTTGGGGAGTGAACCAGTGAATGGAAGATGTTTCTGTCTCTCCTTCTCTAAATCTACCTGCTTTTCCAACAAAAATAAAAAATGTCAAAGACTCCTATTACGATGCCTATTTCTCACATTTGAGAATCTGGTTTTGATCCTAACTCCAGCTTTCTGCTATTCTGCAGACCCTGGGAGTATTAGCCCAAGATGGCCACCTCTGGTCAAAACAGAGAAGCCAAGATCATCTTGAATTAAGTATCCCTGGCATCTGACAACAAAAGGCAGGAGCAAAATGTCAGGCCAGGAGAGGCACTGCAGTAAAGCTGAGGGTCGGCAGTAAGGTTCATGGAGTGTTTCTTAGAGTGTGGATTTACTAGATTTATAGTCTATTACATGGACTCTATGAATATTCCAACACAGAAAACGCAGACACTGAAAGCTTAAGTAGCTTGTCCAGAGTCCACCAAGATTAATTGGGATTAACTGGCTCCACTAGGATCAGTGAGAAAGGAGTGGAATTGATTTTTCTTGCCCTAACATTACCCTTGAAAAAGCAAATCTAATTTGGAGATTTAATGTTTGCCCTTTCAAGTAAAGGACAGGGTAGAGACACAGGGTCCCGCCCATCAGGGAAGGTAACGGAATACTCCTGCCAATAGGGGACCGTGTAACTGCGGCGTTTACTGCCACCTGGTGGCCAACCACGATGTCAGGCCCCCTGAAGCAGGTGCTAAGCTACAGCCTCAACTTGGGAAAGCAGAATCTGTCAAACGTCACCTGACCTTTGCACCCACCTGCGAAGGTTATTGTCACCTTGGTGTGAGAGAAGCCCAGACTTTGCATGACCTTCACCTTCCTCCCTCATCCCTGGCTTCTTCTTCCGTACTCCCTGAAATCTATTCCTCTAATTATTCACACTGTCCCGGTGAGAATCTACTGATCTGTGCCTCACCCCCACGTGCGCACCCTGACATGGGCAGGGGCTCATCTTGGCCTGTGACTTCTCAAACCCCTCATACAAGTCCTGACATGAAGGCAGCTACCAAATGCGTGTTTGTTGAATGAATGAATGTGAAGGCGTGCTTTTGACGCAAACTCATCATCAAGCTGTGTGTTTTCAGGCCAAGAGAAAGCAGTAGTTTATTTGAATACTCTATATCATAAACATTTGATGGAGTGGTGGGCGGTAGGGAGTGGAAAAGAACTGGAAGGTCTTCCTTGGGCAAGTGTCTGGGGTGGGGGACAGGGCACTTAATGGGCCATGGGTTTGGGGGAGAGCCTCATAGGGCAGTGGACGCCCGGAACTTCTGGGTCAAACAAAACACGGCAGCCGTGAGGGCTGTGCAGTGGCGGGCCAAGAGTTTGACACTCAGGTCCTGGTAGCCCCTCTCGCACGTGAGCCTGGCCGCCTCTACAAACTGATGATAAGTATATACCACGTCCCTCAGGTTCCCAGCAGCTTCGCGGTGTCGGCCTGAGCAGCGACTGCAGTCAGTGAGCTGGAAGCACAGGCCGGCCAGCTGCACTAGGTGAGGGAAGGTGTCGCGCACCGCCCCCTGCATCTCTTCAGGGGACTGGTCCATCCGGATGACGTGCTGACAGCTCGACAGCAGCTTCTGGGAACCCATGCAGAGGCGGCTGCGGCTTTCAGAAAAGTGCCAGGTGCACTTCTCCGGGGGGTGCTTGTTGCCCACCCCCCAGGAAGCTTCCAAAATGTCTTGTAGCTCCAGCAGGCTCTCCAGGAGGCAGATGAAGCCCTCCGGAGTGCCGGCCGGAGTGGCTTTTAGCTGCCTCAGTGCCCTGGAGCAGTACTCCGGCCAGATGTGGCTCTTTCTGGACAGTGTAGTGTGGGCTGTGCTGCAGCTGTGGGCCCGGGCAGGCTTCCAGAGCAAGTGCAGGCAGTTTCCTGTGGAGGAGGGTGGGGAGGTGAGAGGAGTTTCAGGGCATGCTGTGGGGTCCATCTCCTCTTCTTCCATCTCGGGCTGTGGGCCGCCCCTGAAGCACGTGGCATAGGAGAGCTGACAGCTGCACTGCTCCATCCTGATCCTGTGGGCCGCTTTCTCAGTCAAGCCTGCAAAACCCAAAGCCGTGGCCACCCTGAGACTGGCAGAGACTTCAGCATGGCTCTCTGGAGCAAAGCACAGGAAGGACTTCTCGATGGCCAGGCAGGGGCCGGAGCGACGGCCTTCGCTTTCTGCAGGAGGTTCTGGATGGGCCTCTCCTTGAGGACATGGCAGTGGCTTTGGCGGGCAAGGGCCTGCATGAGAGCAGACCTGCTGAGGGGCTGTGTCTTCCCCCAGAACATGGCTAAGTGGCTCTGTCCCAACCCCTGCTGCCAGTGAGGTGGAGGGGACATTCTCCCCCAGTAAGAAATCGGGTTCCAAGTCTAACTCCAACAAGAGTTTTTGTTCTTGGGTCTGGCAGGCTTGGTTTGGGGTGTCTCTGCTTTGTTCCTGGGGGTCCCTCGGAGGAGGTGGTGGGGTCTGCTCTGTCCCTGTTTCAGGAAGTGCCATGGCAAGGGAGATGATCCCTCCATCATCTGGAGCACTCCCGTCAGAGGCCTGTGCGTCCGTGTGTGACATGGCATCCTTGGGGTCATTCAGATGCTTCCCTGATTCCTCCTGAGACCCGCTGGCGTTTGAAACTCTCCTGTCACTTTCCCAAGGCAGCTGTCCCTGTTGCTCCTCCTTCACAGAGCCGGAAGCCGTCTTCCCCCGTGGACCGAGTCTACCTGCAGTGCCCTCAGGCCCATCTCTGGGAGACAGCAAAGGCCCTGGGTGTTTGGGGGTTGGGTTTTGCATGTGGTTTGTGCAGAGAACACCCGTTTCCATCGCCAGCCAGACCCCTGCCAGCTCTTGCGTGCCTCTCTGAGAGACCCCTGGCAGTCCTGGGCTGCTGGCCAGGCAGACTGTGTCTGGGTCAGCGTGGGTACTCAAGAGACGTGAGGTGCTGTCCTCCAGCTCCACACTGAGGCCTTTAGGGGTGGGGCTCTGTGCATCTTGGAGCAGAGGGCTGGTTGGCAAAGGTCTGGTTTGCACAGTGTCTGGGCCTGAGGGACTTGGGTTAGGACAGCAAGGAGCACCTGCTGAGGAGCAGCCAAGGGTGATGGTGGAAGGGGCAGCTCCAGGCTGCTCTTTGTGAGCAGGGTCAATGCGGAGGCGAATGGCCGAGATGGAAGACACTCGTGAGTCAACGACCGACTTGGTTTCCATGGTCTCAGGCTCCATCTCCATGACCCTGGAAGCAGGGTTCTTGTTCTTGGTCTCCCTAAGTGGGACCAGCAGCCCCAGGGCCTTGGTCTCCAGGAGGCCTGGCTCGCCTTGCATGTCCTGCAGCGAGGACACGGTGGGTGAGGGTGCCCCGAGGGTGAGGTAAGGCTCCCTGTCATAGTAGCACACATCGCCCATGCTCTCCAGGGAGACGGCAGTCGTGAGGGGAAAGGAGACATGTGAGGTGTAGGCAGTCTGCAGAAAGGACCTTCTTTTCCTCAGGCTCTTGGGGTACTTTTCGGCCCCACCCCTTCTGCTCTCCTCACTCCCCTCTGGCCCTGGACGCAGGCTGTCCTCCAGGTTGTGGCTGCCAGCCTCACCACGCATGCTCAGGGTGTGGAGTTCTGCAGCAGGAACAGCTCTGGGCCCTGGGAGTCGAGAAAGAAGAAAGTGCATTAAACAACAAACAGGTGGGCCCAGTGGCGTGGCCTAGCAGCTAAAGTCCTCACCTTGAAAGCCCCGGGATCCCATATGGGCACCGGTTCTAATCCCGGCAGCTCCACTTCCCATCCAGCTCCCTGCCTGTGGCCTGGAAAATCAGTTAAGGACAGCCCAAAGCTTTGGGACCCTGCACCCGCGTGGAAGACCTGGAGGAGGTTCCTGGTTCCTGGCTTCGGATCAGCGCGCACCGGCCCGTTGCGGCTCACTTGGGGAGTGAAACATCGGATGGAAGATCTTCCTCTCTGTCTCTCCTCTCTGTATATCTGACTTTGTAATAAAATAAATAAATCTTAAACAACAACAACAACAACAACAACAAACAGGTGTAGAGCTTCTGGCTCAGGCCCTGGGCTTGCCTAGGTTTAGACCCTGGCTGGGAGTATGTGACTAGGGCAAGTGAAATAGTTTTGTAGATGTGTTTTTAAATTTTTTTATTGATTTAAATATTAATGTTTGAAAAGCAGAGTCATGCAGAAAGAAAGAGAGGGAGAGAGAATCTTTTATTCACTACTTTAGTCACCAAGCAGCCTCAACAGCAGAACAGCAGGGCTTGGGCCAGGTAGAACCCAGGAGCCTAGAACTCCATCCGGGTCTCCCATGTGCAGGGCAGGGCCCAAGTTCATGGTCCATCTTTTGCCTTCCCTGGTACATCAGCAGGAGCTAAATTGAAAGCGGAGCAGCTGGGGACTTGAACTGGCTCTCCAGTAATGGAGGCCAGCTTAACCCACTGTATTCCAACGCTGGCCCCTGATGAGTTAAATCTGGATCCCCTCCATGTTACTATTGGAAAAAGAGGGACTGTAATTTTAAGAGTTTTGTTGTTGTTTGTTTGTTTGTTTGGGTTTTTTTGGTTGCTGAAGATCCACTTCATTGCCCTGTGGTCATAGCACTTCATCTTTCTTTTCAGGAGAGTCACCTCTGTAGGAACTATTAATTAAATGCCCCGACTACCCCAGCCAGGAGATCAAGTTTGTGACTCGGATGGTCAGTTTGGCTTCTTTTATACATATATGTTAATAAAAACAAACACAGGATATCCAGTAGGACCTTGTGTCCTGGTAAAGGTCCCACACAAAGGCTCTGCCTGAGGGTCTCCGCTGTGTCCCCCAGCACAGTGGCTAGCCTGGGCAGGGGGCACAGAAGACTGCTGGCTGGGATCTCTGGGGGAGTGGTACAGACTGGCCAGACTGCTGCAGACAGTTTCCAGAAAAACAACAACAACAACACATCATAATTCTACAAGGAAGAGCAGGTCGGGTTATGTCCGGAATCTTGAGTTCGCAGACAGCTGGCTCTAGAGACCAAGGTCAAGGCCTGTGGGCGAGGGTCTGCAGTTAGGCAATGGTCCAAAGCCATAGGACTGAACTGTGTGCTTTAAGAGATCCTTGAGACACTCATGTACTGACTGCTGTACTTGGGCCACACTTGCTTTCTGATCATCAAGCATTGGCTGATTAACATCAATATGGGACATGCCTCATTGGCTGATTAACATCAATATGTGACATGCCTATCAAAGTTTATGCCACATTACTTCATGTTAATTTGATTCCCCAAGCAGTTCAATAAAAGGTTGAGGCAGCAAGCTTTCTGAGTTGACCTCCTTTCCTTAGAGAAAGGGGGCTTCCCTCTGGCTGCCCATTTTTTAAAATTTATTTATTTTTTTTAATAATCTTACTTAGTTGATTAGGGTACAAAGGGTCAAGGGTTACATGATGAAAGTAGGTAATACCATTGTTTCCACACTAATATTATCATTTTTTCCCCTGTATCTGGGGTCAGGGGAGAAACAAAGGGAAAAGCCCCACCCAGCCTCCCAACCATCCTGGATCCCCGATGTGAGGTGCTCTGAGGGTCCTGCTCAAGCAGTTTTGATAGTTCTACAGTTTCTGGATTGCTGTCTGGCTGCCCATTTTTATAGTCTTTATCTCACATCAATTTCATTTCTTATTTTCCCAGTTGCATGTCATTTCCCTCTCTACCCCTGCTCATGCCATGCAGTACAGAATTAACAGTGGAGGGTCCATGAATCCACACATCTACCACTGCCGGGCATGGTGTTCTAGGGGTACAGTGAAGAGTGAGACACTCTGAGTTCCTGCACTGGGAGAGACACCTGCACAGAGTCACACAAATAGATGTACTTGGGCCCAGTATGATGACTCAATGACTAAACCCTCACCCTGCACTTGCTGGGATCTCATTAGGGGCACCAGTTTGTGTCTCAGCTACTCCACTTCCCATTAAGCTCCCTGACTGTAGCTTGGGAAAGCAGTAGAGGATGGCCCAAAACCTTGGAACCCTGCACCCACATGGGAGACCCAGAAGAGCCTCCTGGTTCCGGATCAGCTCAGCTTCAACAACTGCGGCCACTTGGGAGTGAACCAGTGGAAGAGCTTTCTCTCTGTCTCTCCTTCTGTCTGTAAATCTGCCTTTCCAATAAAAATACGTAAGTTTTTAAATAAATAAATAAGTGCACTTGCAAGATCACAGGCCATGGCCACAAGGTGCTGTAAGGGGCTCAGTGGGCCAAGGCCAGGTGGGGGGGGTGTACGTTCAAGGCAGAAAGAACAGCTAGGGCAAAGGGCGGAGGTGGAGGGGAGCCTGGCACTTCTCCATGAAACCTGGTGAGGAGGTCTGGCCTGCGTGGGTCATGGATGCCGCCTAGGGGATGGAAGGGCCTCGCAGGGTCTGCTAAGGAGCTGGCTTTTCTCCAAGGGACATTGGGAAATCACTGGCCTCCTGCCTCTGCTCAACCACTGGTCTCTGCACTTCTCCTTGCAGCCCCAACTAGAAGCCACTTGGCTTTGTAGCTCAGCCCTTAGAATCTGGCTGAGTGGCCAAGTGTCCTGTTTCGTTTTGGGGTTTTCTAGGACTGGGGTTTGGTGGACAGGAGGGTCTCGGGTTCCACCTGGAGCAAGGGTTCACCTGAGAGGCTGTCGGGGGTTGTGAGCTTGTCGGCCGCATCGTAATATTCCTCATCTGAGCTGCCGTCCTCCAGGGCCAGGGGCGGTGGATGCAGGGCCGGGCCTTCCGGCATGGAGCTGGGCCGGGCTTCTGGCCAAACCTGCTGGCCACGGGACGCGGTGCTGTCTGAGCTGTCGCTCAAGTGGCTGGATGGGGAGACACTGGAGCACAGGCTGTAGTAGTCAAACCGGCTGCCCTCGTAGAGCCTGGGGTCCAGCCGGGTGGTGCCAAGGTCTGCGGCCCAGCTGAAGGGCTCAGCAGCAGGGCTCTGCAGGAATTCTGCCTTCGGGCACAGCGGGCTGGCTTCCTGGGCCAAGTCGAGGAGACAGAAGAAGCCACTGGGGTCTGAGCTGCTCCTCTCCTCTCGGCCCTCGGTAAAGGCCGGTGAGCAAAAGTGGAAGAAGGAGGACCTGTTGGAGGAGCAGGCGTCCAGGTCGTCCTCTTCCAGCGCATCCATGGATTCACTCGAGCCACTGGTCCGGCAGCCGCGGCTCTCCGTGTTGGCCGAGTCGGAGGCCTCGGACTCAGCGCTATCTGGGGTGCTGTTGGGCCCGCAGGAGCTTGGGCCTTTGCTGGCTGTCTCAGGATGGGCGCCATTCCTGGAATGGCACTCTTCTTTGGTGAGGGGTCTGCAGGAGGCCAGTGGGCCCAGGCGTCTCTCAGAAAGGGATTCCAGCACGCAGTCGGCCTCCGAGGACTCCTCTGAGTCGCTGCAGGTCCTGGACTCGTAGCCTGGAACAAGGGATGGTGAGGGTTACGCACTGTTCAGGCAGGGCTTGCAAGTATCTGTGGGGCTTGTCACCCCTCACCTGGCAAGGGAGGAGTTGGGCCCAGTCAGGAGACACTGAGCCCAGGCACTCCTATTCCATGCTTCCCCCACACCATCAGGCCACCCGACCCACATCTGTCCAGGCTACCTAGAGGAGACAGGATTTGCTCTACACTCACCAACTTCCTTCTTGGATCTCAGCTATATCCTGTCTGAGTTTTAGAGTCTTGGTGGGGTGGGGGAAGAGAACAGGCATTTGAGAGAGCAGCTAAGATGCTACTGAGACACTCACACCCCATAGCAGAGAGTGTGGCTTAAAGATTTATTCATTTTTATTGGAAAAACAGATCAGATTTACAGAGAGAAGCAGAGACAGAGAAAGGTCTTTGATTTGTTGGCTCACTCCCCAAACCACCACAATGGCCAGAGCTGAGCTGATCCAAAGCCAGGAGCCCAGAGCCTTTTCCAGGTCTCCCATGTGAGTGCAGGGTATCAAGGCTTTGGGCCATCCTTTACTTCTTTCCGAGGCCACAAACAGGGAGTTGGATGGGAAGTGAAGCAACCAGGACACAAGCTGTTACCGGATTTAGCCATTGAGCCATCATGCCGGGCCCAAGTCTGCTTAAGTTTTGGCTCCTCTCCTTTTCATCTACCTCCTGCCATGAGCATCCTGGAAAGCAGCAACTGACGGCTTAGGTGCTTTAGTCCCTGTTGCCTGCTTGGAAGAGCCAGACTCAGTTCCAGGCACCTGGCTTTTACCTAGTCGGGTATGGCTCTGGGAGGCACCTGAGGAAAGAACTAGCAATAGAAGACCTCTTTTTCTCTGCCTGTCTCTATCGCTCACCTTTTACATCAAAATGAAAATATCCTTTAAAAAATCACATGGAGAGTCTTATTTTAAAGTTTCTTCATCATATTCCTGGGATAGTGAGTGAAATCTCAAGGATGTGGGGTCTCAGAGTCTGTATTGATGAAAATCATGAGAAGCAACTGGGCTGGTACATGCTGAAGCCTGGCCTTGGGAACCTACAGGTGCAGTAGGTCTTTGGGATGGTGGAGAGTCACCTAGCTGCAGGAAGGAACCATGACAGGACAATGGGGGTCACGCAGACACATCTCAACCCTGTTCAAAATCCAATCAGCCTCCAGAGATCTTTCTAGAATGTCTCCATGATTGCAAACCCTGTGGTGGTTTCCTGAGCTCTCCTAGGAGCTCCTCGGTCACTCCTCTGCATCCTAGACCCACCTGCTACTCACGGGGGCAGCCCTGCTCCTCCTCCATGGCCTGGTTGCCCACCAGACTCCATGCACACAGACAGTCTCTCATACAATGTGATCTGTGTCCCTTCCTGCTGTCTCATTTCTCCCTTCCTCCCATGACCTCCTTTCCTGGCCTGGGGAAATCCAGTTTCATTCTTCCAGCTCAAAAACCTCCCTTCCAGAACACTTTCTCTGACCTTCTTCCAACTGCCGCAATTGTAACAGCCCTGCCCCTGCTGTGTCTCCCTGGCCAGAGAAGGAGGCATCATTAGTTAGCCACAAATACCCTGTAAAACTAAAAGGCATGAATGCGCAAAACTCTTCATTTCTTAATAGATACTTGGTATGGTGGCCTCTGCATTCACCATTCATGGGTTCAACCGACATTCATGGGTTCAAAAACATGCAGGAGGGCAGGTACTTAGCCTGGTGGCAGTTAAGACAGAACTTGGGACACCCATATCCCACACCGGAGTGCTTCGGTTCAAGTCTTAACTCTGCTCCCTAGTCAAGCTTCCAATAAAGACAGTTCCTGGGAGATAAAAGAATGTTTCAAGTAGTTCAGTCCCTGCTACCATGTAGGAGATGTGCACCGAGTTTCTGGCTCCACCTTCGGCCTGGTCTAACCCTCGCCATTCCAGGCATTTGGGGGAATTAACCAGCAGAAGGGAGACCTCTCTCTCTCAAAGAAAATAAATAAAATTTTAAACATTCAGGGAATAACTACTTCTGCACTGAATGTGTACAGATGTCTTTTCTTGTCATTATCACCTAAACAATCCAGTTTTGCAGTTATTTGCATAACATTTACACTGTATTAGGTAGTTTAAATAATCTAGATATGATTTAAATTATATGGTAGGCAACATGCAAATTCTACACCATTTTTTATATAAGGGACTTGAGCCTCTGTGGGTCCTGGTGTTTCTCAGGGGGCCGAGACCAGTCCCCGACAGACACCAGGGCATGACTATATTTTACCCAATTTGATCATCATCTATTCTCTTGAGATAATTAATGGCTGTTTAATCTATATGGAGCCAACACTGAATCCTGGTGAGCTACTGAGCATCTCTTCCCACCTCCACACTCAGTGATGTCCCACTGGAAGCTCAGAAGTGGACAGGGTGGGGGAGCTTCTGCCATGCAATTAATTAGGCAGCGCTTTTGCCCCCTGAAGAGAACATTATCAAACACTTAACTAGCATGCCCCTGGGAACACACAGCATCCTCGCGAGGCTGACAGCTGGGCCCGGAGTTGGGCCTCACCTACCCTCCACTTCTTCGCTCTTCACATGGCCTGATCTCAAGCCTCCTCTGTCTTTACACCTCCTTCTTCTAAACACAGAAGGTTGAGAAATTCTATTATAGTTCAAGAGAATGCAAAATAGGTATGGGAGAGAAGTCAACTCACCTAGTTTTAGAACCCATCAGTTAGGTTTCTCTTACTAAGAAATACAGATAAATATAGTGGGGTCTTAGAAATGATCTTCAGGAAATAGCAGAGAATCAGACCTTTAGTGGCCTTCCTTGGAGAATTTCTCTATTTCCCACTTAGGAGAGCTCCACTGCTTACTTGAAAATAGAAAGAACAGTGGCTCTCCCCTGCTTGAGTGGAAGTCTCAGCCCAGCCTAGCTAGCACACCACCTCCGTGCAGGCTGCCCCTAGCAGGGAGGCCAGAGAAATGGCCTCATCATTATTAGGATGACACACCGCGTCTCACCTTCCTCAGCAGACACTCGGTGCCCTTGTGGTTTGCTTCCAGGCCACAGGAAGATGGAGGTTACTGGATCAACGAAGAGCCTGTAGTAGCCAGCAATCATGCAGGCAAGGTCTTTTGCACTGTTGGATTCCAGCAGTAAAGTCAGAACCTGGGAAGGCAAAGAGAACTCTTGGGCTTACCAAGGGCCCAGACAGAGGACTGTGTGAACCTAGCCATGCAACCAGACAGCTCCCAGTTGCCCCACACCCCTAGAGGGCTCTGCATGTACATGCACGCACATATATATGTGCACAGTCACCCAAGTATACCTGCATACAGGCACAGATGACAGGCACAGCACACATACATACACAAGCACAGTGCATGTGCACAATTACCTTAGGGAATGTGCACATGCCCAAACACACAATCACACTGTAGGTAGGTGTGTGTGTGTGTGTGTGTGTGTGTGTGTGTGTGTGCATGCGGACCATCTGAGTGCACGTACATACTTGTACAATCACCTGAGTGTCCCTACATGCACACACATACACAGCCACAATGCACATGTATATACATGTGTTTGTGTGATCACCTGAGCACATCTGCAGATACACACAGTCAGTTCACACATGTATACACACATACATTTGCACGTACACAGTGGCCGCCTCTCCTGGAATCTGTACAATGTCTGTCTCTCCACCCTCTGCCCTGGCTCCTCATCCCACCCTACCTCAGTCAGTCATATAATGGGGCCCTTTAAGACCTGAACTAGAAAACACAAAGGAGCAAGAATTAGTGCAGAGATGAGAGTGATGAGAAGAATAAAGCGCCTGTTGGATTAAGTCAGAAGAGGGCGGGATCAATGCAGGGTGTCCACAGAGGCACAGGACATCCTTTATTCTATTTATTCCTTTGCTTCCATTTCTACCACTCAGTCACTTGGGCAGCTGTCCCAGTCCCATCCATGTAATTAGAAATCATCTGGTGTTCCCAAGTCTTTGCCAACCCAAAGGGAACTCAGCTTTCAAGCTTTCCACCTGGGAAGCACACGACCCAGCTCGGATCATTGCCAGGATAATTTGCACTTTGGTCACCCTTCTCCCTTTGCTGGGACAGGGTAGGCAAGTCACCCTCTTCAGCAGAAGTAGATCTTATTATGATTCAAAATTCACAGAAACCACCCTGGGATGAGCCAACCCCCATTACAGAAGTTGCATTCAGTAGTTCTGCCCTTGTGCTCGTTACCTTGACGTCCTGCAGGTACACCTTGACCATGCTCACTTTCTCAGACTCTGCCTTGAGCTCCACGCGGCTGATGTTTGCAAACTCGGCCAATGTGGACATGATGTTGAGCTTGCTGTTAATAATCTGGCTGATGCCATACTTGGCTCCTACTAAGATGGCAATGTAGGATTCTCTATCCTGTAACTGTGAGGGGTTGGGGGAATAGGGTTGGAAGTAGGATCAGTCTCCATTCACAAGCTGGTGAATAAACACATTGCTATCTCTTCCAATAATTTCGTGTGTGCATTTTATAAAGAACTGGAAGACAGGAGTTCAAAAGCTCTCCTCTCAAGATAAATGTCTCAGACAGAAATGCTAATTACCCTGAGTTGATCATTACACATTATAGACATTGAGTTATTACGCTGTACCCCATAAATACAAAAAATTATTATACAAAAAAAATTCAGAAAAAAATGTGACACCTCTCTAGCAACTCTTTTAGCTTTTATTTCTGATTTTCACTGCCAGTCCCCAAAATGACTGCCTGACTTGGGTCCAGTCTATAGTGAATAAATAGGCATTTCCCTGTCATAAGCCCCTTTCTAGCAGAGTGCTGAACCTAGGACTGTTGTTCCTCCATGCTTTCACACTTATGCGTCTGCAGCTTGCTGTGCTCCTCCTGGAATTGATTCCCTGTTTGTGGACATCCTGACCCTGCTTAGCCCATGAACACTAAGCCTCTTGGCCCAAGATTGTACTTGCCCAGCCTCAGCCTGCTCCTGCCCAGAGTAGCCCTTTTGTCAGAACTGCTCCCATACCACTTCCTCTGGTCTTTGCTCACAGCTCTGAATCCTATACCAATGACTTCTGGTGAAGTCTCTTATTCTAGTTAAGTTTGTGGGCTTCAGAGCCTGTTGGGCATCAATATCTATTTAATGTTTTTAATTTTTAAAGATTTATTTATTTTTATTGGAAAAGCAGATCAGATTTACAGAGAGGAGAGACAAAGATCTTCCATCCACTGGTTCATTCCCCAAACTGCCACAATGGCCAGGACTGAGCTGATCCAAACTCAGAAGCCAGGAGCTTCTTCTGGTCTCCCATGTGGGTGCTGGGTCTCAAGGCTTTGAGCTGTCCTTGATTGCTTTCCCAGGCCACAAACAGGGAAAAGGATGGGAAGTGGAGCAGCTGGGACACAAACTGGTGCCCAAATGGGATCCTGGTGCTTGCAAGGTGAGGATTTAGCCATTGAATCATTGCATTGGGCCCTGTAGATATCAATATTTAAACTGCCAGTGCCTAGCAAGCACCCAGGGCTAGGCCCATATGGTCAGTTGCTTCTCCCATTCCTAGGAAAGGTGATGGGAGATGGAGAACAGGATCCTGACAGCTGGGAAAGGGCAGGACTTTAGCTCTTGGCAACCTCCTGAAGCTTTTTCTGGCCCTTCAAATTCTTCCTTTTATTGTTTCCTTTACATCTTCCGAGGCTTCCACTTATACAAAGCCTCTATCTGTTTTGTCCTTCCTTTAACCATCCCACTCTGTCGTTCTCTCAAAGCATGGGTTTTCTTTTTACATGCTGCATGGTTGGGTTAACCATCACTTAGATCCAATCATCACAAGCATGGGCTCATCATCACAAGAACCATACAGACCCATCACTGTTAATGACTGAGAGGTGAGATCCTCTGAAAGGAATTTATTTGACTGATATTAAAGAAAATAACACACACACACGAACAAACCCAAACATCTAATTGGTGAACCCACTGTGTGCTAGACAGCCCTGGGCTGACTGAGTGGAGCAGAGGGCATAAGCCATACCACTTCCCCTCCAGCCCCCTCCCTGCCACCCACTCCAGTCCCAACACCAACTGCTGAAAAGCACCTGCTCCAGGTCCAGCCTCCAAATAAGAAGCAGGAGAAAGAACAGGAGCTGACGGCTGCCCTCTGTTGGCTCCTTTCACTTCTCAGGCCCACCGACCTCCCTGTGTGGAGGCTCAGGGCCCAGCTGAGCAGTCAGTCACCCATCCATATCCCTCCTTCCCAATTCCTGATCTTCCCTCTTCAAGTTCCCACATCCCAGGTTCCTGAGAAGATAGCTTCTAGGACCCTCCCTGGTGATGTATCTCCTTTATATCCAAGTGTGGCCAGGTTCAAGGTCGGGCCCTTCTTCCACCCCTTCCCCTTCTTAGGTTCAACCTGAAGCCAGCAGGCACGCCCCAGCAGTGGTCCTGCTCTGTCTCTCGGCTTTACCACCTTCTCTTGGGCAGCTGGCTTTATCCCTCCAGGGTGGAGGTAGGTCCTGCTTACTCAGCTCTGGCTATTTGAGCTTTTTTTTTAAGGGCTAATATTACACATGTGCATATTCGCCAGTGACATCATGTTTATTTTCTTATTCAAAAAAACTCTAAGATGTGGTGGAGTCCGTTGGAATTTCTGGCTCAAAGCTACACTGATTTTTCAAAGGATCTCACAGTGCTTATAGGAGCAGAGTGTCATGGTTCTGTAACATGTACCATTAAAGTAGCGTTGAAGATTTTCCCACCGTAGGTCTTGAGTTCCCCAAGGATCTGTAGATAATTCAAACGGAGCTGGGCAGCGGAAATAAGTTGCTTAAAGAGAAAAAAGAAAAAACAAAACAGTTGAGATCAAAGCTTATTGATCTGCCTAAAAGATAGGCAATGTTGAGGCTTTGTAATAGGCAGGCTGGGGTGGGGGCAGGGGTTAGCAGAGGTCATGGCAACATTACCTTCTGTCGCGGTTCCAGCAAATTCTGGTTCCTCTTCATGTGGAAGCTAATGGCTTTCTTGATGTCTTTGCCTTTCATGTTTCGGAGTAAAGTTGGAGATATGAAATTCTCTATTCCCCAGTCTTTCCTGCCAGGGGACAAGGGAGAAAGACAGGGAGGCCCATTTGGTCAGTGTGCTTGGCTCATAAACAGCACAGTTATGTTTGAGCCAGTGTTGAGTGCTCCCACAGTACAGCATTGAGGAACCGCTACCTCCAGCAGTGTATATAGATAAAGATAACACTCTCCCACACCACAAAAACCACCACTGCCATTCCCAAATCAGACCCCACTGACTACTACGGAGCTCACTTCTTGAGTGGTGTGATAGGTTGTTGGTAAGAGGGGGATCCTCCATCCCTGTTCCCACAAGCCATGTGACACACAACAACCACACACTCCCTTGGGGCCAACACACAGCCTCAAGACCAAGCTTCGTGGCAGTGCCAGCCTCAACAGCCTCAAAGCCCCCCTGCAGAGTTGTGACAAAATGGTCTCAGGTCCCATTCCCCGGAGATCTGACTCCGCGCATCCACCTTTGGGTCAAGGAGCTGTCTTATTTTTATACTAGGATATCCTCATATGTCTGTGGCAGCTGGCCAGGATAGAGTTGAGATTCAAGGAGTCGGGCTAAGCAAGACTGCTTCAGGGGGAGATTTTAAGCTTCATAATCAAGAGGTGTTAGAATCCTGGGACTCAAACTGCCCAGCAGAGGGGGTAGTGGGAGTGAGTAAAAATGCAACAGGGATGGGTTCACACTTCAATGAGAACTCATTCCCAGGGCATTCCTGCCCTTAGGAAAGTTTAGCAATGAAACTGTCAACAGATTGCCCCAGACACCCTCCCGCGGCCTGGAGATTTACTAGGGAATCCCATGTCTGTCCATCTGGAATTGGCTTCTGCCCCAGAGGGAGCAGCCAGAATCTGACATGGGGAGGGGCTGTGGGAGACAGTGGACAGGGAAACAGATGGGAAGACACTAGCCAGCTGGAAAGGGGCCTCCATGTCAGCTTTCTGTACAGTCTGGCCATCCTGGCCAGGGGCCAACAGAGTTTCAAACGGGAGGCAACAGCTGCTGCTCCCCCACCACTCACTCTATGTATTTCAAAGAGATCTTCTGGGGTTGGGCGCAGGCGTAGATCCGCTCCTGGATGTGCAGGGCCGCCAGGCGGAGAGCAGAGCTGCACTTCATCTCCACGGCAAAGCGCTCTTGGAGCACGTCGCTGCAGCTCTGCAAGGTGAGGCAGAGTGGAGCAGTTGGTGGTGAACCCGACTCTGGTGCCTCCTTCCCACTCCCACCCCAACTCTCCTCAGGCAGCAGGGCTGGGGGGCTCTGCTCTGAGACATGCTCTCACAGTTTTGGGCTATGTGATAAGCTACCAGGACTCTCCAGCATTGGTAGCCATCTACTCTGGGCAGCTTAAATGAAAGATGCACAGGCAAACAGGTGTCCCACTGTTTATAGAAAGGGGTCATGGCGTCTGTCGCCACTTGGCTTAGGCCATGGGCAGCCCAACCCACCCAGTCTATGAAGTGGACGCCTCCCAAATATTTCTTTTCCTTGAGAACAAAAATGACACTGTAAGTCCCAGCCAAGGGGACACAGCGTGAAGAGCCCCAGGTGAGGGGATCAAGGACCTAGTTTTGGGCTCTATCAGTAAAGTGGATGACACAGACAAATCACAGGACCTGTTCAGAAATCAGTTCTCTCATCTCTAGATTGAGGCTTTGAGGCCAGGATACCCCTTTTTAGCAACACAAGCAGACTGAAAAGATCTGAAAATAGGATTGGGAAACATATCCTCTGCGCTGGGGACAGGAAAGCACTTCTGGTGGGATAAGCAAGCGGCCCACCCTCCTTCACATAAAGACAACCCTAGGAGCCAGCTCCGGTGCAAGCTGGCTCCTCCACTGCAGGAAGCCCGTCCCAGGCACCTGCAGATAGAGGTATTCAAAGGCCACTGGGTCTTCTTTCAGGAGGTCCAGGGGGTCCTTGGGGACAAAGCACACCCTGAAGAGGCAGCGGGAGTTGCAGGACCCTTCCCTGTCCACTACCTGCAATGACAGAATAGGGAGACAGGCTTAGTCCACTCACTGCCTTTAGGCTGGTTGTTCTACAAGACTACTTTGGGGAGAGAGAGCGAGAAAAAAAAAAGGCAATGAAAGAAGCTCCCCAGGGATTTCAATTTTCAACGGACCTCTGCTCCCAGTCTGATTTCCTTTCTTGTGGGTTGAAGATCTTGGTTCCCAAAGGGTGGAGTTTTTCTCTGGCTCATCTTCTCTGCCCAGAGGGAATCCCCATTTCCAGCTCCCCAGGTGCCCCCCACCACCCCTACTGTTTCTCTACCTAGGCTTTAACCGGGTGCCTACACTTTTCTTTCCCACCCATAAGAACCTACAGAAACTATCTTGTGTCTTCCCCTTTCTTACTTCCCACTTTAACTATCTGCTGTCTTTGATTTGATTTCCTTTTGCTAAGGCAGATGGAATGGAAGTGGTATTTTTAAGTGGCAAACCTCCCAGGAGAGGGACTGGGGTCAAACTCATCTGCCACACGGGATGTGGTCCAAGCAGCTTCCATGCAGTTGGACCCAAGCTCACGCTGGTGCTCTGCTTCCAAAGCCCCTTCCTGCTGGCAGCTATTGAAATGTTACTCTTTCCTGTCACCTTGCATAGTTGATGGGGACCTGGCCCATCAGCCTGCACTGGACTGTGTCAGGCTACAAAGTGACACGTCACTGAAAGCCTGGAACATGTTTCTCCCAAGGCTCAGAGGTGGCAGGCCTAAGGACAAGCATCAGAGCCAGGGACAGAGGACTGGGGCTCTGTTAGCCATGTCACCTGGAGACAAGTTACCATACCCCTCTCCTCATCTGCAAACCTGGGGCTCCCCTCAGGTCTCTGTCCTTGCCTGCTTCATACAGGCAGATGGAAACTCACTCCGATTCCCACCCTGTTGCACCCAGGCTGAGCGACTCTGCCTCGTGGGGCTGGGAGAAGGCGCACAGAGCCTGTGCCAGATGTTGTGGCGGAGGTCTGCAGCCAGCCTTGCTGGCACCTCCCTCATGGCCCGTGTAGGTCCTTCCTACCTGCTGGATGAGCTCTTCCTCGTGCAGCAGATGTAGCCGGGAGACGCTGTACTGCTCCTCCAGAGCCAGTGCGAAGTACTCGATGCTGCGGATGGATAGCTTCTCCCGCACCGTGAGGATGATGTCCTGGTGGGCACACAGAGGCATGGGAGCGCCTGAGTGGCACAGAGGGCTCCCCAGTGTTGTCGCTGAGGTGGGAAAGGCCTATGAAGTTGGGTCCACTGCCACCCAAGCTGGAGATCCAGCTCCTGTCCCTGAGATCCCTCTTGGCCTACTTCCCACTTCCCCTGGTGCCATTCATCCAACCAACCTCTCTTGCTTAATTCAGAAGACTGACATCATCTACTAGTTGGGACGGGGGAATGATATTCTGCCTGTCTCCTCACTGTCTCTGGCCCCATCATCTCCCCAGCATTGCCCCAGTTCTATCTGTCATGGGGCTATGTGCATGTCCTCCATCACGACTTCTCAGTAACGTCCTCGGCAGCTCAAAGAATGGGGTCTGGAGCTAGACTGCCACTTATTGACTGCATGGCTCCTGGATAAACTGCCTTTTTAAGGCTTCATCAGCATTTCCATCTGAGAAATAATAACAGAAGTAACACTTTCTCCATTGGTTGTAATATCCAGGAAATCAATATCTCTGAACAGGGCTCTTGAAACAGTATTTCAGGCCTGGTGTGATGGCCTAATGGCTAAATCCTTGCCTTGCATGCACTGAAATCCCATATGGGCACAGGTTTGTGTTCTAGATGCCCCAGCTCCCTGCTGTGGCCTGGGAAAGCAGCAGAGGACGGCCCAAACCCTTGGGACCATGTACCTGCTTGAGACCCAAAGGAGGCTCCTGGCTTCGGATTTGCTTAGTTCCAGTCATTGAAGCTTCTTGGGTAGTGAGTCAGCAGATGGAAGAGCTTTCTTTCTGCCTCTCCTTCTCTCTGTATATCTCTGTGCAGCCCCACACACCTCTGTATATCTGTATCTTTCCAATAAAAATAAATAAAATGTTAAAAAAAAAAACCCAGTATCTCACAGGGACCAGCATGATGGCTCAACTGTGTAATCCTTCACCTGCAAGCACCAGCAACCCAAATGGGCATCAGTTTGTATTCCGGCTACTCCATTTCCCATCCAGCTCCCTGCTTGTGACCTGAGAGGGCAGTTGAGGATGGCTCAAGTGCTTAGACCCTACACCCACATTGGAAACCTGGAAGAAGCTCCTGGTTCCTGGCTTTGGATCAGCTCTGCTCTGGCCACTGTAGCTATTTAGGGAGTGAACCAGCAGATGGAAGATCTTTCTCTGTGTCTCTTCTCCCTGTAAATCTGCCTTTCCATTAAAAATAAATAAATATTTATAAAAAGGTATCTGGCAGATGGGAAATGTGCAGAATATGCCAACTTGCGGGCATTGTTTCCTTGCTCATTGTCTAACACCTCAACAGAGGTTGCCCCTGGCATGAGTATGCATCTTGCCTGTCCTCGCCCTCTGCTTTCTCCTAGGGCATAGCAATTAGGAAAGCTCAGTGATCTCACCCTGGGTGCAGAGCCCCCATTGACTCTAGATGTTCAGCCAGGACCACAAACACAGCGAAGCCCCAGACCATCTGACCTATCTGTTGCTCCTGACTTCCAATTCGGAAACCTCTCTCTGCTCAGCTCCATCACCTTCCATCATTGGCTAGAGACTGGGTCGTGGAGAGCCCATCTGCTTCTGCCACTCAGCATTCATTCAGTGCCCAGCCAGGCACTTGTGCTGGTCATTCTTCCACGTCCACCCTAGCTGAAGCTCACAGATTCCCCACCTCACCATCCAGCTTTGCAGGGATGTTGTCCTATAGGCCGGACCCCCTCCCTTACTGCATACCTCCCCGCTGCCTTGCATTCAAAGCAGGGGTTGGCCAACCCTAGCATGTGGACCTTAGCCCACTGTCCATTTTTTCCATTGAAAATCTTACACCAACAAAGCCTTGAGGTCCTGTGAATGCCTACTCTGCAGTTCTTTGTAAAGACTGCTGGCTCACGATGTGGAGGAACCTGAGTTAGCTTTGTAGTGCTCAAGTTTTCCCTCCCTCAACATTCAGTGGCTCCCCACTCCCAGCTTAATATTTCAGTCTCTCAAGTGTCAGTCCCCAGTCCACGCCTCCCACACTGGTCTCCACTGCTTCTCGCAATACTCCCTGTTCCCAAGCACTACATGCCTGCCACGCTTGCTCACCTCAGGGTCTTGGTGGACACCATTGCCCCCATGGCTATCTTCACACCACCCTTCAACCTGACCCTGTCAATGATCATCTGTCCTTCCATGTCTCCCACCAGGGCCACCATCTTCAGGGTTCTTTCCTCACCACCCAACTAAAAACTCTCTCCCTGAGCCCATGTCCCCTGCCCCGTGCTCTCTGCCCCACCTTCATGATCCTGATCATGTCACACTGGGCTATCACAGATCTCACCTTATCCCAGGCCCCATCCCATGATTCTTTCTTTTTTTTTTTTTAAAGATTTATTTTTATTGGAAAGGCAGATGTACAGAAAGGAGGAGAGACAGAGAGGAAGATGTTCTGTCCAATGGTTCACTCCCAAAATGACTGCAACGGCCGGTGCTGAGCCAATCTGAAGCCAGGAGCCAGGAGCTTCTTCCGGGCCTCCCATGTGAGTGCAAGGGTCCCAAGGCTTTGGGCTGTTCCCGACTGCTTTCCCAGGCCACAAGCAGGGAGCTGGATGGGAAGCAGGGCTGACGGGATTAGAACCGGCGACCATACAGGATCCTGGACTTTAACCATTACACTATTGCGCTGGGCCCATCCCAGCATTCTGAACTTCCTAAGAAGGTGACCCTGGCTAGCAAGCTAGTGGGGACACAGAAAGCCAGGTTCCAAAAAGAGTCAGCACATTTGCTTTGGCCAAATGAAATTTTATATCCCTTGATTTAATTTTCCTTCTCTTGTGAGTAGTCAACAGAAATCACTGATTGGGCCTGGCATCGTGGCAGAACACGTTAAGATGCAACCTGCAGCACCAGCATCCCATATGGGTGCTTGTTCTAGTAACAGCTGCTCCAGTTCCCTTCTAGCTCCCTGCTAGTAAGCAGCAGAAGATGGCCCAAGTCCTTGGACCCTTGCCCCCACCTGGGAGACCCCACTGAAGCTCTTGGCTCCTACTTTCAGCCTGGACCAGTCATTTGGGGTTTGAACCAGCATGTGGAAGATCTTTCTTTTTCTCCCTCTCTCTATGTGACTCCACCTTTAAAATTTTACATATACATATAAAATTATATTTATATACACACATGTACACATATACACGTACATATATATTGTTAAAGAAATCACTGATTTTTTTTTAAAGCAACTAACAGCAATTTCCCTTTTTTCCCACTAATTTGGCAATGGAATTGTTTATATCTGCTCCTTGCTGCCACAAAGAGCTAAAAGATGTGCTTTTAAAAATTCGGCTACTGCAGAAAATAGGATTAGCCAAGTGTTGTACTGGCTAAGCCCTTGTTCATTTCATCCACTCTGCCATTTTAGAGTTCATTCCCCTGTGATATGGGCTTTTATTATAAATACCCTTAAAGTCTCCTTGGGCCCTCCAGGGGAGACTCGCTTTAAATAAGTCAACCCTTCCTATTCACTTTGATCAAAGGTGACAGAAGGAGAATTATTGGCTTATTCATTTGCAAAACCTCTTCTTTATGCAGAATATTAGAACAGCAAGCTCTAGTGCAAAGTTCAAAAGCCAGCTGAACTTGGCCAGCTTTGGACCTATTGGGGCTTCTCACTAGCAACACAGGGACATCACTAGTCACTTCACACAGTTATTGGAACATTAAATAAGATAGCACAGCACAAGAACCCGGGAGGCGCCTGGCAAGTGGTAAGGCAATGCATCCCTCAGGGCAGCTGCCTGGGATGCCTGCATCCTGGATCTGAGCGCCTGGCTTTAGCCCTGCCTCCATTCCAATTCCAGCTGCCTGCTAAGGCACATCTTGAGAAGCAGCAGGTGGAAGTCACGGGGTCCGTCCCAATCCAGGGAGACCTGGATTGAGTCTCTGTTTCCTGGCTTTGGTGTGGCCCAGCACTGGCTGCTATTTGGGAGTGATAGGGTGGATGGGAGATCTCTGTTTCTCTGCTTGTCAAATAAAAACAATAAATGCTTAAGATAAATCCACCTCTTCCCTTGCTCACTGGTGTGCCACCTATAACCAGGAGTTGTTCAGCTTCTCCTAAGCCAGCATGGGATGGACATTTGGAACAGCTCTGGGAAGGTGACAGAGAGAGCCCTGAGCCATGTCTGTGCACTGCGTGTGCACTTGCATGCATATGGATGGGTGTGTACAAGTGTGCCTTGGCCACTCTTACAGCTGCACTGGCCCTGCACAACTTGCTGTTCCATCAGCCCTGGAAGAGCTGGGTGTTGTGTTTACTCTCTCACAGTTTTTAATGCTTCAACACCATTTGCTTCTTGGATCAGGAACTGTTAGTGCCACACCTTATTGTCTATGGCTACAACCCAAGCTCTGATGCCAAGGTGTTGCAGGATTTGCATGACCATGGCCCTCCCTCCCCCAACCTGCCAAGAAATCTCCCCACACTCCAGACCTGCTGGGAGGGGGGAGAGGGGTGTTGCTCCTTAGTTCATGTGCCTCCCTCAGACTGATGTGCACCCCACTCCATGGCTGCCCAGACCCTACCTGCCCTTGCGGAAATGCTAGTTGCTACCAAAGTTCAGCTCAGGTGCAGCCTAGTTCTATCCCATCTGGCATGCAGACAGGATGCAACCGAAGGCATTCTTGCCCTGGTACCCAGAGCTTGTCCTTGTCTCTTCACAGCTTCTATGTCGTCATGCCCTGGACTCCAGGCAGCTTTGAGGGAGTGCATGCTCCCTCCTCTGGCCTGCAAGCTCCTCCCCTTGATGGAGCTCAGTAGCTGTCCTCTGAGCACCTCAAATGGGGGAGCTTCTACAGTGAGTGGAAGAGACTTCCACACAGAACAGGATACACAGTGGCTGGGCCTTATGCTAACGCCTTGGCTGGGTTTTCAGCTGTGCTAGTGTTTTGAGTAGCAGATGGAATCATCAGGGAGTCCTGATGGATAGGGTGAAGGCTTGGGAGTTACACCAGGACCCTGGATACTTAACCTCTCTGAGCCCTGCAAGACAGTGATAAAGATATTAGCTTGGAGGCCAGTGTTTCCCCAAAATGGCTGCATCTCCCATATGTGTGCTAGTTCACATCCCAGCTCCCTTTTAACACACCTGGGAAAATCAGCAGAAGACGCTCCAAGTGCTTGGCTCTCTGCTACCCACATGGGAGACCTTAAACAAGCTCCTGGCTCTTGGCTTTAGCCTGACTCATTCCTGGGCCACTGTGGCCATCTGGAGAGTGAACCAATGGATGGAAGATATCTGTTTGTCTGTACTCTCTCTTTAACTTTTCCTTTAAAATAAACAAATCTCTCTACAAATCTCAGCTCACTGAGAGGTTGTACAATTCACTGAGATAACTCAGCCCTTGGTGTACTGTAGGGGTCCAGGCCCAAGGCAGAAGCACAGTAAGGTATCTGGGTGGGGTGGGTGGTGTTGGGAGAGGTCTAAGAGTCATCAAATTCTCCTGAGGCAGAGGTTCAAATGTACTCTTAATACCTTTACGGTTGTGTTGGCCTCAAACTTGAACGCTTTGGTCTGTCCGTTCTCCAGGTACAGCTTGAGTACATTGGGCATGCACAGCAGAGAATTACCCTGGAAAACACAAGAGTAGTGTTGTATGTCCCTGCCACACCCTTTTTGTGTCAGGTGTGACAAATCCTCAGCCACCCGGCCCTGCCTGTTTTGAAGAGCAGGGAGTTCTCTAGTTCCCACTGCCCTCATGGGCCACAACTTGATAAACCAGGAGACTTGTATGAGAGTGGCTCAAGAGTACCTGAGCATCTTGATCCCTCCGCGGGTTTTTGGGGTGAGATTTGGCTGGTGGGATGCTATTGCAAGCTCCATAATGCAATATCACCAAAAATAGTGAGATGTCCTTTTCTTCCACATGCTCCACCTGTCACCCCAGGTCTGAGAGAGCTCCTAGGAGACTCTGGCCCTCTCAGAGGGTTTTTTTGGGAAGAAGTTCCAAGAGTGCCTTGCTTGGTGACTCTATGCCAGCTAGAATTCCCCAGCGAGGAGCAGGGCAGAATTTGAGAGAACCTCTTGCTCTTCTCCTGCCCCTCCCACTCTCATAATCAGTGGCCCCTGAGTGAAAAGCTGCAGATAGGACCCTAGGGCGCTGGTGTCTTCTGGAACCAGAGAAATTCTAGAGTCCCCAATACTTGAACTAGTACAGGCTCTGGTTCCTATCTCAACAAAGAGTTTAGGTGTCAAGCCCACCTGGGTATAGAGGTTTACCATGTTTTCTAAAGACCCTGACAAGGCAGGTGTCTGGCTTAGTAGTTAAGAGTTTACATCCCACATGGGAGGGCCTGGGTTTGATTTCCAGCTCTGCTTCTGACTCCAACTTCCTGCTGTTGCCAACTCTGGGAGGCAGTGATGATGACACAATAATTGTGCTCTTGGCACCCTCATGGGAGATTTGGATTGGGCTCCTGGCTCCTGTCTCCGGCCCTGGCCTGGCCTTGGCCCAGTCCCAGCCGTGCAGGCACCGGGGAAGGAACCAGCAGAGAGCAGACCATCACCATTTTCTCAGCAAACAGGGTTCATGTTCACTAAGAACAGTTGTCAATTCTTAATATTCTCCTTTGCATTTCTTTAACTGCGAGAAAAAGTTAAACATAGTTCCAATGTGGGCTTACTAGTTCAGATTCTTCCAGAGTAACTGTGCTCCCTTGGAGTCATCGTATCATTTATAGAGGGGCAAGTTTGGAACCAGTTTAATTATCTTTTGAACACTTGAAACCAGGACAGACAGGAACCAATAATTGGCTCCCAATGGCTTTGCTGCCTTAGCCTTTTGAGGACTGGTAGAGACTCACAAATTCCCCTTGGGACTTAAATCTGAGAGCTTTCCAAGAGACATCCTTTTAGAAGCTTATTTCTCTAAATGCCTCAGCCTTACCCAAACTCTGAAACAGTGTCGTGGCCTGTGCTTATCTGATCTCAGTAAAGACTCCAGCGAACATGGAGGGGGTCATGGTCATTTTAATAAATCATCCTCCACCATCCATGTCACCTGGCCTGTAGCTGTGGTGCCCTTACTCACTGCCTGTCCTACTAGGTGGCTTCTCCTGCCTACTACATGGCACAGTGCAATATTCCTGAAAACACAACTGGAATATAAATGTAATCTCATGAAGAGTCCAATCCAATCCATTTGCACAGACATGGACACACAGAGGATCCAGTACTGCAAAATTCAATGTGTCTCAAGTCTTTCCTGATCCAAGCTTTAGAATTCACACTGGACTCTTCCAGCACAAAGCCACCTTTCTCAAGTCTAGTCAGAGGAGGGCTCAGCTGAGTAGCATGCCAGGTAGAAAATAAGGGCTGCGTGAATTTGAACCATTCACTTGGATCTTTTGCTAAAATGGCCATCAACCCTCATTGGCTGGGTCATGGCAAGAAGACCAGATAAGAACAAGTTTTGACTTGAAAGTATCAAAATTTAAGACTGCCGAATACAGAATGGACATAGACTAGACATGGGCATTTTTCTCCTGTGTAATCTTACAAGGTAATATTCTTAATATTTCTAAGCCCTCACTGCTTCTTTTGTTAAAAGACCTCCCTTAGGCCCGGCACAGTAGCCTAGTGTCTAAAGTCCTAACCTTGCAAGCGCCGGGATCCCATATGGGCTCCAGTTTGTTCCAGCAGCCCTGCTTCCCATCCAGCTCCCTGATTGTGGCCTGGGAAAGTAGTCGAGGACGGCCCAAAGCCTTGGGACCCTGCACGTAAGTAGGAGACCTGGCAGAGGCTCCAGACTCCTGGTTTTGGATCAGCTCAACTCCAGCCATTGTGGCCACTTGGGGGGGGGGTGAATCAGCAGATGGGTGATCTTCCTCTCTGTATATCTGATTTTCCAATAAAAATAAACAAATCTTCTAAAAAAAAAGGATTGTAAAATCTTAACAAAAAAAAAAAAAAGAAAGAAAAGAAAAGAAAAAATGACTTCCCTTGAAGGGTACTGTGATGACTAGGGATTGAGAAGGGATTATGTAGACAAAGAAGTTCAGGTCACATAACAGAGGTTTCATAGATGATGGGCTCTTCAGATGCAATTCTCACTACAATCCTTATTATTACTAGCAGTACTGATATTCATCACTATTATTGATAATCAGAGGGTATGCTTATAATGAGAAATCAGCTATCGAAAATACTGACATTTTCATAGGCAGGAGAATGGAGTCACAGGATACCATGGGCCACAACCAGGTCTTCTCTCCAGGTTCCCAGCTAAGGCCCAGAGCCCCCACAGTATCCTGTGTACCTGGTCTGCAGGTGTCTTACCGATGGGGCACACAAACCCCCTTCCACTCCAGTAAATGCACTTCTCTCCCTCTGCATTCTCTCTGTACTGCAGAATCCTCAATTTTCAGGGAATTATGGGCCACAAAGCAGCTCCCAAACTGCACCAAGAGTCAGTCAAAGTTCCGCCTCCTTGTGACGCACCTGACTGTGTCCGCTGACAAGTACTTCCTCCGCGAAGTGCACCTTCACGGGGTTGGTCTTCAGCCTGGCCCTCTTCTCCTCAGTCAGGAAGGAGGACTTGGGAACTCCCTGTAAAACACCAACAGGACACATTTTAGAACAGAAGCCATGTGTCGCTTCTCATTTCTTAGAAACAAAACCAAAAAGTTGACCCACTGTTGTAGCATCAGTTCAAATTCCCAGAAAGAAGTGACATCCCATGAAAGCTTTGCTTTCATAGGCTCCCAAACTACATAATCTTCTCATGTGTCTGAGGGGAGCTGACAATCCCACAGGGCTGTAAAGCAGCTATGATATGATGAAGACAAGAGAACTGGAGAAGGAAAGGGGAGACCAGAACCCATGTTCGACTTCTCAGCAGTTGCTCAACCACAAATTTTTATGAGAGAAAGCATGTGTGTCAAACAATATAGGGGATGATGCGATAGCATAGTGGCTAAAGTCCTCACCTTGATCGCGCCGGGATCCCATATGGGTGCCGGTTCTAATCCCGGTGATTCCATTCCCATCCAGTTCCCTGATTGTGGCCTGGGAAAGCAGTCAAGGACGGCCCAGAGCATTGGGACCCTGCACCCATGTGGGAGACCCGGAAAGAAGTTCCTGGCTCCTGGCTTCGGATTGGCACAGCATCGGCCATTGCGGCCACTTGGGGAGTGTATCATTGGGCGGAAGATCTTCCTCTCTGTCTCTCCTCCTCTCTGAACATCTGCCTTTCCAATGAAAATAAATAAATCTTTTTTAAAAAAACAACATAATAGTATGTGATTTCAACCTAGTCCTTATATCTCTCTCGCCTTCAACTTCCTGTAGCTCTAACTCTTATGGTTCATCATGTACCCTTCTCGGCTGTTTCCTTTTGGTTGCAGTACTCTGCTTCCCCAGAGGTATAAAGATTTACCTCAGTTGACAGGAAATCATATGAAATCCTTGAGCTAGATTGTATCAGGCCAAACAGTGATATTTGGTGAATGATGTCTTATATGATCTAGACCAATAGGATGCAGTCTTGATTGGCTGAAATCCTCATATGCTATTACCTAGCCCAGCATCCTATGTTCCCTGGCCCTTTAGGCCAGTGTCAGTGATGTTTCCACGTTTATAAGGGTCCAATGGTGGAACTCTGGGCCACATTCTAGGTGGCTGAAGGAAGACATGTTTAACAGTCACTGGAGAAGCTTCTTGAAACAATGTTCACAGATTGGGATACCAGTAGATAAGCACCCTAAAGTTCAGGAGATGAACAAATTGATTCCAGCATTTTAATGCAGAAAAAAAAAGATATGTGATATTACGGGTAACTGGAACATCAATGAAAAAGATTTATGTCTGTGATTCAGAGTCTCAAACACAATTTACTTTGAAAAAAACAATAAAAGTTTAGCAAAAGGATAAGAGAAATTAGCAATGTTCCCAGAGAAGACGTGCACCTGTAGGAATTACTGTCTTTAAGCCACAATGGATAAAAGGAATAAAGGATTGAGAAAGAGAAATTTACAATCAACTGAGACCACTTTAAGGAGTTTAAGCTTCCTGCACCAGGTGACTTTAGGGGCATCACAGACATGCTACATTGAACAACTGGCATCACTCACACAGATAGAAAATGGAAGAAATATTAGGAGACTAAAGATGGTCAAATATCACATTTCCCAGAAAATGAATACAGAGAATTTAGGCAAATTTTTACTGGCAAATCTGTCATTAGCTCTCAGCAAAATCCAAGATAATGAGATAATCAGAATACTCTCAGCCATCATTAATAATCACTGGGGAGTTGCCACAAGCAAGCCAGAGGCAACCATGTTCACTTTTCTTTTGCAGACAAAGTTCCAGATTGGTAGGTGAAGGTCCTCTGGATATAGCAGTAAATACTTCTTCATTCTTGCAAGACCTCCTAGAATTCTCCTGTGGAGAAGGCCAGACGGAAGAGCCAGCAGGTGGGTTCAACACTAGTGGACCTGTACTCAAAACAATTGTGATTTCTCACTAAGCAACTCAACTCCCTGTGGCTCAGCCCTGATATTAGCAATGCCTTGGATGAATCAGATAAAGTGAATTTACCAAGCCAGTGATTGACAAGGGATGTCAAAGTGTCATCAGCTCTCAGGCAGTAGGAATTGGGAGTCAGAGTGCCAGGAAATCACTAAGTACAGAGGCAACAGAGGAACTCAGGGCTGTCCAGAGTGGACGGGAACAGGGCATATTCAATAGCAAGGCCACAGGTTCAACCATCATCCTTGAAACACTCACCAAAAGGAGAAACCGGGGGACAAGATAGAGGAGTACTAGGGAGAACAATCCTGTAAGAGCAAACCCAGAGCTGGATCCCATTCATGCAAATCCACACTCCAGGAACTGGGGGAGACTTGCAAAGAGGGGACTCCCTGCTAAGAAGGGAGAATGATGACAGCTGACAGCTGTACACACGGGCTCCTCTGCTCCACAATTCCCTGACCACGAGCTCTCAGTGTGCCAGAATAGTAGGCCAAAGCAATGTGCTTTGACAGAGATTCATGCAAGGACCGAGGACCAAAGACACACACACACATGAGTGCACGCGTGTAATCTGGAACAAAAGAGAGAAGGAAGAATCTCAGGTTTCAGGTTTAACACCTGGAAAGGGGCTGAACCTCTGTTAGGAGGGAGAATGATTAGAATAAACAATGGTGTGACCATACTGTTTTTGTAGTACTAACAAGATTGAGTTAGCTTTGGATCTTCTGACTGGAAGCAGAGCCATGGTAAGAGAAAAAGGCAGGTTACAGAGTAATACACATTATCCCATGAAGAATAAAACTTAACCCCACACATATATGGTGTGTCTGTATGTTTTTATGGATGTGATACTTGTATGCATCTAAATAGCCATAAGGAATAACTAGGCTAGTAACATTATCTTGTGCAATGGGATCTGGGAGAGGAATTTGCAATCTTCTCTTCCTTTATTGCTGTGTTGTTTAATTTGTTACAAATGCATCTCTTAGCTCTTGGATGTATCAATCTAACACTTTTGTGCTTTCTAAAACATCACTTATATCCTAATTTCTATTACTTAATTTATTCCATCTTATACTTGTTTTATTAGTCTTGTTTTCCAACTTCTTGCATTGATTATGTGTTTCCTGAATCAATTAAAAGCTCTTGGACTATGAATTCTTCTCTGCACATAACATCAACTGCAAGTTTTAAGTTTTAAGAAGTAAAGATCTAAGTTGTAATTATTTTCTAAATAGTCCGTAATAATAGATTTCCTTTTCTATTTGACTCTAACTTTACTTAGCAAGTTGTATTTTTACTTCCAAATGACTGGATGGTTTTAATTAAATTTTTGGTAGTTATCAGCTTCTGCTTTATTATATTTGAGAAAAAAGCTTTCTTTTAAAAAAAACTGGGAGAATTTATTCAATTTTCCTGGTAGCCTCGCATATAGCCAATTAAATTATTAAATGCATTACTAATATGTTCTATGCTCCTAATTTTATTTTGGGGGGTTTTAGTTATTTATTTATTTAGTCTATTCATGGCCAAGTCTAGGAAATGTGTATCAGAAACCTCTCACAATGGGAATCGTCTGTCCACTTTTCCTTGTTGGTCACTTGTCTTCTTAAACTTTGGTGACCTACTTCTCCCTGTAGAAGACACAAGGGTTCCTCGGCCAATGGTGGCTTAGGATGGCTGCTCCTCCTTGGGCAGCCTGGCTGTCATTCCTTGTCATGTGGTGACTGTCACATCTGATAGGACGTGCTCATCTCCAATACCTCATGACAATCCATTAGATAGGTGAGACAGTTACTGTGATTTCCAGGGTCTTAACAACCTGCCTGACATCACAGTCCTCAAGCCCATCCTGGAACTCCCAGCCGGCCGCTCTTGCCATCGCCCCACTCTGTGTAGTCTTCCTGATCCATGGACCTGAAGGCTTGGGCTGTACCTGTTTCTGTCACAGCGTATATGCACCAGAGGACCTCAGGCCACCTACTGTCCTCTTTCTGCCCTTTGCTGTCACTCTCTGCCCTCCCTGCTTATTTTAGAAGGGCAATCTTCTCGGGGAGCTCAGGGTCTCAGGAGCAACACACAGGACACAGAAAGAGATTTACCGATGTGCAGCGAACAACTGTGATGGAGAGAGAATCTTCAGCTTCCCTGAGGGAGAAAAACCAAAAAGAACAAAGACATTTAGTCTTTCCACATGACATGTGCACATGCATATCTGTGTATGTGTGACTGTCAGACCCACAGAATTCTTATTTGGCCTCGTCTTTCATATTAGCTTCTTTGGCTCAGCAGAACAGAAAAGATCGGTGGGGAGAACAAGCAATCCACAGAGGAACCCTGGCTGGCCTGGAGTGCTGTTTCCATCTCAAGGGCCTCTTCCAGATCCTCTCTCCATCATGTACCCTGCACCTGCCACCTCCAAGTGAAGCTGTCTGCTTGGATGGAGAACACAGCATTGATACTAGCCAGGTATATCTCCAAAAAAGTTTTAAAGAGAAACCACGGCAATTATCCAGGCAAGCTGTTATTTCTAAGAACTGAGACTAAACATTTCACCAAATAGCGGGTACAAAAAGGAAGCCTATATAAGCAACAGTCTGAGTCCCCGTTGGAGTCATGACTCCAGTGCTTGGCGTCTACCATCCACGTGGGAGATCTGGATGAAGTTTCAGCTCCTGATTTTGACCTGTCTATGTGGCCATCTGGGGATACATCAGTGGTTGTAAGACATCTTTCTCCTTTTCTTTCTTTAACAATGTCTTTCAAATAAGTAAAAAAGAAAATGTGAAAATGGTTTTATCGAATAGAACAATTGCCCATGGACATCGTTTGTAAGGTGAAAGTCAACCAGTGCATGCCATTTGGCGCAATCAGCGCAATGGTCAAAACACATAATGAAGACATTTGATACTTTCGTCTTAATGACTGCAAAGTTCAAAAAGGGTCAAATTAACGAGATAACTGTCAAATATTCACTATACAGTAATGCACAAGATTAAAGAATTGATCCATATTTTCCTGTCTCTTTGCCACTGCCATATAGAGGAGGAGATGGCAAAACAATTTCATTTGATTTCCTACAAAGGAGCATTTTAGGTTTGCTGCTACTGAAGTGCTATTTTGTTGATCGGATCGTTTCAACAGGAGTTTCTAAGTATCTGGGGATGGCTCTTTTCCATCTTACAGGAGAACGGTCCTTTTCTGAGATAAATCACAGTCACCAAGGTCCCAGTCCTCTGAACAGAACATTTGTGCTTCACAGTTCTGTGAACAGATTAGAGAGGCTCTGGTGGGGTTCTCACTGTGGTCATTTACCAGTGTTGTGGTACAGCCAGTTAAGCAACAGCACCCCATATGAATGCCACCTCAAGTCCCCTTTGCTCCACTTCTTATTCAGCTCCCTGCTAATGCTCCTAGGAAAGCACCAGGAGATAACCTAAGTGTTTGGGTCCCTGCCACCCATGTGAGAAGCCTAGATGAAGTTTCAGGCTCCTACCTCCAGTCAGGTTCAGCTCCAGCTATTGCAACCATTTGAAAAAATGAACCAGTGGACAGAAAAAAATATTTCTGTCTCCCTACATGTCTTTGCAAATCTGCCTTTCTAATATATCTTGAAAAAAAAAAAAGACAGGCTCCTTTTAGGACCTGTGGACTCAACTAAAACCAAAGCAGCATTTCTTGGGCTTCTCACACACAACATGTGGACCAGGGTATAGGTGAGAGGTACAGCCACATGCCCTGCCAGAAGATGACACTGCAGTGTGCTGCACTGGGCTGAGGACCCTCCATCACCTGAGCTGACTTGCCCAGGACTTCTCTCAAGGCCAATGAGCTGCTCAGCACCCCTGTCTGTCTGTCTTCCACTGCTCCCTCTTATGGCTCCCTGCTCCTTGCTCAGCCTGGGTTCCCCTCATCTTCCTACTTAAGGGCCAGATTCCACCCTGCCTAACAGGTGCAGCTGAAATGCCTGTAGGCGCGTCTCTGCTTCAACAAACCACTGCTTCTTCCAGAGCTTGGGGGACTCCCAGCTTCTCCATGCTACCCACCATCACCCCATGTGATCCACTGCTTCTTCAGCCACACAGTCTGCCTGTCAGTGCTCACTGTTGAATTCCGTCTGCACTACCGCCCTGTGAATACCAGGGGAGCCCAGAGTCAGTGCTCCGTGAACAGAGGTCAATGGCTTCACGCTATAGATGCTCCTGTTTATTGGTCAAAGTGTGATCTAGCCTGATAGATCACTAGTGAGACTGAACATCTAAGATGTCCTGGCTGCACAGGCAGGTGGAGAAGGGCAACGACCGCATCCACAATGGTGGAGCCATCCTAAACAGAGAAGGCTGGGACTTAAACACCAGGCTCTCCTGTGTGCTCAATGGGATGCAGCCCTTCCTAGTGTCCTGCTGCCCCTCCGCGTGCTACACCAACCCATGTGGTTCTGTAGGTGACAGAGGACTGTGGGTACCTGAGAATGTCCCCGGCTCGCTCACAGGAGAGGTCTTTGACGAGCTCATTGTTCAGCTGGAGGATCTGATCACCGGGGAAAAGCTTGCCATGAGCAGAGCCTCCTGTTGGGCAGAAGAGAAGTAATGACATTCATGCCAGGAGAGCCCAAACCCCACGAATCCCAGCGGCACGGCTGGGTGGCATCCAGAGCCAGGCCCCAGGGCCCTGGCACACCCCGGCCCCTCCCCTCAGCCAGAAGCAGGCTCACATGCTTCTCAGTAGTCCTGGTAATAAGCTATGGACGCCATGCCTTTCATCCATCAATGTCAAGGGATGTCAGGAGAAAGAAAACCAACAGAAACCTTCTAATCAACAGAGCTGACCAGCCCATCTGTTATGGTCATTTCTGAAGAACTGTGGGTGTGTGTGTGTGCACGTGTGTGCGTATATATATGTGTATGTGTGTCAAGTGAAATTAATATATTTTAAGTAGTCCTACATCTAACATCAATACCTAGCTCAAGTGCAAAAACAAACACCCAGCCTCCTCTTCACTCTGGCACAGCGCATATTTCACTAAGACTCGAGCAGAAACAAATCGATAGCTTCCATCACTGTCTGACCAGGAAGTCTCCCCACGGGGAAGCATGCAAGGTACAAAGACAGAAGGAAGAGGCAGCTTTTACAGCCCCTGAGGCTGGCCGTGGGTGGTGGATGGGGACAGCCAAGGCTCAAGGGAGCAGCAAGTGTACTTGGGGATCTCTGCTTCAGAGAGCCAAAACCCAAGAAGGTCAGAAGGAGGCGTGCCTTCACAAACTTCCTAGGGTAGTATCTTCTGCATCTTGTGGCAACACAAGGTGATGGGAAAAGAATCAGGGCTGTTCTCCCCTCCGGTACAAACCAAACTCCTTTACCATTCCCCAGCTGGCCCCTACCTGCTGCGACGGCCACCACGGTGAGGGGGAGGCTCTCAGAAATGTGAAATCCATAGTCCTGGAGGAGGGCGTCCTTGTCTATCTTTACCGTGTGCCTCACGGGGGTGAGGGTCTGCGTTGGGGTTCCGGGGGCCCCGTCGGCTGCAGCAACTTTAGTTCTAGCAGAGACAAAGGCAGGACTCTGGTTGGTGGCCACACACTGAGTCAGCTCCAAGTAGCATGGAGAAAGCCAGACATCGGCCCTTCCTGGAAGTGGATGAGATGCAACCACCACCACAGTGACCCCAGCACAATCAAGCTCTGCAGGTGCACAGGGCAGTAGTGGGGAGGGAGTGGAGAGCAGCTTTAACTCTGCAGGGTGGGGCCGAGGGTATCAGGGACGCACTTGCCATCTGGGACAGGAGACACCTGCTTTTTACACTTGGAGAGCTGGTATGAACTCTGCCTACATTGCACCAGCCTGGCACACATCAGCTATTCAACAACCACTGCTGAGTGAATCAATGGCAGACTGAGGACAGTTGCATCAGCAGGAGGCACCTGCGCCAGGGAAAACACCTGCGAGGCAAACAGGACCAAGCAGGGAGCAGCTGGGATGTTTGACGGTGGTAATCACGTAGGTGGGCTGCTATGGATGTGATTATGTTCTTTCTTTTACCATAAATTTGGCTTCCCTTGCCACTCTGTTGACTGTGATGATTCCAATATGAGGTCCCAGTCACAAACACCACCCCTCCCCCACCCCTACAGATGTTTACAAGCCTATACTGCTGTGTTGGAGATGTATCTCCAAGCAGGTGAGTTGTAAATTTGATTTTTTTTTTAATCTCTCAAAAACCAGAGTTACAGCTATTTTTCATGAGTCTGTGGCAAATAATTTTTCAAAAATAAGACGCATTTTTTTATTTGAAAGGCAGATTTACAGAGCGAGAGAAAGAAAGAAGGAGAGACAGAGATAAATACATAGAGATTTCCCTCCCACCCCCGAAAAGAGCAAACAGTGATGAGATGGGGTGTTTACTGCCTCTATAAGCAGGAATAGCCGTGGGCGGTGAGCTGCCAGCATCTGTTCTCATCATTTTACCCAGTACTGTCAGGAACTCTGTCCAATGTGACACTTATCTGAAAATCACTCCTCTGTCATCCACAACGAGTCCCCTTTCAGCCAAGATCAGGAACTATACCAAAGTGGCCTATGCCCGGGACCTGTGCAGTCCAAAGCCTTGTACACACCATCCTGGGAGGGCTCTGACTTGGAGCCATCCTCCCCGCCACCGAGAGGCAGAGAGAGGATTTCTGCTCAGCCCTGTGTAAGGCTGAGCAGGGCTGCATGGAGTCTTAGCCTGGGAGAGACCATAAAACAGGGAACATTTGCAGTAAGAAAACACAGCTAGTCCCCACAAAAGAGAAAATGTGAAAACTATAAAAGGGCCTTCCTAACCAAAACACTCCACACTGGAAGCCAAAAATCAACATCTGTGTTCTTTTTAGAAAGCAACAGAGAAGTATACCCTGGACACCACTTCTGTTTAATGCAGAAAGGGAAATGCTTACAACAGCTCTAGGGGAGAGGGAGACAAAAAGAATAACCACAAGAAATGCAAATGTGCCACCATACAATTCTTTTAAGCGGACAATAACATATACCTAGAAAGTAATGAACAAAGAATTTCTAGCTCTTGAAAAGGATAGGGTTATTGGAGTTGTATGCCAAAACCACGAAAGCATTCGTCACTTCATTAAAAATAGATGAGATGACTGTCCATTAGGTGCCAATCTAAACAACCAGAAAATGCCAAGGAAGCAGACAAGTAGCCAAATTAGTAGTGTGCATTAATTTAATCCAGAGTAAGAGAGAGATTCATCCAAATAGAACCATGTAACTTTGAGACAATAAAGGGAGACAGGAGTAATTGGGCAACAGTGATTCTGGGCTTCTCATTGCAAAGGCGAAGAACTGAAACACAGAAACAAGTTACAAATGAAAACATGAGGCTACCCATGAGAGTTCACGGATGATTAGCATGGAAGTTTAGGGGCAGGTGTCGTGCTCCAACAAGTTAAGCAGCTGCTTGCAACGTCCGTGTCCTAGCTTGGAGTGCAGGTGTAAGTCCTGGCTGCTCTGCTTACAATCCAGCTTCCTGCTGCAACATCCTGGGAAGCACAGTGTGATGGTTCCAGGGCTTGGGCCCTGTTATCCATGAGGAATCAGGAATGGAGTTCTCAGCTCCTGGCTTCAACTTGACCCAGCTCTGGCTGTTGTAGGCATTTGGAGGGTGAAAAAAACAAATGGGAGATCTCTCTCCCTCTCATTCTCTGATTATTGAACAGATAAGAAATAAATAATTTAAAAAAATTTTTTTTGAAAAATATAAAGCTTATTTTGGAGCAAAAAAAAAAAAAATCACAAAATCCATCCTATAGCTTTTTGGAATACACATTTTCCATTACCTTTTTTGGAGTCCACTTAATAATTTAAAGTATATTAAAAATTAAAATAAGTCACTTAAAAAAACAAGTAATTATATATATATGTATATATATGCATATTTTCCTTAATTAAAATACAAACTTTGATTCAAGTACTGGCTGCTTTGCTATCTATCCAGCTCCCTGCTAATGTGCCTGGGAAAGCAGCAGATGGTGTTTGGCCTCCATCACATACATGGGAGACCTGGTTGGAGCTTCAGGTTTCTAGCTTTGGCCTGGCCATCGTGGCCATTTGGAGGAATGAACCAGTGGGTAGAAGACATTCTCTTTCTCTATCTGTCTTGCTTGCTCTTGCTCTCCCTTTCTCTCTCTCTCTTGCTTTCCCAGGCCATTAGCAAGGAGCTGGATGGGAAGCGGGGCCGCAGGGATTAGAACTGGTGCCTGAATGGGATCCTGGCATGTGCAAGGTGAGGACTTTAGCCGCTAGGCTGTCATGCCGGGTCCACAAACTTTTTTTTTAAGGTTAAACTCTTCAACTTTTTCCTGGCCAGTGGCCATTGGTTGGCTCCTCCTCCCACCCTTCCCTGTGAACCTATCTCTCCTGCTGTACCAGTTTTTCCTGCAGGTCTCAGCTGCCCAGGGCAGAAAAGTGTGAGGCCACACCCACATCCAGCTCAAAAGCCACCTCTTTGTTCTCTAACTCCCTGGCTAGAAAGCATTCCCTCCTGTCAGGGCAGCTACCCTCTCTTTTGGCCTTAGGTACCTGACCAGATTGATGCCATGTATCACTTCCTTCCTAGCTGGTAGGTCCCCTGTATACAGGAATCCTGTTTTGTCCACCCCTGCACCTGATCTCTGCCCATAGGAAGTATGGTGCTTAGTGTGTGAATAAGCACACGGGATCTGGCACACAGGCCATGTGGCACCACTAAGAGTTGTAACTCTATTATCACTGGCAAAAGTTGAACAGGCACAGAAACAACTCACAAGTAACTATCCGAACATCAGTGGCAGAGTCCAACATCACTATCCTTTACTTTTGTTTAATGGAACAGCCAGCTCAGCCCTGCGATGGTCGTGCTAGGTAGGACTCACCCTCTCCATGTCTCAGAGCTCAGTCAATGGTACCAGGAGGCTGGTGCTGCTGGCTCTAGCCGGAGTCCAGAGGATTAAGAATGACTTTAGAAAGACAGCTCTATTCCTGCATCTCTCTTGATTGAGGGCCTTGGCCCATGATTCTATCCTTTGAAACCACAAGTCATGGCATTGTGTCTCACTGGTGTTCTGCCTCCAGCCAAGTCATCTCCTTTGAGTTCCTAAAGTGCACAGGCCGTGGAGTAAGATCTTCCCTCGTTCTAACCTTGCTCCCCGACCCCAGCCACACACAGCACTCTGGAGACCTCCCCAGCCACCCAGCCATGCATGTTATCTGGCCAGCTGCCCAGTCTTCTCGCCTTGGTGGTAGTCTGTATCCACTCGACACACCTACAGAACCGGGTGTCCCTTGTTAAAACACTCATCTTGCTCCTAACAACCGGCACGGTCTTGTGTCCCCTCCAGACTGTGATCAGTGAAGCCAGAACCTCCTGTTTCCTGTCCCTTGTCCCCAAACTCAGGACTAGCCACAGAAGAAGCTTTCATAATCACTCAGAGGACAAAGCCCTGTGGCCACAGGATATCAACAGACTCTACCCCAATGCTTTTCAAACAGGTGGGCATCAGCCGCCAGACCCTTCCTGCGTGGAAGCGTATGAGCCCTGAACACAGCCAACAAAGAGGCCTCATTGTGTGTAGACTGAATCCTCAGATAGTGTAAGTGGCTTTGGGCCAGTCTGGATTTGACATTTCCCCCAAAGGCCATGTTCAAGTTTTTGTTTGGGAAGGGATTACTTAAATCAACGTCCACAGGCAGCTTCCCTGCATACAGGGAACACTTCCTAGTGGGCTGCCATGCTGAAAAAACCATCTCCGAAACAAACTTCCTCCTTGGAAGCATCCAAGAAACCTCAGCTAAAACACTGATCCGAAAACACCTGCTTACTGGGCCCAGTGCAGTAGCCTAGTGTCTAAATCCTCACCTCGTCCAGCTGCTCTAGTTCCCATCCAGCTCTATGCACTATGGCACAAGTCAGACCATCATATAAAGCATCCACATCCTCTATGGGAATGTCCCAGCGACTCTGCTTCTGATCTGGCTTCCTGCTAATACGTCTAAGAAGGCAGCAGGTGATGGCCCATGTTCTTGGGGTTCCTGGCTTGAGAGCTCTGGGTTCCTGGCTTCAGTTTAGCCCTGCTCCAGCTGTTGTGGGCATTTGGGGAGTGAACCAGTGGATGGAAGCTCTCTCTCCCTCTGCCTTTCATATAAATAAATTAAAAAAAAATATTTTGGAGCCCTGTGGGAGAGATTAATTCAGAACACTTACAGGAGACTCAGCACTTCAGGCGTTCGATCCTTTGATGGCGGAAGGAAGGGCATGAACCAAGCTCTTCCACTGTTTGCCAGGGGAGGGGAGAGTGGGTGGAGCTCCAGATCTGGAGCTGGCAGAAAGGAGTGTGGCACAAGAGCTGGGGGTCTGAGTGGTGGAGGGGAAGAGGCAGAGCTTGCAGGAGGAGGCCAATGGGAGCCTGTTACGAACAAACAGCTGCACAGGATCATGGGTTGATCTAAAAGAGCCTGGAGCAGCTTTGGCTCCATTGTCAGAACCAGAGACTTGGCGAAGCTGTAGGGACTCCTAGATGACTCATTCTTTGAGTCTCAGATGCTTCATGTGTGAAATGGTGCTCAGTCTACTCCCAGCCTTCCCCTGCCCGAGCCTGGGAGGATCCAGGCACTTGGCTCCGGTGCAGAGCAGTCCTGGCTGAAGTTCATTACTCAGCAGCTGAACAGCTGTTTGCAAGTTCCTAAGAAAGGCTGTGTGATTTCAGAAACACCTGACACGTGAGATTTCCGCCCTGCAGAGGAAGCAGACGGGAAACTCGAGATGGCAAGTGAACTCCTGGGAACAGAACATATTTTGAAGTTCTCTTGTCTCAGCCCCATCAGATGTGTATTGGATTTCATCTCATTTGGTTTAGAATGAAACGGGGACTGGCAACAAAAGACAGAACCAGGAGCTGTGCTGACTCCCAGCAGGGCTGCACACGTGTGTGTGTGTGTGTGTGTGTGTGTGTGTGTGAGACGGAGGGTCTGTACTCACCAGCATGTTCTCCCATGTATAGAGTCTGGGTGTATATGTCTCTGCAAATGCCTGTGTAAGTTTTGGGAGGAGTGTGTTTGTGGATGTGTGCTGGGGAAAGACTCTCAGCTAACTTATTTATGCACTTCTACCATATTGTGTGAAGAACAAAGCTAGCCTGCACCCTCTCTTCCCATGGGGGCACCAAATGTTTCCTCGATAGACATCTCCCCCTCCTCTACCCCTGGGGAGGGATTGGGGTGGGGGGAGCTCACCGGGCCGAGCTGTCCCGCGAGCGCCGAAGCCATCTCGCCACCATTTGCTCTATGCGGCGTGCTTTCCGTGTCTGCAGGACACTGCTTTCCAGCTCTTCCATTTACCTGAAATAAAGAAGGTCCTTAAGCAGCCAACCGACTCGGGCAAGCAAATTCTGACACCTTGGGGTGACGCACGGCTTATATCTGCTCCATTTAAGGAGTGTGCTGATAAACGAGAGTTCTTCTACCTAAAATCATAGGAACAGCCCCCTCCCCGGAGTTCTGTGCCCATCGAGGGAGCAGTTGTAGCAACTCTAAGGAGACCACAGTCATGTGTGTCTTAAACAACTAAACCTCAGAATGGAAGAAGAGGAGAGACAAGTTTTCCTGAATTCCATGACTGTATCTCATAGTTAGAAGTGCACCTGGCTGGGCAGCACTGGCCCCTTACACTCAGCTCCATGTCCCTGGGCAAGGCAGTTCAGTTCTGCCAGCATCAGGGACGTATAGGGACAGCTTTGCAATCTCCCTGAGTCTATGGGTGCTGCTGCTTCTGCTCAGTATTTTATATCTGATTTTTGAAGAGGTCATTCACTTGTTCATTCAACACCAGCCTGTAACAAAGGTGCATGGTGGCTGTGTTATGCACATAAAGTTTGCTAAGAAGAGCAAATCTCATATTAGGTGCTCTTATCCCTAGAGGGAAAAATAAAGGGGATGGGAGGTCTCTCCTCTAGCCTTACTTGCTCCCAGCTCCCATGCTCACACAGAATCACTGCTTTTATTCTCTATTTGTTCTTCCAGGAGTTATACTTAGGCAAGCAAATATATATATATGCATTTTTACATTTGTTTTTACACAAACAGTAGTATACTGCATACTTTATTTGGCATCACATTCTTCTTAGAATATACAACTTTCATATCTTTCCATATTGGTACACAGAATCCTTTTTTTTTTTTTTCTAAATGTATTTTATTTATTTGAAGCGTGGAGTTTGCCCATATGGTTTGCCAGCACTGCAACTGGGAGCCTAACTCACTATGCCACAATGTCAGGCCTCTTCATTCTTTTTAGACAACTATTCCTTTGTGGAGCATATAAAAATTTAAGAAGTATTTCTCTGTTGATAGATAGGTAGGCTGTTGCCAACCTTTGGCTATTATAAACAATATTGCAAAGAGTTATATCATACATATGTCATTTCTGCATAACGGAGTTATGTATCTGGATAAGTTCCCAAGTATTAAATTGCTAGGTTGAAAGTTACATGCAGCTTTTATGGATAGTATCAGTTACCAAGAAGATATACATGTGCTTGAGATAACTGTCTCATAAATCAATGTGTATTGATATTTTTCTTTCATAGTCCATCTCAACTTTTAAACCCATTGGTCTCACTCCACCAAATTAATATCACAACCCAATAAATAACCATACAAAATAAGACACTGAGAAATGAACACGAGCCCAGAGCAATAAGAGACTGAGTGATTTAGAACAACACAAATAGACTTGAAAGCCTTGATGACATGGGTAGTTTTCTTTCTTTTTTTTTTTAAAAGATTTATTTTATTTTTATTACAAAGTCAGATATACTGAGAGGAGGAGAGAGAAAGAGGAAGTGGAGCTGCCAGGACTAGAACCAGCAGCCATATGGGATCAAGGCAAGGACCTTAGCCACTAGGCCACGCTGCTGAGCCCGACATTGGTAGTTTTCAACTAAAATATAAATGACCGAAGATGACCCTAGCAGAGCTGAAAATCTAAAATGATAATCAGAAAGAAAGTTTATTAAAGGGCTTACTTCCTTTTATAGCTTCCCCAGGTATAAAACAGGTTCACAAGCCAGGCACAAACAGGTTCACAGGTGAATTTATATAAATCTGTAACATGCAACTCACCCTAATGGATTTGTTTTGTTTTAGATAATTTTTTTTTATTTTGGCACAGCCTTAACTGTAGAAAATGATGAAAGATAATATAGTTCCAAAATCCCTTACCTCAATTGTCCCTAATGTTAACACCTTATAGAATCATTACATTTTGTCACAATTAAGGAACTGGGGTCCAGCACAAAGGCTCAAAAGGTTAATCCTCCACCTGTAAGTGCTAGTACCTCATAAGGGCACTGTTCGTGTCCCAACTGCTCCACTTCCCATCCAGCTCCCTGCTTGTGGCATGGGAAAGCAGTGGAGGATGGCCCAAAGCCTTGGGATCCTATACCCTTGTGGAATACCTTAAAGAAGCTCCTGGCTTCAGATCAGCTCAGTTCTGGCTTTTGTGGCCGTCTGGGGAATAAATCAGCTAATAGAAGATATTTCTCTCTGTGTCTCTCCTCTCTTTAATTCTCCTTTCAAACAAAAATAAATCTTTAAAAAATTAAAAAAACTGACACTGGTCCCACAATATTAACTGCATAGAATATTTAAATGTAAGCAGTTTTCCCTCTGTGTCTCTTGTTTCAGGATTCAATACAAGATATTCAAGACACATTTAGCCAGCTGAGTGAATTCTTCCCCCAGTGCTATTTCAATTGTTCAGGAACATAATCAAAGTTTCCAAGTTCTTTTTTAAGGAGCCAGAATACGTAAAGTTCTGATAAAAACATTGAGGTAACAATATAATCTCCCTTAATGAATATTCAAGTAAGTATGTGAAATATTAGTCAAGAGAATCCCTCCAAGGTCAACAGAGTAAGAGTGGAGTTTACCCTAGGGTGGGAAAGACAGAGACTAATCAGGGTGTGTGCAAATGAAGATCCAGGGCAGGTGTTCAGGGCAGTGGCTAAGCAGCAACTCAGGATGCTCATATCCCGCATTCCAGTGTCGGCTCCACTCGCTCCTGATTCCAGTCCACATTCCTACTGAGAGGCAGCGGGTGATGGCTTGAGTAGAGGAGTCCTTGCCATCCACAAGGGAGACCTGGATGGAGCTCCTGGCTCCTGGAGTCAGCCAGGCATAAGGGGAGTCCTTGTTATTGCATGCATTGGGGGAGTCAACCAGCAAATGGGAGCTGTCTTGCTCATTCACATTAAATACATATTATTTAAGAATCAAGATAAAAACCCCAAACTGATCATTTTGAAAACTAGATACTTGTATTTTTCTATTAAATGGAAGCCAAATACAATTTAATAAACAAAAAGGCTGATGTGAATATAAAATGAAATAAAAAAATAGATTCCATTTAGATGGAAGCATGTGTGAGTCTAGTTTTATTCTACAAGAGGACATCAGACTTGTAGAATGCCCTCCAGTTCTAGACATCTACTTATCAAAACTATATAAGTAATAGAGTGGACATTTAGCATAGCACTTAAGATGCCCACATCTGACATCAGAATGCCTAGGTTCTCTTCCTGGTGCTATCCCCTGACTCCTGTTGCTTTCTGGTACAGAGCCCAGGAGGCAGCAATGATGGCCCAAGTAAGTCCCATCTATTGTGGGAGACACAGTTCCTGATCTGACCATGGCCCAGCCTGGTCATTAACGTCATTTGAAGATTAAACTAGTGGATGGAAGATTCTTCCTCTCTCTGTCTCTCAAGTAACAACAACAAACAAACAATAACAGTATAAAAGTAATAATAGACTATTTTCACATTACGAAAGACCAAGAACCGACATAATAGACCATTTAAACTGGTGAATTAAAACACTCCCAAATGGCCATAACAGCTAGGGCTGGGTCAGGTCAATGCTAGGAGCCAGGAGCTTCTTTTGGGGCTCCCATGTGGGTGGCATAGGCTCAGGTACTTGAGCTATTTTCTGCTATTTTCTCAAGCACAACAGCAGGGAGCTGGATGAGAAGTTGGCAAGCCAGGACATGAAGGGATGCTGGTATCATAGATGATGGCATAACCTACTATACAACACCTGCCCTGTATATATATATATATATATATATATATATATATATATATTTATTTATTTATTTATTAAAATGAGATATTCTACTCCCCATTTGCAATATGAACATCATTCCTCGTTAACACTTAAACATTTTCACTAACATTTCAAAAAGCTCTGTAGTATCATTTTTTCTGATCATAATTTAATAAATTACTCATTAGGTGTCTGTGTGGTTCCCAAAGTTTTCCTATTATAAAAGTTTTACAAGGAACACCCTTATTCATGACAAATTATCACTTTGCAGGTATTTTCTTTGGATAGGTTCCTAGAAGTCAAATGAGTGGATTTAACCATATGTTCATCTTCAACAATTTTGATGTATACTGTCAAATTGTTTCCAAGAAAATACCTTTGGCACCCTCGCCAAGACAGACCTTTGTGAACACTGAATATCATATTTATAAAAAAATTTTGCTAATAGGATAGAAATATTTAGCGCCTAAATATTGACTTAACTGTTGTATTTTAGGAGCTGGCATTGTGGCATATGGTTTAGGCTCTTGTCTACACTGCCACCATCCCATTTGAGTGCCCCTTCAAGTTCTAGCTGCTCCACTTCCAACCCAGATCCCTGCTAATGTATCTGGGAAGGCAGCGGAAGGTGGCCCAAGTCATTGGGGCCTTGCAACCAAGTGGAGAACTGGATGAAGCTCATGGCTCTTGGCTTTGGTATGCTGAGTCCTGCTCTTGTAACCTTTTAGGGAATGAACCAGATGTAAGATTCTCTTTGTATCTCTCTCCCCCTCTCTAACTCTGCCTTTCAAATACATAATTTTTTTAAGTTTATATTTTAGAAAGCACAGACGATAAATTAGCCACAACCTCATAGAAGTGGGTATTACAATTTTTAAAAGATTTGCTAACGGGATGAAAAGTAGCATCCAACCATTGGCATAGATATTAATATATAATCTATTTTTAAATAAAATAAATACTAGACAATCCTATCACATAAAAACTGTAAAATACAACCATCCTCCTTTCAGCATCCAGTCTATCCCCCCAGAGTTTAACCCAGTTAACAACTTGCTAGGAATTCACACTGTGTCCAGTAAGCATTTATACAGACTTATATTGCATACAATAAAATCTCTTCCATGAAAATCAGATCAGGTTACATGAGTGTTCTATAATTGGAATTTTTAAAAAATTATTTGAGAAAAAAACTCCCAACTGCTGGCTCCCTCTCCAAATGGCTATAATGGCAGGGGCTAGACCAGGATTGAGTCCAGGCAAGAGCTGAGAATTGCGAACTTGCTCCAAGTCTCCCATGCAGGTGGCTGGAGCCCAAATGTTTGTGCAGCTGCCAATGCCTCACTAAGTCAATATTCATGGAGAGTTGGGACCAGGAACTGGAGTTAGGGATGGAACCTGGGAACTCTTCCATGAGAAGAGAGTCTTGTACCTGGCAGCCTGGTGGCAAGGCCAAATGCCAGCCTTTGGCATTTCACCTGTGAAAGCGCCACAGCTGCCTTTCCGGCTCAGGCCTCATGACAGTTTTGGTGTGATCTTGATGATTATGAACACATCTCAGCACTTCGCACATGTACTGGGGAACCTGTGGTATTTTGCTGTTTCTCCTTATTTCTCTAAAACTAGTCCCTTTGTTACTAATTTCTAAAAGTTCTTACATATAAGGACTGTTTATTGTTACTTTGCCGAGGACACACATGTCTGTGAGATTTACAGCGGATCAAGGATGCGGGTTCAAGAGTCTTCACAATACAGGTTCCAACTGGGGAGCGCAAAAGAACACATGTCTAGCAAAGTTCATGGGATAGTGTTTCCCAATCTCAAATGAATAAGACCAATGGAAGATCCAGCCAACCGACAATCCTAGGATCTGATGGCTACCCAGGGCACTGGAGGTGAGGGGCTGGGTCTGCTTCAGACCCAGCATGTCTCCCAGGCTTCAGCCCAGAACAGGGGGAGGGGGAAGGGGCACAGGAACCAGTTACATCAACGGCCCGGTGGGATTCCAGCCAACCAATGGCATACCTGAACAGACATTCCTTACATAATTGGGCCACAGGCCACCCCTTTGCCAGTCCATGTGTCTAGAGGAATATCAAACTCCTGGACACGTATCTCAGCTGCCCTTTTCACCTCCATCTTCCTTCTGCTCTGCATAAAGGGGGCCCAGGAGCGGATTTCCCAATAAAGCTTCTGTTACAACTGTGGACAGCTTGCTGATATTATTCCCCCAGCGAGCAGGCAGTTGGTGGTCATCATCTAACATTTGGTGCCGTACCCTAGGAAGCGGTGTGAGGGCTCCCTGAACTGGTGTCCCCCTCTTCCTCTTCCTACCTCCGAGCCGCCAGCCCCAAGGCCTTTATCAGCTGTGAAACTACAGATGTGAGATAAGCCCCTCTGTCCTGTTCCTCCTCTCCCAAAAAGTCCTCCCCAACCTCCTGCAAACCTCCCAAACTGTGTACACATGGTCTGCCTGTCCAGAGCCCTCAGTGAGAGGTTGTGGGGGGGGACACCCTGGTCGCTGACTGGCTCCCACCAATCCAGGGCCCTCAGTGGGGCCTGAGATGTCCCCCCTACTGACTGGTCCTCCTTAAGGGGGAACCAGGGTCTCCACTAGTCTGAATTTCAAAGCGGGGACGCCTTCTTTGTGTTTAGATTAGCAGCGAGATACTTTATCGGGACACGATGGGTAACAAAATGTCCTGATCCCATGACTCTTAAACCCCCTTAGTGTGTTTACTGGTCAATTTTAAAACTCTGGGTCTGGGCCAGGACTTAACACTGAAAACGCCTTGTCCATTTTTCAGCCGTGGCCTGGCCACAATATGTATTGGACAATGGCTCCAAATGGCTGGTAGAAGGCACGTCTGACCTTCAGATCCTCACGTAATTGGGCAATTTCTGTCGTCGCGAGGGTAAATGGTCTGAAGTTCCATATGTGGAGACTTTTTGGAATCTTCGCTCCTGCCCTTCCCTACGCTCCTTCTGTTTCACGACTCAGGTTCTCCTGGCCAAGGCTAAGCCCTCCCTCTCTCCCAAGGACCTCTTGGACTTCACACCTAACCACACTTTTTCCGAGCTGCCAGAACCTTTAGGACTCACCCCAACTGCCTCTTCTCTTCCCCCACCTCCTCTTCCAGCTTCCCTACAGTTCTTTCTCTGAGTCTTTGGCCCATCCGCCTCTGTACGTTATCCCTCCAGTCCCTCCGCCATATTCTGAGGTTACCTCTTTGGTCACCTCTTCTCTGCTCCGGGTCCTTCTGATATGTTTCCAGACTCCCTCTTCACTTCCTGAGTCGCCGCTGGATTCCAGTGTCTGCTTTGCTTCACCTTCTATTTATCCACCATGTTCCCAAACTCTCCTCCCACTCCTCCCTTATTCTGTCAACTCCCATCCCTTGCCCCACCTTATTCCACCTAATCCCGTCCTTCTCTTTGTTCCTCCTCCCCCCCCCCCGCTGTGCGCAGGATCCTTGCTGCCGCGGCTGCAGAGTCCCGTTCTTGCTCAAGGACCGCTGACCTCTCTACCTCCCACTTTCCCCGGCTCACCCTCCCCCACTCGGAACCTTCCTCCTCCATATCCTTCACTTCCTGCGCAGATACCATATTCCCAAGCCCCTTCTCTCCACTTCCTGTCACCATCTTCCCAGCTCCCCGCCCCTCCTTCACGTGATAGAATCCCATCCGCCATCTTGCCTTTCTTCTCCATCTGACGGCCCTTGCCCACCATCTTGCCTTTTTTCATGTGGCAGGACCCTGTCTGCCATCTTGCCTTTCTCCATTTTCACCCACTGCCTAACCTGCTCTTCCTTTTGGGTTCTTCTGACTTAACCCCAATAATGTCTGTTTCCCTGTTGCTGCAGCTGCAGCTGCAGCACTGGTTTTAACTCTTTTTTGCTTTCTTTATCCCCACCGTCACCTCTTAGCTGAGAGATAAGCTAACGAACGTCTATTAAGAAAAAAAAAGAAGAAAAAGAAAAAACCTGTTACTTACTAAGTTTGTTCTGTAACTTAATTTATCATTTGTATATCAAAGTAATCCAGTATAGAGTTGCTCTAATCCACTGCTAAATTATTCCAAGCCATGAGGTAAACCCATGTGCTCTTACCAATTGTTTTACAGAATATTTCCAGGTTAAAGCATGTTGCAGAAGCAATGGGAAGTCATGAAGCTTTGAGAGGAATACATCTTGTATAGTTTATGTGCAATGCAATTGATTATTGTCCTTAAAATTGCCTATAGCATTTTTCTAAATATTTATCATTGATATTATTGCTTTTTCTAATGTACAATATTGGTTAATTGTAAACTTGGGCTTGTTTCAAATGTGTAGCAGACATCAGACTTTTGGCAAATGTTTTCTAGAACATCTATTTGAGAGTTTTTACTTGATGATGTTATGTAATTAATCTGGTGTTTCCGACTCCTGTCTTCACTCCTCTCTCTCTCTCTGACACTCAGGAACTCAGGCTGCACAGTTTGATCTCCAGACCTTAAAGGGATAACTAACTTGTCAGACCAAGGAGCCTAATTATCTTCTTGTAGGCATTACCTTAAAACTGTCAGGTCTATGCCTGTAACTACAAATTCCTAGATCAGTCCATTAAGGAATTCAGGGATAGAATTGAGCATCCCGGGCTCGGCAGCATGGCCTAGTGGCTAAGGTCCTCGCCTTGATCCCATATGGCTGCTGGTTCTAATCCTGGCAGCTCCACTTCCTCTTTCTCTCTCCTCCTCTCAGTATATATCTGACTTTGTAATAAAAATAAAATAAATAAATAAATAAAAGAAAGAAAAGGTTTAATTAAAAAGAAAAAAAAAGAATTGAGCATCCCTTTGGCTGACATCAAGGCTGCCTCTGTGGCCCACTTTAACTGGAGTCCAGAGGAAGAGTAGTGAGCTAGGCAGCAGGAGGCTTATTAATGTGGCTTTAGACCCAGCAAGGCTAGCAAGGCTAGTCTATCCTCAAGTAGCACCTGCTTGCAATAAGGGAAGCCAGAAGATCAGGCAACCAGTTGCCAGTGATAGAAGTGGTTTTAAAAGAATCTTGTTAGCTCTGCCAAGAGCCAGGCCACTAGAAATGGAACTGCTCTGGGGGTCAAAGTATTCCATGGTGGGGGCCCAGCGCGACAGCAAAGCGGTTAATGTCCTCGCCTTGCATGCACCGGGATCCCATATGGGCACCGGTTCTAATCCCGACAGCCCTGCTTTCCACCCAGCTCCCTACTTGTGGCCTGGGAAAGCAGTCGAGGACAGTCCAAAGCGTTGGGACCCTGCACCGTGTGGGAGACTTGGAAGAAGCTCCTGGCTCCTGGCTTCAGATTGGCTCAGCTCCAGCCATTGCGGCTGCTTGGGGAATGAATCATTGGATGGAAGATCTTCCTCTCTGTCTCTTCTCTCTGTATATCTGACTTTCCAATAAAAAATAAGTAAATCTTAAAAATAAAAAAAACCAACATGGTGGACCACAAGCTAAAAAGCCCTTCATTCTGCCCAGCTCCCAAAGCATCTGTCCCTTTGGAGGGATAGCCTAGGATCAGCAACATCACAGGTAAAGCTGTATATTTCATCCAGAGACACCATCTGTTCTGTACCAGCCTCCTTTTCAGGCCAGCCCTCCTCTCTGTCCAGCCAGGTAATGGGAGTCAACGGGATGTCTCCCCAGTTTCACACTTCCTTTATGATGTCTCTTCCAGTACCCCATGTGAAGAGATACATGGTCCTGGACCTTACGTGCACCTGGCCAACTTTTGGATTTGGGTAACAGCAGAACTTTCCTGGGTGCATTTAGATTTGAAACTCCAGTGTCCGTGTGTAAGACCTTAGAAATAGTTTTTACTATCTGGCACTGTATCCTTGAAGGTCACTGCCTACTGGAGCCCTGACCTTACCATAGGCCCTTACTTAGCTCCTGCTAGCAGCCAGAGTCCCCATGAGCAGATGGAGGGAAAGAGTACAGGACTAGAAACAGGCCAGACTATACATCCTGTCTGTTTCTCAAGGCCTCACTAGATAATCATAACCAGTTTTCATGCATGTTCCTACCTAAGCCTCCCCACTAATTCTATACAACAAAAGGCCGGGATATCGGGGCTGAGTAGAAGTGATCCCAGTTCCCTGCCAAAGTCAAACGGACACTTCATCCAAGAATGACTGAATGCAGAGTCTGCACAGAAGGTCAATACCTGCCATGATGATCCATCCGTCACCACAGAGGCACCCCAAAGAAGCTCCTCAAGGCCAACCCTCAGAGACTACATATTCTAATGAGCTTCAGGAGGAATTCATTTTTGATAAGTAACCCCTCCCTCCATTCCTGTGTCATCCACTCAAATGTACAAATTTTTTCTAACCAAACCATTAATTAGTTTCTTTTGCAGGGCTAGGAGCCTGCCATTCCTCCCCAATATATAACAAAAGGGAGGAATGTGAGAGAGATTCCAGCATCCCATCCTGGACCCTGGCACCACTTCCTGCTTCCCCTTTCCCACAGCTTGCGGAATTTGTACTGTTCCGACTATGCACCACCAATGAGATGTAACTTCATGTCTTACCTGAGAACTTCACCCACCACCCTCTCCCGGTTCCTTTCCCCTTAACACTTCCCTCAGTTCCTGATCTCTCACTCTTGCCAGCAGGTCCTTGATTCTCATCTTTTACCTAGGGAAGGCTTGCTGCACCACCCTCTACAGTCTCCTGACCTCACTCTTTTTAGTGGATGGTAGCTCGGTGTCTGACTTGCATGGTTGCACCATGCAGCCTATGTAGTTATCATTCCTGAGTTTGTCCTGGAGGCCAATTGCCTCCCCATTCTGCCATCTGGCAGGAGAGGGAATTCCTTACCACCAAAGGAATGCCCAACCTGTTTCACTGTTTCTTCTCAAGGAGCCCTTAAGCTTAGGTTGCCTATTCACCAGCTGTATGGACATTAACCGGGTGAGACCTGGCAGATCAATTTCACCCATCTGCTCACCCACAAAAGCTTCTGTGAGAACACGTGGACTGCTATCTTCTAGACCTGGCTGCTACCACATCATCAGACCCCAATGCCTCTCCTCTTTAGCCTGGTGACCTGGTCTTCCTTAAAACCCTCCACCCACGCTTACTCCAACCTCGGTGGACCAGACCTCACTTGGTGACCCTGACCATGCCAGTTCTCACACTGCCCATCTGGGATCTGCTGCTCTGTCTCTGCTCCTGGTCAAATCAAATGGACCATCAGGACAGACAGTTTTTTGTCTGGATTCACCTCCCAAGCTCCTGGTGAAAGTCCCTTCCCACTTGGTTGCTAGTAGAGTTCCGGCTACTGGTGGAGTTCAGATCGCCGTTAGCTCAACGCCGCTGGAATATTAGTCACTGCAACACCACACCGTTGTGTCTGCTGCTTTCCTGTGTTTGTCAGTCTCCAGGTACCCCTCTGCTATTGTTCTATCCTCTCCTGTTTCTTGGAATGTGTCCTCTCTGCTTCATCTTGATTAAATGCTTCTCTGTCTGTTTAAACGTGTCCTTAACCTATTCCACCATCTTGAATCTTGGACCCCTGTATTGAAATGCCAAGCTCCATGTCACCCAGGAGAGTTGGAAATCCTGGAATGACCAGGGCCCTGAAGACACGGAGTGTCCAATCCCCAGGCTCTTACAGTCTCAGACTCCAGAGTAGGCCAGGATCCCAGCTCTGCACAGAAAGATTGGAGGCCATCAGTCCTTTAGCAGGTTGTTGAAGACTGCAGTGACGCTGCCTTTGCCAGGAAGACCGCTGCCATACACCACCTAGAGCTAACTCGCATCTGTATGTAAACATATATGCACCTAATTAAAAGAATTCACTTGCAGTCTATATCAAGGCTGCAGGCAAGCCCATGTCCTCATGCAGATTCCCAAGAGAACCAACAAATGGCTTCATCAGCCAAGCCATTAAGAGTGCTCCCTGACTCAGCAAGGTCTCAGCGGGAGGGTGTGATGTCACCAGACAGCCCTGCTAATGGTTTAACATCATTCTCTAGAATGCTGGCCAAATCGAAGAGAACAAGAGCCCCGGATAATTCCCAAGCATTCAAGTCTTCCCAACAGTCTCACCACCCAAAACTCAAAACTAATGGGTCTGCTTTCTGCTGCTGGACCCATTTTCTTAGAAAAGTTTCTTTGCACATGGTGGAATTTGACTATGGGCAGCTTGGGTTTTGCACAGCAGCACTGCCTGCTGACCACTCCCACCACCACCCCTCAGCACCCCGTTCTGCCCAATGGCCTTTCTAGCCCTCCAAACAGCTAACCTTGCCAAGAAGCCTCCTCTGTCCAACCTGAGCATCCTTGGTTCCTTTCACAGAGCCTCCACGCAGGCTCATTTTAGATCACCCTCCTCCACCAGGCACGCACCCAGCTGGCACAGTCCCCAACCCCAACACGCTGCTGCTGGCCGTCTGGAACACAGTGAATGCAAACAGGCAAACTCTCTCCAAACATTGTGCAAATGGAAAAAACGGCACCATATGTCAGGGTGATTGTTCTCTTACAAGACAGTTCGGTAAATGAATCCTTCCAAGGAGACACAAGCGGTGATAAATGACTTAGGGATAGTAGCACTAGATATTGCAAAGTGGACAACAGCAGAGGCAGCAAAAGACAAGAGAAACTAGGAAGCCAAAACCCACTCAGAGGTTGTCAGAGTTTTAAGATAAAACTAGATAGCCACGTGGGACTGTCAGATTGAGAATCCCAGTGAAGACATTCAAATCATAAACAATACAGACTAACAGAGAAAACAGAAGAGCAAGGCACAACATGATAGCCCGAGATATAATGGAAGGCATATGTCTTGAATCGAATAATGTCAAGCAGAGAGAGCTCAAAAAGCAACTCTCACATATGTCCCAAAGAAGGCTCAATATTTCAACGCAAGTTCTTAAAACTCAAACAGATTAAAGAGTCATCCTGCAAACCTGATTTTAAGAAGGAAAAGACAGGGGCTGGTGCAGGGGTATTTAGGTTCAAGCCCCTGAAAGCTCTGCTTCTGATCCAGCTCCAGGCTGACATATCTGGGAAAGCAACAGAGGATGGCCCAAGTCCTTGGGCTCCTGCACCACATGGTCATGTCACATGATAATGAGATTTAAATAAATGTTTGCTGGATGAGTAGGTGAATAAACAAAATAAAGTAGAAAATTAAAACTTCACACAATAAAGACAATAAGTTTTATTTTTAAGAAACACATTGACAAAACCAATAAAGCAATGGTATGAGTTATTCTTAACAAAGTGAGAAATGAGAAGAAAACAGACGAGCATTAGAAAAAATATTAGAGGGTCACATTTGTTATACAGGAATAAGGTGGATGAGCTAAATCAGATGGGTAGCTTTGGAGGGTTTACTAGAAATGCATCTTTCTAGAATCCACCTGGCATGTCCTGCAGTTCCCAAGAGGCAGGCTCGTGGCCACAAGGTTAGCCTCACAGAGTGCTGTCTCTCAGGGGAGAGTTGGACTCAGCAGTTAAAATGCTGCTTGTGGCACCTGCTTCCTATACAGTATCGCTGAGATAGGACCCCAGGTTTGCCCCTGATCCCAGCCTCCTGCTCATGGGGGTTCGGGGAGGCAGCAAGTGTTCCTGGTTTCTGTCCCTGCCCTCTTTAAGGGAGACCTAGAGGAAGTTTCCTGGCTTCCAGCTCAGACCTGGCCTAGGCCCAACTGCTGTGGGCATTTGAACAATGAACCACCACACAGAAGATCTTTGTCTATCACTCTCTGTGTCTTTCTGCCTTTCAAATAAATAAAATATATTCACAACCCTCCCTGTCAAGGGATCATCCTGGACCAAGTTCCCTGGGTACAGGGGAAGACACACTTTTCCCACGGCGTCTTCAGGAAGAAGAATCTCAAACACATTTAAGAATATGACAACTGGACTTTGCTGGAGAAGCCTTCGGGCAGTCTCTGGGGATTCTGGGTCTCAGAGATGGATATCACACTTGCCTGAATGTGCTGAAGATGCAAATTCACAAAGAACATCCATTTTGCTAAGGACAGTCACTAGAAAACACCTGGTATATATGAACGCGAGTGAGACCCGAGCAAGGCTAACACCCACTCTGTTCTAGGCCTGGAGGCAACAGGCGGCCGGGCCAGGTAGGCACTGCACTGGCTCCTCCTTCTGCTGTTTGCACAGATCGCCTCCATCTGCAGCCAACCAAAAGCCGATCAGCTGCAACCAAGACAGTTCAACACCTTTGTACCCAAAAGCAAAGAACCAGAAGGAAAGACTCGGAGTTCAATCTAGACCTGCAGAAAACATGTGGAGAGTCAATTAAAGAAATCTATGAAAAGAAAAAAAAAAAAACAGAACTTGATCTGATGGTGTGTTAGTTAAAGAATTATTGCAAATTCCAAAGATTAACAGATTGCATTCTTTAACAGAGAACAAAGATACCATGTTATTACTCTCTTAATGCAAAAGTAATCTTAAATTTAAATTTTAACAAAGATTACAACTCAAAAAAGGACATGTAGGTCAACCTCACATAGATACAAAATTACAAAGTAAGACCCCATCTGAAAAATGTAATTTTCTTAAAGCTGGGAAATGAATACACAAACTTCATTTTACTATTCTTTCTGCTTTTGTGTGCACTTGAAATTATTCTTAACAATTTTTAAATTAGGGATATTATTTTCAGCAAAATCCAGCATCAATACACTATAAGAATTATACCCTACAATCAAGCTGGAACTACCCTAAGTCAGGAAAACTTAATCAATTAAGGGAGCCTGTTAATCTATTTCATTTCATAAGTAGGAAAAATAGAAAGTAAGGTAAAAGATATTTTTAAGGAGCTCAAAATGTTTGCTCTGGTTTTATGCAAAATAGGATTTATTGAACAGTGAGGAAATAAGCATACATGATGTGTGAGTGTGGGCTGCCTCACATAGAGAAATACCAGTCCTGAGTGGGGCTAAGGTTGTTAGGGAAAACGAGAAAAAAGAAGAGCAGGGGCAGATGCCATGGTATAGTGGGTGAAGCCTTAGTCTGTGGTGCCAGCATCCCATAAAGACGGCCAGTTCAAGTCCCAGCTGCTCCATTTCCCATCCGGCTTCCCTGTTTATATCCTGGGAAAACAGAGGAGGATGGTTCAGGTTCTTGGGTCTCTGCACTCACATGGGGGACGTGAAAGAAGCTCCTGCCATTTGGATTGGCCCAGCTACAGTGGTTGCAGCCATTTGGGGAGTGAACACCCAGATGGAAGATCTCTCTTTCTTTCTGTCTCTCCTTCTCTCTCTGTAAATCTGCCTTTCAAATAAAAATAAATTAAGTAAATAACAAAAACAAGAGCAGTACCTCTGAGCATGGTTCATGGTTAATAGAGCATCATGTATTATGTATAACCCAATTTCCTTGTTTGAGTAAAAAGAAATAGCAGATGATACAGTATTAGGAATATTAGAAATGAACGATGTCTTTTGGAATAAAAATAGAAGCATTCCATTGAACAGAGAAAACAAAATTGCAAGATTCGTCACAACCTGGGAGTTGCCAATCATTCAAGTGTAACATAACTGAGAAAGGAGAGGCAAACGCAACCCAAAAAGCACACACTGGGCAGGGGCCTGTGGACCACATAGCTGCAGAGCAGCAGAGTGAATCAGTGGCCTGAGCAAGGCCATTCAGCTGGGAAGATAGCTGACTTTAGGAATAACCCCAAGTGCTAGAATGGATATTTCATATGGTCTCTGTTCAATCTGTGTGGCCCTGAAAGAATACCTCTTCAAAGTGAGAGGAGATGTATTTGGATTCAGTGTTAAAAAAACAACCTTTCCTCTGTGACTTTTCTTTGGGAAATCTCACAAACAACAAACATAGACAGCCTACCACCATGCACTTTGTGTATCCATTCCCGATCTTGACTATTTACCCCTTTTGCTCATCTTGGAAAGGATTTTTCATCTGCAGGGTTACCAAAACTGCACTGGGCTGCCCAGAGGACAGGGACACAGAAAAACACGAGCAGGCCAGGACTTTGGCAGGGCATAGTCAAGGCTGGATGCAGACAAGGCCTTCCAAGCCCAGGGTACCTTTTTATGTGTTTATTTTTTGTTTTGTCTTAGTCACCTTTATATTTCCAACAACTAACTGTGTCACCCTCTTAAGGAATTCATCATTAGAGGAACTGCAGGCTAGGGAAGAGACACTGGGACTGGATGAAGTCTACACCAGAGGCTACAAGGGATGGGGCTCTGCTACACTCACAGCACGCAAGTTTCTATTTCAACCATTTTCTGCCCCTAAAAGCCAGTTCTGGAAGCACCTCCTTGCATCTTTGTACATGATCTTCCCACTCTCTGGGGGATAATACAAACTCTTTCTAACCTTTAACACCTCGTCAGAGCCCTGCCACATCCAGAATGATGTCCTAACCACTGGCCTATTCGGTGCTGCCAAGGTCCCCAATCATGGTGCTGCTGGACAGCACCTGACTCTTCCACTCGTCTTGTGACCATGCTGACTATGCACATGTTTTCATGTGGATTCAGTTCTTACAAACTCGGAGAAAAATGCCCTGTTGACCATCCCTGCAGGGCTGAACAGAATGCCTGTTGGTTACGTTACTAACAGCAGGTGTGAGCATCTGCAATGCTCTGGGGAGTGTCGTCGGAACACCAGCATGCCTTTCTTCTAAAGGATTAAGATCAAGGTGATGCTCTGTAGCAAGCAGCTTCCCTGGTACACCATGACAGCGTTCCTCCAAGCGCACCTGCCAGCGGGGTCCCCTGCAGGAGTCTCAACTCCTTCCTCTCCAGCAACGATCCCAGTCGACGTGACACAGGTCCTGACAGCTGACAACGTCACAAGATACCCATGGGCACAAAAACCTCCAGGAAGAGCTCAATGGAATCACTTTTTCCAATTTTTTCTTTTTTCCCCTCCTCCATCGTCCTCCTCTTTCTTCTTTTTCTTTTCTGTTTCTTCCTATATTCTTTTCTTCCTTTCTCCCTTTATCTTTCTACTTTTCTTTCTCGCTCTCCCTCCCTCAACAGAAACAAAACTCAATGGCGCAGAACCGGGTTTCTAGATTTTCTAAATCCGCAACTCTGTCCTGGAGCTCTGGACGCCAGTGCCTCCTGCCCTCTCACCTCACCAGGTAAGGAGAAAGGGGGCTAGCTCATGGAGAGGCACACCTCAATGACCATTGACAGGTGACCTCAAAGTACCACTCAGCAAGCAGCCCGACCACCACACCTGTGTCATGTGCACTCTGCCCAGAACAAGAGTCTGTGGGGTGGAGCCTCCCATGCTGGTTCCATGTCAGGCAGTGATATCCGTTAAACCACAGGTTTGACAGTGCTGGGTATGTTTTTTACCATATGCATATCAAAACACACAATTTAAACAAAAAGCATTTGCAATCACCCAAAGTCACCTTGAGTGTCACCAGACACACACACATGCTTTAGGGACCATGAGTGCAGGACCTTGCCATGGTCCAGGTTCATGTCTCCAGGAGAGAAAGAAATGAAGGAAGAGACAAAAAGGTGAGCCGAGGGGTAAGATTTACTTACAGGCAAAGGTGAAGTGTCCAATCAGGAGGCAAAGAAGGACAGAGGGGGTTGGCGCCCAGCCTCCAGGGCACAAGGGGTGGTTTCTGGGGTGACACCTAATTGAATATTCAAATATGGGTGGAAGCTTCAGGCTCACCCATTTCTGTGCCCTTTTCAGCAATCTGAGATGGGTCTAGCAAGGCATTAGCTGCATGATGGGAGTAGGTACACTGGCCATAGTGATTTTATTATAATGACATTATAATTGTTAGAACCCAGCCTGAAGCCACAGTGACTATTTCTAGCCAGCACCAGATCTCAAGCTGGGAATACCTGGCAGCTACAGTCAGCAGGGAAGACAGTGAGGTCTGGGTATTGCATGTGATGCTGCAGTGTGCGGCAGGTGGCTGTGAAGAGACTGACGATCCTCAGCTCCCCTTCACTGTAAGCCACCTTCCTGCGACATCAGTCATGCCCCTCAGATCTGCCTTTTGCCTAACAGGATTAGACGCCTCCTACAAAGGGCTCAGCCTCTTATCTAGCTCAGTACAGATGGCTTCGGGGCGGCTTTGGCGCGGCCCTCTGGGAGCCATGCGGCAGCAGCAGGAACAGCCAGAGTGCACCAGGAGCCAGGCTGTGCCTTTCTCCTGCGAGTCAATGCTCTGAGAGCACAGGAACCCTAGCTACCAGTCCAAGTAAAAGACGACAAGTTTGGTCACTCCAGACAAAGAGCCTTGGGAAAGACTTGTGGGGAGCTTGACACTCCCTGTGAGGCCTCACCTCCCCCTGCTGTCTTGTTGGGGCTCCTTACACAAAGGACAGCACTGATGAAGCTGTGGCTGCCCAACCCCTGGGCTCCACCCTGGCTTGGGAACAGAGCCAAAAAGGGAGACAAGACCTGCAGTCAGGTTCCTGATCTGCTCCAAGCCAGACGGGTGTTCTAAGTCATGCCTTGGTCTGTTTTCCTTTCTGTAATGGGAAGGGGTGAGCTATCTGGGAAAGGAACCAGTCAGAAAAAGCCATGTGCACGATTCCATTCCCAGGATAGGCCAGCGAATCTGCAGAGACAGAAAGTAGATTAGCGATGGCTTAAGGCTGGTGGAAATGGGGCACGGAGCAGCAAAAGCTAATGGGTCTGCTTCAGAGGGGATCAAAATGTTCTGAAGTTGGCTACTGTGAAGGGTGTGCATATCCAACTATTTTCAAAACCGCTGAACTATGTACCTTGAATGAGTGAGCTGTATGGCCCGTTAGGGCTATCTTAAGAAAGATGTTTTTAAAAATAAATGAGGAGCCGACTCTGCAGTGCAGCATGTAAACCCACCCACCATCTGCCATTCCGGCACCCCATCAGGGGTACTGGTTCTAGTCCCAGCAGCTCCACTTCCAATCCAGACCCCTGCTAATGTGCCTGGGAGAGCAGCAGAGGATGGCCCAAGTACCCCTGTATACCTACATGGGAGATCCGAATGAGTCTCTTAGCTCCTGGCTTCAGGCTGGCCCAACTCTAGCCATTGTAGCAATTTGGGGAGTGGACTAACAGATGGAAGATATCACTGTCTCCTGTTCTCCCTCAGTAACTCTGCCAATCTTAAAAAAATAGATTGCGAGCAGAGAAGGAAAAGATGTGGGATGCATTACCTCAAGGCCTTGCAAAACCCAACTTCTTGCTTCCCACTGAACAAATGAGGGTTTCCCAAGCACTTCCTAGCCACCAGCCTTTTCACTGGTTTTGAGATCTGCTACACAAAACAGGAAGCGGAGTTGGTGGCAATTTCTGCCTTCCAGAACTTCTGATCCGTGCAAGCCCCCAGCAAGGGCAGGCTCAGCCCTTCGCTGTTGGGGGCACCTGTGCTGGGCCTTCCATGGCTCAGCTGAAGACAGGCCTGAGACGCCAACACAGGCAAGCTGAGGGCGAGGGGCCAAGCACAATGAGCCGGAGCCTGCCAGGGGGGTGGGGGTCTTGCACTGGCTTAGATGCCTTCACCCTTCCCTCCACCAACCAAAATAGGCATTGACGGCAGGCTCTACAGCGACTCCAGGATGCAGTTTCTGCAATACTGCAAATATTCCTCGAGCATCTTCCATGTGCCTGCTAAGGCCCTAAGTTCCGGGACACACCTCACTACCCGCATTAGCTTGATCTTCTAGTGGAGGTTCCCACCAGGCAGGAGCACTTGATCCATACAGAATTAAGATGTTAGAACGGGATAAATGCTGGGGGAAAAAAGACATAGTGTTAGCATCACTGCCTGGAGGCTGGAAGCCAGGGTCAGACTCAGGTTCATTCTGTCTGGGATCGCCAACTGATCTTCCCAGGTAACTATCTCCAAACTGAGCCACAGGGCTCTGCAAGTTTCTAACTTTCTGAGTCCAATCTCCAGCCAGGTCCTCCACTGTGATGGGCCTGGACCAACATCACCGTGCGACACTTCCTTCCATGCTGAGTCACCTCTAATATCCACCCACTCCATCCAGAACTGCTTACTGGGCAGTGACAGTGTGCCTGGTGCCTGGAGATGAAGCGGCACCGGAGTCCACAGTTTACCCAGAGAGTCTGAGACAGAGACACCTCGACACAGTTGAGGGCAGAAGATCAGATGCCACCTGCTAGCGATAGGAGCAGAGGAGGCAAGGTTCTGGTGTTGTTCCCTCCCCTCTAGGGCTGGCAAAGCCTTCACACAGACAGGGGTGATCTTGGGAGGCGGCCGCTTCGTAACCCTCCTCCTTCCATGCTTTCATTGTGCTCTATAGGGCTCAAGGATCTCTCCCCTGTAAACTCTGATGTCAAGAGCATAGGTCTCGGCAAGTCCCAGTGCCAGCCTTCGCTGGTGCCATCTGTGTGTTGACTTGGATCCTTGGACAAGTCACCTTCGCCTCCCTGACATCTGGGAAGTGAGGTGAACTTCATCTGCTTCTCAGTAGGTGATCTGGTTTATGAGAAGTGCTATCTTCTGGCTCAGAAAAAAAAAAAGTTCTTTTTTCACAGCTTAGCAAAGTCCTCAATAACAGCAGTGATTGTAAGGTCATTATTAGCTTCAAAAGGTTACCACTCATCAATACTGTTGCTTAATTGTTTCTTCTCGGTCTTTTTTCCTTCCTTAATGGAACTCCTAAATTGCATTGTTCTCCAACTGCCCTCAGTCCTAACTATGGGGTGATGAATTATTGAATGAATGAATGAAAGAACCAGCTGGGAATTGGAACGAGGGAAAGAGAAAGGCATGGACAACACTGGGCATGGTGGCCGCTTTCACCATGAAAGGAGTCACTGGGAGAACAGCACGTTCGACAGGAAAGAGCAGGAGTCCTGGTTGGAATAGCTGGATCTGCAGGATCTGCAGGATATCCAGGGAAACATCTAGTGGCGTCAGAGCTGAAATTGAAAATTGGGTGGTCATCAGGCTGAACCCCTGGGAGATCCGGCACACCTAAGTCACTGGGCCCTCGACCCAAAACATGTACCCACACTCCTCCCCAGATGCCGATTCAGGTGGCCAAGAGTGGGACCTGGGCAGGGTCTGTGAGAGCAGCCCCTGGTATGTGCTGGGGGCGGGTGGAGACAGGCAAACCTGCCTGGCAGCAGGAGCCAAGCGGAGCAGGGAATAATGGCAGTACCATGTTTCAGAGCCAAGGAAGCCCCAGAGGGAACTAGGCAGTGGTCACAAGAGCCCAGGAGCCATCAGAGAGACCCGCAGCAGTGAAAAATTCACAAAGACTAGGGAGACGGCTTTGTAGTTTCTCAGTAAGGCCAACAGGATAACATTGACCCAGCAAATACACACCTTGGTATATACCCCACCCCACCCTGCCAAGAACTGAAAATGAATATTCAAACAAAAAAACACTAACAGCATCACTCACAGCGGCCTGACAGTCCATCAACAGATGGATGGGTGGACAAATTGTGAATGGGACATCATTCAGCCATAAAGCAATATATGATGCAGATACATGATGTGTCTGCGTGGATGAGCCTCAGACATCACACTTGGGGAAAGAAGCCAGACACAAAAGGTCACATGTTGGATGATTCCATGCACATGCAATACCCAGCACAGACAAGTCTAGAGTCAGACAGAAAGCATATTAGTGGCATGACAGACCGTGAGAGGAAGGAGATAGCCTAGCAGCTACCAGATGCAAGGGGTGGGGTAAGGAAATTTTCACAATCAGATGGTGGTGATGGCTATACAGCAGTGTGAATGTACTTAATGCCATGAAACTGTATGTCTTATCATGGCTTTTAAATGGAAGTCTTATGTTAAATGCCTTTTGCCATCACAAAAGAAAAAAAAGCACAATTAAACAAAGCCATGTCCAATATCGCCAAGAGAGCCAAAAGATCTTTCCTGAAAGCAGCCTCAGATTTGGCAATTACACGTTCTTTTTGATGATATCAGGTTCTTCCTGGTGCCACCTGCTACCACATGGAGCCAGACTGGACACCGGGCCTGTCCAGCTCAGCCACGGTAAGGCCTTGTGGTCATTAGTGTCCATTGGCCACACAGTATGAGGTTCTGTTCTTCCCGGTAGACTTGATGGCTGTCACAAATGCTCTATATCATAATTCAACAAGCCCATGGACTGTGAACGCAAAGTCTGGGTTTGCTGTTTTTCTACCAAATGAGTCATGCAATGTCATGACCGCGACATGCCAATACATTTTTCAAAAGCTTCTTGGCATGTTTCATGCCACAGGACCCAAGAACGAACCCGACAGCAACATTGGTGTGAAGTAGACTGAGGGCTCCTAGAGCTACCTGGATGAAGCTGCTCGCCCTCTGGTGGCTGAGGTGTGACTCTGCACGTCTGCTTCTCAGGGAGGAAGGTGGCGTTCACCATAGTAACAACAACCATGACTGCAGCTCTGGGAAACAGCTAGGACCCAGAACTGCTTGCTAGAGCTCTTACCCATGACCTGTAACATCAAGGTGTGGTCCTGGCCTTCGGGCCCCTCCTCTCAAAGTCCTACTCTCACTGACTCAGTGCTGGCTGTGGACTTGTGGGTTTCTGTCTCTGCATTTTTCAAGTACAGGCTCTGGATCCCAAACTCAAGTTCAGAGCATCCGAAGCCACCTCATGGTAAAGGATCTGGCCCGAAAAAAATCAATGTCATTTGTTCCGCTCAAATTTGTTCCGCACTCTCTTTCTGTTGGGACCAGTGTTAAGTGTGGTCGCAGAGATCAAGGTCAGATCTGGGTGGCCCCTGCTCTTGGAGAGTCCATTGTGTTACGGGAAGATTACACAGGGAAAACCCACTGGCAGAAGGCCGAGGGTGGAGTCCAAGGAGTCAGCACAGAGTTCCTGACGAAGAGCAGAGCAGTGGGGACCTGGCTGGTCCATGCACCGGGCTGGCAGCAGCTCTTGGCTGCCCAATAGCCACGACTGCCAGCTGCTGCCTACCAGGCAGGACCATTGTGAGAGTTTGGGCTGACGGGCCACCCTGGCTGTCTTCATTAAGCACTTAATGAAGCATTCTGCCCACAAACCTCTCCTGCTTCACAGCCAGCGACTCAGGGAATCAGGTCAGCTGTTAGGAGATGCCGCCTACGTCCAGGGGGGCGTGGTCATTGAAAGCAGCAGGATCCGAGACTGGAAAAGCCAGCCGTCCACAAGCACTCTGCTCTCTGTTCCCAGCCTCAGTAGGGCTGAGTGTCCAGCTTGCAGCATCCCACTGGAAAACTCCACAGAGCCTGTCACAGTGGAAGGTTTGTCTACAGAGAAGGCAAAGGCTACTCAGCAGGAAACTAACCTAGCTACTGTCTCCCAGGGCCAAGCACTGGGATTGATGACAGGGCTAGAAGCCATAGAGCATTCCAGAAAAAGCCCATGATTGAACCTAGGGTGCAAAGCCAGACTTGTACTCCAGGCACCTCTGTGAAACATCACACTGGACACAGGGACCACAAAATAAGTTGGATCAGATGGATGCTGCAATGCTGAGGCAGTAAACACCTTTCAATTTTTTTTTCTAATTCCCATCATTATTGCTTGTGGATCAAGAAAGATGATGTTTAAGAATCAAAGCTCTGAGGGGTGGAGCAAGGGTTTCCCGGGGTATGGCACTGCAGCAGGTGAGTGTACACCAGCCCCAAGCATCAGCAGGTGCATGCCACATCCTGCCCAGTCCCTTCTCCTTCTAGTGGTCCCTTTTTCTGCTCTAGATCTAGAAGGACTTGAAGATCCTCTACCACCTCCCCATCCATGATTCTGGATATTGGAAGGGTTAGAGATGAACCCTGTTGTCTCATGGGCAAATGTAAACTAGACAACACCAAGGCATAGCTGTGATACCTACATCATGAGCACCATCAAACGCCTGGTTCACCTAGTTTCCTAGTCCAAAGCACAAGTACCCACCTGAGGGGCCCTTGCATGCACACTGCCACCCCAGCTCCTGACTTACCAGCTCCTGCTAATGGGACCTCATGAATTTCTCCAACCCCACGGCCATCACACACATTCAGCTCAATGCCCATCTCTTACTTGGACCCTGGCTGCAGTGGGTCTCTTGTCTTAAGTCTTGTTCTTCCACACATTACAGGCTATTTTTTTTCTAAGATGTACTTTGTCATTCTGTCTAAACCCCTGCCATCCCATTACTTGTAGGATAATTTAACTAGAGTCTTTGGGACGAACTCTAGAGCCAGACCTCCTGGGCTGATATCACAACCCTACCACCTAATAGAACTGCGACACAGGCAGATTATCTGGCCACTTTATACCTCAGTTTCCCTACAGATAGCAATAACACCAGCCTCATCAAGTTGTTGTGAGACCGAATGCATATGTAACAGCATGTAAACCTCTTAGAACTACGATAAGGACTCCATTTAGGGTAGTGGCTTTCCACATTCCATCCATTTAGGTCTCCACTTCCTCTCTCTCTCTCTCTCCCTTTCTTTCTCTCTATTTTCTGCCTGCTGCAGGGAGGGGAGTTCCAGCCCTATGGAATCTCTGCTTTTCTCAAGCCAGTGAGCTTGGCTCATGTTATTTCATGTCAGGTACAATCTGACCCCACTGAATTGATTTCAACTACTTTATTGAGACATTATTATCATGCCGAGCAATTCACTCACTTAAAGGATATGAGTTCATGGCTGTTTGTATACTCATGAAACTGTATAACCAGAGCCACAACTTGAAAGCATTTTTCACCCCTCATATCACCAGGCAACCACAAATTGACCTCAGTTGCTTTTTAGGTCTCAGTTCATATCCCCCTATTGTTCAGTATTCTTTGATACCCTCCCCCCTTGGGTTGAGTGTTCCTACAATTCCCAGCTGTTCACTTTGTATATAATATGTATCTCTCTTGTTAGAACCTAAGTCCAGGTGAGCAAAGCTATGGCCATCTGATTGACCATCATTCTTCAGGGCTTCATAGATATTTGGTAAATGCTGGTTGAATGACTAAATCTGAGGGTGCTAAGTAAGCAAAGCCCAAGCCCTATAAAGATAAGTCTACTGGAAAAAAAAATCAACAGTAACAGGCTCTGCTTTGTACAACACAGGCTAGAAATACAACACATTTAACATCCATGACATTCACATTTGCCGAGCAACTCTTTTCAGCCACGACCGAAATAAGGAAAATTCCTGTAGGCATTGAATGAATTTGCATCGGGCATCTGAATGAAGCAAATCCTTGAATGAAAGGGTAATCAGGTCTGGAGGCTGAAAATGAAAAAGCAAGAGTCACACTTAGGTGCTGAGTCAACACGTGTAGATTTGAGGTGGCCTGGCATTTCCAAGACCTTACTAAGGAAAATGAATCACAAATACATTTTATCTGAAATAAGAAAGCAAGGAAGGAATGCAAAAAGGAAGGGAGAGAAGAAAGAAGGGATTGATTCTGGAAGTTTCCTATAAATGCATTCTGTTAAGCCATCTCTATTTCCCTGCACTTTTCCAGTTATATAATTAGAGCTGCATTCCCTAGGATAATAATCCATGCCCTGGATGCTTATTTCAAGATCCAGTGACCATCATAAGAAAAGCAATTACCGCCTAATTAAGCATTAAGATAATTTCTTCAATAGATCAACAAAGTTCAGCAAAACAGCTCCAAAATAAAACAACCCCAAGCCTTCTTCTTCCCCCAACTGCAATCAACTTCACACACTGAAGGCAGATTGACCTTAGCAAGAGCACAGCTCTGGTCACACCTCACTCTCAATGAAACCCTTCAATGGCTCCCCCTGGCCTTCAGACTCCAGAACAAACTCACTCCTGAGAAGGCATCTGAATGATCTTCTCCCTTCGAACCTGACCTACTTCCATAGCCTCATTTCCTTCTGGTCACCTTCAAATAACGCCAATCTTTGAAAACCACACTGAGTCGGTACAATATTCTCTACCAACCCCCAGCCCCCAAATTTCCCCTGCCAAGATCTCACTTCCTCCTCAGCCTCTCCAGGACCACCTTCCTGTGATACACACACTCACACTTTGCACTCTCCCTGGGCTTCCACAACCACTGACTAAAGAGGATCTCCTACATGTCTCACAGGAAGCCTTATATTCTTATTATTTCTGAACACATTCACTAACTTCTGACATATATTGAACTCAAATACATTTCACCCTTACATTTAACACCAGCCATGAGAATATAAGGCATTAAAACAGCTGCTGAAAGAATGAGTGAAATAGGACCCGATGCAGTAGCCTAAAGTCCTTGCCTTACACACGCCGGGATCTCATATGGGTGCCGGTTCTAACCCCTACAGCCCTACCTCCCATTTATCTCCCTGCTTGTGGCCTGGGAAAGCAGTAGAGGACGGCCCAAAGCCTTGGGACCCTGCACCCGTTTGGGAGACCCAGAAGCTCCGGGCTTCAGATCGGCACAGCTCCAGCCTTTGTGGTCACTTGGGCAGTGAATCAGCGGATGGGGTATCTTCCTCTCTGTCTCTCATCCTCTCTGTGCATTTGACTTTCCAATAAAGACAAATAAATATTTTTCAAAAAAGAATGAATGAAATAACACTGAAATGGTAGACAGCATAAAACAATATGGTCAGGAATGGATCTAATTTAGCACCAGGCTTAAAGAAGCAGCAAGTTTGAAAACTTAGGAAATGGACCTCAATGGTTGGCATATTTTCCTATATGTAATCCTGTTTCTATTGAACCTCCTGCCCATTTACTTTCTTTTTAAATTATTGTTTTATGATACAGTTTGGTTGGCACTGGAGTCTCCATTCCCGCTCCTCAAGTGTACCCCACCCTCTGTTCTCCCCTTCAGTCTCACAACGGGTGTCTTTCGTGAGTTTTCACAAGTACCTTCATGACTAGTCTCCACATCAGGGTTCTTCCAGAAGTTCATGGTGCAAATAAATTTGGCATCAGTGCCTACACATACACACACACATTTACTTCCTACCAAGTGTGTGTGTTATTGCAACAGGAAAAAGCAGAGTGGAAAGCTAGTCACAGCAACATAGTAACCTCTTCTCCAGTGAGAAAAGTGCCAAATTCACAGAAGAGCAAAGGCAAGTTACTGCACCAGCTGTCAGCTGCACGGAGGGGATGGCTTAAGCCATTTCAGGTGGTCCTTCTCCAGCACCTGCCGGGCTTATGAAGAGCCCCACTCGTAGAGATTTTGTGGGTCTGAGGTGGGGTTCAGATGTTGCATTTCTCTAGAAAGTTAACACTGCAGGATGGCCACACTTCAAGGAGCATCGAGGTACAGAGTCCAAGAAACCAAGGAATTCAAGTTTAAGGACTTAGCCACAGTATATGACCCAGAACTTTCTGAAGTTCTGAGGTTTGCTTTAATGGAGGCAAAGGTCAATGTAAAAGCTAAATTGGAGAGTGACTTCTCTTTTCCACATATGATCCAAAGACTCAATTTTAGACCAGGAGGTTAGGGGATCTGAGGTCAAGTCCCAATCGTGTCTCAAGTTCACAGTGTGACTGATGGCTACTCATTCCCAGAGCCCAGCACATCACACAGATATGTTCAAGTTGGCAACCTCCAATGCTGACATCACCCAAGACCATCACTTCGACATCCATTGGTAGTTTGGTACCAGAAGTATTTACTTCTAATCCTATCTGCATACAAAAATAGAGTCACCCCTGTTGGGAGGCACAAAACAAACATGAGAAATAAAATGACCGGTGATGCTGAAGAACCCATGACAACCCCACTGAGAGTATGAAGATCATGAGAAGAGTGATACCCTTCCACCCACCCACCTTGTGGATGATGATGCTCAGGGACAAATACATTCCAGGGATGCATTCAAAACATGCAGACAGACATTACAACTGAACACCGGTTGGCTGTCTCCCAGAGGCAGAATGGCCCCTTTACAGAAAGGAAAATGGCAGCTCATCACTCAAACCTGTGCTTCCCCCCATTCCGGAAACATGCTCTGCGTCCATCTTTGGCTCCTGGGCCTCCCAGGACAAGAGGCCACCTTCTCCAGTTGTGGCCACCAGAATGCGCCTATCTGATGATCTTCCCATTGCTTGTTAATAAGTCAAGTGCATCTTTGGGCCACGTGGGTGAGGGAGAATGGGCTCTCTGCCGCACAGGCCCCACTACTGACAAGGTCAGGTGGTGGAGCAGGCAGAGTGTGAGGGCAGGGCCCTCCTTCCCTGCCCACTCCAGGTAGTGGCAGCTCAGCCAGTACACATCTGGTTCTTCTGCCTTCAGCCCGATAGGACCACAAGTCTTCCAGACGCTATCACCCCGTCCTGGACCTGAGCCACCGGAACCAGCCAAGGGAAGAAACCCTATAGGTCCTCAACTTGCAAACTGGCTGGCTGTGCACTGGCACCCCAGGTCTTATGAGGCATCTGCCTGGTGGCCATGATGCTTGCCCTGTGCCTCCCTGCCCAAGTGAACAGGTATAAACTTAGCTCACTAAACCTTGCGGCAGCCCCAGGAGATAAGTCACCCACCCCACTCTACTCCCCAGCCCAGGATTCCCCCTCCCTTAACAGATGGGGAAATGATGCCTCAGGAAGATTAAATAACCTGGGCTTGCCCCAGGTGCAGCATGAGCCGCTCTAAGCCCTCATGCCAGCTTGCAGATAGAGATGGCTTGGGACAAAGCCCCTGGTGAGCCGAGGTTCCCAGACAGTGTGGACAGCTTGCACAGCAGAGGTAGGGGAGAGAATGAGCATAGGGGAGGCAGAAAGCCACCCCAGCTGCCTCCTTTCTCCCACAACCCCTCCAAGTACTGCAAGAGCAGAATGGCTTTTAACAGGCCAGAGTTCCCTGGAAGATGGTGCAGGTGCCAAGACCATGGGTGGAAAATGGACCAGGGGACAAACAAGGGCCACAGTGAGAAGGGTCAAAGGGTCAGAATGCCCAGTTGACCTCTGTCCCCACATTTACACTGCACATAAACTGCTCATGACCTCTGACCTGATACCATGCTCATTTCATTTTTTTCAGATTTATTTATTCTTATTGGAAAGGCAGACTCACAGGGAAAGGAGGGACACAGAGAGAGGTCTTCCATCTACTGGTTCACTTCTCAAATGACTGCGATGGCTGGAGGTGAGCTGGTCTGAAGCTGGGAGCCAAGAGCTTCCTCCAGATCTTTCACATGGCTGCAGGGGCTCAAGGATTAGGGCCATCCTCTGCTGCTTTCCCAGGTGCATTAACAGGGAGCTGGATCAGAAGTAGAGTAACCAGGACTCAACCAGTGTCCATATGGGCTGCTGGCACAGCAGGTGAGGCTTGGCTTACTACTACTGCAACTGTCTCTCAGTTGTTCTTTTCCACACTCAGTCCTTGTACATCTGTTGGTTACAAAGGCATTGAACCATCCCTTGAAACTTGGACATCATCAAGCAGTGTCCACCAGATCACTAAGATGCATAGTAGAAAATGGTAAGGCCCAGAACAGAGAAGCCGTCAGAATGCCCAGGTGTTTGCTGGCAGGGTCACATGCAGCTGTGGCAACCATAGAGTGAGATGCCAAAGGTTGCCCTATGTAGGAGGTGACCAGGCCACAGAGGATGCAAGAAGGGAGTGCCTGAGGACTGAGCGGCAAGAGGTGAGGAGGGAAGGTTTAAAAGGGAAATGGCACTGGACTGTCCTGAAGCCTACAGGCTCAGTTAAAGATCTAGATATTGGGATAGGGTAGCAGGGAGAGGCCAGATCACCAAAGGCCTTAAGTGTGGAACCAAGGAGTTTAAATTTCACTCTCAGTCACAGTGGTGCTCAACAGTATGCCTGGATCATGCGGGCATTCAGTCAGCATTAATGGGCAAAATACAACAAATATAATTTATTTTTTGTGGCTAACACACACACAACAATGAAGACCCCCAAAACATTGCCTCTAGTTTCTCTTATCAATTGATATGCAGTCGACCACTCACTCCTAGGCTAACTTCAGATGAAATATTTGCTTCCTTTTGCCCCCTGAATGAAGACTGTGATAATTGGTCATCAGCTTCACACCCAAGAGCGCCATGAGAAGAAACCATTGTGTCTGTGTGAGGCTCACGGCTCTCATGGGATATGTGGCCAAAGACATCGCTTCACGTTAATATTTAAAGAGACTCTACCCAGCTCTGATCTCTTTTTTCTGCAGACTAATGTTACGTCTACAGGATAAAGTGATGCCAGAGTGGCCCCTAAATAAACTCTGGCAGCCAGCGGTGCCCTCCACTTGGGGAACGCATCCATGACATGTGCTCCCTGTGGTTTGTTTTCTGACCCAGGTAACCCACGATGTTGCAAGAATCTGAAGAAGAGCTAACCCCATCTCGAAAGGTGGGCCTCTTTGAGGCTCCATGTCTAAGCAGGAGAGACAGAGTATGGGGCAGGTTCCAAAGGGAGTTGTTTTAGCCAAACCCACATCCTAAGCCAGGTCATATTTTTAGGTCCAACGCAGCGCCCAAGAAAGGACGAAGTCAGAATATGTTCCCTGGTTTCAATTACAAATGGGGTGGGGAAAATAATTTCAAAAGTTCAAGGGGAAAAAAAATCAATCTATTTCCTTCCCCTCCCTGATGCTTTCGCTTCTATAAATACATGCACACAAATGGACCCAAGACCACTCTTCCCTCTGAAAACACTACCTGCCTGGGACTCACAAGATAAATGATGCACCTGACAAGCTCTCAGCCTGCTGCAGCCTAACGATGCTCTTCACCCATGCCTGTCTCTCTTAAATAATCCTCACTTCCCCACCTCAGACTATAAGTCACACATGCGCCTGGCGGGAAGTTTTGCAATTATTTATTTATTTTTGCCAGTAAAGAGGAAATGAAAATGAACCATTAACATCAACAAGTTGCTAAATACCCTCCTTGCATTTTTGTGTGAAAACAGACATAATCACCATAACTGGCATGTATTGTTGATGCTGGTCAATCCTCTTGTTTTCTCCTTGGGTGGGTGGATGGGGAGAACACTGGAAATATTCCCTTTGCCTTTAGTCTTTTACAACATTTTTTTTAAAAGATTTATTTTATTTTTATTACAAAGTCAGATATACTGAGAGGAGGAGAGATAGAGAGGAAGTGGAGCCGCCGGGATTAGAACCAGCGGCCATATGGGATCAAGGCGAGGACCTTAGCCACTAGGCCACACTGCCGAGCCCTACAACATTATTTTTTTATCTTCTACCAATAGCAGCATCATTTTTACTTTTCTTCAAATATCATGTTCCGTTACTGATTTGTTTATTGAGAAGCAAATAAACTAGAAAGACCAAAGTTCCCATCAGCTGGTTCACACCCCCTAAACGCCTGTGATAACCAGTGCTAGACCTCAGCTAGGAGCTTGATTTGTTTCTTCCACGTTGGTGACAAGAACCCAGTTACTTGAGCAGTCAGCACTGCCTGCCAGGGTCTGCATGCACAGGAACAAACCCAGGCACTGCGATATGGGATTAAGGTAACTTAACCACTAGACCAAACATACACACACACACACACACACACACACACACACCCCAGCAGTAGCATTTTTTAAAAATCCAATGCTGAACAGTTGATTCATTTTCAATGTCTGTATTACAAAATGTGGAACGAAACATTGCACAATTTCTCTTGTTCTCTTGGGATAAGTTCTTAGGAACGGCATGGCTGGGGGAAAACTATGCATGACATTTTCAGAGTTTTCATATGGACAACGTGTCCTCCAAAGAGCTTATCCTGACCTCACCCCTAAGAGTCATTGGGGATTTACCCCCTCTTCTTGCTCACAGACCCTTAATTTAGTAGATTTATAAAGGTTGCTGCCCTCGTTTGCAGCTGTTTAATTATGAGAAGCAGATTTTACTCTAAACATACAGTGTCTATCATATTTTTTCAGAATTTTTTTTATTGTGTACCTTTCATTCACCAGAAAGCCAACACCCTAATCTCACTCCCAAATGTCTTTCTCCCAGCCCATTCCATCTCCAAGGGCAGCCTAGGACCTGCATCATGGTTACAGCAAATGGGTCAGACACGGGACACCGTAGTCTGTTCATTGAGGCAGTAATCCATTGATTGAACTGACACCTCTCAGGAGTCTGTTAGATTCTGAGCTCCACACCCAGAGAAAGTACAGGCAACAAGAAGTCAAGAGAGACAAGGTGAGGCTGTCCATGCCACAGAAGTACACTGAAGCGGAAAGCTAAGCGGGCATTTTACTGGCAGGGGAGAAGATGAAGGAGGTTGGGTAAAGGAAATAGTGTGAGCAAAAACCCAGAGGCGTATTGGATAGAGCTCTGTGCTTTGAAAGAATCTTTCTGTTCAAAAAGTATGACAGCCAGGGGCTGGCGGGGGAGACTGGAAAGCGAGCTCATGCTCATGTCATACTCCAAGTGCACCTGCCAGCCTGCTCCCCTCCCCTGCATCGTCTCCCTGGCCCAGCTCCAAGGCAGCCTTCTTCAAAGGCTTCCCGGAGAACCTTCCTTTACAAGCATCTCCGCAGACCTCTGCCCAGGGAGGGGTGGAGTGGTGGGACGCAGCCATCCTGGCACACAAAACCATCCACTCAGCAATTCCCAGTGAGCAGATGACTGCTCACTGACCCTCAGGGAGAAATCTTATCAGTTCAGCTGGAAAAGAAGCTTCTAGCTAGAGAAGCTACTCTCTTGTACCTGGTGGGTTCTCAACATCAGGATAAACCTATCACTGGCGATCAATAAAGGCTTTCAGAGTCTAATCGAGTGAAATTGGGCAGGATAAATACAAAGAGAGGAGCCGTGTGTGCAAAGGTTGTGTGCATCTAACTGCCCTCCAGATAACACTGAGGGAAGGGAAACTGCCTCTGAGAACTTCTGGACACAAGCATGGTAACAAAGAGGTCTATTCCAAGATGTGCAATTCTCTACCTCCACATACATCCCTCAAAGGTGCTGGCCCACCTGTGTATCCCCATTCTAGACATTGGGATTTTTGTTTTCTCCTCACAGGAAGGCAGGAGGAGAAGAGAGGAAGAAAAGACCCCTGAACCCAATTCTTCTCTGCTGGGATTTCCATTCTGAGAACTCCATCACATACAAGTTCTCAGGCAATGCACATTTCTAGATCATCCTTCCCTGAAGACAAAGAACCCAAGCATTCCTTGACTGGCAAGGGTTTGGACATACCCTTAGCATAGCATTCACATGCTGATTGGCTTGTTTCTCTCCCACATTAAGCTGTGACCTCTACGAAGCTGAGGACTGCATCTCCATACCTCTATACCCAGGGTCCAGAACACCACTCCAGATACAATGGCTCATTTATCAGTCTGGGTCTAGAAGCTAGAAATGCAGTGTTAAGAAGGCAAAGCCCTGAGAAATAACCCAGCCCACAGACAGAAAGCAGTGGTCCATGCAGTGGGAGTTACCTTCAAGTTCACATAGAGAGAGGGTAGCAAGTAGCAGGTGCAAAAGAGAAAGGAGGAGCTGGCACCATGGCTCAACTCAATAATCCTCCACTTTCAAGTACCAGCATCTCACATGGGCCACGGTTTCTGTCTTGGCAGCTCTACTTCCCATCCAGCTTCCTACTTATGGTCTGGGAAGGCAGAGGAGGGTTGGCCCAAAGCCTTGGGACCCTGCACCCACATGGGAGACCTGGAAGAAGCTCCTGGCTCCAGGCTTCAGGTCAGCTCAGTTCTAGCCATTGCAGCCATTTGGGGAGTAAATTAGCACATGGCAAATCTTTCCTCTAACTCTCCTTCTCTCTGTAAATCTGCCTTTCCAATAAAAGTAAATAGATCTTTTAAAAAAGAAAGAAAGAAAATAAATTCCTTGAAAGATTTGTCTCTACTCACCTTGTCCTATTTCTCTATTATTCTTTAAGTGGGGAGGGGGACTGATAAGCTCAAGGGATCTGGCCCTGGTGGGATCTAGAGAGCCTGACAATTTGGGAGAAAACTAGACGCCTCTCTCACACAGAATAAGTCTTAGCTCTCCCACCTGTGATGACCCTCAGCTCCTGCAAAATGGAAGGCAACACTCACTGCCTATGTACCATGTGCAGGGGGGAAATTGTCCTCCCCTTGACTTTTCTGTAAGTATAATATTCACAGATAAGGACTCACATAAGAAAGAACGGGATGGGCCTCAGGACACACAGCTACTAAATCCACAGGTGACGATGTCACACGCCCAGGTGCTTTGTCCCCTCACCTCACCAAATTGCTAACCCTAGTACCAAGCTCCAGGGTGCCAGTGACAGCAAGCTGGACTGAGTGCGTGAACTCATAGGTCAATCTGGTCACAAAAAAGAGGCTGGAGGTCAGGTGCCAGGCCTCCCATCCTCTAAAACAGCACAGCAGGTATCACCCTGCCCCTTAAAATGCCCATAAGGGTTCAGCTAACAGGGCAGATCAACTCCAGGAGCAGGTGCATGGGACAGAAAAGCACAGTGCCTAACAGGTTCTTGACTTAGCCAGAATGCCACTGGTGGTTATAAAAAGAGCATTAGGAGGGAGGTTAGAAGCCATCGTTACATTCACAACTGTTCATTCCTTTCATTGGTTGGCACCATGACCCAAAGCTTCAGCCCTGGAGCCCTCTTTTGGGCTCTGGATCCAGTAGGCCAGCCCCTGCAGCTAGCTACACAGCAACTCCTGCCACTATCCTGGCACGGTGATGCTGGAGGGGTGCAGAGGCTTCCTGGGCCTGGAAAAGAAGACTCTGCCAAGGGAGAAGGTTGTGATGTGGCAGTATGTCAAAATGGCCCTACCAAGCAAGCTTGTCTGAATGAGCACTTGCTACTCAAACCAAACTGGAAGAACTCTTAGGCCAGCTCCTCTCCCCTGCCATGGGGCTCTGAGCAGTATGGACAGAAGCTCTGCCAATCTAGACAGTCTAAGCCACCTACCTGTCCAAAGGACCCTGAAACTGTCCTTCGGGCAGAGCTCAGGTTGCATGGGTGAGAAGGGAGCAACCTGGGGCCCCAAAAGGCACCTTGGGTACACTGTTGGCTTTATGTGCCTTTCCTCTTCTTTCCCTCACACTTACACACCAGGGTGTGGCTCCAAATGCCAGTTCTTCCAGGAAACCCTCCTGAATCTCCCCCAATTATGCTCACCCCCCATGGGTCTCTGTGAGGTGCAGCACTAACTTTTTGCTAGCTACAGGAGGTGCAGGGGCCATCGGACTCTTCGGCACCCTCTCATTCCCACCTCCAGCCCCTAGTCCTCAGCGGGTTGAGCAGGCTTTTCCTAGTCAAATGCATTGAACTGAGCAGCTGTAAGACAGAGTTCTTGCAAGCAGCAGGGATAGCACAGGGCAGACAGTCCGGAACTGCCGTCGTGCCTGGGAACGACCATTACATACACTGCAAATATCCTCCGACTTCAGGAAGAATGGCACATCTTTGGATGAGCTGCACTTGGGGTGCCTGTGAGCTAGCCCCAGCCAGGAGACCACGCTTAGAGGATGGCCATAGGATGAGGCCATTACACCACAGCCAAGAAGCACAGCCTGACCTTATTTTAATTTTTACAGAAAGAGATACGTAGCTGGGCACTGAGACTAAAATCCCTCCCTCAAGTTTCATGGACCAATCTTGGACTAAATCGGGGGGCGGGGGAAATGCAAAGACAGAAACTCTCCCTCAAGTGATGAATAGCTTAACACCTGTAGCTGCTCCTTCCCATTGATAAAAAACAAAACAAAAAACCCAACACTGCACTGACTTGAGCCAGGGCATTCTAAAGGAAGATAGGTGCTTTCCTGGGCAGCCTGACCCTGGAGGCCCCGCCCACATGTCCTACATCGAGGATGGCTGCACCTGCACTCTCAGAGTAAAGGTGAATGCTGCCAGGAGAGACACACACCACGCAGAATAGTGACTCTGGGGCCCAGGAGCCTCAGGCAATAGATTCAAATACAGTCTAGAGAAAGGCCAAAGATGGAGAAAAAAGCTCTAGGAAGACCCAGCCCCAGGAAGCTGGTAAGGTGATCTCACAGGAAGGAAAGGGTCTTTGTGTACTCTCACACAGTTAAGGATCTTCGGGTTTAGCCAAGCGTCCCAAGTCCTGTAAAGTGGGATTGAAGGAGGTCTGAGCCCAACAGAGGCAGAAGCAGTGGGACTGTTGAGGTGTCAGGCACTGACTACATGGGCGCTGCCATGGGCTGACAAAGGCCAGCAGCTACCGGGAGCTGGAGGAGGTCAAGACAGTGCTCCCCTGTACAGCCTCGGGCAGAACGGTGACTTCACTGACACCTCGGCCTTGGACTTGTGGCCTCTGGAGCTGGGACAAAACAACTATCTGTTGCTCCAGGCCAGGGTTGTGGTGGTGTGTGAAGCAATCCCGGGGGAGTCCATTCAGAACCTCTAAAGCAGTTAGATCCCGTGAGGGACTCACATCAGAGGCGGGCCAGCTCACTCACTGCTACCCCATGTTGCAATGATGATGCCACTGATCCAGGTGGCCTTCCTCCTCCCTGGTCCAGCAGGTGTACAGGGAAGTACATGTGGTTCCCCAGTGGCCCAAAGCAGAGTCCTGAGAGCAGGCCTCAGGCAGTACTCATCAGCACAGACTGAAGTGTGGCTGCCCATGGCTTCACTCCCTTGTGCACTGGGGCAGAAGTGGATTTCTGTGGGGCATCCCATAATGTGTTCCAGGCCAGCAGAGCAGCCACTGCCAAGGGGAGGATCTGGGATTCCTTGCCTTGAAGAGCAGCTTTCCTATGGAGTTGTAGGGGTGTGGAATGGCAGCAGCTTGGGACTTGGCAGGTTCCAGCAGAGGGGCTGGAGGGTGAGGGGAATTCCCACACTGCACAAGGGCTGAGCCTTACCTCCTCCCTGGGGAGCTGCTGATCTCATGGGAGGGTCTAGCAATAGCTGCTGAGAACCCATAAGACATGTGGGCATGCAGGTTTTGAGAACAGAGACAGCCACATGCTCAACTACCAAACTCATGCTGCAGCTTTTTGTGAAGAACTAAGTACTGGAGGCGCTCAGATGAAATAACCAATTATTTCTGCTCCTATTGAAAAAACAACAACAACAACTGCCCCTACCTTCCAGGGAAAGACAAGGAAGAAAAGTCTGTAGCTCCACATAGCCTTACATTCTAACCTGCCCAGGAGCCAGCTGCATGTGCACTGGGACCCCGCCAGGTGCAGGAAAAACCACAGAGGCTAGATTCCAGTCACTAACAGAATTCACTTCCTAAGAGAAAATAAATGGCACCTCCATCTACACTGAGATCATTGCTTTGGCTGGGCAGATGTTTAGCCCAGCAGCTTCAGTCATCACCTATGACAACCGCATCCTACACCACAGCGCTTTGGATGAAGTCTGCGCCAGCCTGCCTTTCAGCTTCCTGCTAGTGCACAGCCTGGGAGGCAGCAGAGATGGTTCAAGCGCTTGGATCCCCTGCCACTCACAGGTGAGACCCAGATGGAGCTCCGGGCTCTTCCTGGCTGTAGCCTGGTCCAGCCCTTGTTGGTGCAGGCATTTGAGGAGATGGAAAAATCCCTGTCTTTCTGTCGTTCTCCATAGCTTAACTCAGAAGCTTAACATGTGAGCACTCACCAGTGAGTTGGGAGCAGGGGAGAGGGTATCAACCAGAGCCCCAGCCCACAGCCTTCACTCTGGATATCCAGGGCCAGGAAGCCCAGTGTATCTCCTCTGCCTGCATGTCTCCAGCTTCAAGTGCAGGGGACTCCAAGTGATGCCTAGGCCCCCATCACCCCTCCAGAATTGCCCACAGAACACACACTCAGATTTCCAGAAGGCTGCCTCATCTTCTCCAGCCTGTAATGGCAGTTCTGAAAGAACCCACATGATGAGCGCACATCATCAAGCAGCTGGGTGGGAAACGACTGGAAACCTGAACCCCTTCTCATCGCTGCCATCTTCGGTCCCTCTCCTCCCCTTGGAAAACACTGCATCCCCTCAGTGACAACCATGGCTACCTGCTTACTCAGACCTCCAAGGGCATTAAGCACTTTCCATTATTCTTAGAGAGGAGTCAAGGGCACCTCAAAACAGAAGCCCCACCTGTGATCCAAACAGCTATAAGACACATTCCAGCCAGGGTTTCCCCTGGCTGCTGCAAACAAGGATGAGACCACCAGTTAGGAGGTGGCAGTAGCACAGCTCCTGTCGCTGAACCTGATTCACCAGTGTCCAGGACAAAGCCACATTTGGTATCTGAAAGGTTTCTGCATCAGATCTTTTGCTTATGGTAAAGAATGCTCTCACAACACAAATCATTCTCTTCCAAAGCACGAAAGTTCACGGCCTACATAAAACATGGCCAGCTACAACACACAGCCCTGGATTTAGGTCGCATGGTAGGAAGGACTTTTGAGTCCAAGCACAGGGGAAGCATAGGAGTTTGCCGAGGCCCATTGGCGGCCCCACGCTTCTTGCATGGCCTTTCCAGCTGCATTCAAACCACTGCTGAGCTCAGCTCAGCCCAAAATGGCAGATATGTGCTCAGGCCTGCATAAGGGCCAAGCTCCATGCAAAGGGCTGGGAGCTGGAGAGAAGAGGGACAAAGTGCTTGACCTCCCAGAAGCTCCAAGTGGACCCTGTATCCACAAAGGCCAATTTGCCCTCCTCCAAGACCAACAGCAATGTTTTTCCAGGAGAAGAAATCACACGGGGGGAGGGGCAGGCGGGGTGATGATGAGAAACAGAGGGATGAGGCCTGAGCAGGGGGGCAGAAGGGAGGTGAAGTGGAGGGGGACTAAGAGCAGAGGGTGGGGCAGAGGGGACCAGACTGCGAGGAGAGATGGATCAGCCCTTCTTCTCCGCTCAGTCAAAGACCCTGGACTCCAGTGTGCACCTGTGAGGATCCTCTACAGATGCTCACACCATAGGGCATGGTGGACAGAAGGCTAGAAGGGCAGAGGCCGTGCTTGAGAGAGATTTTGGAAGTACACCATGATAGGACTTGGACACTCATCAGGAGAAACTAAGGTGAGAGATCACCATCCCTTTCCCCACACCTGATCCCCACCACAGGCAGACCCGGGGAGATGAGCTTCAGGCACTCCATAACCAGGGCCCAGGGCCAGCGAGCACTTGGCTACCAGGCTGGGGGCAATTCAACCCCTCCCCATACATGTCTTACACAATCACTGAGCCCTTCTAGAGACCTTATTCTCAAGACCTATAGCAGGAAATATAGAGAGGGGATAAGAGAGAGGATGGGAGAGGAGGGCAAATAGGTGGGAGAGAGATAGGCAGGGAGGAAAGGAGGAGTGAGAGGAAGGGTAGGAGCGGAAGGGTTGAAGCTGACTGTCCTGGAAGCAACAGGTGCCACACAGCTCGCTGGCAAGGAACAGCGCTGTGGCCCAGAGGTCCTTTTCCCAAAACTCCTGAAATGGAGTTTTGTTTACAAGAGGGTAGAAAGCCTGTTCCAGAGTCCCCCCCCCCGGGGGGGGGGGGCAGGCCAGCTTGTGCAGTGACTGCCCTTTTGCCTGCAACAGCTTCTCTCTCCCTATTCCACCCTTCCTGTGACTTGCTTTTAGTGCTTCCTACACAAGTGGTTACAATTCTAAGTTCTCTGTTCATTTAATCTTCATGCTAATCCTAGCAAGCAGGTACTGTAATGGTCCCAGCTTACAGAAGAACAAACTGAGACCCAGAAGATGAGCCAGCTCATGCTGGAATGCTTTGTGCATGGAAGGGGGCAGGGATCCTGACCCAAGAAGAGTTCAGGCCCCAGGGTCTGTACTCACACACAACACTGCCCTTGACAGCTGTCCCCAGGATCATCCCCTTCTCAGTCACCTACAAGAACATCCTCTGGCCACCAGCAAATGAAACCCTAAGCCCAGCCATGGATCTGCCTCAGCTCACCTTGTACATTTCCTTCTTGATGTCTCCAGGTAGCACAGAAGCTCCTGGAAGGCAGAAATCTCACCTTAGGTTGTAGTGGGTTCCTGAGGCACCTGCAGGATCCTATGGCTCACAAGAGGCATAGTAGGAATAACGTTGGGATGGCAAGGGAGGGCCCACTGGGACACCCACACAGTGCCACCAGGGTCACAGGTACGGCCACGTGTGCTCCCTCCTGTCTGGTCTTCTCTGACCACTGCCTGTCCCTGGCAGCCCACACAAAGACAGGAGGCAGCCAGGGCTCAGTTCCCAGGCAGGGATGGACAAAGCCAATATATTTATAACTGCCGTCTGGCAAGTCCTCCCACCTGGGTCCTTGAACACAGAGTGATAAGCTTGTGGGAGGCAGGGAAGGAGGCATGTGATTAACCCCTTGGTAGCCTCCTGCCCCCTGATGGGATCCACAGGCCCGTGGATGGCAGTGTTTGATCTGAGCACCAAATTTCATGTAACTGAAAGCTTCGGGCCCTGGAGTCAGGGGGAGCCCTGAAGACACATTGTCTGGTCACAGGATCACCATCCCAGTGGGCGAGGTTTATAATCTATGGACTTACCAAAAGCACCTCTTTCTTGCAGTCTGGACTGCCAGGCACCCCTTACCAAGCTTGCCCACCAACATGCATGCATATTGGAACTAGAAACACCCAAGAGGGGCCTTTTCTACATCCTGTCATCTTTTGAGTTGGGGACTGTCGTCATTCCTCTTCTACACTAAGAGAAGCCAGGCTCTGGGGCTCAATCTCCCAAGGCCAATGGTGGTTGCAGCTGAAGTTCTGAGCAAGCTGCATCTCCCTGCACCCCTACGCTCTCTGCTGCGAGGTCTGCTGCTTCTCTTGAGCTTCCACCCAAGTCCTGGTTCTACCAGGTCCTGGGCTTGCCCCACTCTGCACCTTCACCTACACCTACTCTTCACCACCTGTTGCAACCCGCTTCATGCTCCCACTGTCTGCTGCCCAGGCACTGCCCACCTGCCTCCCTCCTCTACTTAACAGTTCACCCTCTTGAGGCCAGGAGGGAAGACTGTGCCCCAGACACTGTTCGTGACCCTGTCTCTCTACCGGAGCTCTTGAGCTTAAGGTCTGTGGGCAACTTCCATGTCCCGAACACCCAGTGAGAAAGTCTGGCAGCACCACCAGGTGTTGACAAGGGAAAGAGTAGCTGCGTTTGCAGGCACTGAGGCACAGACAGGTTCTCAAAAAGTCAGCTGGGCAAAGCAGACTCAGTTAGTTCAACCCTGCCCTCATCCAGAACCCTCAGGTCTCATAAAGCTTGAAACTTAAGACCAGCATGTTTAGGAAGGAAACAAGTGAGAATCTTTTGTATTTCACCCACACATGCTGGGGAGACATGAACTACAGCATCAGCACACAAAGAGCACAGCTTGCCTGGCCAGCCATCATAGCCAACTGCTAGGCACGGCAGGACTGCTGTGACCACGTCAGATTCACCTGTGCCACACCTGCCGAGCAGTAGCCCTCTCCCACCGTGACCCATCGACAGCACCAGATGCCTGCTTCAGGGTCGTCCTACATTGCCTTGATTGCAAACCTCAGCTCGACGACAGGTTGGTGCTGGTCTCTTTGTCAGGACCCCAGGAACAATGAGGCGATTCCCCTCTCCCCCTTTTTCCAAACAAACAACGATTTTGAAGCTTTTGACCAAAATAACCAGCTCCAATCTATAGGCCACTTTGAAATCCAGTCATGATGCTGTTGAATATTTTATGACGGTCGGGGAGGGGAGGCAAGCCCTCACCAATCCCTGCCAGTGTCTATTTTGGGATTTCCCCAAGCAAACTGCAAATGCTGCTTTTATTTTCTCAGCACCCCATTTGCAGTGCAGGGACGGAGCCCCTGCCGGGAGATTGCCTCCACTCCCCTCCCCCTGGAGAGCCGAGCCGACCCTTCCAGACACAGGCAGGAGGTCCTTTCTCCCTCGGGGTCACGGGGCCATTCCATGAACAACAATTCCACCCAACTCCACCAGTGTGTGTGTAAGGGGGGGTCGGTGGGGGAACGGCTGGCCCAAGGTCACGCAGCTGATGATGGCAGGGGAGCCACCAGGGAAGCCTGGTGATCCCCCTTGGCTCCCAGCGGTACACTCCCAAGCTCTCCCAGAGCCCACTCAAAGCTGCTGCAGCTTAGCGAAGGGACCCATGTCCCCACCCCGACAGACGTCTGTGGATCCGACATTCCTCCTCATCCCGTACTCCAGGGTACTCAAGGAACCCTGGTGCTGAACCCCACTCCCTTTCTCGATTTGCAAAGGGGCGATATCACCCAGGGGTTTTAGCCGATCACCCCGTCCCAGCTCCCACTCTGGCAAACATTCTGCTCTCCACGCCTAGAGGTGGCGGTCGGGCAGGTCACCCAGAAAGTTGGCGCGGAGAGCCGCCGCACCTGACCCTAGGTCTGTCTTCCCTGTTTTGTTAGCACTCTTGGCACTAACTATCCCAACACAGATCTCAGAAACTTAAGCGACACAGTGGTCTCGCGTAAAAGAGTTAACCATTGCGGGTCCCGAGCTAACTCTCGGGCCCGCGCCAAGAGTGGGGACTCAGGCACCCCCAGGTTGGCGAGGGTCAGCTGGCTGCACCGGTGGAACGCACAGCGGAGGGCGGTGCGGAGGAAGGCGAGGGTCAGGCACACAGGCTGCAGCTCCCCCGAGGCGCAGGCCCGGGGTGTGGGGACCGGTGGTGCCCCCATCCTACCGCCCCCCATACAAAAAAAAAATCAAAAAACTTTGCGGTGCCGCGATCTAGCCCTTACCTGCAGAGGAGGTGCGGCCCGCGCGGACGCGGACCGGGCGGGCGGACGCTCGAGGCGAGGAGTGGCCCCGCCCAGCGGCGGGCACCGGAGCGGGCAAGGCTCACGGCAGCGCGGCTCGGCTCAGGCTCGGCTGGGGCTCCGCCTCCCGCGCCGCCGCTGCAGCCGGGTAGGGGCGCCGGATCGGCCGCGCCCGCGCCGTCTGTCGGCGGCAGGTGCTGAGGCTGCAGCTGCTGGATCGCCAGCTGCCAGCGCTGCGACCCCCGCCCGGGGCGGGGGAGGGTGTGTATGGGAGAAGGAGGAGCGCTGTGCGCCGCCGGCTCGTGTTCGGGAGGTCCCGGCCCGCCGCAGTGGGCGGTCCCGCTCCCACCCTGGCCCTGCCTCCCCGCCTCGCCTTCTCCGGCTGTCTGCCTGGACACGCAGCAGCCACCGAGAGAACCCACGGGGAGACTGAGGCCGGCCGAGGACAGGGACTCCCCAAGGTCATCTCCCAGCGTGGCGGTTGGGCCGGAGAGACCCAAGGACGGGCCCTCGTGCAGCCAGGCCTTTCGAACCCTAGGGGGTAGGGGAGGGCTCCGAAGACCCCCGACTCGCTCCTCCCCCTCCCGACTCCCGACTGGGAAGGGGCGGCTCCGTCTTTGGCCCCGCGCCTCTGCAAATCCCTTCCCCGCCGGGGTGTTGCCTTCCTTCAGCCTTCTTTTGCTCCCTCCAACCTCTCCTTCCTGCTCCTCTTGGAGGCCCCTCAAACCTACAAGCTCCTTAAAATGCTGGAATGGCCTAGGGCCTCTTCTGCCTCCCTGGGCCATCTCCCCGACTCTTCTGGCTCTGGTCCTAACACCTCTCTCCATCCATGGTACTCAAAGGCTCATCTCTTTCCAAGAACTCCACTCTGCCCTGAAATGACCAGATCCATGCCCTGTGGTTGCCCTGGAGCGGAGCAGCTGCCTCCTGGAAGGCACGGTCTGGTGGACTGGACCCGGCAGGGGCAGCCCCTGGTCTCAGGAGTCTGTGGCAGGTGCCCCAGGGGAGATGGTTCTGGGGATGGAATGGCGCACACAGGTGTTGATATTCCAAGGGGTGGGGCATGAGGGAAGCTGTATTACAGCACCTTGAGCTGAGCCGGTTTGTACAGAGACAGCTGCTCCAGCGCCTGCCTCTAGTATGTCTGTCGCTGTCAAACACAGGCCCCTTTCCAGAAACTCTGGAGTGATTTCCTCTTTGAAAAGCCTCCCCAGTAACTGCCCCCAGCAGCCCGGCACCCCAGCCCCTTTTCTCTCAGTGTCCCAGCCCTCCACCACCCAGATCCATGGGCCCCCTCAGGGTTGACTTCTCTCATCTGTCTGTGTTCCAAATTTGCCTCATGAAGTTCTGTCCCAGGGAGAGCACCATCAGGGAAAATGGACCATTGTGCAAGATTCTAGAACTGCTGAAGCATGGGGGAAAGAAAGTTGGCTTTCAAAACCCTAAGTGTTGTGACTGTGTAGTGTTTCTGAACAGCTGCATGTGAAGCAATAGCTCTCTCCAAGTACAGTTTAATATCAGGAGTTGTGCTGCCAAGCAGATACATAACCAAGTCTGGGTCTCCACTGCAGCAGAAACAGGTGGGGACACTTGTCCAAGAGGGAAGATGCAAACTCAGCCCCCTCATCTAGTGAGAACAAGCTTTCTCCCTGGAACTCAGTCCTGTCCTGCTTAGTTCTCTAGCTGCTGATGCCAGGAATGCCCACCCCTGCAGGTGTTTCCATGCATTCGTGCATTAACCATTTTACTTTGACTCCCTTCTCCAACCTGGCGATTGCTCCTTCCACCCACCCCTCTCAGCCTCGCTCGCTGTTTCCCCTTCATCTGCTAGCCTTACAGACCTGCGGTTCCTTGTGTTCTTCTTGGTTGCTTTATTCCCTTCACTCTCAGTGAGCTATGCTCCTGACTGCCTAACTTCAGCTCAGGCCTTCTGTGCTCCAGGCCTAGTGAAGTAACTGCCTAGCCCACATTTCCAGAAGGTTCCTCAGAGCCCCCAATTCAACAAGGCCAAAACTAAGCTTACCTCCTCCCTTGAAATTACCCCTCCATGCTGCTGCTCCATCTCAGCTGGTGCTGGCATCCCCTTTTCCTCAGGCACTTAAACTAGAAATCCAAAGGACAATACAGCCTGTTTCTTCTTGCAGGCCCTCAGCCCTGTTGGGCAGTATGTCTGATCACCTCTCTCCCCTGAACATCTGTATGCATCAGGCTTTTGTTGGAGCCTTACCATTGATTGCCAGTGCTGTAGTAACTGCCCCCACTGGCTCCTATTTCCAATTCATCCTCCATGTCTGCCAGAAATTTTGTAGAAAGTCACTCTGCCGCTGAAGTTATCGCCAATGTTGTTTCTTGACCTTGCCAGGCTCTGAACTGCTTAGCGTGGTGGGAAGCTTCAAGTTTTTGGCCACCTGATCCTACTCTATCTCATCTCTGCCTCCCCGCTGTACCTGCACACCATACACTTTAGGTTCCTAAGGGGTGACCTGGAGCAAAAGGAATGCAGCAGAGTGCCAAAAAAAAAAAAAAAAAGTAGTCTAGAGTCACATTAGTTGGGTTCCAATCCAATCCTGCCATTTCTCAAGCTGTTATTCTGAGGACAGCCAGGGTGGGAGTGGGACAGCCTCACTGTGACAGGTTGGGACCTCCCAAGCATGAGCTATCACCTCCCAGTTCTATGCTGTTTCCTCTGCCGAGGGAGAATAATAAAAATGCCCATAACTAGAGGATGTTCTCCCAAGAAAAATTTCAAGCAATGGAAAAACTTTCATTGCCCACAGCCAACACTGCTCACTGTGCTCATCCAGTGCAGACTACTCGGCTTATTTCAGAAAAAAATGCTGAGACTTCAACAGGGAGCTCACCTGCGATTCATGATGGTAGAGTTGCTGCCCTGGGACACACACGCAGTTCCCACTCCCACGCCCCGACACTGCGTGAACTGTCATTTCTCTCCTCAAGACGTCTTTGTTTCCTCCTTGACTCCAAACTGGCCAAATTCTTCCTTTAAATCCAGCTCCGAGGCAGGGGCCTTGGTGTAGTAGGCTAAGTCTTCTGCAGCACTGGCATCCCATGTGAGTACCAATTCGGGTCATGAATGCTCTACTTCTGATCCAGTTCTCTACTTACGGCCTGGGAGATCAGTGGAGGATGGCCAAGTCCTTGGGTCCCTGTACTCATGTAGGAGACCCAGAAGAAGTTTCTGACTTAAGATCAACTCAGCTCTGGTTTTTGCAGCCATTTGGGGAGTGAACCAGTGTATGGAAGACCTCTCTCTTTCTGTGTGTCTCTCCTTCTCTCTGTAACTCTGCCTTTCAAATAAAAATAAAAATAAATCTTTAAAAATAAACAAATAAATAAATCCAGCTCCAAAACACTGTCCTGACCTGCATGAGGTTTCTCTGTCTCAACATCCCTGCCCCCATTGTGCCTCTGCTGGTTTTAGCTATTGAATAAAGGCCCCAGCACACCTGTCATCATTTGTGAGCATGTGTCTTCCCTACAACCTCCTGTAGAAAACTGAGGTCTTAATTTATTGTGGCCTTGACAGTTGACTAGATGAATATACCAGCAAATAAGGCTTTTACCCTAGCTGCTATCATTTAAATAGAAATCACTTCTAATCTCTGTTTCTGTTGCTCTGAAGAGTGATTCAGAATGAGCGGGTCACATCCAATGCTCCAGTGTTAACACGGAGCAAGACTGGCTCATCTCACGGGGCAGCGTGCTTGTGTCTTGTCCCTCTTGGATACCACGCCTCTTTTCCTAGTGACGCATTGTGATGCCCCAGAATGAGAAGCTATGTTGCATTAAAATGAGACTTCCTGGCTAACACATTTGAGGGTTGTATTTATTTCCCTTAAGTACCATTTCAGCTGCAAGTAGCTTCACGATGGCAATGAGGATGACATTTGTCATCTGCTAAGTGCCCATACCTTCCCTCTATCTGTATTAATCTCCTTTGCATTCAAATACTTCTGAGAGTTGACTTCATCATGGGCTTCTTTACGATTTTCTTCTTAGAACGCTAACTCTTCCTGACTTCAAAGCTATTGTTCCCAAAATAGAGCCGTTTATCGTTTCAAATTTCAGCAGTACCATCCGCAGTGATTTAAGATGGCTTTCTTCTCTTCCACACAATGATCAAATTCTACGGGGTTTAAAACAAAAAACTGGCCCTGAGATTTTGCATGGAGTAGTGTTTCTTGGATTAGATATGAGAAAGATTTTATTTGGCATACCAGAATACAAGTAAATTGGCAATATCAACACCTTCATACCGAATGAATGAGGAGCAAAGTGAGTGAAAGAAAGAATGCTGGCCTGGGACAGAGAGGGGGCAATTCTGGCACTATACTGCCACTTGCCCAAGCTGTCTTATTTTTGGGGTCTCAATAGAAAGGAAATAGAGTGACCTGGGTGTCTTTCAAATCTTCAATTTCATGACTCCCTAGCAGGGAGCTTCCATCCTAAGTGGGCATCCATGTACTTCTGCATTCATTCAATTCCCCACCCCCCAACCCCTCCACCTTGGTGCCTACTGTGGATGGTAGCCTTTGAAAGTGCTGCAATCTTACTAACAGTCTGGACTGGACAGGGACTGGAATGCAATTGCGCCTGACTCCAGAAAAACCATCACCTCCCTGGGCTCCAGTTGCCTCTTCCATAAAAAAAAAGGAATGCTACCTGATGACAACCGAAGTCACTTGATGCTTCTTGGAGATGAAGGCAGCCACAGTGTCACCTGGTCCCACTGCTGTTTGCAGAAGTTGGGTGTTGGTTACAAGGTCCAGGGGAAGGAAATCGCTGAGCTGTAGATACAAGTGATGACATAAAAACAACATGTTCTTGCTTCCCAAGATTCCAGGACTTAAAAACAGATCATCTTTACCCTTTTCCTGAAAATGAACAGCCTGGCTCACTATAAAATATCAAGAACAGGGAACTGGGCTGGGAAGTCCATTGTCTGTGTTCTAGTGAAGACACAGCAGTGATCTACCACTCTCCCAACCTTACCTGACAGCTTAAGCCATTCTCCCAAAGATGGCACATGTTTACTTTCTGTTTTGGTGTTAAGTTGGGGATGGAGAGATGGCTTCCTTAGCTCCCATAGAAGCCTTGTCTGTTTAAATTTCCCTTCTAAGAAGTTTTTCCCTGTTCCTATATCTTGGAGTGTGTTTCCTATATTTTCCTTTAATAGTTTGATGGTTTCTGGGTGTAGGTTTAGAAAAGACGCCTAAAGCAACGGCAATCAAATCCAAAATGAACAAATGGGACTACATCAAACTAAAAAGTTTCTGTACAGCAAAGGAATCAATTAACAAAGTGAAGAAGCAACCAACAGAATGGGAGAAAATTTTTGCATTCTACACAAGTGATAGGGGACTAATATCTAGGATCTACAAAGAGCTTCAGAAACCCAGGGACAGTGAAAAAACAAACCCTCTAGCAAAATGCGCAAGGGAAATGAACAGACATTTCTCAAAAGAACAGATTCAAATGGCTAACAAACATATGAAAAGATGCTCAGGCTCTCTAGCCATCAGAGAGATACAAATGAAAACCACCTTGAGGTACCACCTAACTCCTGTGAGACTGGCCTACATTCAGAATTCGAAAAACAACACATGCTGGCATGGGGAGAAAGGCACCCTCCTTCACTGCTGGTGGGAGTGTAGGCTAGTACAATCATTGTGGAAATCCATATGAAGAGTGCTTGGAAAATTGCAAATAAACCTGCCATATGACCCAGCAATCCAGCTCTTAGGAATATACCCAACAGAAGTGAAATCTGTATATGAGAAGGGGATTTGTAATCCTATATTTACAGCAGCACAATTTACAATAGCAATGACATGGAAACAAACCAGATGTGCGTGCAAGGAAGAGTGGTTAAAGAAACTGTGGTACATCTACTCAATGGAATATTATTCAGCTTTTAAGAAGAATGATATTATTCTATTTAAAACCAGGTGGTCCCGAAAACAGAACCAACACAGCAATTGAAACCACCAGCTGATCGTGGTGATGGACTGTGCCAGGCCCTGTGCTTGCTAGAACATACAAGAAACTAGTCTGGGAATACCTCAAAGTTTCTTTGGAGATCTCTCCAATCGAACTGCTGGACTCAGAACTCTAACCAAGAAAAGACAGAAGACAGAACAGGTCAATCATTCATCTCAGCTATATGTTGGCAGTGAAATATGGGGCAAACGGAGACTTTATGATGGACCATATCAATCAGTGGGCGACCTCATCGAGCGAAACTGGCAGCAATTCATAACTGGAGAACTATTAACACCACTTGAGCAAATATCTCAGAGCATGCCCCACATCCGGGACTTGGGGTGGGCGGGAAAACGGGTGGGGCTTCTCCGTCAATATCCCCCTTTACCTCAGATACATGATGGAAACAATATGGACATAATAGTATTACCCACTTCCCTGAGCCTTTTTTTTTCTTTAACCGTAATTAACTATGTAAAGATTGTCAACAACAATACAATAAAATAGATTAAAAAAAAAACAGGTGGTCCCAACTAGAAACCATTATGCTCAGTGAAATGAGTCAATCACAAAAGAACAAATATCATATATTCTCTCTCATATAAGGAAGCCAACATGGAAAGGGTAACTCCAACAGTCCAATCTAAACTGTTTTTTGAGTGTCTGTTTGCTCTTTTGGCTGTATCTCATATGTTTTGATGCGGTTTGCTTGCTTCCAAATAATCTCTTTTCTCTAATAGAATTCATTAAGTGCCCTTGAAGTATACAATGGCATCATAGTTCCTAAGAGACTTCTGAGTTTCCTCTTAGTTATGCATGTGTTGCTTATTCAGTGGCACATTATTTTATCAGGGTGCTACAATTTGTTGTTGATGTTGTTGTTGTTGTTATTGTTGCTGTGATCGATGTGGCTGTTATGAAATGATGTCAATCCGAAAAAAACAGTAAAAAAAAAAAAGTAATTTTCTTTGATGGTTTAATCATATTATGTCCCGTTAATAGTAGTATTTTCTTTTTTAAAAATGATGTGTTCAAATTGTATGAAAGGCCCTTGCTTTGATGATGATGGTCATGGTTTTTGTTTGCCAATATGTTATGATAATATTTTTGTTGATTAGATAGGTATTAGAAGATGAACTAACCTCCCATTTAAGGGATATAAAATATATTGTCTTGACGTATTATTATTTTAAGTTTTGCCAGGCAAGACTTAACAACATTTTGTCAAGAATCTTTCTATCTTTATTTATGTGTTAAGCTGCTTTATAATTTTACTTTGTATGTTGCTTCTATCATTTTTGGTATTTGAGGTATAATAATAAAATATGTTCAATAAAAAAAATAAATAAATGTCCCTTCTTATTCCTAATCATGCTTTCTGCTCCCCAATAAAACTGGTATTCTAATCTTGCTAATGCGATGGGCAATGGACTTAATGAGATAGAAGGAAAAGACAGGATTTTTCTTTGGACTTGGGAGTGTGATCACAGTTCGTGAAAAACATGCAAACTCTTCATGTCTCTTGTCAGGTGAAATTTTTACAATTTATTCATTTTGAAAAGCAGGGAGAGGGGCCCGGGGAGGAGGGATAGAGAGATCCTATCATCTGGTTCACTCTTCACATGCCTGCAATCAGCAGGCCAAGCCAAGAACTGAGAATTCAAACTGGGTCTCCCATGTGGATAGCAGGGACGTACCCATCTGAGCCATTCCCTGCTGCATTCCCAGGTACACTATAGCAGGAAGCTAAGATTGGGGGTGGAGCAGACTCCAGCCCAGGCACCCAAAAATGAAACATGGACATCCCAAGTGGCATCAACCACTGTGCCAAATGTAAGCGTCGGGATTATCTGACAAAGCTGTAAGCCAGTCATCACAAAAAAGACTTCAATGAGCAATTATAAATCTTATGAAACAAATGAAATCATAGAAAAATATTAGCAAAGTAAATAAGAATTAAAATTTTAAAAACTTCAGTGGATAAGCTCAAGAGCAGACAGAAGATAATAGGATCAAAGAGGGTACCTGAAGACAGATTAGTGGAGTATCTAATCTGAACAGCAGTGGGAAAATACACTAGAAAAAAGAATGGAGTTAATATTCATATATCGGAGTCTTAGAAGAAGAGACTAGGGCAAAAAGAAAATTCTAAAAAAGTAATTGCTGGGCCTGGCGGCATGGCCTAGAGACGGAAGTCCTCGCCTGGAACGCCCCGGGATCCCATATCGGCGCTGGTTCTAATCCCGGCAGCTCCACTTCCCATCCAGCTCCCTGCTTGTGGCCTGGGAAAGCAGTCAAGGACGGCCCAATGCATTGGGACCCTGCACCCGTGTGGGAGACCTGGAAGAGGTTCCTAGCTCCTGGCTTTGGATCGGCGCACACCGGCCGTTGCGCCTCACTTGGGGAGTGAATCATCAGACGGAAGATCTTCCTCTCTGTCTCTCCTCCTCTCTGTATATCTGACTTCGTAATAAAATAAATAAATCTTAAAAAAAAAAAAAGTAATTGCTGACATTTCTCTCCCAATTGGGTGAGATACACATCCTGGGTTTAAGAAGCTAACCAGACCCAAATAGAATAAACTCCAGGAAATCCATAGCAAGATAGCATAATTATACTAAAAACTAAAGACCAAAAAAAAAAAAAAAAAAAAAGGTTGAGAAATGGCACATGACTTATAACCGATAGGGTAAAAATGCTGGCAAATGTAGTAACATTTTCCTCTTCAGTTTTCAAATTTATGTTTGATGCTGGAAGCAAAAATCATAACATTGTCAGGTGGCATTCTGAATGTAAGTGGAGGTAACATTTAAGAAAACTGTATTAAAATATGGAGAGGACAAAGGAAACTAGGTCAAAGTGTTGTTTCTATATTTCCCTCCAGGTGCTAAAATGCCAACACCAATAGACTGTGATAATTTATTGATGTATAATTTAATGCTTGACCAACGATTATAAAAACTTACATAGAGAAACATTCAAAAACATTATCGACATATCAAAATCTAACTCTTAAAAATATTCAAGCAACCTACAGGAAGGAATGAACAAGTAAAGACAGAATGGGCAATGGGGAACATACAGAAAGTAATCAAATGGCAGGATTAAGTAAAAACATTTCAATAATTACATGAAGTGTAATTGACCTAAACATAACGATTAAAAGATAAAGAATGGCAGGATGGATTCTTAAAAACATAGCCTGGAAATGTCTGAACTCCGATGACAAATGTCATGAGATTCCAGCACGAATGAGTAGTTACTTACACAGGAAAGAAAGTCTTCCACAATTACTTTGTTGTCCCCACAAACTGTCCTTCCTAAAATTTATTGAAACCTAACATTTGTTAGTCACCGTTCTTAGCAGTTTGTTTTCCCTTGTTTTAACAATCCCGCAAATTATGTGCTATTATTATCACTATTCTCATTTTATGATGAGGAAATTAAGGTTAACTTTCCTAGGGTCTCTCAACTAGCAAATGGCACAGTTTGGATTCAAAACCAGGATGGTAGAGAATGGAACGAATGTGTGAATCTAGGTATCTATCAGAAGAGGAGAGAGACGACAGAGAGAATAGCCAAGGAAAGGGCTGTGAGGAGGGGTTAAAAAAAAAAACTTATTAATTGCTAGATATTTTGGGGCCAGTGCCATGGCTCAATAGGCTAACCCTTTACTTATAAGCACCAAAATCCCATGTGGGCACCAGTTAATGTCCTGGCTGCTTCTCTTCCCATCCAGCTTTCTCCATGTGGTTCAGGAAAGCAGTGGAGTATGGCCCGAGTTCTTGGGATCCTGCAACTTCAAGGGAGACCTGAAAGAAGCTCTTGGCTCCTAGCTTTGGATTAGCTCAGCCCCAGCTGTTGTGGCCATTTGGGGAGTGAATCAATGGATGAAAAATATTTCTCTGTCTCCCTTTCTCTCCGTAAATCTGCCTTTCCAGTAAAAACAAATAAATCTTTTAAAATGCTAGATATTTTTAATGTACTATTATTTATCACAAAACCAGCAAGAAGGTACGATGGTGTCAATTTGGCTGACAAAGAGACTTGGTAATTTTAAGCAACTTGCTCAAGTTCATGCAGCTGGTAGGTCAGAAGATGGAGTCAGATTTTGAATCTGGTTCTGCCACCATCCCTGTTCAAAGCCATCAACTTGAACCGCTTTCTAAGCATATGTCTCATGGTGGGTATCTCTCTCATGTCAATAGTTTTGCTGTAGGTGATCCAGAAATTAAAATCTCAAAGAACCAAAGCTTCTAACCCATCACTGTGGTCAAGTTTTGATCAAGCATCCTTGGATTCCGAGTGTCTCCTGCAAATCAAGAACTGGATTACAATTCAGTGTCCCAAACAATGTCTAACTTTGATAGAAGGGAGACCAGTAGAATCCTTTTCTCACCTCAGATCCTATTGAGCAGAAGTCCAATGCAGAAGACAAATATAAAAGAGCCAACCTGAATGAAGGGAACTGAGGTTTGTGGAAGCATCACTAGCCTGGAGCCTTTTTGTACAATGCTAAGAAAGTTCTGGGCTGTACAGAGAGGCCCCAAGCACAGAGGGAAACTCAAGGCGCCTTCTCTCTCATCTTCAGTGGCAGCTAGGGAACAGGAGAGGTGACCTAGATCGAATTCACAAGGCTTTATTCATGTTTTGCTACTGTGTTCTGGGTCCCACAGGGCTGTGTTTCAGCCTGTTCTTTAAATCTGAGGAATGTTCTGGAAAGGGTTGTGCTATGCATTCAGACATGACTGCACCCCAGCCCTGACTGTTCCAAGTTTTGTAACTTTGAACAATGAATGTTACCCCTCAGTGTTCTCATGATAACACAAAGATAACACTGACCTTGAAGGGTGGGTATGAGGATCACATGAAACATGAGGGATCTTCAAAACATTCACGGAGACCTGCTTTATTAATATATATTATATATAAATACATATTTATAAGTATATATATAAGTATATTCCCAGGGGTTTCAAAACTTCTTTGCACCAAAATAAATGTGTTGTTTAATTCTATTTTTCTTCAAACTTTTTTTTTAAGATTTATTTATTTTATTACAAAGTCAGATATACAGAGAGAAGGAGAGACAGAGAGGAAGATCTTCCATCTGATGATTCACTCCCCAAGTGACTGCAAAGGGCCGATGCGTGCCAATCCGAAGCCGGGAGCCAGGAACCTCTTCCAGGTCTCCCACGTGGGTGCAGGGTCCCAAAGCATTGGGCTGTCCTCAACTGCTTTCCCAGACCACAGGCAGGGAGCTGGATGGGAAGTGGGGCTGCCGGGATTAGAACCGGCGCCCCTATGGGATCCCAGGGCGTTCCAGGCGAGGACTTTAGCCGCTAGGCCACACCGCCGGGCCCCTCTTCAAACTTTTTGAAGCCCATCATAATGAAGATAAACCACCACCTAGCTTATGAACTAGGTATCGCAGGAATTCAATAAATGGCAGTTAGTGTGCATTTTTAAAATTAATTCTTTTGAAAGAAGGTGAGACAGAAATCTTCCACCTGTTGGTTCGCTTCCCTAAACACTCACACTAGTCAGAGTTGGGTCAGGCTCAACACAATGGTGGTCTGTCACATGGGTGTCAGGAACTCAACTGTTTGAACCATCATCACCTGCTGTCTCCTGGGATGCACATTAGCAGGAAGCTGAGAGCTGGAACATGAACCCAGGCACTCTCATATCAAGCCATGGGCATCCCAAGCAGGATGTCCACCACTGCACCAATCACTGGTCCCTGTTACACATTTTTTGAACTCCCAGAATAGTGGAGGTTGAGACTTTATCTCTTTTGCTCCTTTTACGCAAACTGAGTGATATTAAAGGAGATGATATGGGGCCAGTGTTGTGGTGCAGTGAATTAAACCACTGCTGCCTAGGATGCTGGCATCTCCTATTGCTGCACTGGTTCAAGTCCCAGATGCTTTACTTCTGACACACTGTCCTGTTAATGTGCTTGCAAAGGCAGCAGATGCTGGTCCGCATGTGTGGGGCCCTGTCATCTCCAACCCACATGGGAAATTCGGATTGAGTTCCAGACTCCTGGCTTTGGCCTGGACCAGCCCTGACCAAGTGGACATTTTGGGTAGTGAACCCACGGAAAGAAGACTTCTCTGTCACTCTGACTTTCAAATGAAATAAATATATATTTTTAAATAGGAGACAATATTCCTTACAGAGGAATGGTGAAGCTTTTGCAAATATAACATGATGACTTATAAAAATCTAGCTACTTACTAATAGCATAGAAGACATGCTGCATTTTCATAATCTGGATTCTGATTAATAATCATTTTACATGCTGATTAGTTTGGAACCAAAAAGTGAGTGTTCAAAAATAATTCTTTATAAAAAAAAAAACTCATGATTTTGTTAAAAAAAAACAATGCTTTCAAAAGCGTTGAATTGACAGGCAGGGATATCCTCACTGTACAGACACCCTGACTTAAAGCCGGGGCGTCTTCTGCATCACCATGCAGTAGAGGCATATCCAACATTTCAGAGCTGAGGAGATCTAGGGGTAGAAGACTGGAGGGGAAAGTCATGGCAGATCTCCTAGCCTGGAGTAGGAATTCCCACCAATTCTCATGAAGCTTAATAGGGAGAACACTTCAAGCACATGGTACCTTGTCAACTGATACTAATGTGTCCATTAGTGCAGCACTGGAGGGCACTGGAATCCATGTCTGGAGAATAGCCATTTGCGGAGCCCTTGCCAGCCTTGCAACTCAGACCTCTCCCTACTCTGCCTGCTCTCCAGAAAGAGGTGTGGAATATGGATGTGTCACTGATAGCATCTGCACTATGCACACCTGGCTGTCCCTTAAGACACACCACCTCCATGCCTTTCAAAGCCCTTAGGGAACCAATGCTTCACTTCAGCCTCATCACACTCCTCCGTGTGAGGTATTGTAATCTTGCTTTGTAGATGAGGAAAAGAGCAGCTCATGATAGTTACCCAACTGGCTTGAGGTAGGAGGTAAGGGGCAGAGCTGCTTATAGCCCGTGTCATTCCCCAAATGCATGCTGGATGTGTAGAGCTATCTGGTTGGCCTGATGGGGTTGTATAAGTTGCCCTGTGTTACTAGCCTGGATCAAAGTGCAGCTCCAGTTAAATACATACAAATTAGATCATTCATTCAAGTAAAAGGAACTGGGAGCCTTTGAGTAAAGAAGGCCCTGTGTTAGATGAGTTAATAGTAGTGTCTTGGGAAGTTCCTGGGCTTAGGAATCATGTAGCCTATGGATAATGGACATCCTGGCCATAGGGTGAGTCAAGTGTTCATCACTATGTCTGAGAGGTGCTGGCTGTGGACAGATGATCACAGAAATAAATAAGATAGGGTGATGGAGGCTGGCATTGTGGCATAGTGGATAATACCACTGCCTGCAACACCTGAGTCTCATATAAGCACTAGTTCAGGTTCTGGTGGCTCCACTTCCAATCCAGCTTACTGTGCATGTTTCGCCAGCTTGCTGGGAAAACAACACAGGGTGGTCCAAGCGTTTGGGCCCTTGTTACACATGTGGTAATCCTGGTGATGCTATGAAAAATTACTGAGGACACCCATGAAATGATCGAGAAACCTCTGCTCTTGGCAATTTCATAGGTTTGAGGGCCAGCACTATGAAAGTCTACACAGACTTCGAGGAGGAAGAAGCTAATGCCAGAAGCAGGTCACTTCCCAGAGTGGGCCTAGGAATGACAGTTCACACTGTCACAGTCTGGGACAGTTCTTTCCTGACAGCTTCCAAGACCTTAATACATGGATAGCGCACAGCAATTTTTATCAAGTTTAGCAACTTCTATCAATTTGGAGAAGTCAAGAATTGAGAAGAAGTGTTCACAGCAGGGGAAATCCTTGACTTTTGGCATCATGGCCCCCTAAGATCAGACCCAGCTCTCTAGGATAATACAAAACCAAAACATGTTTGACATGAACATGATTAACTAATGTGGGATTAGTTCCTGAAAGTCTACAAGCAGAGTTTTACAATCAGGTAGTACAGCAGTCACCTCTTTGGTGTCATCAGCATGCTCTCTGGGCCACAGAGGGGAAGGCTATCTGTAATACAACTCATTTCATTGAAAAGCATAAGTCCTGGTGAGCAGTTAGCCTAGCAGTGGAGATACCCCCATTCCCACGTGGGAAGCCTGGATTAAGTTCCCAGCTCCTAACTTTGACCCCACCTGTAACCAAGAATTCAGGTATTTAGGAAGTGAACCAGCATACAAGAGTCCTCTCTCTGCCTCTAGAAAAGTGAAAATAAATTACATAAAGTTCACAGTTGCTGTGTTTGACTTGGAAAGAGGAGCAAAGGGAAGGAGAAGACAGAAGGAGCTTAGGAATGGAGCATTGGTGCAGGCCACGACAGACAGATAGGAAGAAATACTTCCGTTATTTAGCCTAGTAGGGCAACTGTAGTCTACACAACCCCTGATACATTTCAAAAAGACATTTGATCTATTTCAAAATGAGAAAAGACGAAGACAGTTTCCCACATGTAGAAATGACTAACATTTGAGGAAAGGCTTACTACTCTGATTTGATTATGACACATGGTCTGTATGATCCAAATCATCAGAGTGTTCCCCATAAATACATGCAAATAGTATATGCCAGTGGGAAAAAAAAGGAAACAGATTTTAACTGCTCTAATCCCAACAGTGCCAAGCAATCTGGCCAATCAAGGAATGGTCCATGCAATGTCAAGGGAGAAACTTTGGCAAGGCCTCAGGCTGCTGGACTCGCTGCAGCAGGAGATCAATCAGGACCCAGATGTCTGGAAAGCTATAAGGGATCTCTATGTATGAGCTGCCTCCCTGCCTCCCATCCCATATGCTTCTCGCATCAGACTTCGACATGCCTCCAGTTGGCTGCCCACCTTCTGTGTTTCTCTGATACCGAGTAAACACGACTCCTAAGAGCAGATCCTAAAAGGCAGGGCAGCTTTTGACTGGTGTTCTGGTGAGGCTCAAGTCCTTAAGCCAACCACCACCTGTTGCAAAGAGCCTGCATGCAGAGGCCTCATGGAGCCGGGGTCCAGCCTTCATTTCAGCTGAGTTCCCAGCCAGCCGCTAAGCTGTGAGTGAAGATGCCTTCAGATCAGCACTGAGCTGGCAAAACTAGCTCTCAAAACAAAACAGTCTAGATGGGTGGTGCTTCATGGTGTAAATACTCCCACAGTGGTTGATATGAAGACCAAAAGCTAGCAGCGGAGCAATACTGAAGAGCAGTTGGGATGAGACGTGCAGTGGACTCTATGGCTAGCAAGAGCCAGCTTTGGCATCCTCCAAACGTTCACTGCCACACTGCCTCCTGACATCAAGTCACCTCTAGCCTCAAATCTCCCCAGCTGGGGCTCTAGACACCTTAGAGCAGAATCTTCCCTTTGCTCCTCTTTCCAATGTACCATGTTTGCTCTACTGCACCACACAGCCTGCAAGCAGAAGGAAGTGGTTGCTGGATATCAGGTTGGGCATTTAGTCTGCAGTAAGAAAAACAAATGGCCACAGGGCACAACGATGCTCTCTGTTTTGTGGATGGGAGCTACCCAGGATGACCAGGATACGGGCAGATGAGGTTACTGCTCTTAAACTGATTAGAGATTAGTAGGGGGACTTGACACAACACACAATGTGAAGGATCAAGAAATGTGAGTGCTTAAAAAAGTGGGTTATTCCCAATTGCACCTGAGCAGAGAGATGAATTAATATATGCAAAACCCTTGGGTAGACCTGGCAGGTGCACAAAAGATGTTAGATGTTAGATGTTACTATTAGTGTTTGTTAATGAAAAGGTGGCTGCCAGATTCATTCGATGAGTATCAGTGACGATTATGTGTGTTATTTTGGAGATACAGAGGAAAAACACAGAAAATTCCTACACTCAGGGGACACTGCGGTGCAGGAACACATGATAGAGATAGGCACATGTAAAAGAAGGTTCAGGGCGTAAATGCTCTGCAGAAACTAAAATCTGCTGATCCGGGATCTGCCTCCTTTAGCTCTCCAGCACACAGAGATTGATGAAAAATTCAAGGAGCTCTAGGCCAATGCTTACCACAGGTTTGGTGCCAGTTTCTGTGTGACTAAGGTCCTGCCTGGCTGGTTCTCTTCATCTTGTCCACCCTCCTCCACATCTCCCTGTCACCCCTGCACCTGCTGTTGTGACCCAGCAAAACAGAGTGCTCACAGCTTCAGTCTCTGAACCAGGGAGTCATCTGCAGTGTCTTTTGGCCAGGGTCATCTAGTTCAATCTAGTACTTTATTTCCAGTCTTCCCATGCTTGACACTTTTGAGAGTGTCCAGTTTTTAAGACATCAGGGGAGTGTGAAGCAGCAGATGGAAGCTTGCTCTTTTCTCTCCCTCTCATATCAGCCCATGAGTAGATCTTTAAAAAAAAAAAAAATCAGGCATTTTTTACTGGAAAGTTATCCTTGGGAGCCATGTTTTGTCCTGGGATGCTCCCTGCACCGGGATGTTCTTCCTTAGGAGAACCAGCTCGATCCAAGCAGGGTGCAATTGACTTGCCTCCTAGGAATTCAGCGTTGCCCCAGAGAACAGGGGTTCTCTGCTAGGGTTGCAGCTGTTATCTGTACTGCTAATTTCTGTATCATCGACTGATAAAGTCAGCCAAAAGCATCTGCAGAGTGATGAATGAACTGGACGCCCCAAGAGCAGCAAGGTATCCCCTTCTGCTAGGAGGATTTCAAATATCCTAACAGCATTCCAATTTTCAGTGAACTCTCTTCCTGAGTCTAGCTCTACTTTGTCCCCTACAAATCTCCAGGATCCTTAAAATTCACTTTTTAAGGTGGCAGGGAGATGTTTGTTTTTACTGCTATTATTGTAGGGAATTTTTTTGGGGGGGTGGGGACACCGGTTCAAGATGAATTCTGGCACTGTCAATCAAAAGCCTTACATAGCTTACATGCTATACAGAATTCCCCATACTAGATCATTCAATTACTGGTTATATTGAGACTCAACTCTCCTGTATAATGTGAAAGCCTACTATTCAAATTCAGATCATAAGCCCAATATATTATAAGACTCTATTAAAAAGTTTAAGTAAATTATATGAACACCTAAGAAAAGTAAGAGTTGTTTCTTTTCTTGCTGTCTGGACCTTACTCTTTAACTGTAAATAAGACTGAGTATAAGGGAAGCATTAGAAGGAAATATGGGATAATTTTATTTTAGAGTAATGGAAAGTCATAAACTCTCATGAAAGATTAATAGGAAATAAAAATATTCTTCATGGGGAGAAAATACAGTGTAAACATATTCAGAAATAAAAGAAGGGTTGGGGAAAATAGTTGTAATATATACGAAAAAGGAATAATCCCATTATTATAAAGTTTCCAAAAGTCAATAACAAAGAGATCAGCAATCTCGTAGAAAAACTAGGCCAAAACATGCTTTATAGTAAGTCAGTTATAAACAGCTCTATTTCCTATAGCTCTGCCCAACTTTACTCATACAGTGCAAATAAAGGCAACACTGAAATATATTTATTATAATGGTAACAATGAAAAAATTTTCTAATACACCATGTTATCTGAATCTTACACTTCGTTGGCAGTATCGGAAATTGATTCAATTTGGCATAAGCTATAAAATTTTTTGAGATTGATTTTACTTTTATCTGAAAGGCAAAGTTGAGTCCAGTGTGATGGCTCAACTTGCTAATCTTCCGCCCTGTGAGCACTGGCATTTCATATGGGCGCTGGTTCTCGTCCTGGCTGCTTGACTGCTCATCCAGCTCCCTGTTTGTAGAGGACGGCCCAAAGCCTTGGGACCCTGCACCCAGGTAGGAGACCTGGAAGAAATTCCTGGCTCCTGGCTTCAGATGGATTGAGCTCCAGCCATTGCAGCCATTTGGAGAGTGAACCAATGGATGGGAGAGCTTTCTTTTTCTTCTCTCTCTCTGTAGCTCTGCTTTCAAATAAATAAAAAAATAAACCTTTAAAAAACTGAATGATCATCACATTCTACCTTTGTGACTTCATGTTACACAAGGTTAACATTGTTTCATGTTAACTGTTTTTAACTGTTTTTCAAAAAACATTTCAAAAACATTTTCAAAAGCATTCCAGTGCTTCAAACGGGTCCCTCATAAAGATGGACTGTGATATATTTACCCAGGCATCTATTTTTAAATATTTTATCCCCAATTTTTCCTCAACTAAGGCTTTGATGAACATCTTTGCACATAAAGCAACATCTGTCTTCTTGATCATGTTTTAAAACCAATTTCTAAATATGGAATTCCCGCACAGAAAGGCTTCTGGCCTAGACTGCTAAGCTGTATGCCAGCAAGGACGAACCAGCTCATTGTGCACTTGTGGGTACGCAGTGTCAAATCTACTGTTATCACTGAAAATATCTCTGCCTGTTATATAGGTACATAAGGCCCATAGGTACATAAGGTACATAAGGTCCATCTTTTTAAAAAATTTTAAAATTTTTATTGGAAAGTCAGATATACAGATAGGAGGAAAAACAGAGAGGAAGATCTTCCATCCGTTGATTCACTCCCCAAGTGGCTGCAATGGCCAGACCTGAGCTAATCCAAAGCCAGCAGTCAGGAGTCTCTTCCTCCAGGTCTCCCACATGGGTGCACGGTCCCAAGGCTTTGGGCTGTCCTTGACTACTTTCCCAGGCCACAAGCAGGGAGCTGGATAGAAAGCGGGGCCTCCAGGATTAGAACCGGCACCCATATGGGATCCCGGACGTTCAAGGTGAGAACTTTAGCCACTAGGCTATCGCATCAGGCCCTAAAGATCCATTTCTTTAAAGTGCTGTTTCGATTCTTTGATACCTGGTGGAGTTAAGCATGTTTTTAAATGTTTGTTGGTACTTTTAACTCATATTGTATGAAGTATTTGTTTAAATTTTTTTTTTATTTGAAAGGCAAAGGTTACAGAGAGAAGCAGAGACACAGAGAGAACTCTCCCATCTGCTGGTTCACTCCCCAAATGGTCACAAATGGCGAGTTGAACTGAACCAAAGCTGAGAGACAGGAGCTTCCTCCCAGTTTCCCATATGGGTGCAGGGCTGCAAGGCCTTGGGCTGTCCTTCACTGCTTTCCTGGACCACAAGCAGAGAGCTGGATTGGAAGTGGAACAGCCTGGACACAAACTGGCAGGCACTCATATTGGATGCTGGCACTGCAGGTAGAGGACTAGCTTGATACACTGCACCAAACCCTTGAATGAATTCTTACTATGTGAATGGAAGTAAGTATTTTTTTTTTTTTTTTGTTCCCATATTATGTTCTTAGTTCCATTTTTTTTTTCAGTACCCTTGTAGTACTACTGTCAAGAATTCCATGGCAGGCAACATTTTGGTCATTAATATTGTACTCTTTAAAAAGTATCTTTACTAGCATTAGCTTCATACAGCAGTAGTGAGAAACAAACAAAAAGTGTCTACCCAACCACTAGCATATTTAGAAACACAGGTTTCAATTGCCCTCCATTATCTTCCACGAGCCTAACTGAGGCTAAAAGGATGCCCATGTGGAATATTATTAGCATTATAGCAGTTGAATCATCATCACCTTGCCTGTCAAGTGTTCTCTGTAGTAATCAGAATTTTGAAAAGGCGAGAAAGTATTCCTTTCTTTGTGCATGTTGCAGGGGAGGGAAGTGAGGGGAAGACCACCTTGGGGAGTAAGGAGGAGCAGCTGCGGGCTCCTAGGCTGGGAGCTGGAGCACCAGCATCCTACTCCAGCTTGAGCCTCTGCAAAGCTGGAAGAGATCCTGAACATGCCCCTTACTCAATAGACAACCAGCTGGAGTTCTGGAGGCAGAAGGCTCTTATCCAAGGTTATGAATTTCTTTTCCATGGGATGCAACTGTTTTGAGAAGGGAGAAGAAAGGGCTATTGTTGTGTAGCGCCAGTTAGAGCAGATAGGGTGCTTGGAACAACAGTGAATGTAACCATGGTCATTTAACTCATCCATAAAGGGGCCCACTCAGGCAATCCCAGAGGTTCGTTCCAAGCTCAGATGCCCTGTGAGTCACTGATGGGAAAGTTATTTTTGTATCATGGACACAGACTGCATCCCAGTCTGGGAGAAGAGATTACACAGATGGTAGCCCCTGGAGTTAGCAGCCTATGGATGGCTGAATGTAGCTATTCACTATTGCTAAAAAAAAAAAAAACACGTGTAAGTTTGCCTGTCTGGTGGTCTAGCAGGACTGCCATCTCTATAATCTGTATAGTGAGCAATTTTTGCTTGCTTGCAAACTGCCTTGCAACTTCAAAACATGGGCTCAGATCACAAGGTGCACCTGTCTGGCCAACACAGAAAGATGTGGGGACCCTCCTCCCATGTCTCCAACTCCTGCAGGGGCTGCTGGAGTGTCTGCATCCTCAGTTCATGAGGACATGTGCCTAGGAAGCTTACAAAGTGACAGTTTTTGTGTTAACCACAGCAGAAACATTTTTTTTCTGTTGCAAGATGTCTTCCTCTGTCACAGAAGATTTTTATTGCAGTCAGAGATAGGAAGTAAGGACAGATGATGGCTGTCTTCAACTCCCTGAAGGTCCATCTGGCACAAGACAGGCTAAGTTTGTTGTGCATGGGTCTTCCAAGGCCACGCTGCAACCCATGCAGGAACGTGGCTGGGAAGCAGACCTGGATATAAATAGAAGGGAGACTTTCCAGTGCTAAGTCAGGCTCCCACATTCCCAGCGCCTGTTCCTTCATGAGGCATGTGGGGCAGAGTTTGCCAACAGGGCCTTGAGATCAGACACTGACAGCAATGCTATGAGGAGGGGAGGGGAACTCTGCCAGAATTCCTCCTCTCCTACACTGGCAGAGCTGTTGGGCTTGACTTTGCAACCAATGAAAGTAAAACTAGACCCATTAAATGGAGCATACCCAGCTCTGCTCAAACCCCAGGAATCCTCGATTCCCTAACCAAACAATCCAACACCATTGTCAACTCTGCCAGTAAACTAAAGCTTCTGGCCCTTGCTCCTCGTCTATCATTGCCACAACCTTGATAGAGCTGCTCATGACTGCTCATTGGCAGCTCTGGCTTGCTCCCCACCTCTCTGTTTGCAATCCACTCACAATATTGCTACTACTGCCAGACGCAACCCCCTACCCAGAACCTTTTAGGAACTCATCCACTCATGCAACACACAGACTGATAACCAACTATATGTGCCCCACACTGGGGAATATAACGCCAAGGTAAGCAGTCGCTGCCTGCTTCTCTGCACAGGCACAGTCAACTGTGGCCAAAATTCTGTCTGACATTCCTGATCCTCTAGGAGATGGTCCAAGATACTATTCCCTTCTTCTAAGCACCTCTTCCACATGCCCCAAGTTGTAGCTACAATAAATCATTCAGCTGTCTTGGGTATGTCTCACACAATCCAGTTTCCTGAGCTATAACCACTTTGGCCCTGCTACATAGGGCCTGCCTCTGCCCTTCTAGCCATACACATCTACATGTTTCAAGTGACAGAGCTAAGACCACCTTGATTCTCTGTCTCTCCTCTATCTCCTCCTTCCCTGACTCCATCTTCTGGCACTTAAGGTTGTCAGCACTGCTGTTGTTGGTTGTCCTGTCAGGCACCAAGGCTTCTGCCAGCCCAGGAGAAGAAGAACCCTGGTGGGGGTGCCTGTCCTTGGGGCCTTGCCATCTGTGTGAGGTCTGCACCTGCAGCCCCTCCTAGGCCAGGGCTCAGGGAGGGCAGAGTCCACAGTAGGTGAGCTGGCCTGAGCACCCAGATGGCCCATATGGAACATTAGCATTATAGACTCCCTGTTTTCAAGACTCCTTATTTCATTCGTTCTGGTTCCCTCTCCTCCCATCAGGGCACAGGGCTCCAAAAAAAGCATCCAGTGAATCCCCTTATGGAGGCAACTGTCCCTGGAAGCAGATGGAGAGAGGGCCTCCTCTAAGCATGATCAGGTAAGTGGTACCCTGCAAAGAAAGGCAGAGCATGGTTCTTTCCTAAGACATTACATTCCAATCTCCTTCACTTACAGTACTCTCACCCCATTCTTCCCCTGTGTAATTAAAAGTCATTCAAAAGCCACCTCCTCCATAAGATCTTCCTGGGTCCCTTCAACTTCAATCAACTGCACACTGTGCAGTCACTACTTGCAAGCTAGATCTTTTGTCCCAGCCTTTACACAGCAAACTCTCAGAAGACAAGGCCCTGTTTGTATTCATTACTCAGCACAGCAGATACCATGGCATCATTAATCAACACTTCATCATAATTACAGCAGTAGAAAATTATATAAAGATCAAAACCCTACAAATTGTCAAGTGTTTTTCATGAGGATTATAGGTGAGAATGGTGGACATCTTGCTTAAAATGTATATGAGGTATATTGGACTTTCAAAAAATGAATTTGGGGGGCTGGCATTGTGGTATAGCCTCCTGTAATATACACATCCCATGTGGGCACTGGTTGTGGTCCTGGTTACTCCACTTCCAATCCAGCTCCTTGCTAATGCACTTTGAAACTATAGTGGCCCAAAGGCTGCCTATATGGGAGACCTGACTATAGCTCTGGTTCCTGGCTTTAGCCTGGCCCAACGCCAGTCATTGTTGCCATATGGGAAGTGAACCAGCAGCTGGATGTCACAGGCTGGCCCCCTCTGTGTAACTCTGACTTTCAAATAAATAAATCTTTTGGAGAAAAAAGTAAATTTTATGATTCTATTTCTTGTGTAAAAGACATTAAATATCAGAAATGTCTATCAGTACGTAGTGTGGTGGTTCAATTGGCTAATCCTTCCCTTGCAAGCACCAGGATCCCTTACAGGCACAGGTTCGTGTCCCACCTGCTCCACTTCCCATCCTGTTCCCTGCTTATGGCCTGGGAGGATGGTCCTGGTCTTTGAGTTCCCTGCACCCATGTGGGAGACCAGAGGAAGCTCTGGCTTCTGGCTTTGGATTGGTTCAGCTCTGACCTTTGCAGCCATTTGGTGAGTAAACTAGTGAATGAAAATAAACAAATCTTTTAAAAAAGAGGTCTATCAACATGTTATATTTTATTTACATATATCTGAAGAGAGCTATAAAATAATAATAGCAGGAACACCTCCAAAAATACCTCATTTTTACCACGAACCAAACATTTCACTAGACTGCACACACACACACAAGCACACATGATCTTATTTAAAAAAAAAAAGCCACCTCTGCAAGGTAGGTGTTGTGTTAAGGACAAGGACCCTGAGGAGCTTAAGTTGCTTCCTCCTGGCTGCAGAGCATGAACAATGGTACAAAGAGCATATACTTAGATGTGTTAAGATGATCATGGTCCTGAGCCTCCCCCAGGCCTGGTAGACCAGGACCTACAGGGAGCAGACCAAAGATGTGCATTTCCACAAGAGCTCTTCTTAGGCTCAGCTGAGTGTGGGCCACACTGGTCAGGAGAATACCTTGCAGTGAGGGACTCAGACCTGGACTGCTCCCTTTGCCTGCCAGGGAAAGAAACAGACAGCTTCATCCTATTATGGTGAACAGTTCAGAAATGGTTGCCATTTCTTTTTTTTTTTTTTTAAAGATTTTTATTATTATTGGAAAGCCAGGATATACAGAGAGGAGGAGAGACAGAGAGGAAGATCTTCCGTCCGGTGTTTCACTCCCCAAGTGAGCCGCAACGGGCCGATGCGCGCCGATCCGAAGCCAGGAACTAAGAACCTCTTCCAAGTCTCCCACACGGGTGCAGGGTCCCAATGCATTGGGCCGTCCTCAACTGCTTTCCCAGGCCACAAGCAGGGAGCTGGCTGGGAAGTGGAGCTGCCGGGATTAGAACGGGCGCCCATATGGGATCCCGAGGCACGTTCAAGGCGAGGACTTTAGCCGCTAGGCCACGGCGCCAGGCCCAATGGTTGCCATTTCTAAACTCAGATTTAGAAGTTACCCTTAGCGGGTGACATCATGGCACAGTGGGTAAAGCTGCTGCCTACCACACTGGCATCTCATATGGATGCAGGTTTGAGTCCCAGCCACTCCACTTATAGTCCAGTTTCCTGTTAATGGCCTGGGAAAAGTAGCAGAAGATAGCCTAAGTGCTTGGGCTCCTGTGCCCACATGGGAGATCTGGAAGAAGCTCTGGTCCTGGCTTCAACCTCACCCAGCCCTGCTTGTTACAGTCTTATAGGAGTGAACAAGCGGATGAAACATCTTTCTCTGTTTCTCCCCCTTGCCTTCTCTTGGTGACTCTGGCTTTCAAATAAATCACTGAATCTTAAAAAACAAAAAGAAAAAGAACAAGAAGAGGAGGAGAAGGAGGAAGTAGTTGTCCTTAGTCTGGAGGAAGCCTAATAAATGCTCAGGTTCAAATCCTTCTGGGAGCTAGGATATATCCCACCTTCAGCCTCCCAAACTAAGTCATGGAACCTCTTTTCTGCAGTTGGTTTTGTGGAGTGGCAGCAAAAAGATGCTGCCTGCAGCACTGGCATCCCACAAGGGTGCCAATTCACATCTCAGCTGCTCCACTTCTGATCCAGCTCCCTGTTAGGCCTAGCAAAAGCAACAGAATATGGCCTGGGTCTTCAGATCCCTGCCACCTGTGTGGAAGAACTAGAAGAAGCTTCTGACTTGCCTGAGACCCAGCCCTAGCTATTGTGGCCATTTGGAGAGTGAACCAGTGGCTGGAAGATCTCTTTCATTGTCACTCTCTCTGTAACTCTTTCAAATAAATAAATAAACAATTTGTTTAAAAAGAGACTCTTCTGTTTCTAATGTACCTAGCCTCAGGGGCTTGGTTACAGCAACAGAAAAAAGATTGAAACAGAAAATTGGTACCAAGGGGTAAGGTTGTCACATCTGAAAAGGTGGGATTAGCTTTGAAACTGGGTGCCAGGCAGAGCTGGAAGAGTTTGAAGGAGCAGACTGGAAAAGGCCTGTAAGGCATTATGTAGAGCATGGCAGGTGATCCTGGGGTGGGGAGGGCAGAGGGAATAAAAAGTAGAGAAAAGGTCATCCTTGCCAGGAAGCGGCAAACAACTTGGCTGATCTGGGTGCCTGCCCTGGGGTTGCAAGAAGGCTGCATCTAAAAGTGATACCCTAGGTAATCTGGTGGAAGAGACTCCTGAATTGCAAAGCAATTAGGACTATGCGATTAGGACTGGCTGCTTTTGGCATAATATGCAGGGAGAATTGAAGGTTAAAGGAAACAGAGTGGAAAGATTTGGAAAATTCTCTGCTGCCTAAATCTGGCACCTTATGCGGGAGCTAAATTGCTGTGGGTAACCCATCTCACATCCCCCCAGACTGACATTCATGCAATAGGTTCCCAAGTGGTGCCCACAGCCCTGTCCTCCCAACTTACAGATCTCTCCAGGAGGTAGGCACTCTGGCATAATGGAAAAGATGTCACTTGCAGAGCCAGCATCCAATGCTGGCTCTAGTGGAAGACTTGGGACAATCTTATTCCTGGCTGGGATGCCTTGACCAGAGAGGCCTTGAAGAACAAGCATACAAAGTATAGTCCTCACTTGCTAACAAGATGATCTTGGATACAAGGGGGACAAGGACTAAGGTAGGATGAGGGTGGGAAAGGCCTGGAAGCAGCTCAAACACCATCCTACCCACCCTTTCAAGGATTCTGGAAGTGTGGACAGACTTGCTGTCCAGGGCCACTTTTGGATTCTGCTCCCAGCCCCCAGGGCAACCCTCCATAGCAGCCCCAGGAATGGCCTATCTTGGCAATGTCATTGCGGTGCTAAAGTTGTAGGTACACAGAAGGCAGCAATGATGTGGTCATGGGGGGTTCCCCTAAGATTTCAAAAGAGAATCCTTGTGGCAGAAAGAAAGCTGCACAAACTGTCCATGAACACCTGCTAGAACCATGGCTATGGGGTTGCTGTTCTTAAGACCCCAAGCAGGTGGGACAGTGGACCGCATCATAGGGCAGTGAATAGAGCTGTCATCTGCAACAATATGTAGGTGCCAGTTCAATGTTCCAGCTGCTCCACTTCCAATTCAGTTCCCTGTTCGTGGCCTAGGAAAAGTGGCAGAAGATGGCTCAAATATTTGGGCTCCTGTCATCCATGTGGGAGACCCAGAGGAAGCTCCTGGCTTGTGGCTTTGGTCTAGCTTAGTTTTGACTATTGTGGTCATCTGAAGAGTGTACCAGCTGATGGAAGCTTTCTCTCTCTCTCTCTCTGGCTTTAAAAATAAATTTAAAAGTTTTTTTTTTTTTTTTTTTTTTAATGATAGAGCTGTTAATGGCATACAACACTGGCCTGGGAAAGCAGTAGCCACACAACCTACGATCTATTTCTTTCTTGCACATCTTCATGTTGATTTTTTAAAAGATGTATTTATATTTATTTAAAAGGCAGAGTCAAAGAGAGAGAAAGTGACACAGAGAGAGAGATCTCTCAATCTATGGTCCACTGCCCAAAACGCTGCAATGAAGCTGACTGGAAGCCAGGAGCTTCTTCCAGGTGTCCTAGATGGATGCAGGTGTCCAAAGATTTGAGGTATCCTCTGCTGATCTCCAGGTTTATGAGCAGGGAGTTGGGTTGGAAGTGGAGCAGCTAGCACTAGAACTGGAGCTCATATGAGATACTGGTGCCACGGGTAGGGAATTAGCCTACTCCACCACAGTGCATCTCCACAGTAACATACAGTATTAACATTAGCCAGAAAAGACTGGCCTGGGGACAGCTCCCAAAGGAACAGTTTCTAAAGATGTTTCACCACATGTCAGCTCCATCATGAACTGTGATGGCTAAACCTTCACCTGGCTGAGTGATGAAAGCCTAATTGTTCTTTAAAGTCAAAGCTGGCAGCATTTCTCTATAGGATCCTTTAGTCTTCCTACAATCAACCAGGGCAGCTGAGATTCTCTCTAGCTTTTGCTCTTCCTTGGGGTAACTTGGAGATTTTCAGGATGTTAGTCAAATTTTTGGGACCTGCATGTAAACAGATGCCCTGTGTAGAGAAACTATAATAGGCTTCCAAAAGCTCACAGAAACCCACATTGCCTTTCTATTCCATCTGTCCATGGACTTTCAGAGGCCCATCGTATGAAAAAGTGCTATGTCCACCTCAAGAGACAGTCATTAGTGATGACATTACCCACTCCAAGGCCCACAGTCAGATCAGCCCCACTGACACTAGCAGGGCATTCCCAGGAAGAGGATCTGCAGGTAGCTTGAGAGTCAAAGGGCATGGTCCCTTTCACATGGTGCTCTGAGGATAATGCTCACTTGTAATCAGCTTTTTAAGGTGCTATCACCTTGGATAGAGTTTTCCTTGGGACTGGCGCTTTGGCATAGTGGGTAAAGCCACTGTGTATAACGCCAGCATTCCGTATGGATGATGGTTCGAGTCCTGGCTGCTCCACTTTTGATCCAGCTCCCTGCTAATGTGTCTGGGAAAGCATCAGAAATGCTTAGGCTCCTGCACCCAGGTGGGAGTCCTGGAAGAAGCTCCTGGCCCCTGGCTTCAGCCTCAGTTAGCCCTGGCCATTGCGGACATCTGAATCCACAGATGGAAGATTTCTCTCTGTCTCTCTGTAACTCTGATTTCCAAAACAAATAAACATGTTTTTAAAGCATTTCCCTTGAGTCATTTTTAATCTTGGTGAAATTCCAAGTGTTTTCTATGAAGCCAGTGATAACAAGATCAAACAGGGAACACTTTGAAGGGAATAGTTTCTAGAATGTATCCAGGGAATGGGATCAGGCACTCAAATGTGGCATGAGGGTGTCCCACACAGCACATTAAGCCTCTGTGCCAAATGACTACCCAAACATCAAAATCCTTTTGATACCAAAATTCAGATTGTTACAAGATATGGGGAAAATTTAGCCTAATAACTTGGGTGAGCCTTTTTTTCATGCACCTATAACATGAAAGAATTTGGTAGAATGATGTGGAAGGTTGTTCCGGGCCCTACGGGTCTGTGTTTTTAATCCTTGGTGCTTGTACCTACACTAACCACCCCTATCCACACACAGATTGGTGCATTGCTCTAGTATTGCTGCATTCCTGAAGTACTACAGCACATCTATTTGAGTCATCTTTGCCCAACTTAATCACAGAAATCCTTGCCTCGAGAATGTTGCCTTTTTTCCACAGACTAATTTTTTTTCAGTGTCCTTGAAAGTCAGTGAGAGAAAGTGAGAGAACAAGAACTTTCACCTACTGGTTAACTCCCTAAATGCCTGCAACAGCCAGGGATCGTTCCAGGCTGATGGCAGGAGAGTAGTAGCCCTCACTGTTACCTTTCAACTCACACATTGGCAGGAAGCCAGATTGGAAGCAGAGTGATTGGGATTCAACCATGTACTCAGACATGGTTCGCAGGTATCCCAAGTGGCCACACAAACCACTGTCTCAAATGCTTGTCCTTGATCTCAGACAATTTGTAATAACAAGATTCAGGTCATCATAGAATATGGGCAAAGGAAGCATAAGATGCTATTTCTTCCTAAAGGCAAATGGATAGCTTTGTTCAACAATTTGCTTTTCAGTTAAATTTCAGGACTTGATTTTCCTTCATAACATAAAAACATGTTTTAGAAAGGGTCACAAGCATTAACATGGAATTGTCATTAAGGGAAAACATTGCCTATGGGGCTTCAAATGACTAAGAAAGTAAAGAGATAAAGATCTACTTACTTTATTCAGAACTTGTAAATGGCATTAGATTTTGTCTTGTTAAACTGCCTACTTTTCCATACATTTTCTAGAAAGATAAATCTCATTGCCAACCCAGTGTTCAATTGGTACTTCCTACTTAGTGACAGAGGACTGGTTGTTGTGCCCAGTTGGAAATCTGCATTCCTGGCCTGTACATCAGGTAAAAGTAGCCATTAGGAGTAAAAAAGATGAGAAAGAATTCAAAAGAAAGTTCTTTAAAGGTGTGCTCTCTCTCTATCTCCCCCCCTCCTTCCTGCTGTCTAGAATTTAGATGTGATAACTGAAACTCTAGCAACCATATGAGACAATGGAGTGACCCTAAAGGTGGAAATCTATTCTGAAAACTATGGAATGGAAGTCTTGTGTATAGGTAGCCAAGCAAATATGCTATCTCTAATAACAAAGAGCCTTAACTAAGATGCTTAAGTTGATTAGTCCAAAAATTAGGCAAGAAAGAAAAAACATAAAACACATGAGACAAATGAAAAAATGAGTACTAAGATGGTGGCTGCGAACTCCAGTGAATCATAAGTCCAGATGGGTGCTGGTATTTCAGCCATCATATCCACATTTGGCCTCAGGGAAGGAAACTGAATTAAATTTCATACAATGTGTTTAGATCTACAATGCACAATGACATTAAAAAAAAACTAAGTTACATCTAGATGATCCTGGAGAGCCAATTCATTATCTTTAAAAAGTACATATATATATTTATACAACCCATGATTATAGAACATTTGGGTGCCTCCCAAGTTTTTTTTTCATTTACTGATATTATTATTAGTAGTAGTATTTGTAAGGCAGAGAGATAGAGTTCTTCTGTTATTGGTTCACTCCCTAAATGTCCTTTCTCAAAATCCAGGGCTGGACCCAGCTGTAGCCAGGAGCCTGGAATTCAATTCTAGTTTCCCACATGGGTGACAGGGATCCAAGTATAGTCACTTGGTCATTACCAACTGTCTCCTGGGATGTGTATTAGCAGGAAGCTGAATCTGAAGGGGAGTACCTGTGTAACCAAGTATCCCAATCTGATATGGATGGTGGCTTTACTGCTGCTCCAAACCAACCCATTGTTTTTAAAGATGGTAAGTCAATAAGAAGTAGGGCCAGTGTTTTTGCACAGAGGGCTAAGCCACCATTTGTAATACTAGAATTCCATACTAGTGCGTCAGTTCAAGCCTGACAATTCCATTTCCAATCCAGCTCTCTGCTAATGTATTTGGGAAAGCAGCAGAAGATGGCCTAAGTACTAAGCTCCCTGTTGCTCATATTTGGGAAACCTAGCTGGAATTTCAGATTCTGACTTCAGCCCCAGTTGTTGCAGCCATTTAGGGAGTGAACCAGTTCATGGGGGAATCTCTCCGACAGCAGAAAAGCTTCAGAAGGAGTCTCTCCTCTCTCACAGCAAGCAAGAATGAGTTGCACAGCTTGGCCTCTGCCCTCTATGTGCCCCTGAGATCTTTGCCTAGCTGATTTTTAGCTGACCATTCTGGTCCTGCTCATTTCTGACTTCTCAGCCATGTTGTTCTGTTCCTGAATGTGCCTCAGGACTTGAGCTCAGTTCATCCTTCTATATTTTTCCACTTGTTTTGGGAACCAGAGCCTAAGGGCTTATGAGCAGCCAAAGTCTTCCAATTCAGCCCCGTTTCTCCTCAAACCGAGCCTGGCAGGAAAAGAGATATGGAATCATTATGTCTTCAAACTGCTTAAATTCAGTGCATTACAACAGAAGTGAAAACAGAAGGAAAGAAGGTGAGAAGGGAAAAGGGCTTAGTGTACTTCCTGGACAGTGATGTTTTTGTTGTGGAAAATCACTGGATTTATGGTGCTAAGGGAGTTCTTAGTCTAGGACTGTTTGCTATCCACCCCTGTCCAGAGCCTGCTTGCAACAATGTACATTTGAAACAAAAGCAATGTGGAGATTGCCAAATATCCATGCCTAAGTTCTCTAAGCTCTGTCCCTGAAGCAGTCCAAGTCATCAGAAGCCTACATAAGTATGACACTCGACAGAAATAAATTCACAGAAATGCATTTTGCTAAAGAAAGAGCTCTTCCAAATTATAAGCAGTATATAACTATCCAGTAAAACACAGATAAATAATTCACAATGAGACTGTGAATGAATGAAAAAGATTCAGCCTCCCTCCTACTAGCTCCTTAAAAGCAGGCCTATTCTGGTCCCATAGGAGTCTTTGATGGGTGAGAAGAGGAATGGATGTGAGTATTCATATTTTGAGGGGCCAGGATAAAGCTAAATTCCTGACATATAAATGATGGCTGAATGCAGGTGAGCCTGAAGTAGGGAAAACTGGGGCACCACATGGGAAAGAGAATAAAAGGAAGCGAACATTGGATGCAACAATATATAACCTGAACAGTCATTAGCACCCCCCATCAGGGTTCTCCTGGGTGTGCAAGGCTGGCTCAATATTTGAAAATCAATGAATGTCACTTATCATCTTAACAAGCTAAGAAAGAAGAATCACATGATTACCTAAAAAGGTGCACTAAAGGTATGCACTGAAATGTAATATCCATGTATTTTAAAAAAAAATCTTAGCAAGCTAAAAATGGAAGACAATTTCCTCAATTGCATAAAAATCATCAACAAAAAATTGTACTGTTAACATGATGCTTAATGGTGTAAAAAAGAAAACTTTCTCATTAAGTGTATATTTCCACCACTTCTATTTAACATTCTGGTGGAGGTCCTAGCCAGTCAAGTAAGGCAAAAGGGTGGAGGGGGGGGAGAGCGGAGGATGGGTGGCAAAAAGCAGGCATATTGGAAAGGATGAAATAAAATTTATACTGTAAATGTCATGATTGTCTATATAGAAAATCCTATAGAATCTACAAGTAAAGCTACTAATGTTAATGAATGTGCTTAAGTGCAGTTACTGAGTGCAAAGTGTATATTTCAAAGTCAGTGTTATTTCTAAATACAAGCACCCCCAAAAAAAGAATTTCAAAGGAAAAATAAGTGCGACTGTACCAAAAGTGGAATGCATAGAGTTAAATCTTATAAAATTATGGGCAAGGTCTGTTTGCTGAAAACCATAAAACATTGATGAAAGAAATGGAGACTTACATAAATGGAATGATACATAATGTTCGTGATTAGAAGACCTCATGTTAATCATCAGTTCCCACCAAGTGGATATACAGATTCAATGCAATGCCAGTCAAATTGATTCTAAATTGTGTATGGTAAGGCAAACGAATGCAATCTTAAAACACATCTAAAAACACACACAACAATGGACAATTCACACCACCTGCTTTCCAGACTTATTCTAAGATTAAGCAAGAAGCCTAGCATTGGAGACAGGTCAGATAAGGTCAGATCAGTGCAATAGAATAGAGTCCAGAGATAGACTACACACACACATGCACTCAGTTGATTTTCCACAAACAAGCAATGGCAATAACATTTCTTTCCACCAAATGACACTTACGACATCTCAAAAAAGCCAACTGTACCCCTCCCCCTAAAAAATTTCACTCCATACCTTGTTTCAAAAATTAAATCAAAATAGAACATAGCTCTAAACATAAAACTTGGAACTACAAAAAAAATTGAAAAAAAAAAACAGAGAAGATCTTGCAATCTTAGGTTAGGAAAAGATGTTTAATACATGGCCCTGAAAGTATAATCTTTGAAAGAAATATTGATGAGTTAGATTGCATTAAAATTAAGAGCATCTTTTAAAGAGGCTACTAAGAAAATGAAACAGTAAGTTGCAGATGAAGGGAAGATATTTATAAATTACAAATCTAATAAAGGACTTATCTCCAGAATACAGAGTATCCTCCAAACTCAATAATCAGAAAACAACCCATCCTTTCTTTTTTTATTTTTTCCAAATGATTTGACCAGCACCTCATCAAAGAAGATATTATGGGAGGCAAATAAACACATGAAAGGAAGCTCAATTCATGAGCTGTTAGGAAGCATAATTTTAAACCATTATGAAATATCACAACATATCCATTAGAATATCTATTTTTTTTTTTTCAAAAACAGGTAACCACTGACAGTACCACATGCTGGTGAAAATGCAGAGTAACTGAAACTCACTCTCACTCTTGAAGGGAATACAAAATGGTGCAAACAGCTTGGAAGTTTCTTTAAAAGATGAAAATAGGGCTGGGTGCTTGGCACAGTGATTAAGAAATCACTGGGACACCGAAATGCTATGCCAAAGTGCCTGGGTTCAAGTCCTGGCCCTGCCAACTTTGTATTGATGTACACTCTGGGAGGCAGTGGGTGATGGCTCAAGCACCTGACTCATGTGAGAGACGCAGACCGTGCTACTAGTGCTGAGCTTCAGTCCTGGCGAGCTCCAAATGTTGGAGAGTGAATCAGAGAACAGATGAAAAGTTTCCTTCTGCTCATTTCTCTCAAACAAATAAAGTTGAAAATATACTTATCACACAACCCAGCAATTTCACTCCTAGGTGTTTATTCAAGTGAAATGCAAACCTATATTCAAACAAATCCTGGTGAGGATGTGAAGAAAGGCTACACTAATTTACAATAGTAGGGAGATCTCTTTAACAAATATACATCAAATTGTCTTACGATTCAGAAATCTCACTAGTGGGTATAACATACATAAGGCATGAAATCATTGTATCAAAGAGATACCTGTTCCCCCATGTTCATTGTATAATTGTTCATAAGGGCCAAGGTTGATATACATTCAATCAAGGTCAACAGATGAATGAGTAAAGAAAACATGGTCAATATACACAATAGAGTATTATTTGACCATTAGAAATGTTGAAATCCTGTAATTTACAGCAAAAAAATGGATAGACCTGGAGGATGCTATGTTAAGTAAGTGAGATATATAAAAACAAATGCCATGCATTCTACCTCATATGTAGGATTTTTTCTTTCTTTTTTTTTAAAGCTTAATATGAACAGAGTGGTGATTACTAGAGACTGAGAGGAGGGAGTTTGGATGATGAGTTTGAAGTCAGAGTTATATCAAAATACTAAGTTCATAGCGTTACAAAGGATAATGAAGAGACTGTACTTCACAACAACTCAATATATGTTCGTATGAACATAGAAGAAAACAGCTCTAGGCCTTCAATCATAAAGTAAGATCAAACAAGGGGAAATGCCAATGACTTGTTTGAGTCCACATCTTATACAGGTATCGAAGTATCACACTGCTGCTAACAAAAAATTTGGGGGGAAAAAAAAAACCTATGGTCAAACAAAAATCTGTTCACAGATGTTCAAAAGACTTTATTCATATTTGCCAGAAACTAGAAGCAAGCCAAATGTCCTTCAATTGGGAAATGGATAAACAACCATCCAAATAATTGAATGTAATTTAGCAATAAAAAGCGACAAATTGCTGGTAGATGCAGCAGTGTGGATGCATTTCAAAAGCATTATGCCACATGAAAGAAGCCAGACTCAAAAGGTTACATACACTATGACTCCATTTATTTTGACATTCTTACAAAGACAAAACAGTAGGGACAGAAAGCAGATCAGTAGAGAGGAGCAGAGATGACCAAAACCAGGCAGGAAGGAAATTTGGGGCTGATGGACAGCTGTTCCATATCATAGCAATGTTGATAGTTATCCAACTGCATGTATCTATCAGAACTCAGAATTGTATGCTAAAAAAGAATGAATTTGACTGCATTTTTACCTTAATTTTAAAAACAACAAACAAAAATCAACCATTTCCATAAAGGGGGAGATTGAGCAGAAATATCTAGTGAGGAATTCAGGAGCCAGTTGCTGGTTAATATAAACCTGTTTTCCCTGGAAACATTGCATGTTAATGGTCTATGGAGTGTTTTTTCTTTAATGGATTTAACAAAGAAATTTTAGTAATTTTTTTAAAAGATTGCTGGAGTTAAAAACAAAGGTTGCCCACAAGTGACACAGATCATGCTTTCATTTAAAAGCGCAAATTAGATGAATCATTATTTCTTCACTATCATCCTGTACATTTCAACATTATTTAAAGAGTGAGGATGAGTCAAAAGACAAAGAATTTATGACTTCAAATTTTTAAGGAAATTTTCTAACCAAAATGTTCTGGTTAGCCTAATAATTAGCCGGGGAGGGGGGATTAAAAAAAAAAGTGGTATTTTCATAATTCAAAGATCTCTAAAATTAGATTTTCTGTGAAATCCTGTCTTAGCAAGCAACTTCAAAGACTTTCTTTGGGCTCGGCAGAGTGGCCTGGTGGCTAAGGTCCTCGCCTTGATCCCATATGGCCGCTGGTTCTGGTCCCAGCAGCTCTGCTTCCTCTCTATCTCTCCTCCTCTCAGTATATCTGACTTTGTAATGAAAATAAAATAAATCTTAATAAAAAAAAAAAAGACTTTCTTCAAAAAACCTGATAGTCACAAAGGGAAGAGATAACTTTCAGAAAACAGAAGAGCCCAAACAGAAAAGGATTGATGGGAAACAGAAAAAGCCAGGACAAAAGCCTGGCATGGGAAGAACAAAGACTTAGAGAAGCAAGATTGTAAGAGGGAAAAGAATCATCATTGGTTTGCTTGAGCAGATAAGCCAAAATACTCATAGCTTAAAAAAAAACACAAAAAACAGTATCAGGTTCCTCGAAACACTAGAAATAGAACTACCCCACCATACAGCAATCCCATGCCAGGATTGAAATCAGTATGTCTGATATATCTGTGCTCTTGTGTTTATCACAGCACTGTCACAATGACCAACATAGGGAGTCAACCTAGGTGCCCACTGCTTGTTGAACCAACCAAGAAAATGTCATGTATGTTCACAATGGAGTGGAATTCCATTGCAACAACATGAATGAAACTGAAGGAAGGTAAGTTAAATGAGTCAGGCACAGAAAGACAACTCTTGCATGTTCTCACTTACACATGGGAGCTAAAAAAGTCCATCTCAAAGAAGTCTGTCTCAGAGGCTTCCAGAGCCCGGGAAGGGTACGAGAGAGTGGGGGATGACAAGCAGAGGGGTGCAATTGGAAATGGAGTAACTTCTCTTCAATAGCACTGTAGGGTAATTATGGCTGACGAGTCAATTGGGTTTCAAAATGGCTACTTGGATTTTGAAGTTCCCAACAGAGAGGAAGGAGAGTAATCTGAGGTCAGGGGTGGGCCATTACCTTGCTCTGATCATTACACACTGTACACTTGTATTGAAATGTTACACTAAACCCCACAGATATGTCCATTTATTAACTTACAAAAATAGCTAGCATGTTAAAGACATTCACAGGTATATAATATTTTGGAACATTTGGAGAAAAACAAAACATACAGAGAAAAATTGAACAAACTGAGGACATTAACTTCAAGGAATGGTAAGGGCTGTACAGAGGAAGGAATGAGGTATTAGCGTAGCAGTGAAGACAGTTTTCATTGTTATAACAGTGTAAACACTGTCTATCACCTGAACAAGAACAATGAAAAACCCAGCAGATAAGTCTGGGGAATGATAGAGGCAGAAAAAAAGTAGACAGGTATAAAAACAAACATTCCAGTCCAGCGTGATGGCCTAGCAGCTAAAGTCCTCGCCTGGAACACACAGGCATCCACATAGGTGTCTGTTCTAATCCTGATGGCTCCGCTGCCCATCCAGCTCAAAGCCTTCGGACGGTGCACCCAGTGGGAGGCCCAGAGGAAGCTCCTGACTGCTGGCTTCGCATCAGCTCAGCTCTGGCCCTAGCGGCCACTTGGGGAGTGAGTCAAATGACAGAGGATCTTCCTCTGTCTCTCATCTCCTCTCTATATGTCTGACTCTCCAATAAAAATAAATAAATCTTTTTAAAAATAAAAGCAAACATTCATCCTTGTGAGGAGTGACTCCAACATGGGCCCTGAAGATTGATAAGATCCCTTGCTCCCTCCCTCACCCCACACTGTCTTTTAGAGGTGCTATTTTAAATATCTGCTTCTCTTAGGTCTTGGCTTCCTTAAGGTTGTGCCCTTTAGGTTCAAATTTTGTTGTCTGCCAATCCTCTGTAACCTAGCAACCCTGTTCTGCAGCAATCTTCAGTAACTTCGTAACAGTGTTCTGCAGCAATCCACTGTAACATCACGGCACCATGGCTGACAATTTCATCCACCAATCCCTCAAAGCTCCGTGTCACCAGCCCCCGGCCATGAAAGCAGACTTTTTGTGGGTGCTCTCTCCCGTCCCTTGGAGCCCCCTCCTGTCACCACGGCAGGAGATTCTCTCTCTCTCTCTTTCTGGGACTATCTTCCTCTGCCATGCTTTCTCTCCCTTGCCCATGGCTGCCTCTCCCACTGGAATAAAGAAAGACCTCCTGTGTGACTCACTGAGTCTGACATCTTGGTTAATGGTGAAAATTCCTAATAATCCTTCCATGATGGAAAATATATTTCTATTATTCCTATAGGCAATGTTTCAAGTTGATAAGTCAATATACGGCAGTATAAACACATCATACAGAAAAGTGGAGAATTATCTGGGGAGAAGGACTGGGTGTTAGGGACAGGAGACATGCTGCTGCTTCTTAAACACTGTTGTTAACATTTGCACTAGTGGGAGCACTTGTACCACAGAAATTGGTAAAAACTGCAAATCAGATACCTAGGTTGTTGCCCACCACTGGTTCTCATAAAAAGTATCACTTTGATAAAAATAAGGCTTAAAAATAAAACAGTATTCCCCTTTGGCAATGAGGGCTTAAGAGGTCTTTCTCTTGTTAGCATGAGTGAAAATTGCTGCACATTGTGGAATCTACTTTAACTGGATAATAGTAGAAGCTTTTTGTTAAAGTTTATCTTTTGTGGCTGGCACTGTAGTATAGCAGGCAAAGCCACCACCTGTGACACCAGTGTCCCATATGAGCTTGGGCTCTTGTGCCCACTGCTCCACTTGCCATCCAGCTCCCTGCTGATGTGTCTGGGAAAGGAGTGGAAGATAGCTCTAGTGTTTGTGCCCCTGTACCCATGTGGGTACAAGCTCCTAGGTCCTGGCTTCAACCTAACCCAGATCTGACCTTTGACGTGGACATGAAAATGAAAGAGCTCTCATCTCTCCCTCTCTCTGTTACATCAGACTTTCAAATAAATAAGTCTTTTTTTTATGAAGAAAAAAGAAAAGTTTTGCTTTTCATTCAAATAGCCCTCTTGTAGAAATTGGTCTTTAGTTTTTTCTTTTCTTTTCTTTTTTTTTTTTTTTTTTTTTTTTTATTAGTCTGTTCTGCATCCCTTTCTTTGAGGAATCAGCCCTTGTTATTCAGTAGTAATCTTGCTGGTCTGTGTGCTTTGAGGGCAGCTGAGCCCTCCCACCAGGTGGGCAGAAGTAGCAGGTGTGGCTAATTACCATGCTCCGTTCAAAACCAGTGAGTCAGGGAGCAGCATGGGATACAGGCTGGGCCTATCAGTATTGCCCTGAGACTTCATGCTGAATCTCTTGGGGAAAATGCTCTCTTTTGCTGCAGAACTGTGAATGATGAAAACCACATAAGCTTGCAGCTGCCAGTAACCACCTTCAATGCCCTGCAAAGAAAAGCGTGCCCAAGAATAAAGCCTTCATAGAAGACACTGGAGATGAGACAGAGAAAAAAAAATGATAGCAATTGGTGACATTACTTGAGCTCTTGAACCTAAGTAGCCATGCCTGCAGCTAGTGTCTTCCAAAATTTTACAGTCATTACAACAATAGCTTCCCTTTTTCTGTTGAAAATAATTTGACTTTATTTGGCATGAACAGTCCAAAGAGCTCTAAATCATCAATGCCATGAATAGGCTCAGTGATTTATTTACAAGGATGTTCATCAATGTACTGAACAGAATATTTGAAAAGTGAATACAAGGTCAACAATAGGATACTGTTAAATTATGATATATCCATCAGATGGTATAATAAAAACAGCATTGTAGAAGAATAATTAATGACCTGGGAAAATGTTCCTGACACGTTTTCAACTGAAAATGTGTATTAAATAATTCCATTATTGTCCATGCTGAATAGCCTATCTATGTATATAAAACACTGGATACTGAAACTACACACAATTTTATTTTCTTCTTTTTATGATCAAGGTATGTATTGTGATAAATACATACTGTTTTCATGATCAGAAAAAGAAGATGAATATTATGATCTTAATTTTCACTCAAGTAAGTATAAATAAGCATTAATTTGTAAAATTATTAAACTGTGTTGTTCTTGACCCTTAATCAAGATGCATATTTGAAAATCCTTAGCATTTAATGCTAAGAGATTAACAATTAACATGATTCTTCTTCCCAGTTGTGGGCAACAGCCTAGGTTGCATTGTACTTAAGCAGGTGTGACACTACTGGGGAAAAAAGCAGCTAATAGTTGGTGAGCATCCTGGGTCTGGTTAATGCCAAATTCATGTTCACCATACCAGTGTGCCAGCATAGTTGTATAGCCTATTCTATTTTTTTTAAGCTTTGTGGGGGGTCGGGCAGGGGGTGCCAGGTCCATGAGCCCTCAGGGGTGAGGGTCTGGTGGGGCCCAGGTCGGGTGGCCTGGGGCACCAATGGTGCCAATCAAAGCCCACTTGCCACCTGGCAGTTCACTTGTGTGGGTTTAAGGCTTTCAGGGGGCTTAGGGGATGGCACAGATGCATGAATATGTAGACCTGAAGGCTCCTGTCCAAGACTGGTGGTCTGACCATAGATTGTATTTGTCAGAACTGGGCCTCAGGCCCAGCGGCGTGGTCTAGCAGCCAAAGTCCTCGCCTTGAATGCCCCGGGATCCCATATGGGTGCCGGTTCTAATCCTGGCAGCTCCACTTCCAGCCAGCTCCCTGCTTGTGGCCTGGGAAAGCAGGTGAGGATGGTCCAAAGATTTGGGACCCTGCACTCACGTGGGAGACCCAGAAGAGGTTCCAGGTTCCCGACTTCGGATTGGCACAGCACCAGCCGTTGCGCTCACTTGGGGAGTGAATCATCGGACGGAAGATCTTCCTCTCTGTCTCTCCTCTCTGTATATCTGACTTTATAATAAAAAAAAAACAAAAACAAAAAACTGGACCTCTTCAGATGGAGTAATGGATGGCAGTTTCAGATGCATATGGAGGATGTGTCAGGCCATTGGAGTCTCTAGAGGACTTCTGGTACCAAATAGGAGAAGGAGGGCATAACAAATTGGACAGCTACCCCAGCCAAGTGAATCAACAAGATTGACAGCATCTCAGAAGTATCGAAAGCACTTAAGCAGAACCCTCAGAACATGCTGCACATCGGGAACCCTGTGTTGATTTCGGGTGGCCATTTCCCATCCCTAAGTACTAGGGTGGTTGGGAAGCTGAGTGTGGCTTCTCCCCTTATCTTCCCCCTTCGCCCAGATACAGAAAGAAAAAGAAAATTTGGAAACAATGGTCTCATCTACTTTCTCCTAACCCTAGATCCTTCCCACCCTGATCAACTATGTAAACATCATAAGAAAAAAAAAAAAAAACTGTCTCTCCTGACTGACTGACAAGCTTCCTTTTATCAGTTAATGAGACCTAACTCAGCATGCATTTCTTTTGGCTGTGACTGCCAAGGAAATTAGTTACTTTCAGTGCTAAACAGTTGCAATTGTTTCTGACTGCTAACAACAAATCCTGCTGCTTCCCTGGATATCCTGCTCACACTACCAAATCCGTTTTCCACTCAGATCTCTCCCCTAAGTTTCTGACTTGTGAAACCTGGTAGAAGGCACAAAACTTCACCATCTGATTAAACCAAGCCCTGTTGCCCCCTATCTTATTACTCACACACACACCCTCCTTGTTGGCCTGACATGCTTGTCCCTTCCAAAATGCATCCTGCACTTTGAGTTGGCAGCATTTTCCTTGTGAAACGTTTTAAGCTAACTCTGTTAAGGTATAGTTTACACACTGTAAAACTCACCATGGTGAGAGTGCCCTAAGGACTTCTGAATTGTCATCTATTCAGCTCAGAGGTCTTTTTCTTCTTTTCCAGGCTCCAGGCAACATCGTTCCCCCAGCAGGCACACCCAACAAACCCAGACAGACTCAGTCCCTCCCTTCCTCTGTGGGAGTTTCTAGTTGCCTCTATTACAGCACTTAGCACTGTAATTATAGCATTATAATTGTTGACATTTGTGTCACATATACTAGAGTTGCGTTCCTTGAGGTCAGGGTGTATGCATCTGAGACCTTCTCCACCTACTATATTAAGTCTTCCAGAATATTAATCATCACCCAGAAATGGTCCAGCTGCCTACAGGAAGCTGCTCATCCCTAGCACTGATTAACATAGGAGTCACTGTAAGTAGGTGAGCCGACTGCTTGGTTTCGTCATAATGCCTAACTGTGATATGCATTGCCAACTAATCGCCCTAATTCCAGACTCAGGGGTTACAAGAGGATTTTAGACTTTGGAAAGGGATATGAGTGAAAGCCAGACATAGAATAACCTCTAAGTCCCAACAACATATATTGCTTTGGATCTAATGCATTATCTATTGTTAAGACACATTGGTAGTCACAGAGGTTAAAAAAACACCACACACAAACAGTGCTTCTTAGAATCGGCAGAGCAGGTTGAGTATTATGGACTAAATGATTGTTTCCTCCCAAAACTCATCTGTTGAAATCAAACCCTCAAAATGATGGTATGGGTGGGGAAGGATGGTCAGATGACATTAGGTCCTAAGGATATCCTCATGAGTCCTGTCTACGCCCATACCACCCTAAACGTGCCTGATCTAGGATATCCTCATGAGTGGGTTTTATAGCTGTTATCAGGGACTGAAGAAAGCAGAGTTCTCTTCTGCCAAGTGAGGGCATCAGAAAGGGGCTCTGCCCAGCACCCACCACACAGTCCCCTGGTTCTCTGACTGCCAGCCTTCAGCCCTATGAGAAATAAGCTTCTATTGTTTAAAAACCACATGGTCTGTGGTAACACTACAGATACATAACTATACATGTGTATCCATGGCATGGTACAACAGCCCAAGCAGTGTGTCGACACCTGCTTCTGTTGTCAGGTTCTGTCTAATGTGTGCTCCACTCTGTCATAGAAATGTATAATGACTAATCCAGTGGGTCTTGAACTTGAGTGTGCATCACAACTGTCTGAAGGGCTTCCTGAAAGACAGAGTGCTGAACTCCAGCCCAGGGTTTCTGATGTAACAGAGCTTATATTTCTATCTAGTTCCTGGACGGACTAGTGTTGCTAGTTTAGGGAGCATGCATTTGGAAACACTGACCTGATCTAAACTATACTTTTTATGGCAAAGAAACTATAACACAAAGAAGGGTGGGGGGTTGCCAAAGATCACACACAGAGAATTGGGTAAAGTGGGTCTGGATCCAAGTCCCTTCTCATTATGCTGTGGCAGCAGTCTCCCTTTAGGAAGTTACATTAGCTGCCAACTCCAAGACAAGTGGAAAAGGTCTGATAGGCACTTTCCAGCTACAAAATTTATTTTATATTTAATTTTCAATAGGGTTGCTAATCACCAAATGAGACTCCTTGAATCATTTAGTATATTCATGAAACAAGCCCAGCCAACCAAGACTCTCATCTGCTAGCTTCCAAACTTGATTGCTCCTTCCTCCCCCTTGCTTTTTTTTCTGTCCCTTTTTTTTTTCCTCCTGTGTCTCCACTCTTCAGAGCAATTTGCACTGAGATTTCCCTAAAGACTAATAATATGTTTACAAGTTCTCTTTTGTCCTGAGTCCAAGCGTCTCTTTCTCTTTTTCCGGTAAAAGTCCATTCCACTGCTGCCCCATCCATTATTACAGAAGCAGAAGGGAGACAACTAGGGTGGGAAGCATTGGTCCACACAGCCGGCAACAGAGAGCAACTAGAGAGAGCTTCTGGGGCAAACCCAGGTTCTCGGCAATCAGGTGAGAAGATACACATGAGCAAAGGTTTTTACTTTGGAAAACTATAGTCTTCATTTAACACGGATTTTTTTGGTACTGTCTTCTGTAATACAAGAAGAGCATACCTCACTGGTAAGGAGGGCCTGCCAGTTTGGGGTTTTTCTTTTGGCCTAAGCCTTGTCTCTTTTGACTGCGCCTTTGTGGATCCTGGAATTTTAATTCCTGAGCCTCTACTGCACATCTGGTTCAATGTTTCACTGTTCAGTGTTTGCTCATGTGAGCTGAGGTTAGACATACTGATAGTTCACCTGACCTCCCACTTAGCCCATTACTTGGTAGCCAGAAGAGGCTATTTTCCCTGGCAACTTCATCACAGCATTTGAATTATATATATTCTTTCTTTCCCAGTATCTCCAAATGAAACTTATGAGTAGCCAAGTTTTTATTTCATGATTTTTTTAAATTATTTGAAAGATAGTCTCGCTCTCTCTCTCACACACACACACACACTCACACACACACACACACACACACACCCCAAACTTCCTCTGATGGTTAAATGGCTATAATAGCTAGTGCTGGGCCAGCTAGCCAGGAACTACAGCCAAATATCCCACATCAGTGGCATTTTTTGAGTCACCATCTGCTGCTTCCCAGGTGTGTTAGCAGAGAGCTAGATGGGAAGCAAAGTAGCTGGGACTTGAACCTGCACTCCAATGTGCAATGCTGGCATGGCAGGCAGAGACTTAACCCATGCAGTCACAATGCTATATCTGCCTATCCCGACACACACCCCACATACCCAGCAGGCCAATTTAGGGGAGAGCATGATGAAATAAAATTGGGGTGTTTCAAATGAAAACCCAACAATCACTAGAGCAGAAAGGAGGAACCATCCCTCTCCAGATGCTATCAGCACAGTAATGTTTCAGAATTTGGAAGAGGTAAGGGGAAAAAAGAAATGGAAGAAAATGGAGGCAAAGACATCCAGGGGACTGAGCGTGGCCATTGGACGGGGAAGGAGGAAAAGGAGGAAAAGCCTGCCTCTTGGGGAACCGAAGTCCAGAGTTTAGGCTGGAGCACAGGTGCCTGGGAGACAGCCTTTTCATTGGGAGTTGAAAGACTAGAGAATGAAAGGACAGTACTTCTGTGGGATCACAGGAGTAGAGAGAAACCACTCCGGGTAAATGCAGGAAGACCTGTGCTCGCAAAGGTGCCAGGGAAGTTGGAGGTGCTGGCAGGAACTACAAAAGCCCGATTATGTGAAGTTACATGAAAGGGTAAGACACACTTACAGCACATGCGAAGCAGTAACTGTACTTGAAACCCTTTTCTAAACCACACAGACTGAAGATTCTGATTCAGTAGGAGTGTGCTGGTGCCCAGAGTTTGCAGTTTTAACTGTTTAACTTATTATTACTCTATTTGAAAGGCAGAGAGAAAGCTTCCACATATTGGTTCACTCCCCTAAAGGCCCACAGCAGCTAGGTCCAGACCAGGTCTAAAGTGAGGAGTCCAGGACTCGCGCCAGACCATTAGTATGGCCTCCCAGGGTCAGGAAAGCTGAGTCAGAAGCAGGGCTGGACTTAAGCCTGCCACTCTGATGTGGACTGCAGGCATCCTGAGCAGTGATGTCATCACTATGCCAAAGGCCCCCCTCTTGTAATTTGCATTTTTTTAAAGATTTATTCATTTTATTACAAAGTCAGATATACAGAGAGGAGGAGAGACAGAGAGGAAGATCTTCCGTCTGATGATTCACTCCCCAAGTGAGGCGCAACGGCCGGTGTGCGCCGATCCAAAGCCAGGAGCTAGGAACCTCTTCCAGGTCTCCCACACGGGTGCAGGGTCCCAATGCATTGGGCCGTCCTCAACTGCTTTCCCAGGCCACAAGCAGGGAGCTGGCTGGGAAGTGGAGCTGCCGGGATCAGAACCGGCGCCCATATGGGATCCCGGGGCGTTCAAGGCGAGGACCTTAGCTGCTAGGCCACGGCGCCGGGCCCGTAATTTGCATTTTAACAAGCTGCCCCACAACAGGTGACACCACGGCTATTGATGGGCAGAATGCACTTTGAATGGCATTGCCTACAATCCACACAAGGCAGACGGGTGCTCAGCACAGAGCAGCAAAACTGTGGCTACAAGGAGGTATCCACTCCATGCTTTGCCGCTCCTGGAAATGGCTGCAAGTTGAAAGCCACATCCTGTGCATCCTCCCCCCTCTCCCCCTTTCCCCTACTGCTTCTACCCTCCCAGCCCTGTCCTCTCTTCTCCACACTCTGCACCTGCACCGGCTTCAGCTCCTTACACAATTTCTCCAAAAGTTCTTCAGCCTGGAAGCTATTTAGATCAATTATATCAACTGAATCCTGGGACAGGTTCATGGCCAACTGAATCGCTAGGCAGTTAGGAACTACCCAGGAGTCAAGAGAGGGGGCGCCCTGAGTTGGCTGCTTTGAGTCCTGTTAATGTTGTGGACCAGCAAATGGGGAGCCCTGGTGAGAGGGCAGGGTTGTCCTTCTGCTTGCAGAAAGCCAGCCACAGACAAGACTTCCCTCAGATGATTTTGCAGCAGGGAGCACTCTGCCTACGCTTGCCCCAACCTGCTTCACATTCGTCAGTGATCTAAATTCAGAAGCAAGGTCATTGGTAGCAGAGATAGAAGTGGCTTGCTATCTCATTTAGGGCCTTACCCCCCCAACACAGGGCCAGACTAAGAAAAGCAATTACACTACAAGGACTGAGTCTTTTCACACGTGGGATTTGGAGATTTCAAACAGCAGTGGAGAGCTTTTTATCTTTCAAAGTGCTTCCTCCTCCACATCAGTACATGCAGCTCTCTGAAGTTGTGAAGAGAAACTGGGAAACTCAGGCAAGGAATCCTGTGTGCAGGTCTGGGTCACTTGATCAAAGCTGCCAATGAGGGGAGGGTCTGTAGTGCAATGGTTCAGAAACTGCTTGGGATACCCACATCTCAGGAGTGTCAAGGTTGGAATCCCTGCCCTGCTTCCAATCCACCTTTCTGCTCATGCCCCCTAGGATGTGGTAGGTACTGACTCACAAGAGATTGAGTCCTTGCCACCCACATGGGAGACCAGCATTGAGTTCCTGGCTCCTACTTTCATCCTGGTCGAGCCCCTAGGCATTGCTTGCATTTGAGGAGTGAACCAGTGGATGGAAGATCTGTCTACGTCTCTTTGCTTTTCAAATAAAATAAATAAATGATATTTAAGAGTGCATATAACTATCATGTTAGAATCAGGTTTCAAGGGAAATCCCTCTGTCTGAAATCCCTAGGATTTAGGAAGTCCTGAGATACTCAATATCCCTTAAATGCAATGTTCTTGGGGCCAGTGCTGTGGTGTATGGGGGCCGGTTCGAGTCCCAGCTGTGCCACTTCCAATTCAGCTTCCTGACCTATGTGGGACACCTGGAAGAAGCTCCTGGCTCCTGACTTTGGCCTGGCCCAGCCCCAGCCATTGTGGCTATTTGGAGAGTGAAGCAGCAGATGGAAGATCTTTCCCTCTGTCTTTCCTTTTCTGTTTCTGTAACTCTGACTGTCAAATAACTAAATAAGTCTTCAAATAAAAATGTAATGTGCCATGTGAAATCACTCTTCATGTAGCCCTGCTCCTTTCTCTGCATGGAAATTTGTCTATTTCTTCTCCTGTTCTGTGCCCTGAAAAGCCCACTCCTATGACTGTATCACACAGTCACCTCATCAGGTGGACTTGGCCAATGAAAGGGCAGTTACTAGGAGAGGCAGAGGTGCTTCTTTCCTGCCCACTCTGCTTTCATGGAGCACAGTACCTGCTGGTGGCTCCTCGCTCCTGGCTGCAACTCTCAGTGGAAACCGGCATTGCTGTTTTCCGCCTTTTCCTGTAGGAGTATGCAAAGCTTCCTGTTCTTGCTCATCTCTGAGTGCCTCACTAATCCTTGTGGATTAGGACCCAGCCCACACCTTGAATGCCACTGCCTCCATCCAAGTCACTTAAACCAGCTTGGTTCGATTCTGCTTTCTGCTAGGACCCTGAATCATAGATACATCTCTCTTGGGTAACTCTGATCGGTAGAAACAAATCGAATGTCCACAAGAACAGATTAAGCATAAAATAGCCACATCACAAACTCATTGATTATTTTTTCCCTTTTAAAAGTTAATGTTTGTTTCCCCAGTGGCTTTTGTTTTGTTTTTCCCCACAGTCCTGCCTTGGGCCATTGTTTATCCCTGGCCTCAACTTCCGTAATGGTCTCCGAAGCAGACTCCAGCCTCCAAAATCCCCCACATCTGACCAACTCTATCAACAGCCAGCAACTGGGATGAATTTTCAGGGAGTAATTCTGGCCCCCCAGGTGCCTGCAGCATGAAGTTCAAATTCTTTAGCTGGTGGGGCTCTTCTAGCAGGTAGAGCCCTCACCCGTATGCCTCTAGGTATCTACAACTTGTTCATTGTGCCTCTGCCTTCTCTATCACCCCAGTACCAGCATGTAGGAATTCTGGGCTGAGCATCTGACCAAGTGCTGGGTAGGGTACCCAGATCCTACAATGGAATACCTGGGTGTTCATCCCTCAGCTCTGGCTCCTGACTCCTGCTAATGAGCACCTTGGGAAGGAGCAGGTGAGGGTTTAAGTACTTGGGTCCCTGCCACTAATGTGGGAGACCCAAATGGAGATCCTGGCTCCTGGCTTCCACCAGGCCCGGTCTCAGCCAACTTGGGCATTTGGGGAATTATCCACCAGAAGGGAGCTCTGTATGCCCTTCCACCTCTCAAACAAATAAGCTCTAAGTTGAAATATATATATATATATATATATATATATATATGTATATATATATGTATATATATATATATATATATATATATATATAATTGCCATTTTTGTTCACACTATTCTCTTAGCCTAGAAAAGCCTTGCTTTGGAACTTTTCACGTGCTATCTCCTGCCTGAAGACCTACCTCCTTGCAGATAATCACTTTATCTGCTGAATGATCACGGGTCTTTCAGCGTCTCTATCTTACAGCACTTAGCACAGTTATCTGGGTCCATTCTAGCCCACATCCTGCTTTCAGTACCCAGTTGAAGTAGGTCTGGTTCATGTGGTTCCCTAACAAGGAGCAGGTGTATCTAATCTTAATAACCCTGCAACACCTAACACAGCAGCTACTGGCTGGGTAGGCTGGGAGATATTTGAATAATCTGCCTAACATGCAGACTAACGTGTGCTAATGACACATGTGAGATTTGCATATTTGCCTATTTTGTATGACCATCTCTTAACATGAATACATTATCACATACTAATTTTTTAAAAAACCTCTGGTGGAAGTTTGCATTGCATCCAAAAGCATCATTTTTTCCCCTGAACCTAAATGCACAAATGCTGAACAAGAGCCTAGAGGTTTTTGAGGACAGTTGGATGTGTGTTGCTTTGAAACATCCTGCTTCTTTCTCATTTCCTATCAGCCAGCCGCATCATCTCCTTGCCTCCAATTTTGTTTAATGAGGCTGCTGCAATGTATTTATTTTGGAATGATTGAATTTAGAAAGACATTTATCTAAGCTGCAATGGCTGCAGCAAGCTGAATGACTGAGCCATAACAGGAATGAGACATTAATCTGGGGACAGCTGTTTCTTATCATCACTCACACACACACACACACACACACACACCCTTCAGACACACACACACCCTTCAGACACACACACACACACACACACACACACACCCTTCAGGCCACACCAGAGTCTCTGCTGCAGAAATGGGAGTGATTGAATGTGAGGCAGAAATGCTTCTGGACAGGTAGCAGACATAAACAAGTCAAGTCCGGTGAGGGAGGAAAGCTATAGGTTTTAGAACTCAGTGTCTGTTATATGACAGTTGATTCTGAGCCTTTAGCATCCTCAAGAAATCCCAGTTACAGTGAGATAATTTGATAAGGACAGTAGAAGGATATGTGTGGGTAACTAACCTTTTAAGAAGAGTTTATAAGGCTGGGGCTGGTGTTGAGGCAGGGTGGGTTAGGCAGCTGCTTTTGATGATGGAATCTCATCTTGAAGTGCTGATCCAGTCCTGGCTGCTCTGCTTTGGTCCAGCACCCCACTAATGCACCTGGGAAATCAGGAGATGATGGCCTAAGTACTTGATGATGTATTTAGATGATGGTTTCCGTCCCCCCAAACCCACGACCGCTACCCATGTGGGAGAACCAGACAAAATTTCTGGCTTCCCCTTGACTCAGCACTGGCCAGTATTGGGAGTGTAAGCCATAAGATAAAAAAGTCTCTCTCCCTCTGCCTTTCAAATAAATAGATAATAAATGCTCTGTAAAAGAAGCATTTACAAGTGTGTGGTTATGATTTGTGTCATGAAAGCACAAGGGTGGGCGTGCCACCTTACGCTGACAAGGTGCCTTGGGGTTTACAGCATTCCTCCACAGTCACTTGTTCGGGCAAAACAAACCAGAGACTCATCTGCCCACAACTAGGGACAGTCCCTTGGATATTTGCCTGCTTCTGATGCCCAAAACCCTTCCTGAAGGAAAGGCCTTGCTTCTGTGAAGCAGGCACTGTTACAGTTGAAGCAGAAATGTCCCTGGAAACCAGCATGGAGTCCACAATTGTATTCTTTGGCACTTGAGTAATCATACATTCGTGACACCTCCCCAGCATGGATACAGGAAAGGGTAAAAGGAGATGAAGAAACTCAACAGGTAGAGAGTTGCCAGGGATTACCCTCTATACATGCTATGGCTGTCAAGGTCTCATTTCAACAAAGGGCATTAGCAGGCGGTGTTTTCCCAAGGCTTATGGAGAACAGAATTCACAAAAGAGTTTATTTTGATGCCCAAGTTTTGAACTGCATACATAGTTTTTTTTTTCATAATGCTGCCACTTATAACTAATAGCTATTATAGCTAATAGGATGTGAGAGAAGAATTCAAGGACTAAAAGCCCTAAGTTTGCAATACAATGCATCCTGGTAGAAGCAATGGTCATTCATTCACTTAGCAGTATGTTCACCCATTCATTTCAAAGTTCAGGAAGATGAGCAACTAAAATGTATGATTGCAATGAAAGTTCTCTTTCATGTCTACTGCACTGTCGACTGTACCAAGGCTGGAATTGGAAGATATCCTCCTCTGCCACTGGACAGAAACTCCAGCATGCCAGAGCCTTTGGAGGTCACTCCCAAGTCCCTCAAAAACCTAGTCTGAGTCACAATGACAAACACAGTGTCAATTTAGTCCCTTTAAAAGACCCACATCCAAGGGCTGGCACTATTGTTAATCCTCTGTCTACAAGTGCCAGCATCTCATATGCATGCCAGTTTGTGTCCCAGATGCTCCATGTCCCATCCAGCTCCCTGCTGGTGGCCTGGGAAAGCAGTAAAGGATGCCCCAAAGCCTTGGGATCCTGCACCCATGTGGGAGACCTGGAAGAAGCTCCTGGTTCCTGGCTTCAGATCAGCTCAGCTCCAACCATTATGGTCACTTAGGGAGTAAACCAGCAGATGGAAGTTCTTTTTCTCTGTCTCTCCTTTTCTTTCTGTAAATCTGCCTTTCCAGTGAAAACAAATAAACCTTAAAAAAAAAAAAAACCCACATTTGTGTCTGAATGGCAACTCCTAACCTCATCCTGGGGGCTTTCAACAAGGGGGACACCAGAGTGTACATCTTCTTCCCGCCTCCCACATCAGTCTTTCTAAATGGGAGGGGGCAAGAGAAGGTGAATAGAAAGTGCCACTCACCTGGGACTCCAGTGAGACAGCATCCCACAGTTGAGACCCAGGCCTTGTCTAAACCCACCTTCTTCTGTGGCACTATTGCCAGTTCCCCCAGACACCTGTCACCCGTCCCCCCCATGCCCACCTCACCTGAGCAAGGACTCCTGACTCCCTGGGCCCAGAGGTGGCCTGTGGCACTCACTCAGCTTCCCCTCGCCTGGGATCCCTACAGTGCTTCCCACTCACTAGGGCTCTCCCCACAGTGAGGACCCTCCTGTCTACACACTGGAGCATTCTTTGTCTGAACAAATTCCAGGAGTGTTGGCCAATCCTCAAGTAGAGGCTGCCTTCCTCTGCTGCCAAGGCATTAGCCAGCCTTGCTCTTTTCCTGTAAATTTCCAGGGTGGGAGTGAGCCCTGTCCCCTGGGTCCGCAGCTACAGGAGATACAACCCAAGCTCTGATTGGTTCTGTGGAGGTGAGGTGCACACCCACTGCATCCCTTGCCCCTGGGGTCAGGAGTGGCACCTTAGCACTGCAGCAGCTCCCTCCAAAGAAATCCTCCTGCAGCCATTCTGTCTTTGGACCCTTGATGTAGGTGAGGATGCAAGAGCTGTGTCACCACATTCTGCTAAATCCTGCCTCAGGTTCCTCCAGGTGCTATGGTCTACGACTTTGCCCATCTGCTCATTGGTGTCACTGTGTCTGGATTCCTAGTGGAAGCCTCCAGTTGGATGCTCTGTTCCCATTCACTCAGGTGCTCAGCCAACAGTCAGCGTCTACTCCAATGCAAGTCTCACCTGCTCCTACCATCCTCTCCTCCTCACTTACCCTCTCTTTACCTTCCTGAAACCACATGTGATGCTGAAGAATTAATCATTCCCTTTCTCTTCCTTCCTTCCTTCCTCCCCCTTATTCCCCATACCATCCAGCTCCCTGCTTAAGGCCTGGAAAAGCACTAGACAATGGTCTGAGTCCTTGTGACCCTGCCTCCACACGGAAGACCCAGAATAAGTCCCTGGCTCCTGGTTTCAGATTGCTGAGCTCTGTCCATTAATGCCATCTGGGGAGTGAACCAGTGGAAGGAAGATCTTTGTCTCTCCTTCTCTCTGGATTGCTAGTGGACGTCTCCAGTCGGATGCTCTGTTCCCATTCACTCAGGTGCTCAGCCAACAGTCAGCATTTACTCTCTGTAAATCTGTCTTTCCAAGTAGAAAAATAAATAAATATTTTTTAAAAAAAGGAACGCAATAGGTAATGAAAATCCTGGATGTCGAATGAGCTTGGAAGCATAGTGTATTTATTTTAACACAAAGCAGGGAATGCTGTCTCTTGGGAATTGGGCCTGCAAAGTCCTAAAGCAAACATATACTCTAAAATATATGGTAAGAAAAAATGCTTTCTGCTACAGGAGATTTGGAATAGGAAGAAACAAGCTAAGGATAAGTATTAACCACTGGATAACTGCATTATTGCCAAAAACACCCAGCACAACTATGTCATACTTTCTGTAGCCTATGAAAAGGACACAATAAAAACAAAAGCTGAAAGGATATCAAATGCTTTGCTATGCCTCAGACAACTGTAACATTGAACAGAGGCTGGGAAGTATGAAACAGCTGTCCTCTTCACTAAGCCCTTGAATATTTTTCCCCAAATAGTTTTTTAAACAATCATGAAGATCAATAGCTCTCACTTATTTAGAGCCTTCTATATGTCCAGTGCCGGACGTAGTTATTTATGGCACAGGTTATTTAATTCTCACAATATTCCTATGAAGCAGATACACTCTGTTCCCAAGCTAGAGACCAGGAAGATGAGTTCCCACGTGGTTAAGCGCCACCACCACCCCCACCCCCTTCAGCTCTGTGATTTGTAAGTGGAAAAACTTCTAATTAGGTTCGGTCCTCAGAAATGTGGCAGCCATCATTCCTTCCACACTATCCTAGCATGCTTTGACCTGGTGGCACAAGTAAGTCAGTGTCGCCCCTAAATCCATGCCCATCTGTATGGTAGTGAGGAGGAAGCCTGGCTCCCTGGAAAGGCCTTTGGATTTTGTGTTTTCAGAGCCACCTTTGCTAAAGTAGTCATTTGCCTGGTCTTCATGGGAGACAAGCTTCCTGCCGTCACAATGGCCTTCTGTCCAGAGCCAGGACAGAGCGCAGCTGCCGGCTGCCTCCCAACCAGCTCCTGCAGAGGAATGCATTCTGGCACCAACTCCAGGAAGGGCAGAAGGCAGTGGGTGGAGGGTGTGGGGGGGCACACAAGTGCCCTTGGATGCGCAGTCACACCTATAGCCAGAAGTCCAAAGAAGGCTAAAACCTTCAATATGTCTAGCTGCCCCAAGGCACTCAGGAGCCCCACACACAGCCACACCTCTTCCAATTCAGTTTTTCTGTAGCTCTGCCTTACTTCCCTTATGTCTTCATGCAAGCATCTCTTACTGTTCATTTTCTTTTTTAAAAAATGCATGTATTGGGCCCGGTGGCGTGGCCTAGTGGCTAAAGTCCTCGCCTTGAATGCCCCGTGATCCCATATGGGCGCCGATTCTAATCCTGGCAGCTCCACTTCCCAGCCAGCTCCCTGCTTGTGGCCTTGGGAAAGCAGTCAAGCACGGCCCAAAGCCTTGGGACCCTGCACCCGCGTGGGAGACCCGGAAGAGGTTCCTGGTTCCCGGCTTCGGATCGGCACAGCACCGGCCGTTGTGGCTCACTTGGGGAGTGAATCATCGGACGGAAGATCTTCCTCTCTGTCTCTCCTCCTCTCTGTATATCTGACTTTGTAATAGAAATAAATAAATCTTAAAAAAAAAAAAGATGATTGTGCTCTTCTCTCAATAGAGAGAACTTCCAATCAAAAAAATACATGTATTTATTTGGAAGAATCACAGGGAGAAAGGAGAGGCATGGATAGATTTTCTGACCACTGGTTCATGCCCCAAGTAGCCACAATGATCAAGGTTGGAGCAGGCAATAGCTAGGAGCCAGAAGCTTCTTCCAGATCTTCCACATGAGGGTCAGGAGCCCAAAGACTTAAGTCATTTTCTACTGTCCTTCCAAGTCCACCATCAGGTAGCTGGATTGGAAAAGAAGCAGCTGAGACTCAAATCAGTGTACATATGGGATGCTGGTGTCACATTGGCCTTACCCGCCGTGCCACCTATCAAGCCCTTTCTATCTGTCTTTTGGATTCCCCAATAAATACCTGATGAGCATCTGCTGGGTGCCAGGCTCTGGACTAGGGACAAAGTTATAACAGGAATGCAGGCTTGGTCCGTGCTCTCAGGGTTCTTTTAGTGTGGTAGGCAAGTTAGACCAGTTTATAATTATATTGGGTTGCATATAGGAAGGACAGATCTCACAGTGGAGATGTGATGAAAGGTTTATATGGGGTGGGGGGGAATGGGGCTGGTGTTAAAGTCACTGCCTACAAAGCCAGCATCCCATGTAGGTGCCAATTTGAGACCCATTCAGTTCCTTGCTAATGTGCCTGGGAAAGCAGCAGAGAATGGCATAAGTGCTTAAGCCTCTTCACCCATGTGAGAGACCCAAAAGAAGTTCTGGGTTCCTGACTTCAGCCTGGTCCAGACTGAGCCATTGTGGCCATCTGGGGAATGAACCAATGGATGGAAGATATTTCTCTGTCTCTTCCCCCATCTCTCTCTGTACTCCGCCTTTCAAATACATAAATAAATCTCTAAAATGGAGGGAGGGTAGACCTAGCTGGTGAGAAGTGTCAGCAAGCAGGGGGAACTGCCACTTTTTAACTAAGGAACAAAGTGTTACCAATTTTTGTGGCCCTTGTAATAGCCATCCCTGAATAAGTTTCATGAATGTTCTAAACTGAACTGCATGAAGAGTTGTGTTTGAGTTTATGTACTTCTGCCCTGCAGGTGTTTGCCCTTTTTGTTTGAGTCCTGTCACCTAAGGCATCCAATTCCAAGTCACAGAGCATCCCTGCTTACACCTGTCATCATCTGGCATGTGCAGGGTACCTTGGAACAGCCCGTAATTGTCTCCTAGACCATTTTAATTGGCCTGCAGCTGTGCCTGAGGACAGACTGGGTTTCTGTCTGGAGTCAGCCACACAGCCACACCCTTCCTGCCCACTCAGTCATCAGGGACATCAGAAAGAAGACTGGGCAGCCTTGGGGCTCCCAGGCAGGCAGAGAAGTTCCTCACGGGGAGCTCTAAAGCACAGAGGCAGCTGGAACCCACCTTCCAGTGAACCAGGTCAGTTTAGGAAGCTTTTTAGCAAAAGGGGAAGGAAATTACAATAGGGGCAATCATAGGGACCACTCTTATAAGTCAGCCAGTGCTTCATTGGGAGCCAGAAACTCCACTTGGGTTTTCCACTTTGGTACAGGGAGCCAACCCCCTGAGCCATCTTCCGCTGGGGGTGCCTGCATCCTAGGCAGCAGCTTACTGCTGCACCACAATGCCAGCCTCAGTAAGAGTGCTTTAGAAAGGTTAATATAACTCATTTTCAAAGCAATCCACCTCAAAAGATGGTTTAGAATTACGCAGTTAACAAGACTGCGCTGTCTCCTGCATCCCATGCAATAGTCAGATGGCACTGAGGTCAAGATCTCAGTTTAGTCAAAAAATAATCAAAGCTAATTTTACTGGGTCTGGTGTAGTAGCCTAGTGGCTAAATCCTCACCTTGCACCTGCCAGGATCCCATATGGGACACAGTTCGTATCCCAGCTGCTCCACTTCCCATCTAGCTCCCTACTTGTGGCCTGGGTAAGCAGTAGAGGACAGTTCAAAGCCTTGGGACCCTGTATGCACATGGAAGACCCTGAAGAGCTTGGACTCCTGGCTTCGGATCAGCTCAGCTCTGGCCATTGCGGCTACTTGCAGGAATGAACCAGTGGATGGAAGATCTTTCTCTCTGTGTGTCTACTTTTCCAATAGAAAAATAAAATAAATCTTTTCTTTAAAAAGCTAATTTATTGCGCATCCAGTATGCAGCAGCACTGTCTGGTGACATATGTAACCCTCACAACATCCCTGTACAGTGAGTGCCAGGATTTTCTCCATTTTTACAAGTGAGGAGGCAAGCACAGAGAGATCAAGCTTACCCCATGTCACCCAGCAGGCAGACAACACTTGCCTACCTTCCTGAGATCACACTGTCTCTTGGTCTCATCACCGCAGAACTGGAGAACAAAAGAGATCTGAATGGTGATATCTCAATCTAAGACGAGAAGGTACGGGGGATCAGAAAAGCACAGTGGGAAAAGTTGGAGTTTGACAACCAAACAAACCTGCCCGACAAATCCACTTTCAGCAGGTATGAGTGATCTGAGAAAATCACACAACCTCTGAAGATTGTAGATTCTTGGGTGTAGCAAACCCTCTTTCAAACCTTGTATGAGCAAAACAGCATGTCTGGGGCCTGAGCCTGGTACAGTGGGACTTCCCAGAATGCTTCTGACAACCAGCCCCCTTTATCCTAACTGTAGGCTCACCAGTAAGCCTTCCAGTCTCTGGCTGCGTCTTTGTTCCAACTGCTCCTTCTAGCTCTGCCTTCAGAGATCTGTCTAATCCTGTTCTACTTGCCAAAGATGGGATGGGAATAGGCCCATCTGCTGCTAACCAAGCCCTATTTCTGAAACAAGAGTTTGGACAAGAGTTTATTCACAACTTTAACACCAAGCCTAAATGCAACATTCAACCTGGGGGACTGGGGAATGAAATTTAGAAGACTCCTCTTTCACAGCAAAGCAGCAGAAGGTAACAGAAGAGAGCGTGGGGTCTGAGCTTTGTGGCTCATCTCTTATCAACCCTGTGGCCATATGCCTCTCCAGCCCGTGCCCTCTTCACTTGCACAGTTCTAAGAGTAATAAAATCAGTAACAGGCCAGAGTGTGTTTTGGTAACAACAAAACACACCAATAGAACAGAAGGAGTTCTGGTCTCTTGATCTCCTTTGTGAAATTCTGACAAAGTTAAATAAGGTTGTTCCAAGCCTTCTGGGGCTTGGGGCTACCCTAGAATCCCAAGGCTGGAAAGTGCTGTCAATTTACAGGGCAAACGGCAGCAATATTGAAAGAATTGGAGCAGAGACTGTCCTTGGAGAGTTCAACTGGGACATTAGTACCTAATGGATTGGAGCAGAGATGTGCTAAGTCACCTTAAAGAAACAGGATGGTTTCTCAGAACAGGAACACTTGATGAAATCTGATTAAAAGTATTAATAGAGCTAAAGAGGGAAAGCTTGGTGAGAAGGGAGACCAATGAGTTCTGAGAATGTCAGAGCAGGAGAGATCATACAAGTAAACCTTAGCATTGCTCACTTAACACCATCCAGGGCAGAGGGACCCTGGCTAAGCAAGTACCCCGCAATTCTGGGAATAAGTATATTCCTATTGTAAGGATGGGTCTAGGCTAGAAGCTTCTAAACATTCTAATGTTTTCCCCATTGATTTGCTTCCAAACATATCAAGCAAACAAATTGCAATTTAGGTTCTCATGCAGATCCACTCACAGGAAATGAACACCCTAGCCATTGAACTTGAGCATCCTTTCGCAACCACATTCCTTATTGAGAGTTAATGACCTGACACCTGATTATAAAATGACTTCTCCTGTGGCCAGCTGCCAGGGTTAGGATGCCCTAGCCACAGCACCTGAGCCTTCAATTCCTTCAGCAATTCTACTTTTTCCTTATAAATGACTAATTCACACCCTGTTTACACCCTGTACCCCTGAGTGCTCACAAGTCAGATTTTGGAGTTCCAGAGGCCACAGGCCTGAACCTGCACACCAGGAGAGTCCTAAGGTAATACTCCAGGGTTAAATCCTTTGGGAAAACATTCCAGCCAGCCTCTCCCAGCCTTTCAGTCCTTGTCATTGTCCACCAGTCCTTTGGGAAAACTACAGCAGAAACTGACCACTTCCCTCCCCTGCTAGCAGATGGAGCACTCTGCGCTCTTCATTCCACTGTCTCATCAGGATCCCAGCCTGCCTCTCCCAAGTTATTTCTTATTACCCTTCCCCACAACCATCACATTCAGAATCCTAACTTGGTATCCAGGCTCAAGCTGCTCATCTCCACCTAAAGCAACCCTTCTCCATCTCTGCCCCTCGGCCCTACATGCCAAATCACCATCTTTGTTGCAAGATCCAAGTCAGGTACCCCCATTTCCATGCCCACTCCCACAGCAGTTCCTCCATGAAGTTCTGAATTCCCCCATGCTTTTCCGTCATCTGCATTTTCTCTTATGTTAAACAGCTGCAGAAAGAATAAGGTGTCAGTGAATTCCAGAAACCAAAGTCCAACTTGCTCAGAGCTTTAGAGGAACACCCTCCTAGGAAATTGGGTTCAGTCTTCCATTTCTTCAGTCAGTTGTTTTTAAAGGTATTTACATGAGCTGGTGCTGTGGCACAGAGGCTAACAAGCATCCTTGGACACTGGCATCCCATATGAGCGTCAATCTGAGCCCTGGCTGCTCTACTTCTGATCCAGCTCCCTGTTAGTACACCCAGGAAAGCAGCAGAAGCGGCTCATGTACTTGGAATGTCTATACCCATGTAGGAGACAAGGGTGAACCCACCTAGCTTCAGCCATTGCAGCCATGTAAGGAGTGAATCTTTGTAACTCTGCCTTTCAAATAAATAAATACATCTTTCAGAAATATATTTGCAGAGCATCTCAATGTGCAATGAGGTGTAATGTGGAATAAGACTGGCCAGCTTCTAGTTCACTGGGGAAAGCAGACATTAAAGAAACATGCAATAAATTATAGCTGTGTTAAGTCCCAGGAAGGAGTACGTAGTACATACTACCTTAAGAGGCTTTCCAGAGAATACTTTCCAGAGAATTCTACATTTAAGTAGAAATTCAAGGTAAGTAGAAGGAGCCCAGAGAAGAGGAGGAAAAGTCTGGAAGAGCAGGAATGGACTGATCTAGTGGCTGATGTTACCTAGCTGTGACAGACTGCTGTCTCCAGGCCCTGGCGGACTAACCAGGCCTCAGATAATGCCAGGAACAGAGTTACAAATATCTCCACATTTTAGCTGCAGGAGGACCACTTCTTTTACCCTAACATTCCCAGAGTATAATACTGACACATTATTGGTTATAATTCTATCCCCATTAGCTATTTCATGCTCACTTTTCCTATTTTCACTCTCAAAGCAGGTAACATCAACTTCATGCTTTAGAGATTCTTATTGTCAATCTCACCCATCATCTGTAAGATACAAAAGCCTTAGTGAACTGCTGCAGGGCCAGTGCTTGTGATGCCTGTCACATAGGAGGTGTTCCATACATACTCAATGGATGGCAAAGTGGAAGGTTGGATGGATGGACAGACAGATGGACAGGTGGGTCTTTATCTTCCTCTCACACCAGGCACTCTCTAAGAGAATAGTACTTACCTAATTCATATTTCAGTATCTCTAGCTCCTAGGATAATGTTCTGTCCATGATAGATAATCAATATTAGTTGAAAATTTAAAAAGTCATCTGCTGGCTAAAATGCCTTGCTTTTTCAGGCAGTTGAAAAAGTTGTGATTCTTCTGAGCTAACACCTGCTTTTCCACTACTCCCAGTTCTGTCCCCAGACCCAGACAGGACAACTGCACATCCTCTGCGCCTAGGCAGCCCTCCTGATATGGGGGACAGTGGCCACTTACAAACAGGACTTGTTCCAAAAAGACCCAATTAAATGCTTAAATACTTTAAAGTATTCTCAGCACCCTTCAAAGGTGGCCACGCCCCTTATAGGTTTATGGGGTGTCCTGAACTCCCACAGAGAGCCACTGTACAAGCAGGTTCTCTTTCCCCAGTCAGGAATCCAGACCGGAACTGACTGTGATGGTAATCGTTAGTGTTTACTTCATGGGTAATTATGGCTTACTGGTTGATCCACATAACACCCCTGGGTTATGGGTCAGGGTTTCTAGACCTATAAATGTTCCAGGAAATGAAGTAGAAGACAAGGGCATCTTATACTCCTCACACCTGCTGGGGCTGGAGAGGAGGGGAGAACTACAATTCTGACATTGGGACTCAAGGACTCAAGGGCCTGTCTCTGAAGGCTGCTCCTTCCAGATCCCCACAGCCTTTCTCCTCTGCCCAATCGCCCTAGGGCCAATCCCACTAGAATGAGAACGGTGAGAAGCTGCAAATTCTACCCTGAGGGGGAGGCCAGAAGGGTACATTGAAATATGCCAAAAATGTTCCCAAGGGGCCAGCATTGAGACACAGTAGATAAACTGCTGCTTATAGCACAGGCATCATCCTATAAAGATGCTGGTTTGAAGCCTGGCTGCTCTACTTCCAATCTAGCTCCCTGTCAATGCACTGGGGAAAGCACTGGAAGATGATCCCTAGTGCTTGGGTCCCTGCCACCCACGTGGAGGATGTGGGTGGAGTTCCAGGCTCCTGACTCAGGCCTGGCCCAGCCCCAACAAGTGCAGCCATTTGGGAAATGAATCACTGAAAGGAAGATCTCTGTCTCTCACTCTTTTTTTTTTTTTTTTGTCCCTTCTCTTTTTTTGGTAATTCTGCCTTTCAAATAAATAAGCAAATCTTTAAAAAAAAAATCAGTTTTTAAACATTACAATTTATACATAACAGGCCAAATGCTTCAATACAAATTGATGTTTTTGAAATAACTCTTTTGAAAAAACACCCTTTTGTTGCACATAAATTATTATAGTATGATATACCTCAAACCCTCTTAGTACTAAAATACTTTAGTCACAAAGAATCTACTAAAATGAATACATACATTTGATATAATCAATTTTGTTGTGTTACAAATACAGAATACATTTTCTTTTGAAAAACAAAAAATCCTCTCAAACTCATTTTGTAACTTAAATAAATTTCTTTAGTTTAATTGAATTTTCAAGTGTGAGACTTTCTCTTAGCGATGATTGCTAACCTTTGGGGAGATTCAGAATCCACTGAGATTCCAGTCACAGGGATGTCCTCAGAAGGACGCATGGGTTTGTATACTCAGATGCACAAAAGATGGCACATTGGGCCCAGCACAATGGTTCTATTGGCTACTCTTCCCCCTTTAAGCACCAGGAACCCACATGGGCACTGGTTCTTGTCCTGGATGCTCCACTTCCCATCCAGCTCCCTGCTTAAGTCCTGGGAAAGCAGTGGAGGACGGCCCAAAACCTTGGTACCCTGCATCCACATGGGAGACCTGGAAGAGGATCCTGGCTTTGGATCAGCTCAGCTCTGGCCTTTGCAGCTACTTGGGGAGTGAACCAACAGATGGACGATCTTTCTCTTTGTCTCTTCTTCTCTCTGCATATCTGCCTTTCCAATAAAAATAATTAAAACTCCTTTTTAAAAAGGATAGCACGCAATTTCAGTCTGTGAATTCAATGTTAAGAATGTGTAACTTCTCACATACATTCCATTAGAGACACAAACTCTGCATAAGCCATGGAGGGAGATTTGCCATCACCTTTCAACAAAAGCATGCACCCTCAGACCTACAACACCACTTCTTGTAGGAAGTTATCCTACAAAATGTATTTTCACACAGCTGAAATGTTTACACAAAAATATTTTAAAAGATTTACTTATTTATTTAAAATGTGGAGTTAGAGAGAGATCTTTCATCTGCTGGTTTGTTCTCCAGATGGCTACAATGGCCAGAGCTGGGCCAGACCCAAGCCAGGATCCAGGAGCTTCCTCCAGGTCTCCCACATAGATGCAGGGACCAATTACCTGAGCATCCTTTGCTGCTTCCACAGACCAGTAGCAGGGAACTGAGTCAGACGTGGAGCAACTAAGACTCCAACTAGTGCCCTTACAGGATGCAGCTGTCATGGGTGGCAGCTTAAGCTACTGTGTCATAAGGCTGGCCCCACATAATAACATTAACAGAAGCATTGTTTACAAGAAACTGCCTGCATGTCCATCAACAATGGACTGATGAAATAAATTTCAGTGTGTTTATAAATGGAATACAATATACCTTTCTTTAAAGAATAATAAAGTTATTCATTTACTGACATTATCATCTCTAAGACAAATAATATAATAAATGAATGAAATACTGGGCAAAATTTTACCATTTATATATATAAAGAGGGCAAAGGAATGTTCAATGGCGCAGCTGTTACAGAAAACAAAATGATGACTCCCTGAAAATTTAAAAATCAAATTAATGATCCAGAAATTCCTCTGCTGGGTATACATCCAAAAGAACAGAAAGTGGAGATCCAACACGATGGCTCAATTGGCCAAATTCTCACCTTGCAAACGCTGGGATTCCCATATAGACACCAGTTCTTGTCCTGGCTGCTCCACTCTCCATCAGGCTCTCTACTTGTGGCCTGGGAAAGCAATAGAGGGTGGTCTAAAGCCTTGGGACCCTGCACACACGTGGGAGACCTGGGAGAAGCTCCTGGCTCCTGATTTCAAATAGGCTCAGCTCTGGCCATTGCAGCCATTTGGAGAGTAAACCAGCATCCAGAAGATCTTTCTCTGTCTCTCCTTCTCTCTGTATATCTGATCTGCCTTTCCAATAAAAATACATAAATCTTTAAAAAAACAAACAAAAGAACTAAAAGCAGGGCCTCATCGGAGACCTAGATTGGGTTCCCCGCTCCCAGCTTTGGCCTGGCCCAGTCCCAGCATGGAGTGGCATTTGGGGAATGAACCAACAGATGAGAGCACATTCTCTCTCTACCTCTTAAACAAATAATATAAATAAAATCTTAAAATTTAAAATGTTTAAAACTTGGTTCATAATTTTTTCCTTTCAATTCCCCTGTTCACAACAAACTTTGATCTTCATCCCAGGTGATGACAACTTCGGCCTTGAAGCTGCTGAGGCCAAAGCCCTAGGAATCCTCTTTGACTTTCATACCCCATGTCCAGTGCAGTCAGCAAGCACTGCTGCTGTTGCCTCTTCAAACCACATCAGAAACCTATCACATGTCACTCCTCCGCGGTTCTACCCTGGTTCACTCCACCATCTCTCCTCCTCTCACCCCCAAGGCTGACAGCAGCAGCCCCTGCCCGCTTGGAGTCGGTTCTCCTCACAGCAGCCAAAGTGCTCTCATTTAAAGACAAGTTCAAAACCTTTAAGCGGCTTCCCATCTGAGTCAGAGTGGAAATCAAAGCCCCGGCAATGGTGACAGTGCCTCAACACAGGCTGGATTCTCTTCTGACCTACTGTCCTGTTTCTCCTGACCTCTTCCCTCTTCTTCCTTGATGGAAAACCATGTCCACTTCTGCCCCCAAAGACTTCCCTCTTATCCTTGTCTTTCTCCACAACTCTTCACAGGTGCAGCTCTGCCTCTGTGTCAGTGACCTTGACTCCAAAGATCACTTTCCCAGATAGGCCTGCCCTGGCGCCCGGTTTAGTTCATGGCTCCCACTGATAGTCTCCTTGATTCTTCCCTGTCTTAGTTATCTATACAGCACTTACCACCAGTGGATGGGCCATGGACTTTTCCTATTTTTTTATGATTATTTATTTTTACTTATTTAAGAGAGTGATAAATAGTTTAAATAGTTGAATAGAGGTTTTCCAGCTGCTGATTCACTCCCCAAAGGTCTGTATTAGCCAGGAGTGGGTCAGACTGAAGCCAGCATCCAGGAACTCCATCTGGGTCTCCGTCATGGGTGCAGGGACCTGAGTACTTGTGTCATCACCTGCTGCCCCTCAGGATGTAGATCAAAGGGCCACCCCAACCTCTGGGCATTTGAACTTGAGAAGCCTATTAAACATCCAAACAGAAATCTTGAGCAGACAGTTGCACATTTGTTCAAGAACTGGAAAGTTAGTTTGGGCTGTAATAATACCTGCCTGTAAATCTGGAATAATAATGCAATAATATCTATACAAAACTATTTTTAAAATATATTTATTTAAAGGCAGAGAGAGAGAGATCTTCTATCTGCTGGTTTACTTTCCCAAATATCTACAAATATTCACAATAGTGAGGACTGGAAACAGGCCAAAGCCATGAGCTGGGAGCTCCATTCAGGTCTCCCATGTGATGACTGGCAGTGGCCCAGTTGCTTGAACCATCATCTGCTGCCTCCCAATCTGCAACAGCATCAGCAGGAAAATGGAATTGGAAAGTAGAGTTAGGATTTGAACCCAGGCACTCTGACAGAGGACACAGCCTTCTAAGAGGCATCTTAAACCACTGATGCCAAGGCCAGCCTAATGTCAAGTTTCTTAAATAGCCATTGACCTTATTTATTTCAAGCTCTGGAGAGAGCCTGATGTGGAGAATGAGGCGATTTATCTGGAGAAATCGAATACCAGCCAGGACCCTGTGTGAAAGACATTCCCAGCCTTTTCGTTTGGCCTTTGTGACCTAACAGGCTTACATGAAATGAAGCATGAGAGCTGACCTTGCTGTCTTGACTTCAGGAGCTGCCGATGTGATCATTGGACCCAAATGTATCTGGCTCCTTTTAAAATTGATTCACAAAACCCCGGGTCTTCCTGAAACAGCAGTTTCTCGGAGGAACTTGCCTTGAAGTGGCACACCTTTGCTATCTCCTGTGAATGTATGCAGTAATCTTTTTTTTTTAAACTTCATTTTCCACGCAGAATTTTTATTGTAAAGAAAAGCATTGCTATTTAGGATATATGAAAGCCAAGTGCTATGTTTCCCACATTTATTTTGATCCATCAGCTGACACTATTTGCAGGACAGGATGGTTGGGAAGCCTTGGCATGTCAAACCCTTACAGACCACACCTGAAACATCTTTCCTGACCAATGACATTAGACTGCATCAAATATCAGCAAACACTGAACTCATTCTGTCCTAGCTAGAACATGTATTTTCAGTACAGAGAATAACCATGAAATCCCATTTCTAACAGGAAAATTCATGAATTTTCCCCATGGGAACCACTCAGTGAATTTCTTTATAGATATGAATTCAATTTCTTCAAATAAATAAGTTTGGTTGAAAATATTCATTAGCACTGTAGTTTCTTTCTTTAGCAATGTCAAAAACATAAAATAGGTATGCAGTGATCTTTAGTTGCCTTATGTTGGGCCTGTGGAAGTCAGAGATGGTGAGTGTTATTACATACTTCTAGGTCTTTGAAGCGATGATTTCCTAACATCAAAACCAAACAATTGGGGTTTCTCTTTATTTCTACAGCTCTTTTGAATTTTGACTACAAATGCCTGACCTTATAATTCTGTACAGTATCTATGACAGACCTAATGCTCAATAATAGTCTGTTAATAGTTCTCCTAATCTCCATCTGTATCCCAAAGAGGTGTTGAAAGAGATCACAAAGTTACCAAAAAAAAAAAAAAAAAATGTGTAGCAAATTGGTGGCTGAGGTCACAGACAGTCACAGAGCCAGTCCGATGAATTTCGCAACAGCAGCACAGCTTCACAACACAGGTGTGTGTTCCAGAGTGGGCAGGGAGAGGGGAACGAGCAGGAACACAGGGAAAGGGTCCTTGGCCTGATCCTGGTTGACTTGAGTTACTAAATGAGGTCACATAAACAGAACTGATTGCTGCCAAAGAGAGATCCATGCTCCAGGAAACTTCATGAAACACCAGTTTCATTTCTTCTCCCTGGTTCTTTGTAAAGTTTCTAAAAATGTTTACCTTCACAAATGATAACTTCATGTGGGGGAAAAAAAAAGATGAGGAAGGAGAGGAGGGAGGAGGAGAGGAAGAAGAGGGAAGAGGGGTAGCGGAGAGGAGGGGGAGGGGCAGAGAAGAGGAGGGAGAGGAGCAGGAGGAAGAGAAGGAGCCTCCCCCTACTAGCCAGAATTCGGGAGGAAGACCAGGTCCTGACACGCACCCCACTGCAGCCTCTCCCTAGGTGTCCCTGAATCTGAGGTTGGAGAGGAGAGCTAAGAGAGCAAAGAACTGGCAACACCCAACTGAGCCAGTCAGGTGCCTTTGGGACAAGAATTTAATGAATCTGTACCCAGTTTTTCTATTTTAAAGGAAATCTCTTGTTTCCTGTTAACTTTAACATAAATTTTAATTTTTATGCTTCCAACCAAGCCAAGGGAAAGAGTTCTGTTCATATTCAGGCATGATGGTAACTAAGGGAAAAAGGGTTATTTAACAAGCAAGAGGCAGCGTTACCGCCTTGCAATGCTGACATCCCAGATGGGATCTGGTCCAAGTTCCAGCTGCTCCTTTACTGATCCAGCTCCCTATGAGAGCAAAGCAGATAGTCCAAGTGTTTGGGGCCCTACCACCCATGGGGGGGTGGGGTCCCAGATGAAGCTCCTGGCTTTGGCCTGACTCATCCCTGGCCACTACAGTCACTTGGGAATTAAACCAGAGGGTGGAAAATCTCTATTTCTCTTCCCTCTCCCCACCTCCCTAACTCTGACCTTTAAATAAATAAATACATCTTTAAAAAAGGGGGGAGGGAACAAGAGGTGTTTGTATCCTAACATCTTTCTGATTTTAAAATGTAGAGTTCAGGCCTGATGTGGGATGTGGGAATGGGAGAAACCATGGGTGTTTTGTGCTCACTGACAGTATAGCCATAAAGTTCAACCTCCAACTTGAAATGCTTCTGAGAGTGAAACAAGGAGATCCAAATAATGCCACAAGTACAATGGAGATAAAACAGACTACCTATCATATCAGATACAACCTTCATCACCAAGTAAGTTCCTGGCCTACCAAAATTTAATTGACATGGGCCCAGCAGCGTGGCCTAGTGGCTAAAGTCCTCGCCTGGAACGTGCCCTGGGATTCCATATGGGCGCCGGTTCTAATCCCGGCAGCTCCACTTCCCATCCAGCTCCCTGCTTGTGGCCTGGGAAAGCAGTCGAGGACAGCCCAAAGCTTTGGGACCCTGCACCCGTGTGGGAGACCTGTAAGAGGTTCCTGGTTCCCGGCTTCAGGTTGGCGTAGCACTGGCCGTTGCGGCTCACTTGGGGAGTGAATCATTGGACGGAAGATCTTCCTCTCTGTCTCTCCTCCTCTCTGTATATCTGACTTTGTAATAAAAATAAATAAATCTTAAAAAAAATCATTGACATGCAAGAGGCCTGACCCAAAATAAAATTCTGTGGTTAACACAGATAATAAATGCCTCTCTACTGAGATAAAGAGGTCCCAAGGTTTAGGAATATGAGAGTAGGTTTCTTCCCTTCCTTTCCTCCTTTAATATCCAACAGCTCCCTTGTCATTTTACTTGCAGTCTTTTCACAGATTCTGTGTTTCAAGAAATTTATTCTTGCTTCAGAAAGTTCATCCAGGGATCCAAAGGTTATACAAGTCATCTCCTGACTTCAGTTAGTGGGCAGTGAATGGAATATTTTAATTGTCACCAAGAGTGGCCACAGGAGTCAGGATTAGTCTTTTCTGCCCCTAAAAACCAAGACATCAGATAGGCAGGCCTCTCATGACCAGCACAGGGCTCCTTCAGGGCACAGGGTTGGCCTGATCTGACTCTGCAATTACGATGGCCAAAGTCCAGCACAGGGCCTGGTATAGCTATCTGCATGCTCTGCAGAGCCAGGCTGCTTCCTCAGCTCTGGGTACCTGAGTGCCCATGATTTCCCTTTTCTTTTCACTACAGCAAAGGGTGTCAGACTGGAAACTGGTTAGCATTCTGCTTCTCTGGCCCCTATGCTGAGAGAAGCAAAGCTTCCCAACTGTCTCTAGTATCAAACTAAGGACAGAGTCTGCTGGGTTCAGTGCAGCAGCAGGCAACAATCACAACTGCCTTCCAGGTCCCAGGCTGGTGCTGAAGCCCCAGGGGGAGGCAGTCAGACCATCTGGACAGATCACATATACACCAAGGCATGGTGATTAACAGCAGCTACTCTGCTCCTGAACTGCCTGTTTGGATCCCTGGCTCTACAACTTGCCATCTATATATCCCTGGGTGGATATTTAACTTCTCTATACCCAAGTTTTCCATTTAGAATGGAAACAATAGACCCTGCCTCACAGGCTTGATGTGAGAATTACATTCAACAACTTACAACCCTGCTTGGGAGTGGGTGAATGTTCAATACTGTTAACCAGTACTGTCATGGTGCGTTGGCTCCTCTTCCAGGTGAGCCTCACACTGGACTACTTTCTTTCATTCTTTCTGGTTCTGGCTGGTTCCCTCACCTCCAGGGGAAAAGATCTTTTCTAGACCTCTCACCTCCCTCAGTCTTAGCCCTCTAAGAAAGATGCATTCTCCACACTAACATCTGGCTGGTGTTTTGCCTGCTAGACTTCACATCTAACACCTTGAAGAGCTTAAGCAATTATCTACCTTCCCTAAACCCAAGAGAATCATTGTGCAACCATTTTTCTGAGAAAATACTTGGGTGAACAAACACAGAAGGACCAGATGTGACAGCAGTCACCTGAGCCCAGCATGCCTGAGCATACATTGTACCTGCTCGTTTCCAGATCCTTCAATGTTGCGCGACTCGAGGAAACAAAAATGAGAGTTTCTATCCACTTCTCAGAAGGCTTGGTCCTGGTGAACAGTGAACAACAACAAAAACAAAAACTTTTTCAATAGTTATTATCCTATGTTCTACTTTACTCACCCAGAACTTAATTCATCCAATGAGATAGATATTACATGTTTCCCAAGCAATCTTTAATGATCAAAGATAATTTCATTATCTTTAATGAATCTGATAATTATCCAAGATAATTATCAAAGATAGCTTCATTAAAGATATTATCATTCAGGTGAACCTCAAAATAAATGTGTTTTTTCACTTGGGCTAAGTCAATTCTGTATTTCTAGATTTGGTGATTCATAGCTTCAGACTCCAAGTCACCTCAACCCACTTATGTAGCTACTCCATTCACAAATATTGCCCTGCCTTCCCTTCTGCCGGAATCACCATCTTTCAGTGATTTCCCAACATGATATACACAAAGGGAAAGAGGAGAGGCACCCGGTCTGTGCCCTCCAGGCCTTTTAGAGGACATGGAGTAGTTCCTTTGACCACATACATGTGGTTTACAAGCAAGGTGATATTGTATACATTGAGGTCATGAGTCTTGTTCAGAAAAGACCGCCTCGTCAATGTCACCAGGGCAAAGCCAGGACAGTCTACAGTGTTACCCACCATGCTGTAGGTACTGTTGAAAACAAACAAGAGTCAGCTTCCCTTGAAGAGCATGAATGCGCATATGGAGCATATTAGGTGCTCTAAGAGCTGAGGTAGCTTCCTGAAACGTGTGAAGCAACATGATCAGAACAAGAGAGAAGAAAAGTCCCTGGGTCCAACTGAAGTGCCAGCCTGCTACCTCCCAGAAAAATCCACTTGGTCAGAGCCAGTGAGAAGAGGCCTAAGTGGCTGGAGTCCATTCCCTATGAACTCATGACATATTAAGTGCAAAAAATAAATAAGTAAAAGATCTCTGGACTGTCAGAATATTTCTTAATTGAGTTGAAGTATGGTGTCCTGTCCCTCAAACGAACATTTAAAGCAAATTTTAAAAAACAAAAACACCATCTTGAACAAATTGATCCACGACCCCAGCCAAATATTGGCAGTGAAAATCTGAGCAAAGGAGACTCTAAGTGAACTAAAGCCATCCAGTAGATTCTGGAGAGATTTCATTGTGAGATCGGCACCAGTTCAGAACTGTGGAACTATCAAAACCACTTGAGCAGGACCCTCAGACCATGCCACACATTGGGAACCCTGGGATGGTTGGGAGGTTGGGTGTGGCTTCTCCCTTATCTCCTCTTTTCCCCCAGATACAGGAAGGAAAAAAGAGAATGTAGAAATAATGGTCTTACCCACTTTCCTGTAACCCTTGACCTTTTGCACCCTTATAAAATATGTGAAGATAGGTGATTAATTAATCAATTAGTTAAAAAGCAGTCTTACTGCACTGCCTGCCACTGTCAAGGCCCACAGAATGCTCTTTGTATCATCAGCAACACTTAAATTTTGGATCATTTTAACCCAAAACAAATAATCAAGATGATCAGGCAATAAACATAATTTTCCCTAAATATGATCATTTGTCACAGTGCTACCACCTCCATGCTCCCCACCTCCAATCCTTGGAAAAGCTTCCTTCTAACAGATTCAAGTTGGATCTTCAAGTTGCTCTGGATGTCTTTACTTCCAGGATGACTCAGACAAATCCCCATCATAGCTTGGTTGTTCTTTGCTGACATGGATGGAACCAGTGATCCAGTAGCCACCTGTTTCTAACACACACTTACCGGCTTCCTTCCACTGTTGTCCACAATTTTCAAACTCATCACAGGATCCCACACCATCAATCCTGGAAGGCACTTTAGAGCCCAGTCAATCCAAGTTCTCATTTCACAAACATAGAATCCAGGATCTACAAAGAAGTAGGCACTTGCCCAAGGTCACACAGCCTCTGAATGCAAGAGCTGGATCTAGAATTTACCAAGCCGGAGGTTCATCTTCCTGTGGTGTCACTCAACCTCCAACCAGTTCTTTTGCTGTCTGCCTCAGCTGGCTTTCATGCACTCAACACATACAGTCATCCACACCCTCCTGGGATGTGCCAGCAGCCTGAGAAGCTCACCTGGTGTGAACCAGCTCAGCTACCCTGGGGCTTTGTCTGCCAAAGGACAAGGGTCATGTGACTCTCAAAAACATAAACAGCGTGTAGGGATACAATGACATTCAAGCCTGTCCATCAGTAGAGAGCTGCCCAGCCTGTCACGCCAAGAAGTAAGCAAAGCCTACAAGTCATTTATAACATTTGAGAGTTTGAAGTCCTTCCTCACCTCTCCCCCTCGCCCATAATTTCAGCTCCCAAAGTCAACTTGCTCCACAACAAACATTTACTTAGGAGATTCTGGTCATTCTCCTTTGCTAGGTTCTATGCCAGCATCAGGGATACCAAAATGAGAAGACACAGTCCTGTCCTTTTTCAGCAAAGGAGACAGACACAGAGACAACAGCACGATGCTGTGCCAGCTTCCTTGACACTTCGAAGAGAATCAATAGACACACACGAGCAGCAGATAAACTGGCATGGGAGCACTTGTGGAGACTTTGTAAACACAATCTTTTCATTTAGATTAGCTCAAGATTCACAATACAGTTTCAAGAATTTAATATACCCCTTGCTCCAGTGAAAAATAAGTAGCATATAAAATATTTTCTTTAAGCTTTAATTTCCTTGGGGGATGACTTCCTTTCAACTAAATAAACAAGGCAAGTGATTTTATAATTCTTAACACCAGCAGAGATGAAATTCCTGCATTCCTTTGCCCACAGAGTACTTGCTGATTTTTGACCATGTCTAAATGAGATACCTGCCCTCAGTTGTTTGAGGATTAAAAAATGAGTGGGTGACATGCTCCTTGTACTTGAGGTATTTATACAGTCTACTTGGAAAGAGATCACATATTCATGAGTCATCTGGGCAGCAAAATCTTAAAAATCAGAACAGAAAACAGGTAAGGCAAATGCCACTGAAGTTAAGACTCTACTCCTCTTTAACAATTCCAAATGTGCTGCTTCCTAAAGACATCTACCCAGGTAGTAATTTTTCTGGGAACAAGTTATACAATCTGCTAGGATGTATCACAGCGCAACCCTGATTGAGAATCCCAGTGTCCTTTCCTGATTTTTGCTTCATTCATCCTGGATCCTAAGTAGATTTCAAAGTCCAGTTTATTTCGGAATTCCAAGCCATGATCATTCCCTGCAAGAATGAGGAAGGAGAGACATGGAGCTGGATAATAATACAATCTGGATTAACCACTGGTGATGGGCGTGGAACTGCAGCCAGAAGGGCTTCCCTCAGCTGTTGATGAGTGCAGCCACCCTTAATCCTGTCCCTCTCAAACAGAGGATTAACAATACCCCATTCTTCCCATTCTTCCCTCTGAGGGGAGGATTGGCAACGAGAATATTCATGGGTAAAGTATTACCTGGATGTAGATATTACTGTGGACATTAAATAGCCTCCTCCCCCAAGACCCTTAGATTTAAGCCTTAGTCTCCAGAGTATTGGTGCTTAGTGGAAGGTATGGAACTTCTTAAAGGGTGGGAACTACTGGGAGAGCCTCAGGTTAGGGATTGGAGGGCATGCCGGTGGAAGGTAGTTCCCATTAGAGAAGGCTATTAAGAAATACTGAGTTGGTTCCAATTTCCTGACTTGCTATCCGAGCCTTCCTCTGCATGGACATGCCCCATGCCATTCACCGTCTTCACAGAGTCCACACCAATGGGGTTATCTGATCTTTGACTTGAACTTCCAAACTGCAACTCAATCACCCTTTTCTCTTTACAAAATTAGCTGCTTCAGGTACTTCTTTGTAGTAATAACCACTTGACGGAGGCCTGTATCACAAGCAGGAAGCAGGGGAGATGGATATTTAACCAGTTGAGATGTCCAGCACGGAATGTCTGTGTCCCTTATTCACCTCCAGTACCTGACTCTAGTTTCCTGCTAACACAGACCTTGGAAGGTGGAGACGATGGCTCAAGTAAGTGGGCCCCCACCTAGGCTGAATTCCTGGCTCCCAGCTCTGGTTCCCTCCCACCCCTACTGTTGTGGGCATTTGGGAAGTGAACTGAAAGATAGAAGTGTGTCCTTTCTTTCCCTATAAAATAAGCAACTACATTTTTTGTTTTTTAATAGGAAGATATGATAGGGAAAGGTACTAAACCTCAAACCAGAAGAAATACCCTCTGCAAGCTGGCTCTGCTTCTTAACAGCTACCCTCTGGGCTTCAGTCTCCTCATCCATAAGAGAAGGGGGGTCAAACTGTTCCACACGCAGTCGATAGCTCCCTACAAATGAGAAAACACAAGGCTCTTGTGATTTTATGTTGGATTTATTTCCCAAACATGAGTCATCAGTCAACCTAGGACTTGTAGATACAAATCCCTTCCTCCCCCCGCAACACACATACCCAGTGAGGGAAATGAAAGCACTTAGTATCTTATGGGTAGGTTGCACACTTTGATTGCATGCAGTGCTGTCTGGGAAGTTGAGGCAAAGGAAATGGTTCCTAAATCTCTCCTGGGATCTAAATGGAAAAACAAGACAAGTTATGACATCAGCTGCTATTTCCTCTGGCAGGAGACTAAATAATATCAATATTAAATTATGCATGCACACTTTTTATTGCAGTAAGTCCTTTGCTCTGAGTCTTTTTTTTTTTGTATGAGTCTTTTGAGTTATTATGTAGGAAGAACAGAAAGGGTGAACATAGAATTACACGATTTTAAAGTTTCAGGTGTTCTTTAAAAACTAGAATCAAGCTTCTCATCATTCCAAGCAGGGAAAAAAGGAGAGTGACATAGCTCGATCGCACACTGCCTTCCTGTTGTATCTTCTGTCTGTCTGTCTGTCTCATCTAAACCCAGTGGACTCAGATAAGATCACCACCCGCATGGCAAATAAATGAATAAGCATGTTTTTAAAAGCCAGAGAAAGGAACCTAATCTTGGTCAGTGAGTTTTTCCACCACAACTAGAGTAGCCATGCCAGGGAAAAATGGAATCCACTAGGATGACAGGTGTCTTTCATACTCCTAGGCTATATCCACAACAAATTCCCCACTCTGAGACAGAAGTGCTCCAGGGTCTGCCTGTTACCCTCCTCTGACTCCACAGGTGAGCAAGAACTACACATTTTAAAGGAGTTGACATGACAAGAGTGTTGCCTTGAACAGGTTGTCCATTTATTACCACATACTTGCCTGTTAAACAGGTGCTGCTGTAACTTTTCACTGAATCAGTAAGATTCAAATCATGACAACCTGTTTCTTTCACCCAGAAATGCGACGAGGAGCTATTTTTTTTTTCTTTTTCTTCCTGGAAATCTAGGCAAATTACTCAAAAGCATCCCAACAAGGGAAAAAAAAGACCTGGAGCTTCTGTATGTGAATTATTTATCTAAAATCAGCCAGTATTAGGGGTATAACTTATTGGAATCACATCTAATAACTCATTTCTTCCCGATTTATTTTGCTTCACTATTGGGATATGAGATGTTTTATTGTAAACACACCTCCTGACTCTTGACTTCAGACCACATGGGATGGTATTTTCACATCCCCCAAATTCCAGACCAGAATTTCCTAGATGACGCAACCAGAACTCAAAATGCATAGACTGTTAGGATTAGAAAGGACTTTGAAGAGTGTGAAATTTTATGCTCTTCCTCTACAAGGCAGGAAATGGAGCTGTGGTGAAGTAGACACAGTGGCAGTGCCAGGTCTAGAGGCTGGGTTTCCAGTCTTCCTGTCCAGGTTCTGACCAGGGCCCCCCTGCTGCTCTCAAGGTGAACTAGAGGCTGCCCCTTCCAAATCGGCCCCTCCTATCCCAGAGCTGCCTCTGAAGTTACTGATGTTTGAATAAGCAGATGAGTTTCTTTTCTCGCCGTGTTGTCTTACATTCTGTCGGTTGAGAAGCTGGGTAGCAATGCTCAGTGACCGGTTTTCCTCCTAGTAACTTACTGTTCTAAATTATGCCAAATCCACTGTTGCCACACAACATGCACTCCAGAAAGCAGCCTTCTGGTTTTGAAATTTGTAAGCAATTCAAGCATCTAGTTGACGTCAAAGAATTCTATATGGAGGGCTGCCATTGGGTAACGCGGCAGCGGGAAACCTGGCAGCCTTACGCTCTTCCTGATGGGTTCACGCTGGAACGAACTGTTAAAAGAGTAACCGGGGAGTCGCAGGAGACAGGAAAACAGATTCAACTTGACCTTTTAACTACCTTCACATCACATGGCTCACAGAAGACGTTGGCCAAGCCTTCTCCTCACCTGTAAAATATGGAAGAGATTTGAACTTGTTCTAATACAACAATGGGTAAGGACCACAACTCCAGAAGTGAGCAGTAACTCTGGCTCTGGGGTCCCACCATGGCCCAACTAGATATGAAACCCCGTTCATGGTTCACTAATTGGGTTATCTTGGGCACTTTTCACTACTTTCATCTTCTTTCTTTACCATGGAAAAATCTCAAACATGCTCAAGATAGAAAACTGCCATCATGATCTTAAACTACCTACAGTTCATCAGCTTGTGTGGTTGGTTTATAACATTGTACTCGGTAATGTCCTTTCATTTCTCTTCCCTCAAAGTATTTTAAGATAGATTTGGGGAAGCTATTTTAAATATCTCTATACATCCGTGGTTTTTTTTTTTTTTTTTTAATTACAGAGTCAGATATACAGAGAGGAAGATTCTCCATCCAATGATTCACTCCCCAAGTGAGCCGCAACGGGCCGGTGCTGTGCCAATCCGATGCCGGGAACCAGGAACCTCTTCCGGGTCTCCCACGCGGGTGCAGGGTCCCAAAGCCTTTGGGCCGTCCTCGACTGCTTTCCCAGGCCACAAGCAGAGAGCTGGCTGGAAAGTGGAGCTGCCGGGATTAGAACGGGCGTCCACATGGGATTCCGGCGCGTTCAAGGCGAGGACTTTAGCTGCTAGGCCACGCCGCTGGACTCTATACATCCGTTTTCTAATCGGATCTAATAACCAGGTCAGGCAGTCAATGAGCATTAGCTATTGTGATGTAGAGTACTAGCAGTTGGCTGGCGCTCAGGATTGAAGACCGAGGAAGACGCGGGCAGAGCTCATCCACGCTGGAGACTTTCGGACTGCGGCCGCCCCCTTCAGGCCATCTTACCTCAGCTCCGGCACGGGGCCTGAGGAGACTTGTCCCTCGTCAGCTCCCGTGGCTGCGCGCGCGGAAGTGAAGGGGCGTGACCGGGAAGTAGGGGCGGGCCGAGTTCCGGGTGCGAGGCCCGCGGCTGAGGTGGTGGTTCGAGAGCCGAGGGAGAGGTCGCTGCGGCGCTGTTACCGCTGCGAAAGCCGGGGACCGAGAGCCGCGATGTTCCGAATCGAGGGCCTCGCGCCGAAGCTGGACCCGGAGGAGATGAAGCGCAAGATGCGCGAGGATGTCCTCTCCTCCATACGCAACTTCCTCATCTACGTGGCCCTGCTGAGAGTCAGTGAGTGTCCTCCCGGGGCGGCGGAGTGGGGCGATTGCGGGGAGCCAGGGACGTGCACGTCGGGCTCGGCGGGCGCCGGCGGGGCGCGGGTTCTTGGGGTGCGGGCAGGGTGTCCCCGAGGTGCACGTGGCGGCCCGGCTAGCGGCGTTCAGAGCCACAGCTCCCCGCGCCTTCAGAGCATCGGACTGGAAAGCGCTTCCAGAAGTTCCGCCCTAGAGCAGCTCTCCGAGCTTTTGTTTTTTGATATATATAGATAGATAGATAGATATAGATCTATCTATCTATCTATATATATGTGTATATATTTGATACTTGGTCCCAGAGCAGGGGAGTTAGCTGGTTGCTCCAAGGTCATTCAGCAACTCGGCGGATGAACTTGACCTAGAATCCAGAGCTGCGCCTTCGCGCGGTACTGACTCCCGTTTCATTTGCTGAGAAGATAAAGTATAGAATTGCCTTAATAATAATAACTAACAAGCAAAGAATGTACAAGAAGATGAGTGTCTCGTGCTGGTGAGACTGCCTGAGGTTGTATTCGATGGTGCAGTAGGCAGAAAGCTGCTCACCCCTGCCCCGGACGGTGTTGCTTTGAGGCTGCATTCTATATGCTGCTCGAGTTTTCGCTGCACCTGCGTGAGGGTTCAGAAGGACAGAGGCACAGTTACTACAGGAGAGGGGAGTGGTTTTGGTCCTCTCTGAGGTGACATGTCCCCCACTTTATGCCTCTGAGCTTCATGGATCTGGACAGGAAGGCGGACATGGCTTGGACAAATGAAGGCCATCCCAAGGTCGTCCAGTAGAAGACCCTGGTGAAGCTAAGATCTCCCTTACTCAGTGCTGGTAGTCCTGTCTGACATTTGTCAGCCTCCACGTGGGGACTAGGAACACCCAAGTCTTCTAGCAATTTCAGCAGCTCCCCACTCCCACATTTACATACTTTTTCCTCTTAACCCTTTTCCTCCCACCTAGCTCACAGTGCAATATGTGCTTAAGATTTTTTTTTTTAAAAAAAATCTATTTTTATTGCAAAGGCAGAGCTACAGCAAGAGAGATCTCCCATTTGCTGACTGCCATGGTCGAAGCTGGGCCCCTAGGAGAAGCACCGTATTTATTAGCTGTCACTTCTGCCTTTCTCCAGTCCTTGCCAACCACTAGTCTAAATTCTTCTCTTTGGATTTACCCATTCTGATCATTTAATTTAAATGAAATTTTGTGAGGGCACTTTTTAAAAGTTCATGAAGGGGCTGGCCTGGTGGCTTTGCGAGGTAATCCTCTTGTAGCACCAGCATCCCATCTAGGCACTGATCTGGGTCCCAGCTGCTTCTCATCTTCACCATCTTCCTGCCTATGGCCTGGAAAAGCAGCAGAAAATGGCCTAAGCACCCACATAGGAGACCTGGAAGAAGCTCCTGCTTCCTGGTTGCAATTCTTGGGAAAAGAAGATCTTGTGTGCCTAAAATTTTGAAATTTGTGGGATTTTCTGATGATGCACATATTCCATGAGGGTTTTGAAGATCATCCTGTGCTTGGGTTTGCCCTTGAACAGTATGTGGCCTGTGTGTCTAGCTTAATTCACTTAGCACGGTGGTGTAGCATGTGTCACAGCTTCATTCCTCTTGGTAGCTGAGTAAGAGTCCATCATGTGCAACAGGCATTTGGCCTAGCGGTGAAGACACTGGTTGAGATTCCCACGCCAAGTAGCCAAGTGCCTGGGTCCTGAGCCTGCCTCTAGCTTCTAAATCTGCCTTTCTGCTAGTGTAGACCTTCAAGCCAGTGGCGATGGCTCAAGTAATTGGGATCCAGTCACCCTGGCGTCTGAACGCATCCAGCAAGATAAGCTGGGGTGACAGATGCAAGGTGGGAATCTGTTGAGAAGCGACTCCAGAAGATGAGGTGAAGGGCCCCTCGCCCAGCATGCAAGCCTCCCCACTGCATCCTTGGAGGTGTTTTGAGGCAAGCATCTGTGCTGTCTAAGGATAGTGCTCCTTTTCTAGTCCCCAATTCAATTGTGCTTTGACCAAGGCGCTTTGTTAGCTTTCCTTCAACTGATTACAGACATGATCTAAGTCTGAGTTGTGTTTGAACTGTTGTTTTGTGAGGTGAATGTGATAACCACTACACTACGGAAATGGAGCTTGAACTGTTTTTTTGTAATGTGTACATAAACTGGAACCCTGGAAATAAACTTTGTCAGTTGCCTGAGAGAGCACAGTCCTTGCATTTCCTTTCAGTCATTCTGCTCCCCGGGATAGCTGCCTGATGAAAAGATTCGGGCTGGTCTAAGGGTGAACTTGGTAATAGGTTTGATGGCTCTGGAGTAGACAGCTGTGGAAGATGGTGAATCCCTTCTGCTGGCCTGGCCAAGTCTAGACCTTTATTTGGAGATGTTTTCAGAGCTTGTTGAACCTGTAGGATTTTTCATCCAATCTTATAATTATGTGCCACAGCCTAGCGAAAACTTACGTGGGGTCCACCTGTCTTTCAGCTCCTTTTATCTTAAAGAAGTTGGACAGCATATGAGGATGGAGCGTCACACTCAGCTGCATGGGATGAACCTGGATGCAGTTTCTACTCCTCTGCAATGAATAGGCCTGGAAAAGTGCATGAAGCTCTGACTGAATGAACACGCAAACTCCACGTGTCGAAAACAAGCCTGGCCCTGGTAACTGACCTTCACAGCTAAACTGTAAAACTCTAGGAATAATGAAGAGACTGTGGTCCTGGTGTGCCCTTCTGCCTGTGATTGACGGCCTCCGTGAATATTGGTGTAACAAATTGCCCAATCCTATTTTTAGCAAGTATTAATTATAAGGAAAAAATGTGTGAAATAGCCCTGTCTTGTCAATCGTTTCTGCTTCCCTTGGTAATTTTGTCTCCAGTGTGTTACGTTGTATAGATGTCAGCCACAGTGACATTTAAGCACAGGACCCATTAGTCTATATTTTTTAATAAATGCACCAATTTTTATAAGTTGAGTTTTTATTTTTCTTATCCTGCTTTCTGATGCAAAGCAACAGCCATTGGTGAAACCACCCCAATATTGTGATTAATACCAAACTGCCTTAAATTGGGTAACTTGCTCTTCTTGCCTTTCTCTCCTGGTGTACCATGTGGTGTGATTTGGGCTTATTTGATAGTGTTAGGGGACTTGGTGGTTTGTGGTTTTTTGTTTTTCCTAAACTTGCCTGTGAACTTTACATCAGCTAAATGTTTTGCCGCTTACCTGAATGGCTCACAGTATTCATTTTACAGCAGACTGTTCCATTTTCCCAGTTCAGTCTTTCCCTGGGACCTTCTGACCTGCCCCTGTCTGGCACAGACAGCCTCTTCTGCCTAATGTATGGCTGTATCCTGGGAACACCCTTCGCCATTATCCTGGGAATTCCTTTTCTTTCTCTTCTGTATTAGACTTTTTAGTATCTCTTGTGTCTTTTGCCTTTTTCTTTTTCTTTAAAATTTTTTTTTATTTATTTGAAATGCAGAGTTATAATGAAAAGAAGAGAGACAGAGAGTTGGAAAGGTGGGGCACTAACTTCTATCCGCTGGTTAATTCCTCAAATGGCCGCAACAGTCAGGGCTAGTCCAGGCAGAAGCCAGGAGCCTGACACCTCCTCCATGGGTCTCCCACATGGGTGCAGAGGCTCAGGCACTTTCCCAGGCACATTTGCAAGGAGTTAGATTAGCAGTGAAACTGCGGGACTTGCCCATGTGGGATGCTGGCATCATAGGTGTAAGCCACAGTGCCAACCCCTGGCTTTTTGAAAGGCTCAGAGATTTCCTGCCTGCCACAGCCAGGACTTGACCAGGCTGAAGCAAAGAGCTGGGAACTCAGTCTGGATCTTCCATGTGGGTGGCAGGGACCCAAACTATGTGAGTCATCACCTGGTGTCTGCTAGGGTACAGTAGGAATGTAAAATTTGCATCCTTGTTTGTCTGCTTATATTTGAAAATAGGGGAGGGGGTAGTGCAGCTTCGAGCCATCCAGGAGTGCCCGAGTTGGATACCAGATTCCAGTCCTGATTCCAACTTCTCCCAGCTCCTGAGTAGGTGGAACTGATTGATGTTGAACTTTGCAGGAGAGGGATCTGCTGGACCATTTAATTGACCAAACTTTGTCAGTATCCTTATGTATTTCCTATGGAGCATGTCATTTTTTTTTTTTTTTAGGGAAACAAGACTTTTTCCAATCTCAGCAAGGGAACAGTGAAGAAGGCCTTGCCAATGAGGTGAGGGGAGATACTGTGATGAGACCTAAAGCAGAGAAGTATGTGTGTCTTAGGATCCAAGACCTATCTGCTCTTTTTTTTTTTTTTTTTTATAATCTATTTTATTGTGTTGTTGACAATCTTTACATAGTTAATTACAGTTAAAGAAAGAAAAAGAAAAGAAAAAAAAAAAGGTTCAGGGGGATAGGGAAGTGGGTAATACTATTATGTCCACATTGTTTCCATCTTGTATCTGAGGTAAAGGGGGATATTGAGGGGGAAGCCCCACCCGGTTTCCCGCCCACCCGGTTTCCCGCCCACCCCGAGTCCTAGATGTGGGGCATGCTCTGAGATATGTGCTCGAGTGGTGTTAATAGTTCTCCGGTTATGAATCGCTGCCAGTTTCGCTCGATGAGGTCGTCCACTGATTGATGTGGTCCATCATAAAGTCTCCGTTTGCCCCATATATGGCTGCCAACATATAGCTGAGATGAATGATTGATCTGCTCTGTCTTCTGTCTTTTCTTGATTAGAGTTCTGAGTCCAGCAGTTCGATTAGGGAGATCTCCAAAGAAACTTTGAGGTATTCCCAGACTAGTTTCTTGTATGCTCTAGCAAGCACAGGGCCCGGCACAGTCCTTCACCACGATCAGCTGGTGGTTGCAATTGCTGGGTTGGTTCTGTTTTCAGTCCCGAGTTGCACTGGAACCTATCTGCTCTTTGACTTGCCAAGTGTCTGTTAAGAACCAGGACTGAGCCAAGCTGAAGCCAGGAACTAGGAAGTCAACTTAAGTCTCCTACATGGATGGCAGGAACCCAACTGCTTGAGCCATCACCTGCTATCGCCCAAGATACACACTAACAGAAAATAAATTGAGAGAGCCCAGGCTTGGACCTGGCCCCTTAGACACTAGGTGTCAGTTTAACCACTGTGCCAAACACCTGGTTCCTGTGTTAACACCTCCCCCCTCACTTCTGCTTCCAGCGGCACTTGAAATAGTCAGTTCCTAGACCTTTTGGGGATTCTGTGATCCTCCTCCCCTACCCTCTGCCCTTGTCCTATCTATGCTGGTTTTTATTTTCTCCTGGGCATACTATAGTGTTTACTACTTTCTCATCGGTCTTCTAGCTTCTCATTTTTGTTGTTATTGTTTCCTGTCCTTTTAGGTTTATACCTTAAACAAAATTCTTCCCTGTCACTCAGTTGGGCCTCAGGAGGGGGTAGAAGTGGGTTCCTGGGATTCATCCACTGGCTTTACCCAGACAGCCTGTCTTTTAACCTCATGACTGTGTTCGATAGTAGTAACTCTTAGCCATTTCTGACTGAAGTAAGGGAGCACAATACATAATACCATGGCAGTAAACACAGGCAGACTTGGTTTCAAGTCCAACACTCATGATGAGTGCCTTTGGTGCATGAATCTTCCTGAATCTCATTTTCTTGTAAAATCAGGGCAATAGAAACATCTATCTACATCAGTGTTGTAAGGATTAAGTGGGAAAATGCAGTAGAGCAGCTGGCATGATTATTCTTGGTAAATGTTCAAGATTATAAGTGTCTACCTTTGGTATAAAGTGTTTGGAAGTGATTTGTGCTGGCATTCATAAATGGGTTTCATTTGTATTTTCACAGGCTGAGGCAGCATGCTGGTCCTTTAACTATTACAGACTTCTAGATTACCAAAAATTACTTAAATTCATTATCTAAAAATAACCCTATGCAATCAATATTGATGCCATCTTGCAGAAGGAGAGATTGAGACTCTGAAGGTTCCAATGTGGTTAATAACAGTCAGCCATGACTTTGAGAGCTTTAAGAAAGTTTATTCTACTCTAAGCGCTTTTCTTGGGCGAGAAGGAAATACGATTGTGGCCCCAAATTCCAACTTATGTTCAGGCTGAAATAAGAGAAAATGTGATAGCTCAGATTTTGTTGCTGTTTTGTAAAATTTAGGCCATAAACGCCAAGGTGGGTAAATAAAGCATTCTGAAATGGGACATTAGAATTAAAGTTCGAATTTAACAGTTTGAATATGTAAAAGGATATAGTAAAGAAACAAATTTAAGTTTCATAAACTCTTGAAATGGGGTCATTAAAGGAAATAATGACAACAGAAAAATCTTAATTCTTTACAAGCAGGTTATACAGAGTATACCAGCTTAGTAGGAATTTGCCTCCTAAATAAATGTTCTTCCTGCTGCCAGTGCAACAGCTTTTGAAAAATGTTTCCTTTTTGTTTCTCTCTTCGTGGTCATGCGAAGTAAGTTAGCACTGTGGTGAACACTGTGGTCCACAGTTCATTTCAGAAGGGATGAACTTGGGCCTACATTTGGGATGGGGAACAAATGCAGGAATCTGAAGCTACTTTTTTTCCTGTTTCATCCTTCGCTTGGGCTAAACACATCAGTCTCACATGCAGGTACAGGGTCCCAAGGTTTTGGGCCATCCCCTACTATTTTCCCAGGCCATTAGCAGGGAACTGGATAGGAAGTGGAGCAGCTGGGACATGAACTAATACCCATATGGGATCCTAACACTTGCAGAATGAGCCACTCCGTTGGGCCCAAGAGATAGTAACTTTTTAAAAAGTTGCCAAAATAGAGATATTAGGAAAGCTAAGATAGAAGCATTCTTTTTGAACTCAGTTACTAAAACCAAGGTAGATTGGGTCACAGTAAGCACTCTCTACTGGAAATAGGTGAACAGGATCAGAACAAGGGTATGGAGGAAACAAGTGTCATGTCTTCCCTGTCACTGAAAAGACAAGCACTTAAAGACAAACATTTTCTTGTCTTTTTCTGACAGATGATGGAGAAACACTGATTCACTCTCCAGGTGACCACAATGGCTGGAGCTGAGCTCCATATGAAGCCAGGAGCTTGTTTTGTGTCTGCCATGTGGGCGCAGGGCTCTGAGGCTTTGGGCCGTCCTCGACTGCCTTCCCAGGCCACAAAAAAGGAACTGGAAGGGAAGTGGGGCCACCACGATTAGAACTGGCACCCATATGGGATCATGGTGCGTGCAAGATGAGGACTTTAGCCACTAGGCTACCATGCCAGGCCCAACAGACTTTCTTGGTAGGTACGGGTAGTCATGCAAACATAGTTGAAGAGGGCTCATTTAGGAAGAGACACAAGATTTAGAGGAATAAGAATTGGTCACATAAATTTGGGAACTTTGTTAGGGAGACAGTACTGCTTCATTCCCCAAGTATGCTCAATAGCCAGGGCCAGACCAAGCCAGAGTAGGTCACCGGGAACTTCATCCACATCTGCCTTGTGCGTAATAGGAACCCATGTGAACTCTGGGTTCATGTCAGCAGGAAGCTGGAAGCAGGAGCAGAGCCACACTTGAATCCAGACACTCCTGTGTGGGATGCAGGCGTCCCAATCCAAGCCTTGACCATCAGCCAAATGCCCAAGCAGGGAGTTTGGGAAGTGTTAGAGCGGATATGTCAGAGGGCAAGAAGCCAGTGCAACAGGTGTGCAAGCAAAGAAGAGCCAGAAATCCTGGATTCTTTAGCAACTCCCATTTTATTCTGTCTTCCTCCTTTAGTCTTATGAAAGATCCCATTCTGACATTTCCTGGCTGTTATATAGACTTGCAGTTCCAAATGCCAACATGTTACTCTTTTGAGGGCCATAGCAGTAAACGTAAACTAAAACACAGGTATTTTAAACTAAAATGTAGGGTTTTTTTCCTCTACTTTTGTGTTACGGACACCCAGGAGACCTTGAGCAGATATTCTTCCCACACTATTTGTGCACTCAGTAGAACAGTTAGGCATATGTGCAGCCAGTCATCTGTTTTAGAACAAGTGTACAAAGAACAGAAATGCAGAATAAGCTTGTCATGGGCCCTGCGTGATAGCTCAGTTGGCCAAATCCTCACCTTACAAGTGCTGGGATCCCAAATGGGCACGAGTTCATGTCTGGCTGCTCCACTTCCAATCCAGTTCCCTGCTTATGGCCTGAGAAAGCAACAGAGAATGTCTCAAGTCCTTGGGACCCTGCCCCCACGTGGGAGACCCTGGAAGAAACTCCTGGCTCCTGGCTTTGGATCGGCTCAGCTCCAACCATTGTGGCCATTCTGGGAATGAATCAGTGGATGAAAGATTTTTCTGTGTCTTCTTCTCCATGTTCTGTTAATAGGTGCCTCACCCTAGACGTGTTCCTTAATCAACATACATGTTGACGTACAATGTTTTAAAACAGAATGCATAGTCTTCAACCTTTCAAGGGAGATTAACTTATTATAGAGCAGGGTGGCAATTATCTCGCAAGATAGTGGGCCAAAGGGAAAGCATAATGGGGTTTTATAGTTAAAGTGAATATACAAAAGTCATGCTACGTGCACAGCAGCAGGGTGGTAACTGGTAACAATTTGCTAATTCTAAGAGCAATAACATCTGAAGCAGACAAAGTGAGAATTACTGAGGTCAGCATGCCCTCAAACACAATAACATTAAACAGGCCAGAGGCTCTGAGCATTCCAAGAGCCTCACCTGAACTGGCATGTTTGCAGAGCTCTTATCTGCTTTAGCTGATCCATATCGTTTCCCCCTTTTAAGAGTTTGAAGCATAATATTTTGGACCACCCTGTGATGGTGTGAAGTTAGCTTGAAGGTTGAGAAATTTCTCCAGACTACATAATTACAACAAAAACATACAAGAATAAGTATCAGTGACACAAGTAATCCGCTTCCCTAATACTTAATCTTATTTAAGGGATTAAGAGTCGAGACACCCTTAGCTATGTCTTCCAACAACTGACCGCCAGATATGAGATTTAATTGGGTTTGAAAAGTTGTCATAATAGCAGATTGAAGCTCCTCTGATGACATATTACCATGATTAATCAAATGTCTTTTGACCCTTTCCCAGTTAAACTGTGTGCTATTCTAAGGCACAGGACTCAGGCTTTCAGTAGTATCATTCCAGTCATATTTTAGAGATAGTTGCCATTAATAGACTGCATTTGGTCTCTCAACATGTTAACAGCTGATTCTAAATTGGCTATCTGCATATAATTGACTATCTATTGGTCTCTGGGTAACCCATGAATGTTCTGTATCTCTTTGCCATTTTTGCACAACATGTAAAGTCTGCACTCCCTGATGCAAGGCCGCTCCAGCTGCAGCTACAGCAGCAGTGACAGCAGTGATCCCAGTGTGGCTGCAATCCACATTCCTACAAACCATTTAGCTCAGGGTTTTTTGTTGTTGTTTTTTAAGATTTATTTTTATTGGAAAGTCAGATATACAGAGAGGAGGAGGAGAGACAGAGAGGAAGATTTTCCATCCAGTGATCCACTCCCCAAGCGGCTGCAACAGCTGGAGCTGCGCTGATCTGAAGACAGGAACCCGGAGCCCCCTCAGGGTCTCCCACGCGGGTGCAGCATCCCAAAGCTTTGGTACCGTCCTTAACTGCCTGCTTTCCCAGGCCACAATCAGGGAGCTAGATGGGAAGCAGGGCCACCAGAATTAGAACTGGTACTCATATGGGATCGTGGAGCATGGAAGGCGGGATGTTAGCTGCTGAGCTATCACGCTGGGCCCTTAGCTTGTTTTTAAAGCTCTTGAATCAAGGTGTGTAGAATGAACATAGATGCTGACTCGTCCACTCCCTTCTCAGTCTAACAGATAGCCACAACCCCCCTCCTACCCTATACTTAGCCCTAAGTATACAGATTCTCAGAAGGAATTGCAGTTTTATTTGCAGATAAACATGTATGCAAAGAACAATTTGTGCATGACAGAATTCATTGATTCATTCCAATGTACAGGCCCCACCAGCAACACAAAGGGCAATCTAACACAAGCTTGAGTATAAACAGTTGAATTTTTTGTAAATGACACCAAGAGGTTCCCAGTCAGGTTGGAGACAGTCCCTGTCCAAATCTTCGTAGCTTCCAGAGCATTGACTAGTTTCCACGTGTGGTCCCAATGGAAGTCTCCAGCAATATAAGGAGAAGGAACAGCCATGGCAGCTCCATGCCAAACAACAGAATCATATGAACTAACATGAGTCTCCATGGCTTCGTTAGTCTGATTCTATCTCAATAAACTTCCATCGGACTGGTTACGGACAGAGGCCACAACTTTTCTATGACATTTTTATGGGAAATACTAATCATCTGCCTCATTTCCAGTCCCACACAAGACACCCAAAATAGACATGATACAGTGGGCTCATTGACACACACCGGAGCAGAAGCAGAGGACACTGTGGTGATGGCAGCGATGGCTGGAACAGTGTCTCTGGGGACAGATGTCCTGTACACTGTACCATATTGGTAGCTTCATGTGAGAGCTGTTTGTTTACCCTATGTCCAGTGGTTTCGTGGTGGTTGTGGTGAGTGGTACCTTGGCTATTAGTTTTGTCTTGTGACATTCCTCTGTTTTTTTTTTTTTTTAAAGATTTTATTATTATTGGAAAGCCGGATATACAGAGAGCAGAGAGGAGGAGAGACAGAGAGGAAGATCTTCCATTTGATGTTTCACTCCCCAAGTGAGCCGCAACGGGCCGGTACGTGCCAATCCGATGCCAGGAACCTGGAACCTCTTCCGGGTCTTCCACGCGGGTGCAGGGTCCCAAAGCTTTGGGCCGTCCTCAACTGCTTTCCCAGGCCACAAGCAGGGAGCTGGATGGGAAGTGGAGCTGCCGGGATTAGAACCGGCGTCCATATGGGATCCCGGGGCATTCAAGGCGAGGACTTTAGCCGCTAGGCTACGCTGCTGGGCCCATTCCTCTGTTTTTTGAGGAAGAACTGGAGGATCCATTTTCTTTAGGGACAGGCTGCTTTCATGGAAACTACTGCACTTCTGAGACCAGATGAGCAGTAGAGAAACCTATAGACAGTGATCTCTAAGGCCATATTAGAGAATGTAGATGCGGAAGAAAATGTTTGTCAGCAGAAGCATTAAAGTCTCCTTGAGGCAAATTTTTAAAGTTAGGTGTTAAAAATGTTAGAAATAAAGTGCCTCTGGGAGATATTCCTCTTTTTTTAAACAACTGACTTTTTAGAGGGTGATATGTAATTTAATAATTGTTTTTGAGGGTTATAAGGGATACCTGTAATGTATAGGATGGATCACTCTAAACATAATGTTTTGAAATTTTTACCAGTATATTTATTGTTTGTATTAATAGTAGAGGGAATTTTTATGATAGAATAACAGGTGAAGAGATTTAATAAAGTAGATTTAGAACTCACAGGCTGTGCTCAGAGGGATTTAGAAAAGTTGTAATGTCTATGAGGAGGTAATTAGGTTATCTAGTTTTTATGTGTTTAGATATTACAGAGGAAAAAATAGCCATTACGTTTACAGGGTATGGAGATCCTGAGAGTCCTCTGGAGTTTTAGAGAATAGAGGAAAAATGAAGAAACAACTCTCAGTTACCAGGTCGTTTACTCTGAGGAACAATATTAAGTGAAAACTATTAAGTAACAGTTTAGAAAACATTCACCCAAAGGTCTGATGCCTGTTAGGAGACAACGTTGACAGGTTAACAAACTAAATTGTACACTATAGACAGTAATGAGAACATAACATGAGTAACTTGACAAACTTGAGTACAAATGCATTAGTGACTTAAAATATTTTAAAAACAGCTTAAACATTTAAATCATATGAACCAGAGATTTTTTGTGTGTCTTGATTCAGTGGTCTTTATTTAGGGCAAAACAATAAGTTACTTTTAGTAATAGTTTAAGACCTTTAGATTTTTTTTTAATTATAATTGATTAGAATTGCTGTTTGTTTTTAGTAACATGAGTTTTGTTTTGGTTTTTTTTTTTTGATAGTTTGCAAATATACAGTCAGATTTTAAACAGTTGTGGCTGGAACCATAAAACTCATTAATCAATAAGAAGAGGCACCTGTTACTCTATGTGGTATTTGAAACAGGCCCAAATAGTCTCTTACCTTTATCCAATTTATTAACTGTACCAAGATGGCTTGAGAAATATATATTAGATACGTACATCCGTTCTTTTCTTTTGTTATAGAAAACTCTAAAAATTAACTCATGATAGGTAAAAGTTAAATTTTTTGACCAGTAAACACAGACCATAATGTATGTTAACAATTTGAAATTTTTCTAAAGTACCTGGCTAGAAAAGAGTGACATAAAACTAAAATTTATTACAAAGCCATTTCTTATTTAATCTCAAGGAGTATAGAGACCAAGTAACATTACTGTAAAACATCCTTTTTTATTTTGTAAAATACACCCTAGGGAACTGTAATAGAGTTTTGGTTAATAGTCATCTCTGCACCCACCTGTAGAATCAGCTTTAACAGAAACATAGACACCAAGATAGCCAAATGGCCACCACACACAATTCAGAAACCTGATGGGCCTTAACTGATCCATGTCAGTACGAACTCAGGGAATACAGTGATTTTCGAAGATTAATGTGTACTACAGAAGTTGTAGGTTCCTGGAACATGGAGGGAACAAAGTCCTGAGGTATAGTGTCAGCTGGGCTCTTTATTGTGTGACTGTAGAAGTCCATTTTTTTTGTGGTTGGAAACACCAAAATTCAGTTTTAACATATATCAGAAAAGTGTTTTACTAAAAAGGGAAACCAAGTGCAAGCCCTGAGGTCTATCGGGCTTGTAGACAAGGCACCTGAGACAAGACCCTTTGTCGCTGTGTTATTTCACACATCTGGTGTGGAGAGGAGCTCACTTTGCTGGGGCTACCTCTTCCACTGCCACAGTCATAGCAGCCAGTGTGGCTCCAAGAAGTTGCCTTGGTCACCAATTACTCCAGACTTTACAGTGTCTTGAGCACTTGGTTCAAAGTCTGGAGAGTATTTAATGTGCAATATTGCAGTCACCTGGAGAATTAGTGAACATACTTGGAGCCACCACTTCTAACGATTTTTATTGGAAAAACATATACAGAAAAAAGGAGAGAGAAAATATCTTCCAGCCACTGGTTCATTCCCCAAATGGCCACACCGGTCGCAGTTGAGCTGATTCAAGGCAAGGAGCCAGAGCTTACTCCAGGTTGCCCATGTTGGTGTTAAGGTCTCAAGGCCTTGGATTGACCTCCGCTTCCTTCCCAGTCCTTAAGAGGGATTTGGTCTGTTGGTGAAGCAGACCATGACACAATTCAGTGCCCACACAAGATGTCAGCGCTTGCAGGTAAAGAATTAGCCAATGAGCCACTGCGCCAGTCCCAAGCCACCAATTCTATATGAAAGGCAGGCCCTGCTTCCCAACAAGGGTGTAAACAGGAAGGAGATCATATCCTCAGCAGCCAAAATGGAAGCCATGTGTCCACTGTGTGGACACAGTAAACCACTGTAACATAAGCCTAGTTTTCCTATAAAGCAAAGCAAAGAAGAGCTCACATGGCTGAGGAGATTGTACATGTTCACTTACTCACTGGGCAATAAGAAATTACATAAACTGCCTGTGTGCAGTCGGGCAGATCTGCTCCAGATGGATGGAGAAGAGTCAACAGCAAGCAGCAGCATAGAGGCATGCACCGGAGCAAGGAGGATGGCCCCGCTGGAGTTCCCAAACACTGTTCTTTAAATTCTTTATTTCCTATGTGGCCTGCGATGCTGGCAACATTAATGGAGAAGACAGCGTGCTTTTATGGAAAGCTGCAGCTGCGATTACCTCCCTTTGAAGGTCTTAGCTGTTTTACAAAAATGCCAGAAACGGTAATGTTGGCAGGCACAAATCCAAAACCCTTGCTTTTGCTTATTGACAGAGTGCCAGTATTAAGACTGCCAGTTTCATACAATGGTACACTTTTCAAAGGCTTAAACAAGTCACAGATTTGCCAGGCTTCAATAATCAGATCAATCAATCAGTAAGCCCATTGTCCTGTTCGATCTGATCTAAGTCGCAATGACCTAAACAGTGCAGCAACTGTGCGTACGTCTTTGTGTCTTGTGTTGTTGGCTTCAGGTTTAGGTGATTTGTTTTTCCATTTGAAAAAAAGCATCTACCTGGTAACACAGGCCTCACTCTGACCAGAGCAGATTCATCATGCAGTGACAATAGAGGGGGAGTTACAGTTCTGTGGAATCATGGCCTGAACACTGGTGAGCGTTCATGCCATTCTCCCTGAGTTGGACTTCTGTGACTACCTTACTCCGAAATCCAAGTCTGAATTCAAATGTTTGCCCTCGGATGACACACAGACATCTCAAATTCGAAAGAAGTCCACAATGGAGTCCATCTCTCACCACCTCTGTGTATGTTCCCCCTTACAATAACAGTTCCTAGCGATTTTAATGGACAGCACTGCCATGGGCCCAGAAGTTTGAAAAAAAAAAAAGTGTGCTAACCTGGAAGAGTGGGAATCCGAATTTCCCACATCAAGCTAAGTTTGTATCCTCAAAGTATCCACATCTCCCTTATCTCAGCCCTGCCAGTCATTCAGTGCCTCTTCACACAGAGACTGCCCTAAAGCCATCAAATCGGCTTCACCTTCGTTGTCCCCTCCTCCTATGGCTTTCCTTTTCCATACAATGTAAAAATCTTTACCCTGGCCTCTTACCAACTGGGCTCACTTGCCAGTCCCCCCTCAACTCGGAAGGCTTCCAATACACACTGAACATTTCCTTTCTCCCAAGGCGCGGTCATCCCGCCCCTACAAGAACCCAAGAGTTTTCTCGCTGCCCTATTCCATTTGGTTTCACTTTACCTTCTGGCAAGGGGTTTCCCCTGACCATCCCTCCCCCAATCTTACGTAACTACATCTTCGTGATCTGTGATGGCTCTGAGAGAACGGACCGGAGCAGTTTCTGTTCACTTCAGCTACCACCAACACACAAGGATTTACCACGTGGCAGGCATCAGCGCTGGCTCCATGGCCCTGGATTGTCCAGGTGTGTTGCCAACTGGGCCCCAGCCAGGGGTCAGGTTGACACCTGAAGGACCCCACCGGCCCCATGTGCCCATTTCATACAGTGTCCCGCAGAGCCCATTTTTCTGCTTCCCCTCGCAAGGCTGCCCCACCAAACTGCCGCTCCTCTCCCAACCGCCGCCCGTCTCCGAGGGCCGCGTGGTGATTCCATTGACTCTCCCACCTCGGGCCTCGCGTGTGCGTGACCAGAGCCCCGCCTCCACCAGAAGGGCCGGGGAGCCCTGCCCGAGGCTCCCGGCCTGCCCGCCACAGCCCGCGCGCCACGTGACGGCGCGGCCCGGCGCCAGCTCCAGCTGGTCGGCCGCCCCCAGGCGGGGCTCGGCGTCCAGGCTGTGCGCCGCAGTCCTCGCCGCGCGCTGCGGTTCAGGCGGGGCGGCGCGCGCCTTTTCCAGGGCGCCGCGGCGGGGGCGAGCGCCGCCGAGAGCTGCCTGGTCAGGTAAGGGGCGGCTGGGATCGGTGCGTTCGGCTCGCGTGCCCCGGAGGGCTTGAGGCGGTGGGGGGGGGGGCGGCGACGGAGGTGGAGGGACTGCCGAAGACGGGGCTCGGGGCTCTGGCGTTTTGGGGGCTGCTGTCTCCCACTCGGTCCAGGCGGAGGCTTGAGCTTCCGAGCGGGCCCGGTTCAGGCAGGGGGACGGCCTGGTGAAGCTGAGAGGGGGCTGCCCTTAGGCCGCCGGCGGACCCGCTCCGAGGAAGCGCTCGTGCCGCGGTGGTTCCCCTCACGTGAGACGCCCCGGGCCGGGAGCTAGTTGTGTGTGCCGTGGAGTGAAGCCGAAGAGGTTTTGGAGCCAGTCAGGAGCCCTCACCTAGGAACGCAGGAGCAAGTCTCGGGCCCGACGCGGCTGTATTTCAGACACATTGCGGGGGAGCCCCCCAGACTCGATTTCTCCATCTTTAAAGAAACCCAGCCATCCCTTCTCTTAGGAAGTCAGTGAAGAACAGATGACAAGCCCTGAGTTCTAGTCTTTGCAGTGTAATCTGGGGCCAGAATGTGGCCCTGTGTTGACAGATGTTAACAGTGTTTAGCCCAGAGCTTGTCTCCAGGGCCTGGTACAGAAGTCTCTGTAGATCCTGCACTCATGGAAAAATTATTAAATTCCTGTCCTGAGCTCGAGAGTGCTTCATGAGAGGGGCCTTTTTTTTTTTTTTTTTTTAAATTCATAACACTTCACTTCGGCTTCTGGAGATTTTTAAAGCACCCCCTTCCCCAAATGCAGTTCCATTGGAGTTCATAAGGACCCTCCCTTCCTGCCCCCACTGTTAGCGATTGACACGTGAACCTGTTGTTCTCATCCAGTGAGTCAGGCAGGATTGGAAACAGCATTTACTCCAGCAGATGGGGATCAGATTCCCTGGGAGGGAAAACAAAGTGCCAAGTGCTTGGTGATCCCAAAATCAAGGGAAGAGTGATGATCTGTCAGCGCTGGGTGCCGCCTGCCCGGCGTCTTTGGCTCCTAGTGGAAACCAGACCTGGGAAAAGGACAAGACTTCAGTTTTGCTGAGAATTGGCCTTGGGCAGTGAAGAATGCGCTGGTTCCCAGGTGCTGTGTGGGTTTTCTGAAGCCCTGACCCAATTCTGGATTTTTTTTTTCTTTCTCAGCCGAGTATTTATGGAACACACACTGCTGCTTGCACACCTGCTGGGAGCTGAAGCAGTAAGCAAACCCCCATGGGGTCTTCGCCTGTGGGCATTCCAAATTATATAATACCCTGTATGCATTATCGATAGCCGCACTATTCTAGAAAATCTCCCTAGTGAAGTGCCAGCTCCCAGAGAGGTTGCCTGTTAGCAGCTGGCCCCGCTGCAGGAAGCTCACGGAAGGCATGTCCCCCAGATCTCATGACAGTTCTGGCGTCGATGATGAAGGCTGGTGAGATTGGAGAGACCAGAGGAAAATGCTCCCCTATCAGGGCTATGGGGGAAGGATTTCTGGTTTCAGGCCTGTAATTGTTTCTAGATTGCAGAAAGAGCCACCCTCATCCTAACACCTTGGTTTTGGTTTCCATGGATATCAGAGGAGTTGTGTTTTCATGATAGCACGAGTAGCTGTTAAGTGGTACTGTGGCTAAGCAGTCACTTGTTCCCTGTGGGTTTCTGTTTTCTAGTTTTTTTTTTCTCAGTTGCCATGCAGTTTTTTTTTTTTAAGATTTATTTTGTTTTTATTGCAAAGTCAGATATACAGAGAGGAAGAGAGACAGAGAGGAAGATCTTCCATCCGTTGATTCACTCCCCAAGTGACCACAACAGCCGGAGCTGAGCTGATCCGAAGCCAGGAGCCAGGAACCTCTTCCAGGTCTTCCACGTGGGTGCAGGGTCCCAAGGCTTTGGGCCGTCCTCGACTGCTTTCCCAGGCCACAAGCAGGGAGCTGGATGGGAAGTGGAGCTGCCGGGATTAGAACCGGCACCCATATGGGAACCTGGCACTTTCAAGGCGAGGACTTCAGCCGCTAGGCCACGCCACTGGTCCCATGCCATGCAGTCTTTAATGTCGCTCCTTCCTTTTTTTTTTTTTTTTTTTAAGATTTATCTATTTTATTTGAAAATCAGAGTCCAGGGATCAGGGAGAAGGACAGAGCGAGAGATCAGTGCACTGGTTCATTCTCTAGATAGACACAATAGCCAGAGCTGGGCAGGTCCAGAGCCAGGAGCTTCATCTGAATCTCACACATGGGTGCAGTGGCCCAAGTCCTTGGGCCATCCTCTGCTGCTTTCCCAGGCATTGACAGAGAGCTGGTTAGGAAGTGAACCAGCCAAGGCACAAACCAGCACCCCTGTAGGATGCGGGCAGCACAGGCTGTAGCTTTATTCACTGTGCCACAGAGCCTTTCCCTGCTTTCATTAGGGTAACTAACATGCCTTTGTGGCAGGGATAAGTGGGAGCAAAGGGAAAAAATGTATATAGAGTCTCCTGGTCTTAGACACTTTAGGACTTTGGAGGGAATAAGACTGGAGGCTTTGTTTTTTTGTTTTTAAAGTATCTCAGAGACAGAGAGAACTCCCATTTGCTGTTCACTCATCAGATGCACACAGGGCTGGACTAGGCCAGGGCCAAAGCCAGTCACTAGGAACTGAATTCAAATCCCTCACTGGGAGACAGGACCCTAACTGCTTGAGCTGTGGTTGCTCCCTCCCGGGGTCTGCACTCGGAGGAAGCTTGTAGCAAGAGTCAGAGCCTGGGAACCAGCCCAGATACTCATACTGCATGCTGAACACAGCAAGTGGAACCTGTAAGAAGAAAGTGGGGGGATTGCTTCTCGGCCTTTTGGCTAAGATCAAGTGTAGAAGAAAGTGGGGAGCTAAAGAGCTCTTCTTTGAGACAGGAGGGAGCGTGTTCTGGTCAACCAAAAAGACACAGAAGCTTTTCATGAAATCTGTGAGAGACAGAACTCATACGTTGTGCAAGAAGCATTTTGTTTTTTCTGCTTGCCTTGGTGAATGAACCACCTCTTCTTGAGTTCCTTGTCCTGGGCTTTGTTGGAAATGTTTGCTCACTTTTCTGATTTTCCTCTTCCTGGTAGCTTAATGATTAAATAGTTTTCCAGTGGACTGATATAGTCGATCTTGTATACATTAAGGTATGTGCAGAGACACATTTGGTTGCAGTTTGTGTGGTCATTTGCATGACAGCTCACAGGAGTCAGCTCTCTAGTCATCACTGCGGGGTCTGGGCAGTCCCTCACACACACTGTGATTTCTGGCACACTTTCTTGCTATCACTGTTGACCTGTGCATGATCCAGGGATGTGTGCCCAGACCCCTGTAAGGGTTATCCCATCCTTGGATTCCAAGGCTAGAGTTTCTTCAGTTCATGCTCATGGGCTTCGCTGTCCTGTCCAAAAGCGCTGTACCTGAGGCCTTGTGTTGAGTGTGTCACCCAGCTGGGTTCCTCTGGGCTGCAGGGGAGTGCCATTGTAGAGCTTCTGGGATGCTTTCCTGTTAGTGGCCTTGGGCAGTGTTACTTCCAACCACACAAGAGAGTCCTGTCTTTTTAAACATTTCATCTGGGTTCAGGGCGGTAAACCCTTCTTTTCTCCCCAGCCCTGACCAGATCGCTTTGGCAGTCTGGTTCAGCTTCCTCTCCAGAGTTAGTCCCACCAAAAAGTCTCACGTTTGAACAAGATACCTACCTAGGAGTCTGGGTCTTATTCACCTCTCTGTTCTAAGTGGCAGAGGGGCCACTGAGTGATCCAGGCTGAGCTGTTCCCAAGATACTTGTCCACCAGTAGGACTAAGAAAATCAGGCATTCTTGAAACTTTAGTGGGAGCAAAACCTGTTAAGGATTTGGGGGGCAAGGTTTTAATTTTAAAATGAAGTATTCCAAGCAAAATTCAGGCTACAGTATAACGGTTTAGCACTATGTTATCATTCCCTGCTCAAAATAAGGTTTCTTCTTCCTCCTTTTTTTTTTTTTGGAAAGATTTGTTTGTTTTTTTAATTGGAAAGTCAGATATATGGAGAGGAAGAGAGACAGAGAAGATCTTCAGTCCGATGATTCACTCCCCAAGTGGCCACATTGACCAGAGCTAAGCTGATCAGAAGCCAGGAGCCTGGAGCCAGGAGCTTCTTCTGGGTCTCCCATGTAGGTGCAGGGTCCCAAGGCTTTGGGCAGTCCTTGACTGCTTTCTTAGGCCACAAGCAGGGAGCTGGATGGGAAGTGGGACCACCAGAATATGAACTGGTGCCCATATGCGATCCCGGCGCATGCAAAGCAAGGACTTTAACCACTAGGATACTGCACAGGATCCTGTTGATTTGTTTTGAAAAGCAGAGTTACAGAGAAAGAGAGTGCCGAAGCCAGAAACTCAGTCCAGATTCCCCATGTGAGTACAGGGAGCCAAGGCCTTGAGGTGTTCACTACTGCCTCCCAGGGCATGTGTTACCAAGTTGAAATCAGGAGCTGGGACCAAGAATTGAACCCAGGCACTCAGTGTGGCTCAAGGACATCTTTAATTATTAGGCCAAAGAGTCACTGTCTCTTGCTTTTATTCTCTCTGTTTAAGGTTATATATTTTTCCACAAATATCTGTTTTAGTAGAAAGTCATGATTTTTGATATGTATTACTATTGTCATTTATTTCTAAATCTCCTTTGATAAGTATCCAAGAAATTTATTCATGTTTTCTAAGCATAAATATTTTCTAGTTATCTTTTATTAATTTTTATGATCAGTAAATTCTATAGGATTTTAATTTTTTGAAATTTGTTGAAACTTCTTGTAGGGCTGTGTTTATGATCAATTTTTATAAATGTTCCATTTGTCCTTGCAAGTCATAGATATTCTGTGGTTACTGTCTTCAGTGTCTGTGGTTCATGTAATACCATTTGAGCAAGTTTATTAATATTCAGATCCACTTCATCCTTGCTAATAACTTTGCCTGTTCTAGAAATTTTTGAGGGAAATATGATAAACTGTCCAGCTATGAATATGAATTTGTTTATTATGTCTTTTGACTTTTGTCTGAAGGGCATTAAAACTCTTCCAACTGCTATTTCACTCCCTAAATCCCTGCAATAGCCAGGGCTGGGCCAGACCAAAAAGGAGAAGCTGGGAACTCCAACTGCATCTCTCCCATGGGTTGCAGAAACCCATATACTTGCTCCATTGCCTTGTTGCCTCCCAGAGTGTTCATTATCAGGAATCCAGAATCAGAAGCAGACCCACATTCAAACCTGGGCAGTCCAATTTATGGCCCTAGACAGCCAAGCTCTTGCCCTAAAACCTTATTCCATCTCTACTTCCTAATCAGAACTGATGGGGTAAGAGTAAGATATTAGACCCATGAGCCATGCCAGTTGCTAGGCTTACCATGGATCTGTATGTGACATCGTATGGGGAAATTATGCATGGTGTCTCTCAGGTGTTTGTACTGGGGACCACTGGAGGACCCAGAGCTGCTGAGGCAGCAGCTGAAATTGCTTTATTTATTTATTTTTAAAGATTTATTTTTTGAAAGAGTTTATAGGGAGAGACAGAGATCTTCCATCCTCTGGTTCATTTCCCCAGATGGTAACATAGGCTGTGCCTGGGCCAGACCAAAGCCAAGGGGCCCACATACTTGGACCATCTCCCACTGCCTTTCCCAGGCCATTAGCAGGGAGCTGGATCAGAAATGGAGCAGCCAGGACTTGAACCTGCACCCATTATGGGATGCCGGACATCAGCTTTACCCACTACATCACAATGCCTGAAGTGGCTTCTGAGTCAGGTCCTTGAGAAATTCTGAGAAGCTGATGGTGCACAGAAGCAGAAATAGAGAGCGAGAGCAGAATGGGTGCAGATCGCAAGGTGAGAGAATGGAGCAGAGGCTCCAGCTGCTGAAGGCCACAGGACTGCTGGGCTCACATCTGCTGCTCTAGACCCTGAGAAACCATCCCTGTTGCCGTTCTGTTCCTGCATCCCCATGGGATCCTGTTATCCTTAATACCCATGGATACCTTTGTGACGAGCTCTCCATTATTTGCAGTTGTAATCAAAAGACTCCCAAGAGCACGTTGTGGGGCCTGGGGACAGTCCCTATGCAGGGGAGTTTCTCTGGTTGCCAGGATTGTGCCGTTCATCCTCCTCTGAATCCTACAACTTACTGTCTGCATCACTGAAAATGGCTTGGAGCTGCAAACCTTGTTGGCTCAAGTAAAATAAAAAATCCTCATCTACCACTGCTTGGCCCACTGGCCACAGAGGGGGTGGGAGCTCTACACCTGTCATGTTTATTCCCTGTCCTACAACAGAAAAGCCAAACTTCACTTCCTGGCTATAGTTCATGTTTCTAGCCTGTGGAGAGAGTTGGTTTGAAATTGGTAACAGAGAAAGAGAAAAGAATTTAGGGACAGGAGAGAGGCCATTCATCCCCAGATGCTATGTGTTCACTGTGTGTGTGCGCGCGCGCACGCGGTGTTAACTGCTCTCTGTCCACTCTCTTTCCACCCACGACAACTCCCTGAGGGGTATTGGCCTCATTTTGACAGATCAGGAAACTGAGATAAGATGGGCCAACCTCAAGCAATGTGTAATTTCACAGGTTAAGTAACAATCATTTAGTGTGGAACTGTCTGAAACAGAGAGTGATTCAAGAGAAATGGCTGGAAAGCAGTGTGCGGCCAAGTGAGTGGTAGCAGGTGGTGGAAAGGTGATACTGGCCAGACCTTTCCCTCTGCAGACTACACCAGCCAGAAGGGACTAGACCAGAGGAAAGTTAGCATTACATCTTTATTGGTTGGGGTCCACTTCAGCTCTATTCAGAGCACCTCAGAACCTTCAGGGAAAAATGAAATTAAAAGATAGCATGAATTTTCTGTGGACATTCCAAAGTACCCTCATAGGCATTCCTTGCTGGGGCTGCATTGCTTCTGCAGACCCAGGAGGCTGCTGGCCGGCAGGGGTGCCCTTTGGTGTTCGGAGATGCTGGCGTGGGATAACTGATCTGTGGGGCGGATTTCTGACTGAGTGCTACAGTGTCACATCCAGGGCAGACGTAGTGTCACTCGTGCATAAGAATTGCAGAACTACATTCATTCTTGTTTTATGAACTGTGATCTCACTTACCTGGTGATACTAGATCTGATACTGACATTTCACAAGCTGGGAACCAGAGTACTCAGAGAAGGGAACTGGGAGGCAGGCGGTGGGGAGGGAACAGGCTTTAGACATGGTCCAGGTCAAGAACCCAGCAGTGCTGCTTAGTAAGGGAAAGGAGCATAACCACTGTTGGAAACGGGATAAGAATGCCATGTTTGGGGTTAGACTCCCTATGAAGAACACCCAGTGTTTAGAACGTCCTTGAAGCACCTTCTAGGTCACCCAGTGAATTTGGGAGAATCAGCACTATTGCTCAGGTCTTGGGACTCCTGCCCTGTTCTGTCATCTCAGGTGAACCTTGCTGAATAGCTAGTGCGGAGCAGGCCCTTAGGGCTCCAAACCCAATCAGAGAGTGCTGTACCTGCATCAGAACACAGCACTGTGGGTTTTGTCATCAAATTTCAAAGCCAAAAATAAAAAAAACAGCTGGTAAATTCTTGAGCTGAATAGAGCTGGGGTTTTAGGAAATAGTGGAAATCCTACCTAAGATTTTTTTTTAATTTAAAGATTTATTTATTTATTTGAAAGGTAGAGTTAGAGAAAGATACACAGAGAGATCTTCTACCCACTGGTTCACTCCCTAGATGGTCCTATAGCAAAGACTGGGCCAGGCTGAAGCCAAGAGCCAGCAGCCTCATCCAGGTCTTTCTTGTGTTGGTGGCAGCACCTGCGTTAGCAGGGAGCATCATTGAAAGTGAAGCAACTGGGGCTTGAACCAGTACCCACACTAGATGCTGGTGTCATGTCTCATTTCCAATACTGTGTATATGTGTCCTTGTGTGTCTAGGGTTCTTTGCAATTCATAATACTTTACTATTTAGGTTTTTAAGTTTATTTTATTATTTGAAATGCAGTGTTACAAAGAGAAGGAAAGACTGAGAGAGATCTTCCATCCTTTAGTTCACTCCCCAAAATGGCTGCAATGGCTGGAGCTGGGCCAATGCAAAGCTAGGAACCAGGAGTTTCCCCTGAGTCTCCCCACGTGGGTGCAGAGTCCCAAGGACTTGAGCCATGCTTTGTGGCTTTCCCAAGCAACAGGCAGGGAGCTGGAACAGAAGCAGAGCAGCCAAACATAAACCAGTGCCCCTCTGAGATGCCAATGCTACTGGTAGAGGCTTAGCCTACAATGCCATGGTATCTTCCCTTATTATTTTAATTTTTTATGTGTTTATTTTGAGAAACAGAGAGCTCTCAAATACAGTGGTTTGGAAGCAAGAGCTCCATCCACATCTCCCACATGGGTGACAGGGACTCAACTCCACAGTGTGCTTCAACAGGAAGCTGGAATTTGGAGTAAAGCCAGGACTTGGACCTGCACATTTCAGTATGGAATGCCAGCATCCTAAATGGTGTCTTAACCACTAGGCCAACTCTTGCCCATCCTCTATTAGTTTAGAATCAGTTTAGGGATGGGCATGTGGACCAGCAACTAAGATTCTGGTGAAGACACCTGCATTCTGGTGTCAGAGTCCCCTGGTTTAACCCTCGGCTCCTGACTCCAGCTTCCTGCCAGTGCAGACCATTGGCAGAGGTGATGGCTCAAGTAGTTTGGTTCCTGTCCCCTCAACTGGAGACCTGCATTGAGTCTCCTTCTTCCAGCTTTGGCCTGGTCCAGGCTAGACTGTTGCAGGCGTTTGCGAGTGGACCAGCAGGTCAGAGCACTTCTGTCTGTTTCATGCTATAGGTACCTTTTTCTGTCACATAAATTTAAAAAGTATGCTCTTTATAAATTAAAATCAAAACTAGAGTAAGTTATTATAAGTTACTCAGTTCAAACAAAGTTTGTTTTTTTTTTTTGAAAGTCAGATGTAAAGAAAGAAGGAGAGACAGAAAGACCCATCTGCTGGCTCACTGCCCAAATGGCCACAGCGGCCAGACCTATGCCGATCTCAAACCAGGAACTTCTTACGGGTCTCCCACGCACGTGCAGGGTTCCAAGGCTTTGAGCGGTCCTCGACTGCTTTCCCAGGCCACAGAGAGCCGGAAGGGGAGTGGAGCAGCCAGGATACGAACCAGCACCCATATGGGATTCCAGCACATGCAAGACGAGGATTTAGTCACTAGGCTACCACGCAGGCCCTCAAACAGGCTTTGAAGTTAACCCATGGCAGCTATTCTGTTAAAACGGTTCTAGTTTCCTACCCTGGATTTTGTATGCCCACAGTGTCAGGGCAGTCTACATCCTCCCTTACTGTTTAGTTCCTGCCGCTTGGATGCTCCCCAGCCTCCCTCAGGTACAAGTGCGTGTGCTTTCTTCACTAAACAAACCTGGGACTTGGAATCAGAGTGAAGTCACTTGCCCTCACAACTAGCCAGCCAGTGAGGAGGAGACAGAGCCCAGGCTAGGATGGGCTGTTGGGTCCCCCCTCTCTGAGTCATCCATGTGGGACAGAACCTGCAATACTGGGACTCAGCCAGCTAGAACCTCCTCCCCCTTGGTAGAGGGTGCTCCCTGTGAACTAACCTAGCTGACATTTCTCACTGACCCCCTCAGGTCTCGGGTTACCCTTCAGGAACCCTGAGCCTGCCCACATGCCCTTTCTCCTGCTCAGCTTGCAGCTCCAGCTGCCTGCTGCTCCAGGAAGCTTGGCCTTGTGGTTTAAGGCACAATCTCTGGGGTCTGACTGACGCCCTCTCAAGCAGAGTGACCCAAGGCAAGTCATTTGTCACAGAGGTTCTCTCAGGCTCAGTTTCTTCTGCTTTTAAGATATATTCAGTTGGGCCCGGCGGCATGGCCTAGCGGCTAAAGTCCTCACCTTGAACGCCTCGGGATCCCATGTGGGCACCGGTTCTAATCCCGGCAGCTCCACTTCCCATCCAGCTCCCTGCCTGTGGCCTGGGAAAGCAGTTGAGGACGACCCAAAGCCTTGGGACCCTGCACCTGTGATGGAGACCCGGAAGAGGTTCCAGGTTCCTGGCATTGGATTGGCACACACCGGCTGTTGTGGCTCACTTGGGGAGTGAATCATTGGACGGAAGATCTTCCTCTCTGTCTCTCCTCCTCTCTGTATATCTGACTTTGTAATAAAAATAAATCTTTAAAAAAAAAAAGATATATTCAGTTTATTTGAAAGGCAGAGTTACAGAGAGAGGGTGCGTGACAGAGATTTTCCATCTGCTGGTTTATTCCCCAAATGGCTGCAATAGCCAGGGTTGGGCCAGGCCAAAGCCAGGAGCTTCTTCCTGGTCTGCCAGGTGGAGGAAGAGGCCCAAGCACTTGGGTCGTCTGATGCAGCTTTCCCAGGCACATTAGCAGAGAGCTGGATCACTAGTGGAGCAGCTGGACTTGAACTGATGCCCATATGGGATGCCAGTGTTACAGGTGGCAGCTTTACCTGTTACACTACAACATCAGCCCCAGATTTATTGAATTTCGAGTTCCATCTGTGATTGCCTTGGCAGAACCAGACTAGATGATTTCATAGTCCTTATATGTTCTTTGGGCTAAGCATTCCCACCCCCTCTTTAAACAAAATCTTTGCCTCTTGTATAGCACAAAGCACCTGTTTGGTTATGTTGTAGGGTTTTGCTTTGCTTGATTCTGTTTTGGAGTAGACGTATCCCTGATTTGGGATTCACAGACTTGAGAGCAGAATCTTTATCTAGTGGGTTCTCAACTGACATCCACATGGTGCCCTCCTCATAGTCTTATAAACAGCAAATTTTGAATATGTTCTTGAGTTTTGATGATACTCATGGGCCTTTTTTGTTTGTAGGAACCTGTATGGCAGTGGACAATCTGTAGCTAATGACCTACGTGTCAGTTGTACTGGTACACCAGCTAATGACAGGGTGATTGTTCATGTTGATGGAGCACCTGCTATGGGCAAATTATGGTTCTAGGCATAAGATGAAAAGTAACATGAAGGTTCTGCCCTTAAGCAACTGACACTTCACTCAAAGGAACCAGACAACAAAAACATATTATTCATGAAGCTCCTGGAGGTGAGAGGTTGTGTTTCCACCATCACAGTGCATTTCCTCCTGGCATGCAGATGTCTGTGCCAGCTGCCACTCTGGTCTGCAAACACCAGGTCACTTTTCACATGGTTCATCCCTAGGTATAACTCAATCCTTTCTCAGCTCCCTTTCCTCTACCCCACACATCTACTCACACTCAGATGCTAAGTGAACCAAGATGTTAGCAGAGGCTTTTATGGGAGATTCTACAGCCCACATCACACAACTCAGACATCTGTTTTAGACTTCTCCAGAGTCTCCCCTTTTTGAGGCTGTTAATCCAGGGGTGTCCTGCAGACCCCTTCACCTTGCAGCTCCCACTGCAGATACTCCCATCTTGCTGGCCTGTCATGATGCCTAGTAAATCAAGCCAGCCACAGAGCCCACCCTGCTCAGAAGCAGCCTAACCAAGCCATCACTTTTATTCCAGTGCCCTCTCCCTGGACCGCTCACAGCCATCTCAAGGTGTCCCTTCCTACTTTCTCACTTCTGAGTCCTTTTCCATTTCATGCCCTCAGAGGTCAGCCTTCTACTAGAGTTCTTGGCCATCACACCTCCTCTCTCTTCACTGTGTCACAAGCTTTTAATCCCTTGTCATAACTTAGCAGCCATTCAGAACTTTGTTTAAATGCCCTGCCTTCAGTGGCCTTCCCTCACATCCCTGTCTAAAATAGGACATGCACACACACACACACACACACACACACACACACACACACCCCTCCACCCACTTTGCTTTTCTTCATAGCCTTTATGTGAATGTGTGTTCAGTTCTATGTCTTTGGAAGGTGGCAGCTTATTTACTTCTTGGGACCCAGTGGGCAGTCACTGGATACTTGTTGAAGAGGTGTTTTTTTTTTTCCTTTGGAGATTCTCAGGATCTTTGTGAGTCTGTAGAGCTGCCACGTCACCATGTCAGCTAAGCCACAGGGAAAGCAGCTGTCAGAATCAGTAGAGCTGGCTTGCTGAGAGCCACATCTCTTGAGGCTCACTTCCCAGCAGGGATCTCTGCCTCTCCCACTGAGGCTGGGGACTCCAGGTGGGCTGCTGGAAGAACAGGATGATGCCACACAGACCGGCCAGTTCTCACATCGTTAGGAACACATAAAACGTGGAACAGGTCGGATCTGTTCCGAAGCCCACCCATCCCAGATAGGCTGCAGCTATTGTTCAGGTCTTTCCAGGTGTATAGCCCCTGGGGACATCCGTTACTTGGGTTACTTCATGATTCCATACTCAAGAGGCCCAGTAGCTAAAAACGAAGGACAGAGCTTAAGTACTTTTTTTGAAGGTGTTACCTGGCTATAGAAATCTCAGTGGGTTAGTGTATAAGTACAGTAAATAAAGCTAATGGAACACTGGGGAGCATGACATATGAATGAAAGGGAATCCTCACCTGTGCTCAGGGGGCGGTCCTGGGAAAGAACTGTTGTCTCATTCTAGATGCGGACTCTGCAAATTGGAGACACAGACAAGTCTGAGGGAAGCCAAGCATTGGAGGACCCTCACTGCCCTGAGAGGCCAGCCAAGGACCATTTGCCTCCTCCCTCAGGTGGGCTTCTTTGACCACCAAGGAGATGGCAGTGCCAGTAGTTTTCTTCAGCAGTTGCTTTTTGGTCTGCATTTTGTCGCTGTCAAAAAAAAAAAAAATCCCCAAATCCAGGTAATGTACAAAGATTAAAGGTCTGTTTTTGCCTAGTTCTTCAGGCCAAGAAGTCCCGGAATATGCAGCTGGTATCCACTTGGCCCTTGGCTTCTGCTGAGTCGTGACATGGCAGAGAGTGTTACCTGGTGAGACAGAGCGAAGCACTAGCTCAGGTCTCTCTTCCAAATAAAGTCACTTATCCCATCGTTGGAACTCCGTCCTCAGAGCCTCACCTGCCAAAACATCGCCCCCCCATTCCATTACCATGTGACCTTGGAGACTAAGTTCCAGTGTGTGGTAAAACTATGGGTGAGGTCAGTAGCTCCCGCCTCCACTGCCTTCTGAGAGTCCTGTAACGGACAGGTACAAGCTGCTGAGACTGATATTCAAAGGGTTTGCCAACATGCAATGTGTGTAAGAGGGGATGGAACAGAGACCTGCTGGGGCAGTAAGAGCGGGACACCTCGGGCCCAGCGGCGTGGCCTTGCGGCTGAAGTCCTCGCCTTGAAAGCCCCTGGATCCCATATGGGCGCCGGTTCTGATCCCGGCAGCTCCACTTCCCATCCAGCTCCCTGCTTGTGGCCTGGGAAAGCAGTCGAGGACAGCCCAAAGCTTTGGGACCCTGCACCTGTGATGGAGACCCAGAAGAGGTTCCAGGTTCCCGGCTTCGGATCGGCGCGCATCGGCCCATTGCGGCTCACTTGGGGAGTGAATCATCGGACGGAAGATCTTCCTCTCTGTCTCTCCTCCTCTGTGTATATCTGGCTGTAATAAAATGAATAAATCTTTAAAAAAAAAAAAAGAGCAGGACACCTCCACAGTTTCTGGAAGAATGATAAAATTATCTCAGAATAAGCAGGAAATAGGTGATCTCAAAGTATCCAAACACCTCATAATGGTGCCTTCTGGGGCTGCTTATTCTGTATGTCTGGAGTGGCCAGCATACACTATTAACCCTAAGTTCTTCATGCCTTAATGTATGTCCATTTTGGGTCACCCTAGTCATTCCAGGATGCAGACTGCCTGAATAGCCATCATCTCACATGCTAACAGTTGCTGTGCCAGAGAGGAAAGTGAGCCCTGGAGGGCCCCACATAGGCAGTGAAGTGCTTTTGTCAAGGAGTAACATATGTCTCTTTGCAAAGTGCGCTGACTAGTGACAGTCTTCTGGGGGACCGCACAATGTCCTCCTCCATGGGCCAAGCAGCAGGGAAACTGGAAACAGCTAACGAAGAGTCCTGGTTGCCAATACAATGTGCATTAGATCTTCTTGTCTCACAACAAGCTTTTGGGGTGGTATCAAGCCTCTCATTTGTAAAAAAGAGTCTAGACCCAGGGGAGTTATGGGATTTGCTCTGGCCATTTGTGGCTTGATTACAGCTCTGCCCTTGAGATGGCTGGATCTCTGCCTGACACTGGGAGAGCTGTGAGGCTTGAAAGGGTTGCAGTTGAGCAGCAGTCGCTTACTGAGAATTGTTTAAATGCAGTCGTCATGAAACTGTTAAAAGTGCACATCATTGGCTTCAGTATGGGAATTCTGATTTTGGAGGTCTACAGCGGAGCCAGGGCCAGACCCCAGGTAGAGGTTGACCATCTTAGGTCGAGGGCCAGGAGCCAAGTTGGAAGAACCATTTCTATGGAAAGTGCTACCAAGTTCAGGTCCAAGATTTTCTTTGCTCCTAAGTCGCAGTCATGCTCAGTCCTTTCTATTTACTGGGGTTATTAGCTGTGTCTACTTCCTCTCACCTAGAGGGCAGACATCAATTCTTTCTCATCTCAGTATTTCCCATTTCTGTGAAAGCTGTTTTTGCAAAACACCTGAACTGGGGAGTGAAGAGGATATTTTTTTCTTTCACTTCATGTCCACAGTGAGATTTTAAGAAGTTCTATTGAGGCAGGTGTTTGATGCTTTGGTTGAGACATACTCCATGAAGTGGTGCCAGATTTGAGCCCTGATCCTGCTTCCAGTTCACTAGCCTTCTGCTAATGTGCACTCTGGGAGTTAGCAGGGGTTGGCTCAAGGACTTGGATCCTTTCCTTTCATGTCTATACTGCCTGCAGCATGACCAGGGTTGGAGAGGGGGCAATGTACAGTTGAGAAAATAAGACAAGCACAAGATAAAGACTACAAAAGCAGGCAGCCAGAGGGAAGCCCCCTTCTCTGAGGAAGGAAGTGGACCTAGAAAGCTTGTTGCCTCGATCTTTTAATGAACTGCTTGGAGAGTCACATTACAGGAATTCATGTGGCACAAACCTGATAACTTCATCCCATATTGATGTTAACCAGCCAGTGCTTGATGATTAGAAGCCAGTGCATAACTGTCTCTAGGGTATCTTAAAGCACATAATCTTTTGACCTTGGAGCATTGCCCAGCTGCAGACCCTCGCCTACAGGCCTTGACCTTGTTCTTGGACTTTGCCCATTCGTAGACCATTGCCTGCAGAATTTGACCTCGATCTCTGGCACCAGCAGTCTGTGAAGTCAAGATTCCAGACACAGTCTGTCCTGCTGTTCCATATCAAGTCATGCTTTTCTTTTTACAAACTGCCTGCAGCAATGTGTAAGACTGCTTTGAGTTCCTTAGCTCCTGGCTTCATCTTGGCCCAACCCCAACTGCTTTAACTATTTGGGGAATGAACCAGGAGAAGTAAAATCTCCCTCTCCCTGTCTCTTTGTCTTGTGTTCTTTCAAATAAATGAAAATGTAAGTAACGTTTTGAAAACTGTGATGGAATTTCTATGTTGATGCAGCATCCTCTTGCGTGTGTTAGGAGATGCTCAAAGCTATGATCCTATAGTAAACCTATTTAAGCTTGAGAAAAACGTTGATTAATTCTTCTGAAAGTTGAGTGAAGGTGTAATGATGATTCATTTCTACTTATTAATTTGAAAGCATAATATCGAGTACTTTGTGCTAGATATTAGAATGGTGTCTTGGGCTCTTGCTCTATTTTCTATAAATGATTGTGATGGCCTAAATACTCATTATTGATGAGCTGCTATGGTAACTTTGGGAAATCCATCTGGGACAGAATTTGGCAGTGTGTGTTGCTGTGGTGATATCTCATGGGGCAAACTACAGGTTGGCTGGGTCAAACATCCTTGTGTGGTAAACTAGGCTTAAGTTAGCAGTGAAACAGTATGTTATCCATGTTGACAGTTGTAATTTGGGTCTCTTGCATGCCCCTCCTGAGTGCCAGAAAAATGACCACCAGCAGTAGGTCCCAGGGAGGCTGGCCCCTCATGGACAAACCTGCAGAAGGCCCACATGGAACATGCTGACCTGGAAGGCTGTGTAGATTTGGTTCATCAAGGGTTAGCTGATTCTCTCTTTTATACCTATCAGAGTTGCCTTTGCAGAAAGAAATAATATGGATAAGACATTTCAGGACATGCATGGTATAGGGTATCTGAGAAAGAACAGTGTCATCATTCACAAGGGAGCTTGGAGATCAGAATGTGAGATGTGGGGATGGGGAGAATGGGAATCTAAAGTGGGTCAGAGCTCTTTACCTGCAGCAGATGTCTTGCTTACGATGAACTCACCATCTGGGAGGAGCTGTTAGGGCAGTTGATAGTTTTTATACTTTCTTACATTAAAGTGGCAATAACAGTGTTATTCACTGGTTTTAAATTGAAGAAGCCAAGTAATAAGGAATAAGAAAAGTATTGTAATTATGCTTCATTTTATAGTACTATTTTAAATTTTAGAAAGATGAATGTGAACTATAAGACAGTGTGAGGAGGTTGCTGGTTAAAGCAAGCAGAAGAGACAGTATTGGAGCTGGTTAGCAGAAACAGATGATGTGAAGGGCCAATGATAATTAGAAGAGATGTCATATGGGAAGTCTTTGAATTCATAGAATCATTTACAGATCACCAAGACCTTAGGAAGAGGCAGCAGAACATCTTTAACATTACTTCATGAGCCCAGCACAAAGGCTCGGTTGGCTAAATCCTCATCTTATAAGTGCCAGGATCCCATGCCTGTGCTGGTTCTTGTCCCAGTTGCTCCACTTCCCATCCAGCTCCTGCATATTATGCCTTGGAAAAGTAGTAGAAGATTGCCCAAAGCTTTGGGACCCTGCACCTGTGTGAGAGACCCAGAAGAAACTCCTGGCTACGGCTTTGGATTGGTTCAGTTCTGGTCACTGTGGCCATTTGGGGAGTAAATCAGCAGATGAAAGATCTTTCTGTCTCTCTTTCTCTCTGTAAATCTGATCTACCTTTCCAATAAAAATAAATAAATCTTTAGAATTACTTTGTAAGTGAGGCAAGCCAAGAACAAACAGTCATTTCTTGGTGTCTGTGTGTTGCTTCAAGGATGCCCCATGCTACTAAAGCCTGTTGCTGGCCAGATCACTCAGAAATGGAGTATATGGATGGGCATTTGATGCAGTGGTTTAGATGCTGCCCAGAGAGTAGCTGACCTCAAGTTCTGGCTCTGCTTCAGATTCTGTCTTCCTGCTGATGTATACCGTGGGAGACTATAGGTGATACCTCAAGTGCTTGGGTCTCTGCCCCTCCCATGGGAGACCTAGTTTAAGTTCTGGGCTCCTAACTTTGGCCTGGTCCAGCCTTAGCTGTGGCAGGCATTTGGAGAGTGAATCAATAAACGGATGATCCCTCTGCCTTTCCCCTTCCTCTCCTGCACTTCCTCTATCTCCCTCTCCCACTCCCTCTCCCTTTCTGCCTTTAAAATAAATGAGAAGATTGTTTAAAATATAATGGTGTATTTGTATGTAATCTATGTATATTTTCCCATATAATTTAAACTATCTCTGAATTGCTTAGAATACCTAATAAAGTGCAGTTGCTGTATACACGAGAAGGGCCTGCATTCAGTACAGACAGAAGTGATTTTTTTTCTCCCAAGTATTTTTTTTTTTTTTTTTAAAGATTTATTCATTTTATTACAGCCAGATATACACAGAAGAGGAGAGACAGAGAGGAAGATCTTCCGTCCGATGATTCACTCCCCAAGTGAGCCGCAACGGGCCGATGCGCGCCGATCCGATGCCGGGAACCTGGAACCTCTTCCGGGTCTCCCACGCGGGTGCAGTGTCCCAAAGCATTGGGCCGTCCTCAACTGCTTTCCCAGGCCACAAGCAGGGAGCTGGATGGGAAGTGGAGCTGCCAGGATTAGAACCGGCGCCCATATGGGATCCCGGGGCTTTTCAAGGCGAGGACTTTAGCCGCTAGACCACGCCGCCGGGCCCTCTCCCAAGTATTTTTTTATTTGCATTTGGTTGAATCATTGAGTGTGGATTCCCATGGGTACAGAGGCGTGGCTGCAGTTGGAACAACCTAAATGATGTCAGAACTCCTTATTTTAGCGATGGGATTATGATGAAAAGAGCAACATTCAAATTAGGAAGAGTAATTAGAGGTTGAGGCACCCAAAGTCTTGGAAAAGGGATAGGATGAAGTTTGGTAGGGATGTTGAGTACAGAGACATGAAGTTGTGAGGGAAAGAGTGAGTTACACAGAAGTCAAAGAGAAAAGCCAGAGGTACTGCTGACCCATGTCTTCTCCCAGTGACTGTCATCAAGACCATAGTAGGCATTAATAAATCATCACTTAGTATGAATCCTGCTCTTAGAGTGCCTGGGACAAGTGGAGCAAAGAAGATGTGTTGTCGCTGTGAATGCTTTCCCTGAATGGGTGGGGAAGAAAAAAAGGTTCAGCACCTGGTATTGCATCTTCCCAGGTAAAAGTACCTGGTTTCCACACTGAAGAAACCCGTAGTCCATCAGACACAGAGATCCTCTGAGTAGACCAGAAGTGACAGCAGCAGTGGACATCAACATCTCTAAACCCAGATTGTGGTCTGGAAATATTATTTCCATCAACAGAAACCAGACCAAAAATATGCTCACCCAATTTTTGACAAAAATGTAAAAGTAGTTGAAGGGAAAAAAAAGGGCCTTATCAACAAATGGTGCTGGGATGGCTGAATAGCCACAGACAACAAATGAAACCCTGCTGTCTGAAGCATCCACCTAGTCAAAAGTCACCCATAAGGGATCATAGGCTTAAAAATACAATGTAAATGTATGAACCAATTTTTAAAAAAGATCATGGCAGACAGTCTGCAGTATCTAGAACTGGCTAAAAAATTCTTAGACTTAACACCAGAGGCACAATTAGTCATAGGAAAAAAAGATGTCAGAAACATAATAACCGGCTGAAAACAAATCAGTGAAACAATGAACAGTGAGGAAATAGACAGCACACTACTGATGCAACTCAGTAGAGAAAAGAGACTCTGCAACAGTGCGGCTCGAATAATTGGGTAGCCAGATTTAAGGGAGAGGGAGTGGAACTTAACCACTGCCTCCAATAATAACAAAAAAAAATTTAATTCTTGGGGCTCAGGTTGTGATTCTTCAGGTTAAACTGCTGCTTGCAACACTGGATTTCATATCTAAATCCTGGTTTGAAACCCAGCTGCTTGGGTCCTATTTCAGCTCCCTGTTATTGCCCCTGGGAAGGCAAAAAAAAAAAGATGGTCCCAGTACTTGGATCCCTGACACCGATATGGAATACCTAAGTGGAGTTGCAGGCTTCTGACCCATCTCCAGCCATTGCAGCTATTCGAGGAGCGAACCAGCTGAGGGAAGAGCTCTCTCTCCTCTGTCTCTATCTTTCTCTGCCTCTCTGTCACACTCTGCCTTTCAAATAAATAAATTTTTTTTAATTCATGATAGATCACCGAGCAAAAAACACAAAGCTTTTAGAAGAAAATGTAGAACATGTTTGTAATTTTTAAAGGTTTTCCAGGTAAAAGAATCAATAAGTATAAAAGAAGAAAATTATATATTTCATCACAACTAGAAATTTCTCATAAAAATTATTGCCTTAAGAACATGAAAAGGCAAATCACAGACTGGAAAGAAATATTTGCAAAACATAAATCTGGCAAGGAATATAAAAAGAAAACCTAGGATTCAGTAACAAGACAACCCAATTAAAAATAGACAAAATACGCCAGCCACTGGCAACTGCCTAGGTTGCCTTGTACTTTGGTAAATGTTACGCTGCTGGGAGATGAGCAGCCAATAGCTGGCTGGCATCCTGGGCCCTGTTCATGCCAACCCCATGTTAGCTATGCAAGTGTGCCAGCATAGCTTTCTATTTAATGCTTCATCTGTGAGGGCAGGAGCAGGGAGCAAGCAGACCACTTATTCCTGCTTGCCGGAGTCTTTAGGCCAGGATGAAAGCCACTGAGGACTTTTGATGTGGGCAGAAGTGCAGCCACAGACCTCCCTGGACAAAGGCACTGTACCTGCTGGTGTGTGTGAGAGCCAGAGCTGGGGGTATGCCAGGCAGGGAGCCTCCCCAGGCCAGGCCTCTGCACCCACTGGCGTGGAAGCCCACCAATGGCTTTTGGCATTGGCAAGCAGCACATCTTTTCATCCAGTTATGGCCTCAGTCACTTCAGGATCTCTGACCTCAGGAACCAGAACCTGTGGGTGTGTAGTCTGGTCTTGGAGCACAAGTTGCATGATTAGACCACCCATGTGGACAATTGCTGTGCAAAGAAGCCAAAAACATCTTGGAGTATTGATGAACTTGCAAGGGACATAGCTGTTGGCACTGAATGAAAGTTCGCCAGCTGGTGAGAACAATCAGAGGAGATTGAGAGTTATGAACCTGGGATAGCCAAGCCCTATGCACCTTATCAGCAAAGAAGTAACTACAGAAAATGTGATTAATATATACCTTTGTCAACCCTTAGATTAAGAGCCAGAAATCTGGGTCCTCACCTTGCATGTGCCAGAATCCCATATGAGCTCTGGTTCTAATCCCGGAGGCCCTGCTTCCCATCCAGCTCCCTACTTGTGGCCTGGGAAAGCGGTCGAGGACGGCCCAAAGCCTTGGGACCCTGTACCCACTCGGGAGACCTGGAAGAGGCTCCGGGCTCCTGGCTTCGGATCACAACGCTGGCTGTTGCAGCCGCTTGGGGAGTGAATCCACATACAGAAGATCTTCCTCTCTGTCTCTCCTCTGTGTATCTGACTTTCCAGTAAAAATTTAAAAATGAATCTTAAAAAATAGAGTCATAAATCTCTGAAGGGGGAATGAAATGGTACAAATAGGTGGCTAGTTTAGGATCATGTGAGAGTGTGCTAAAAGCCACGCTTACCCTGATCTCTGTATATCCTTCTCAATTATCTATCATTGAAATGCCCCCTGCCTCCAGGATGTACTTCCCCCTCACAGAGGCTTGGGGAGTGAATCAATGGATAGAAGATCTTCCTGTCTGTCTCTCCTCCTCTCTGTGTATCTGGCTTTCCAATAAAAATAAACTAAATCTTAAAAAAAAAAAAAAAAAAAGGTATTTGGGCCCAGCGGCACCATGGCCTAGCGGCTAAAGTCCTCGCCTTGAACACCTTGGGATCCCATATGGGCGCCGGTTCTGATCCCGGCAGCTCCACTTCCCATCCAGCTCCCTGCTTGTGGCCTGGGAAAGCAGTTGAGGACGGCCCAATGCATTGGGACCCTGCACCCGCGTGGGAGACCTGGAAGAGGTTCCTGGTTCCCGGCTTCGGATCTGCGCGCACCGGCCCGTTGCAGCTCACTTGGGGTGTGAATCATCGGACGGAAGATCTTCCTCTCTTTGTCTCTCCTCCTCTCTGTATATCTGACTTTGTAATAAAATAAATCTTTAAAAAAAAAAAAGAAAGGAAGATGGACACCAGCAAGTGGTGAAGTTGTGGAACAGCTACAGTTTTTACAGTGTATTTTTGGAAGTGTGAAATGGTCCAACTTTTTGAGAAAGGACCTAGCTGTTTCGGCTGCTAGGTATTTGCTTAAGAGAAATTAAAAGCACTTTTAAAGAATATTCACAGCAGCTTATCATACCCCCAAACCAGAAGCAGTTCAATCTCCCACCGCAGGAAGATTTATTTTTGAAAGAACTGTGATTTTTTTAAATTTTATTTTTCATTTTATGATACAATTCCATAGACTCTGGGATTTCCCTAACCCACTCCTTAAGATCCCTCCCCGCACTGATTTTCCCCATATTTTTACAATAGTATAGTCCTTCATAATCAGTCATAAGTCTATCATTCTGTTATCTATGTGTATCCTGACATTGTGGGTATAGACAATGGCAGACAGTCCAGCATCATATTGTCTAGATATATCCAACATTATCATTGGGAGTCCATTTTTGGTTTGGAAGTAGAGATGCATACTGCTTTGTATCTTCACATCTGCATAGGATAGTCTCTATTACACATTTACTATATACATTCCCTCGAATCAATATCCATAAAATAAAATCAACATCGGAAATAAAGTTCAAAAATTTACATCACCATAAAGTTAAATAACATGCTGCTAAATGACCAATGTGTTGAAGAAATGAAAAAGAAAATCAAAAACCTTCCCGGAGAAAATGATACTACTATATGATCTATGAGTCATAGAAGAATTTAATAAGAGAAAATAAACTGTTTTGAAGAAAAGAAAATAAAAACAAAAATATCCCAAACCACAAGTTATAGCAAAAAGAGTACTGAAAGGACTATTGATCCTGTATTTTGCATGAAGGTTGCATTGTATCAGAGAAAACATATGATATTTGTCCTTTTGGGATTGGCTTATTTCACTGAGCATAATGGTCTCTAGTTGGGATCATTTGGTTGCAAATGGTAGAATTTAATTCTTTTTGATGACTGAATAGTATTTCATGGAGCAGATGTACCACAGTTACTTTATCCACTTCTCTTTGGATAGATGTCTGGGTTGTTTCCATGTCTTTGCTATTGTAGATTGTGTTGCTATAAATAAAGAATTGCAGATCCCTTTCTCATATGCAGATCTCATTTTCTTGGGATATGAACTATGATATATTAACATGCTATGTGCTACTACTTAGCAATAAAAAGATGTTAACTACACTTGCAGGCATCAAAACAGATGAAATTCTAAACTGTTATACTTAGTGAAAAAAGCCATACACCAAACTAAATACACTGCGTGATTCCAATTACATGAAATTCTAGGATGAAAATTGTCAATGCTGGAAAATGAAAAAAATGATTACCTCTTATTGGATTGGAATTAAGAATTATGAGAGAACATTCTGGAGTATTCTGTTGCTTGATGGGGACTGGATCACACATGTGACTACATTTGTCAAAGTTCTGCGTCTTCCTGATACCAAGATACAGCCTCGGGCCCTGCGCAGTAACCTAATGGCTAAAGTCCTTGCTTCACTCACGCCAGGATCCCATATGGGTGTTGGTTCTAATCCTGGTGGTCCTGCTTCCCATCCAGCTCCCTGTTTGTGGCCTGGGAAAGCAGTCAAGGACAGCCCAAAGCCTTGGAACCCTGCACCCTTGTGGGAGACCTAGAAGAGACTCCAAACTCCTGGTTTCAGATAGGCTCAGCTCTGGCTGTTGCAATTGCTTGGGGAGTAAATCAGTGGGTGGAAGATCTTCTCTGTCTCTCCTCCTCCCTGTATCTATTTGACTGTCCAATAAAAATAAATAAAAGACATACCCTCCCTGGAGCCTTGCCCAAAGGGATCCAATCTGGGTCGGATCATTGCCTCTGAGTCCACTTGCCAATTTGCAAGAAGTTCTGTTGAAAGACGATCAGATTGAACCCTCATGTGAGTGTATGTGCAGTCAGCAGCATTCAAACTGTGAGAAACAGGTTATATGGAGCAGATTCTTCAACAAGCAAATTGTGAAGAAAAAGATTGAAGTGGAAGCAACAGATGGAATGAGACTCATAAAGCCAGAAAACCTTGTAAGGACAAACTGAATGGAGAGTCTGCAAGAATGGGTGATGAAACTGTAAAGAAATGCAAGGAAGTGATCATTAAGGAAATCAGGAAAATACTTGGTCTCGAATGGGCCTTCTGGAGAAGCTTCCAGAGTGACTGGTGAGATTTTGGAGTTTGATTTTTGTTACTAAGTTGAGGATTAGTAGGATGCCTGCTTTACAAATGACTCATTAAACTATCCTTTTGCTTTATGTACTCTGTTTTTTGAAGATTTTAAAATTTTACTTGAAAGAATTAGAGAGAGGGAGAGCTAGATCTTCCATCAGCTACTGGTTCACTCCCCAAATGGTCACAATAGCCAGAGTTTGGCTGATCTGAAGCTGAGAGCCAGGATCTCCCACATGCATGCAGAGGCTCCAGGACTCGGGCCATCCTCCACTGCTTTCCCAGGCTATTAGCAAGGAGCTGGATCAGAAGTGGAGCAGCCAGGACCAGAACCAACACCCATATGGGATGCTGGTAACACAAGCAGAGGATAGCTTGCTATACCACCATGCTATCCCTATGTTTTTATCTTACTTTTTAAAAAATTCTATGTAGAACCCATTCTCAGACTACTGTGGGAACTCAGAGGAGGCATAAGAAAGGCAAGGGCAGGATGGGGCAAATATCAGACATAAGGTTAGAGAGAGCACTCGAGCTCATTTCTGTTTTGTACTAAGCTTGAGCCTGAAAGACATGGGGAGCCACTGTGGAATTTGAAGGCCACATGTGACATGATGTGATTTGTATTTTAGGAAGAACCCAGTGGCAGCTGTGTCACATGAACTCGATGCGACAGAACTGGCTCTAGGGAGACCAGGGAAGAACCTACTGGAGTAATACAGACTGTAAATGGTAAGGCCAGAAATAACACAGTGACGGGCAGGATGAGGAAAGGACTGCTACAGGAGCTCCTGCAGGTGGAACCCAGGACTCCAGCGCCTGCCTTGGAAAGGAGAGAGGAGAGGAGTCAGGGTTGTCCCTGGATAGCAACTCGGGCAGCTATCTGGAAGGACAGAGATACAGGTGATAGAGTAGTGGGTGGAGAGAGAGATTGTATACTGTTTTCTTTGGTTGGGTTTTGTTTCTTTGCTTATTTGGTTTTTGGGGGGGGAGGTGGTACAAGGTGGACTTTATTGATGGTAGCATGACAAGATAGGGCTCGCGAGGCCCCTCCCCTTCTCCAGGGGATCTGGGATGGAGACTGAAAGGGCAGATTCTCAGTATGGTGAGGACTGAGTGGGAGCAAGGACTCCCCGGCAGCCTTGCTCTTCCTCTGGTGCTCTCGCTGTGGTCCGTGGTGCTGAGGGCTCTTACTCCTTGGAGGCCATGTAGACCATGAAGTCCACCACCCTGTTGCTGTAGCCAAATTTGTTGTCATACCAGGAGATGAACTTGACAAAGTGGTCATTGAGGGCAGTGCCAGCCCCAGCATCAATGGTGGAGGAGTAGGTGTCACTGTTGAAGTCACAGGAGACAACCTGGTCCTCAGTGTAGCCCAGGATGCCCTTCAGGGGGCCCTCAGAAGCCTGCTTCACCACCTTCTTGATGTCATCATACTTAGTAGCTTTCTCCAAATGGCAAGTCAGGTCCACCACAGACACATTGGGAGTGGGCACACAGAAGGCCATGCCGGTGAGTTTCCTGTTCAGCTCAGGGATAACCTTGCCCACGGCCTTGGTGGCACCAGTGGAAGCTGGGATGATGTTCTGGGCAGCCCCATGGCCATCACGCCACAGCTTCCCGGAGGTGCTGTCCACTGTCTTCTGTGTGGTGATGATGATGTGCACTGTGGTCATGAGGCCCTCCACAATGCCAAAGTTGTCGTGGATGACCTTGGCCAGGGAGCCAAGCAGTTGGTGGTGCAGGAGGCATTGCTGACAATCTTGAGGGAGTTGTCATATTTCTCATGGTTCACTCCCACCACAAACATGGGGACGTCAGCAGAGGGAGACAAGATGATGCCCCTTTCGGCCCCACCCTTCAAATGAGCCCAGCCTTCTCCATGGTAGTGAAGACACCGGTGGTCTCCACCACATACTGGGCGCCAGCATCACCCCATTTGATGTTGGTGGGATCTCGCTCCTGGAAGATGGTGATGGCTTTCCCATTGATGACAAGCTTGATGTTCTCAGCCATGACTGTGCCATGGAACTTGCCATGGGTGGAATCATACTGAAACATGCAGACCATGTAGTTGTGGTCAATGAATGGGTCATTGATGGCCACAATGTCTACTTTGCCAGAGTTGAAAGCAGCCCTGGTGACCAGGCACCCAATGTGGCCAAATCCCTTCACGCCAACCTTCACCATCTTGTCTCAGGGATGCACTGCACGAGAGACGTCGGCTGTCTATAGCACCGGGAAAGCAGAGAGCCTTATTTGTTTTGAGATGAAGTTCACATGCAATGAAATGCACAGAACTGAAGTTTATAATCCCGTACTTTTTTGTCACATGCACCTGTGTTACTAATATACCAATCCAGGAACAAAGTCAGTCCTTACCTCACTGGCAAACCCTGTTATCACCTTAGGTTAGTGTGGTCTGTTTTTGAACTTCATCTAAATACAGTTGTGCAAAATGTAGTAGTCTTTATGACTGGCTTTTGAGGCTCCTGCATGTTATGTTTGCAGTCCATCCATGTCTTCAGCTGTATCAACACCTCCTTCCCTTTTGGTGATGCACCACAGTTTGTTTATCCACTCTTGTGTTGATGGACATTTGGGTTGTTTCCAGTTTGTTTTCCTGTTACGAAATAAAGGCTTTTGGTAAACATACATTTTTTTTTAAAGATTTTTTATTGTTATTGGAAAGCCGGAGAGACAGAGAGGAGGAGAGACAGAGAGGAAGATCTTCCATCCGATGTTTCACTCCCCAAGTGAGCTGCAACGGGCCGGTACGCGCCGATCCGATGCCGGGACCAGGAACCTCTTCCGGGTCTCCCACGCGGGTGCAGGGTCCCAAAGCCCCGGGCCGTCCCCGACTGCCCTCCCAGGCCACAAGCAGGGAGCTGGATGGGAAGTAGAGCCGCTGGGATTAGAACCGGCTCCCATATGGGATCCCGGAGCCCTCAAGGTGAGGACTTTAGCCGCTAGGCCACGCCGCCAGGCCCTGTAAACATACATTATCTCTCTTGTGTAATATCTGAAAGTAGAATTCCTGGATCATAGGAATTTATATATATTCAGCTAAAGAAAAAACGGCCAAATAGTTTTTAAAGCAATTCTAGAAATTTGCACTCCTCTAACAGCAATGTATGTAAGTTCTTTATCTTTAGTTTTTTTTTTTTAATTTTAACCATTTGAGTGTGTGAAGTGATATGTTACTGGTTTTAGATAAATTGAACATCTGAAATCTGAAATGCTTTTCAAATTCCGAAATTTTTGACCTCCCACCCCTAACAAAATGCCATAAGAGGACAGTTTCACGCTATGGAACTTTTGTTTCATGCCCAAAGTTAATTAAAATATGGTGTAAAATTATACTCAGACTATGTATATAAGATATATTTGAAACATAAAATTAATTTCATGTTTAGACTTGGGTACCATCTCTAAGATATCTCATTATGTGTATATATATATATATATACTTGAAAATGTAGAAAATGCAAAATCTGAAACATTCCAGGGATTTCAGATAAGGGATGTTCAACCCACAATGAATATGAATAATGCTGAGCCTCGTGGGCTTATTGGGCTCTTGTTTTTTTTCCTTTTGTGAAGTTTCTGTTCTACTTGTTTGCCTATTTTTTAGTGATTTTTTTGTTGTTGTTATTTAGTTTCTGATATTCTGGGTATAGTCTCTTGATATATGCATTGTAAATATGTTCTTCCATTCTAGCTCCTACATTTTTACTTTCCTAATTATATGTGTGTATGTATAACTAAGAAAATATAATGTATAATTGAGAAAATATAATATATAGTTAAGAAAATATAATTGTGTGTGTGTGTGTATACCAAAAGATAGAGATCTCTTCTACCTATTGGTTCAGTCTCAAAATACCTGTAATAGCCAGGGGTGGGCCGGGCCAACACCAGGAGCCTGAATCTCATGCATGAGTGGCAGGGACCCAGGTCATTGATCCATTGCCTGCTGCCTTCCAGTCTGTGCATTCTCAGGAAGCTGGATGGAGGCAGAGCTCAGTCAACTCCAGGATGGTGTATCCCGAGCAGCAACTGACCCACTTACCTACCCATTGATGATATTCTTCGATGAGCAATTTAAATTTGATAAACCAATTTGTTAGTTGTGTTAGTTCTTTTCATGGTTAGTGCTTCATCTTCCCAGAAGTCTTTGCCCATCCTCAGGTTACAAGTATATTTTTCTCTGGTTTCTTCTACAAGCTCAGCAGGCTTAGTTTTATGTTAGGTCTGCAGCCAATCATGAATTTGTCTTTGTGAAAGGTGTGAGATGCAAGTCAAGGTTCACTTTTTTTTTGGATGGCTGTCAAGCTGTACCATGTGTCTGGCAAAGCTTTTGTTGAAAGTTTTTTCTTTACTCATTGAATGGTATTGATCCCTTGTCAAAAATCAGTTGACTGATGGATGTGTGGGTCTGTTTCTGCATTCTATTTTACTTTATACCATTATTAGAATGTCTTGCGTGGACCTGACGGGAGGGCTCAATTGGCTAATCCTCCTCCTTGCAAATGTCAGAATCTCATATGGGGCCAGTTCATGTCCCAGTTGTTCTGTTTCCCATTCAGCTTACAGGCTTACCGGCCACATGAAGTCCGTGAAACAATTAGGTGTGGCCCTGATAGGACAACCACAGACAGAACTCAAAATTTAAGCTGCCACCTGGTGCTTGCCTTTCCATTTCAGGGTGCTGGTTTTGAATCCTGGCTCCTCTGCTTCAGATCCAGCTTCCTTGGGCAGATGATGGCCCAAGTACTTGGACTCCTATCAGCAACATGAAAAACCTGAATGGAGTTTCATTATCCTGTCTTTGGTCTGGCCCAGGCCTGGCTGTTGTGGTCATTTGGGGAGTGAACCAGTGGATGTAAGATCTCTCTTTTTTGCTAGCTCTCACTGGCTTTTGCTCTCACTCTTCCTTTCAAGAATGTAAAGGTAAATATGTAAACATAGTAATAATAGCCTGTGGCAGAATTAGAATCCACAGCCTCAGGACCCATTAGCAGTCTTTCCTGCACTGTCCCACGTGGGAAAGCAGTGGTAATGAATTGATCTGGCAATGAGGAGAGACGGACAGATGGGCGCTCACTGCCTCGGCTTTCATTCCTGTTGCTGTGAAGATGGGATCACTTCCCTGGAAGTGTGGGGGATCCAGAGCTCTGGGATCCTAACAGCATGAAGCTGGTGATCTCTGCATGGGTCTACACTCTCAGTTACAGTTACAAGTCACAAAAGCCCAAATCAAACCAATTTAACCAAAAGATTTATCTGGAGTCCACTGTGTCCCCTCACACACTTAAGGAAGACCCACAGCTGCCAGGTGTCCTTAGGAATCTGGGACCAGAGCCTCCAGGCATAGCCCCACGTACCCACCTTTGTTCATCTCATCATATCTTTATCTGCTTTAACTCTTAAACCCTGAGATTTTCTCTGCTGGACAGGGAACTTGGTTGCCAGCATTCTGGACTCATGTCTTTGCAGTGTCTGACCAAAGAATCAAGTCTGCCCTGCTAATTCTGGATCAAAAATCCCAGGGCAGGGCCCTGTGCGATAGCGTAGCAGTTGTAGTCCTCACCTTTAACAAGCCAAGATCCCATATGGGTGCCAGTTCTAATCCCAGCAGCCCTGGTTCCCATCCAGCTCCCTGCCTGTGGCCTGGGAATGCAGTCAAGGACAGCCCAAAGCTTTGGAACCCTGCGCCTATGTGTGAGACCTGGAAGAAGCTCCTGGCTCCTGGCTTTGGATAGGCTCAGCTCTAGCCATTGCGGCTGCTTGGGGAGTGAACCGTTGAACAGAAGATCTTCCTCTCTGTCTCTCCTCCTCTCTGTATATCTGACTTTCTAATAAAAATAAATAAATCTTTAAAAAAAAATTCCCAGGGCAGGATTCTGAGGGAGGGGTCAGAGTCCTCTGGCGGGGCCCATTTGCTTATTCACCCCTTGGATCAGGAGATGGCAAGGAGGTATTTTGAGAACAGAAACAGTGACCAAAATAAATAAATAAATAATAAAAATAATAACTTTGTTTTGTTATGTATCCATCTCCCAGGTGACCATGGAAGCTGGCGACCTTCCCCTGGAGCTGTGGCGCGTGATCCTAGCCTACCTGCACCTTCCTGAGCTAGGCCGCTGCAGCCTGGTGTGCAGGGCGTGGTACAAACTGATCCTCAGCCTTGACAGTACCCGCTGGCGGCAGCTGTGCCTGGGCTGCACTGAGTGCCGCCACCCCAACTGGCCCAACCAACCACATGTGGAGCCTGAGTCTTGGAGGGAGGCCTTCAAGCAGCATTACCTGGCCTCTAAGACCTGGACCAAGAATGCCCTGGATCTGGAATCATCTGTCTGCTTCTCCCTCTTCCGCCGGAGGAAGGAGCGCCGCACACTGAGCGTTGGGCCAGGCCATGAGTTTGATAGCCTGGGAAGTGCCTTGGCCATGGCCGGCCTGTATGACCGAATCATGCTGTTCCCGGGGGTGTACGAGGAGCCAGGTGAAATCGCTCTCAAGGTGCCTGTGGAGATTGTGGGCCGGGGGAAGTTGGGTGAGGTGGTCCTCCTGGCCAGCATTGAGCAGCACTGCTCGACCACACACCTGTGCAACCTTGTCTTCATGCCGGCCTGGTTCTCACCCATCATGTATAAGGTGAGTGCACCAGACAGGTGGCCTTTGCAGTCCTGCTCCCAGGGGCTGGGCCCCTTTCCAGAAGGTTTGTAATCCTCTTGTGGTTGGAATAGAGTCTGTTGGCTGTCCCTCTACATGCACACCTCTGGGATCTAGAGCAGTTGACAAGTACAGACATCACGATCAAACTTCTGCTTGTTTCCTTGCACACCTGCATTTAAAAAGGAGGCTTGGGCTTGGGTTCAGGATTGCTTCCAAGCTCTTGCCTTCTCAACTGAACCAAATGGAACTGCGGTGGAACAGTTAGGTGGGAGAGCCAAGGGCCAGGATCCTGTGCATGGTGACAGGAAGGAGAGTGTGTCTATGGTTTGGGCAGCATGCCCAGGAAGGGACCCAAGGGAGAGGCCTATGTAAGGTCAAGCAAGGCCAGACCTTTACCAGGGCTAGCCATGTCTCAGGTGACTGAAGAAAGGGTTCAGAAATAATCCAACAACCACCTTCCATGAGCACAGAGCAGAAGATGTGTGCAAAGCAAAGTGCATGTCAAGGGAGTGGCAGTTCCTGGCAGAACACACGACAGCTTATACAGTGCCTGAAAACTGATGGTACTACTTTGATCATGTACCTGGAAATTAGGTACAAAATAGTTAGATCGGGAAGAATTATATTGCCATTGTCACAACCCATAGCCACATAATCCTCAGGTTTGCAATGGTCACTAGGCCACCAGTTGTTTGTGCTACACTCAACATATGCCAGGTAGGTACTGTTCAGCGGCTATCTCCTCCCTGCCTCCAGCTAGGGTTTAAAGGATAACTAAAGGTGGGCATTTAGCCTAGGGGTTAGGACACTCACAACAGAGTGCCTGCATTCAAGCCCCACCCACTCCAGCATCTGTCTTTCCCCTGGGCAGGCTCTGAGAAGCAGCAGTGATGAGTCACATAGCTGGATTCCTTCACAGTGCAGGGGACCTGGATTTGGGTTCCTGTCTCCCAGATTCAGCAGTGGGAGGCAGAGGGACCACGAGGGCATTTGAGGAGTGAACCAACAGAGCAGGGCAACTCCTTTTCTCTATTGTGCTCTCTGCCCCCCCACCCAAAAACAAGTAAAAGGTGACTGAAGGAGTAACAGTGTCGGTATTACTAAATGGGATCCTGAGATACTGCTGTGTTCTGTGTGAAGTTTGTGTGCAGTCCAGAAATAGTTCTCCTGGAATATAGAGCAGCTCACCGGGCTGCTGGTCAGTCTGGCCAGGAGCACAAAGGCACTCAGGTGGATTCCACTGTGGGATTAAACCTCTACCCCAACCTCAGCCTCCTGGGGACCCTCTGCTCCTGTGTACCTGACCGAGGCAGTAGCAGCTGAATTCTCACCAGTGCCAACTTGGTGCTGGGCACCATTTGGTTAGTCAGTAAGCTGCATGCTGCAGACAAGGAAACAGGGGCTTGAAGAGGTGAAGGTGTTTGTCCGAGGCGGGGCTGGAAGCTTTCCAGTGCGGTCAGCTCCCAGAGCCCATGCTCTTAGCCACAGTCCATTCCCTCCTGTCCTCAGTAGAATATCTTGCCTCCTCCATAGCAACATCGCTGCTGTCTTTGATGTGTCCCCACAGCTGCTACACAGACTGGCCTGTGACCAAGCCTCCCCCACTGCCTATCTCAGCCCCTCTTGGCCTGTGCTCTCCTATGCCAGCAGCCAGGCTTCTGTCTGCCTATGCCCTAAGTTCAGAGACCCAGCTCTGGCATACCACTCAAACACCCTCTGCGGCACCAGCAGAGGACACACAGGGCAGACTCCAGAGAGGATGCAGTAGAAGGAACACCAAATGACTGGAGACCTTTCTCATATGACCCAGACACTGAGCTGGGCTATCTCATCTTTCAGAAGGCTGGGTAAAGTTGGGCTCAGATCCCAGGTGGTTCCTGTCCCTTTTTTGATCAGCCTTAGCGAAACCCTTGCCTGCCTCTCCTCCTGTATTACTAGGTGCTGATTCTCCTGTGTCTGCATCCTCCTTCCCATTTTCACCAGGAGCAGAAACAAGGGTGGAAGTCTCACTAAGCATTGCACAGGCATCAGGGAAATTTATCTAAGATGTGAGTCCACAGGCCACAGTATATGAACTTTTGCCATCGCCCATGCCTGTCCCCTGCCCTTGGGATCAGAAAGATGGAAGAGGATAGCTCCAGGCTCCTCGCTCTGATGGAGAGTGGCTCCCCAGTAACTCCTGGGGCCAGCTGACACTGACACCCATGCACTGGTAGCAAGGGGAGGTGATCAGCAGATGCTCCAGCCTTCCAGCTAGCAGCTGGAGTGCCGACCAGCAAAACAAAACTCATCTGTCTTACAGCCTTTTTCTGCTTCTCTTTCCACAGACAACATCTGGTCACGTACAGTTTGACAACTGCAACTTTGAGAATGGGCACGTTCAGGTGCATGGCCCAGGTAGCTGCCAAGTAAAATTTTGCAGCTTCAAAAACACCCATGTCTTTCTGCACAATGTACCTCTTTGTGTCCTGGAAAACTGTGAATTTGTAGGCAGTGAAAACAACTCTGTGACTGTGGAGGGTCACCCCTGTGCAGATAAGAACTGGGCCTACAAGTACCTCCTTGGACTCATTAAGTCCTCTCCCAGTTTCCTGCCCACAAAGGACTCTGACTTCTTAATGTCTGTGGACCTGGAGAGTCGGGACCAGGCTTGGAGCCCAAAGACCTGTGACATTGTTATTGAGGGCAGCCAGAGCCCCACCAGCCCAGCCTCCGGCTCCCCCAAACGTGGTTCCAAGGAGACAGAGGGAGGCGATGATGGGGAAAGGGTGGTCCAGACCCCAGATAGCAGCGATGGAGGCATGAGTCCCAGTGGCGAGGATGAGGACGACGACCAGCTCATGTATAGACTCTCCTACGAGGTACAGGGCCCACGCCCCGTGCTGGGGGGCTCCTTTCTGGGCCCCCCGCTGATGGGAGCATCCATCCAGCTGCCCAGCTGCCTGGTGCTGAACTCCCTGCATCAGGAGCTGCAGAAGGACAAGGAGGCCATGGCACTGGCCAGCTCCGTGCAGGGCTGCCTCATCCGCAAGTGCCTCTTCCACGAGGGGAAGGGAGGTGTCTTCGTCTGCTCCTACGGCCGAGCCAAGATGGAGGGCAACGTCTTCCGGAACCTGACCTATGCAGTGCGGTGTATCCACAACAGCAAGGTTGCTGACCTTTCAAAAGCTCGTTCTGTTGGCTTTGCAGGGAGAGGATTGAGGGAGGCAAGGCTAGAGGCAAGGGAGCCCCTAAGGAGCAGTGGATAATTATGTCCAGAGATGGAGAGGAGGGCACAGGGCAGCCCAGGGAAGCCTCGATTCTGGCCTGTGTGGATGAGGCAGTGGCAGGAATGGGGGAAAGTGGGAGCTGTGGAGAGAAACATTTTGGTGTTCTGTTCTGGGCATGTTGAATCAGAGCTCCTGGGACCTCTAGCAGAGGCATCATTGTTGTGGAGTCAGGGGTCTTGGCAAGCTGTACCTTCACCTGCAAGCTTGGGATCTGTCACTGAGCAGGTGGCAGGTGGTGTCACTGACAAGCATAGATGAAAAGGTGCACAGACGGCTGGAGTGGCACCCTCTCAGACAGCTGCTACTGGGGGCTTCTGACAGGAGTCATGCAGCCAGAAATTCCCAGTGGAAAACTGGTATTCTGATTTTAGATAAAAAAAAATGTTCATAGTATTTTATGAGCACCTAACCTCAGGAACAGTAATTGGCTACATGGCTTTAATGGTGGAGGGAGGCCTGGCATAAAAGCCTTTTGGCTAAATCCTCACCTTGCCTCTGTTGGGATTCCATATGGGTGCTAGTTAATGTTCCGGCTACTCCACTTCCCATCCAGCTCCCTGCTCGTGGCCTGGGAAAGCAGTCGAGGACAGCCCAAGGCCTTGGGACCCTGCACCCATGTGGAAGACACAGAGGAGACTCCTGGCTCTGATTTGGCTCAGCACCAACTGATGCGGCTACTTGGGGGGTGGGTCAGTGGTTGGAGAATCTTTCTTTCTGTTTCTCCTTCTCTTTGTATATCTGCCTTTCCAACGAAAATTTGAAAATAAAGCTTTAAAAAAAACATGGTAGAGAAAGCTGTGGATAGAGGTGCTAAGGTTCAGGGCCCCGGTCCAGGTACCTATCTGTACTCTGTAGGGTATCCCCAGTGGGCTGAGGCTGGCAGAAGGAGCCTGATTGCTTGGGCTCCTATGATGTCTTCTCTTCTTTATGTGTTGGGATTTTTTTTTTTTTTTAGCTGGGAGGCAGACATCTTGTATAGGACAATAGAGTCTAGGATATAAATGATATTCACAGTTGGAAATGGACAGACTTGCTCCTTGTCAGGCCTCGGGGTCAGCACAGTCTGGAATGGGGCTGGTGAGAATGTCACCTTCAGTGTCCTGCAGGCTCCAGGTTTCACCAACATTGTGCTGTGATTTTTGATTTTTGACCTTTGTCCTGCCCTTTCACCTGCCCCACAGAGGGTCCTGCCTTTGCTGTTCCTTCCTGCCCCATGACTTATTTCTCTGCACTTAAAGCCGGGGGCCTGGCGACAGGGTGTCTGGTGTCCTGGTCCTTAGTCAAAGCAGGGAAGGTGTGCATGAGTCTTATGAGTGGGGCTTGTCAGTGGTCCTGCCTCCACCTACTCCCTGACTCTGGGGAGCTCTGATGATGTGGGCCTGAGACGTACCATGTCCTTGGGGGCTGCAGGCTCTGCTGCCTTCGCCACAGCTGCTTTATACTTATTCTTTAGGCAGCTTAGGGGAGAAGAATCCCATAGAGATCTACTGCCTTTCTCAGGGGGACTGCCAGACCTTTTCCACAAGCCAACAAGTCTCTGTCCTCCCTCCTTGCTGGGCAGGTGCTTCCCCAGCTCCCGTGCTTTTACACCCATCACAGATGACCCACCATGTCAGTGGGGCTCTTCTCACTGCAGATGTGGCACCCACATCTGTTCAGCCAGCGCATGCTCCCTCTGTGTTTCCCTGAGAGCGTCTGTCCCTCTATGGATTTCAGGTCAACTCTGGGATGGGTTCCAGGAAGGTTGTAGTTGCATATGATGGCTTCTGCTTTCACACTGTAAGTGTGGGAATAGTGTTTTTCCAGCTTTCTCCACCGTTAGCAGGTCTGAGACCTTGAGATTGCGCTTTTGTTTTCCTTTACGGTTCCCAGAATTTTATCCTAATGCAGGTTTGTCATTTATTAGTAATACACAGTTTATCCTAGTAGAGTATGTGTGTGTGAGAGAAAATATACCATTATTTAAAACATTATAAACATATCCCAGGTTTTTGGTATACTTACCAAATGCAAAGTGTTCAGTCCCCCAGCATCTGCAGGGCATTGGTTTCAGGGAACTGAAGACAAAAAAAAATCTGTGGATGTGCAAGTCCTGGCATATAACGTGCTGTTGTGTTTGCACATAGCCTATGCGTATCCTATACTATACTTTAAATCCTCTCGAGATTACTTACACCTAATACTATATAATTTATATAAATAATTGCTTCATACACTGTGTTGTTGAAGCAGTAATGCCAAGGGGGACAATGTCCATGTCTAGCACAGGCAAGTACTTTCTGTCTGTGATTGGTTGAATCTGTGGATACAAAAGCTGCAGGTGCAGATGGCTGCGTGGAGTTAGAAGCATGTTGTCTTGATAAGGGGGGGGGGTGTGCTTGGTTATATTGCCTTGTTTGAAGGAGGCTTCTGTGCCCATATTTCTAATTGTCTGTGGTTTGAAGCCCCAGTGGCTTTTCCACCCCAGATAACATAGAGTAAGGGTAAACAAACTGTGTTTGGTCCACAGGTGGGGGAGGTGCTCAGTGCTTGCTCAGGCAGGTGCATTTTAGTGAAGGTGCAGGTGGCAGTGCTGGCCCTGGAACTGGAGTCCATGGAAGGTAGCTATGTGTCTGCAGAGCCCTGGGGAAGGCACTGTGCAACTCAGTGCCTGCAACTGACTACCACTAAATCCCTTCTTGTGCAAGTGTGCTTGCTGTCCACCTTCTGGAGATGCTGCTTGTGAGTTCTGCCAGGGACCTGTACCTAGCTTGGATCCAGGTTTTAGTACAGAACCAATGTGCAACTGGTAGCAAGCCTGCAGGGCAGAGTCAGGCAGGGCACAGAGCTTGAGGTGTCCCAGAAGCTGGTATGGGGAGGAGCTGGGTGTTCTTTCTGCATGAAGGGACAGGCCAGGTGGGAAGGAGAGGACACGGTACTTCCTCAGTGGTTTCTGCACTGGTCTTTGTGACAGATGCCTCTGGCTTCTACTCTCCGCACAGATCGTGATGCTGAGGAACTGCATTCACCGCTGCCTCGCCTCAGGCATCTTTCTGCGCCTGGAGGGCGGCGGCTTGATCGCAGCCAACAACATCTCACACAATGGTGAAGCCGGCGTGGACATCCGCAAGAGGTCCAACCCCCTCATCCTGGTAGGTCCCCCGCTTTGCTGACCTCATCATGGGGAGTGCTGCCCTCTGGATTGGTGTGAAGTGGCCACTGCCCTGTGTCTCCTGCTTTCTCCGTGTGCTGAAAGGGTCTTTCTCCAGCCTCCGTGCTGTGGTTGGCTTTGAGTTTGTCCACCTTAAAAAGATACTTAAGTCCAAATCCAGAAACAAAAACAACCTAGCAAGTTAGTTTACCCTTTTCTGTGAAGAGAGCATTTAGGACGTTTGGTTCTAAAATTCCTATTCACAGGCATTGTGAGCTTTGCCTATTGAGTGTGAAAAACTGCTTCAAATCCTAGAATATCTGAGCAATGTCATGAGAGACCAGCCTATTGTCCACTCCTGCTTTTCCGGAGAGATAGATTTCCTAGCAACTGGGAACCATGACAGACATTATACGAGCTTAGAAAAACAATCAACACCCTTAACACAGAATGTGCATGGAATGCCAGCTACACTCCCCTGCCCATCGTAGATACTGAAGTATTGTCTCACCCTTACATAACAGCCTCTGAAGTAGGACCATTAGCCCCATTTTGTAGGTAAAGATGTCAAAGCAGGGAAGAGGAGAAGGACCTTGCCTGGAGTCACAGAACAAGTTACTGAGCTGGGCTTTGATTCCAGCTAGTCTGTCCTGGAGTTGCTGTTCTTCATTCTTTTTAAATCTAGTCTGCCGTGGAAATGCAGAGAAAGGAGAATCCCCAACCATAGTTAAAGACACACCCATTCGCCATCCTCTGCCAGATCCTCCCCTTGCTGTGTTTCTGCCATGTTGACATGTGGCCTTGGCCTGAGAAACTTGTCCCTGTTGCCAAGAAAGGAATCTGCCCTCCCTGGACAGAGGGACGAATGGGAGCAGGCCAGCTGAGCAGGCAGAGCTTGGGGATGGAGGAGCACACTGCAGTCTGGCCTTGTGAAGGGGTGTGCCATTCCCTGGACCAGGAGACAGAAAACTAGGTTTTAGATGTTGTTTTGCCACAAATGAATAACATAAATCTGGACTGTTCCCGTTTACATGAAGAAGTATTAGAAATTGTTTTGGGGTCTTCTCTAATTCTATACCCTCTGTGACCTTCTGCCCTGTAGGACAACTAAGCCCCAAACAGCTGCATCCTCCTGCTGGCCCTTCCAGTTTGAGAAGTGACCAGAAACCAGTGGCTCCCTCTGGATATGTCCCCATCTTGGACTATCCTCTGCCAACTTTGTGTCGTACTGGAGTGGGCTCTGGGAACCTGGGGGATGGGGCCTGGCTAGATGGCGTGTGTTCGGGTAATGTAGAGCAAGGGTGAGGAACATCCAGTCTGTGGACCATAGAAGACCTGTGAAATCATTTGCCTTGCCAAGGCAACCACAGGCAGGGCTTGAAATTCAGTAAATCTATAGCAAGGCTGATTTTTATGTTGGTCTTTTTGTAAGGCCCACAAATGACATTAGAAGGCCAGAAACCTTGAGCAGACTGCCTTACAGATGAAGTGCAGAAACTCTGGGCAGCAGGTGCCTGAATAGCCCATCCCAAGAGGCTAGGCACGAAAACTCCCATCTTCACGTTGTCTCCATGTGCACCTGTGTGGGAAGGGCAGGGTTAGGGCAGGGTTGGGGCAGGTGTATCCCCTCAGTCATGGCCAGGGTCCTCCAGTGACAGGCTTCTCTCCATTCTGTTCATCCTTGCGCCCGGCAGCCATGAGGTCAGTGGCTGAACAACCTGTGGCTCTCTGGCACATCTGATGTGTGTTCTGTGACATTGCACTTTTACTTGCAGTGTAACCAGATCCACCATGGCCTTCGCTCTGGCATTGTCGTCCTTGGCAATGGGAAAGGCATCATCCGGAGTAATCGGATCTTTTCAAATAAGGAGGCCGGCATTTATATCCTGTACCACGGAAATCCAGTTGTGAGGTATGTGCTGCTCGCCATCCTCTGCCAGACCCTCCCCTTGCTGTGTTTCTGCCATGCAGCTGGTGGTTGACATGTGGCCTTGGCCTGGGAAACTCCCCAGGCTATCTCGTTTGGCAGTGGTCCCTTCTCTATTCTGTCACCTCTGTTTCCCCACTCCCTGTCTTTCCTCTGTGTGAAAAACATCATTTTTCACCGAAACAGCTGTATTCCTGCAAGCAGAGAAACACTTGACACAGCTGCCTTGGTGCTCATGTCTGTTGGCCATGTGTCAGCATTCCATTCAGCAGACCCAAGGGGTCACAGACAAGGACCGGGTCTGTGAAGAGCCTCTGTGGGAACCTTCCCTGGTCTGGACAGTGACAGCCAACTGCTGGTTACCTGCTGGGATGCCCTGCAAAGCTCAGCTCCTGGGGCTCCATCTGGCCTCAGAATGAAAGCATGCTGTGACAAGTTGGTGATGGGAGGCAGAACTGGAAGGGCAGCAGCAGTATTAAGATCCTGTACTTACTATTCCATTAGAGGATGGAACAGACAGGCAGGCGCCATCCCGATGCTCCCAGGAGAGGGAAAGCATCCTTCTGACTGGGTGGATCTGGAAAGGCTTTATTTAGGAGGTAGCATTGGAGTCACTCTTCAATCCATGGGTGGAACTTGGAATCCCACAGAGCTGAGTGGGGGTAGGTGGTCATTTCTAGGAAGGCAGGCCATGTGAGCAAAGGTACAGAGCCCAGGGGGTTCCAGGTCAGCAAACAGTCCCCTGTGGCAGACTGGAAAGAAATGTGTGTCCTTTCAATATGCTCAGTGGCCATTGTTGTTTGTAAGATGTATTTATTTATTTGTTCACTTATCTGGAAGGCAGAAAGGGAGTTGTGTCCACTGGGTTACTTCCCAAATGGCTACAATAGCCAGGTCTGGGCCAGGCTGGAGCCAGGAGTCAAGAACTTCACCTGAGTCTTCTATGTGGATGCAAAGACCCAAGCGCTTGGCCATTTTCCACTGCCTTACCAAATGCATTAGCAAGGAACTGAGTCAGAAGCAGAGGCAGAACTTGATCCCAGACAGCCCAGTAACAGGTGCTGGCATCACAAAGGGCAACTGAACTAACACACTGAAGCCCCACAGCACTGTTGTGAAGAACTCACTGCCCACTCCACCTTCATGTGGCAGTGAGGGTAGTGTGCGTCTCAGAACTGGCACATGCTACACATCTTCCCCATAAGATTTCACAGGTAATTTGGCAGCATTTTAAACCCCCCTTTCATAATCTGCTATTCTGCTTCTAAGTGTAAACAGAAGGTAAGGGAAGCAGTGACTGTAGACTACAAACGGGAGCCTGTACCTCCAATACAGGCAGAGTCTAATTCCTCCCCAAGCCCATCCCTCTTCAGCGAGCTTAACACAGCCTCCTGGAAGGTCTGTGGCACAGAGACGTCCCTGTGACTTGGGCACTGTGAAAGCATCAAGTAAAACTTGGGCTTAGGGTCAAATGTCACCTAGTGGGTTAAGCTGCTGCTAGGAATGCCCACATCTGGTGTTGGAGTGCTGGTCTGAGTCCCAGGTACTCTCCTTTCATTAAGGCATCCGAGAGGCAGGTGACTCAGGTACTAGAGACTGCCTCGAACAGGGAAGACCTGGATGGAGTCCCAGCTCCTTCCTGGCTTCAGCCTGCTCCACACCTGGATGCTGTGAGCATTTGGGGAGTGAACCGGAGAATGGACGGTCTCTTTCTGTCTCCCTCCCTCCATTCTTCTTTCTTCTCCTCTCCCTCCCATTTCATGAAGTAGATGGAAATAAATAAATATTAAGCCTACTTTATAAAAGCAGCAAGAGGAACCACAGAAAACTGGCTCTCATGTGTTTTGATAGCATAGTGTGTGTTTACTTTTGGTCACCATGACCCAGAGGTGATGACAAATTTCTGAATGCCTGGCTTGTAAGTCTTTGGGCAGCGCTTTAGGTATGTATCTGTGGCCTCGGCCTTAGGGAGGCCCATAGAAGGCGGCGGTCGCCTTAAACTGGCACCCTGGGCTCAACTCTTCCTCCTGTCCTTGTCTGTTTCAGTGGGAACCACATCTTCAAGGGCCGTGCTGCAGGCATAGCAGTGAACGAGAATGGCAAAGGCCTCATCACAGGTACAGGGTGGGCGGGGAGTGGGGCCTCTGCCAGCCAAGGCAGCCTGTGGGCAGGCCAGTGTCACCCAAGGGTCTCACCCTGCCCCTTCTCCCCACAGACTCTGTTCTCGTTCTCCTACCTCTGGGCTGGTCCTTGAGGATGCTGGTAAGAGGACCATGCATAGGGCCAGTTTCCACCCTTTACCAGGCCCAGAACTGATGGCATTTGCAACAGCTCAGAAGCATTGATGCCACACCACCTGGCTGAATGCCACACTTCTGCTTTGCCTATGCTTGCTCATCAGCTTAAGGGTCACATCCTAGGGGACGTCTCCTCTGACCTCCCATGCACATGGACTCCCTCACTCATCTTCCTCAGCTTATTAATCTGTCTTGCCCACTGCCTCTGTTTCAATGCTGAGATTCTTCAGACTCAGAATCAAGTCTGTCTGGTCCATTGGTGGAGCCTCAACCTTGGGTGTGAGAGAATCTGTAAACCCCATGTCCAGCCTTGCTCAGACACTCACTGAGCACATCCATAGTGGCCAGTGCTTATGGGATGGGAGGGCTGGGGTGCAGCAGCATTAAAAGGCAGTCTCAAGGGTTCTCAGGAAGCCTGCACAGCCTGGCGTAGCAATGTCCAGGACCACTCTTGTCTCTGGCCCACTCTTGCAGGCTGGTGGCTCTCAGGAGAGGGGAGAAGAGCACAGAATTGCCAAGGCACAGGGCTGACGCCAAGGCAGGCAGGCTAGCATCTGCGCCAGTGCATGATGGAGGACTGGACTCTGCCTCTCGGGGCTCAGGAGCCAGGTGGTTTCTGAACACCAGTGCTGTGGGCCCCTGAGGACAGTGGCCCTCAGGGAGTGAGAGGCTGTCAGGCCACAGACACAGGCACACTGCGTGGTAGTCACCACTGGCCTGGCCTTCCTCCTACCTGTTCACACCTCATCTTGTCTGTTGACCCCTTCTCTGCCTCTCTCTCTACAGAAAATGTCATCCGTGAGAACAAGTGGGGTGGCGTGGACATCCGCCGTGGAGGCATCCCCGTGCTCAGGAGCAACCTCATCTGCTTAGGCTACTCAGATGGCGTGGTCGTGGGGGATGAGGGCAAGGGCCTGATAGAAGGAAACACCATCTATGGTGAGTGGGCACTCCCCAGGAGAGGGGCGGGCAGCTCAGTGAGAGTCACTGACTTCCTGGGACCTCAGGGAGCTCCTCGCAAGGTCACGGTCACACAGGCATTCACCCTTGTAATCCATCTGACTCCAAGGTTCAACAGAGCTGAGAACAGCAAACAGGCAGGGTCTGGGATCATGGCAAGGACAGGCTGCCTCAGGCTCTGACCCTATGCCCCTGAATCCCTCCCTGTGATCCAGAGAACTAAAAACATGAGACGACTTCCAAAAGTTCTTGGAAAACACACACTATATAAAAAAAACAACTATGCATGTATTTCAGATTTTTTTTTTTGCACCAGAAAACCTTTTTTAAAGATTTCTTTGTTTCTATTAGAAAGGCAAATCCACAGAAAGAAGCAGAGACACAGAGAAAGATCTTCCATGTGCTGGTTTACTCCCTAAGTGGCTGCACAATAGCCAGAGATGAGCCAATCTGAAGCCAGGAACCAGGATCTTCTTCTGGGTCTCCCATGCAAGTGCAGGGTCCCAAGGCCTTGGATCATCCTCTCAGGGAACTGGAAGGGAAGTGGAGCAGCTGGGCCAAGAGCTCGCTCCCATGTGGGTGGGATTCTAGCACCTGCAAGGCGAGGATTTAACCACTGGGTCCCAAGATTTATTTTTTTAATTCCATTTTCCCTGAGCTTTATTATACCTTCATATACCAGAAAACCCCTGAAGGCTATTTTCACCCTATTACTTCGGGAGGCTTCTATCCTTCTGGATGGCACCCTGTGACACTTATTCAGAGCACCTGTCTGTGTTTTCACACGCAGTTCTCAACCTGCCTTCAACTTGAAGGTAGCTCTTAGCCCTGTCTGAAAGGCCAGGAAAAGGGCACAGAGAGGTCTGGTGACCTGGTTAGGGTCATGGCTTGGAAGGGGTCAGGTTGGAATTCAGGGAAAGCTGCCTCATGTGCGGGGAGGGGTTAGTGCCTGCTTGGCTGCACAGGCTTGTGAGGCTCTGACCTCAGGTGTGGCTTTGACAGTTGTTGGAGCTCCACCTCCCCCTGTGGGCTGACCCTATCTTATCCCCCTGTTGCATGGAGGAGAAGCTTATGTCCAGAGCCATGACCATCAACCAGACAGGGCTACTGTCTCCCAGGCCAGTGCCTGTTGTGGAGATACTGGGTGCTGCCTCACTGAGTGTGTCAGTGACACACTCTTTCACTGTCCCAGCTAACAAGGGCTGTGGCGTGTGGATGATGTCGTCTAGCCTGCCTCACATCACAAGCAACCACATCAGCTACAATGGTCTGTATGGGGTGGAGGTGTTTAGCCAAAAGGATGGCTCCAGAGAGTTCCCGGGAGGCCACGGAGCCCAGGAGAACTTCAATGAGGACGGAGATGCCATCCTCTGGGACACGGAGCTGGAGAAGGATGATGACCCGCTGCGCCAGCCCGTCACTGTGGCTCTTGTGGAGTCCAACAGTATTAATCATAACGGAGGTGAGTGCCCCGCTCAAGACCCTTCCCTGGCTCCTCACATCCTCAGGGAGTGAGCTGCACAGCCGCAGTTGCTGCAGAGGCCTGCACCCCACCCCGCTCTGGCCATCCTGCTTTCCTTGCAAGTCCACACTCCAGTCCTGCTGACTGTACCATCTCCTGTGCACACACTGTGTCTAAGCACACACAACCCCAACCGCTGTTTCTCCTCTCCAGACCTTGTGTCTTCTTGTGCGCACACATGGCTTCTCTTCATAATAGAAATTACAGAGTGTCACTTACAATGACAATTTCCTGCAGTGGCATGGAGACAGACTCTAGCTCAGTAATGGGAAGGAGACAAAACAGGTCTGCCCTCTGGCAGGTAGAACTGGTACCATCTCTGGGGGGAGTGGGCAGCTCCCATCATGGGGGCTGCAGAGCAGGGGTGATAGTGTTGAAAGACCCCAGGACTCTGAGCCCCTGGGGTCCTCTCCCCTTCTGCTCCTGGCTGTCCCCTGCTATTGGCCACCAACTTGGAAGGTACACACTCAGGGCTCAGATGTCGGCGTGTGCTTCAAGGAAGGCTTTCCTGACTGAACTGACTGGGGGCCCCCTCTTCCTCTCCCTGCTCCCCATCCCCTCTGCCCACAGCTTCGGGACTCCACGTCCAGAGCAACGAAGCCCTGCACATCACTGCCAATGTAATCCATGCCAACGGGGACCGAGGCATCACTGTAGCCCAGAGCATCCAGCTCACCCGTGTGGCCAACAACAGCATCTCCTGCAACCGCCAGAGTGGGGTCAAGGTTGAGGCCCAGTGCAAGGTGGAACTCCGGGGCAATGGCATCTATGACAACAGAGGTCATGGCATCATCACCAAGGGTGACAGCACTGTCGTCATCGAAAACGATATCATTGGTAACCGGGGCAGCGGGCTGCAGCTGCTGCCCAGGTCTGACACCAAGGTGAGGGTGTGCATGCACGTGCGTGTGTGTGTGTGTGTGGTACCACCACTGCACAGCCAAGAGTAGACCCGCAAGCACTCAGCACTACAGGGGACACCTGCCCTTCTGCCTGTGGGGCTTCCCATGGGAGAAGACGTGGGAGCTGGGCCCTGGCTAGTACGTAGAATTCGCCTACCGGCAGCCGAGGGGAAGGGTGTCACCTCCTATGTGCATGGTGTGGGAGGCCTCCCAAGGCACCTTGCTAGTCTCAGGTAAGGGTCCGAACTGCATCAGCTCTCCTTCTACCTGGGGCCTGGCAGCTAGAGGGTGTTTCCCGAGGAGAGTGAGCCTCCAGTGGGGCCTCTGCCCACTCTTCCGTGTGTGTGGGGACCCCCTTCCCCATCTTCTGCCGGAGTCCCACAGGTCTTCCCAGGATTGGGGTGCCTGCGCCCCATTGAGTGCTTTCTGCCATGCTCTGTGTCCATCCCTCCACCTGTCTGCCTCACTCTCAGCACTGTGAACTCTGAGCTCCTTATGCAGAACTGCCCCTGCTCTTTCACCGCTTTGCCAAGCAGATTGGCCCTGCACGTGCACAGCTGCGACCCCAGAGGCTTTTTTCAGCATCACGAGTCAGAAACTTGGGCAAGGAACAGAGTACCTGACCTCACACCTGAACACTGTGGGGACAGGAGCGAGGGCTGTGCTGTTGCCTCCATTGCGTTTCAGCAGGCCTGGCTTTGGCACCGCCTTCCTCTCTGCCAGCCCTTTCAAGTGGCTGCTTCCTGCCATCACTCTCCATTGCTCTGCACTTGATGAACTCCTTCAGCTAACCATGACCTCCTCCCAGAAACTTCCCTGGTTCCCCCATGCTGGTCTGGACACCTTTCCTTAAGCTCCAATGGCTCCAGGCTGACCTACCCAGCATGTTCTTCCTTTTTCAAAAAAAAATGTGTTTATTATTTGAAAGAGTTACAGAGAGGGAAAGAGAGAGAGATCTTCATCCACCATTTACTTCTCAAATGGCTGCAAAGTCAGGCCAAAACCAGAACCCAGGCAGTTCATCCAAGACCCTCATGTGGGTGCAGGAGTCCAAGCACTTGGGCCATCTTCCACTGCTTTCCCAGGGCTTCAGCAGGGAGCTCGATTGGAAGTAAAGCAGTCAGGACTTGAACTGGTGCCCATGTGGAAGCCAGCTTCACAGGTGGTAACTTTACCTGCTGTGGCACAGTGTTGGTCCCCCTGCGTTGCATATTCTTATCCCCTCAGTTTTATAGTTTATAATATAAATGCCTGACTCTCCACCAGCCTGAGCCCCTGAGGTAAGACAGGTTCTGGCTTCCTCTCCCAGGTGATAAAGAACCGGATCCATTCATTCCGAGCCTACGGCATCGCAGTGCGGGGCCGCTCCAAGGCCCTGGTGCAGGACAACATCATCTTTCAGGGCAAGAGCAGCAAGACCATCTTTCAGCAGATTGCAAACAACCGAGAGTGCATCATGCAGAACAACAAGTTCCTGGTCTTCAAGAAAAAGTAAGTGCCCAGGACTGCCTGAATCAGTCTCCTAGCACCATACAGGTCACAGGGGCAGTCAGTCTCAGGCCGAGTTCTCAGGGCTGCCTCACTCCTGGCAGTCTTGCCCACTTTGGGCTCTGTCCAGGGAAAGACCTGGCTGAGGACCCGCCTGACTTCCCAGGAGGGAACAAACTTCTTAAGGATCAGAATATTTAGTTTTCATGTTTGCCAAGTGCTGGCTGGCTAACTTGGGGTAACTTACTTACCCTCAGTCTCAGTAAAATGTACTTGCTACTATTACTAGAGTAGTTATAACTATTGCCACCAATTTAGGATAAAGTAAGGCCCTTGCTCTTCCTGCTGCACTCGTGTTAGTACCTCTGCCTCAGTGTTCCCAGTAATCACTCCCAGAGCCCTTTTTTTCCACCCATGTTCCCCACTGGATGGCATCCCTATCCCTTGGCCATAGAGCCCTACCACCTCTTTCACTGGCACCTAAGCTCACTCAGCTACCAGGTCCTCTTGATTCTGCTTTTGCAGAATTCTTGGATTTGCTTTCTCCTTTTCAACCTCTGCCAGCCTGATTCAAGTCTCAGTGCCCCTCACCATGACCCATGAACTGAATTATCCTGTTGATTGGCTGGTGTGAAGAGGATGCCGACAACCCCACCCACCTTTGTTTGCCATCACAGCAGACTCCTGCCTGGTGCTCTTGCCCATAGGCTGCCACCTAGCCCACTCTATCCTGCTTATTCTGCCAGGTTCAGCTTTCCAAATGAGTGCTGTGGGAGTGGGCACATGGTTTTAAGTTGTCACAGCTAGGTACTCAGCTTCCAACCCAGCTTCCTGCTAAAGCATCCTAGTGGCAGCAGATGGTGGCTTAAGTATTTAAATTGGTGTTTTGTGTATACAGCACGCTAAGTTAAATCCTCACCCTGCCTGTGCTAGAATCCCATATTGGTGCTGGTTCCTGTCCCAACTGCTCCACTTCCTATCCAGCTTTCTGCTTGTGGTCTAGGAATGTAGTAGAGGACAGCCCAAAGCGTTGGGACCCTGCACCTGTGTGGGAAACCTAGAAGAAGTTCCTGGTTCCTGATTAGCTTAGCTCCAGCTGTTGCAGCCACTTGGAGAGCCAGCAGATGGAAGACTTCTCTCTGTAAATCTGATCTGCCTTTGCACATTTTTTTAAACTATAAAGATATTTTTAATTGGAAGGGCAGATTTACAGAGAAGGGACAGAAAGATCCTTTATCTGCTAGTTCATTCCCCAAGTGGCCACAATGGCCAGCCAGTCCGAAGCTAGGAACCAGGAGCTTGTTCTGGGTCTCCCATGCAGGTACAGGGTCCCACAGCTTTGGTCCATCCTCTCCTGCTTTCCCAGGCCATAAGCTGGGAGCTGGATGGGAAATGGAGCAGCCAGGACATGAACAGACCATATGGGATCCTGGTACATGCAAGGCAAGGATTTAGCAACTAAGCTATCACACTGGGCCCTAGCCAGATTCTTATTCGTATTTAAAGAGGGGAGAGTGGAGGTCCACTAATGAAGGCAGGGCAGAGCTGGCATGCAGTACTGGTCCCTCACCACATGTACCCCTCAGTGGCTGGGGAGGCCAGCCCTGCACCATGTCAGCAGTCAGCCCAGTGATCTGCAGCAAAGGCCTGGCAGCATGGACCTTTAGCACAAGCCCCAGGCCTTGCAGTTCCTGACTCTCAGGTTGCACCTGCAGGTCTGACACATGGCACCTGGTAAACCCACCAGCTCGGCCTCACCTTGATCATCCCCTCAGAGGTCCCTCTGCAGTCCCCGGAGGGCAGAAGGTCACAGCCATGGCAACCAGGATCACGGCACGCGTGGAAGGCAGCTACCACAACAACCGCAGCATCTTCTGCACCATCCTGTAAGCATGCACAGCTGCCTCAGGCTCCCAAGAGCCAGAGGTGATGGATAGACTTCCGGATGAAAATCACACTACAGAAGACTACAGCGCCTTCCCCCACCCCCTGAAAACACAGAACCCAGGCTTCCTGGGCCTGTGCACGGTACTGCACCCTTAGCTGCACAGCCCTCGGGAGGATGGAGCTTGGAAACGCCTCGGGGAGGAGAAGCGGCAGGAGCTGGGGGTTTTTAGCTCCTGTACACTTTTTTTTATTGTTCTTTTATTTGTATGTTTCTTCCCGTGCGCTTTTTTTGTTGTTGTTCTGTTTGTTTCTTCACACTTCTGTAGATACCCAAGAGCTGGGAGTCTCAGCAGTGTATCGGGCTTTTGAGTCGTGGGGAATCCCACGTGACTCACACCAAGCCAGGCCTCTTCTCAGGGAGAACAGGTTCACCGCTGAGGGAGGCAGGACTCCAGAGGGGTGTCCTCTCCCCTAGACCTGCCTACCCCTCCCTTGGTCCTGCAGGGCCCCAGCGCCCCCTCCTGGCTGCTCCTAGAGGCTACAGCAGTAAGCTGGTTTACTTAGCACACAGGTCCTTAGACTTGGACTTGTGAGGGAGGCACCTCAGACAGGCAGCCCCACTGTGCAGGCAGGGGCCAGGCAAGGGTGCATAAGGCAGCGCTCCTGTCCTCAAAAAGCCCCCAGCCAGGGGGACATTAGCACAGTGCCTGCCCGCAAGGGAGGATCCAAATCCCCAGTGAGGGCTCCAGGCAGGTGCCTGGAGCCCTGGTATGTCCCTGTGTCCTCATGGGCCATCCCCTGCCTTTTCTGCCCTGTGTCTCCGCTCTGTGCCTTGGCTCATGCTCAGCCCCTCCCTGGCATGCTCTTCCTGCCACCTGTTCCTCCAGGGTCAGCTGAGACACTGCCTCTGCCCCTATCCCCCAGATGACAGCCCCCTCTCAGGGTCCTGAGCACCTTCTGCCTTGTCTTGGAGCTCTCCAGGTGTGCCTGCGAGTCGTGGGCTCCCTGGGCAGAGAGCTACATCTTACTGTCTCCCAGTCCTGGCCTAGGGCTGGCCATGTTCCTGGCCTCAGGAAAGAAAGGCTGGCTCCCCAGGGACTTTCCTGAGTGGTACTGGGAAAGCCAGGGCTCCAGCACCAGGCTTGCTCACCCCCAACGTGGGAAGAGGCCGGCTGAACAGACCCCCACTCAGCCTTTCAGCCAGGGCCTTTGCCAGCCGCCGCCTGCACTTGGCTTCCCCAGTAACTACAGTCAGGCCCTCGGTGCTGCCTTGCTGGGTGAGGTGGGGTAGATGGAGCCTGGAGTGCTGGCCTCTCCCTGGGGACTCAGAGCACCAGCCCCTGCCATCCCCAGCACTGTCCTCTGCACTTTGTGTTTGGTGGCCACAGTGAGTTGCTGTACAAAATGCTGCCTTGATTATTTTGTAAGAAATGACTTTTCTGTGAAGTTATAAAAAATTTCAGTAACCAAAATAAAGTTCTATATTTTAAGAGGCACTTGAGGATCTTCCTTGATGTGGGTAAATGCTGGTGCCATGGGGCACCAGATGCCTTCCGCCCTCTCAGAGGTATCACTGCTTCCTGCTTCCAGGACAGCTAGCAGGGCCACACCTGCCAGGGTCTCAGCACCCTCCCACCTCCTTGGGGCCTGTAATTCCTGCCCAGGGGCTTGGTGAAGGCCAAGAGCGATAGTTCTCAGGTGCACATCTGACCGGCCTTCCCCAAAGCATCTCACAATTGGGCCATATCCATAGGCCACCTGAGAAGCCACACCTAGCATTTTTCTTTATTTTTTTTTTAAATTTATTTATTTATTAAAGATTTATTTATTTTATTACAAAGTCAGATATACAGAGAGGAGACACAGAGAGGAAGATCTTCCGTCCGATGATTCACTCCCCAAGTGAGCCGCAACGGCTGGTGCACGCCAGTCCGAAGCCGGGAACCAGGAACCTCTTCCAGGTCTCCCACGTGGGTGCAGTGTCCCAATGCATTGGGCCGTCCTCGACTGCTTTCCCAGGCCACAAGCAGGGATCTGGCTGGGAAGTGGAGCTGCCGGGATTAGAACCGGCGCCCATTTGGGATCCCAGGGCGTTCAAGGTGAGGACTTTAGCCGCTAGGCCATGGCGCTGGGCCCTAAAGATTTATTTATTTTTATTGGAAAGGCAGATACACAGAGAAGGAGAGACAGAGAAAGATCTTCCATTTGATGATTCACTCCCCAAGTGGCTGTAACAACCAATGCTGAGCCGATCCGAAGCCAGGAGCTTGGAGCCTCCACGTGGGTGCAGGGTCCCAAGGCTTTGGGCCATCCTTGACTGCTTTCCCCAGGCCACAAGCAGAGAGCTAGATGGGAAGTGGGGCTGCCAGGTTTAGAACCAGTGCCCATATGGTATCCTAGCTCGTTCAAGGTGAAGATTTTAGCCACTAGGCCCCGCATTTTTCTTTAAATCTTCTCATTAATAGAGCACCTTTGGAAGCTTTTTAAATACAAAGATGACTTCCTGCCAGCAGGGCCCTGTATATCTGTACTGCCACACTGGCTACTCAAGGTCTGTATCGCACTCCATTTTTCTTCAGGTACCAAATATCCTTTTCTATTCCAGTATCCCAACTAGGAACTTTTTGTTTCTTTCCAGCTACTTGAAATGCAGAGATGCTGACGAGAATAATCCATCCATTCATTCACTCCTGAAATGACCCCAATAGCCAGGGCTTGGCCAGGCCCAAACTTTGCCCCAAACTCCATCTAAGTCTCCCCCACGGGTGTCAGGATATTTTTATTAAAAGCGTATTTCAATGTATATTAGCAAACACTATTTTATAGTAATAATCTAAAAAAATTCTCAAAAAAATATGGCTGTTGAGGTACAACAGGCTAAGTGGCTGCTTGAGATGCTAGTATCCCATATCAGTGTCCAGTTCTAGCCTCGGTAGCAGGCAGAAGCATAAACTGTTAAGCCTCAATGCTGGCCCCTCAGCTTCTGGCTAATGTATCCTGCAGGTCATTGTGGCCATTTAGGAAATGGCTCTACTGGTGGAAGGTCTCTCTCCTGCCCTAACCCTAACTCTGCCTTTCAAATAAATAAAACTAAAGGTACGTGTGTGCATGAGCGCACAGGTGCCATGACAGATGGTTAAACCTCAGCCTGTGGTGCCAGCATCACATATGGGCGCTGGTTTGGGTCCTTGCTGTGTACTTCCAATTCAACTCCCTTCTGATGCACTTGAGAAAGTTCACCTGCAAGTGCATGGGAGACCCAGAGGAAGCTCCAGGCTCCTGGCTTCAGATCAGCTCAACTCAGGCTGTTGTGGCCTTTGAATAGTCCAACAGGTGCGGGATTTTTCTCTTCTCTGTAACTCTGCCTTTCAAGTAATAGAACAGAATCTTTAAAAATTTTTTTTTGCTTGGGGTGGGCGGGAAACCGGGTGGGGCTTCTCCCTCAATGTCCCCCTTTACCTCAGATGCAGGATGGAAACAATATGGACATAATGGCATTGCCCACTTTCCTATCCCCCTGAACCTTTTTTTTCCTTTTTTCTTTTTTTTTTCTTTTTCCTTTAACTGTAATTAACTATGTAAAGATTGTCAACAATACAATAATAAAAAAAAAAAATTTTTTTTTTGAATTAAAAAGAAAAGAAAAAAAGAAAAAAAAAAAAAACCCTCTTGGCAAGCCTGTGGCAGCCACCTCATTCCGCTGGTAACCCCCAGCTAGCTCCGGACCAAGGCAGAAGCCTCCTGATCTCACACACGCACACGTATACCTCCCAATCTCCCTCACACACATGCCCACTCCCGCCCACCCCTTCCCAACCTAAGCCTGGCACTTGACGTTTCTCTTCAGACACCTTCACCACTCAGCACGGCTCCCTGTCCAGCCTGCTGAGATCTTCCTCCCACCCCACCCCATCTCCACACAGGTGGGGCAAGCCAAGAAGCAGCTGCCATGCACAACCTCACCGACACCAACAGAGGGGGACATCCCAGCCATCACGGCTTTAATAAGGTTCTACAAAAGACACAACTGGGAGGATGGCTTCTTACTCCTGCCAAAGCAAGACTTCTGTCGTTTCTTTTAAAAAAGCAAAAGCAGAATCTGCACTGCAGCAGTGATTCCAGTGTGCTGGCCTCTAGGTCATTCTCCTGCGCTTGGCCTGGTGGTCTGCGGTCTGGGCTGCAGGCAGCGGGATGCACAGAGTGCCCACTCTGCGCTCCTCCTCCTGGCCGGGTGCCAGACACACCTTTTTCTTGGAGATCTTCAGTCTCATGGCTTTGGCTATCTCCATGATCCTGAGAAACAGAACAAGCGGGCAGAAAACCTTGAGGGTGGGTCACCGTTGAGGGCCATTTGCTGGAGGGAGCAGCACTTGTGTGGCCAGGCTTGGAAGACAATGTCCCACAAGTGCCCAGCAGGAGCGAAGCCGAAGTGGGCGAGACCCCACCTGCCCCTCAAAGCCAACAGATGTCACTACTGTGCTGTTGTTAGAAAACATCCATAGATTAGGGCCAGCATCGTGGTGTGGAAGGCAGAACCACTGCTTCTGATGCCGATATCCTATATGAACACTGGTTTGTGTCCCAGCTACTCCATTTTGCATCCACCTTTTGCTAATGTGACTGGGAAAGCAGCAGAAGGTGGTCCAAGTGCTGGGTCCCCCACACCCACGGATGAAGCATCTGGTTCCTGTCTTTGGCCCAACCCAGCACTGGCTACTATGTTTGTCTGGGAAATGAACCAGCAGATGGAAGATCTGTCTCTCCCTCCTCTAAATCTATTTTTCAAATAATTTTTTTAAAGGAAGGAACTATCCATAGATGAAAGGAACCCAGGCTCTCTGGAGCCCTGGCACCAACTGATAAGAGCAACCAGGAGGGGCCCTTGGCTGGAATGTGACAGACTGCAGGCCCTCACTGCCTGTGGGAATGCCACCTCAGGATCCTCCAAGACCTGCCATAGGAGTGAGGGCAAGGCTATTAGAGGCTGCACCATCACCCACCCACGGTCACGACCAAGGAAGCTCCATCCCCGTCTGATCAGCTCTAACATGGCAAGGAACCTGTGAGGCCAGTGAGGCCAGGCCATCTCACCAAGCTCCCCCATCATTCAAGAAGCTCAACTGTGACATCCCTGTCAGCCAGACTGCCCTGCCTTGAAGCCTCCTCCATCTGACTAGGAGAAAGCAACAGCTGGGCTCTCATGCAGCCGACAGCCTGGGAACCCCACAGAATGCCTCTCCATGGCGGCAGCAGCAGAGTGGGGGCTGCTCGGATCTGCAGGGGCCGTCACTCCCCGGCACTCACCTCTTCTCACTGAGTTTCAGGTCCCTCTGCAGCATGGTCAGATCAATCTGGAAGTCGTTTATGTGCAAGGCAAGAATGATCACGTATGCAGTGATCTTGGCCTTCATAGAATTCGAAATTACATTCCGTAAACTGCAACAGCGATGGCAATAAAGGGGAAATAAAAGTAAACCTGAGGTCAGTTTCTTGGAAAGCAAGAGAAGAACATCCAGGCCAGGGCCCGTATGGACCCCACGCAGGCCAACCTGTGTTCCCACAGTGCCTGGGCCCCCATGCAGTGCGTGGTGGGCCGGTGCCAGCACTGGGACAAAGGGAGTGAACCGGCACTTCCCCCTGACAGCACGAGGCCTCACAGCAGTGAGAGCCTGCTGAGAAGGGCAACCAGTCATCCCACACTCAGTCGTTAGTGATTCTCGCAACCTTGCTATGGCCAGGAAATGCACTCCCAACAAAGGGTAGGAAGGCAGCCTGGGGGTGGTGCTCAGGGTTCTGTCCCCAAAGCCATTGGGTCAGCAGCACTGCCTTCCCCAAGCACCAGTTCCATGGGCAGCAGGCCAGGCCCCTGGAAGAAGAATGTGGAGGAAGTCCCCCTATGGAGGAGTGCCTACCAAAGCCCCCTGAGCGGGGGGGGAGCATGGGACACTCAGCTTACTTGGCTCCAGAACCACCCCTCCTCCGCAGATGGGGAGTTGAAGCCCACCCCAACTTGTGTTCCCATGTACAGACACAGACCCCAGGGAGCCAGGCCCAACCTGCCGTCGTTGTAGGTCAGGCAGGAGAACTGCTTCAGCAGTTTGGTGCTGATGATGTGGGGGACTCCAGGTCCCAGAACACCTAGAACACAGAAGAGGTGTGTGAGCATTTCTTTCCAAACCCCAAGATCTTGCCTTGCCCAAGAACCAGAAGAGAAGCCCAGCAACCCAGCCACTGTGACGATGGCCCCGTGTGGCAGAAGTTGGCCCACCCGAGGAAAATGAGAATTGCTAAGCATGAAGGTATGCTCGGGTGCACTCCAGCCTGCACGTCCCGCCTTCCCGGGGATGCTGTGGGAGGACCATGAAGGAAAACCATCAGCTAAGGCCAAAGCACGAGGAATGAACATGAAATGGCAGAATAAAGCTGATTCTAGAGAAAAGCTTTGGAGAGAGCAAGGGAGGAGCATTACAAACAGGAAAACTGCACACAGGGCCCGGCGGCGTGGCCTAGCGGCTAAAGTCCTCGCCTTGAACGCCCCGGGATCCCATATGAGCGTCGGTTCTAATCCCAGCAGCTCCACTTCCCAGCCAGCTCCCTGCTTGTAGCCTGGGAAAGCAGTCGAGGATGGCCCAAAGCCTTGGGACACTGCACCCACGTGGGAGACCGGTAGAAGTTCCAGGTTCCCGGCTTCGGATCGGTGCAGTACCGGCCATTGCTCTCACTTGGGGAGTGAAACATCGGATGGAAGATCTTCCTCTCTGTCTCTCCTCCTCTCTGTATATCTGAACTTGTAATAAAAACAAATAAATCTTTAAAAATAATAATAAAAATAGTAATAAAAAAAAAAACTGCACACAGTCACAGTGAAGGCAGACACACCTTGGGCTAAACTCCACAGGGCCTCCTGCTGGGGTAAGCGGCGGGCCCGGCTGCGGGGGCGCGGGGCAGCCAGGAGAAGCCAGCTCAGGTCAGAAAGCAGCTGACCTACACTGACCGGCTACACTGCCCTGCTATACTGCCTGCGTCCTTCCCCCTGGCTCACAAACACTCTGATGGTCCCCAAAGCTTGCATTCAATGTAGCAGAGCAGGTGAAGGCCAACTCTGGAGAGCCCCTGAGCAATCACACCACCCCAGAGGCCCCCATTTTCAGATGAGCAGAAATCCGGGGTAGGACAGCCCATAGCAGAGCAGCCCTCGGGGCAGCAGCATCGCCAGTGCCGAGCCCAGCTGCCCAGCCCAGCCACAGGGCCTGCTGCTCCTCTCGTGAGAGCGGATGGCAGCCTTAACAGACAGCCAACAGGTCAGGAATAACTGGACCAGAGCATCCAGCAGGAACTCACTTTTCCGCTTAATCACTTTATGAGCTCGGAATCTGATGAGGGCGTCCAGGAACCATATGCATCGAGCCTGGCGGTCTCGTCTCTCCTTATCCAATGGCAGAGACTTTAAGGCTTCCAGGACAAAGCAGCAGTGCCTGCAACGAGGGAGGAGGCAAGTGTGTGTCAGGGCGGCTCACTAGGAACCACCCCATCCCAACTACCCCGACACACATGCCACATGCAAGAAGCCATCACTTTGAACACCTCCGTGGTATAGCACAGGCCACGAGGGCCACACAGTTTATTCCAACTATCCAACTACACTGCCTCTGCAAAAGCATCCACAAACATCATCTTTAAAAGGGAGGCCTGGTGCAGCAGCCCAGTGGCTCAAGTCCTCGCCTTGAATGTGCCAGGATCCCACAAGGGTGTCAGTTCTAATCCCGGCAGCCCCACTTCCCATCCAGCTCCCTGCTTGTGGCCTGAGAAGGCAGTCAAGGACGGCCCAAAGCCTTGGGACCCTGCACCCATGTGGGAGACCTGGAAGAGGCTCCGGGCTCCTGGCTTCAGACTGGCTCAGCACCAGCCATTGTGGCCACTTGGGGAATGAGCCAGCAGACAAAAGATCTTTTCTCACTGTTTCTCCTCTCTGCGTATCTGCCTTTCCAATAAAAATAAATAAATCTTCAAAAAAAAAAAAGATGATGATTCAGGAAGAGATTGTTTAGCAGCTGGCTCATCCCCCCAGATGCCCATAACAGCCAGGGCTGCCAGACTGAAGCTAGGAGCCAGGTACTCCATTCAGGACTCCACCAAGTGCTTGGCTGTCAAGGGCCGCCTTCCTAGACACACAGGCAGGAAGGCAGGTTGGAAGCAGAATGGCTGGGACTCAAACCAGCACTGCTGCAGACTTCATGAGCCCCAAGCAGCAGTTTAACATACTGTATCACAATACCCAGTCCAGCCATAGATGTTACTTATGTGAAAGGGGCTGTGTTTTAAACTATCTGTTCACAGAAGTAGGTCAGGTCACTGACCCATGAATCAGGTGCTGGGAGTGTTAGCATGTCCTCTGCCATGTAAAGACAGGCAGACCTCTCAGCATGTCCGTGCCTTTGTTTCCTCATCTGTAATCCGGGGCTGAGGACAGTATCTGCCCCTTAAGGCTCTTTCTCCATTAAAGGAGGAAAAGGCAAGCAAAGCACCAGAACAGTTCCCAGCTCCAGGCAGAGTTCAGCACACACCAGCTATCCAGTTCTGCTCTCAGGATCCTGGACTCGCGGAGGTAAAAAGGCTCCAGATCCAGCTCCCGGTAGCTCATTTTACAGGTGGGGAAACTGAGGTTCATTTGACGGAAGGTCACATAGTAATGTCAGGGCAGAGCTTGAAGACTCAGTTCTTAGACTACCAGCCCAGAGTTTGTAGCTGCACCTGCCCAAGTCACAATCAAATCAGGATAGCTAGGAACCAGTAATGGCTTGTAGAAATAAATCTTTGGAGGAGGGGAAAAAAAAAAGCACTTTAGATTTCACTAACCAGTAAAATTTCAAAATAAAAATTAGGAGTGAGTACTGTGGCACAGTAGGTTAAGCTGCCACTTGGGATGCCTATATCTCATACTATAGTGCCTAGTGCAAATCCTTGCTATTGCGCTTCAATCCAGCTTCCTGCCATGTGCCTGGGTGGCAACAGGTAACTGGCCCAAACACTGGGGTCCCTGCTCCTCATGGGGCCCCAGCTATTGCAAGCATCTGCAGAGTGAACCAGCAGATGGAGGATTTTTCTCTGCTTGTGTCTGTCATGCCACCTTTCAAATCAATCAATAAATAAATCTTTTGAAAAACAAAAATCGGGAAAGCCAGTGTAGCCTTCACAACTGAGAGTATGAAGAGGGAAACCTCAAAAGCAAAAATCCTTTACCTACGCAAAGCATTTCAATGGCAGAAGAGAAGCGGTATAACCTGAATTCCTTTAAATACACAAATTTCCCTTTAGGGGAGCTCCCCCCAGCACGTCATCACCAAAAACCATCACTTGGCCCGGCACCTGGCCTGCGTAGCACCTGGGCAAGCTGGGCATGCTCAGAATCAGCATGGCATCAGGGCATGTGGTCTGGTTGGGGTGTGCAGCCCCACACCACAGTGCCTCGCCACCCTTGGCCCAGCCGCAGGGAGGCCAGTGGGCTCCCTGAGACCCTCCCACAGCTCCACGAGCCCCGACGGCCCAGAATGCAGTGGCTCACTTGCAGCCAGTGCCACACACACACACACATGCTGCCTCCTCGCCAAGGGACGGTGAGGCCCCAGCCACCCGTCTGCTGCTCTCAGATCCCGCCCCCAGGCCCAGTACCTGTTCTCCTCGGCCATTTTTAGGATATCTTCTGCTGTGACGCTCCTGAAGGCTTCAGAAGGGCCCTGAAGAGCTTCGTACTCCGCAGGAGAGAGAACTAGTTAGAGGTCAAGGACCCAGTCTGACCAGCATGGAAGCCTCTAGCTGAGGCCCAAGACCAGAAGACAGAAGAGCATACCATTGGGCAAAGCAGGGCTGGGGACCCAACTCTTTCTCGAAGCCCACAACCACTCCCTGCCTTCTCTTCCCAGTCACGCAGCTGCCCTAAGCATTCCCCATCCAACCTGACCCAGCAAGCAGCAAAATCTGAGGCTCTATCCCTTCCTGTCATAAAAATCACATCAACTCCAGGCTTTGGGCACTGGCCAGCTCCAAAGCCTCATTCTACCTGTTGGTGGAGAGCCACTGTAGCCCCAGCTCCAACCACTACAGGCATCTGACATCTTGCTACGGAATGGGTTTGAATCTGCCCTAACCCCAGGGAGGTGCCTGAGCAGTGAGGAAGCCCAGCTGACTCCTGACAGTGACACCAAGGCCACTGCTGCCCTCACAGAGCCTGGCCAGGCCAGTCTCAGGCCCACATCCCAGCAAGGAGGATACGATCTTCAAATTTATACACATCCTCAGGCTTGGCTGCATCTGCATGGCAGGGAGGGAGGTAGACGGAGTCATCCTGCGACTCATCCTGGATGGCGTCACCGACGAGGGCTTTGTGGGAAAAGCAAGGTACCGTCAACACCCGCGTGGTAGTTCCAGGTTCCCCAGTGCTCTTTGTCAAGGGGCTGCCCCTCAGGGACCGCCATGCCAGAGCTCGCCAAGAGGCTGTCCCTCAGGGACCGCCATGCCCACTGGCAAAACAAACGCTGCTGGGCATGGAGAAGGTAGATGTGGCCTGTTGCCTCTCAAGCAGATGACAATGGCTGGAAAAGGAATGAGCCAATAAACATTTTTCTACACAAGAAAAACTAAATGTGAGGGTCCACCAAAACAGCCTGGATAAATTATCTTACCTCTAAAACAATCTCACCACACACCGTTGAGTGGAAAAAAAAAATCAAAATATAGAATCCTAACTATCCTCTAAAGAGAACCATTAAGTGTGCATACAAACAGGGCCAGAAGAAAATAGGGAAAGACTAATGTGATTTTTCAAGTGACTTTAAATACTCAAGGGTAAACCTAATAAAAATTGTTAGGACCCAGTGTGGTATCCTAGTGGCTAAATCCTTATCTTGTATCCACTGGGATCCCATATGGGTGCCAGTTCATATCCTGGCTGCTCTGTTTTCCATCCAGCTCCCTGCTTGTGGCCTTGGAAACCAGTAGAGGATGACCAAAGCCTTGGGACCCTTCACTCCTATGGGAGACCCAGAAGTTCCTGGCTCCAGGCTTTGGATGGGCTCAGTTTTAGCTGTTGTGGCTACCTGGGGAGTAAACCAGTGGATGGAAGATCTTTTTCTCTGTATATATGTCTGTCCAATAAAAGCAAAATAAACCTTTAAAAAAAAAAGAAAGCTGTTCAATTTACTTAGAATAAATGAAGAGAACTAATTCTGTGTTCCTGAATAGAAAAACATGATATTATAAAGATGTGGATTCTTGTCCTATCAGTCCCAATTCAACCAGCAGATGGAAGATGTTCCAGCCATTGTGGCTTTTTGGGGAATAAATCAGTGGATGGAAGGTTTCTGTCTTTCCTTCTGTAACTCTTCCTTTTAAATACAAATAAGTAAATAAATCTTAAAAAAAAAAAAAAATCACCTGTGGGAGCCGGAACAGTGACATAGGAAGTTAAGCCACTGCTTACAGTGCCAGCATCCCGCATGGGAACCTGTTCTAATTCAGGCTGCTCCAGTTCCAATCCAGCTTTCTGCTGATGTGCCTGGGAAAGCAACAAAGATGGTCCAAGTTCTCGGGCCCATGTACTGACATGGGAGACCTGGAAGAAGCTCCCAGGTCCTAGATTTGGACTGGCCCAACTCCAGCTATTGCAGCCATTTGGGAAGTGAACCAACAGACAGAAGATTTCTCTGACTCTCTCTCTACCTTTTATAAGTAAGTCTTTTTAAAAAACAAAATTACCTCTGTAGGGGCAGGTGTTAGGGCACAGCACATTAAGCTGCATCCCCTAGAGGTGAAGGTTCAAGTCCCAGCTACTCCTGCTTCTAATCCAGCTTCCTGCTTGGGCCCCTTCTACCCACAGGGGCAAGTCAGACGACTCCCGGACTCAGCCTGGCCCAGCCCCAGCTGCTGCAGGTATCTAGGAAGTGAACCAGCAGATGGAAGACCTCTCTTTGTCTCTCCCTATCACTCTGCCTTTCAAATAAATAAAAACTTTAAAAAAAAAAAATTACCTGAGGACGGAGTTAACAATTACTTATTTGAAAAATAAAAAATCTGATGTACACAGTATAACAAAAAAAAAACTTCATTGACTTCAAAAGTGTCAAAAATGAAACTGTAAAAGTACTGAAAGAAAACACAAGAAAATTTTCTAAAATCACAGGTTGTGGAACTTGTTTCTTATTTATCCATCTGTTAGGCAAGCAAGACATACACAGAGAGAATGCAGTAAGCTCCCATCCACCACCTCACCCTACCAGCAGACTCCAAGGCCTGGAGTCTCCCATGGGGTGCAGGAGCCCCATTTCCGGGGGCATCAGCGCAGCCCCTCGGGTCCCTGTTACCCAGCAGCTGGGATCGGCAAGTGGAGCCCGGTGTTGGAGCCAGGCTCTCTGACATGGGACATGAGTGTGCTAACCAGCAGCCTACGTGCCAGACCAAGTGCTTTACCTCCCTGCCCGACCCTTCCCTCCCAAAAAAGTCCATCCTTAGTAGAAAAGCTAATCTCAGAAAAACTTCCTCTCATATTCCTTGAATATTTTTTCACATTTAAGTATGCAAGCTGCCAGGGATCAGAGTAAAAACAGCCTTTCACACCAACACGAAGGCCCTGCAAGGCTCCCTTCCACCATTATGCCAGCCTTCTGACTAAAGCCACCATGGTTCTCACAGCCCTGCAGCCTTCTGTCTCCTCCATGCCCCGTAGCCTGTCTCCTTGGGCTGGCAGCTGGGCACGCCCATCCCCTTACCCTGAAGTCTGCCACCCTGTCCTGGACCATGAGCCACTGGGCAGGGCCATGTTGGATGTTCCTTCTGAGTTCCCAAGTCCGGCCCCGAGAAGGCCCTCACCAAGCAGCAGGAACAATGCAGCCTTCACTCCTGTTCTCCCGGGCACAGGGGGGCAGGAGGGAAGGAGCTCAGGAGAAGGGGAAGCTGTGTGGCTGGGTCCCAGTGCCGCCTGCTTACCATCCACACCCTTCTTGTCAATGATACTCTCTGCAGCTTTAGCTACTGCGCGGTTCAGAGAGTCGCTGCCGACTCGGTTCACCCTCCTGGAGTTCAGCGCCCGCTTCTGTTTGGTGGTGCCAAAGGCTTCGATGCAAGAGTCCATCTGTGCAAGGGACAACCCTGGTCACCGGGGACAGCCCGGGCAGGTGCCGTGACTCCTGTGTAATCCCAGGAAACACACAGCCCCACTGAGCCACTGTCACCTCCTAGGACAGCCATCTCAGCAGAGTATCCTCACAGGCTTTGTATAATTTTGTCAGCCTAAAGAGCTTCCTACCACGTCCTCAGTGTGTCTCCATCAGCAAAACACGCGGTTAGAATTAGGGTTGGAAAATACAGAGCACACAGCCTGCCCTTCCCCCACCTACACTGTGAACAGTTCACTCTCCCACTGAGCCAGAAGCTCTCCTCACACACCTTCTCAATTCAGTGCTCCAGGCACCACAAAACAGTCAGTCAGTCTGCTACCCTGCAGTGAGATGACTCTGACACAGCCCTTCTACATAGAAAATTCTAGGGTCCAGTGCAGTGGCTCAACTGGCTAATACTCTCCTCCCCTCCTAAGTGCTAGGATTTCATATGGGTGCAGGTTTTTTGTCCTGGCTGCTCTACTTCCCATCCAGCTCCCTGCTTGTGGCCTGGGAAAGCAGAGGAAAATGGCCTAAAGTCTTGGGACCCTGCACCTGTGTGGGAGACCAGGAAGAAGCTCCTGTCTACTGGTTTCACATCAGCTCAGCTCCAGCTGCTGCAGCCATTTGGGGAAACAGTGGATGGAAGATCTTTCTGTCTCTCCTTTTCTCTAAATCTGGCTTTTTAATAAAAATAAATCTTAAAAAAAAAGAAAGAAAAAAAGCAAGCCCTAAAATTCACTTTATTTTGATGTGGAAGTTCCAAGACACAAACAATTGTTTTCTGAAACATGGACTAAATCCTAAACGCCAACGCTATTTTACACCCACAACACCCTGAGAGAACTGGTTCCCAACCCCGGCACCAGCAGCACTCAGCTGTCCCTTGCAGGCACAGGCCTGGTCTCTGGGAGACCTCCAAGGCCTCAGTGGATAGACACCGTCCAGAGATAAAGACCCTGAAGGGGCCAGGAGTAGGCTGGGAAATCCCGAGCTTCGGCAAGCCCATCGTACCGTTGTAGGAGCCCAAAGCCTAGGAGGGAATCTGCCTGGGCCTCACACCTCAACTCTACCACCTTACCTTTTCTCTGAAAGTTTTGTTCTGATTCTCTGCCGTGTGTCCACTCTCAATGGAATCATCTGTTTGAAACACAAAACACCAAAAAATGGAGAGGGAGGAACACAGCCAACTATAAGGCCTTACAAACATTAGGGGCATCATTCAGCAGTTCATCTGGGGCAAACATCTGGAACAACAGCGAAGGGGCCAGCTGGGCAGCCCACATATTAGAGCACCCACGTACACGTCCCAGCCACGCTCCTGATTCCAGCTCCTGCTGATGTACGCCGTCGGAGGCAGCAGGGGCAGCTCCAGTTAACGGGTTCCTACCATCCATGTCAGGGGCCGGGTTGACTTCCTGGCCCACCCCAGCTCTTGTCAGCGTACGGAAAGTGAATCAGCTCTGTCTCTCTGACTCAGGAATATGAAATTTTCAAAATTACCTAATGAACAAATTGATACACAATTCTCCTTGCCTCTCTAGAATTTAAAGGAACATCTGGAGGATGGTTTAAAATGAATATGTATTTTAAATGTTAAATTTATTTGCAAAGCAGGAGATTCTTTAAAAAAATGGGGGGGCCCGGTGCAGTAGCCTAGTGGTTAAGGTCCTTGATTTGAACGTGCCAGGATCCCATATGGGTACCAGTTTTAATCCCGGCAGCTCCACTTCCCATCCAGCTCCCTGCTTGTGGCCTGGGAAAGCAGTCGAGGACGGCCCAAAGCCTTGAGACCCTGCACCCACATGGGAGACCCGAAAGAGCTCCTGGCTCCTGGTTTCAGATCAGCTCAGCTCCAACCATGGCAGCCGCTTGGGAAGTGAGTCAGGGAGTGGAAGATCTTTCTCTCTGTGTCTCCTCTTCTCTGTATATCTGCCTTTCCAACAAAAATAAATAAATCCTTAAAAAAAATAAAGAAAGATTACTTTATTTTGAAAGGCAGACTTACAGAGAAGGAAAGATAGGCATCCTTCCACTGGTTCACTCCCCAAATAGTTGCAATAGCCAACAGCCTAGAGCTTCTAGCTCTCCAGTGTGGGTCAAGGGCCCAAAGAACTTGGGTCGACTTTCACTACTTTCCCAAGAAAACGAGCAAGGTGTTGGACTGGTAGGAGCAGTTGGGCTTTGAACTGGCGTCCATATAGGATGCCCATACAGCACCACAGATGGAGGTCTAACGTACTACTCCACAGTGCCAGCCCCAGCAAAGCAGGAATTTTTGAGCACAAAATTCACACTCTGGGACCAGTGCTGTGGTACAGCAAGCTAAGGCACTGCCTGCAACACCAGCATCCCATACAGGCATCGGTTCAAGTTCCAGCTCCTCTACTTCTGATCCAACTCCCTACTAATGTGCCTGGGAAAGCAAGCAGTGGAAAACTGCTCAAAACCATGGGCCCCTGTCTGCAACCACTTTAGAGATCCAGATGAAGCTCCTGGCCTGGCCCAGCCCTGGCCATTGAGGCCATTTGCAGAGTAAACCAGAAAATGCAAGATCTCTCTCACCCTCTCGGTAACTCTGCTTTCTCAAGTACACGATTACATCTTTCTAAAGAATTCATACATGGACACTCCAACTCAAGAGCATTTTCAACTTAGGTGTCAAACCCATACTATCTATGTACATTCTGCTTGTTTCTGGGAAATAGGTCCAGGTGCTTATCAGAGTCTCAGGAAGGGAGAAACTGCTGTCGGAGGGAATAAAATCCAGACAAATGCCCCAGCTGTGTCAGGCAGCCTCACACCATCCCAGAGACCCTTCCTTATCCGATACATTCCCCTGCCATGATGCTCAGATTGGAGTTTAAAGGTTTAGGGACCAGGAGCCACTCGGAGTCCAGCCCCCTTATTTATCATCTTGGAGGACCTCACTTTAGCCCTGAGCAGCCCCAGCTGGGGCACAGGAGACAAGCTGTGAAAACTGGGGTTATATGGTGCAGACAGCGCTCAGGCGAATGACAGCTAGTATCCAACCCATCAACGGTGCCTCCCAATCACACTGGTCCTCCCCAGGGTCCCTCAGCTGCAAGGGGGCGCAGCCAGGCGACCTTCACCAGAGCCAGGGGCAGGACATTCGGCATTTCAGCCTCCAACAAAACTCAGAGCAAAAGCGAACGAGTGACATGGCTTTGAAGGTTGCGCCTCTTCCTGAGCACGTGACCCAGCTTCAGGTATCTCATTCATCAGAGTTTCCAAAAACAAACCAACCCAATCCCCAGCTTAGTCAGTAAAGAACTACAACAGGCCTTCGCGAGCAAGGAATCTGCTCTCAGCAGTGCCCTCTAACAGTCTGTACTGATGAGCGTGCCACTCGCTCTTGGGTTCTGCACACATCTATAAACACAACGGGAACCAGGTGAGGTCTGACTTGCCCATGGCTACATCCACAGCTCTGAGTTCACAGCAAGTGAACACATGTTGAATGAAAACAAAACAAAAACTTCTAAAACTTTCCAAATAAAAAAGAACTGCCTCCTTTTAAAATGCACAACAAAGTGCGCTTTACAAATCAAAAACCCAAACCCAAAACTTGTCAAGCAAATCCAGAATTCACAGTATTTCTGTGACCTTCACGACCACAACCCACCTGCAAATAGGGGCTGCATGTTGAACAGCTCAGCATCATACACTTCCATCTGGCCAGAGGTCTTGTTCAAAATGCCCACAAAGTGCCTGGATAAAGGAGGAATAATGCTGATGACAACAAATCCCTTAAAAAGCCTTATTGGGGCCTGGCACAGTGGCCTAGCAGCTACTTCTCGCCTTGCATGTGCTGGGATCCCATATCGGTTCAATTTCCCATTTAGCTCCCAGCTTGTGGCCTGGAAAGCAGTTGAGGACGGCCTAAGACCTTGGGACCCTGCACCTGTTGGGGAGACCCGGAAGAAGCTCCTGGCTCCCGGCTTTGGATGGGCTCAGTTCCAGCCACTGCACTCACTTGGGGAGTGAATCAGCAGACAGAAGATCTTCCTCTCTCCTCCTCTCTGTATATCTGACTTTCCAATAAAAATAAATAAATCTTAAAAAAAAAAAAGCCTGGTTTCTACTATGGCCTTCTTCCTACTTAAACCTTCCTGACCTGCCTTCTGCCCCAGCACATCTGAGGAATGAGCAGCCCTGATCCTCCACAGCGGAAATCCTCCACATGGAGATATAAAAGGATGGGGTGGGAAGGAAGGAACGTGAGGTGGTTCTGGAGAAAAGAAGATCTACCAAGTGATTCCAATACCCATAGCCCCTTAGCCCACGTGGCCTCAGTGTTATAACAGAAAACCCTTTGGGTATGAAAAACTCTAGAATGACACTAAAATTTAGCGCACACCTTCTGTGGCGGCAAATACAAGCCGAGCCTTGTCTTGGGTAGCAGCCCACGCTCAGACAGAGCGGTTCCGTAAAGGGATGGAGCAGGGTACAGGTTCAGGCTCAGCTCATCAGTCGGCCTGCTAGTAGTCTGACCCAGTGAAAGCTTCCTGGTGGTTCACCACTGGTACCAGTCCAGGGGCCCTGTCTATACCACGCCCCATCCCTAAGAGTTATGGCTTGTTCAGGCAAGGGACAATCTTCCCTGCACACAGGAGGACAGTGAGGAGTAGGGGGTCAGTGGAAAGCACAGCTGCCTCCCAATCACTCAGTCAGCAACAGGGCTGGACGGAAGCCCCAGGTTCCTCTGCCCCTGCCTCAAGAGCCTCAGACTAGCAAATCCTTTCCTTGTACTATTTTAGTTCCAAGGCTCATTGATGTCAGGTTTGAGCCATTAGTGATCAGACATTCCAAATTAGTAGCTAGAGCTGCCAGGGCAGGTAAGACAATTGTAAATGAATGATGTTACAAGTGAATGAGGTGGGGGGTTTTTGTCCCTTGCTAATTTTCAGAAAACTCAAAAAATAAAACCATTTCCTTCTGAGAGTATTTGCAGGCTTGAGAGCCCGGACTGCAGGCACACGGGCACTTGGCAAACAGACCTCCCTGCATTTCTCGCACTGCACCTCAAAGCCGGGGAAAAAGGCCAGAGCTGCCCACTACACCCCTCCCCCAGCATTACCTGCACAGTGTGTTGCATTTGAGGGCACCAGCCCCAAAGTTGTTTCCCACATAGGAAAGTCTCTCTGTCTCAGCGGCCTGAAAGAGAGAGAGGAGCACTCCACTGACAACCGATGCAGACAGGTGCTTCCTGCATCCTGCCTCTCGCCCCGACACTTGCCAAGACTGCCTAACCCAGAACCACAGTGGATGAGATGGGCCAGCCTCACCATCTCCCAAGGAAACGGCAGAGGGGGAGTAGGGGACATCTGCAAAGGAAAGCCTCAGACAGCACTGGCTTACAAAAGGTCTGAACAGTTCTTGGGCGATGGCACCACAGGCCTGCAGACAGGGCCACAGTGTGCAACCAAGTCATCCTGCCAGCCACCTCCTGGGCCCAGAGTTCAAGTCCCCCTTGACCCTCTGTGTCCACATCTCCCACGTCTACTCATTCTAAACCCTCAGGAGCCATGGACAGCTAACACAGTCCCCGTAACCACCCAGCATTCCTGCTCCCGCTTTTCGGTCCTGTCATCCTCTTCACTTACACCCAATCTTGGCTGCCCACCCTTCCCTCCACCAGAAACGGCTTCTAGCCGGCAGACCTCTCCTCCCACTGGACACACTCTGCTCTGAGCCTCCCCCATCTGCCAATCCCCCTTTCTCCCCACTCACATCCACCCACACTGGAGGGGGTGAGGAGGCAGGCAGCTGGCAGCCATGACCCTTACCAGGATCCGCTGACCTCTCTTCCTGGGGTTGGTGGAGTCCTTGCTCTGATACAAGGTGAAGCGCATGTTGCCTGGGTTCTGCAGCTTCCCATTGGAGAACTGGACTGTTAAAAAAATGGATAAATAAAAGAGTGCAGCCCAGGAATTGCCACAGGGTACGACTGGGAGCTAGTGAGGAAAGGCAGGTCCCAGTCCACCGGGGAGACAAGGCAAGGGCAGGTGGGGGAAGCCCCATGGACAGGCGCTGTGACTGGAGGGACCAGCTGGGAGCTCTCAGAGAGGGACCTGGTCCAGACCTGGGGCTCAAAAAGGGGGACGGCTGATCCAGACTTGGCTCACAGAGGGGGAACTGGTCCAAACCTAGAAGAGGTCCGGACCTGGTCCAGACCAAAGCAGAGAGGGACCCGAGCAGGCAAGACCAGGCCAGGGAGGGGCTGTAGGAGGTCCCGGAGGGGTTCTCATACCTAGCGGTAGGGACAGGAAGGGGAAGGGGTGAGTGACGAGTCCTGGCCGAGATCCCTGGCAAGGGAAAGAGACAAGAGGGGGACCGAACGCGCTGGGGAGAGGCCTGACGCAGGGGTGCAGGAGACGGCTACGGGAAGCTCTGCTCCAGCCCCGCCGTCCTTACCCAGCACAGCTCTCTGGTTCTCGTTGGGCTCCCCACAGTACAGCCACCTCGCGCTGGGCGACACCTCCGCTGTCATCTCGCCTACCTGGCCGTGAAAGCCAGGACCTCAGCCTGACCCCAATCCACGAGGAAGCCAGCCCGGGCGGGGAACCGGAAGAGGCGTGGCCTCCCAGGCGCTGGCCAAGCACGCAGAAGACGCGCGCGGCCACGCCTCCCGGGCAGTGGGACCACGCCCACCGCTTGCTCCGCCCGCGCGTCGGCACGCCCCCTCTGCTCGCACGGAAACCTGCGGCCAAAATGCTGGGTGATCTCGCACCTGCCATTTAACTAGCGTGTAGGGCTTCTTCCCGCTCGACATACGGTGCAGATGGAGTATAGTCTGCCTCTTCCACAGTGGCAAGTATATCTTCCCAAGAGCCTAAAGGTCAAGTTCAACTTCAGAATTCCCTGAGAGAATTTCTTGAGCCTCAGCTGCATGTGGCAGCTGATCACCCACAAAGTATCCCATCCACACAGGTGGCCATGCAGCCCCTAACACCAAGCACTGTCCAGAGTCCTGCAAACAGTATACCTGCAGCATACAGTTACAGCCAAAGGATTACAGAAGCAGGGCCTTTAGTAGGCCAGGCCGAGGACTCCATGTGCTCAGAAGGTGCTTGGTGTGAGGCAAGAACGCCGCTTGACTCATCCGTTCCAGCTGCCTTCTGGTAAAATTGCCTCTTGCTCAAAATGACGCCTAGACTCCTCCGAGTCATCCCTACACCTGCACCCCCTTTAACCTGTGCATTCATCACATTTTCTCATTATCCAAAATCAAACTTACAAAACCAATGCCAGTATGGTGCAAAAGGACTGCTTTGGCCGCTGAACTATTTAGAGCAAGTTGTCTGCCCAGTGTCCCAGATGACTATACTGTCTCCTTCAGGCAAGGATATGGGTGTTTCCTAAATAACTACTATGCAGCCCACAGAAAGTTGAGTATCATCAAAAAGAAAATGAATCTATTTTAAAATGTTACTACCATATAATCCTCACAACCTGCTTAAGTTTACCAATTATCTAAATATTCTGATTTTGGTTTTTGTTTGTTTGCTGGAAGGATCTATTTTGTGAGTCACTGCCTAAATGCTTTGCAACATCCAGGGCCAGGCTAGAATGAAGTCAGGAGCTGGAAACACAATCCAGGACTCCTGTGTGGGTGGCAAGCACCCAGGTACCTCAACCGATACCTCCTGCCTCCTAGCACACGCACTCGCAGAAAGCTGAAATCAAAGTCAGTCGGAACTTGAACCAACACATTCCTATATGGGATGCGGGCATCCTAAGCAGTGTCTTAAACACTAACTTCATACTCCCATAGCAAAAAGATTCTGTGGAGAATCAATGTGTCACATTTAGTGGTCATAGCTCTTCCTCTGATTGCAAGATCATCTTGCTTGACCCCACCTGACGATTTGAACTGACTTGTTGAGGAAGGAAAAAGGAAAAAGAAGAGTTTCTGAATTAACAAATCCACCCTAGTGATGTTTTCTTCGCTAAACTCATTTGAAGTTAAAAATCAATCTTTTTAAAAATATTCTAAAAAATATAGAGAGAAGGAGAGGCAAAGAGAAAGCTCTTCTGTCCACTGGTTCACTCCCCAAGTGGCTGCAATGGCTAAAGCTAAGCCAATAAAAAGCCAGGAGCCAGGAACTTCTTCTGGGTCGTCCACGCAGGTGCAGGGTCCCAAGGCTTTGGACTGTCCTCTACTGCTTTCCCAGGCCACAAGCAGGGAGTTGAATGGGAAGTGGAGCAGCCAGAAAAATGAACCAATACCCACATGGAATCTGAACCAATACCCACATGGAATCCTGGCACATGCAAGATGAGGATTCAGCCACTAGGTTATTGCGCCAGACCCTAAAAATAAAGAATTCTGAGATTAAATAATAAGCAACCATATATGTATTCTGCTCACGAATGTATCTCCAGCTTGTGAACCACCACCTCCCCAGAGTGAATGTTAACAAATGAAGGAGTGATAGGGCAAGGAAAGGGCCAGAATCATCACTAATCCTGGACACCTGCCACAGCCGTGAACCTCAGAGAGACTTGGCACTCCTGGCTGCAGGCAACTGGCACAGGGCTAACGTGCAACAGATGCTAAGTAAATGTTTATTGGTTGAATGAAAACACTCAAAGTTGAGAGGTGACAAAGAAGATGACAGGGACTATAAGGAACCAACTATAGTTCTTGAAAAACGTCCTTTGGAAAGATGCTGTGAAAAGCAAACCTGCTCATGCTTCAACATCCAGGAGTGTAACCAATTGTTATTCAAAGTGTGGTCCAGCGTAACAGCAGCAAGGTTGTATCTGTAGCCTCATCAGAGCTTCTGAAAGGTCATCAATGTGTGGTTTGTATGTACTTAAGGTGTGGGAAACACTGCCATACCAAACTGCTCCCCCCCTCTTTTTATTACGTTGCATTATGTGACACAGTTGCATAGGCTCTGGGATTCCCCCATCCCCTCCCCATGCCCTCCCCCCATGGTGGATTCCTCCACCTTGTTGCAGTATTACAGTTCAAATTAAGTCGAGATTCTTTCTTTGCAAACATATACCAAGCATAGAGTCCAGCATCTTACTGTCCAGATAAATTCAACAGTTTCTTGGGGAGACCATCTCTGGTCTGAAGGCAGAGCTGGCAGAATATCGTCCCGATCAATTAGAAGCCCCAGCACAACATCAACAACAATTTACAACATTATGGAATTAATTGAGATGGTATTGAGTAATCAATACGTTATAACAGTGCAAGTTCTTAACCACATCCTGTGACTACTTCATTGACCCTTCAATTTTTGTTCGTACATAGAACCGGCTGCTATACATCTTAAAGTGGCTATAGGGTACTATTCAGCTGTCTCGTGTCTGTTTTCATTTTAGTATTTAGCAGTTTATTGTGTTGATGCATAATTTTGCTGAACTTGGTAGATTTTAGGATAATCTAAACTGGCTTATAAATCTAGCAAGGCCTTTGTCAACAGTTGAGGTGAAGAACAGTTTTAGGAGGGGTGTGCAGAGAAATCTTCCACCCCCTAGTGAGGGGTAACTAATCTTTGTGTCCTATCTAGTAAGGTATATGTGGATCCACACTGATCGTTTCCTGTTTGGTTCTAAGCTTTCCTTGTATTTCTCTGACTAGCCTATTTTTGGGGGGAGGTGGGGCTCCGGAGCGATCCTGATGGTCATTGCAAGCCAGGGTGGGGATCCGAAGTTGGAACTAAGTAAGGACCAGAAGAAGCTCCTCTCCCTAGTCCCAAAGGAAGTTTGCAGTTCTTCTATTTCTGCAGATCCCTCAGGGCTCCTGGCTGTTGTTCCGATGACCTTGGATCCTGCGAGGAAGGATTTGGGCCTCTTCCATCCCATGTGGTAGATCCAGACAGGGCTGGGTGACCTCGGAGTTCTCGGCCTCCGAAGGCACTCCAATTCTCTGTGTTCTCCTTGTCTGTTGGGATGTAGTCCTTGGTGCCCATACTGATAGTCCTTGGTGAGGATCTGCAGGCTGCTTCCCTTTTAAGGCACATCTCTGCCAGTCAGACAGATCCACTCCAAGTCCTCAGGGTGGCCCGCTCTGTGGCTACAAAAATCACATCCGTCTACGGAAAGCACACACTCCCAGAATTTCCACAAGCATTCAGCATTAGAGAGATTGCATCTGGGGAAGGAAAGGCATCCACACGGGAGATCTGAATGGCTGGAGGTCCAGGCTACTGGCTCGGGCCTGGCCATCTTAGCCATCGCAGTCATCAGGGGAAGTAAACCAGGAAACGGAAGAACTCTCTCTCCTCCCCAACCCTCTGTGTGTGTGTGTGTGTGTGTGTGTGTGTGTGTGTGTTTGCCCCCTGTCATAATTGACCTTTAAATAAATCATTATTTTAAAAAAATAGCAGGGGCCAGTATAATGGCTGAATCCTCCCCTTGCAAGTGCCAGCATCCCATATGGGTGCAGCTTTATGTCCTGGCTGCTCCGTTTGCCATCCATCTCCCTGTTTATGACCTGGGAAAGCTGTATAGTATGGCCCAAAGCTTTGGGACCCTGTACCCATGTAGGCGACCTGAAAGAGTCTCCTGGCTCCTGACTTATTATCACCTCAGCTCTGGCCATTGTATCTATTTGGGGAGTAAACCAGTGGATGAAGATCTCTGTCTCTCCTCTTAATGAATCTATGAATCTGCCTTTCCAATAACAACAAATCTCTAAAAATTTTAAAATAAAGCAGCTGAAAGAATGTGGTTTACTCCTACGTTGCTGAATTATTTACAGGGGTTCAAAACACACAGAGACATGCTTTGTACATACATATGCAAATACATGTATCTGGGATTTGGCAAGACAGAGGGAGCCTTACTTCAGCAGTGAGCAAAATGCAAAAATCCACAGTGTCTTCTAGATTGGAATAACAAGTAGCCCAAGGCAGAATTTATCGCAGCATGTTTGTTTGGAAATGTGGTTTGTGAGTGCAGAAACATTTGCTGTGCTCTATTGACATTATTTCTCAAAGAAAGAAAATTTGATTTTTGAAGCAGGGAGAGAAACAGACCAAGCAGACTCTTCCTGAGGAAGATCTCCATCTGCTGGTGTTTCTGGATATCGCTAATGAAGACCTGAACCAGTAAGACAGATCCCTCCAAGGACCTTAGCCATAACTCAGCACTCTAAAATTGTTTTTCTGCCTTGCCTCTTGCCTTTCTTGTGCCTATTTTTCCTTCTTTTATCCTTTATTTATTTCCCTCACTCTTGTTCTTCCACTCCATAATTCTCTTTTCCTTCCATTCTTTGATGCAGACTCTGCTTGCCCACCTATAGCTAAGGATGACTCACTCCTCACAGACTTTTCAGGCTGGCACTCTGGTTCAACAGGCTAACCCTCCACCTTCAAGCGCCGGATACCACAGGAGCACCAGTTCATGTCCCGGCTGCTCCACTTCCCATCCAGTTCTCTGTCTATGGCCTGGGGAAGCAGTGGAGGATGACCTTGGGACTCTGCACCTGCATGGGAGACCCAGAAGCTCCTGCCTCCTGGCTTTGAATTGGCTCAGTTCTGGGCATTGTGGCCATTTGGGGAATAAACCAGCATGTGGAAGATCTTTGCATTTCTTAATCTCTTAATCTCGCCTTGAACACACCGGGATCCCATATGGACTCTGGTTCTAATCCCAGAGGCCCGGCTTCCCATCCAGCTCCCTGCTTGTGGCCTTGGAAAGCAGTCGAGGATAGCCCAAAGCCTTGGGACCTTGCACCCGCATGGGGGACCTGAAAGATGTTCCTCGCTCCTAGCTTCGGATTAGCTCAACACCAGCTGTTGCGGCCGCTTGGGGAGTGAATCATCGGACGGAAGATCTTCCTCTCTGTCTCTCCTCCTCTCTGTATATCTGCCTTCCAAATGAAAATAAATAAATCTTTAAAAAAAATCCGGTTGTGTGATTTTCATAGATTTGGAGTCAGCACAGCAGAAGAGTTAATCTAACAAGCTACACAAAGAGGGCCCATTTAAGCTAACTCTCCATCCTCTAGCTTACAAGCAGAGGATGTGCTGTGGTGTAGAAAAAAAAATCAGGCATCTCTTTTGGGTGTCAAAGGACTCCCAATGCTTAGGGATAAAACCCAAGGGGCCCCAGCTGACTGCAGCAGCCTAGTTTGCATTGTACCTACACAAGTGTTACACTGCTGGGAAAAAAAGCAGCTAATAGTTGGCAGACATCCTGGACCTGGTTAATGCCAAATTTGTGTTAACTATAGCAGTGTGCTAGCATAATTGCCTATTCTTTTTACTCAAAAGATATGTGGGAGGCAGATGCCGGTTTGCCTACAGATAGGATCACTTAAGCAGTATCCTTGGAACATGCTCTGCATCGGGAGCCCTGGGATGACATCAGGTAGCCTTCCCCCACTCCCGGGTACTGATGCAGTTGAGTTGTTGGGAACAGCACTCCCCCCTTCTCTCCACTTTTCCCAGATACCAGAAGAAAAAAGGAGATTGGTGGCAGCTGTCTCATCCACTCTCCTCCATTCCTCAACCCTCTCCACCCTGATTGGCAGTCCACATGCGCATGCATCCCTCTCAACTAACCTTCTCATCAAAATAAAATTGATTTTTTTTTTTAAAGGCACCAGTCTGAGCCAAAGGTTCGGGTTCCCGCCCCTGCCGCCAGCTACATGGCTGTGGCCAGGGGAACTTGAGCCCAGTGGCCAAGGCCCCAAAGGCACTAGGCAAAGCCCTTGGGCTACCTGGTGCTTCGCTCTGGGGACTGGAGGTATGGAGTTGCAGGGAGTCTGGGGGATGGCACAAATATGGGCAAGTAGGGACCTGAGGGCTCATGTCAAGTAAGGAATGACTTCTGAGGGACTATCATGGACAAGGCCACTATACTTGCAGGGCTAGATCATGGAACCCACCAGCAAGAGTTGGAACAGGGAACAGGTAATGTGAGGCTGAGCCACAACATTGACCAGTATGTCAGTGAATTGGGTCTGGGTTAGAATCTGTGGGGGACTTTGTAGGCTCACCCATGTGGAACAGTAATCTCCACTGGCATGAGCAAGATCTGGGGCTAGGAATGGGCCTAGCTGGGGAGTAAGGGGATGCCCCAGCTGGGTTGGGGTTCCCACTGGTGAGCACAAGAACCAAAATAGGGGCAGCAATCTGGGCTGAACATGGCTGCAGTCTGAGTGTGGACTGGGTCTGGGGAGCACCAGACTGGGCTAGACACCAGCATCCACTGGTACTTGTGAGAGCCAGGGTGGGTGGAGAAGGGGCTGGACTAGGTCTCAGCTCCCATTGAACCATGTGAGAGCTGTGGCTGGGCTGCAGCACCCAACAATAAGAACCAGATAAGGTATGGCGCAGTTGGGCAAGGGACACTGTTCCTGCCAGAACAAGAGGTGGAAAAAGTCAACCTGGGCCAATGACCCACCATTGTGCACAGGATCTGCCACTGAGGAGGCATGATAGAGGAGCTTGGGGAAATCCTTTGTCAGGACACAGTCCCTGCAGGTAAGTACAAGAATCAAGGCAAGATGCAGCCCAAACCAGGCCAGGTTACAACACCTGCTGGCATCATGTGGATCAGATTTGGGGCAGACCAGGCCAGAGAAGTTCAGAACAGCCACATCCAACAGGATGGGTGCAGGAGGAGCTAGATCAGGCTGCAACACCAGGCAGTTCACACTGGGCTAGGCTGCAGCATCCACCAGCAGGATCTAGAACTGCCCAGGCTCTTTGAGTCACTTGCGAGATGGGTACTGGAACTGTGAACCCTGGGGGTGGAGTGTCTGGTGGGGTCCAGGTCATTTGGCCCAGGTCCTTCAGCCCACCTCCAAGGTGGGTGCTGGATCTGTGAGCCCCAGGGGTGGGGGTCCGGCAGGGGTTGGGCTGCCTGGCCCTGGTCCTAGGGACCACCTGTGCAGTGGGTGTCAGGTCCGTGAGCCCCAGAAGTGGGGGTCCAGTGGGGCTTGGGTCATGTGACCTGGGACCTTTAGCCTGCCTGAAAGGTGGGTGCTGGATTCATGAGCATCAGGGGTGGGGAGCTCTCCTCAGTGTAAAGGACAGAGTGGTGGACGACAGCCATTGATGCACAGAGGCTATGGTAGCCCACTGGGGCCTGCAGAGGACATCTGGTACCATACCAGAGAATGGTGAACAGAACATATCAGACAAATACCCCAGCCAAACGATGACAGCAAATATCAGCGAATAGAGACACTAAGGTCAACTGTGTCAGCCAATGGACATTTCCTCATGCTTAGATCACCAATATCGACATCATTTCAGAATTATCATGGGCCTGGCATGGTAGCCTAGCAGCTTAAGTCCTCACCTGGATCGCTTCTCGGCCTTTTGGCTAAGATCAAGTGAAGCCCTCACCTTGAAAGCACCAGAATCCCATACGGGCGCTGGTTCTAATCCTGGCAGCCCTGTTTCCCATTCAGCTCCCTGCTTGTGGCCTGGGAAAGTAATCATGGATGCGTGCACTCATGTGGGAGATTTGGAAGAAGCTCCTGGCTCCTGGCTTCAGATCAGCTCAGCTCCAGTTGTTGCAGCCACTTGGGGAGTGAACCATGAGAACGAAGACCTTCCTCTCTGTATATTTGACTTTCCAATAAAAATAATAATTAAAACTTTAAAAAAGGAACTATCACATCCACCTGGGCAAAACCCTTGCAGTATCTGCCACATCAGGACCCTGAGTTGATGTCGGGTGGCTGTTCCCCATCAGGAGGTACTGAGTTGGTTGGTAGGCTGTGTAAGACTTTGCCCCTTATCCCCTCCTCTCCCCAGAATGGGAAGAAGAAATAGAAAGTTTGGAAACAATGATCACACTCACTTTTCCCTAACCCTCGATTCTTCCCGTCCTGATCAACTAGGTAAACATCAACTATAATTTCTAAAATTTAAAAAATTAAAAGCAAAGAACAAAACAGAAAGAACAAAGCCTGGGCCTGGCACGGTGGCCTAGCGGCTAAGGTCCTTGCCTAGAACGTGCCAGGATCCCATATGGATGCCACTTCTAGTCCCGGTGGCCCCGCTTCCCATCCAGCTCCCTGCTGGGGGCCTGTTGGGGATGGACTGGGGTCTTGGGACCCTGCACCTGTGTGGGAGACATGGAGGAGGTTCTTGGCTCCTGGCTTCAGATCAGCTCAGCTGTGCTCACTGCAGCCACTTGGGGAGTGGATCATCTGTCAGAAGAAAGCTCTTCTTCTCTCTTTCCTCCTCTCTGTATAGCTGACTTCGCAAAAAACAAACAAACAACAACAACAACAAAAAACCTCAAGGGGGTGTTTGTTCTTGATGGCTTGTCTCCCATTTGAAATAAAAGGACAAAAACAGAAGTGTTCCTCAATTGCTTTTTTTTATCCCCACTTACCCCATTCTCTCTCAGTTCTTAACTCCTGAGTGTGAGAGTTCTCTTAAGACTCCTATAGCCAGCCTGTGGCCTCCAGGCACACACCGAAGCCCACAAGGTAGGAAGGAAGGTGAGGGTGAGGTTAGCACACTTGACCCATGGTCACTCAGCCTTCCACGCCTTCAGGAAAATATTTGTCAGAACAGCATGTTCGGGGAATAATCAGTTCCCGTTTCCTGTGCCTTGGTAGATCTGGGGCTCTGCCTGGTCAAATATTTCGTGGTTTCACTAACCTTGAGTGTCTGGGGTTATATCTGTCAGAACAACATGTGCTAGCAGTGCTCAATTCCTGTTTCCTACGCCACACTAGATCTGGGACTCTACCTGGTCAAATGTATCCTAGTCTTGACAACAAGCCTGATTTCAATGAGCCTTCCTGGCAAAAGTTGTAGCAAAGGCATTCTGAGCTAGCGGTTGGAGAGAGTGTCTGTCCTTGCTACTGCTTAGATAGGCGACTGGATGGGTGAAGGGATTCAGGGAGCATAGTTAGAGAATAAAACTGTCCCCAATAAGCTTCCTCTGAGACAAAGGCTACATAGAAAGGACCTGACAAAGGAAATGCAAAGGAGAAATCTATGAAGGAAAGGGGACACTAGGGACCCTGCTGGAGGACCTGCCTCCATATTTTCAGGCTCTTGCCTTCCGAGGAGCCTAGATGGAAAGGACACCTGCCTACAAGAGAGCTACTTAAGCCCTGCCACAGACCTAAGGAAATGTTTAGCAAAAACTGGCTAGCAAAATCCAGGAATCCAAGCCCATAGGAATTGAGATTTTCTGGTAGTCAGAGAAGACTTTTGTAGTGACAAGCAGAGGAAGAGATGGAGCACTGGTCAGGGTCTGGGGCAGGTTGGGGATTCATCGAGACAGACAGCACAGGTCTCCTGGCTTCACCATCAACTGAGCCGCCCAATCTTACTGGCAAAGGGATCTCCGAGAAAGGAAGGACAGAGGCAGATTTCAGCCCAACACCCTGATGGGCTGTCAGTCTGAGATCCAGTCAAGGTGCCTTCTGTAAAACTTCAGGGAGTAACCCCAACCTGAATGCTTGAAGTGCTCAAAGACTTACCCCAGTCTTTGACCTACCCAGTCTTATGCGACGGGCCTAGTCCACACAAGAAAGCTGAGTTTGGACAGGACCAACAGTCCTGGAGCTGGGACGAGCTCAGCTCCTGGGGTCTGATCTAGCCTAGTAAGCAAGCCTGACTCCTGAGTCTTAAGACTGGCAGTCACACTAATCACATTTAACTGGCTGACAGGAACCAGGTGTTTCCTGAGAGAAAGTTACTGAGAATGGAGAAAAGGGGTCTCTGAAAAACAGAGGTTAGAGAGAGCAGTCCACGTGCTTACCCACTGTCTGACAAGATGGTAGGATGCTGGCTGGAGTTGAACTGGAGTCACATTGGCACTGATTCGAGTCACGCTGGCATTCAACCAGTCACTGCACCGAAACTGTTGTGGGGGAGTTCTACCCAAAGCAAGAGGACCTCTGTTCCTCATCTTGTTGTATTCACTCCACCACTGAAATAGAATGCTACAGACACCAGCAACAGTCACAACAAAGCTCTAATTACAATGAGCAGCAAGGCAACCTACCGACCAGGACCGACACCCCTTTCCAGAGAGCGGCCTGAATTGCACATTTACAGAGTTTTTATAGGGGCAGTTTACAATGGCTTGCATAGTGTAGCAGGAGAAGAGGCGTTGCAAGTTCCCTGCCTATCTCAGCTGGGCAGCCTGTGCCTGCCTCCTCTCCTGGCCAGCAGTCCTGATCACCAAACTCAGCCCTCGACAACTTCCGTGAGCTAAGGTCACATAGACGGTTTGGCCTGCGAGCTTACACAGTCTCATGCAGCATCATAGCCCACCAAGCAGAGCCAAAGCTACAAAAGTGAGAAGTACTGCAGTTTGTAATGAGCCATGTTTACTCCATTTTGACTTCAATTCTACAGTCTCACACAAGAGAATTTTCATGTGAACAATTTTCATGCGGACACCATCTCTCTGATAATAACTCAGAGATGGGATTGGTATAGCTCATGTCTCCTTGCTTTTGTCATGACAGCTCCAAGTGATGGAAATTGATATTCTGATTTTGTCCTTTGGTTCTCCCTCAAGGGGAGATCGTGCTCTTGGAGGGGTAAGAAATGGGGAGAATCAAACTTTTCGATTTTAAAAGGTAACTTTACCAGGAACCAGAGACCCTAACTGCCTCTTACCCCACCTCACTCCTCACAACTGGTCCCACCTCCCTGCCTTCCGATGGATGCTGGGGTTTTTATCATCATTAACCAGTGCTTTTGTTCTGTCTGGATTGCGGATTCACTCCAAATGAAGACTTTCTTGGGACTTTACCCACCTCTAGAGTATGAAGAACCACCACCAAGCGGGCGACTTAAAGAAGTCCCCCGGGTCACTTGGAGGGCGGGGCGCCGGTCCGCTGGGGCTCCAGGCAGTCGTGACTTGGATTGGAGGAACGAGGCGGAACACCCGGCGCCTCCACCGCCACACGGACTTTAATTGGCTGCTCCCTGCGGTCGCTTTGCCTCAGCCCAAACCCGGGGCTGGTGAGCGCTAAAGCCCGCCTTACAAGGCGTTTGATAACAGCTTTGCGTGTTGTAAGGCAGACGGTGATTGGCCACAGCCGTTCACGGCTTCGGTCGGTAGTAAACACAACCAAGACTCCTGGGACCGGGGATTGGTCAGTTTTTTGAGGGGCCGAGCAAATTCCTCCGGGTTCGGTGCGCCAGGGCTGGCTACCCTCCCGCCCAGGCCCCGCCCCTCCCGTCTGCTCATTGGCTCCAGCAGGGCCGGGGAGGAGGAGAAAATGAAGCAGGGGAGGACGCTCGGGCATTGCGTCACTTCCGTTTACTGTCGGGCGCCGCCGCCGTAGTCTCGAGCGCGGCGGTGAAGAGGGGTGAGGGAGCAGAGGCACGGACGGGAGAGGTGGGCACGGGGGGTGGGAGGGAAGGACGTCCCATCCTGGAGACCCCCGGCTGGACGTGCCCGCCCCCTGCGAGCCTGTCGAGTCCCTTAGGAGACGGGGTCCGTCCGCCGCCGGGCGAGGGCAAGGGGGGCGGAGCCCGCCTCAGGTGAGTCGACCCTGTCAGCGCGAGTGGCGGCGGCGCGCGGGGGGCGCGTTCCCGTGGAGGCCGTTGAGGGCCGGGGGCGCGCGCCGGGGAGGCGGGCACCCCGCGAGTTTCTCATTGTTACCCTTTGCACTGGCCGGGACCGGGCGGGTCGGAGGCGGGTTCTTCTGCGCAGGCGTCCCCTGTGCGCGGCGCGGGGCGGGGGGCTGGGGGTCGGGAGAGGCCTCCGGGGCGGCGGCGGCGGCGGCCGGGGGGCGGGATGGAGGCGGCGGGCTCGTCGGTGTCTCTGGAGCAACGAGGTTTCGTCTCCGCGCGAGCGCCAGGCCCACGCGCGGGGTGGAAGGGGGCGCGGGCGGCGGACCCCGCGTTTTGGGATGCCTCGACTCGCCCAAGTGTTTTATTTAAATGGGCGGTTGTGCGGGAGTGCTCGTCCCTGGCGGGGAGCCGTGGGCCAGGCTGTGCCGAGATGATCCTTGCTGTCCCATCTTGTGCATGGGATGGACGTACAGACGGGCTTCGGGCTCAGCGGAGGATACGGTAGAAGCTAATTTTTAAATGGAAATGGAATCTTGAATATTTAACTCAAGGGGAAGATGTTCCGGTAAGGACACTGAAGTCTTGATTGCACGTGAATCAACGGAAGTCACTCATCGCCTTCCAGCAGTTGAAGCACTCTGCAAGAGGTGTGCATGCACTTTCAGCTATTGGGTAAATGTGGGTGGGGGGTCTGTCTTCGGGGGTCGGAAGGGGGTGCTAAGGCTTGGCAGCCGCCGGTGATTTGTTGAACTTGCTTGGGCTCTTGTGCCGTAGACAGTGCTGGAAAGTCGCCTTTTGCTTTGTTTTGTTTGCTGGGGACCTTGCGCCTCGTTGGCTGAGGCTCTGCGATTTCTGTGGTGAGGCTAACTTTTGGCAAAATATTTGGGATGCTGGCAGGCTAGATTTGTAGAAGCAAAATTCTGAAAAAAATTGGAGGAAGCACATTGCACTGTGGGGGTATTTTCCTTAATTTTAGGAGTTACTGTTCTCAAGAAACTTACTTGGTCACATGATTATCACAAGAAGTGGAAAATAATTTGGTTCCCAAAGTGCATGTAAGTGTTTCATGTGTTGGAAATCTAGCGTGTTGTGTTTAGTGAGATGAACAAACTTTGCTTGTTGTGTGGACATGGAATCTCTCGTCTGCCTCAAATCCTCCTTGGGTTCCCAGGGATAGGTTGCTTGGGGTTCTTGTCTTAGCACAAGAAAGAGTGAAGACGTCATAGTAGTGGAAAGCGTGCTAGCAAAATTTAAGGAAGAGAAGTAATGAAGCGAGCACACACCTGTGCTGGCAGGCAAATGGGTGAGAACTGAGGCAGATGGAATTGTTCTAGATGTTGGGGTGGGCCTTATTTCCCCTCCCCCTGCACCCTCTGTGCCACACTGCTCTGAGTGGAGAGTTTTCTGAGTGTGTAATTCCCTCTAGCCCTGGGACGGGCTGGGATCCACCCAACCAGGTTATTGGATTATGGTAATCACTTTGATATGTAAATACCGTTTTATTTCTAAGGCTTGCTTCCTCAGTCCATCACATAGAAATTCTCATTTTTCTTCAGCTGCTCACACATACTCTTTGGCTCATGTTTACCTAGCTACATTAATGCTTGGGCAGGGGAACAAAACCCAGGCATTGATTATATGTTAGCTGGTAACTTCTTTACTAATGTAAACTAATTGTAAATATTTTCCTCCTATGTCAGTTTTAAGAGGATGAAAGACCTTAAAAACAGTTCTTAAAATGCATATTGTGAGAAACCCACTTGTGGATTTAAATTTTTTTTTGCCATCCACAGGTCTCTAATATTTCTTAAGTGTGGATGTTGTCTAGCAGAGGCAGTTTCCATGGGTGGTTGGTGTAGCTACTGGTGGCTGTAACACTACCCTGCACCTTTTGTCAGGCAGCAGTGACCTCCGCCTGTGCTCCAAGACCAGCTGTTTCTGAGTGAACTGTGCTCTAGACAGTTGTTTTCGTCATTTTTACCTTTTGAACTGTGGAATTTAATCTCAGCTTGCATTTTTAGGGGGTGATTTTTATCTCATTAATTATACATATATTTGCTGAAAGTTTTGATGTTTTTAATCTGCTAGACAGCTCAGATAGGGAATTGTGTTAGAGTACTGACTTTATTGTGTGATCTCGGGGATTCTTCTAGTGGGGACCAGGACTCAAGGTGTGTGTGACCTCCACACCGAAAAGAATTGGGACACAGGGAATGCCGAGGCAAGATGAACCAATGCACTCTTTATTGAGTTATACTGGGCAACTTATACCATGATTTTTGCAGGACAAGCAGGCAGATGAAAGGGACCAGCTGGGCCACAGTGCGGTGGCCTAGCGGCTAATGTCCTCACCTTGAACGCACCAGGATCCCATATGGGCACCAGTTCTAATCCTGGCAGCTCCACTTCCCATCCAGCTCCCTGCTTGTGGCCTGGGAAAGCGGTCGTGGACAGCCCAAAGCCTTGGGACCCTGCACCCACATGGGAGACCTGGAGGAAGTTCCTGGCTCCTGGCTTCGGATTGGCACAGCACAGGCTATTGCAGTCACTTGGGGAGTGAATCATTACATAAAAGATCTTCCTCTCTGTCTCTCCTCCTCTTTGCAATAAAAATAAATCTTTTTTTTTTTTTTTTAAGTTACCAAGTAACTAAACAACAGCATACAAGCTACTCTAACGATATGTCACAAGGGATTTGGAAAACAATCACCTGGTCTCAGACAACAGGATAAGGAAACATGGGTTACTGGAACCAATACTGGTAAACAAACAGATCTAACTAGAAAAAGAATCTAACAGAACTTTGTAGTCAGATAAGTTTAGGTGACAATCACTGAAAAAAAGTAAGATGGTGAAGACACCTCATACCTCTCCAGGCACACTTAGCCAGCAGGGTGGCCCATAATCTCAGCAGGAAATCTGCTTTCTGCTGTATTTTCAGTCTGCTGAGAACACCTGAGATTTGGGCTCGCTTGGGCATCTGTCTGGTTCAGGGGGCAAAGTTCCGCAATTAGCAAATCTCCACAGTATGACATGGCAGATACAGATTGTTAGTATCCCAAGATTATTGTATCTGTACCTTCCTTACTCTTCTAACGTATTTGAATGACTTTTTTAAGGCCAAGCATTTCCTTGATTCTGAAACACATTTTGTTTACACTGTTTTTCTTTTTTTTTTTAATATATTTTTATTTTGAAGTTTTTTTTTTTTGAAGGTTTTTATTTTATTTTTTTGGAAAGTCAGATATACAGAGAGAAGGAGAGATAGACAGAAAGATCTTCCATCCAATGATTCACTCCCAAGTGAGCCGCCACGGCCGGTGCTATGCCAATCTGAAGCCAGGAGCCAGGAACAACTTCTGGGTCTCCCATGTGGGTGCAGGGTCCCAAGGCTTTGGGCCGTCCTCGACCGCTTTTCCAGGCCACAAGCAGGGAGCTGGATGGGAAGTGGAACTGCTGGGATTAAAACTGGCACCCGTATGGGATTCCGGGGCGCGTTCAAGGCGAGGACTTTAGCTGCTAGGCCATGGCGCCAGGCCCTACACTTTATTTTTCTTGAAGACAGGATGCCATAGATGTAAACCTTGGCCTGGTTGACAGCATTTTTCTTTGTGTTACAAGAAATAGCTCATTTTATAATCCCTGGCATCCTAGAATTAATGGAATTTAGTACACTTAGAAGACTTTTGCACCCAATTAATTCATTATAATTGTAATTAGGGAATTGTCCAAATTTGCTGCTGTGCTCTGGGGAGTTTGTCACCTTTGGAAAGAAGCCTGTTGGAGGTGTTCTTTTTTTCCTGCATGGGTGAAAAGATTATCTTTTTATAAACTGGAGGTTGATTAAGTGGTGGGGCTGGCTTTCAGATTTCGACCAGGTAACCTGTTTCTTTGTGCAGCTGTCAGTATAAGTTTGCAGGTGCTTTAGTTCCATCTTAGTAAGTTTGAAATGGTTAGAGAACACACACATTTTGTTAACATGCTATAATTCATTTTTCAGTGCATCTTTTTTTTAAGATTTATTTATTTTTATTGGAAAATCAGATATACAGAAAGGAGGAGAGACAGAGAGGAAGATCTTCCGTCCAATGATTCACTCCCCAAGTGAGCGCAACAGCCGGTGCTGTGCCAATCCGAAGCCAAGGAACTTCCTCCAGGTTTCCCACATGGGTCCCAAGGCTTTGGGGTGTCCTTGACTGTTTTCCCAGGCCACAAGCAGGGAGCTGGATGGGAAGTGCAGCAGCCGGGATTAGAACCGGCGCCCATATGGGATCCCAGTGCATTCAAGGCGAGGACTTTAGCCGCTAGGCCATGCCACCGGGCCTTTTTCAGTGCATCTTTTTTTTTTTCAGTGTTTTTTTTTTTTAATTCATTAATTACATTGTATTATGTAACACAGTTTCATAGGTACTTTCAGTGCATCTTAATCAGTTTTAATTTAGAATCTACCAAGCCTCCTTCCTCTAAAAATGTGAGGCTGGTACCTTTGTAGTCCTGGTTTAGTTTTTACTGTGAAAGGAATCTGAGAAGGGCAGGGAAAAGAAAACTCGCTGTTTGGTGGTTCACTTGTGAGAGGAACCCAGAAATGCTACAAAATCAAAGACATCTCTAATTGCATTTTATTTTGAATAGACAAAAGCAGCTGAGCAGGTCAGTTAGCAGGATCAGTGGGAGAAGACAGAGCTCATCTGTGAAACCTGTATCACGCTGCTGGCGGGGTGGCCTTTGGTGGCACTTCAGCCTGGATCGATTTGCCCGCTGCCCTATCCCTGATCCTTGAGGGTGGCTCCCTGTGCAGGGGCAGCTGACGGACAGTTCTTAGTCAGCCTAACAACCTGGTGGAATTCAAAGGGCCTCACCCTGCGGGGAAAGAACTATACTTCACTCATTTTCACAGCCTCTGTCATGTTCAGAAGTTGAGCTGACTACTCTCCTGGCTTCTTTATTATTCTTAATATTTTTAAAATCTATTTTATTTGAAAGACAGAGTGGAGAGAAAGGGAGATCTTCCATTTCTGGTTTTTCTCAAATGACACCAATAGCTAGACCCGGGCCAGGTAGGAGCCAGGAACTCCATCTGGGTCTCCTGTGTGAATGATGGGACCCAAATAGTTGAGCCATCATCTGCTGCCTTCCTAAGTACATTATTACCTGGAGGCTGGATTTGAAGCACAGCTGCCTGGAGCTGGAAACTAGATATGGAAACTGGTGTTGGAAGTGGTGGCTTAATACACTGTGTGGCAAGACTAGCCCCTTGGGTGAATTCTTTAATCCTATAAAACTCCAGCCTGTATCAGTCACTTGCTACTATAGATGGCTACCCTTTTTGGGGATCAGAGGGATGGGAATGAGCTTTGTTTTTTTCAAGTTTGTTTTTTTAAAAAATTATTTTTTTGGAAAGTCAGATTTACAGAGAAGAGGAGAGATAAAGATCTTCCATCTGTTGGTTCACACCCCAAGTAGCTGCAACGGCTAGAGCTGAGCTGGCTAGAGCTAGGAGCCACCACCTGGTCTCCCACATGAGTGTAGGGTTCCAAGGCTTTAGGCTGTCCTCGACTGCTTTCCCAAGCCACAAACAGGGAACTGAAAGGGAAGTGGAACAACCAGGAGACAAATGGTGCCATATGGGATACTGGCACATGCAAGGCGAGGACTTTAGCCGCTAGGCTACCATGTTGGGCCTGAGCTTGCTTTATTTATTCATTTATTTGTTTATGTTTTTTCCTTTTTTAAATATTTATTTTTATTGTAAAGTCAGATATATAGAGAGACAGAGTGACAGAGAGGAAGATCTTCCGTCCGATGATTCACTCCCCAAGTGGGCGCATTGGCCGAAGCTGAGCCGATCCCAGGCCAGGAGCCAGGAGCCTCTTCAGAGTCTCCCACACCAGTGCAGGGTCCCAAGTCTTTGGGCCATCCTCGACTACTTTCCCAGACCACAAGCAGGGAGCTGAATGGAAAGTGGGGCTGCCGGGATTAGAACCACTGCCTATATGGGATCCTGGTATGGTTAAGGCGAGGACTTTAGCCACTAGGCTATCGCACTGTGCCCCTGAGCTTTATTTATTTGTTTTTTTAGAACAGTTTCAGATTTATAGAAAAACTGTAAAAATAATAAGGGGAGTTCCCACATACCCATACCCAGTTTCTCTATTGTAAACATCTTACATTGCTGTGGTTTTTGTTAGAATTAATAAGCCATTATTGGTGTGTTATTAGTTTTTTAAGATTTACTGATTGTTGTTGGGAAGGCAGATCAGATGTACAGAGAGAAGCAGAGACAGATCTTCAACCTGCTGATTTACTCCCCAAGTGGCCACAACCACCAGAGCTGAGCTGATCCAAAGTCAGGAGCCAGGAGCTGCTTCTGGGTCTCTCACATGGGTGGGATGATCTCTCAGCTGGTAGATGATCTCTTTCTCTTCCCTGTTTTAACTCTGCCTTCCAAATTAACAGAAGTCTTTCAAAAACAAGGTGTTCGGCTGTGAGGTTGGGGCAAAAGCAGCTCCCTGTAGTGTGGCGGTTGTGGGTGGTGCCCTAGCTAGGCTGGACCCAGTGCTGGGGACTCAGGCCAAGGTCACTGCTGCCAGGTGGTGACCGAGTCCTAGGTTTGGGCACCATGTGGTGCCAGTATCTGCCTGCTGGCCACCTGGTGGCAAGCTCTGGGGCTTTTAGAATATGTAATTGCTGCCTCAGGACATCCATGGATAAAGCCAGTGTGAGTGTAGGTGAGAAATGAATCTGGTTGATTCCCAGCAGCAGGGTCATGGAACTTTCTGGCAAGCATGGGGACTGAGACCTGGTGGTTTGGAGGGGAGAGTCCGTAAGATCTATTTGGGTCAGACTGATTCACCAGCCCAAATGGGAATCCTGAGATGGGCTGTTAGTTTAGAACATCACTGACTGCCACACATGAGTCCACACAAAAGCTGTGGCTGGGGGCCTGTCTGGCAGGGCTAGGTACCAGTACCTAACTGATTGGTAGAACAGTGGACAGGTCGCACTTGGCAGGGTCAAGACACTAACAAGCACGCGAGAGAACCAGGTCTGGGGTTAGATTTTGTGGGCGAAGTGTGGATCAAACCCTGTGGAAATACAAGTCCCACTGGTTAGCTAGCGAGCTGGGATGCTGGTGGGCTGAGCTAGGTGTGACCGTGGAACCTGCCATCACTTACAGGTAAAGGAACCAACAACAGTCTGGGCAGGTCAGGGCATCAGCACATGAATGTGCATCCTAAAATAGGATGTGGGCTGGATTGAGCTGCAACTGGAAGGGGGTGGACCGGGCAGGGCTGAGCAAACTTCAACTTGCAAGGAAGAACGGAAATCAGGATGGAACACAGGTCATGCCGAACTAGGGTCTTACACCAACTGGTCTGCATGAGCCAGGGATACTAGGACACAGCATCGAAGGCAAAGGCTGAGACAGATGAGGGGCTAAGCCACCTGGGTCAGAGCAACCACTGGCACATGCATCATCTAGAGCCAAGGTGAAGAAATGCCAAGGAAATGCCAAGAAATGAAATGCCAAGGTGAGATGAGATGTACCAGATGTGGACACAGCACCCAAACAGCACACATGAGAAGGGAGGGAGGGGGCAAAGCTAGTAGGGGGAATGTGGAGGGGTCTCTTGCTGGACAGCCACTCCCATTGGAGAGCATGGGTTGGGATGGGGGGAAACCAGACCAGGCAGGACTACAACACCTGTGGGCCTCATGTGAGCTAGATCAGGGAAAAGCCAGGTTGTGCTGACTGTTCTGACTGGTGCAAGCGAAAATTGTAGTGGGTGAGGATTGGTTGGGCTTTGCCGCAGCATCAGCTGGCAGAGGCTGGCACTGGGAGGGGGGCTAAATCTGTCAAGTTAAACTCCAGAACCATCTGGAGAGTGCATAATCAGGGAGTGGGAGTGGCCTAGTAGGGAGATAATGCGCACCTCCCTCTTGGGTTACCACTCCCACTAGAGAGCATGAAAAACAGGACAGGTGCAGGGGTGGCTGGACAGAAAGGCACTTGCCAGTATGTGTGCGGGCTGGATAGTAGGGTCGGTTGGATTGAACTAGGCTTCAGTGCCCATTGACATGTACGAGAGCTAAATGGAATGTGGACCAGCACCCAAAAGAGACAGGTATCACAGGCAGAAGCTTAATTTGCTAAGCTGCAACTCTAGCCCAACAGTAAATCTTCAGCTTCTGTCATCAAAGATATGCATGTTTTTCTAAGGAAGCATCTATGCAGTTAGCTCCGTGAGACCTCCCCCCCCAAGCTTAAAATTAAACTGGTTTGGGGCCAGTTTAATTTTGGGGGGCTGTCTTACTATTTTCTTTCTTTCTTCCTGTTTTTACTCCCCAGAAGGCCACAATGGCAGTGTTCAGCCAGGCCTGAGCCAGGAGCTTAATCTGGGTTTCCCATGTAGGGAGCATTGGCCCAAATATTTGGGCCATCTTCTGCTATTTTTCCCAGGCCATTGACAGGGAGCTGGATTGGAAGTGAAGCCACTGGGACTTGAACAGGAGTCTCCAGGAGATGCTAACATTATAGACAACAGCTTGAACACTGTGCCACAGCACCAGCTCCACCTTCCCCATTTGAAAATTGAGGTGTAATTTATTGAGGTTGCTTATAGTATAATATACAAACTTTAATTTCTTGTTTTAAGTGTACAGTTCAAATATTTTTGAGTAAATTTGCAAGTTGTGCAGCCATAACCACAGTGTAGAAATACCCTTCCTCTTCCATTGAAGAAATTCCTCTTCCTTTGGATCTATTCCTCAATAGTGCCCCAGGCCCAATGGAGTTCCTTTATGTGTGAGATTGTTTTCATTGAATTGGTTATCAGCCAGGCCTCCTGTCTTAGCCTCACCGTGACCTTCATTTTCCCAATCCGTGGACAAGCAGTTTTTCAGCCTTTGGGAAGGGTGTGAAAGGTGTGTGCCCTCTGACTGGGGTATAGCTTTATAGGCATGTTAATACAGCACTCATTCACCTTCTTAGCTTACCAAATGTGGATATTCTTTTTCTCCCTCGCTCACCCCCCCATGGGTTTTTATTATCCCTTTAACAGTGAAACCAAAAAGCATTAGCGTCTTTTTAATGCAGTTTTAGGAATGAGTAGGGAGCAAATACTTTTGTGTAGTCTGGTACCATTATAACTGCAGTTTCTTTCCACTAATGCTGGTTTGCCTTTTTGACTTATTTAAGGCCATCAAGACTGTGAAATTTCTTGGCACTCATTCATTACCCTCAGGGAGTGACAAACCCATGGGAAGAATATGCCTTCACCCACACATCATTCTTTTCCAACACAGATCCTCAGAGGAGGGGGTCGTGGGAAGTATGAAGGAGGGTGCCTGCAAGTAGGTGGTCACTGAGCCCATGGGTGTGTATGGTGGCTGAGGTAACAAGTTCCCCATGTCTGTGCCCGTCATCAGAGACACTACAGCTTCCAGAGGTCCATGCTGGGCCAGCTACACCTCTTTTCCTTGCAACCTTATGTTCTGGCTTGGGCTTAAGTTTTTCCATATCCTAACACTTTTCTGTTTTTCCTGTAGGATCATGGATTTTCCTGGTCACTTTGAACAGATCTTCCAGCAGCTGAACTACCAGAGACTCCATGGCCAGCTCTGTGATTGTGTCATCGTTGTGGGGAACAGACATTTTAAAGCCCACCGCTCCGTGCTGGCAGCATGCAGCACACACTTCCGGGCCCTGTTCTCGGTGGCAGAGGGAGATCAGACCATGAACATGATCCAGCTGGACAGCGAGGTGGTAACAGCAGAGGCCTTCGCAGCATTGATTGACATGATGTACACCTCTACCCTCATGCTGGGGGAGAGCAACGTTATGGATGTCTTACTGGCAGCCTCTCACCTGCACTTGAACTCTGTTGTTAAGGCGTGTAAACATTACCTAACAACAAGGACGCTACCCATGTCTCCCCCCAGTGAGCGTGTTCAGGAGCAGAGTGCCCGTATGCAGCGCTCCTTTATGTTGCAGCAGCTGGGCCTCAGCATCGTGAGCTCGGCCCTCACTTCCAGCCAGGGTGGCGAGGAGCAGCCAACCCCAATGAGCTCCTCCATGCGCAGTAACCTGGACCAGCGGACGCCCTTCCCCATGAGACGCCTTCATAAGCGCAAGCAGTCCGCCGAGGAGCGGGCCAGGCAGCGCCTCCGGCCAGCAGTGGACGACTCTGCTGTGTCAGACGTGACTCCCGAGAATGGCCCTGCAGGGCTTCATTCTCGGGAGGAGTTCTTCTCGCCAGATTCTCTGAAAATTGTAGAGAACGCAAAAGCCAACGGGATGGCCGACAACCAGGAAGACGGTGCTCTCATGTTTGACCAGCCTTTTGGTGCTCAAGAAGATGCCCAGGTGCCCAGCCAGTCTGACAACAGTGCCGGTAACATGGCGCAGCTGTCCATGGCCTCTCGGGCAACTCAGGTGGAGACGGGTTTTGAACAGGATACGGCAGCTGAGAAGGGGGGTTTCCAATGTGAGAACCCTGAGGTGGGCCTTGGCGAGAAGGAGCACATGAGGGTGGTGGTGAAAGCAGAGCCCCTGAGCTCCCCCGAGCCGCAGGACGAGGTGAGTGACGTGACCTCCCAGGCAGAAGGCAGCGAGTCTGTGGAAGTGGAAGGCGTTGTGGTCAGCGCCGAGAAGATCGACCTGAGTCCCGAAAGCAGTGACCGAAGCTTCTCAGATCCCCAGTCGAGCACAGACAGGGTGGGCGACATCCATATTTTGGAAGTCACAAATAACCTAGAACCTAAGTCGTCTTTTAGCATTTCTAATTTTTTGAACAAGAGCCGAGGAAGTAACTTCAATGCAAATCAGAACAATGATGATAATATCCCAAACACCACTAGTGACTGCAGGCTGGAGGGCGAGGGCCCCTACTTGCTGAGTCCGGATGCTGGGCCTGCGGGCGGGCCCTCCTCTGCCCCTGGCCCTCACGTGGAGAACCCATTTAGTGAGCCGGCCGACTCCCACTTTGTCAGGCCTATGCAGGAGGTGATGGGCCTGCCATGTGTGCAGACTTCAGGCTACCAGGGAGGAGAACAGTTTGGGATGGATTTTTCCAGGTCTGGATTAGGCCTCCACTCCTTCTCCAGGGTGATGATGGGTTCCCCAAGAGGAGGAGCCAGTAATTTCCCATACTACCGCCGCATAGCTCCCAAAATGCCCGTCGTAACTTCCGTCAGGAGCTCACAGATCCCGGAAAACACTGCCAGCTCCCAGCTGATGCTGACGGGGGCCTCGTCCTCCTATGAAAGCACTCATCCTTCCCAGCCTGGCCCGCCACAGCTGACCAGGGCGTCCGCGGATGTCCTGTCCAAGTGCAAAAAGGCCTTATCAGAGCACAACGTCTTGGTTGTAGAAGGCGCACGCAAGTATGCCTGCAAAATCTGCTGCAAAACCTTCCTGACTTTGACAGACTGCAAGAAGCACATCCGTGTTCACACAGGCGAGAAGCCCTACGCCTGCCTGAAATGTGGCAAGAGGTTTAGTCAGTCGAGCCACTTGTACAAGCACTCCAAGACCACCTGCCTGCGATGGCAGAGCAGCAACCTGCCCACCACCTTGCTCTAAGTGCCCTGGTCAGATGCCACTAAGGCCAGCTGTGGGACTGAAATGAAGTCTGGTTGGGAGGCAGCTTGTGCCGTGGAGCTTGGGGCTTCACATGCCCTGTGGCTGTTGAAAGTGCCAACAGCCAGTAAATGGAGATGTACTGCACGTCGCCCAGTCTGCCAGGCGGCTGAGTGACACATACACCTCTGGAAGGGGATGGGATCCCTGAAACCAAGTTCTTCCTTAGGGTGAAGCAGTGCAGTTGTAGTTTGTAATTAATGTTGTTCAAAGCAGCACATTTAAAAATTGAAGCAAAACTTTTTTAAACCATTTTTGTAAATCCCTGGAGCATTTAATGAAATTTCCTCTACCCTCTGATGGGAATGTTACATCCCCTGTACAGTGATGCAGAAAGGCACTTAGTGTAACCAAGCAGTGGCGACCTGGTGCCTGTCTGGCAGGTGCTTGAAAGTGTCTCCCAGGTGCATCCCCGGCCACTAAAACTACTATATTTTTGTCTGTGTTGCAGTCACAGGTGCTGCACTTCAATGGTGCTAACACTGGTCCAGAGCATGCATGCTCTTGGACTGTTAGTGTAGATGCTTCTGGAAACATCCCTTTCTGGTAGGTGTCTTTACCAGTTTTTTCTGATTTTAAGAGCAGAATGTAAATGGAGTATGTGCTTATAGGGAGTGCCACGTAAGGTCTTGTTTCTGTATGTGCTGTTTTAGCAGTGTTTTAAAACACTTGTATTACCAATGTTACAGTCCCATTTGGAAGTCAGAGAAGAGCTGGTGTTTGTCTTTGTTCTGATGTAGTCCCATTTGTGGGGTCTTCCATGACGCACTTACTTTTTACTCACCCAGACATCCAGGCCAGTCCAGCGTGACACATCCCACCCGAGGACAAGCCTCTCTCGCCTCACTGCTTCCCATTTCTGTGCATTACTGTTTTCAATTATAAACTAACCAAAAACAACACTCCCCACCCCCATGGATTTTGTTATAGCATAGACCTTGAACTTTTTGTTAGTTAGTGTGCCCCCCTCCAACCTGATACTATTTAAAGTTTTGAAATCCAAATGTAGTAGCATTCATGGATAAATATTGTACTGACTCTGAGTGGGGGTAGGCCACCTGAGACTTAGAAGTTACTGGGTAGCATCCAGGACAACCAGACGGGCCTGCAGGTCATTCGCCGCACCCCTCTGGGCCTTGCCACCTGACTGCAGCCCCTTCATGCTGTCCTCTGGCCTTGGAGCATCAGGGCTCCTGGTGGCACCTGAGTCCTGGCTCACAGGCATTTGGGGACAGCACCTCTGCAGCACTCACCAAATAAGTTTAATTCATGCATGAATGGGAGTTCATTGGTGTCCTGCTTTCTTACAGATAACCAAACCATTGTGCTTCAGAGTTACTCAGTTCTTACGTTTAGAAAGCTAAATATTTGTATAGCCTAAAACAAAAACAAGCGTGTTTGCTCCTCTTAGTCCACATCTCATCCATTGGTGGCTAAACTCATCAAGTCCACAGAAGGGCTCAGTGTCTCCTGCCAGCGAGTTCTGTTGGGGGAGCTCAGGGGAAACACGTTGAGAACTGGGAAAGGGAGGGATATGTGGCTCACCCTCTGCAACCATGTTGTGACACAATGTGTGGGGGCTGAAAATCCAGCCCTCCATGCAACGCAGGGACCAGTGTGTTGAGAGATTGTTCATGGGAGTCAGGTGGTCAGCGAGGAGAGCGAGAGGCCCTGCCCAGGATGAGGTGCCAGGAGCCTGCGTCCTGCTCCAGCTCAGCTGCAAATTGGGCTCGGTCCTTGGGGCCTGTGATGTACCCTGGAGCCCTGCCTCTCCTCTCCACTGCTGGACAGAACCTGGAGTCTCATCTACCTCTTAGTTGCCACACCTCAGAAGCAAGCTAGCAGGCCAGTGTCTTTGGACATGCTGTAGCACTTAAAGAGTAATTCAGAGGTCCCTGGAGAACCAGTCTCAGGGTCTCTGCTATGACCTGTAGTTTCTACGCATTATAACTGGTGTTGGGTACCTGAATTCTGATTGGTTAGCCTTAATTCTCGCCCCGGCATAATCGTGTAGAATCTTTTCTGGTGATCACATAAAAGCTGTGTCAGGGCACCTGGGTCAGTGGTGCTATGCTGGTGAAATTTTAAGAATTTTAAAATAAATAAAACTTTGTCATATTCATGCCTCTAGCTACGTGTTCTTTGCTTGATGTTACAAAGGTTAAAACAAAAATGGGAAATGATGTTTCTGCCTTGGCCAGCCCTGCTTTGACTGATACTTTCTTAGAACCAAGCCTCCCAGGAAATCATGCAGTTAGGAAGTTCCTGGTTGCTCCTGTCACCTTATCCCATGTACCTTCCTTGTACCCTGGCTTTGAGCCACGGGCACGTGGGAGGTTTGTCACACGAATCAGAAGGCCCCTTCCTAGCACGTCCTGCCCCAAACTTTAAAAGTGCCATTTGCTGGCTTACGGCTGTGGGCAGGAGCAGGAAGCTGGTTCCTCCAGCACCTGGTCAGATTTGTGCCATGGCATTGCCAGTGGTCTAGCCATAGGGAAGAGAAAGAGGACAGTGATTATAAAAATATCCTGCTTGGGGTAAAGGGATGAGAGAGGGAACAAAGGTGTAGGTGCTGAATTAGACTAAAAAACTAAGAAACTACCCAGAAGGGCACTTGGCCCAGAGGTTAAGCAACCATCCCATATCAGAGTGCCTGGGTTCCAGGCCCAGCTGTTTGCAACATAAGCTTTCTAGAAAGCACACACCCTGGGAGCCGCAGTGATTACTTAAGTGCCCTGCCTCCCACCCCTCCTTGGAAGACATGTATAGAGTTCTGGGTCCTGGCTTCAGGCTATTGCATTTGGGGAGTCAGCCAGCAGACTGTGTCTCTATCTGTGCCTTTTAGCAAAAATGGAAAAAGGAAAAAAAAAAAAAAAAAGCAGCCCACCTACCTTCATGTGCTGGTGACCTCAAATGAAAGATCATGGAGACCTTGCTAGGTTCCCACTCCTTCCCAGAAATTCTCCACTGCTGCTGGGGTCAGAGTCAACTGGCATGCGGCTGTCCTGGCCTTGGGGAGGGACTAGGACAGGAATGTGGGCAGAGGCAGAAGATGTGGGTTTGGACAGGCTCTTGTAAGCAAAATGCCGAGGGTAGGCAGCAGCGCCAGGCACAAGCCCAGATGCCCACCGCTGAAAGGCAGTGGGTGTATAATTGTTGGCTTCCCCCAGGTACAGGCCAAGGCGTCTTTCTAAGAATTCTTTAATGGCAGAATCCCGCGTTTGGGCTCAGATGGTTCAGCTGTAGAAGCAGCACAGTGTCTCGTGGGTCCAGGATGGGGCAGGCACTCTCTTGGCCCCTGCCTGGGGCTGACAGCATGGGGCCCAACGCCTCAGCCCTGGGCTCTCCAGGTGGCTAGAACTTGAGTTCACTGGGCATCGGCTCCCCTCTCAGGCCAGCCAGAAGGTTGTTGGCTGCCAACAAGGACATGGTGTTGCGAGTCTTGTAGGTGGCACTGCCAATGTGGGGGAGAATCACTGGAAAGGAGAAGAAGAGGGTGCTGAGAATGGGCAAGAGCCTCTGTCACCAGGGCCTGCCAGGAAGGGGAAGGAAGAGCTGGCCCCCAGGCCCCCTCCCTCCTGTCCTCAGCCCCTCCTGCACCAAGGCCACTGACACCCAGACCCAAGTCAGCTTACATCCTAACACGAGACTTCAAAAACTTTGTGGAAAATGGGATTTAAAGTGCTTTTCTTTAAGATTAATTTATTTTTGTGGGCCCGGCACGAGAGCATAGAGGTTGAAGTCCTCAGCTTGAATGTGCCAGGATCCCATATGGTCACCGGTTCTAATCCTGGCGGCCCGGCTTCCCAACCAGCTCCCTGCTTGTGGCCTGGGAAAGCAGTCGAGCATGGCCTAAAGCTTGGGACCCTGCACCAGTGTGGGAGACCTGGAAGAGGCTCCAGGCTCCAGGCTCCTGGCTTCGGATTGGCTCAGCTCCAGCCTTTGCGGCCGCTTGGGGAGTGAACCATCAGACGGAAGATCTTCCTCTCTGTCTCTCCTCTCTGTCTCTCCTCCTCTCTGTATATCCGCCTTTCGAATAAAAAAAGAAAAAGAGAGACAGATCTATGTGCTGGTTCACTCCCCAAGTGGCTGTAATATCCAGAGCTGGGCCAAGCCAAAGCCACCAGCCAGGAGCTGCTTTCAGGTCTCCCACGTGGGTACAAGTTCCCAAGGCTTTGTGCCATCTGCCACTGCTTTCCCAGGCCACAAGGGAGTGGATGGGAAGTGGAATGGCCGGGACATGAATCGGCACCCATATGAGATCCCAGCACTTGAAAGGGAAGGATTAGCCAATTGAGCATTGCGCCAGGCTCAAGTGTATTTTGATGCAAAAAAAATTTTGTGGGGCTGGCACTGTTTTGCAACAGGCTAAAGCTGCTGCCAGTAATACTAGTATAGGCATGAGTTCCCGTCCTGGCTGCTCCACTTTGGATCCAGCTCCCTGCTAATTCACCTGGGAAAACACCAGAAGATGGCCCAGATGCTTGGGCCCTGCACTCATGTAGGAGACCCATTAGAGGTTAATGGTTTCAGCGCCAGCTGCTGGGCCGTTAGTCATCAGAAGATGGAAGAGCTCTTCCTCCAACTCTGCCTTTCAAATAACTATTTATTTTATTTGTTATTTAATGTTATTGGAAAGTCAGATATACAGAGAGGAGGAGAGACAGAAAGATCTCTGTTGATTCACTCCCCAGGTAGCTGCAATGGCTGGTGCTGTGCCAATCCAAAGCCAGAAACCTGGAGCCTGTTCTGGTTCTCCCACATAGGTGCAAGGTCCCAAGGGTTTGGGCCATCCTCCACTGCTTTCCCAGGCCACAAGCAGGGAGCTGGATGGGAAGTGGGCCGCAGGGAGATAAACTGGCAACCATATGGGATCCCAGGGCGTACAAGGCAAGGACTTCAGCTGCTAGGCTGCCACACTTGGCCCATTTCAAATAAATGATGTTTTCTTTCTTTTTTAAAATCTGTGTATATAGACACAAAAATCCGGAGCCTGAGGAGACCCAGCCTTGACATCACTGCCCAGGGACATGGGGGCACCTTCTTGGCCAAGTTGCTAAGCACCTGACCACCCTCCCTCTGGACCCAGAAGGTGATGCCACACAGGCTTTCTACGTAATGATGTAACCTTGCTAAGGTGTGGGCAGCACAGTTCTCTGTGAGGTCACTTGCCCCGAAGAACCACATTTGAAGGGCAGGAGGCACCAAGTTGAACACCAGGCCAGGGGGGTAGGGCTTGGGAGTTGGGCAGCACCCAACATTACAGTCATGTTCTTTGTGGGCTGGGGTCAGGATGGCAACGGTGATCCCAGGGCTATAATAACAGGGGCATTAACTGGGGGTGGCAGCTGAGACCGTTCTGTGTGCATTCCCAGGGCCTGAAAACAAGACAGGAGCAAGGCCCGTCTGGAGCTGAACCCAAAGCCCAATGGTAGGGTCCTGGCTGCCTCGTATAGTGCCAGGAAACCACAGGCAGGGAGGGTGAGGCTGTGTGGTCCTGGCCAGTCCTACAGCCAACCCCCCAGCAAGCTAGGAGGACACAGTGCTGTAGTGAGACCTGTAATATCTCAGGCTAATGGTGGCTCATAGGCACAGGGACACTCGGGCGAGGCTGGAGCTGCACCAGGGTCCACCCACCCTCTTTTAAAACATTCTTTTGGGCCTTGTGCAGTAGCCTAGTGGCTAAGGTCCTCACTTTGTACACCCTGGGATCCCATATGGATACTGGTTCCTGACCTGGTGGCCCTACTTCCATTCAGCTCCCTGCTTGTGACCTGGGAAAGCAGTCAAGGGCAACCCAAAGTTTGGGACCCTGCACCTGTGTGGGAGACCCAGAAGTGGTTCCTGGCTCCTGGGTTCAGATCAGCTCAGTTCCAGCCATTGGTGGCCCTCAGGGAGTGAGTGTTGACGGCTACTCGGTGGATGGAAGATCTTCCTCTCCTCTCTGTATAACTGCCTTTCCAATAAAAATAATTTAAAAAAATTGTTTCCTGCCTTCAATTCTGTTAGGGACATAGACCCAGCCTGGCCTGCTCAGGAGCACCTCCTGTTATTGTTTCCCAGGACATTCATCCCCTGCCGGCTGCACACCCAGCCTGCCACGCCCCTCAGCCCCACCCAGCAGCAAGACAGCACAGGGCAGTGCACATGGGAAAACACTTCTTACCACAATTCTGCAGGGACAGGAGGGGGTGGTCTGTCGGCAGAGGCTCAGGGGTCGTCACATCCAGTCCAGCAGCTGCAATCTGACCACTGGCCAAGGCCTGGTACAGATCGTCCTGATTCACAACGTCGCCCCTGGGAATGAGAGCAGGGATGGCCTTTAGGACAAACAGAACTACGCTCAGAAACTGAGCCTTTGGTTAACCTTTGAGGCTTTTTTTTTCTTCTTTTTATTAGGGTTGGTATGGTATTGTAGCACATTAAGCCACCATTTGCAACACTGACAAATCCAAGTGTGGGTTCAGGCACAAGCTGCTGCACTTCTGATCCAGCGCCCTGCTTAATGCACCTGGAGAGGCAGCACATGGCGGTGAAGTGCCTGGGCCCCTGCCATCTGTGTGAAACTGGATGGCGTTCCTGGCGCCTGCCTTTGGTCTGCCCAGCTCCTCCTGCTGTCATATGGGAAGTGAACCAATGCTCTCCCTCTCTTTGCCTTTCAAGTAAAATATATTGGTGGGGGACTTGGCACAGTGGTGTAGTGAGCTAATTCTCCATATGGTGCTGGCATTTCATATATGGGTGCTGGTTTGAGTCCCAACTACTCCACTTCTGATCCAGTTTATGGCCTGGGAAGGCATCAGAGATGGGCTAAGTAATTGCATGCCTGCACCTGTGTGGGAGACCAAATGCCCTGGTTCCTGGCTTTGGATCAGCTTAGCTCTGGCTGTTGCAGCCATTTTCGAAGTGACTGAGCAGAAGGAAAGTCTGTGTACTTCTTTCTATATTCTGCCTTTCATATAAAAAATAATAAATAAACCAATGTTGTTTATTTGAGGCAGAGTAGACAGATGACCAAGTGCTCCTATCCTCTGTTTCACTCCCCAAATGCCCACAGTGGTCAGGGCTACACTGGGGTAGGAACTCCATCCAACTTCCTCATGTGGTAGCCGGGACCCAGCTATGGGAGCTGTGATGTTGCCTCCCAGAGTGTGCGTGAGCAGGGAGCTGGAGTCAGGAGCTGGAGCTGGTGCTGAACCCAAGCACTCACGGTATTGATGTGGGCATCTTAGCAACTAGGACAATCTCTAAGCCCAGCACTGTTTTTTCCCCTCCCTTAAGGTGTATTTATTTGAAAGGCAGAGTTACAAGAGATCTATCCATTGGCTCACTCTCCTAATGGCTGCAAATGGCCTTTCTTGTGTTCCGTGTGGGCAGGATGGTTAATGGTTGGCTGGCTAGTTGGTTGGCTGGTTGGTGGGTGGGTTGGTCAGGTGCTTGGCTAATTGGTTAGTTGGTAACTTGGATAACAGGTTCGTTAGTATACTTGGTAAGCTAGTTGGTTGTTTGGGTAGGTGATAACTTGGTTGGTGGGTTAGGTGGTTTAGTGGATTGGTTATTTGGTTAGCTGGTTATTTGTTTAGTTCATAACTTGGTAGACTGCTTGGATAGTGGTTACTTGGTTGATTGGTTAGCTGGCTAACTGGTTGGTTACTTAGTTGTTTTAGTTAGTTCATCAGTTGGTTGGTTGTTGTAGATGAGCAAGCTCAGCTTGAGGGCTCAACCATAGCCTTTCAGACTGCAGGCAGCCCTGGGATACCTGCTGATGTTGACAAATACGGCTGTGCTCCTCATCTTCTGGAAGAACTCCTTGTTGCAAAGCCCCTTGGTGGCCGGCGTCAGGGAGCAGGACACAATCACGAAGTCGGACTCAGCGGCCAGCTCCAGGGCAGACACTGGAGGTAGAGCAATGGGCAGGTTAGGAGCGGGATGGCCCAGACTTCCCCTGCCACCTCCCATGACACAGCCTCCCAAGATGCTTTCTGAAGGCCAGGTCTCCACCTGCACAGCTCTGATGACCAAGTCCCTTGCCTCCCATGGGCCCTGGGTCATCCCAGCCCCCAGGGTGCAGACCTGAGATGGCAGGCCCTTGGGCAGCACCACCTGGGGCTCCAGGTGGCCCTGACCTCACCACCTTGAGTGCCCAGTGTGATGAGGGGAGCTGCAGTGCTTGAGGCCCAGTCTGCTATCTGCCCTCCAGGCTATGCGCTCCTGGACAAGGGCACACAGTGCTGGGCCTGCACTCGCCAGCTGCTGACAGATACAGGGTGGGGGCTCAGCTCCTCCTCCCATTTACCCCATCCCCATGGCTCTGCCCTTGCATAGGCAGTGGTGACAAGGAACTGTGCCCAGCAGGGGGCCTGGCACTGAGAAAGTTCCCTAGGTAGGGACGTGAGGGGACACCCAGGACACAGCAGCCCACATCCCACCTGGAGCTGCCACATCCTGCTTGTACGCCACCTCTCAAGGAAAGTGGGTTAAACCACACATCCCATGTTGGAGCATCTGGTTCAAGTCCCAGCTGCTCCATTTCTGACCCAATTCTCTGCTAGCAAAGCAGCGGAAGAGAGCCCAAGTGGCTGGACCCCTATATCCACATAGAAGACCTAGACAGTCGTGTGGATATCTAGGAAGTGAACCAGCAAACAGAAATCTCCTTCCCTGTCATGCTTTGAAACAAGAGCCCCCCACTCACTGCTTGAGTACAGATTGGGCTCTAGCAGACATCAAGGCCATACTTACCAAACTCAGCCTGGAATTCCACTGCTTCCTGAGGCTTGGGCTGCTGCCCAGTGTACAAAAACCTCTGGACACCAAATGGTTTCAGACGTCGTGCAATGGCCTGGCCTGGAGCAAGGAGTCAAAGTCCATGGCTTGTTCTCACTTCACAGAGAGCAGGGCCTGCCAGCTCCATCCCTCAGCATGGCACCCCCTGAACTGGTCCGTCTGAGTGGCTGTGCAGCCCTGGGAACCCACAGCGCCCCAGATGCCCGGAATCTGCCCAATGGCTGCTCTGCATCCTCTTGGAGGTGCCAGCCCCCGTGAGGACCACTGGTACACAGTCCATGTCTCCTCCCTCCTTCTAGATCCTCTGCTTTTGTTATTGCAAAACAGGCCTCATTTGGCTACATCCAGTCCCAGCTTCCCATCCAGCTTCCCACGTATGGGTACCCCAGGAGGCAAATGACGGCAACCTACACAGAAGACCTGACTTCAGCCTGGCCCAGCCCTTGCCATCACGGCTATTATAGGCATTCGGGGAGAGAACCAGTGGATGGAAGATCTCTCTCCCTCTGCATCCCTGTTTCTCTTCCTTTCAAATAAAATGAAAACATCCTTTTTGTAAAGTTTTAAAATAAAAGATGTATTCACTTGAGAAGCAAAGACAGACACACAGGTGTCACCAGTGGCCAGGACTGGGTTAGGCCAAAGTCAGCAGCTGGGAACTCAATGTGAGCTTCCTGTGGGAGAGGCAGGGCCCCAGTGATCCGAGCCATCACTGGCCCTCTGGGGTCCGCAGCAGCAGCAAGCTGGCAGGGGCAGCCAGAGCTGGAAATCCCACGTGGGATGCAGCGTCTTTCCCAGACGGCCCAACACTCACCCCACATTTGACTTTTTTGGTGGCATCCACTATCTCCTAAATCACCCCAAACCTACAAGACCTGTTCATCCACATACTGTGGAGACAGGTGTGACAGCTGGGTTTTCAAACTCAGAAGACGCCCAAGGTTCCTCCAGCAACCCTCTCTGCTCCTGGCTCTCTGGGCCCCAAGCAATCCCCCCTCCACACAAGGTGAATACATCCTGCCCCTCCCAGGGAGAGCACCCTGTACCTGCAGCCTCTGCCTGTTCTTAAAGAGCCCTGGTCTCTGACCCCTTGCTGCCTTTGTTCACACATCCTGCAGGAAGCCTCAGCTTTACTTGTTCATTTGCCTGTGATTTTGCTGCTGCTATCTCCTCAGGGGCACCAGCCCTGCAGGGTGCAGGACGCCCGAGGGTACAGCTGAGGGAACTCAGCAAGGAGCAGAGTCCAACCCCGCCCACAGCCTCACCTATGCGGCCCAGCCCCACGATGCCAACCGTGCTCTGCGACAGTCCATAGCCACACATCCACAGTGGCTTCCATGAGGTCCAGCCACCGCTGTGGGAGAAGAGAGGATGGTGAGGGGACTGGGGCCCTGGGAAAACACACACACACACCCATGGACCCAGCTGTAAGGGCCACGAGCTGCAGCCATGACCACTGCCCACTGCGGTTGAGCAGTGGGAAGGACTCCAGCTTTACAGAAATCCAGAGTGGGACAGGGAAATAGAAGAAAGGGGGCTCACGTGAGCTCCCACAGCCCAGGAGAGCTCAGAGCAGCAGGTGGCATGGCCCAGGAAGTGGGGCTCCATCCAAGCCAGCTCTCAGCAGCTGCGAACAAGTGAGCAGAGCTGCGACCCCCTCCCACCACCCAGGTCGGCAGGCGGAGGTGCCCACCCCCAGGTGATGCGGGGACAACATCATGTCTCAGCTGCTAAGGATACGCTCCTGATGCACACTCCTGCCCCACTGACCACTCTTCTCCCACCCTCCTCTTTCGTAATTTCCTTTTGTGCCCAGTTCACCCTGGCTTTGATTTTAGCTGTGTCCAACACGCCGCTCCCTAGATGGGGCACCGCAGGGTTTGGGGGGGTGTTCACTCACTTCTTCACTTCCCCGATGGCTTCAGGCAGCCGGCGGCAGGTCGTGAGCAGCAAGGAGACAGCGAGCTCGGCGGTGGCATCCGTCAGGACATCTGGGGTGTAGCCCACTCTGATCCCACTACAAATCAAACATCGATGTACTGGACTATGGGAATGTCTCCCTCCACAATGGCACTTGGCTCCCTGTTTGCCCTGCCTCGATGGCAAGGGAACGCGGAAGAACGATTCATCAACCCCATCCTTTGGGCAGGGTGAGGAGGTGGAGGAAACTGGACGGGGAATCTGTAATAGCCACCTTCTCTACTTCCAGTGTTGTTGCAGAGCTCCAAAAAGGCTCTCAAAGTGGGGGAAGGAGACAACTCCACACAGGTTGACCTTTGCTGACCTCTCAAGTGATTTTTTTTTTTTAAGATTTATTTTATGGCCCAGCGCCATGGCCTAGCAGCTAAAGTCCTCGCCTTGAACACGCCGGGATCCCATATGGGCGCCGGTTCCAATCCCGGCAGCTCCACTTCCCATCCAGCTCTCTGCTTGTGGCCTGGGAAGGCAGTCGAGGACGGCCCAAAGCCTTGGGACCCTGCACCCGTGTGGGAGACCCAGAAGAAGCTCCTGGCTCCTGACTTCAGACTGGTTCAGCTCCTGCCATCGCAGCCACTTGGGGAGTGAACCAGTGGATGGAAGATCTTTCTGTCTCTCCCTCTCTCTGTAAATTTGACTTTGCAGAAAAACAATAAAACTTTAAGAAAATTATTTTTAAAAGGTTTATTTTTATTGGAAAGTCAGATTCACAGAAAAAAGGAAAGACAGAAAGATCTTCTGTCTGCTGGTTCGCTCCTGAAGTGGCTGCAACAGCTAGAGTTGAGCCAATCCAAAGCCAGGAGCCAGGAGCTCCTTCCGGGTCTCCCATGAGGATGTAGGGTCTTAAGGCTTTAAGCCATCCTCTAAAAGCAGGGAGCTAGAAGGGAAGTAAGGTAGCTGGGACATGAACCAGTGCCCACATGGGATCCTAGCATATGCAAAGTGAGGATTCAGCCACTGAGCCATCATGCCAGACCCCTCTCAGGTGATTTTAAGTATCAGGTGTACATGTGGACAGTCTGGTGACATGTCTCCCACCTGGAGTTCTGAGTGACTGGAGCACACACAGTGAAAACAAACAAGGGGTTGGTGCTATGGCACACAGTCTGCAGTCCAGCATCCCATATGGGCACCAGTTCAAATCCCAGCAGCTCCACTTCCACTCTAGCTCCCTGCTTAAGGCCTGGCCCAAAGCCTTGGGATCCTGCATCCATGTGGGAGACCCAGAAGAAACTGCTGGTCCTGGCTCTGGGCTTCTACCTGGCCTGACCCTGGCCATTGCAGCCATTTGGAAGGTGAACCAGCAAATGCAAGATTCTTGTCTCACCCCCTATACCTCTGATCTTCAAATCAATCAATCAATAAATCTTTAAAAAAAGTTAAGAAAGCAAACACAGTCCCCTTCATGCCCACTCCACGGCCACTCCTCCCCCAGGTCCCCTTCAGGACCCTGGCTGCACTCACCGCCTCTTGATTTCATCCAAGGCCAAGTGGTCTACCCCCACAGACAGCGTGCTGATGACCTTGAGATTGGTCCCTATGATACAGAAAACGTGCTCTTGTCCCCACCTTATACAACTCAAAGCCAAAACATGAGGGACTCCATGGGGACACCTGGTTATGACTTTCTTGGAACGAGAGACACAGTGATATCTCCGGGTCTCCCACAAAACCCTGACCAAGGCTGCCGGACAGCCACAGATGTCGTGGTCCAGGCAGATCAAGCAGCCTGGCCCAGGCCTCTCTTACCCACTGCCCTGTCCACCCAACCAGGCCTGGGGACTCAGTCAGCTACTCATTGGGGGGCTGTCCCACAGAGCGCAGGCCTCTCATACCCTCTCCTGAGAGATTCTGGGCCAGGGCCAGGGAGCAGTTGGGCTTGGCACTGGCTCATGAGGCCCCCCACCCCCGGACTTGGCAATCTTGGTGCCTGAAAATCTGCAACCATGACACAGTCTCAGGGTGGCTGGATAACCACATGCTGGCGCCCCTCCTCCTGCCGCCCACAGGCACAGGGTCTGTCTTCAGGGCCTCACCTGGGGGAGGTCGGAGGGTGGGGCAGTGTGCATGCCAGAGGGGCTTGTTCAACAGCAAGCCAGGGTACCCAAAGAGCATGCTGACCGCCCACGGGCCCTCAAGCCAGCTGATGCCTAGGACACGTACCAGCAGCGTCCAGAAGTTTCTTGTCCACGCGGTCAGAGAGGAGGCAGAGCAGACCGTGAGCGCCCACCACACCACGCTCCAGCTCCTGGCTGGGGATGGGCTCATCCGAGTCCCACTCCTCCACCTCACAGCTGCAGGGGGAAGGCAGGAGGCTCAGGAGCAGCTGGGGCTGGGAGACCCTCTCAGGGCTTGTCCTGCTGCCTCAGGCTGCCTGCAGGGGGAAGGGCTGCCACTAGCAGAGGACACCAGCTCCCCGGTGGGGGAGCATGCGGGGGACAGATGTGGCCCCAGCTTGCTACACTCCTGGGGGCTGGGACTTGGTGGTCACCTGCATCTTTCTGTTCTGACAGGTTGATCTCCAATACTTGCCCTGAGGTCAGGGAGGGCAAGATCACGACCCGTCAGTTAGCAAGAACTCACTGTTAGTGCAGCCAGCACAGAGGCACTCGGCTTGCGTGCAACAGCCCACAACAGGAGAGCAGACTGCCCTGCAGTCAGTGTCCACGCTTCGCCCGACCCCCACCCCAGCCCGGCCCAGGGCATCCTTCTAGGGCACAGCAGGCCCTCAGTGTAAGTTCTGTTGCACTGAAAAAATAAATCTGGTCACCCGCCTGCCGCCTGGGGCAACAGGGCCCACCTCCCACTCCCCTCGGTGGAATGCAGCCTCAGACCCCCAGCGTGGCCACCTGGGCAAGGTTCTGCACTCTGGCTGGAGCGGGAATAGTTGACTCCACCGTTTCCCAATGCAGAGTTGAAGGATACAAGGCTGGCCGGTGAAGCTTTTCAAAGGACTCATCAAAGGTCATGGCCAATCTCTCACTGGGCCAGACCAGTAACCCTAACCGTAACCGCGGGGTCCCTGACCCCACCTGCCCGGCCAGCTGCCGCCGAGATAGGGGGTGGAGAACTAACAGCTAGGACCTCGTGTCCAGGACAGTCCCTGGCTCCCCTTTCCCTGGGGCCCTCCTGGCCGCCCAGCGCCAATGAGAGTTGCCAGGATCCTGGAAGGCAGCCCAGGGCCCAGGGCCCAGGGTCCAGGGTCCGCCGGCTTTCACCGGGCCCAGGACGCTGCCTCCTCACCCTTCCCCCGTCCCAACCACAGGGGGCCTCTGGAGGCCGCCCCCAGCCTCACGCCCCACTCCCAGGCGCGTGCGGCAATGGCTGAATCACCCGGGAGCGGGCACCCCTCCATACCCCGGGGTGTGCTCGGGTGACTCCCGCCACGGCGCGGGAGACGCCGGGACCTTACTCTGCGGCCTGGGCGAGCGTGGCCCGGCCCTCGGGCGGGATCCTGCGAGTGACGAACACCTTCATGAGTCGTGCCGGCCTCATCCGACCTGCACCGGAGAACTCTGGCCCGACCCGGTGGCGGCCAGCGGGACGGAAGCGGGAGGCGGGGCCTCGGATGGGGCGGGGCCCGGCGCGTGGGCAGGCGGGAACGCGCGGCTCTGGGCCGGGAGCCTGGCTGACCAGGGACGGGCTGCGCGCTGCCCCGGGACCCCGTGTGCAAGTCTCGGTGTCTGATCCAGCTCTAATGTCCCCGAGGCTGGAGACTCCAGGATGCCGCGGCCAAACGTGGCCACCTGGCGCCCCAGAGGTTCGGGCCTGTTAGGTGTGGCGCCAGCAAAGGACTCCAGCGTGTATGGGGTTGTGTGGGTGTAGAGTCTGGGGTTAGGGGAGAGGGTATCAGTGGGAGCCACTGGCATCCCCTGGGTGTCCTGACCATTCCATCTTGGCCACGCTGATCAGGCAGCAAAGCTGTCTGAAGCAGTTGGGTTCCTCCCGGTTACATGGGTAACTGAATTCCCAGCTCTTGCCTTCAGCCTGGCCCAGCCCTGGCTGTTCCAAGCAGTGAAGAAGTGAACCAGGGCCCAGTGCTGTGGCCTAGCAGCTAAAGTCCTCGCCTTGAACGCGCCCCAGAATCCCATATGGGCGCCGGTTCTAATCCCGGGAGCTCCACTTCTCATCCAGCTCCCTGCTTTCAGTCGAGGATGGCTCAAAGCCTTGGTACCCTACACCCTCATGGGGGACCTGGAGGAAGTTCCTGGCTCCTGGCTTCAGATCAGCGCAGCACCAGCCATTGCCGTCACGCAATGCATTTGGGGAGTGAACCATCGGACGGAAGATCTTCCTCTCTGTCTCTCCTCCTCTCTTTATATCTGGCTTCCCAATAAAAATAAATCTTGAAAAAAAAAAAAAGTGAACCAACAGGTGGGACATTTCTCTGTTCTCTCTCTCTTTCAGGCTGCCACTGTGGCATAGTGGGTACAACTCCTGTGGGCTGCAGTCACACTGCTGGCTCCCCATCCTGGCCCTGTCACCTGGCCCTGCCCTCCTCCCTGCACTAGTCCCAACACCCACTCAGGTAGAGTGGCTCAGCCTGGGTGTGTGGCCAAGAACCAGGGGCTGGCTGCAGCACGCGGGGACAATGGAGACAGGGAGAGCCTGTGCTGCCACCCAGCCAGGTGAGGGGCGACATGGAAGAGGGTGACCACTCCAGTCTTGAACAGATGCCCATAAATGTTGGTCAGGACTGATTCATAATTGTGCTGCCACATGTTTATGCCACGAACAGGGTAGCCATGACAACACGATCCCAACCGTTGCTGAGAGGCAGCAGTGTGCCCGTACCGGTCCTTTGCATCTGCCTGCCCAGCTCTCTGCGACCCTCTGCAGCCGGCACTGTGATCATGCCCATTGTGTAGGTGGGTAAGCTGAGGTTCGGCAAGGCTCTGAACTTTGCCCCAGGTCCTCATGATTGGTGAGCTGCTCAGCTGACATTTATCTCCAAGTACGGATGAGGGTGAAATGTGCTGTTACCCATTTAGCAGATGAGATGGGATAAAGAGAAGCAGTATTCATGACCTTGAGAAAAGCTCAAGGTGCTCACCCACTGGGGAGGTTTCAGGGATGCTTCTTTTCATTTTATTTTTTTGAAGATTTATTTATTTTATTGCAAAGTTAAGTATACAGAGAGGAGAGACAGACAGGAAGATCTTCCATCAGATGATTCACTCCCTAAGTGACCACAAAAGCCGGAGCTGTGCTGATCCGAAGCCAGGAGCCAGGAAGCTCCTCCAGGTCTCCAAAGCAGGTACAGGGCTTTGGGCCGTCCTCTACTGCTTTCCCAGGCCACAAGCAGGGAGCTGGATGGGAAGCAGGGCTGCCAGGATTAGAACTGGCGCCCATATGGGATCCTGGAGCATTCAAGGCAAGGACTTTAGCTGCTAGGCGACGGTGCCAGGCCCGCGGGATGCTTCTTACTGGAGTCCACTGAGCTGCACCTCCTGAAGTGTGCGGAGGGTCGAGAGACGCAGGTGAGGGAAGGCAGGGGGGCTGGAGGTCGCAGGGCTTGCTGCTGAGCGTGAGCCTGTGGGAGTCCTGGATAGGGCTGGGCAAGGAGAGACACTCCCGGCTGCATCCTGGCCTGAGTCTGTACATTGCTGCTGCCTCACTCTCCCTCTCTGCTGGCATGGAGACCCCCCCCTCCCAGACTCCCAAAGGATTTGCACCGGGGAAACCCTTGGCTGTGGAGACGGGCACCCAGGCCCACCCAGCCAGGAGCCTGAGAGCACTCCCAGGGCCTGTGCGTTCCTTGGAGGTCCAGCCTGGAGGGCACTCCAGGGAAGGAAATGCGCTCCTGCTCCCTGTGCTGCTTGGCCTCTGCCCCAGTAAAGGCCTGACAACACTGCCCACTACCCCCAGCAAAGCGCCTGGTGTTGTGGAATAGTGGGTTAAGCAACTGTTTGAGATGCTAGTATTTAATGTGTGCCTGAGAAAAAGGCGGAGGATGACCCAAGCCCTTGGGATCCTGCACACATGTGGGTGATTCAAAGAAGTTCTCGTCCCTGGCTTCCGATGGGCTCTGCTCTGACTGTTAGGTCCATTGGGGGAGTGAACCAGTGGTTGGAAAAATCTTTCTCTCTTTGTATCTCCTTTGCTCTATAAATATCTCTTTCCAACATAAATAAATAAATCTTTTAAAAAAGCTTTTTTTTCTTTTGAAGATCTTCCATCTGCTGGTTCACTCCCAAAATGGCTGCAAAGGCTGTAGTTGAGCTGATCTGAAGCCAAGAGCTTCCTCTGGGTCTCCCATGTGCAGGGTTCAAAGGTTTTGGGCTGTCCTGCACTGCTTTCCCAGGCCAAAAGCAGAGAGCTAGATTGGAAGTGGAGCAGCCGGAACACAAACTAGCACCCATATGGAATCCTGTGTTTAGAGGATTAGCCAGTTGAGCCAACGTGCCAGCCCCACTTCATAAACCTTAAAATCACAAGATGAAGCATCAAGCCAGTTCTCTCAGGTACCTGCATCTCACCATGTCTTCACCTGAAATAAAAGTGAGGCTTCGGGAAAGCGCTGATCCTTGGTCCTGAGGACATCCTGCCAGGCTTCACTCTTCTCCTGCCCCTCTGCCCCCGACAGGCCAAAGGTGCCAGCCACCCAGCTGCCCAGGCCACATGGCCTTGAGCCGTGTAGGAGGCAGGGATCCCAGGAGACCCTGGCCCCTCTGGGGCTTGCGTCCTCCATCACTCACACAGGAAGGGGATGGGCAGAGCCGGAACAGCACCCTTTCCTCCAAGACAGACAGACGGTGGTAACACCCAAGGCTTTAGGACTCCTGAGCGGCAGCACCTGTTCCAGCCCAACAGCTGGCACCTTGGTCCCCACACCAGCAGCGCCCACGTAGCCCACACTGCAGTTCCTCAGGCACACAGCCCAAACGCATCATTAGACAATATGAATGTGAATGGATGCAGTTGCATTGCAAATAAACCTTTAGTTAGGATCGCTGACAATTGAATTTAGCCTATTTTCTAGTTAATCACAAATTATTATTATTATTGTTATTATTGTATTTCTGCTCTTCTGAGTAGGCTCATTCCTAAACTGGGATTCATGTAAAAATGGGACAGATTTGGCCCATGGGGTCAATGAGTCTATTTAGTTCTGGGCAGATTATGACTCAGGGTAACTTGCAGCTCCTATGACACCCCCCCAAGGTGGGGGATGTTGGGGGCAGGGAGGCCGCTGCTGATTGCTCGGCCATGATTTGATTTGTACAGGGTTGTAGAGGCACAGTCTGGAGGCATGGCACATCTCCCCATCCTACACCCAGTGGTCCAAACGCTCATCCTCATGTCCAGACGCTCTGAGGTTCCTGGGACTCCCTGAGCAGACTTTATTTGTGTTGCCCCTTGCCCCATCCCACCTGCCCTTCTTCAGCTAGAACATAAGCCCTCTGCGAGCAGGAACCTTGTTGTGTTGCCCTGTCCCCCGCAGCCTCCCTGCAGTCCTGAGTGAGGCACCTGCTCTGCGTGGAGTCCTTGGAAGGAAGGAATGATGGCAGGTGGTGTGCCTGGTTGGCCTCACTCAGGGGACTTTGTTGTTTTATCACCACCTAGTGGACACTTTTGTGTACTGCGGAGTGGGGGGAAGAAAATTCTGGGTCTGATCCAAGCTAGCAAGCCCCAAGCAGCCTGGGGAGCCCCAGGAGCTGTGTGCAGCCAACTCAGAGCTCTTGAGAGGAGAGAGCCTTCCTGGAGGAGATGGCGTTGGTGCTGGGTCATGAGGGGTCTTCAGTGATAGGAAAGGGAGAGAAAAGGCATCCCAGGCAGGAGGAGCCACACTTGCCAGAAAGAAGTGGCCAGAAAGGGGCGAAAATGGAGTGGCAACGAAGGAGTCTGTGGCACAGGGGGTGCGGGTGAGGGGAACCGGACCGGCTATCTGTAGGTTGCAGGCCAAGGTCACACAGCAGCGACCCTAGCCACTGTCACCGTAGCCACCGCGAGACAACCCTGTCCTTTGCGGCCACCTGGGGTCAGAACCTTCCACTGCAGGGAGGAGGCAAGGGGTGATCTTCTCCAGGAACTTCTCAGAAGTGAATGGCCTCGAAGGGCTCCCAGGCAGTTGCAGCAGCCAGAGCCCAGGGTCTCAGGCCTGGTAGACATCAGGGAGGAGGATCCAATGTCCCTTCGCTTCATCAGCCTCCTCCAATCTGTTGCCCCTGGAGTTGTCGAAGAAAAAAATCTCTGAACAACAAACCTGGGCCTGACGCGCGCCTCCCTACCACCTTCCCAGGCTCTGGGGAGACAGAGCCAGCCCACCTGGAGTGCTCTGCAAGTTTCACCCACACAGACATGGGGGCAGGGAGGGTGAGCAACATCTCCAGGGCCAGAAATCAGGGTTCCCAGTGGGCCTGCCGTTCGGAAGGCATGGCCTGAGAGCTGCATTCCCATCTCCAATCCCCGCCTCCCTCTCTGACTTTGCCTCTGTGATGAATTTATGGAAAGTGTCTAAATTGGATGTCAACACCAGCCTGCACATTTTATCTGATCGTTGCCTCAACTGTGCCCAGGAAGTGGGGCTGTTCCTGTCACCATGTGGAGGACAGGGTGGGGAGTAAAATGAAACACTGGAGGTTTTGCTTACAGCTCTGGGAGGTGTGGAGGATGGGGAGTGAAGGTCCCCCAGCCCCAGCACGGGCGGGGGGGCACCTTCACTCCCCCATCCCCCACATGTCCCAGTCCGTTCATGTAAGTGCGTCCCTCTGTAGTCACCTGTCAGCCTATCTCCCTGCTTCTGCCCTCATCCATCTTGGCTCTTCCCAAGGCAGTCAGAGCCATGGCTGCTGCCTCCAGAAAGTTCTCCCGGGAACCCATGCCCCAGCGGAAGGCCAGAGTGCACATCTAGGGCCCATAAAGGACAGCACCATCCCCTCCGACACCACCCTCCCCAACCCTTCCAGAGTCTCTGGGACACGTGACTCTGGTACTTGGCCCAGCACTCAGGTGTGCAGTACCTGGTGCCCCTGTTGGTATCTCTCCCCATCCCACAAAGTCTGACATCCAAAAGTCAGCCCCTGGATGGGGCACATGACTCAGCAGTGTAGACACTAACTGTAGCACCTGCTTCCAGTCTGGGTTCAACTCCTGACTCAGCTTCCTGTTAATGCATACAGCCTGAGAAGCAGCAGATGGCTCAAATGCTTGAGTCCCAGCCAGCCAGGTGGGAGCCCAGGTAGAGTCTGAGGCACCTGGCTTCAGCCTGGCCCAGCTCAGCTACTTCAGGCATTCAGGGACTGAAGCAGTGAATGGCAGTCCAAATTGAAGTTGTTTGTTTTGTTTTGTTTTGTTTTTAGACAGAGTGGGTCTTCCCTGATGGCGCCGCCAGCCCCACCTCCTCCTTGCTGTCACTGCAGCACTTCACACATTCAGGTCCGAGAGTAATGCCAGGAAATGACACAGGGTGGACACCATCCTGCTCCCCACCTCTCCACTGAGCTGCCAGGTGTCATGGCGTCTATGTTAAGTGACCTCTGTGGAAAGTTCTGGTTGCAGGTGGCATCTCTGACAGGCTGCTTTCCTCTTGATGCAAATACTACCTCCTCCAGGGAGTCCTTCTAGAACCCTTCCCAAGCCTCAGAGAAAGTCTTTCGCCAGCCCCAGCCTGCCACTTTCTCCATTGTGGTTTGTTTTGTATCAGTGCCGGTCCGGGGAGCACCTGAGTCAGACTCAGACAGCACCTGGAGGGCCCGTGTCACCCAGCACTCTGCAGCTGCACACTGGTCCCGGGTGCAGGAAGCCTCGCAGTCACCCTCTGAGGCTGCCACCATCATCCCAGCATTAGAGATATGGAAACTGTGGTCACAGGCTGCACAGTGACTTGCCCAAGCCCTGCAGCTGGTATCCGGGAGCCCACAGCTCGGGCCCTCACCCTGGCCAGCCTGCCAGCAGTCCTGTGCTCATAGCCTGGGGTTCAGGACAGATTTGGAGACCTGTGGTCATTTGGGGAGGGAACCAGCAGCTGTAAGTTCTCTGTCTCTCTGTTTCTCTGCAACTTTGCCTTTCAAGTAAATAATTAAAGATTTAAAAAATATATTTATTATTAGGCCCGGCCTGGTAGCCTAATGGCAAAAGCCCTCACCCTGCAAGCACCGACATTCCCATATGGGCACCATTTCATGTCCCGGCAGCCTCACTTCCCATCCAGCTCCCTGCTTGTGGCCTGGGAAAGCAGTCGAGGACGGCCCAAAGCCTTGGGACCCTGCAGCTGTGTGGGAGACCAGAAAGAAGCTCTTGGCTCCTAGCTTTGGATCAGTGCAGCTCTGGCCATTGTGGCCACTTGGGGAGTGAATCAGCAGATGAAAGATCTTCCTCTCTGTCTCTCCTCCTCTCTGTATATCTGACTTTCCAATAAAAACAAATAAATAAATGAATTTTTTAAAAAATTATTATTTATTTGACATTCCCTAAATGGCTGCATCGGCCGGGGCTGGGCCGGCCTGAGCTCAGGGGCCAGAACTCTCTCTGGGTTTCACTCACAGGTGCAGGGACCCAAGCACTTGGGCCATCCTCTGCTGTTTTCCCAGGTGAATTAGCAGGGAGCTCGATGATAAGCTAAGCATCTGGGATTCACTGGACTCCAATATGGATGATATCCTAATCCACAGCGCCAACCTCTACCTAAGATAACTTCTGCACACCATTGTTGTCAGGTTCCCAGGGAAGCACGTGTACACAGGTACTTGAGAAAGTTCATGGGAAATGGAATGAAAAGATGGGGGATTTGGGGTGTAAATCCACAGTTTTTCGTACCATATGTCTTCCACCTTCCACATCTGTTCTGAAGGTCCGTGTATTCCACTGGCTCCTTCCTCCCCATTCTCACAAGTAGATCTCAAGGCCTGGAGCTCTATGCTTGGTAGTTTGAAAAAAAATCCTATTTCTTTGGGGAAAAAAATCAATTGAAATAATAGTGCTTAATGGTGAAGGTGACAGGGCGATAGTGCTACAGCCTGGTAGCAAGGGGGAGCGATTTAAATTCTCAAGGTAAATATTTCATCAGCTGTTAAATATTCATGATTCCATTTTGCCCAATTCCCCTGACTTTTAAAATGTATGCCAAGAAATAAGTAATCTCCAAGGTGTCCAGCTAAGTGAGCTGTAAATTGGATTTACAGTATTGCCAACTCAGGCATTTTTTTTCAAACTGGTAAACAAATGCAAATGTCTCCGCTCATCCTTTGCAGGATTGGCCTGGAATTTCACAAGCTTTGAATTATGCCAGGCCAGGCATGGGCCTTCTTGGCATTAGAAGAAATGGTCCCAAGCACACAGGACAGATCTTCAAGAAGTTCATGGAATGGACTGGCATTGTGGCTGCATTGAAGCACTGCCTGCAAGCCTGGCATCCCACATACAATGCCAGGAGCAAAGCCAGGCGTCAGGAGCTTCTTCTGGGCCTCCCACATGGGTTGCAGAGGCCCAGGGACTTGAACCATTCTCTGCTGCTTTCCCAGACACATTAGCAGGGAGCTGGATCAAAAGTGGAGCAGCCGTGACTTGAACTGGTGCCCATATGGGATGCTGCAGGCAGCAGCTGAACCTATAATGCCACAGTGTCTTTCCATGAACTTTAATTAATTAATTATTCAAAGAGAGTGCATGCGAAGGAGTCCCCATTTGTTGGCTCACTCCCCCGAATGGACTACACCAGCCAGGGACAGACCAGGATGAAGTGGGGAGTCCAGAGCTGCATCCGGTCTCCCATCCGGGTGAAGTGACCCAAGCACTTGATGTGTCTCCTGTTGCCTCCCAGGGTGTGTGTTTGCAGGAAGCTGGGACTCAGATTCAGGCCCTTCTACGTGGGATGCGGGTGTCTCAAGCAGCTGCCTAAATGGTGTACCCCATGCCCCATCCCCCAAAGCATCATAAACTTTTTGAGATCTCCCTTGGTCAGGTCACTGAAGTCAACTGTCTGGGGAAGGAGCAGTTTGACAGAACACATGTCAGGAACCATAACAGGGACCACCAAGGTACTTTGGATAGTTCTGGGATTTATCCAAAGGAAGCCTTTTTTTTTTTTTTTTTTTAACAAGCAAAGCAAATAATAAATGCACGTGGAGGTGCTCACTGCAGTGCTGTTTAGTGTAGCGGAAATGGCAGACACACTCTGCAACAACAGAGGGAACAATAGTTACATTCAACTTCAGTCCCACATGCTTCAGCCAAGGATCATCTTGTAGAGCAGGTGTCTGACCCAGCGGCTCAGGTGCCTGCTTCCCACAGCAGAAGGCCTGGGTTTGATTCCCAGCTCCGGTCCCTGCGCCCAGCATCTCGTCAGTGCAGACCCTGGGAGGCAGCAGCAGTGATGGATCCAGTGCTTGCGCTTCTGCCGCCTGAATCAAGTTCCCAGCCTCGGCCCTGCGCCGATGTTGCCCGCACTGTGGGCAGTAAACCAGTAACAGATGGGAGCTTGAGCATGCTCTCCGCCACCTCTCAAAACAGATAAAATGACAGAAACTTAAGATTATCAACTCGATGGGCCTGGCACAGTAGCCTAGAGGCTAAAGTCCTCGCCTTGCACATGCCAGGATCCCATATGGTCACCAGTTCTAATCCAGGTGGCCTTGCTTCCCATCCAGCTCCCTGTTTGTGGCCTGGGAAGGCAGTTGAGGACGGCCCAAAGCCTTGGGACCCTGCACCCATGTAGGAGACCCAGAAGAGCTCCTGGCTCCTGGCTTTGGATCAGTGCAGCTCCGGCTGTTGCAGTTACTTGGGGAATGAATCATTGGAGGGAAGATCTTCCTCTCTGTCTCCTCCTCTCTGTATATCTGACTTTCCATTGAAAATAAATAAATTTTAAAAAAAGATTATCAACATGATGACTAGGGAACAATATGAATGTTGTTTATGCTGAAAGATTTCATGTTAAAGGGGGAAAAACCCACAAAGACTGTACAGGGACTCCATTCTCTGCTGACATGGAGTGTTTCTTTGTTTTGTTTTGTTTTGTTTTTCCCTTTCTGTGTGATTCTCACAGCAGCATAAACCATTTAAGGTCAAGTTCACCCCCCTCCTCTGACCCATGAGAAACTGGATATTCCCACAAGCAACTCAGTTTCCAGGCCTCCTGAGGCAGAAGTTGGTGCTGCCTCACGGCTGCTTGCTCCCGGCGAGATCCGGCAGGCGGGCCCCACGCAAGGGTGAAGGCAGTACACGACGCCCAGGCTGGGCCAGCGCCCCAGCAGGTCTGACACAAGTGCCCTCCTGGGCTTCCCCCTCCCTCTCTCTGTCTGGCAGATTTCCCCTCTTAGAGAGGTCTGGGAGAACCCCCAGACCCAGGCCCCGCCTCATGGGGGGCACTGGTAGGGCTTGGAGGAAGCGCATTCTGCACACTGGACCCTCGAGATGAGGTGGGAAAACCCTCGGAAGCCCAACACCTGCTGCAGGTGTCGCTTCTTCCTCTTATTTAGAAAAAAAATTGTAAGGTGAAATTTTTCTACCATGCAGAAAATTATGATTAGTAATGTTACAAACATTCCAAGCTCCACTGGCAGACTTACAGTGTAAAACTCAGAGGGCCTGGTGTAATGGCTCAATGGCCACATCATCCCCTACAAGTGCCAGCATCCCATATGGGCACAGTTTGCGTCCTGGGTGCTCCACTTCCCATCCAGCTCCCTGCTTGTGGCCTGGGAAAGCAGTAGAGGATGGTCCAAAGCCTTGGGACCCTGCACATGTGTGGGAGACCCAAAAGAGGCTCCTGGCTTCAGATTGGCTCAGCTCCGGCTATTGTGGCCACTTGGGGAGTGAACCAACAAGTTGAAGATCTTTCTCTCTGTCTCTCTTTTTCACCATAAATTTGATCTGCATTTCCAATAAAAATAAATTTTAAAATATGTATGTGTATATATGTGCGTGTGTATATGTATTTAACTGTCGGAGGGCCCAGGAAAGCTCCTGGGGGCCCTTCTGTGCCTGGCTCCCCACCTTGGGGCAGCTGAGACCTCAATTGGATGTTTGTCCCTAAACGTGAGGGCAGGCGTTTGGTTTAAGCCCTGAAGGAGCCACTGGAGACCCCTGCAGCCCATGCTGGAGCCTGAAAACTTGAGTACCTGCCCTGTTCCTGACTCCAGCTTCCTGCTCACGCACATGCTGGCAGGCAGCAGTAACGCTTGTCACTGAGACTCGGCTGCCCACATAGGGGTCCTGGGTTGACTTGCTGGCTCCTGGGCATTTGTGGGAATGAACCAGCGCACAGGGTCTTGGTCTCTCTCTCTCTGTATCTGTCTAATTAATCCATTAATTTAAAAAGTAGTATTGTTTTGGGGCTGGCACAATGGTATAACAAGCTAATCCTCTGCTTGCAGTGCCAGGATCTCATGTGGGTATCAATTTGTGTCCCAGCTGCTCCACTTCTATCCAGCTCCCTGCTGGTGGCCTGGGAAAGCAGTGGAGGGTAGCTCAGGTCCTCAGGCCCCTGAACCCATGTAGGAGATCACAACTCTTGAGGATAATGGGGGTTGGATATGAACCAAATGCTAAACAAAAATCAGATAAATGAATGTAAATATTAGAATTTGGGAACTGCAAAGGGGAGAAACCAAGGAAGCCGGCGAGACGGGGTGGTGTTCCCCAGTGTTAGTAGGAGCAGCTCCTCTGCACTTGGTTACTGACCACACTCGCCTTCTTCGCAAGGATGCCTCTGTTAACTCACACCTCCCTAAACCATGTGTGTGTTCCCGGGATAACCCCAACCTGCTTATGGTACTTTCACCGTATGAAACACAGTTGGATTATTAAAATAACACCAAGAGTCTTGAGAAATTCGGGAAATACCCATATTATTTGCACCAAATAAAATTATTTTTAAATTTTATTTGCCATAGGAGTTTCTTAAAGACGCCTTCTTGCATTGACTGCTGTATTCAATAGGCTGACAATTTCCTTTTCGTCCTATACTCGTCTACTTTTAGAATTAAGTTTCTACTGACCTCAGAGGACAAAGGTAGGAGTTTTTCTTATTTTTCTCTTCTCTGGAAGAACTCATGAGATTCAAATGTTCTGTCTCTTAAACTGGTGGGAATAACCTATAAAACCGTCTGGACCTTGAGTTTTTTGTGGTAAGAGTCTCAGTTATTGCTTTAATTTCTTTAGAAGTTTTAGAATTAGTCAGAATTTTTTTCCCTGTTTTGGATGAAAATTGCTTCAAGTAAGTATTCAAGATTGTTGATATAGAGTTTTTGATTGCATTCTCTTATTTTTTAATTCTGACATTTTATTTGCAAATACAAACAGATGAAAAGTCTCCTGGTTTCATCTTATCATTTAAGCTTCTGTTGTAACTGTAGTATTGCTTCGCTTGTCATTGATTATTTGTATTTTTTTCTGTCTTTTTCCTTGGTTGGTCTTCCTGGAGCTTTCTAGTTTCTCTTTCTTTATTTCTTTCTTTATTTCTCTTTCTTTCTTTCTTTCTTTCTTTTTCTTTCTTTCATCTTGCTAGCCAGGGAGATTGACTCACTAGGCAGGCCAATTCTTTTCTTTTCTTTCTAAGATTTATTTATTGTTATTCGAAAGGTAGATTTACAGAGAGATGGAGAGAAAGATCTTCTAAACATTTGTTCACTCCCCAAATGGCCTCACTGGCCACAGCTGAGCAGCTCCAAAGCCAGGAACCGGAAGCTGCTTTTGTGTCTCCCAGGAGCATGCGGGTTCCCAAGGGCTTAGGCCCTCCTCCTCTGCTTCCCCAGGATACAAGCAGGGAGTTGGATGGAAAGTGGAGCAGCTGGGACATAAATCAAGGCCGGTGTGGGACTCCGTCACTTGCAGGGGAGGATGTAGCCAATTGAGCCCTTGTGCTGAACCCTAGTTTTGTTTTCAAAGCAAGGTTCTTGACTTTGTTAGTCTTCCCCACTGCGTTTTAAAAAAATTTCCTATTCCACTGGTTTTTGTCTTGCTTTAATTATCTCCTTCCTTGTATTGTCTGGACACGTCATTCATTTGTCTCCTGCCTGACCAGGCTAGGCCGCGCAGCTGTAGGGGGAGGGAGGACAGGAGGCCCAGGACCCTGGCGGGGGTGGGGGGGGGGCGGGAGCTTAGTCACACACACTGAACTTGTAGCTCTGAAGACCTAACCCGCATACGGTCTTACTTTCCTTCCAGACTATCTGAGTCAGTTTTCTTTCTCATTTTATGAGGCCTATAGGAGGAGAGGACAGTGACAGGAGTGGCCAGCAACAGAATTGTGGAAGCTGCAAAGGGATGTGTGTGCAGTCCCATCAAAGCCAAACCACCACCCAATTCCCAGATCAGAACCCACCAGGGGGTCCAGGTACCAGGTGTGCCTTGGAGCCAGGAATGGAGGTGAATACTGGGTCAGGGGTGAGGAGGAAATAAAATACAGAGGGCCACAGTGCGGGTTGTTTCTGAGCAACCCAAATCTCTTGGTTTGCCCCTGGGTCTTAGGTGAAGTCGGTGGGGTGGAGGAAGGCCCAGAGTATGAGGCCCAGAGCAGAGGACCATGAGGGAGAAGAGAAGCCCTGAGTGACCATGTGTGTGGAATGCTGAATACAGAGATGGGGGTAGCACGCTAATCCTCTGAATGCAGTACTAGCATCCTATTTGAGCACAGTTCTAATCCCGACAGCTCCACTTCCCATCCAGCTTCCTGCTTGTGGCCTGGGAAAGCAGTTGAGGACGGCCCAAAGCCTTGAGACCCTGCACCTGCATGGGAAACCCAAAACAAGCTCCTGGCTCCTGCCTTCACATGGACTCAGCTCCGGCCGTTGCGGCCACTTTGAGAATGAACCTGTAGACTAAAGATCTTTCTCTCTCTATCTTCTTCTCTCTATAAATCTGCCTTTTGAAGAGAAATAAATAAATCTTTAAAAAATACTGAAAGATTTGTGATTAATCATAAAAATAGTAAGGTAAGCCAATGACAAAGACAAGTCAGTAAGTGACTCTAGGAAAAAACAAAATGTGATTCAGGACCCCAGGTTAGGGGCCAGCACCATGGTATAGGATGGTAAGCCTCTGTATGTGGTGTAGGCAACTCATATGGGTGCCAGTTCGTGTCCTGGCTGTTCCAGTTCTAATCCAGCTCTCTGTTAATGTGCCTGGGAAAGCAGCAGAATATGGTTCAAATCCTTGGGGCTCTGCACCCACATAGGGGACCAGGAAGAAGCTCCTAGCTCTGGTTATGGCCTGGCTCCAGCTTGTTGCAGCCATTTAGGGAGTGAACCAGTGGTGATCCTTCTCTGTCTCCCCTTAATCTGTCCAACTCTGCCTTTTAAATAAAAATGAATCTTAAAAAACAATATGGAGGGACACAATCTTATGTAGCCTACTTGACAACTGGTTTACAGTAGGAATAAGGTACGTCATGATCATTGATATCATTGATGGGATCAGAAATACCAATGATGATATCAGGAGACCAGGCCATGATAGCGATGAGGGGCTGACGAGAGACCACATTCTCTTTTCCACAATGAGTGACCACACACTGGACAAACTGGCACTGTCAGGATGTACTCAACACCTAAAGAACTGAAACAAACAGGTGGGCGAGGCAAGGGGGAAGTGTTTCCAGGAATCACTGCCTTTCCTAGCAGTCCAACCTTTTAATTCCCCTGTGTTCACCTGGGTAAAGATCAGAAATGAACTAAGAGGCTGCCCCGGCTCTGCAGCTCCATGCCTCGGTCTTCTAGATCTCTCCAGAAGTTTCCTTAGAATCCTTTCAGGAAATGGGGTTGCTGGATCCCTGGGCGTGGCTGTTGGCAATCTCTTAACCGCCGTGGTGAACAGCGCCCTCTCGTGGCCCCTGTGGGGACCTTGGTCTTCTTTTCTGGACTTTGCAAACACCTTAGCCAGTGTTCACCTCTGCCATGTGACAGTTTTCATGTGCATTTATTTGTCTAACTGCTGAAGAGTTTTATGCGAGTTAACATAGTTAGCTATTATTTTCAGTTCTTCTTTGGTGAATTTCCTGTTAGTGGTCCTTGTTCTTTTTTATACTGATTCTCCTTATTGCTGTAATGTTGTTGAGATAGTTCTATCACCTAACACACACACACACACACACACACACACACACACACACACACTCCTCCCACAGGCTCCTTCTCTTTTTAATGCCCTGCTTTGCCTATGAGGGACTTTTTATTTCTATGTGATTACATCTCGGTTATTTTGAGATTTTATACATGCAGTGTTTCTCAACGTTTCATCCCATATGATACTCGGCTGACTTTGAGTTTCTCACATTTTACTTATTTCAAAGATGTATTCACAATTTGCTTGAAATGACCAGAGAGAGAGAGAGAGATAATGTCTTCCCTCTGCTGGTTCACTTCCGCAGTGCCTGCAACAACTGGGTCTGGGCCAGGAGCCTGGAGTTCACTGAGGCCTCCCAGAGGGTAGAGGAGGCCCAGAGACTTGGGAAAACTGGATTGAAAGAAGCAGTGGGAGCTGGAATTTGACTCCACACACTTCCAAAGGAGATGCTGGAGTTCTAAGCTGCAGGTTAACCCACTGTGCCATGAGGCCTGTCTCAGTTTGTTATTGTTGTTTCAAATCTTTAAAACTGGGGTAGGGCCCAGGCAGCAGCCATCGCCTGCCTGCCACATATCGGAACAAGCAGCAAGTTCAGTGATCTGTCAAAAACAACCAAAAGTCAGTTGGGGGAACTGTGGGCTCCAATGCAGCACCACTCCACGGCTGTCTCTCCTCCCAGGCACAGCACAAGGTGCCGCTTCTCAGCCCCGGGGCAGTCAGGGGAGCTTCGTCCAGGTTCCAGTCCTTGCACCGTGGGGTGGCAATGCAGGCTCCCCTTCCCTGTTGGTCCCTGAGACCTGCCTCATGCTCCTTGACTGTCTGTCTCAGAGGGGCGAGGAGGTGACGGCTGAGCCTGAGGCACAGGCAGCCGAGGGCTCAGGCTCACTGTGTACTCCCATGGTGGTCGGCCATTGAGCATTTAAGTCAGCTTGGTTCTCACAGTTGCAGGTGCCTAACTGGTGACTGTGCCTCTGCCTGAATCCCTCCAGCCTGGAGCTCAGAGTTGGGGCGTGGGTCCTCGCGTGCAGACAGTGTTTATTCTGCGCTCTTGAAAACAAACAAACAAAAAACCTTGGTGTTGGGGTTATGCTGATGGTATAAAATTAATTGGAAAATTGTAAACTTTTCTCTAAGCCCTGGGACAGGGTTAAGAACAACCTTCCCGTGCTGGGAATGGAGTGTGTTTCTGCGTAACCACTGCTTTCACAAGCTTCTCCTTCCTTTTCTTTTCTTCCCTCTAGATTTATTTATCTGTTTGAAAGGCAGTTTCACAGAGAAAAGGAGACAGAGAGAGAGAGATCTTCCATCTGCTGGTTCACTCCCCCAGAATAACTAGGGCTGGACCAGGCCAAAGGCAAGAGCGGGAGGTCCTGCTGGGCTCCCACGCGGGACGGTGCCCCAGCACCTGCGCCTTCTCCACTGCTGTTGCCCAGGTCATAAGCAGGGAGTTGGATTGGAAATGGAGCAGCCAGGACTTGAACCAGCACTCCAAAGGGATGCAGATGCTGCAGGCGGCAATGATCCAACCCCTTGCACCACAGCACTGGCCCCCACTTTTTTTCAAACCAACTTTTGGTGAGGATTGAATTGTGCTGTCCAAAGGGTCGTGGGTTGAAGTCCTAATCCCAATGGAGATGGGGCCTTAAGGAGGTCACTCAGGTCAAATGAGGTCATAGATGGGGTTCTCAGGAGATGGGACTGGTGTCCTCATAAGAAGAGAGGCTGGGGGCCCTGGCATAATAAGTTCTCACCTTGCATGTTCTAGGATCCCACATGAACATCAGTTCATGTCCCAGTGGCCCCGCTTCCCATTCAACTCCCTGTTTGCATCCTGGGAAAGCAATCGAGGGCAGCCAAAGCCTTGGGACCCTGCATCTGTGTGGAAGACCTGGAGGAGGTTCCTGGCTCCTGGCTTTGGATCAGCACAGCACGGCTGCTGCAGTTACTTGGGGAGTGAACCAGTGCACAGAAGATCATTCTCTCTGTCTCTCCTCCTCTCTGTATCTGACTTTCCAATAAAAACAAATCTTAGAAGAAAAAGAAGAAGAGAGGCTGGGACCTATGTGCACAGGGGAAAGGGCCTGTGACAAGGTATGGAGAAGATGCCTGTCCACAGGCCAAGGAGAGGACAACTTAGGGAAAAACCAGTCCTGCCAGCCATGCCAGAAACCAGGAGCCTTGGACCTGTGGTTTCAGTGCTGGGAGGCAATTTCTGATGTTTGTATCACCTGCTTTGTGCTCTTTTGTTACAAAGAGCGAAGAAGACCATGTCGGACACCAGAGTGTCTTCCGGATCTCCCATGAGGGTCCCAAGGCTTTGGGCGTCTTCAAATGCTTTCCCAGGCCACAGGCAGGGAGCTGGATGGGAACTGAGCCTGCCAGGATTAGAACCAGTGCCCATAAGTCAAGAGGTTTTTTTTTTTTTTTTTTTTTTTTTTTTTTTTAAGATTTATTGTTATTGGGAAGTCAGATATACAGAGAGGAGGAGAGACAGAGAGGAAGATCTTCCATCCGATGTTTCACTCCCCAAGTGAGCGCAACAGCCGGTGCTGTGCTGATCTGAAGCCGGGAACCTGGAACCTCTTCCAGGTCTCCCACACTGGTGCAGGATCCCAAAGCATTGGACCGTCCTCAACTGCTTTCCCAGGCCACAAACAGGGAGCTGGATGGGAAGTGGAGCTGCCGGGATTAGAACCGGCGCTCATATGGGATCCCGGGGCGTTCAAAGTGAGGACTTTAGCCGCTAGGCCATGCCACCGGGCCCAGAAGAATACCTTTCTTTGTCTCCTCTCTCTGTAATTCTGCCTTTCAAATAAATAAATAAACTTCAAAAAAAGTTTATTTTATTCTTATTTCAAAGGGAAAGCAAAAGACAGAGGAAGAGAGAGAGAGGATTTTCCAACTGCTGGTTCACTCCACAAATGGTCATAACGACCAGGGCTGGGCCAGGGCAAAGCTCAGAGCTTAGAGTCCATCTGATTGCACACAAGGATTCAGCGGCCCGAGTACTTGGGGGAGCCGTCCTCTGCTGCTTTCCCAGGGGCATCAGCAGGAAATTGGTCGCGTGTGGAGCAGCTGAGACTCCAGCCAGCTCTCATATCGGACGGGGACATTGCAGATGGCAGCTTAACCCATTGAACCACAAGGCTGGCCCTTGCGGAACACACTTTTTAACTACTTCACAATGTTATAACTGTCTTCCATCATAATATGTTTCACTGTATCTATTTTCCAGATTTTAAAATAATTACTATCTGTTGGGAAAAAAAATCCAAATACTGCAGAAGGAATTTTGTAGTTTTTTCCATGGCCTTTTTATGCTTTCTACTTCTTTTTAAGTCAATCTTACAAACATTTATCCTCATAAAAAATTCTTTATAAATTAAAAATATTGTAGAGTTCACAGTCTTTGAGGCCATTCTTACATTTAAGACATATTTTCTCTCCTTGTCTCTATTCAAATAGAATCATCTAAGGAGATCTTTCTGCAGTTCCCTCCACCACTCCCTCCTCCCACTAAAGTGCAGCCTCCTCCAGGCAGCCTTCCAGGGTTGGGGTCTCTGGGTGGACCACGAAGCTCCCTACACAGGCTCATAGCTACTGCAGTTGCACCTGAACGCCACTAGAGGCAGCTTAAGGCAGTAGAAAAGTACAGGGATGGAGCTGGTCTTGCCTGAGACTTTTCATGGCTTTTATTTATTTATTTGGCAGCTGCAGAGGTGGAGGGATGTTGAATATTATTTAACCTGCCTGAGCAGGTCCATCTGTAAAATGGGCCAGCAATCATGCCTCCCTCCCAGGGTTGAGATGAGAATTAATTATGATTCCAGAATGAACAGACCCAGGGCTCACAGTTCTATCTGATGTGATGCGTGTTACTTCCTTCCAAAGACAGAGTCCTGAGTCAGTGGCTCAGTAACCCCCGGAAACAGGGAAGCCATCCACAGAAGGGACCTTGAGAGGCGCTGTGCAAAACCCAGCAGGTGGGCATGCCCCACTTGGTTTTCCTGCACATGGAGGAGCCCTGGGGAGCGCCAGCCCCACTGTGGGCCCAGGAACTTTTTTTTTTAAGAGTCATGTGCTTTTATTGGAAAGGCAGATTTACAGAGAGAAGGAGAGACAGAAAAATCCATCGGCTGGTTGACTCCCCAAGTGGTCACAACAGCCAGAACTGAGCCAGTCTGAAGCTAGAAGCCAGAACCCCCCCCCCCCCGGGTCTCCCCCACTGCTGCAGGGTCCCAAGGCCTTGGGTCACTCTCTATTGCTTTCCCAGGCCACAAGCAGGGAGCTAGATGGAAAGTGGAGCAGCTGGGACATGAACCAGTGCTCATATGGGATCCCGGTGGATGCAGGTGGAGGACTTTAACCACTAGGCTACTGCGCTGGGCCCCAAGACCCTTGTAAGTGGGGGGCTGGTCTCCCACACTCCCACCTGACACCTGGGTGGGCCTCCAAAATGTGGAATAGAAGACTGCGGAGGTCCTTCATCAAAATGTTTGTGAGATGGGTGAGCATTTTGGCCTGCTGGTTAGGGTGCCTGTATCTCCTGCCTGTCTGCCTGGGTGGGAGTGCCTACTCCGGTCTCTGGTCTCCAGCTTCCAGCTAACGCAGACTCCCAGAGGAACAGCAGTGATGGCTCAAGCCATTAGAGTCCTGCCACTCAAGGGCTTCAGCCTGCCTCTGCTTGGCCACTCCGGACATCATAGTGTGAAACAACAAATAGTAGAGCACCTTCTTTTTCCATTTGCCTGTCTCTCAAATAAAGGGAGGGAAGTGTGCTTTTTTCAATGCTTCTGCATAGTCCAGTATTTCCGCTTGCAAACATGTAGTCATTGTAGCTGATAGTAAAGTCTTGGAGAAACACGTTATTCACATTAGCTAAAAGGTAGAAATGGCGCTGAGAGCCCCCGGGTGGGGGAATGGGCAAATGAATGCCGATGCACACAGCCAAGCAGCGGTAGCTTCCCAGGGAAGGAGGGACTGACCCAGCGATGTCAACCAGACAGTCCTGGGGCTTCCCTGGAGGAGGTACTTAGAGCAGTGAAATTCACAGATTCAGAGAGCACAGCGGTTGCTTGGAGCTGCGGTGGGCGGAGGGCCGAGGGGAATATAGAGTTTCAGTTTTTGTAAGCTGAAGAGTGTTCTGGAAATAGACAGTGATGGTGATAACACGACCATGTGCACGTACTTGATGCCACTGAACCATGCGCTTCAACATGGTTAAGATGGTAGATTTTTATTGTTGTTGTTGATGTGTGTGTTTTACCACAATTAAGGCTAAGAAAATGCTCCTGGGGCTTTGTGGTTGCCCAAGGGCGGAGGTGGAAGGGCTGGATTTCCGCAGCCACCACCTGCAGAGCCCTACCCTCCAAATTCCAGGGCTGCGCTCCCCCACCGCACCTTCCCCTTCCCGGGGCGCCCATGCCAGGCGGGAACAGGATACCCATGCTCCCTCCTGGCTCTGAGGAGCTCAGATGAGAATTAGAATGGAAACGTGTGCTTTTCAAAACGTAGACAGAGATTAAAAATACAATCAAAAGTCATGCTCACGGTTCCAAGATTAAGAACATTCTTCAAGAACTGACTGGTCCTACTGGAAGCCCTGCTTCCTATGTGGTGAAGCAGGGGAGGGCGGGGGGCCGGGTCACGGCGCTCTCCGTAGGGGGCAAGCAGGTGAAATGATTATGAAATATGTCAAATAAATGGTCCTTTTTTTCCTCCCCAGTAGATAAGGAAAGGTAATTTGGTCTGTCGGTCGCGCACACAGCAGACGTCATGGTCAACTGCATTAATACTGAGTACTTTGTCCGGAGTCACGGAGCTCAAAGAAATTACAGAATCTTTCTCCCATGAATTCTGGCATGTCTCTCAGCAGACCTTCCCCACCTGAATTCACAAGGGGGATGAATAAAGACAGGGCGATGGCGGCCCCCAGAGTGTCTGGCTTTTCTCCCACCTGGGGACCCTCTCCTAGCCACAGGACCAGTTCTTCCCCTGGCCACACCCTTCCCAGTCCAGGTGCGGGCAACCCCAGGCCTGGCTCAGTCTCTCCCCTCTGCCCGTGGCTCCTGTGCACCAGCTCGGGCACCTGCCTGTGAATGCCACTTACGATGGCAGCCCCAGTTCACTCCCCGCTCTGCTTTGGTTTGGAGCCCCAGACCACCTGCTTCTTTCTGAAGTTTGTTATGGGGATGTGTGTCACCAGCTGCTTCCTTCCCTCCCTAGGGGAGGACCCTTGCCCAGCGTGCCAGCCTGGGACCAGCCTGCAGAGGCGTGAGGGATGGGTTAGTGAGGTCTCCAGAAGTTTCCTCCCAGGTCCACAAAAGAGAGTCTGTGGAGGGTTTTTTTTTTTTAATGTCCTTTGTTCTTCTTTTAAATAAATGTATTTGAAAGACTCACAGAGAGATAAGAGAAAGAGGTCTTCCTGGTTTACCCCCTAGATGGTCACAATGGCCATTTAGGACCAGGCTGAAGGCAGGAGCCTGGCACTCCTTTAGGGTCTTCCATGTGGGTTCAGGGGCCCAAGGCTTTGGGCCATCCTCCCCTGCGCTTTCCCAGGCCATTAGCACGGAGTTGCATCATAAGTGGGGCAGCCAGAACATATGGGATGTTAGCACCTCAGATGGAAGGTTAGCCAGATATGCCACCATGCCGTTCCCTCTTCCGGTTTTTGGGATTTCTGCATCTCTGGAACAAGCAAAACTCTTTCAGTGCAGTTTGCTACGTTGCTTGGAGACTGTTCTACCCAATTGTGTTTATTGACAGTTAATTATAACTTCACATCTTAAAACGTTAATATTTGTCCACTACTTCAGCTAACCCATTAAACATATACCAATCCCTTTGTCCATTAACTGCTGCAGAAGAAGCTGGGAGCAGAGCTGTCAGAGTCAGCAGCGGATCCTGGGTCAGGGCACCATCTTGGGTCCTACAGGCTGGACTCATGGGGCCCTGGTGGGACGCCTGGAAAGTGGGGGCCACCTCAGGGTCCAGAGACCGTAGCCTTGGGACTGGGGGAAACCCAGGGTCAGTGTGGTGGAATCTGAGCTGTGTGGATGTGAAACAGCCCCTGGGGCATTAGGGTTTAAGAAACAAGCCTCCCGGTGCCACCGCTGGGCAACTCCGGGTGTAGAGGGGACCCAGAGTCCCGTGTGTGATGCGACGCCAAGTGGGCCGCCATGAGGGCCCCGGTTCCCTGGGCTTCCAGCAGGAGGCTAACTGTGAACAGTTAAGCAGTCCATGAACTACCAGACATCACCCCGAATCGCTAATTCTCAGAGTGGGGGCAGATGCAGGGAGAAGCAGCTGTTCCAGGGGATAGATCTGGGAGCCACTGTCAGGGGGGAGAGCCTATCTGTCCCCCAGCATTCCCCCCAGGATGGGGACACTCAGGAACGCCTTGTATCGGCATTCAGCAAGTCATGATGTGCAGCCAAACCTGGAATGGTGCCCGGCCGTGGATGGTTTGGAAGCCAAGAGAAATTTTGACATTTTTAATGGGCTAGAAAAATGAAAGGAATAATATTGTGGGGTCAGCTGTGCTGTGGCAGGTGAAGCTGCTGCCTGCGCCACTGCATCCCATATCGGAGGGCCACTTCTCCTCCTGGCTGCTCTGCTTCTACTCAAGCTTCCTGCTAACGTGCCTGGGAAGGCAGGGGAAGATGCCTTGAGTGCCTGGGTTCCTGCCACCCACGTGGGAGACCTGTGATGAAGTCCCTAGCCCTTGGCTTCTTGCAGCCATTTGGGGAATGAACTAGCAGTTGGGAGATCTCTCTCTCTCTCTCTCTCTCTCTCTCTCTCTCTCTCCTCTCTCTTTCTCCCCCTCCTCTCTGTCTCTCCCTTTTGTGAAATGTGAAAATCCCAAAACATTTTGGTGCCTGTGCATACCCAGCCCTACTCCTTCCCTCACCCTGGCTGGGGCTGCTTCTGCCTTACAGTGGCACAGGGGAGCTCCGACAGGAACCACGTGGCCTAAAATCAGAATTCTCCAGCTCTTCCCAGAAGTGTCTGCCAATCTAAGCGAATGCTGTCTTTTTTTTTCTTTTAAAAATTTGTTTATTTTTATTGGAAAGTCAGATATACAGAGAAGAGGAGAGACAGAAAGAATGATCTTCCGTCTGCTAATTTGCTCCCTAAGTGGCCACAACGGCTGGAGTTGCACTGATCCAAAGTCAGGAGTCTGGAGCCTCTTCCGGGTTTCCCACACTGGTGCAGGATCCCAAGGCCTTGGGCCGTCCTCAACTGCTTTCCCAGGCCACAAGCAGGGAGCTGGATGGGAAGCGGGGCCGCTGGGACACAAATTGGTACCTATGTGGGATCCTGGTACATGCAAGGGGAGGGCATTTTTTTTAAAGACTTATTTATTTTTATTGCAGTCAGATACACAGAAAGGAGGAAAAACAGAGAGGAAGATCTTCTGTCGGATGATTCACTCTCCAAGTGACTGCAACTGCTGGTGCTGCACCTATCTGAAGCCAGGAGCCCAGATCCTCTTCTGGGTCTCAAGGGGAGAACTTTAACCACTAGGCTATTGTACCAGGCCCTAGAATGTTCTTATCAGATTAGACAGGACCACCCAGTTGTTGACTGATTCTTCCCTCAATAAACACTACAGTGCTTTCTCCAATGAGTGTCAGGGGTTCATCTAACCCAGCCCCTTCCCCAAAGCAGCTCCCATCAGCTGGGAGAAAGACCCGTGTGTACCTATCTCAATTGAAAGACAGAAGGGCTAGGCTCCTGTGTATATTTCCCCAGATACTCAGATACTCAGAGGAAAAAATGATGGGTTCTGTTTGGGAAAAGCAGGGGAGACATCTGGGAGGAGGTGTGACTGAGCGCCACATCGCAGAGGCTGAAAACACTGAGTACTGTCCAAGTCCAGGGACGTCCCCTATGGCGACACAGTGCAACCCTGCCCAACCTCCACGAGGCCGCCCTACAAGTGGGCCTTGAAGACCTCTGGGCTGTAGCCAGAGTCACCTGAGTGTCTGGGATGCCAGCTGTCCAGGGATTCACTGGTTTCCGAAATGCACACGTCTGGGGGGCCAGCACGGCTAGAAGTGGGAACCCCGGCAGTGTTGTCAGGGCCTGACTGTCTCTTTTCCTTGCAATCCCCAGCCTCCCAGACAGACAGCCTGCACAGGCAGCTCTTTCTTCCCCAGGACAATGTAACAAGAAGACTACCTAACATCAACATCGGAATTCCTGGAAGAAGATTCTGATGGGCCGTATGAATCATCCTGTTTACGAATCCACTTCAGAGGGGAGGGGGCAGGAGTGCCTCTGCCAAGGAAACTCTCCCACAGAACCGCACAGCCATCACAGGGAGCCTGCAAGAGCTCTGCAGGCTCCCCAGCTAGGACGGTGCCCCCGTCCGACCCAGAGGCCTTCTGCAATGCAAGTTGCCATAATGAGCAGGTGCCACCGAGCTGTGCTACTGGGCGACCTTGCCTCTTCCCAGGCTAAGGGCGCTGGCCACCTCTGAATGCAGTGAGGAAAGAAAAAGGAGATTCCTACCTCCCCATCTCTTCTGTGGGCTATTAAGGGCTCCACAGGCACTTGAGGCCCATTGAATCGCTTGTAGAGTTCTTTCACAAGCGCTCAGGAGCTCAAATGTGGAGATTTCACTTTAAAACTTCATTTGCTCATTGCAAAGCATGAGCACTGAGTCTGTGCGGTGCATCTCACAGTGAACATGGAATGAGGTCACACGCACAGGTTGAGACTGCAAGATGACATGCCGAGCAGGGACCTTGGTTGTGATGGTTGCTCAGCCCACGCTGCCCATGCTCAAGCTGCTGCCCATTGTTTGTAGCCCACTTGTAGGGCGGCCTCGTGGAGGTTGGGCAGGGTTGCACTGTGTCGCCCCAGGGGACGTCCCTGGACTTGGACCGTACTCAGTGTTTTCAGCCTCTGCGATGTGGCGCTCAGTCACACCTCCTCCCAGATGTCTCCCTTGCTTTTTCTAAGCAGAACTCGTCTGAACAGCAGACGGTGGAAGAACAGCCAGGATAATTTGGTTGTGCCTGACATTTTCCTTTGAAACTGACATCCCAGAGGACCATTGCTGGCATCCTTCTAGCTTTTAAAGCTCGGTGAGAGAGGCTACTTGAGTCATTTGAGAGGAGCTGTTTTCACCCAACCCTCCAGTGTTGCAGCCATGGAAACCAAAGCCCCAAGCTGGAAGTGGCCAGGACTGACACTTGGCTTCCGATTTGCATGTGGCTGTCTGTTAGGAGCCTCACAGTTACTTTGGCTTCTTCTTTTTTTTTTTTTTTTTTTCATTTTACCTTGGAGTTCTCTGTTTTTTAGGATTTAATTATTTTATTTGAAAGGCAGAGTTGCAAAGAGAGACAGAAGCAAGAGAGAGAAGACAGAAAGATCTTCTATCTGCTCACTCGCTCCCCAAATGGCTGCATAGGCTTGGGGAGCTGGCTAGTCTGAAGGCTGGAGACAGGAGCTGCTTCTGGGTCTCCCACATGGAGACTTTGACACCCTCAACTGTTTTCCCGGGTGCATTAGCAGGGAGCTGGAGCAGAAGCAGAGCAGCTGGGACTGGAACCTGTGTCCATATGGGATGTCAGCACTGCAGGTGGTGATCTAATCTAATGTGCCACAGTGTTGGCAAATTATTATTAAAAATCCCTGGGGCCTGGCATGGTAGCCTCGTAGCTAAAGTCCTTGCCTTGCACATGCTGGTATCCCATATTGGTGCTGGTTTTAATCCTGGCTGTCTCCACTTCCCATCCAGCTCCCTGCTTGTGGCCTGGGAAAGCAGTCGAGGATGGCCCAAGACCTTGGGATCCTGCACCCGCATGGGAGACCTGGAAGAAGCTCCTGGCTCCTGGCTTCAGAGCCAGCTTGTGCTTTGGCACAGCTCTGGTTGTTATGGCTGTTTAGGGAGTGAATCATCGGATGGAAGATCTTTCTCTCTGTCTCTCTTCCTCTCTGTATATCTGACTTTCCAATAAAAATAAATGAATCTTTTTAAAAAAGTCCCTTTCTTGGGACTTTTAATTTAGAGTGGAAAACACAGGGTTTTTTTTTTAACTTTAAAGGTTAAGTGTTATTAGAGAAAAAATTTTAAGCATATCCAATGTTCTATATCCTTATTTCATGGCAATCTGTGGGCTGTGTGGTATGTGTATTTAAAACTCTTGCTATTGCAAATGACAGCTCTGAAAATCACAAGTCATGGTGGCTTGATGGCAGTTGCGGATGCTGCAATGCTGGCCTCCCGTCCCTGGGCCCTCTGCCCTCAGTTTGTCATCCCTCCCACTCTGACTGTGGCCTGGACTTGTGGCAGACGGTGAGGTGTGTGATGTGGTCACTGTAAGAGCCTGGGCCCTGACCGGCCAACCACAGGACATGAGAATGAGTTCATCTTAGACCATCTAGCTGGCCCACCAGCTGGCCACAATACATAAATAACCCCAATGAAGAGTAGCTGAATGGGGAGGGAGCTGAGTGTTGCAGGATAAGCCACGTCTTGCGACCCAGCACCCTATTCAGAGTGCTAGTTTGAGTCCCGGTTCCTCTGCTTCATGTAGAATTCCCTGCGAAGGCAGAGGAGGATGGTTCACATGCTTTTGTCCTTGCTACTCCTGTGGGAGACCGGGATGCAGTTCCTGGCTCCTGGATGCCATCATCTGACCCTTGGACCTCACAAAAATGAGAAATCCTGAAACGGGTCCTCTTCGCCCTGTTTGGCAAGACTGGGCACCAAGAAACGGATCTGTTTGTTTCATTTCCTGAACTTCCTTGCTTTTTGCCTTTTCCTCTCCTTTTTCAGTTTCTTTATTTATGTTTATTTATTTGAGAGGTAGAGTAACACACACACACACACACACACACACACACACACACACACACACACTCACACACATCCCACTCCCCATATGCCTACTATAGAAGCCAGCAACTCCATCCAGGTCTCCCACGTGGACCTCAGTGCCCCAAGCAGCTGAGCCCTCACTGCTGCCTCCCAGAGTGTGTTTTTATTAGGGAGCTGGGCTGGAAGTGGTGGTGGCACTGGGTGCTGGGTACTGGAATATGGGATGCAGGCATTCCAGATAATGGCTTACGCCACTGCATCACGACACCCACCCACCGGCCTGGCTTAGGGATACTGCGTCTCCCATTCTCCAGCCCTGTCTTCCTCATTGTCTCCTCTTCCATCCCAGTATGTGCAGACTCCTGCCCCTCCATCTTACACTCGGCTCCAACCCTGTTTTTTCCGGGAAGCACCTCTGGACCTACCCATCCTGAGCTTCTGGAACACCTGCTCAGACCACCCTCTGGTCTCCCTCCTACCATGCACCTTTCTTGCCCCATTTGGTTCCCTTATCCAACTATTAAAGACAGGGCCACCACCACGTGTAGCCCATTTTGATTTCCCCATTCCCGCCTCAGGGGCAAAGTCAGGAGCAAAGGCAAAGTCACACTCGAGGGTACAAAGGCCTGGGTATCTGTGCTGTAATGGAACACCACGCCCAGGACTCCTCTGAAAGTTCCCTCTGGCATCCAGGCGTCCCCACAGGGCCAACCTGGCTGGGGCTGAGACTGTGAGGCAGCAAGGCAGCTGTTTCTGTCCATGCCTGCTTCTCTCCTTCCTCTTTTCCAGCTGTTGGAGGGTCCTGCTCGGTAAGCATCACATCAGGAGCTGAGATGCTACCACCTACAGTGTCAGTCAAGGTCATTTGTCTGGGTCACAGAAGAGGCTGGACCAGGGTGATGTACCATCTCAGTTGCAGAAGGGGACCAGTCAGGGGTCCTTGGGTGACCCTGGCCTCCAGCACCTAGCCAGTCTGAGGACCCCGGGGTGCCTCAGCCTTTCATTGTCCCTGCAGTCCTTCCAGTGCCAGGAGCACAGCACAAAGGCCACTGGAGCTAGACTCTAATAAGCCAGCCTACCCAGATTTGACTTCTTGCACACTGGCGGGGGGCATGAACCTTGGGGAACTGTAATTTCTATTCATGGAGATCCATCAGTTAATTTAAATATAGAAAACTGTCCTTAAGAGAGACGGCAGTTTCCTGACATCAGGGACCTGGCTGAGGGCATTTGAAGTGGTGGGCACAGATTCACTGTAGCTGTTTTTCCCTTCAAATAATAACAGGAAGGGCAGTAGGAAAGCGGAGGTGGTTTCCTCCACCCACCATGAGGTTATGTAAATTGCAATTAAAATGTTTAAAAAAAAATGTTTTGTTTGGAAAATAGAAACAGAATGAGATCTTAGCAGCTAGCCCACTCCCCTGATGCTGGGCCAGGCTGAAGCCAGGGCAGGGAACTCGATCTAGGTCTCCTACGTGGGTGGTGGGGGTTCAAGTTCATGGGCCTTCACCTGCTGCCTCGCAGGGTGCAGAATAGCAGGAAGTTGAACTGAGGATCCAGAACCAGGACAACCCAGGCTCTCCGATATGGGATATGGGCATCTTATGTGGTGTCTTAACGGAGAGGCTAAATGCCTGTCCCTGTTTTGTCATTACAAATCTGGAACCAGCTGCATTTACGGTAATGTGCTCGGAAAGCTAAACAAAGCTTTCTTAGAAATGCATATTCACTTTATCATGTTCAAGTGAAATTAGGCTTATCATTGACCATGAAACATGCAATCCAGAAACCTCTGTGCTAAGTGACAACCAGATTGACTGTTCCCTGTGACCACTTTGAGCTCAGAGCTGTCTGCCCGGGGGTGGCGGTGGGTCCCCTCAACCCACGATAGAGGCCGTGGAAAAGGTGGGAAGAAGCCCAGGAAATGGCAACAGGAGCACCCAGTGTGTTTGGGGCAGCCTCCTCAGACCTGATGGGGACGGTGGTGTCTGCAACCTGCACTTATCTGTGCCCAGGGCAGTGGGCTTGGGAAGGGGTAGAATATTCTTGACATATTAACTGTTGTGATTTATTCCACAAATATGTATCTACATGGGAAGATATTTGCAATGACTGTAGATGAATCAGTGGATAGAAGCGCTCTTTCTCTGCCTCTAAAAGGAAAAGTTAGAAAACAAAGCAACACATGATCAGCAGCAGGAGAGGCAGCTTGGGAGGGGCATCCAGGGCAGTTCCAGCAGATGCGTAGCCACAGAGAAGATTGTCAGGGAGACGAAGAGCTCTGACTGGACGGAGCTGGCACTGTAGTATAGCATCTTAAGCTTCTGCCTGTGGCACCCACAATTCATATGGGTGCTGGTTCAAGTCCTGGCTGCTCCATTTCTGATCTAGCTCCCTGCTAATGCACCTGGGAAAACAGTGCAGGATGGCCCAAGCACTTGAGTTCCTGTATTCACATGGAAGACCCTGAAGAAGTTCCAGGCACCTGGCTTTGGAACGGCCCATATCTGGGCATCATGGCCCTTTAGGGGGTAAACCAACAGATGGGAGATCTCTCTCTCTCTCTCTTACTCTCCTTCTCTCTGCCTTTCAAATAAAGATAAATACATCTTTAAAAAAAGAATAAAGAACCCTGTCCCTGCTTCCTCTGCCTGGATCCTTTAGTAGCAATCAGAGGAGCCAGGAAATAAGGCTTGGCTGCTGGGCTTGTTCCCTAGAGAACCCTGGGCCACAGACCTCGCAAGTTCTGGAGGAGCTCAGGCCAGAAGCACAGCTGAGCCTTCTGCTCCTCCCACAGGGCAGGACTCTGTGACCCGGGGGTCATTGACCTGTCCAGGGACACACAGCTACTTCAGCCCACGGGCCCGTCTCTGACCACCCCCTGGCAGCAGTCACAAGGTGCTCATTCTTCATCCAAAACAGAAAGAGCAGCTGCAGGACAAGGTGGGGAAAAGGGCAAACCAGGTCAATGACACACGTGGTCAGAGGTCATCCCACAAGGGAGTCCCTGGACCGGGGCCTCTCTCTGGAGTCTAGGCCTGATGAGCATGCTGAACAGGCCCGTCACCGCCTTATGGAAGAAACTGGTCTTTGGACAAGATTATTTTTTGTGAAAAAAAAAAATACAAAACGAGATCATTATCTCTTAATTGAAAAGAATTATCCAATGCAAATTGAATTCAACTTGTCTCGTTGGAAATAAAGAAGTGGTTATTTTGGGCGGTTTCAGTGCCGCAGAGGCAGGTATTTTAAGCAAATGAAAGTGATGAGATGCAGGCTGCTGTTTCTGCAGGAAGCCCCTGGGCAATCTGCAGGCTCTGCTTGACGTGGCCCCGTGGCTGGGGAGTCTGGCCCAGCTCCCCGTCCAAATCAAGGCTGTCTCAGTGGGCAGACACCGGGAGGGCAGTCCTGCCAGAGCCAGAGGCCCGTGGAGATGGCGGAATGTGGCAGGGAGGTGGAGGATTCTAGACGGCTCCAGGTCCTTGGTCCTCTGGAGAAGGAAAAGACTGAGGTGAAGGGGCAGGTGCTGCTGACCCAGGTCCGATGTAGGAGGCCATTCCTCCTCTTTCTGGCACTGATGCTCTCCACGCCCCTGCCAGATTCCCCACCTCCAGTCCCTGAGCCAAATGCTGAGTTCTTGGAGGCTCTCCTTCAGGCTCACCCATCCGACTCGACAGAACCACCAAACCCATTTGCTTCTCTAAGTATTTCCTCGGTGTCTCCAACATATCATTCCGCAAGGCTGTAGGAACACTCCTGACAGCCCAGCAGGATCCAGGGCTCTAAAACATGCACCCATTGTCACGGTCCAATGGCTCTGCGGAGCCTTTAACTGTGCGTGCCAAGGAGTCTGCCAGCCTGGGTGAAGCTCTGCCTCAAGCATCTCTCATCCTCCTAAGGTAGTGGCCTGGCTGGGCAGGTCCTTCTTAAGCTGATGCACGAGGTGGAAGGTGGAAATGCGTACCACTTTTTATGGACAAGCCTCAGAACTGGCATCCAGTTGCTTCCATGCCATTCCATGAGTTGAAGTTTGCCCTCAGAACAAAGCACACACTTGGCGGCAGGACGGTCCTCTTCTCTCATGGGGGAGGTAGAGCTGGAGTGTGGGAGCAGCAAAGGACGCACCAGCCACCTTTCCCAGTCATCGACTTCCTGCTGGAACCCTGGGCTTTGGTTTTTGAGCCCTCTAGTCTATTCTCCACATGGTAGTTAGAGCTTGCTCTGTCTAAAATGAAAACTTGACTGTGGCACCTTTTAGCTTCAAAATCCTTTCTTCACTTGGTGGTCTAATCTATCTTTCTAAGAATACAGTCACGTGTCACTCAGTGGTAGGCATCCATTCTGAGAAGCGTAGTGCTAGAGATGTTTACTGTTACAGGAATGTGGTAGATTGTGATTACCCAGCCTAAGCTGGCTACAACAGCAGCAGTAGCTTAATCTTATGGGACTGACTGTTGTTGTTACACAATCTGGTGTCAACCAGAAAGTTACGGGGCTCATCACTACAACTGAAATTCCACATTACAATCGCTGTCTTTAACAGTGTCCTAAGCGGCCTGTGTACACAGTACAGGCACACAGTACGCAGCCACAGCAGCCTCTCTAATTGAGTTGTTCTGGTTCTTTTGCCTTCTAGGGACTGCCCTGGCTATTTGTGCTTGACTGTGGCAAGGCGGGGGGTATCTACACCCTGAGCCTGAGGCATTGCTCCCTGGAAAGTGTGAAGAGCCTGTGTTACAGGAAGCCTGCAACCGCGGGATGGACACATGTCGCCTGCTGCATGGGAAGGTCATAGCAGTGGCGCCAGGCTCCCAGGAACAGCTGTCATTCTTTTCTAAGAGGCAGCCACGAATCCACCTTAGTTTCCATAATGAACCAACAGCACTTGATGAAGCCATATAGACAAGTCTACTTACAACTGACCTGCAGACCAGCAGCTGCTCGTACTTGGTTCAGTATCCATGGAGGAATTAGGAGCTTCCTCAGAGGGACGTTCCTGTCCCTGAACACATTTCAACTGAGTTCAGCCACCTTTCTTTTCTACCAAGTCTCTCAGGATGGTCGTGCCGACTCACTGTCTGGGGCAAGCGCCTGTATCATGCAGACAACTGGTAGACCAGTCTGTGGGCCAGATAACCTTAACTCTCCCCTTCTAGATGCTGGGACCATGAACCCCGAGGGGCCCGAGCATCCCTGAGTGGGAACCCAGAGTCCAATTATGAAGGCATTGGGAAAAAGCTATTCATTAAAAAAATAATAATGAATGCTATCATAGTAAAAAATAGAAAGTTACCTTTCTATTTTTTTAACAAGATGATTGGTTGAAAAAATTTTGAATGTCCCCTTCATGGCCTTGACTGCATTTAACATGGTAAGAGTTTAGAGCTTTTACAGCAGGATGAAAAAGGTCTGAAATACAATTGTGTGGGCAGCCCACTGCGTAGCCTGTAGCATGGTGCACTCACACGGGACACACGTGCTCTGAAGCACCGCCCAGAAATACAAGGAGCAGATTGGTCAGGATGGTTCGATAATACATTTTTCTTTGTTTTTAAAAGCTTGCTAAATACAGTTCTCTTACTTCATAATGAAAAAAAAAATTAACCTATTGATAACACATCTATCTCTAGGACCCATTCAGTTGGTATCCTGTTTCAGGGCGAGTTGCACATGCACACTTCACAGAACCCTGTTTGAGCTGTGTAAGAGAGCCTGCTCAAGGCCCTGCCTTTCCTTTTCTGGTCCAGCTCCCGGATGAGGTGCCCTGCCCTGGCCGCAGCTGGTGCTGGTGCTGGGGGACAGACGCAGGTCCCCACACTCCAGCAAAGGAGAAGACAGGTGCACACTCAGAAATGTCTGCTCAAAGCATAAACACATCAGAGTGAGTACTCAGCTTGGGATTTACACTGCCCTCATCCCACACTGGGGTGCCTGGCTCAGTCCTCGACTCCAGCTCCTGACTCCAGTGTCCTGCTCACACAAAGCTCCGGGCAACACTGGTGGCTCATTTAATTGGGTTCCTGACTCCCGGAGGGGAACCCTGCATTGTCTTCCAGGCCTTTGGCTTTGGTCCTGGCTGTTGTGGGCATTTAGGAAGTCAATAAGCAGATGGGAGCTCTCTCTGGCTGTCTCTCTGTGTCTCCAATAAGTAAAATAATCATGACCTTTTTGGAAAAGCTGGAAGGCCAGGCGTTTGGCACAGCAGTGAGGACTACCCTTGGGATGCCCTCATGTCACGTCAGAGTGTCTGTGTTCAAGCTCTGGCTCTTTCTCATTTCTTTCTTTTTTTTTTTTTTAAGATTTATTTATTTTTATTGGAAAGTCAGATATACAGAGAGGAGGAGAGACAGAGAGGAAGATCTTCTGTCTGATGACTCACTCCCCAAGTGACCGCAACAGCTGGAGTTGAGCCGATCCGAAGCTAGGAGCCAGGAGCTTCTTCCAGGTCTCCCGCATGAGTGCAGGGTCCCAAGGCTTTGGGCCGTCCTCGACTGCTTTCCCAGGCCACAAGCAGGGAGCTGGATGGGAAGCAGGACCGCTGGGATTAGAACCGGCGCCCATATGGGATCCTGGCGTGTGCAAGGTGAGGACTTAAAACACTATGCTATCGCACTGGGCCCATGTTTCTCATTTCAGATTTCTGTCAGTGTGCCCCTGAGAAGCAGCAGGTGACGGCCCAGGGACCTGGGTCCCTGGCACCGTGTGGAAGAAGTGGATCCAATGCCTGGCTCCTGGCTTCAGCCGGGCCCAGCCAGCTGTTACAGTCATTTGAGGAGTGAATCAGTAGGTGGGAGATCTCTGACTTGGTTATCTTTCTGTTCTTCAAATAAAAAAAAAAAATTAGAAAGCTGCAAAAGAAAGTATAAAAAGATTGATTAAAGATTGATTTTTATTGGAAAATCAGATTTTCAGAGAGGAGGAGAGACAGAGAGAAAGAGCTTCTATCTGCTGATTTACTCCCCAAGTGGCTGCAGTGGCTAGAGCTGAGCTGAAGCCAGGAGCCAGGCGCTTCTTCTGGGACCCCAATATGGTGCAGGGTCCCAAGGCTTTGGGCCATCCTTAACTGCTTTCCCAGGCCACAAGCAGGGAGCTGGAAGGGAAGTGGGGCAACTGGACACAAACCAGCGCCCATATGGGCGAGGACTTTAGCCACTAGGCTACCGCACCAGGCCCAAACATTTAAAAACTCAATACATGCTCATAATGAATTCAAACAATGCTTAACATGAAAGCAAAAATTCAGTTCTTAGTGATATGCAAGGAGGAGCAATTTGATGTTTCTACAAAAAAGAAAAAAAGCTTGAAATATACAAATTTATCTGGGACTGGCACTGTGACTCAGTGGGTTAAGCTGTAGCTTGTGACACCAGCGTCTCGTTTTGGCATGTTAGTTCCAGGCTCCACTGCTCTCTGTTACGCACCTGGGAAGGCAGCAGAAGACAGCCCAAGTGCTTGGGCCCCTCCTGTGGGAGTCCCAGATGGAATCAGGCTGAAGCCAGGAGCCAGCCCTCTTGCTCTGGGCATGTGGGAAGTGAACTAGCAACTGCAAAAGCTTTCTCTTCCTTCTGTCACCCTCCCTTTAAAGTAAATAAACAAAATCTTTTTTTTTTTAATGAGACCCACTTATATATTCTTTCATGTCTTCATATACACTCCTGAGTGTCTGTGTGTGTATGTATAAACTGTGAAGTTTTCTCACATAATCTTCAAATGAGTTTGGTTGTGTGACATTCGAGCCCTCTGTTCTGAAGCAACAAATGCATGGTGAAGCACTGGGAACCAGAGCAAGATGGGTGCCGGAGGTGGCCCTGAGGGTGGGTGACCGTCTGCTTGTGGACAGGGCTGTCCTGCCCTGCCCTGCAGCCTGCACCCTCTGCCCCAAGGCTTCTCAACAAGGCCTTGGAAGCTCCATGGAGCTGAGCAAGAGTTCCTCGGACAGACACAGGAGGTTTGGATGCCGAGGAAAGAAACGACAGAGAGAAAGCCTAGGCGGTGGAAGGTGTAGACCACTACGTCGGAGACCCTCACCTGATGACTGCCGTGTGGGGTATGTCTGCTTTTCAGGTCTTCTAGCAAAGACCCCAAAGCTGCCCCCATCCCACCCACCCTGCCCCTGGTTGTTCGGGAGCCAGGGCGCGGCCACCCCTGGGAGAAGAGCCAGCTCTCAGGGAGAAGCAAAATGCTGCATTTGAACAGTGGGGGAGAACCCTTTGTGGAGCCACGGCTGTTTACACGGAGGAGGCTGCTGAGCAGGTGAAGGGAAGGCCTGGGTAGGGTGTGCCTGCCCCCTCAATCCACTGCTGCCCAGGGGGGCATGCCGGCCCATCGCCCACTTCCACTCCGACAGCTGGTCTCACAAAAGGAGAAGCCTTTACACGTGGGAATTTACCTAATGCTAATCTGGATAATTAAAAAAAGCCCAACCAAAATACCCCATGGGCAGCACAGAGGGAACTGCTGCTGGGCTGTGCAAATACGCTGCTGCATTTCTACGCCTTATTCCCGAAATGACTGGCGCAGGTGCCTCCTGGGGGAGGCGGTGGTCGAGTGGCCATGGGGCGTGGGGGTGCCTGTGGAGGTCCTGGCCCTGGGCACTTTGCAGCAAGCTCACTTCAGACTCAGGCCAGGCCCCAGACTCCCTTGGCTCCCCTCCATGCCGCCCGCGCCTTCCTCTTCCTTTCCCGGGTCTCAGTGTTGTCCTGTGTAGATTGGGGGGTGGGAATAGAGGAGACACCAAGAAGTCACTACAAAATTCAATTAAAAAAAGAATCTCTAAGACTCCAGCTGATATTCTAGAAGAACAAAACCAAGGGGAAACAAGTCAGTTAAGAACCCCTGAGCCAGCCTGGGTTCAAGGTCTCAACTCTAGACCTTGCCCTGAGCAGCTCCTCTGGCCTTCCTAGGCCAGTGTGTCCCCCTTCTAGAGCCCCAAGAGTGTAAGTTTCCTGTGGCACCCAGCCCTCTGCCCCACATGCCGATCTGTACCCTCCCCAGCGTGTGCCTCGGCCTGTGCCGCTGGGTTGCTGGAGATTCTCCATGGGTGTCACCTGGGAGATTCTCCATGGTCCCTGGGAGACGGGACCACCTGCAGTTAACTTACAGAGTGAGAACCAAAGCTAGCAGACACGTGCTTGGCGTTCCTGGGGAGAAGGAGGGAGGCCCAGGAGGGAAGCTCTTGAACCCAGTTCCCGTAGGACGCGTCCCGCCCCTGAGGATTTTCGGAGCCCCTGCAGCTCCCGTCTCTCCAGAGGATCCACAATCCTGTGAACACCAGAGGTTAGTTTTGTCTACTCTTCCTCCTTCAAATGGTTCTGACTCCTTTCACTTGGCACCATGCTTTTGAGAGTTTCCCGTGTTGTTGCAGGCAGCATGGCATTCCTCGCTGTGAACACACCGGGGTTTATTTATCCCTTGTTGCAGGACATTCTCAACGCATGTTTAAAATTTTTCTGCGTAGATGAGAGATCATGCTGAATGTGTAACTTCAAACTCTTGCCCGTTTACTGGCTTCTTCACGCTCTATTGAGTTGGTTGTTATCCTTCAGTTCTCTCTGCTCTTTGTCTAGCGTTTCCAGCATCCACAATGTATAAAGAACACTCAACAGTAGGTCATTCTTTCAGGGCTTCCTGGTTGATCTTCAGGGTAGAGTTCCTACAAGTGGAGACCCTGGGACGGTAAAGGAACCCTCGTGAGACTCTGGACACCTAGAGGGGGCACTGAAGGTGGGGGCCATTCCTGGCCAAGACTCAGATGTCAGTGGGGCAGCAGTGCTCCAAGGCCACTCTGCTCAGCCTGCAGGAGGCCATGCCTGTGCTGCCTTTCACGAGTGTTCCCCTCTGGGCATCCCTGGTGCCTCTATGCCAGTGTCTCCGTCAAACACACATCTGTGGCCGGGGCTGGGTGACAACGCCATTCAGCTGGCAGCAGAGCTCTTCCCAGGGACGCGGTCCCTTGGTGTCCGCCAGCTGGGCTGCGACCCCCGTGACTCCTTGACACGCCGAGACAGATGTGGGTGTGAAGTCCTCTCCCATTTCCTCTCCCTGGTCTCTCATCCTACGGCTGTCAACCAGTCTGGAGAGTCTTGACCGTGGCAGTATGGCGGGATCACTTGGAGAGCTGAAAATCAGCAAGGCCGGCGCTGGTGTTGTGGCACAGCACATTCACTCCATGGTGACCCCAGCTTCCTGAGTCAGAGTGCCAGCTCTTGTCCCAGCTGCTCCACTTCTGACGCAGCTAATGCTTCTGGGAAAGCGGTGGAAGATAGTTCAAGTGCTTTGGCTCTTGCATCGTGTGGGGACTTGAATGGAGCCTCAGGTTCTTCATTTGGGCCCGGCTCTAGGCTGTTGTGCCATTTGAAGAGTAAACCAGCAGAAGGAAGATCTCTTTCTCCATCTGTCCCAACCTCTAACTTTCTCAGTCTTTTGGCTAAGGTCAAGTGTATTATCAATTTCTTATCAGTTTTTTTAATATTTATTTGTTTTATTGGAAAGGCAGATGTACAGAGAGAAGAGACAGAGAGGAAGATCTTCCCTCCAATGATTCACTCCCCAACTGGATGCAACGGCCGGTGGTGCTATGCTGATCTGAAGCCAGGAGCCAGGAACGTTACTCCAGGTCTCCCACATAAGTGCAGGGTCCCAAGGCTTTGGGCCGTCTTTAACTGCCTTCCCAGGCCACAAGCAGGGAGCTGGATGGGAAGTGGAGCTGCCGGGATTCGAACCAGCGCCCATATGGGATCCTGGCGTGTTCAAGGCGAGGACCCTAACCATTATGCTATCATGTTGGGCCCAATTTTTTTATCAGTTTAGTATCTGATATGTCCTCTATCCCAGGACAATATATTAAATGGATTTTGGGAATTAGGAGTTGGAATAGGAGCTTGCTTTGTCCAAGCCACGCATCGACCTGGTATTGCAGTGCTTCCAGGAGCAGTGCACCCCCTTGGGGAATTAAAAAAAACTGAATTTTTTTTTTTTCTTTAAGATTTATTTATCTTACTTGACAGAGTCACAGAGAATGGGAACGACTGAAAAATAGATCTTCCATCTGCTGGCTCACTCCCCTAATGAACACAACGGCAGGAGCTGAGCCGAGGTAAAGCCAGGAGCCAGGAACTTCCTCTGGGTTTCCCAGGTGGGTTTAGAGGCTCAAGGCCTTATGCTATTTTCCACTGCTTTTTTCCAAGGCATTTCCGCAGGGAGCTGGAAGGGAAGTGTACCAGTGGGGACTCCAACAGATGCCTATATCAGATGCCAGTGCTGCAAAGGATTAGCCTACTATGTCACCACACTGGCCCCCAATGAAAATCTTTGAAAAAAAAATTACACTGTAATTCCCTGGGTCCCAACCCAATAGACAACAATGTCACTGTGCTGGATGCAGGCAGGGTAACGGGCATGCAAGACTTAGGTCACTGTGGTTCTTTGCCCAAATGTCTCTGGTCTCTGTTCCTTGCTTTTGCAAAGCACAAGACAGGGCACCGGAGCTGCCTACTTGCCATCTCCCAAAGCTAATTAAAGCCCCCTATTTTAAAGCCTGTGTGTGTGTTTAAACTCTTCTAAACAAGTTCATTTTAAAGCTTGGTGGTAATTTGGCTCTTTTGTTAAACTTAAGTCCTTAACGTAAAAATTAAAAGACAAAATGGGAAACCACTGGGCATAGAAAATCCACGCAGGGTTTAACGGAGTCTCTTAAGTCTTGGACTGGGATGAGCCTCTCGCCGTTTCACGGGGGGTCAGGCGGGGGCTTGCTCCACATTGTGGTCCTTGAGGCTTATATTCTGGGTGAGTTTTTCCAACAAGAGGATGAAAGCTCATTTTCACAACAGCCCTGCTTCTGTGGTGGAGTGATTAGGAAACTATTGTGTTAAGTTTGGGCTCTGTCAAGTTTAGGTCCCTAACTTTTAGCATGCGAAGCAAAGCTTTAAGACTCTGCCCGTGACGACTTTCACAAACACAGAGCTGAAGCAGTCAGAGACAGAGCACACGTCGTGGATGATCCTGTGCTTTTTTTTTCCCCCTTAAAGATTTACTTGTTATTAACTTGAAAAGCAGAGTGACAGAAAGACTGAGAGACTGAGAGATGGAAAGAGATCGTCTATCTGTTGGTTCACTCCCTAAATGATGCAAAAAGCCAGGTTTGGGTTAGGCCAAAGCCAGCAGCCAGGAAGTATATCTGGGTCTCCCGTGTTGGTGGCAGCAGTTCAAGCCTATGGGCCATCTTTTGTTGCTTTCTCAGGTCCCATTAGCCAGAAGGTGGTTGGGAAGCAGAGCAGCTGGGATTTGAACTGGCACTCATATGGACTATCAGTGTTGTAGGGAGCCTCTTAACGTGCTGCGCCACAATGCACACCCCTGGATGATTCCATTTCAATGAAGTTTGAAAGAAGTGAAACGGACCTACCAGTGATAGCAATCTGTGATGTGCACTTGTTGGAGGATGGTCAGACCCTGAAGAACTATGACAGAAGGGGCGGGGCATGCAGCTCAGGTGGCGAGAATGCCACCTGCGGTTCCTCCTTCCTGAGCTCACTCACCTGGAGCGCTGCTCCTCCTTTAGAAGCAGGCTGTTGTCCCTAGGCCTCCCAGATGGCATCCCTCAGTGCCTCCCTCTGATTTATGTGTCTGTTCCCATCACTGCTGCCTCTGCACTTGCAGAGCATGGCAAGTGCTGGGTACTCAGTGGGGGCTCACACTAAACAGTGAATGGTGTTCGTTTAGGTTGGGAAACGGGGAGCTGTGACAGGGCGTTCATGATGAAATGGGGGACAAGGTAAGCATGTGATCCCAGCGATTCGTTGGGGAAGAAACTCCTTGACTGGCGAGGATCTTTAGCTTCAGTGTGGGCTGTTCACTCCCAGGGTGGGCAATAAAATGGCTTCGTGAAACAGAGGGACAGTGATTAAGATGCCACTTAGAAGACCCACATCCCATGGCACAGTGCTTGGTTTGAGTCCCGGCTCGGCTTCCGACTCCACCCTCCTGCTGGTGTGCACCAAGGAAGCAGCGGGGGACGGCTCAAGCAGTTGGGTCAGACACCTGTGTGGGAGACTTGGCGTGAGTTCCTAGCTCAGGATGGGGGTAAGGTTCTGGTGCAATGGGTTAAGCCACCATTTATAAGGTTGGCATCTTAGAGAAACAATTCTACCCCTTACCACACTCCATTTCTTATCTGGCTTTCTGCTAATGCACTTGGGAAAGCAGCAAGCAATGATCTCCTGGCCACCCACACAGGAGACCCAGATGGAGTTTCTAGCTTCAGCCTAGGTTAGCCCTGGCCACCACTGTGGCCTTTTGGAGAGGGAATAAGCAGATGGAGCTCTCTCCTTCCTTTCTATGTCACTTTGCCTTTCAAATAAATAAATATATCTTTAAAAAATCCACAGCTCCCTGCTTTGGCTCGGTTCAGCCTGGAATATCTGGAGAGGAACCAGTGTATGGAAGAAGATAGATGGATAGATAGACAGATGGCCCTAAAGGACAGGAATCCGGAACAGGAGATGCTGCCAGAGGAATGCAGGGAAGAGAACAGGGGAGAAGGTGCCGAGAGTGGGTACAGAAAGCTGCAAGGGTGGTGGGGAGCTATATTCTGTGTAATATTACTTGTCTTTTTATTTATTTATTTATTTTTATTGGAAAGTCAGATATACAGAGAGGAGGAGAGACAGAGAGAAAGATCTTCCATCTGCTAATTCACTTCCCAAGTGGCCTTGACTGCCTTCTCAGGCCACAGGCAGGAAGCTTGATAGGAAGTGGGGCCACCGGGATTAGAACTGGTACCCATATGGGATCCCAGCACATTCAAGCTGAGGACTTTAGCTGCTAGGCTACTGTGCTGGGCCCATTGTCGCCTGTCTTTATAGCCCTGCAATCCTCACCTGGACTCCTGAAGCTCATGAGCTGTCTGATGGGAATGTGTGTGTATGTGTGTGAATTGTATGCTTGTGTGTGTGACTTGAGTGTGTTCAGAGCTGTATGAGCCAGTGTGTGCATGTGTGTGAGTGTGAGCATACAACTGAGGAACACTGTTTCCTGCGTGGATTATTTCAGAAGTAAGGCCCAGACAGCATGGGACAGCATAAGGAAGGAAGTCGTGGCAAGTCTCAGACGTCACAGACTGGCCTCAGCTGCAAATGGCTACCTCATCTGTGGGATACAAAACCTGCTGCCTGTATGAGCGACCTTCAGGGTCCTCTGGCTCAGCCCGTTCCAATGGAGTTTGTTGTCTGTGATCTTATGTTGTTTGCAAATGAGGTTCTAAACAGCCATGGGGGTGTCTTTGGAAAACCCCTGGGAGAGAGCGGCCAGGGTTCACATTGGTCAAATCATCTTGTCCATTGACACCAAGTTGGAGGACAAGAGTGTGTATGATCTATACAGAATTCAAATTAGGTTTCTGGCCCTTCACTTCAGTCTAAACTTCTCCTTGAATATGTTGAAAAGATGGTTGAGGTTCACAAACAAGCTGTCTTTAAAAGGTCAACTTTAAGAGGCATCTGGCATAGTGGTTAAGCTGCTCCTTAGATGCCTGCATCCCACATTAGAGTTCCGGCTGCTCTGCTTCTGATCCAATTTCCTGCTAATGCAGCTCTGGGAGGCAGCAGATGGAGGCTAGAGTCCTCAGGTCAGGGTCACCCAGGTAAGAGGCCTGGAGTGAGTATCCAGTCTCTTGACTCCTGCCTGGCCCAGTCCTGGCTGTTGCGGGGCACTTGCAGTGAGTGAATCGGTGGGTGGAAAGATCTCTCTCTGCCTTTTAAATAAAATGAAAATACACTGAAAAAAAATTTTTTTTCCAAATTTTCTTGTAAAGGAAGAAAGAGAGGCCACCTTAGTTGTCAAGTAGTGTCTGCTCTGGAACCCTGCTAAGAAGTCTTTCTCTCTCCAAGAGAAAAAGTGCTCACGATGGAGCCTGGAGACATGAGTGAGCAAAGTCTGCCCCAGGCTGTGATGTGGCTGCTTGACAGGTGCAGTGCCAGGATAAGGATGTGCACAGAGGTGGGGAGGAACAGGTGAGAGACACTGAGAGCGCCGGGAGCAGAATGGAAGGTGTCTGACGGGATTTCTGGCAGGACTAGGGAGAGCAAAAGAAGGGCTTTCCAGCAGGGCCCACAGCACAAGCAAATTTTCAAAAGGCAGGGGTAATGTGGAGGGTGGAGAAGGATATGAGGCAGGAGGTGAGCTAGATAAGAACTGGAGCAGAGCTGAGTGTGGCTCCTTGGAAAAGTGTGGCTACTTTAGCTGGGTTATCAAGAGGCCCGGCTCCCATCCTGGCAGGCCAGGGAAGACAGGCACCCGCAGTTGCGGCATGGGCAGCTTGGAATACCCTCCCCTGCATGGGCTGAGGTATGGGATGCGTCTCTGTCTATCTCCTCTTTCTGTCGTGGGAGCTGGTGGCCCAGCACAGCCAGTGTGAGCCCTGAGCATGGGGCCCCGGCTGATCTTCTGTTGTGAATGTTGTGAGCCGCTGCAGGTGCAGGAGGAAGAGCCGCAGAGAATTTGCATGGGAGGGGGAACACATTTTCAGTTTCCTCTGACAGATTACACATTTCACTTTCATAGTCTTTCTTCTCTCCCCCAACCCATGTTACAACCACAATGGTTTCTTTATAGCACAGGAGTCTGTTGTCACAGAGAAACCTCAGGCTTCCTCTGTGGTGTTTTTCTTTTTCCAGCCTGTAGATCTCCAGAAAAAAAAAAAAAAAAAGACCAGAGGAGAGCTATCGACAGCCCTGCCTTGGGCCTCCTCCAAACCCTGCCCTGACCACGGGAAGCCAGCGGTGCGGGTGCTGGTTGGGATGGGAAGCCCTCTCTGGACCTCAGCCTCCCTGGAGGCACCAAGAGGGGCTCCAGACTTGAGAATCTCAGGAAAGTCCTCCAAGCTATAAGAAGAGTGACCTTCTGATTTTGACGGGTTCTTTGTCCTGGAAACTCCAATACGATAGCAAGTATTGGGGGCTAGGTCTGGGAACTTGAGCTTTTTTTTTCCTGCTCACTTCATGCGCTACCGCTTCCCACTCCCCTCTCAACCAGAGTTCCAGAAGCCTCCTGCCTCCGGGTTCACTGGCTCCCCGGAGCCTCCTGAGAGCTCGGCAGCGGGGATTGCTTAGTTTGCTCTTTCAGAAAGGGAATGTGACTGCCATCTGTGCTCACACAGTGACACGCAGCTGCAGCTGCTCTCTCCTAACTTGTCCAAGTCATCTGTTGATAAAGTCCCACAAAGGTGGGCAAAGGATGCTAATTGGGAGAGTCCCAAGGCCTAGGTCTGGCCATGCCTCTTGATGCATGTACAGGGCAAAGGTTAAGCTCCCCCCAGCCCTGCTGGTTCTGGCCTCAATGTCCTGTCTGTGAAATGGGAGGTGAGGTAGGGTGGGCCAGGATGGTTTAGACAATCTTTAGGTCCTTTGCTGCTCTGACATCTTGCAGAACTTCAGGAATCCTGGTCGTGACAGTCTCCAAATTCCTTGCAGATGCTGCTGTATGCACAGCCTGGCATGCAGATGGCAAGGCAAGGTGGTGGGGTGGGGAATCCACAGCAACCCAGGAGGCCGGAGTTAACTGAGGTGAGAAAACCAGAAAACTCCCCTGGGCACCAAGTGCGGGAGGGTTGCCATGCAAATCACCAGGAAGAGATGATTAATCCGGTGCAGGCGCCTGAAGAGAGGTGGCCGCTGACCCATGACCTGTCCAGGATGACTGTGGATCCCCCACACCTCCGGAGGCTCCCTGGGGGTGGGCCTGAGGTTGAGGTTGAGGCAAGTTTGAAAAGCTCTCCTCCTGGCATTGAGGGGGAGGAAAGGCCACAAGAAGGGGTTGGGGGAGGGAGAGTGAGAAAGGCACGGGTTTCCATCTCAGGAAGGTTCCCTGAAATCTTGGCCTTCTCTCTCTGGCTGCCGGGAGGGGAGTGGCGGGGAAAGGAGCAGGGACTTTTCTTCGGAGGGGGAGCAGTTCATCGGGAGAGGCATTTCCAGCATCTAAGGTTATCAGAATTCAGACGCGCTCCAGGAGAGGTGCTCCCGGATGCATGCTCTGCAGGTGTGGAAGCTCCTCCACAGCCTCCCTGAACAGTCCTGTAGTTCTCGTGTGTTCTCTCCCTGCTAGGGACGAGAGTGCTGTGTGTCTCTGGGGGGCAGGGTAGCCCCACTGTTGGAGCTTCCAGCCAGGAAGAACCTGAAGGCTCTGTTTCTAGCTGCAGGTCCCTTCATCCCTCCCCAAGACTGGGGAACTCCCATGAGCATCTGACACAACTTACCCACAGGTGTTCAATTTCATGACATCTATGGAAAGATTTCTGCAAAAAAAGCAGCAGCCGCCGCCGCCAGGCTTGGTGTGATGGCTCAGGTAGCTAATCCTTCCCTTGCAAGTGCTGGGTCCCATATGGGCACTGGTTGTGTCCCAGCTGCTCCACTCCCACCCATCGCCTAGCTCACTGCTCCCCACTGCCAGCCCCAAGGCCTCTTTCATCTAGTTCAGGGCTTCTCTCTCCCTCACCTTCAAGGTGGAAGCATCCTGAGTAGAAAAGGCATCCCACAGATTTTTGACAGATGAACACAGTGAAGCCATCCAACTTCTGACTAGGAAATGTCAGGCCTTTTAGACTGAATTTCTCTGAGGAAGTGTATGTGTGGTCTTGTGAAAGATCAGAGCTTTGTTCTGGAATTACATTGGTGGGTTTTGTTTTCTTTGATTTCACCTTCTGTTTGAATGAGATCTTCTACTGATGACTTAGAAAGCTTGGATCTCATTTGCCTGGACTCCACAGACCATGCAGGCACCCAGTATCTGCCAGCCAGTCTGCTAAAGCCTACAGGCCAGCCCCACATTCATCACATTCATGCTCCCATCTCTAGTCAGAAGGCCTTTCTGAAACACCATTGCAAACTTTTCTTTTTAAAGGTTTAGTTATTTATTTGAAAATCAGAGTTATATATAGAAAGGGGGAGGGAGAGACAGAGAGAGAGAGAGAGAGAGAGAGAGAGAGAGAGAGAGAGAGAGAGAGAGAAAGAGAGAGAGAGAGAATCTCCCATTTGCTGGCTTATTCCACAAATGGCTGCAATGGCCAGGATTGGGACAGTCTAAAGCCAGGAGCCAGGAGCTTCTTCCATGTCGCCTACGTGGGTGCAGGGGCCCAAGTATCTGGGCTGTCTTCTTCTGCTTTCCCAGGTGCATTAGCAAAGAGCTGGATACAAAGTGGAAAAGCGTGGTGCTTCAACCAGTGCACACTGCAAACTTTCCTACTGCAGTGTAACTCCCCAGTCCAAGTGGCCAATGCTTGATGGTTTTACTTATCTCCATTTTGGTAAAATAGCAGAGAGCAGTTGGAGACCAGTGATTTAGGACCTGGTACAATTGCTCAACTGGTTAAACCTTCCCTTGCCAGTGCTGGGATCCTACATGGGTGCCAGTTCATGTCCCAGGACTCCATTTCCCATCCAGCTCCCTGCAGCAGAGGATGGCCCAAGGTCTTGTGACCCTGAACTCATGTGGAAAACCCAGAAGAAGCTCCTGATATCAGATCGACTCAACTCTGGCCACTGTGTCCATTTGAGAAGTGAACCAGAAGATGGAAAATCTTTCTCTCAGTCTCTCCTTCTTTCTGTGGATCTGTCTTCCAATAAAAATAAGTAAGTCTGGGCCCGGCGGCATGGCCTAGCGGCTAAAGTCCTCGCCTTGAAAGCCCTGGGGATCCCATATGGGCGCCGGTTCTAATCCCAGCAGCTCCACTTCCCATCCAACTCCCTGCTTGTGGCCTGGGAAAGCAGTCGAGGACGGCCCAAAGCCTTGGGACTCTGTACCCACGTGGGAGACCCGGAAGAGGTTCCAGGTTCCCGGCATCGGATCGGCACAGCACTGGCCGTTGTGGCTCACTTGGGTAGTGAACCATCGGACGGAAGATCTTCCTCTCTGTCTCTCCTCCTCTCTCTGTATGTCTGATTTTGTAATAAAATAAAAATAAACCTTTTAAAAAATAAATCTTTAAAAAAAATAAAAGGAAAGCAGTGATTCATTGACTGAATCCTGACTGTATCAGGCTCCAGGCTGGGTCCTGTGAAAAAGAATAAAGTCAACATTCTCTTTATCTCTTTGTTACTTGAGCCTCTCCTGTATGCCAGGAACCAGGCTCTTTGGACAAGCCCATCAACCCGTGAGCCCAAAGTCCCATGGGGGGCATGGATCACACCTGTCTGGTTTGTTACCATGACTGAGGTGCAGTCCCTGGTACAGAACAGTCCCTTGCTTCTGCTTTGCCCATAGGAGACAGCAGGAGCCCCTTAGGGCAGGCAGCAGTAGGCACCAGCCAAGGATCTGACTTCAGTGCTTCAGCAGGGTTTATGGAGTTGGCTTGAACACTGTGGATTCTCTGCAAGTCTGGGCAGGCCACACCTGACTTGAGCATGAGTGGAATATGAACTCCTGTTTCTTCATGGGTCTCTTTCACCTCTGTTGTAGGGACTTCTGGCTCTCACCTTTTCTTCTTCTTCTTTTTTTCCTTAATATTTATTTATTTTTATCAGAAAGTCAGATTTACAGAGAAAAGCAGAGACAAAGAGAAAGATCTCTCATCTGCTGGTTCACACCCCAAGTGACCGCAACAGCCAGAGCTGAGCTGATCTGAAGCCAGGAACTGGGAGCTTTACCCAGGTCTCCCATGCACAAGTGCAGAGTCCCAAGGCTTTGGGCCATCCCCTACTGCTTGTCCAGACTGCAAGCAGGGAGCTGGAAGGGAAGTGGAACAGCCGGGATTTGAACCAACACCCATATGGAATTCTGGGCCAATGCAAAGTGAAGATTTAGCCACTAGGCTACTGCCCCAGTTTTCCCTGCTTAGTTTTCAATAAAAAAAAAAAAAAAGACTTGTTTGTCTGAAAGGCAAAATTACAGAGATCTTCCATCCACTGTTTCATTTCCCAGATGGACCCAAAGGCCAGGTTGAAATCAGGATCCTGGAACTCCATCCAGGTCTCCCATATGCTGCAAAAGGTTCAAATACTTGGACCATCTTCTACTGCTTTCCAAGGAGCATCAGTAGAAAGCACTGGACAGTGCAGCAGCTGAGACTTGACCCAGCATGTTCATGAGATGCCCCTGTCCCAGGTGGTGGCTTAATTTGCTGTGCCACAATGCCAGACCCTTTTGCTTTGTTAATGTGACTTTTTCCTCAATGACTTAGGAGACCTGTCTCCATGAAGCTGCTGTAGAATGGGTGGTTCTAAGCACTCCAGGCTGGTTGTATGCTCAAAAAGGCACTGGGAGGGAGGGAACACGTCTCAAACTATAGGTGGTTTTTGCACTGAAATTATATCAACTGGAAGGAGTAAGTTTATTATCAGGGAGTTTTCATAAAGCTAATCACACTTGTGATGCTTAATCAATCATTATGGTTCCCTTATACAGCTTCCAGAAGGTACATAAACCACATTTTAGTTCCTGGGCAGAGAGGCTTGTGGGCCCCTGAGGGTTCAGTTGGAATTCTCCTGGAAGATGGGCTGAATCTGTTACCAACAGCTGCAATGAGGGTGGAGAGGAAGCGTGCAGACAAGAGGTTCTCAGAGACTGGGATGAGGTGCTTCCTACCGGGTTTATTTGTGAGCTGGGGAGGCTGGGGGTGTGCTGAGTGGCCATCAGGGAGTGCTGTACACTGCTCATCAGGATCGTTCTGAAGTGAAGCTGAGGACTACCCGCTGCCATTGGAACACAGAATACTAGGAGGGCTTCTGGGGGCTTCTCTAGGATAGCTCGTTGCTCTCACTTTTATAATGAAGTAAGCAAGCAAGGCCCAGAGAAGTCACATACTGTCAGAAGTCTGAGGCTCTCTCAAATAGCTTTTCTGATTAGCAACGTGTTTATACCATACTGTTCGTATACGAGCTAAATTATGTTTGGTAGACACATATGCTTGGTGATGTATATGAACACATAACAAAGATCACTCATTAGGGCTTGTTCCTTGATATGAAGTAATGGCACAAAAAGTCAGGGAGGGTGGAAGGCTGCTTTTCCTACTGGAAATCTCTTCATAATTGTCCCCATCTGCCTCCCCAGAGCAGCCACCAAGACTCCTGGTCTCCCAACACCCCTCCAAGCCTCCCCAGACCATTCCAGTGGCCCCTAGAGGTTACCCCCCTTTCCACCTGCCTTTGGGGGTCTTTTCACAGCTCCTTACTTCCCTCACCCCATTCTGTCTTCTTGGAAAACCCTTCTCCATGAGAAGGGAGGCAGCGAGCATGCATCTCCACTCACTCTTTACCGCCTTCTCAATGTGAGCGTAACTTCACTTTAGCCAGGATTCTGTCCTGTCACCCTGTCACGGCCAAGGCCACAGCCACACATTCTTGCCTCTTTCCAGCCACTCATTCCTTCCTCCATATGCTGCAATCTGGCTTCCTGGCTCACTACCACACTGGAACTTCGGCAAAAGTTGACCATTAAATCTGACAAGAGGCCTCTCAGTTCATCCTTCTATTGACCTAACAGTGCTTTCACAAAGGAAATGACAAATTATACATAATATATATAAGGTCTTAAAAAATGTAAATCAGAATGCAAAGCCAAACTGAGAGACAGATGAAGACCCTGTCTGCCAAGACAAGTTCAGCTTGGTAAAGCCAATCTTACCGTTCTTGCGGTGAATAGTGGGGTGAACCGCATTCTCCAAAAAGCCATGACCCAGTCTTGACCCCTGGTGCTTTTGAATGTGATTTGATTTATAAGCAGACTTTATGCAGATGCCATGAAGGCTTTGGGCATCAGACAATCTTGGTCCAAGGTGGGCCATGAGGTCTAGTGACAGAGGCAGGGACTGAAGTTACACACATGAGTGGTGGGTATCCAAGTGCTTGAGCCAACACTTGGTGACGCCCAGGATGTGTTAGCAGGAAGCTGGATTGGAAGCACAGAGTAGCTGGGACTCCAACCAGAAACTCCAATAGAGGATGTGAGTAGCCCAGGCAGGGGCTTAACATACTGTGCCGCATTCCAGTCCTAAATTTAAGTCATCCCACTTACAGTACTTGTCACAGCCACCCCAGTGAACCAGGACAGGATGCATCTCTGTTTCATAGCCCCACAGCTTTACGGCTTTATAGACATGCTACCTTCTCCCAGCACAGCTATTCCTCTTTTGTTGGCACATGGAAAATTGCTAACATTTCTATTTTCTTATGAAGACCTGTCAGAAGGTCCTGTCCAGGGTCCCATGACTCTCACAGGTGGGACCAGTTACATTTTCTTTCCTCAGTGTTGCCATTGTATTCGTATCTCTCAGCATCTTGCTCACTTCCAAAACACTGGCTTTTGTATTTGTCTTTTGAACTGCTTGTTAGTCCTTCAGATTAGAGATTTCTATATAAAGTCAGCCTCAAGACAAAATGCCATCTAGCACAAAGTATATCCATGGCAAATATCCATTGAACAAATGACTTGGAATGCAGCAGCAGTACAAGAAAAGGAAGGATTAACAAGGTCGGGGGATGGTCAGGAAAGCAAAAGTGAAGTCAATACAGGTGAAGGCATGGAATCCTTCAGGGCAAACCACTGCAGAGGATGATGCTGGAGAGACTCAGAACAGGGCCAGCAGTTATTATGACCTTGTGTAGCTTGTGGCCCGGTTCCCAATGTTGGTGCCCACAGCTTTCATCACACTGCCTAACAAGGAAAGGCCATGCTTGGGCCTGAAAGGTTAGAGACCCTCCCCACTCGATCCACTACAGCTGGATACTTGCCCAATTTCAAAGTCTTTTTTCTTGGCCTTATATGAGTAAACAAGGACCAAAATTGAAGATAGCCTGTGAACTATTGGACACTGGCTGTGCTTCTCAAAAATGTTTTCAATTCAGTGAAAACACATTAAAATGTTTCCAATAGACTACTTCTGTGGAGCAAGACCTTTTCTTGAAAGAAGGTGCACACTTGGGAAACCATCACCACAGACAAGGTGATGAACATATTCATCTTTCCAAATTTCCTATGCTTCTTTGTCTGACCACCCCACTTCCACCCCCGGACCTGCTGTTAGAATAGATTACAACTTGTATTTAAAGTAGTATTTCATGGTGAATTTTATCTTACTTGTTGCCGAGATATATTTTTGTTTTTCTAAGTGTTCTTGGAACTGACTTTTGGAAACACATTCAGGTCTTACTTTGATGAGAGAGGCACAACCAGACACTTTGGACCCGGGCTAATTTCCCCTCAGCACTGAAGAATCACACTCTCCTGTGGACTCCAGCCAGTGCCCTGCGGGCCCTGCGGCTTTCCACTCTGACTGGTGTGAACAGAAGCTATTTCTGGCTCTGTGTGAACTCAGTAATAGTTTCCGATGATTCGTTCAGGTGGCTTCCTCACAAACGGGCTCAGATTAGCACTCAGATGAAGACGGGGAGCAGCGGGCACCTCTGGCAGACCTCTGGAAACCAGGCTCCCAGTTGTGTTTCTTCACATCAGGGAGACTGTCAGGCTCTCCTTGTTCCTTATTCCATGGTGGGGAAATGCTCCAAGCCTTCAGCTGCAGCAATCATGGCGCTCTCCACTTGGTTACCAGCGCCTGAAGCTCACTACCCCTCCTCTAATGCTGTCTTGAAAATGGTTTCCATACTTTCTATGTTGTTTCAGAATGGACAGCAAATATAGCTCCAGATACTCTCATTAAGGCTGCAAGATCTTGGTAGTGACAGTAAGAAATGCTGTGCCACAGGCATGGTGTGGGCCTGCAGCTCAAGTCCTCACCTTGCATGTGCTGGGATCCCATACGGGTGCTGGTTCTAACTCCGGCAGCCCCGCTTCCCACCCACTCTCCTGCTTGTGGCCTAGAAAAGCAGTCGAGAACGGCCCAAAGCCTTGGGACACCTGTGCGGGAGACCTGGAAGAGGCTCCGGGCTGCTGGCTTCGGATCAGCGCAGCTCCAGCCATTGCTGCTACTTGGGGAATGATTCATCGGACAGAAGATCTTCCACTTTGTCTCTCCTCCTTTCTGTATATCTGATTTCCCAATAAAATAAATTAAATTACATTAAAAAAAAGAAATGCTGCAGCAAATTTGATTTTTTAGGAACTTACTGCATGTTGCACTTGCACTTGCATCTTGTGAAGTATGGATTCTTCAGGTTTGACAGAGGCAAGGTTAAAAAAATGATTGCATCCAGTATACCAAAACACAGTTGTAACTTACTGCATCCCAAAATTTTGAAACATATGCTGGAGTAAGTCCAAAAAATATTGAGGCTGGCATTGTAGTGTTGAGTGCACTGGGTTAAGCTTTTGCCTATAGTCCTGGCTGTTCCACTTCCAATACAGTTCCCTGCTCATGTGCCTGGAAAAGCAGCAGAGGATGGCTCAAGTACTTGGTCCCTGCACCCATGTGGGGGATCTGGAAGAAGCTCCAGGTTTCTGGCCTTGGCCTGGCCTAGCCTAGCTCTGGCCATTGTGGTCATTTGGGGGAATGAATCAGCAGACAGAAGATTTCTATTACCCTCCCTTTTTCTAATTCCACCTTTCAAATAAATAAGTGTTTTTTTTTTTTTTTTTTAAGTATCTCTTTGGGCTTGCTGCAATGTCCTAGCGGATAGAGTCCTTTTCTTGACTGTGCTGGTATCCCATATGGGCACTGGTTCTAATCCTGGTGGCCCCGCTTCCCAATCAGCTCCCTGCTTGTGGCCTGGGAAAACAGTGGAGGACAGCCAAGAGCCTTGGGACCCTGCACCCACGTGGGAGACCTGGAAGAGGCTCTGGGCTGCTGGCTTCGGATCAGCTCAGCTCCGGCTGTTGCAGTAATTTGGGGAATGAATCACTGGACCGAAGATCTTCCTCTCTGTATATCTGACTTTCCAATAAAAATAAATAAATCTAAAAAAAAAAAAAGTTTCCTTTTGTTCTGGGACTATGGCTGTAGCTGGTGATCTCAGTGCTTTAGTCACATACTCTAGGCCTCTGTCAGGGGCTACCTTGTAGCTGCCCACACCCACCTGGCTTGGGCAAAATGAGCCAGAGTTGAACAGGAAAGGCTCTCAGGGCTGGTCCTGCACCAATGCCTAACAAACAAAAGAGAGAGATAAATTCCTGAGCAGGGCAACTGACATGTGACTTACACTGTCGTGTGTTCGCTTCAGAGCTTGAAATTTCCCTTTACGGCACTTGCCTGCTTTTCTCTTCCCTGTCTCACTTCACCACTCCTTTCCTTGGAAACACTTTAAGAAGTGGCCTACTTCACAACTGTTAGGACAGTTTGCAATATTCAGTTATGGACATTAGGTTGTTCTTTTTGGAGGCAGTTCATTATAAAACTTTGGGCACAAATCACATACCAACCAAACTTCATCACATAACTATTGTACGGTATGCATAACATATTACTCAACAACGGGTGCTTCTTCGAAATGCTAAATCCAGCTGTAAATCCCAACAATCTATGACAGACTTGTGACCTGGTGATGGTTCCTACAACTCAGTGACAGTCATATCCAATCAATGTCCCACTGATATCCAGCACTTTCCTTCCCTGACAGCTGATTCTGTTCTCCCACCACAGTTCTATACTTATCTTAATAATGCTTTACATGCCAGCTGGTGCTCCAGCCTTTGCCTTCTTGCTTGGTTAATATGGTCAGTTCTCAGCTGGTTGAGTCTCCAATGGCCCATCGACAAAGTGGTCCTGTCTATAGAGTCACATATATGCTGGCGAGTACTGTAACCTGGCATGGTCTGGACTGCTCCTTTCTTTGCTTCTTGTGCTCACCCTCAGGGACTGCGTCCCAATAAAGGAGTTTCCCCAAGTTCCTCCATCAAGTCTCCTCCCAGTGGCAGTTCTCATGCATACTAGTGAGTCGTTGGCTCAGACTAAGTTTGTCTACCTTGGGTCTCCTGTCCTGAGTCCTGGGGCCCACCTACTAGGCTGCTTGGGGAGTGAATCAGTGGATGGAAGATGTTCCTCTCTGTCTCTCTCCTCTCTATCTGACTTTCCAGTAAAAATAAATATATCTTAAAAAAAAAAAAAAAGCAGAATTCCAGCCCATTTCTGAATGGAAAAAAAAATTTACATGTTTTTATTTTCCATTTCATCTTTTTTCCTTAAAATAGATACATAATTTTTCTATGACATAAAGAGCTAATAATAAGCATTGTAATATCAAGGTATATTGAAAATAGGGACTGGCTTCCCTTTGCTCTTCTCCAAAAATGGCAGACATGAACCAAGGTAGAATCCAGGAAATCTGCTGTTTACATTGCTCCTGATATGGAAAATTAATTAGGGTCTTAAGTATCAGCAACTATAGGGATCCTTGTTTTGCGTCTTCTTTTGTGGTTACCAATAGAAAATCTTACCTGAGTAACTGTGTAATCTGTATTTTTTTTTTTTTTAAGATTTATTATTATTGGAAAGCCGGATACACAGAGAGGAGGAGAGACAGAGAGGAAGATCTTCCATCCGATGATTCACTCCCCAAGTGAGCCGCAACGGGCCGGTGCTGTGCCGATCCGATGCCGGGAACCAGGATCCTCTTCCGGGTCTCCCACGTAGCTGCTGGGTCCCAGAGCTTTGGGCCATCCTCGACTGCTTTCCCAGGCCACAAGCAGGGAGCTGGATGGGAAGTGGTGCTGCCAGGACTAGAACCAGCACCCATATGGGATCCTGGCGCGTTCAAGGCGAGGACTTTAGCCGCTAGCCCACGCCGCCGGGCCCTATAATCTGTATTTTAAATCCTCATTCTTGTATGGGAAAAATGTGTGTGTAAGTGATAGGCTGGCTAACTGTAACTGAACACTTGGTGTAAGAGAGAAGGGGAAGGGACGGGGCAAAGGAAATGGAACAGGCACTCTGTGATTCTCTTACTAGGAAAAGAAGACTATATCCTAACGTAAGCTAGCTCAGCCTCCTTTCCTGTCTGTACATAAGTGCATGGACCTGATGGATCAATTACATCTCAGAACAAACTGTTTGTCTGATGAATGATGAAAAGTTACAGGGAAAAGTAAGAAAAAAAGTACAGTCCCTCCTTCAAACAATCTTCCCTATAGGCAAGAATCTAAAGAAAGGTAGTCCCCAATTTCTGCCCTGCAGTAGGTATTGGGGTAGTTACACCATGTCCTCAACAAGCTTTCCTTCTGCAGGTGCCACTGGGGACGAAGACAAGCTATCTCAAGGCTCACCATAGCTGTTCTTTTCAGCACGGGTTATGCTTACCTTAGGGTCAAAACAACAGTGGTTGTTAGGAAGCCACACACCACCACACAGTAAACCTAGATCAGTTATAAAGTAACAGGGAGTGGGAATGTAGGCCTGTGGATTTGCAATTTACACTAGTGTTCATTTGGAAAGACAGAATTCTCCTCTTTCTTTCAATGGTAAGTTCTGATCCTACTGTGTAGACAGAAATATGGCCACTTTCCTAAGAGTCAAAATACAAATTTAAGAATCCTAGATTATTTTTAATGATTTACTTATATTTATTGGAAAGGCAGAGTTACAGAGAGAAGGAGAGACAGAAAGAGATCTTCCATCTGCCAAATTATCCTGCAAATGGTCACAACAGCCAGAGCCAGGCTGCCAGGAGCCAGGAGTCTTTTCTGGGTCAACCATGCAGGGTAGGGTTCCAAGGCATTGGGTCATCCTCTGCTGCTTTCCCAGACCTCCAACAGGGAGCTGGATCAGAAGTGGAGCAGCTGGGACTCGAAATGGCACCTATTAGGTGATGTTGGTGCCACAAGCGAAAGTTCAGCTTGCTACATCATCACACAGGTTCCAAGAATCCTAAATGAAATCTTCCTCTTTAACCGACTCTCATTTTATCTATCTTACTGGATAAAAAGGACACTTTGACTCTAGTTAATGGTGATTTTTTAACTTTAGTCACTTGTCCAATCTCTGCCACCTAAACTCTTACTGCTTTTCCACATTGTAAGACAAAAATTTATTTACTCATGCTAGACATTTTATTTTTGTTTCTTTAACATTAGGTTTTGACAAGTATAAAAGGTTCACAAATGAAAAAATTCTGTACAACTTTGTGGCAGTCAAGAAAAAGCTATGGAAACAAGAATAACTTTTAAGTTGGGTATTATTCAATTTTATATGAGTGATAGTTTTGAAAAGTGGCCATGAAAATGGTAAAAACATATCACTATGATTACGTTACAATTTACGAGGACTCTTTTTCACTGGTTTCAGGGAAGCTGTCTTGGGACACTCCTTACTGTTGCCATACTGTCCAACTTTCTGCCTCTTCAGGGCTCCAACGATACCTTCATCTTCACAGTCAGCCTGTGATGGTTTGTACAAAGCGAGATTCTGATAACAGCTTCACAAGCAAGAGCATTTTCAGCAAGTATCTAGTCCAAGGTTTAAAAAAAAGAAGTTATGTTGAAAAAACAAACTGCATTCTTCTTATTCTCTTTCTACAAAAATTTTAACACTCACTCTGTAGATGAACTATATGCAATGGGCATTTTTTTCAAAATATATTTAAAAATTTTTCTTGAAAATAAAAATTCTTAGTCTCCCTAGGATTCTGCATAAAAATGGCATATTGGAACAAAAGAAGTCTAAGTTTCTTTTTTTTTTTCTTTCTTCTTCTTTTTTTTTTCTTTTTTACTTAATAGGACATACAAATGAGTTTCAAACAGTTCATGGAAAATTTGCATTATTTTAAATGACACTTCCACAAACTTTTGGAAATCTTATAGAAAACAGAGATCTTCACGGTCGTTGTTTAGGAACTCTAGGTATAGTTGAAATTAAAAAAATAAAAAGTAAAATTCAAGTGTACTTAGTCAAAGTATTGCCAAATGCTATAGCTGTGAAAACTACACAAAGCCCAATCAAAAGCTATCTCATAGCTTAGATTTTTTTTTCCTTTGCTTAATAAGAAACAAATTATCACTGTCATCATCTTCTGTGCGTCTCTCCTTCTGCTTGCCCGGCCTGCCCTCTCTGGGAAACTTGTCTTCTCTTGGCTTGTGAAAGTGTGATGAACGGTGCAAAGATTTGTGAGACTTGTGGGTTTTAAAACCACCAACAGAAGAGTGGCTCTTTGGGCCCCTGGGAAAGTCCTCATCTGTTTCATGATATCTGTCAGTTTTTCTAGGCTTCTGCTGCTCTCTGGTCCTGTTCACTGGTTCCTTCTGGATTTCTTTACTTTCTCGAGGCCACCTGTTGCTTTTCCACTGGCTCTTCTTTGTATCCATCGGCTTATTGTTGGATGTTTCCATATGAGGTCTCTTGAATGGCCTTGGGAAATCCCCATTTTTCTGGAGTTCTGGAAAATATAAGAGTATTTTTGCATGTTTAATGTTTAGGCAGTACATACAGAGCTCCATATATTTGCAAGTAACTTAGCAGACAGGGAAGCTAGGCACTTAAACACGTGAACAGCTTAATATTCTAAAAATTAATCCACTTGGAACCCAGCACAGCAGCCTAGCATGCACCAGGATCCCATATGGGTGCTAGTTTGTGTCCCAGTGGCCCCACTACCCATCCAGCTCCCTGCTTATGGCCTGGGAAAGCAGTCGAGGACGGCCCAAAGCTTTGGGACCCTGTACCCACGTGGGAGACACCTTAGAAGAAACTCCTGGCTCTTGGCTTCAGATTGGCTCAACTCGGCTGTTGCGGCCACTTGGGGAGTGAATCATTGGATGGAAAAATCTTCCTTTCTGTCTCTCCTCCTCTCTGTATATCTGACTTTCCAATAAAAATAAATAAATAAATAAATTTTAAAAAGTAAATTGAAAAAAATTAAACCACTAGAGTTTTATATTTCTGATTGCTAAAAATGGAAAACATGCAGAAACCCAATACAGTTATTTATTGATTCTACGCAACACAGTTAAAATAATCTAAACAATGGAGATAGGACCAGAAAGGAGAGTAATCAGCTTTGTGAAGAAAAGTCATGTCTGACCGATTCTAGTTCCTAGAGTGATAAACTGAACCCTTGAAGATAAGGCGAAGTAGGATGTGTAAAATGACTCTCTGCTGGGCTGACATGACATTTCAATTACCCCCTAGAGATAAAGTCTGTCCACAGTACTTGCAGGTGGATGCCAAACTGCCCATGAGATAACTCTTTCAGAGTAGGGGATCACTGGCTGGTGTGTGTGCATGTGTTTATCTTGGAGGTTTTAGTGCCGCATCTAACGTTTATATTTGTCAGGACTAGACACGTTTACTAGGAGTATCTGGTGGTAGTCATTCTGATAAAGTACAGGTGGGAGCTGAGGTTATATGAGACATACAAAATAACACATCAACAGAACCCTGAAAGATTAAAGTAGCCAATAAAAACTTTTAGCATAGAATAAATACTGCAATAGCTCACAGAGAATTTCAAGGCGGATTTGTGCCACAGAGATGTCAATACAACAGAGAACAGAATTAAAAAAATGGTTCTCTGATGGTGCGAAGTGCTCACGATAGAAAACTTGGAAAAACTAAAACTCTGGATAATATTTCAGTTTTAGTTATCTCTGGATAACATTTCCATGTGTTTCCTTTTCAATCTCTTTTTAATTCACGTGCTTAGTTACACTCTTAGTGGATAATTTTTTTTAAAAGATTTTTTATTTATTTTATTACAAAGTCAGATATACAGAGAGGAGGAGAGACAGAGAGCAAGATCTTCCATCCGATGGTTCACTCCCCAAGTGAGCCGCAACGGGCCGGTGCGCGCCGATCCGATGCCAGGAACCAGGAACCTCTTCCGGGTCTCCCACACAGGTGCAGGGTCCCAAAGCTTTGGGCCGTCCTTGACTGCTTTCCCAGGCCACAAGCAGGGAGCTGGATGGGAAGTGGAGCTGCCGGGATTAGAACCGGCGCCCATATGGGATCCCAGTGTGTTCAAGGCGAGGACTTTAGCCGCTAGGCCACGCCGCTGGGCCCAGTACATAATTTTTGTATAACTGAAATAAATTCTGTATTAAATATAATGTGTAAGCTATGCAGGAGCTGAGAGAAGTAATTCCTCTATTTCTGTCACTATGAAAACGACTGGATCTCAGAGTTTAAAAAAGAACAACTGGGCCCAGCGGCGTGGGCTAGCGGCTAAAGTTCTCGCCTTGAACGCACTGGGATCCCATATGGGCGCCGGTTCTAATCCCGGCAGCTCCACTTCCCATCCAGCTCCCTGCTTGTGGCCTGGGAAAGCAGTTGAGGACGGCCCAAAGCTTTGGGACTCTGTACCTGCTTTGGAGACCCGGAAGAGGTTCCTGGTTCCCTGCATCGGATCGGCGCGCACCAGCCCGTTGCGGCTCACTTGAGGAGTGAACCATCGGATGGAAGATCTTCCTCTCTGTCTCTCCTCTTCTCTGTATATCCGGCTTTCCAATAATAATATAAAAAATCTTTAAAAAAAAATAAAAACGAACAACTTGGAAAATAAACTATTTGTCCTGAAGCAAGAAAGAAAGCCTGGAAAACCATCTTGAATTATATAGCGACAAAGAGTAAAGGTAGAAAGAGATATCTTTAAGAATGTTTATTTATTATGTTCACCTATAAGAGAGAGAGAGAGGCTGATTGTTCTTTCATCCACAGTTTACCCCCCAAAGCTTGTAACAGCAGCATCAGCCAGGCTGAAGCCAGGAGCCAGAAACCTCGTCTTTCAACTGGGTATCAGGAGCTCAAGCAGTTGAGCCACCACTTGCTACCTTGCAGGCTGTAAATCAACAAAAACTTGGATCACAAGTCAATTGGCTTTGAGCTGAGTTGCACTTTGTATTGGATGTGAGTGTTCCAAGGGAGGGCTGAACTTGCTGTGCCACATATTTTATCTAAATGATAAGATATAAACACGATGAGAAAAAATTGTGTAAGCAACAGTAAAACAAACCCCCAAGGTGACTGGAGGCTGGAGTTCTGCTTGCAATGGTGGCTTGTAAGAAAAGACTTTTTAAGGAAGCTCCAGGATCAGCTATCAGGGCAGAGTTTCTTTAGGGAGAAAAAAAAATCACTCGTTAAGAAAACATCAAGGGAGTCTTTAATAATTCTGCACACACTGATGGATGATAATATTTTCTGGACTTTTAAAAAAAGGGATATATTTATTTATTTAAAAGGCAGAAAAAAAGATAGGGAGAGGGAAAGGCAGAAGGAGAGAGAGCTATCTTCCAGCTACTGGTCCACTCCCGAGATGGCTGCAATGGCCAGGGCTGGTCTAGGTGAAGTCAGGAACCTGGTTTCCATTTGGGTCTCCCATGTAGGTCAGACCCAGGCACTTAAGCCATCCCATGTGCATCAGCAGGGAGCTGAATTGGAAGCAGAGCAGCCAGGACTCAAATCAGTGCTCAGGCTTGGGATGCCACAGTAATTTAGGTCACTGTGTCACAATGCCATCCCCTTTGTGTATTTTCTAAAATGATCACTATGTGATAAAAATGCTTCTTGTGAATAGATTACAAGATGGAATTTTTGATGTAGGTACTTGGTTTCTGGAGATCAAGAACATTTTAATAACTACTGTAAAAAACACTTTCAGTGACTATGACACTCTCCTCTCCCTTCCCCACTCTATATAGCAAAGATAATGAAACAAACAAAAAACAGAAAGTTCAGCAATTTAGGAACTACTATAAAAGTCAAAAGTGATAACAAGTCTAGTAACATACCTTTTACTTTTCTTTTTATTCTCTGTTCTCTCTCCCGAATTTCATATTTGTCATCATAATAGAAGATAAATGGAGATGTGGGAAACGTCTGGCTAAACATTCGTCTTTCTGTGCATTCCTAAAAATTGCATTTGAAATTATGAAGTCACCAGGCCATACTGTTTAGAAAGCCTTTCTGCAAGCTTCTAGATGATAGCTGGAGAGGCCCCTCCCACCGCCCCCCCTCCACAGAACCTCAAGCTGGGGCTACAAGACATGGTCCCCAAGAAGGTCACCCAGGCTACAACCCTCTTGTGCTGACGTACTATTCTTCCAAACCTGGGGTTTCCTGACTTCCTTTATAACTATAAAATCCTTATTTTCCTTTTTTCTCCTTTGTTTAAATTCCTATTATTTTCCATGATACAGTTTTGTAGGTATAGGGATTTCCCCCCCTTCCCTTCCTCCTCTTCATTTCTCCCTCCCGTCAGCCTCCCCCATATTATTACAGTAGTATAGTCCTTTAGTAAAAGTTACAAGTTTAACATTCTGGTATTTAAGTGTAGCTTGCCTTTGTAGGTATAGGCAATGGAAGAAAATCTAGTATTAAATCACCGAGATATATTTAACAGTTTCATCGGGATCCTCCTTTTATGCAAGAGTAGAGATGCGTATTGCAACATATGTTCACTTTCTGGTATCCCTTCCCAATTCTGAGTCATCAGAATCAAGGAGTGGGTTCTAAATGCACTTGCTTTGTACTTATGTTTGAGCATTTACTTTACTTAGCCTTAGACTATTGGTAGTTCTTTCCTTGTTTGCTTATTCTAGAAGCCTTTCATCAAATGCTTCTCTCGTCTCTTTTCATCCTCAACAGGTAGAGGGTTAATTCTTAGCCCTTTGCTCTAGACACAGGGAGCTTGCAAGCTTAGTTTAACTCAGGTTTCATAACTAACAACTGTAGGAATTCTAATGGCTGGAGCGGTGAGGGTTGTATCTTCGTGGGTGATTCTAAGACTTCTTTGGGAAGCCTCTGTTCTCCCCATGCAGGATGGGCTCAGAACTCTCATTTCCCTGGGACAGCTGCCCATTCTCATGATTCTGGCCTTCGTGTGGCAGTCATGTCCCATATCTACATCCCTTTGGCTTGAATCCCTCCACACACAGGCTTTATTCACTGGGATTTGTGACACAGATCCATTTAGCATCTCTGAAACACCCTTTTATTTCAAAGAGGCTTCTTTTTGAAACTTTCCCATTTCTGTTTTCTGCCATCTTTTTTTTTGTTTTTTAAAGATTTTATTATTATTGGAAAGCCGGATATACAGAGAGGAGGAGAGACACAGAGGAAGATCTTCCATCCGATGTCTCACTCTCCAAGTGAGCCGCAACGGGCTGGTGCGCGCCGATCCGAAGCCGGGAACCAGGAACCTCCTCCGGGTCTCCCACACGGGTGGCAGGGTCCCAAAGCATTGGGCCGTCCTCGACTGCCTTCCCAGGCCACAAGCAGAGGGCTGGATGGGAAGTGGAGCTGCCGGGATTAGAACCGGCGCCCATATGGGATCCCGGGGCTTTCAAGGCGAGGACCTTAGCCGCTAGGCCATACCGCCGGGCCCTGTTTTCTGCCATCTTGTAGAAAATTTATTTATAAATGTTGAGTATTTCTTAGCTAAGTGTTAAAAAGTAATTAAAACATCACATATTCTGTAAAAATATCTACAGGGTTTAGTTGAATCATTATTACTTCGGTTTTTGTTATATAATGGACTTAACAGCTATGTGACCAGGTTGGTAGTGAAACATGTTTTTAATTTTCAGTAAAAAATTGGGAATAATCCTAAATATCCACTTAAGTATAGAAAATAATGTATTTTTATAGAAAATACACTTTAACTGAAAACAATCTGCATTTACCATTTACATCAAATCATAACATTTTACTGTAACTTCTATTCTCTTCAACTCAAGAATCAGAGCATTACTGATAATAATGGAAGCCCTTCCTTTTGGGTTCTCTTTCCTCTCTTTCCATTGGAATTAACACTGATAAAGTTGGTGTCTGCCATTCTATTTTTATGCTCTTAAGCTATTAATGAATAGTCTAATAAACTCCAGTGTAAATTTCAAGTTGTCAGATTCTGCAAGAATGATGTCATTACATGAATATTTGGAATGGCTTTGAGTTATAATAACTTAATCGCTTCTCGCCCTTTTGGCTAAGATCAAGTGTGAGTTATAATAACTTTACAAGATAACTTATGTTGTATTTCTTTGGATTACGTTTCCGAAAAAAATTCTGGCAAAATTTATCTACAGAGGCACAACTGGTATGTTTCAAAGGGGATAATTTTGATCACTTATTCAACTTCTTTAATAGGACTGATTCATATAGATTTGTTTTTCTGTAATCAGTTTAGTTTATATTTTTCTAGAGAATTATTTCATTTGGATTTTCAGGTTTAACTTTGAACTTCATATTTTTTATAATTAAAATTACTGTATTTAAACTTATTTATACATTTCATTGATTATTCACTTTTGTTGTTCTTTGAGTAGATTTTTTTCTCTCTTTTCTTCTGAAAAGACTTTTCAAAGAATCAGCTTCTGGTTCTGTTGATGCTATTGCTTTGTTTCTTAACTCTACTATTTCTGTCCTACTATCTTTAGATTTAATTTATGTAGCTTTCTGAATTGCTTAAGTTTTTTTCAGGTCCTAGAGGGTGCAAAGCAAACCTATATGGTATCATAATAAAGGTAACAGTAGGTGGGGAAGCGATTTTAACTCTAGTAAGAATTCAAACTATAAAATAGTAGGATCACATTATGATCACACAAAGGTACTAGAGATCTTAATACACACAGCGAAAACCCACTTCAATAGATCCTTTTACTCTCCCAGTCCCCACCCACCCTCGCATGCACTCTCGGAGTAGTCTCTTTGTATAATGACTACCATTGCTCTTGTATTCCCAACCAGATCTATCTTAGATCATCTTTCTAAGATAAAGAAGCTATTCAGCAATAACATTTGTTGGATTTCTGAAACTGAAGAGCAGTCCTCAGACATCTTGAACCATCTGCACAAATCTATTTGGATCCTGTATGGTCTAGGCTGATGTGACTTCACAGAGCTATAAGGTACTACAAATGTTTCCCAAAGCTAAATGTAAATTATATTTTGATTATCCACATCACTGGTCCTCTCCATTAGCACAGACAATTGATAGTTGGCTATATACTTTATCTACTGTTCTGGATTAGCCACACCACTGATCTTCTTCATTAGTGTGAATAATCTAGAGTTCTTCATCTATGGCAATGATGAGGCTGCCAAATTTGTTTTATTGTAAATTAAAAATTATCTAAATCTAGATTTCAAGGATAAATTCCAAATGCTTTTAATATATTTCCTATCTACGTTAACAGGAGGGACTAGTAAGCAGTAACCATCCAATTCTAATTGTTTTTCTTTAATTGAACAAACATAAATGCTGAAATCATACCCCTTTGCTTTAAAGAGGTAAGCAAGCATAAATCATACTTCTATGTGATTTGCATGGCAGTGGGGCTGCTTATGTGAATATGTTCCCTAAAAGGCATTGGAATCATCTGCATGTTAGGAGCAAGGATGAATGCCTACAGTAGAAGCAGATCTGGAGATGATAATTTTTAAAAAGAAGTCTTTTCTAGTTAGGCTTTCAATGTGATATCCATGAAAGTAAAATAAGCGTACTGCAGGATCTCTCCACCTGTATCATCATTCTATGAATTTGATCACACTGGGAATGGCATCCAAATGGCAGCCCTGAGATAAACTGGGGTCCAGAGAGAACACATGGGTTGCTAAAGCCACACAGTGAAGTTGGTAGCAGTGCAAAGATTAAAACCAGGGCTGGGTGCCTTAACCTAGCTTTCGTACTCTACGCCCCAATATGGAAGATAAATTTCATTGAGGATGGACTCTCCCTGCAGTTTTTGTTCTCCTTGACCAGTGTAATGACTGGAATTCAAGAAGTGACCTATCACACTACCCAATCCAGCTGTTTTATCCCCATGCCTGTTGAGTGACTCTCAAGCCTCTGGATGCTCTCTGCTCCTACCATCAGGTCTGATGTGATAACAGTCTACCTTGGCTGTCAGAGGACTGGGAAGGCATATTCAAATAAGGATTTTCTCCTTCCTGGACCCTGTCTTTTCTCGTTTGAACACAAACTGCCCCAAGTAAATGGGGTCTAAGTCTATTCTTGCTGTATTCTTTCTCTGGGATGAGCTGCTGGTTTCATGCTGACTACACTATCTCATGCTCGTCTCAAAGTGAGAAGTTTCTCCTGCTTTTAACCTTGATGACTTAAACCTTGAACTTTTTTGCCCTTTTTACTTGGTTAGGAAATTTGGGCATTCATGGGGTAGATGGACAAGTCAATTAGGGACCACCTGTGCCTTTCCACTATTGAGTCGTAAAGGTTTGCATGTGAGTTAGGAAGACTGAATTGAACAGGGGGGCCAAAGAGGGTGAACTAAATGAGAGATCTAAAATCACGATGTGGCTATGTCAGATATAAATGCAAGAACACACGAGCATTATCACCATACTATTACTTATCTGATTAATTTTGTGAACAAGATTTGTTTTAGCCTAACTTGCTCATATGCATCTAAGATAGAAAAGTAAGCTCTGATAAATTGTCATTGTGGCAAGGAAGAAATAAACTAGTTGAAATTACACTGTCACTCCTCAGAATGCTAATTTATATTAAAAACAAGTAAGCATGCAGAGTTAAATTCCTTTTGAGTTCATCCTTTAGCAACCACTACTTGCCAACAGAATGCATTAAGCGCAAAATTCAAACTTACGTGTCCATAATGGCCTTTTTGTGCACAGTTGTAACAATACACTAAGGCTGACTGTCCAGAAGGAGTCTTCGGCTTTCTGGGTGGTCCAGGTTTGATCTGCAATGTGAATATTTGTGAATATTTAATAAATGTTAGGAAAAAATTAAACTTTATTCTGTCCAAGAGAGTAAAGGATTTCTCAGAAACATTGCTTCTGAAGGGCTTTGTGTGCAGTGGCAGTGGACTAAGAATGGAAATCCCAGAGACAGTAACCTTTACAGGACCCAAAGGCCTGTGAAGAGGAGAGGGAAGAAAGGGTTAAATGATACAGAGACACAGGACAGCACAGTTAGAGAGCTCAGAGAGGAGTGTCAAGCAGGGTCATTTCATACCAAAAGTCAAATAGTAAGACCAAGAAACAACTGTTGAAAGTGACAATGGTTCAGGGTAAAAATAGACGTAGCATAAGAATTTTAGGATCAGTGCCAGAGTACAAAGAGTGGAAGGCAGCAGATCAAGATTTCATACAGAGTTGGAAAATTACAAAGATGAACAAAGAAATGATTCACAAACACACCACACTGGTGATCCCTTCAATGAGGAGCGAATAGAATGCACAAGATTAGGAGCTGCAACTTTCTTTTGTTTAAAGATTTACTTTATTTATTTGGACAGGAGAGTAACAGAAGGACAGAGAGAGATACATATATAGAAAGATCTTTCATCAGCTGATTCATTCCCAAATGGCTGAAATGGCTGGGACTAGGCCAGGCCAAACCAGGAGCTCAGAACTCCACCTGGCCTTCTGCTGTAGGTGGCAGGGACTCAGGCACTAAGGTGACTCAAACCAGTGCTCATATTGGATACCTGCCTCACAAGCAGTGGCTTAACCTGCTGTACCTCAATGGTTGGCCTGACAGCTTGCAATTTTATTTATTGAACATGGTGATACTTGGGTGTATGACATATAATTGATTTATTAAATTGTATGCACACAAACAAACAAACAAAAAAACATGGGGCAGGAGTTGTGGCACAATGGGTCTAGCCACTGCTTGGCATATCTACATCCCAAACTGAAGGTTGGTTAGTCCTGGCTCCACTGCTTCCAAATCTGGCTTCCTGCGAAAGAACCTGGGAAGGCAGTGGATGATGACCTGAAGACCACCCATGTGGGAGACCCAGATGGAATCCTGAGTTCTGCCTTCATCCTGGCCCAGGCACACTGCGGTGGGCATTTGGGGAAAGAGAACCAGTATATGGAAGAACTTTGCCTTTTGAACAAGCAAACAAACATATCTTTAAAAACAAAACAGTAGACAAAAGAGATGACAGAGTTATCCCCGAGCAGGCAGTAGCTTCAACAAGCAGAGAAAAACTTAATCCCTACTCCCACCACCTTAGTGTTGGAAGAAAAGATGAGCACAAACTTGGATAAGCTTATTTCTTAGGCTTCAACATTCTTATCTATTGAAAATGACCATGAACAAAATATGATTATATACAAAATAAAATTTATCACTTCAGCCATTATAATCCATTAGGATACAATGAAAAAGACAACTAACAAAGTCACACACTTTCTAGTTAAATGTAGTTCATAAATTAAGATAAACCAAAAGTCGTTAAATTGAGTTTTAACAAGTATGTACAGTGAGGCATGAATCACTCATCTGAGGTTCACAAATTCCTTTACGTAGTGGATTATAATGGAAAGGGTGGGGGGGGGGGGGCGCTGTTAAGGCATAGCATTTTAAGCCTCTATCTCCAACACCAGAATCTAACATGGGGAATCAAATGGCATCTCAGCTGCTCCGCTTCTGATTTGGCACCGTTAATGTACCTGGGAAAGTGGTGGAAGATGGCCCAACTGCTTGGGTCTCTGCACATATGTGGGAGATCTAGAAGAAGTTCTGGGCTCCTGGCTTTGGATTGAACCAGCTCTAGCCATTGTGGCCATTTGGGGAGTGGCCCAAGCAGATAGTAGATAGAAGTAGATACAACATTTCTCTGAAACTCTGCCTTCAAATAAATAAACCATCTTTTTAAAAATTTCTTTTTCTTAAAAATCACTGTTTTTAAATTGTGGCAGGAACCCAATCCTTCAACCGTATGTGCTGCTTCCCAGTGTGCATTAGTGGGAAGCTGGATGGAGCTAGAGCTCAAACCAGGAGGCTCCAATATGCTATACAATGATCCCAAGTGGTGCCTTAATCATTGTACCAAATACCCAATCCTTTTGCAATATTTTTAAATTTGATACAAAATGGATGTAAAGGCAGAAAAGGTAATTTTTCAAGGAGGAAGCTGTTAAAAGCTACTGATGTGTTATGTAAGATGACACTATAAAATCCACTGGACTTAGCAATCGGGAAGTTGTTGACAATTGAAAATTATTTTTAGTTTCCTCTGAAGGACAGAGGCACATGTTAAACTGTAATGGGTTATTACTATGTAGAAAGATACTCAGGAACAGAACATACGTGACTTTACAAAAAAATCAGGCTGTGAAGAAACAAAGAAAACAGAAAGAGTAAGTCTAAGCATGCCTTCACAGTGCTGGACACATGGCATAAGTGCATGCGTGAATTCTTTCATAATTTTATTTTAAAAATTATTTCTGAGTATCTAATATATTATCATACGTTCTTCTAGGATTGGATAATTGAGAACAAAGCATGACAAAATCCCACTTCCATTGGTGAAAAACAGATGAATAAAACCAGTGCGCGCACACGCACACACTCACACACACACAAAATGAAAGAGCGATACATAATTAAGATAGTTACGTGAAATCAGAATAGTGACACGAGTTGTCAGAAAAAAACTCTCACTGGAATAATCCCTTCTTATCACAAGAAAAAGCCTGAGAAACAATAAGCTACAGGGAACAGGTAGTACAAAGTTCTAAGAGCAAGTTTATTCTATTTGAGATTTTGAAGAATGTAACCTTGGAAGTGCTGCAATTGAAGGAAGAGTAGACAGGGATGTGGGACACATCACTGAAGGGTAAATAGTGGATTTATTTTAAATAGCATAGGAAGCTAGTAAAGGAATTGAAACTAATTGTAGGTATTTAAGACTTTGTTGGTGACTGTTAGTGCTCTGTGGGAAATTTATTTATCTGTATCTATAATTTCTCTATCTGTGTTTGTGCAAATATGTGATATCTTAGAGGCAAGATTCATTAATCACAAGGAAAATATAGTTATTTCCCTGAAATAAGCATTTCCATTAGCCTGGATCCTGTTTATAAAAAGCAGGAAGTAATGATGGGGAGTTGGAAAGAACACGTATATCTAGAAATTGGAACTTAACTGAACTGGTATGGATATAAGCAGAGGCTTTCCCATGAGAAGGACACCTGTACCCCTCACAGCATTTCCAGCTTCTCTTTAGGAGCACAGAGTGTGGGCCTGGCACGATACCATAATGGTTAAGGTTCTCACCTCGAATGCGCCAGGATCCCATATGGAGGCCGGTTCTAATCCCGGCAGCTCCACTTCCCATCCACCTCCCTGCTTGTGGCCTGGGAAAGCAGTCGAGGATGGCCCAAAGCCTTGGGACCCTGCACCCGTATGGGAGACCCGGAAAGAGGTTCCTGGCTCCTGCCTTCGGATTGGCGCAGCACCGGCCATTACGGCCACTTGGGGAGTGAATCATTGGATGGAAGATCTTCCTTTTTGTCTCTCCTCCTCTCTGTACATCTGCCTTTCCAATAAAATAATAAATAAATCTTAAAAAAAAAAAAAGGAGCACAGAGTGCAAAGAAAGTTACTGTACCGCCTGACCCTCTAGCAGCTCATCCCCTCTGCCTCCTCTTAAAGTGAGGGTCACTTTTATGGAATACCATCACCTGTTTCCACTCCAGGGTTCCTTACTCTTGTCAGAAAGCTAGCTGGGGGCCGCAGCAGGCTAATCCTCTGTTCTGTGGCGTTGGCACCCATGCGGATGCCGGTTAGTGTCCTGGCTGCTCCTCTTCTGGTCCAGCTTTCTGATTGTTGCCAAGCAAAGCAACAGGGGGTTGTCCAAGTTCAAGCCCCTGCACCTACTTGAGAGACCAGGAGGAACTTCCTGGCTCCCGGCTTCAGATTAGCTCAGTTCTTGCTGTTGTGGCCATTTCTGGGTGGACCTTCTCTCTCTGTAAAATCTTTCCAAGAAAAAAAACTTTTTTTTTTTTTTTTTTAAGAATGCAAGCTGTATGAAGCCAGGGTTCTTTGCTTGGTCCTCCATGTATCTGTAGGTCAATAACTTAGAACTTACCACTCTGCTACAGGCCAAATTTGGCCTATTGACCATTTTTATATGGTTCACAAAGTATGAGTGGCTTTTTCACATTTTTAAATGGTGACAAAAGAATAGTTTTCAAATGTGAAAATTATGTGAAATCACCTTTAGTGTCTGCAGATGAAGCTTTAAAAGAAGAGAGTAACACATGTTAGTTTACAGATTTTTCAAGGGCTGCTTTCAACAGGCCAGAGTTATGACAGACTACACTGCTTGTCAAAGTAAAATCATGCTGTTTGGGCCTTTACAGAAAAATTCTGATTCATGCTCTAGCCATTCCTAACCCTACCCCCCGGGCAAGGAGAAAGCAAGCTCTAAGTTCTCTTTTCAGCTTTGATCATGCAACTCTAGACTCATGTGTCTATTTGATGTCCGATTTTGTTAAAATTTGCTATTCTCCCACCCTCAGCTATGCTCCTCCTACTACCTTTTTCACCTCATTATTAGCAACTCCATCCCTCCAGTTGCTTAGGTAGAAAAAAAATCGACAAGCTTGACTTTTCTCTTGCATAACCTCATACCCAAAGCATTAGCAAAGCTCATTAGCTCTGTAAAATCCATTTCTTTCCTTTGTACACAGCTCTCTTGATCTGACCATTATTTCTTATCTGGACAATTTCATGAGCCTCATGACTCGTCTCTCTGCTTTAACCTTGTTCCTCTATAGCTTACTCTTAGTACAGGGTGATCTTTCTATCTTATAAATGAGAATGTAACACTCATCAACTTAAAACCCCTCCTGTTGGTAGCTAAGTGGCCTAGCAGTTAGCAGTGTCCCACATGGAGTGCCTGAGATTGAGTCCTGGCTCCCCGTGATTGCTTCTTGGTAATGCATATCATGGGTCAAGTGGTTGGGTCCCTGTCACCCCCATGGAGACATGCACTGAGTTTCTGACTTCTACCTGGTACAGGGTAAGTATTTACAGGCACTTATTTGAGGAATGAACTAGCATACAGTAGTTGTATCTCTATCCCTCTCAGGTAATAATAACACAGAAAAAATTAACTAACGGCTTCTAATCTCATGGTGGAAGCAAAAACCTCAAAACAACCTACAATCTGCCTCCCCCAACTAGACTGACCTCATCTCTCACTACCTTTTCTCACAGCAAACTTTCATTCAAACTTTTTCTGTTATTCCTTGAACATTCCCAACAAATTTCCATGTTAGACCTTCGTATCAACCATCTCACTTTCTCCCAACCAACCTAATCTGTTGTACTCCTTCACATTCTTCACACCTTGGCTCAAATGTCACTTCCCTCAGTAAGATGTTCCCTCCAATTACACCCTCTATCTTGCTTCCCTCCGCCAATTCCCTTATATACAAGAAGAAAAAAAGCCTCTCCACAGTGCTTATCACCTCTGTTCTAGCCATTGCTAACCCTATCCCCCTGAGGAAGGAGAAAGCAAATTCTGTAACAGCAGGGACTTGGAATTGTTTCTGTTCACTGCTGTACCTCAGCTCCTGAAACAGGACCATGAAGTTTAATAAATATCAATGAATGAGTAACGAGACAATATATATGAACCATAAGCCCATAGAAAGCATTTAATAAATTTAAGATATTGATAATAACTTAATATTTTGGGAAAATTTTTTATGTCACTAAGAAAAACTCATTTAAAAGCATGCTTGACTAAACAGAGTATATTAATAATATGGCTGCCTTCATGTCTCCCCTTCTTCACAATGACAGTGTAGAATATATTCTGGTAAAACCAGGAAAAAATTAGTAATACAGAAAGAACAGAAATTGAGTCTTACAATACTAGGGATGAAAAGTTTCTTTGTGATCAAGATTTTTGAAAGCATGTTTCATGTAGACACTTGTTATTTTATTTTTAAAGTTATCTCAAACATAGTCTCACTATTCTTTTAAACTCCTGAATGAAATGCAAAAATTTGAATGGTCACACAATCTGAATAATGCCACTAGGTAAAACCTTTCATTATTACTAATAAAAACAGTAAAAACATACATATTTTTATGAAGTCTAAACTGTTTCACAATTAGCAAACGACACGACAAACTATATACTCTAATTTTAATAAGCTAACATGTAAGAGAAGTTAACAAGAATGAAGTCAATCTAGATTTTTACCTAATTAGGAACCATTTTGGTAGTAGAATACAGTAGGGAAAACATAATGATTCCAGTAGACAATTTTTCATACTATGAGCTAAGAAAAGCCTTTAAGCTTTTAAAAAATAATGGAAATACAAACTTTGATTCAATATTTCTACTCCAGAGCATGCCTTTTATTACTTGTAACTCATAATAAAGGTTTAATTTAAAGCAGAATGTGTCAACCGTTTCTCAGTTTAGACTTGTCCTGTCCCTGTTAACAATAAATAAAATATGAGAATGAATGTAGTTTTTTAGAACTTTTTTTAAAATTGTCTATAGACTTTGACCCAATGGATATCAAACGAACTGTTTGTGAAGGTAGATGATGTTTTTTTGGTTACAGACATTTAAATAATCTATATTTGTAGGGTGATATCTTGGAGATTACTTTACTATCAATATATAGAAGTAATAACCTGGTAGATAGCATTACCTATGAAAGGTCCAGCCCATCTGCTATTCTTGCTGAAAGCTTTTCATGCACCAGTAAACTCAGTAAATATCAGAAGATAAAGCATAAGCCTACCATGCCACGGATTTACTCCTAATGTCTCCTCAAAGTGCAGCCCGATGCAACGATTACAAATGATTTTCTTCTAATGTCATTTTACATAACCCTTTTTTCTGCATGAGTAGTTAGTGCGGAATGAATGAATGAACGCCATTAGAACAGTTAATCATTATCTGGGACACTGGCCTTACTCCCTTCACTACTAGGAATCTCCATGACAAAGGCCAAGAGATCAAAAACGCCAAAGCAGCCACAGTGTCCTATTTCTAACAGTAATTTTTTATGCAAATGAAGCTATTGGGCATCTCCCTCTGTGACCTTGAGCTGCCCTTATCTGAACTGACTTTGATCCAATGAGAGCTTGCACCTAGTTGAAGCTCATTACCTTATGGAATATATAATCACTTTCACTAATTAAAACAGAGTTTTCTACTCTTAAGAATGCGGAATGGATTTACTTTATATAATCATATGTATGCTTAAAAACTATGCTTAATTAATAATACAAGATGATAGATGAACACATATTAAGCATATATACACTGAGGTGTATGTATTCATAAGCAAATATAAAAGAGAAAATTAGAATTTAGTGCCAATATTTCATAAAGGTACATTTGCAACATTTCCTCCTAAAAGGAAATATTTTCCATATTACTTTACATGGAACAGAACAACTTTATTTCTTTAACATATTTACAAATCATTTTATTCTTTTAATGAATTCACTAATAAGACAACCCTCTCCCTAATAAAATATCCAACCCAAATGAACAAATGGGATTTCTCAAGAAAATGTTACTCCAACCTAAGAACTTGCTACAACATTTGAATACTACTAGCTGAAGTGATCTAATGGCATAAGTTCGTTAGAGCAGAACAAAAGTTTCAATTTAAAATGTACTTTTCTGTTTAAAGATAATGCTTGTCAGATTTCACAGTGAATGAAACAAAAGCTGCCTCTGTCAGAAGGCAAAAATGACAATCCCATATTACCAAAACACAGAGGCTGATGTTCTTTCCTCCCTCTGAAGTGTTTTCTCACCTGTGTTCTCAACTCCAAGCCTATGCTTGGACAAAGCCTTCCACTCGTTAGCATACAGATCTGGCAAATATTCACAGTATTTGAAGGATACTGTAAAAAATTTCTCCCCGTGCTAAAAACTTTGAAATTATTTTGAAACAAAGCTCCCTTTATAAAGTTTTAAAAGATTTTATCTTCCTTCCCAGCACATACATAAAAAAATAATTTGTATTCTAGTGGACATTGCTAATTTCTCCCATATCCTAGCAATGGCACTCAAGTCCATACATAAAAATGATATGTACAGTATTTTTTTTATGTGTTGAGAAAACTATGTCACATACCCAACAGACTTCCGATCCATTGGGTAATTCCTTAATTAGGCAGATTTTTGAAACATGTATTTTGTACACAACAGACCGGAACGTCTCCTTTGGAGCATTTTCTAGTCTATCGGGTGATTACATCATTAAGCCACACATGCTACGTAGAAAAATCCTTATGAAAATTCATTAAAAAATGTACAGCACATCATTAGCATGCAGTAGACATGCATGCTTTTGATATTCTCTCCGGTGGAAAAAAAAAACAACTACATGAAGTAATTAGTCCAGGTCATGAAAACATGAGAGACGTACCAGACCAAACTTTGCATCTCTCATGATTTAGATGAGAATAACTCATTTTGTTGGGAAATGGATTCTTAAACTGTAGCAGACTAAGGAGTATTACTTTTACTGATTTGATATTTCCTACATACTATCAAGTTCTCCTCTCTTTTTGCCACACTTTTTACAATCCAATGAGTTGAAAGGTGGCAAATCACCAATGGCAGAGCCAGTAGTTACTCAGTTTCTTGACCTGCTGTATTTCTGTATATTCTTCATTTTATATAATTAAGAGTTAAAGGGGTTGAATGAATGTATCTCAGTAAATCATAACTAAGGTAAAGTTATCTGAATAGATATTATAAATTGTATAAACCTCAAATTAAAACATGAGATAAGCATATACACATACTTATTTGAAGACTAAAGTAAAAGTGCAAGCTTTATACAAAGGAACAATTACTTATTAATTAATGATTTTCCTTTTTGTAAATAAGACACGCCTCCTCCCTCTCAAAATCTCAACAAGAAATTAAAATCTCAATAAGCAGAGAACAATGAACATACGCAAGACAGTAAGGGTCATAGTAATTCACTCTCTGATACTCCAAATCTTCATAGCTTAAAAAGCATCCCAATTTTCTTTAAAGGTAGTGGTATTTATTCACTGGGTCATAGCTAATTTTACATGGAATGCAAAAAAATGTTAGTTTAAGTTTAATTTACTACCCTATTTAAATATTTCCAATGTAGCTCTCAAACTGCAGCGCTATCCCTCCGTCTATTTTAATTTTAAAGTAAGTTAGCAAAGGCTTCCTTCTTAATCCCCAGAGACTACCTACATAGTGACACAAATGCACAAATTTATGACAGCAACATAAATGCTCTTCTGAAGTAATGTGCAACATTAAGTGAAAATCGTTTCCTGGAAAGATATTATAGGTATCTATATTTTATTTGCCATCTTAAACATATCTGGGTCTTTATGGCCTTATTTTAAAAATGTATTTCCTTTTTATATTTCCTGGTGCAAATGGACTGCATAAATAAGCAATGTGCTATGAGGCTTCAGACCAGCCGATAAAACCTTTCAATTTTCATGCCAGCTTCTTCTTTTGTAATTCAAATCCGCCTGGAAACTGGCAGCTCTGAAAACTGAAACAAGCACTGCCACAAATACCTTGTAATGCTATCGACCTTGTCTGCCCATGCAGTGAGAAAGGGGGCTGCGTATGTGTCTGCAGCCATCCAGATAACACAACTCATTTTTTGGAGGGGAGGGGGTGGCGTGGGGTGGGGATAACAGAAGCCAGCCCCAGACTGTGCACACCAAAAGCAGTCATTACAGCCGAGCTGGAGAATAAGTCTCTTCAAAATACACAGTGCATTTTAAAACCATATATGAGGCTGAGTCACTGCTGTCATTACCAATTTTAATTTAGCTCCTTCAGTTTGCCAGCCAGATAAACTGTTTAGTGCTGTTTTTTAATCTATTTGCCACATTTTATGTTTAAGATTATAGTAATATGGACAGGAGAAGGAATCACTTTTAGGAAAAATAAAGAAACAGATCCGCTTATCAGCACCCATCAGAAAGTTCATTAATCAGCCAGGCTTTGTGCCCTCTAAATTGAAAGGTTAAATAATCCTCTCAGGAATATTTCTCAGTACCCCCGCCAATTGTCCGGAGAGGAGCTGCCATTCTTAGCACATGGGATCGGTGACAGGGTATCTTACCACTGTTTGGATCCCAAACAATGATGGACAAATGGTCTGGTTTACAAAGAAACCTTTTAGTACATGGATGGAAAAGGACCACAAGCTTTGACACAAGGTGGAGGGATGAGGAGGGCGTGGAGACAGAATGTAGGGGGATGGGACAGAAATATACATGTGAATCCACAGATACTTTATCTGAATGCTGGGACAGACTATAAAACATAAAAATCATATTAATATGTATATTCTGATTAAAGGAAATGCTTAACATAATCCAGTCTGCTCATACATCTTATACACAACTGCATATACATCTCCATTAGAAATTACAGAACACAATCATAGCTCTATTACATTTGTTAGCTAATACACAGGACATTCAAACAAACCCCAAGATTTTATTTTTATTGTAACTCTACATAAATCACAATATGGACTCCCACCTCGACCCCAAAGCATTTTAACTTTGCTTATTCTATTGAAATACTCAGAAGTCACAAAGGCAGGGAATTCCACAACTGCAAGAACCTGTCTAAAAGTGGCAAGAAATGCTCTTCTGCTTTTGTATATGTTCCATCTTAGCCCTTTCTTGTCTTAAAGAATAAACCTGGAGGAGGAATTTCCTCTGAAAGAACACACTTCCAAACACTGAGAAAGCACTCATTTTGTGTTGCCTGTATTGACGAACCTACCTTTTGCTATGAGATCAGACTGGTTTGGAGAATGTTTATGTAAAGGCATGAAGTAGTTCTACCTCAAACACAGAAACTTGATATGCTACCTTTGTTTCTGTCTTCATCTGACTGCTATCTATTCCTAACAGAAAGTGTAACTAGGAGGTGTGTATGGGTGTGAACTATTTACTTTCATAGTACTCTCGTTAAGTATACAGAAAGAGATTTCTAAAACTTCACTTGCTTATGGCAGATAACTACATTTAGATGACACTGGAGTTATCACTTAATAGATACATGTTTATTAGCTTAGATTTTTAAATGATAACATCAAATGTTTGATGTATTTTCTACAATTATTTTGAAGTAAATTGAATAATATGCTTGTTATACTAAACTAAAAGTAACCCACATTTCTGAAAAATGGTAACACAAATACAAATAACCAGAAAAAGGTAACAGCTAATTTTGTTAATAAAAGACATTTATTATACCTACCTAAAGTAGCAGGATACAGAGAGTTGAGAGATCCTCTTATCTGGTGCAAAAGACATTACAGTAATCTGAAGTATCAATAATCTGTGGTATCAGTCAAGAGGCCATTTCTATATGGGCAACTGCATTTAGCATATCATAAGTGACAGGCATTAAGTATGTACCTTACACCGTCAATTCCATTCTCTGAATAGTTTCAAAAATCTTACAATGAAGTTATCCCCATTTTAAGATGAAGAAACTGAGATTCTTAAATATTAAATACTGTAAGTACATTTGTGCAGCTGGTAGAGTCACTTTGAATCAAAGGCCAATTTTAAAGCTGTCATTTTTCCCCAAAATTGTGATATTAATATTTCCTAGTAAGTTTCTGGGAGATAGTCTGTTCTTTCAGCCTAGTTTTATGACATATTTTTCTAAAAACTTATCAAAGATGAAAGACAATACAATTATAATCAAAGAAAATGAGACTCAAGAAAGACATTCAAAATTTTACAATACATAAATAAATGTAAGATACAACTGAAAACTAAGTTCTGTTAAATGTAAAATAAAGTGGGATAACGTACAAATACACACAAAGGAACATATTTATGTAAAGTTGCTATTTACAGACATGGATATACTAGATTCTCATTTACCAACAGGTTCAGTTGTGTGTGATTTTTGGAAAAAAAATTGAGAACAATCCAGTTGTCTCATTACCAACTGAAACACACAAAGTCTTTTTACAAAGCTAATATAAATTTATTTTAGAAAAAAAAAAAAACCCGATCTGAGAGCAATCTCCACCTGCTGGCTCATCCCCCAAGTGCTACAGGCTGAACTCAAGCTGGATCTCAGTCAGGAGGCAACGTGGAGGCAAGGACTCATCCGTGTGAACCATGAGCACCTAGAGCTCACAAAGTCCATACTAGCAGGAGGCTGGAAAGGAAAGTGGTGTTGGGACTCAAATCCAGGCACTCTCATATGGAATGCAGGCATCCTAAGCAGCATCCTAACTGCTGCACCAAATGTCTGTCCTAACAATACAGATTTCAGAACACTCACAGATTAATATTTTGTTTTTGAAATGTGATCTAACTCTGTATTGATGTACCATTAAGGTGAAGGTCAACAATTTCAAAGACATTAAAAGAGAAAAATTGTTAAATGCTCTCAAAATAGGCAATATTTCATTTCATATAACACTTTCGTTATTTCTTAGTGAATCATGGTACCAATCTCAAAACAGCTAAAATAAAATACTTGTAAATATAAAAAACAAACAAACAAAAAAACCGAAAAAAAAAAAAAAAACCACCCCACACAATTCCCAAGACTTTTTGACATGTGGGGATAAAATGATCAACTTAAGTTTATTATTGTAGGTAAAATCATAATAGAAAATATAGCAACAATGAAAAAGAATGTTCAATACAAGTATCACTGGCCTACTATACTAACTTATACTTATTGTTCGTATTTCCAGAAAAGACTATGACAAGTACAATCACCTGGAATGTATTTTTACAAGGCATAACATAAGCGTAAATATAAACAATAATCGTTTAAATATGTTAAAATTATTCTACATAATAGTTTCATGTTCTTTACGTATACGTAACATACCAGAGAACAAACATCACTTTAAAAATCAGCTTTTTTCTTAAAAGATCTACTTATTTTTATCTGAAAGGCAGATTTTTACAGAGAGGAGATACAGGGTGTGAGTTCCTCCATCCTCTGGTTCATTCCCCAAATGAGTGCAGTGGCCAGAGCTGAGCTCATCTGGAGCTGAGCGCCAGGCGCTTCTTCCTGCCCTAATGTGGCTGCAGGAGCGCAAGGTATTGGGCCATCCTCCACTGTTTTTCCAGGCTATGAGGAGGAAGCTGGATCAAAAATGGAGCAGCTGGAACTGGAACATGTGACGAAATGGGATGCTGGCATTGCAGGCAGAGGATTAGCTTGCTAAACCATTTTGCTAGCATCATTTCAGGTTTTAAAACTACAGTTTATTGGGGCACTATGGGCTGATGCTCAGGCATTCCAAATGGGCACTGATTTATGTCTCGGCTGTTTCACTTCCAATACAGCTCTCTGTTTATGGCCTGGGAAAGTAGCAGAGAATGGGCCAAAGCGTTGGGACCCTACACCGTGTGGCAGACATGGAAGACGTTCTGGGCTCCTGGTATTGGATCGCCTCAGCTCCAGCTGTTGTGGCCACTTGGGGAGTGAATCAATAGAAAGATGATCTCTCTCTGTCTCCCCTCCTCTTTGTATATCTGACTTTCCAATAAAAATAAAAAATAAATCTTAAAAAAAGTGCAGAATTGTTAGTAAAAATACAGTGTAGTCTTCTTTGGGATTATATGAAAAATATATTTGTTTTTTAAGGAGATTTCTAAAGTCAGCTTTATATATATAAAATATAAACATGTAACAATGGAAATTTAACTACAATACATTTGATTATCAAGAATAAAGAGCCCCTACAATGACTAGCATAATTTCTTTGAAAGGACAGCTGAATCTGTCTTCGGAAGACAGAAAAGGATAATAAAAACTTCGAAAATAATTTTCCATTTTTTGTCACTTTCAGAAGAAACATTTTTTAACAGATGAGAAAATAAGTGACTGTTTTTCTTCACATTTTTAAAACAGAAGTAATACCTGAACTTCGAAGGTTAGTCAGGTAAATAAAATCACAGGAACTTTCCTGTTAAATGAAGAAAGGAAGTATCTGTTTATAGACTTCAGATTGTGTTATCAAAAAAAAAATGAACAAATATCATGATGATGGTGATGAGGCCATTAAAGATATTTGGAAGATGACTAAAGAACAGTGCTTACATGCCAAAACATTTACAATAAATCTTTTCTACATTATGTGAATGCAACAGTGCTTTTCACTGCTTCATAACTGGAAAGATGTGGATTTACAGCCACAATTGTAACACATACTATATATTGCATAAAGTTGTAAAACAGTTGATAATATTTAAATAGATTAATACAGGAAAAGTCTTACTCAAAATGTCATATTACCTTACTCAAAATGTCATATTGTTTTCTCATTTAAGCCAAATTAATTTTTGTATTAAAATATTGAAAAATCAACTAACTGAGTATTCTCTGCAGATGGGTAGACACTCCAGTATTTTTTTGAAAATAAAATGCTAATATTTTTCCATGTGCTTCAATAATCTAAAAAAATTTGTTTTATCCCACTTAAAAATATATCACAAGTTCTGAATGTCTGGGCAAACATTATAAGATGAAAAATAATATATCCTTTCATAATTCACAACATTCATTTTTTCCTCCTTTCCTTTATAGGAGCTTTAGAAAATTGCTTTTTGATGATTTGGTAAGTTGTATTTATTTTTAAATGAATCTCATTTATTGAGATTGATAATTTCAGGTTTCATTTGCCTTGAAATTGCATTTTCCAATTGTTTCCAATAATAAATTCTGGCAAAACGTGGTCTAACATGCCAGTGAAATAAAGGCTTAAAAAAAATCAGTTAACCTATTCTTAAAGACCGTAAACTTATAAACAAAATTTAAAATAAGATTTAAGTAAAAATTTAATAGTATTCTTTAAGAACAGGTATTTAAACAAACTATTCACAAAAATTTTGCCTTTAAAAATCTTTAAAGACGTAGTCACTGTCCAAATGCATTTTCCATCTCTGTTATCACAGAGGGAACAAAAGTAAATCAGTCATGAATGCTTTTCAAAACAATTCCTGTTTGTTGAGACACCAAGTAACCTGAGATAAAATAGCCTGACTTTACAGTGGTGTACTGCACAGAGGTTTCTGAAGTACTACAAAATGTCATGTGCTTTCGAAGTCTTCAGAGCATAATCACATTCACCTTAATAATGTTTCAGTATTAATGGCATTTTTAATAAAAGCTAGATCTCTGAATATTACATACAGATGTAATTTCGTGATACAACACGTGGCCAATTTCAAAATAAACAAAATAGCAATAGCAGTTATGCAGAAGAAAAGCTAATTTATTCAAGAGAATTCCTGGTTTCTTGAGCAACCCGGTGAAGGGAATTGAACCGCCAAAATAAGAGCTTCCAAAAACAAACTTAGAAGTTCTGAGGCCTGGCACACATGATAACCTTTGTGCCAGGCCTCCAAAATATGTTAAGAAAATGTTTTACAAAGCCCTGAAATGTTTTTTGGAGTCAACATTTTAAAAAGATAATAACTAACCAGTTCTACAAACACTCCAACAATAAGCACATACACACTCAGACACACACCCAGAAGCATGCCCACATACAGCAGCTCTTTTAGCAGGTGTCTCCTGTGTGGATGGGGTTCTTCTGGTGGTTTGCAGTTGTGCTTATGCACTCAAGGAACTCTGAAAAGGATGCTTTAGGATTCCCCACATATGTGTCCAATTAAGAATGACAGGGTTCCTCCTCCCCACAAGGAGAGTTTAGCTTCAGGCTGACTTTGTGAAACTCTATATGTCTAAGTGAATTTTTTTTTAAAGAAAAGCTTCCATTTAATGTCAGTGAGAAAACTGCTATCTACCCTATAATAAATCACCAACCTAGGATAAAGACTTTTGTATATCAATAACCTAAGAATTAAAACCCACCTTCCTATACCTTCCTTGTGGACTTCATAGTTCTAGTTAAAATTCCAAATCTGTTGACATTTGAGTACCCACTCCAGTTTGGCATGGGATGCCTGAGGGAGCGCTATTCTCATTTAGTGCAAGGCTCGCAGTTCCATAATTTGAAGATGCAGAAAATGCATTTCTTCAGTGATGTCTCCAGGTAAGGAGGAGACAAAATGAAATGGAATACTATTAATTTTGGCTCTTAAGTTACACTCTGCCTTTCAACTTGTTTGGGTAGACTACTATTGATTACTAACAAACTCTGGTCACAATCCTTTTTATTAGGCCAGAAAGGAGGGCAAGGACACTCACATGTTTATGTTTCCCAATTTCCCTGACAACTAAAATTCTACTTTTTCAAGTATGAATTCTAGGTACTTCAAACATTACATAAGAAGAAATATTTAAAACTGAGTTACATTTGCTTCATGCTTGAATCATTACTTAAAATAAAAGGTAGGTTGTAACACATTTTTACAATACATACAGAGAAATCCAACTGCAAAATTAAACATAAAAGACGCATTGTCCTTTTTGTTTCTTAACACATACAGCTCCCAAATAGCAAACGTGTGGTTACTTAAGTAAGCAGATTAAAAACAAGATTAACAAAACATTCAATGCATGTCAAATTACAGCCTCTACTATAAAAATTCTCTTGCTTATAAAACTCTGTTGGTGGCCATACTGGCCTAGGATTTTTAATATAAATGAGACCAGAAATGACAGGAGATAGGGGGCGGGGAAGCTCCTTGAATACAGAGAGAAATTTTTTGTCGACAATGAGTTACTTGAAAGATGAAGAACCAAGTAAGGGTTTATCAAAATCTGAAAATATAACAATTTAAAATATAAAAATAGTGTTACATTATTAAAGACTTAAAAACTTCCAAATATTTTTGAAGGTGATGAAGATATTAACTATGAGAAATTATTCAATAGGTAAACTAAAATGATCTTCTCATGCAGATCTCCAATATCTACAGAAATTAAATTATATGGTTTTATTGGTATTAAAATAAAAATGGTAGAGCCACATATAATCATTATTATGACTATATGTATATGTATAGTATTTCAGAGCTTTTGTCAGTTTGTACCCTTTACAATGATGGCTTAGTTTTTATTAATATAGTCAAATCAAATTTGGTTATTTTACTTGGACACCAGTTGTTTAAAAACTTCATTTTATTTCTCATGATATTGCTGAAAATAGTGAACACTTCAAAAACCTTTTTATTAATTCTGAGTAATTTTAAAGGAATTTTTAATTGAGAACATTAGTCCATTTATATAAATCAATTTCACTATCATTTTCACATGTTTGAGAAATATTATTGTTTAACTTATACATTTTCATTTTTTAGGGTGATGATTCCTGGATAGACCTTAACAGGTAGCTGCTAATATTTAAACTGTTCTGTAAATGATCTCATTTTACAGTTTGGGAAGCAGATAAAAGAAACTGAAAAGCACCCTAATAAGGAAATCCTAGTGAGTCTCTCCCACTCTCCAACCTAGCATTGTTGGTTTGGAGTAAGAAATGAACATTTTTTGATTAGAAAAATAAACGAATGCAGTATTAAGCATAGAAAGTTTCAGAGTTTTACGCAGATTGGCTGAACTGAACACACAGTAGCAATTCTAACCTATGCTTCCTTACTTGGTCTTTGCTCTGACAGATGCCACATTCATGTGTGAGGGCCACTATGAGTCAATAGATGGCAGTCCATCGCCTAGGAAAAGGGCTGAAGATGACTAAAATCACCATGCATCTTGCTGTTAGTAAGCATGAACACTGCTTACTGGCATACATTTGGATACTGCTCATAAATATAGAAGACAATTCAAACAATTAACTAAAATTTACTTTAGACAGGACTGATATATACATAGTACATACATATATACACATGCTTTTAAATATACTAGCCCAACATTTATTCTTGTGCAGTAAACTCATGAATTTAAACATAATAATTACCACTGTGCTGGTAACTTAAAGATTTTTATGAAAAATTAACACAAGATTCCAGATTGGAACACAGAACTGTCAAATTAAATGTGTTTTATCTATAATATATTGTATATACTGTATAGTATATACTATAATTCTACCAAAACGGAAATTTTTGTTTTCATTCACTTTTTCTTACAATGTGACCTTCTGAAAAGCTAAATATGAAATAAACGATCAAATATTTTTTGTTGTAATGAAACCAATTCCTACCCTTCAGTAACTTATTAAAGGAAGAAGAAAACAACAGAGAATGATGTACAAATAGTACTTTCCATATTTGAAGTTCTGACTGGAATTTTCTAAATTTGAGGAAAAGTTAAAAGAAATGCAGTGTACCAAAATTATCAAGATATTACAAAATAAAAATAACGATCACAAAAATATTAGTACATAGTTACAAAGTAATCTTGAAACATACAAGATACTCTAATTATTTAGGTTGTATAGATTTCATATTAGGGTAAAAAGCTGTTACAGGAACACACTATATTCAAGCGAAGAACATCTGTAACAATTATAATATATATGAAATTTGGGGTTTAAGGA